>NC_081288.1:4154187-5498494 GCF_030490865.1 Poecile atricapillus
CTGTTGGCCTTATTTTGCTGTGCGCTGGCGACCGGACGGAAAGCCTCTCCTTTTGCCTGTGGCACCGTGGCCAGGAGGAGGAGGAGGGCGAGTTCATGCGTGGTTGTGGGCCTTGTGTGCCTTGCCTGGTGTGGCTTTTTGTGCCGCGTGTGGCCGCTGTGGTGTTAGTTGCGTCTGCGGCTTCCGGTGTGGTGGTGGGTGCGTGCGGTACCCGTGGCGAGTGAGTGAGGGCGAGAAGGTGGCGCGCCTGGCGCTGAAGAGGGCTGCCGGAGGCAAGTCTGGTGCCTAGGGCAGGGCCGGCCTGCTGGCAGCTGACGCCGGAAGCGTCGGAAGCTAAGCAGGATGGTGCCCGGTTTTTACATGGATGGGTGACCGCCATGGAAAACCAGGTTGCCGGTAGGCTGTTTTTGCTGCATGCCGGCGGCGGGAATGAAAGTTGTCTTCTTTTTTTTTCTGCGGAGCCTTGGCGCGGGGGGGGAATGCGTGGGCAGACGTGGCTTGTATGCCTTTAGTGTTACGTGCTTTCTGGGCCTTGCGTGCCTTTGCGGGTGTGGGTTTTTTTTTTTTTTTTTTTTTTTTTTGCCTGCATGGCTTCTGTGTTGTTAGGTGCGGCTCCAGGTTGCGGGCTAGTCGTGGGTGCCTCTGGTTCCCGTGCCGAATGAGTGAGGGCGGGAAGGTGGTGGCTTGTGCTGGAGAGCGCTGCTGGAGGCAAGTGTGGTGCCTACGGCCATAGCACCCTGAGAAGTCCCGATCCCGTCTATGATAGATGGGAGAGCGCCCGGGAATTTCGGGTGCTGTTGGCCTTATTTTGCTGTGCGCTGGCGACCGGACGGAAAGCCTCTCCTTTTGCCTGTGGCACCGTGGCCAGGAGGAGGAGGAGGGCGAGTTCATGCGTGGTTGTGGGCCTTGTGTGCCTTGCCTGGTGTGGCTTTTTGTGCCGCGTATGGCCGGTGTAGTGTTAGTATCATCTGCGGCTTCCGGTGTGGTGGTGGGTGCGTGCGGTACCTGTGGCGAGTGAGTGAGGGCGAGAAGGTGGCGCGCCTGGCGCTGAAGAGGGCTGCCGGAGGCAAGTCTGGTGCCTAGGGCAGGGCCGGCCTGCTGGCAGCTGACGCCGGAAGCGTCGGATGCTAAGCAGGATGGGGCCCGGTTTTTACATGGATGGGTGACCGCCATGGAAAACCAGGTTGCCGGTAGGCTGTTTTTGCTGCATGCCGGCGGCGGGAATGAAAGTTGTCTTCTTTTTTTTTCTGCGGAGCCTTGGCGAGGGGGAGGAAAGCGTGGGCAGACGTGGCTTGTATGCCTTTAGTGTTACGTGCTTTCTGGGCCTTGCGTGCCTTTACGGGTGTGGGTTTTTTTTTTTTTTTTTTTTTGCCTGCGTGGCTTGTGCGTTGTTAGTTGCAACTCCAGGTTGCGGGCTAGTCGTGGGTGCCTCTGGTTCCCGTGCCGAATGAGTGAGGGCGGGAAGGTGGTGGCTTGTGCTGGAGAGCGCTGCTGGAGGCAAGTGTGGTGCCTACGGCCATAGCACCCTGAGAACACCCGATCCCGTCTATGATAGATGGGAGAGTGCCTGGGAATTTCGGGTGATTTTGGCCTTTTTTTTCTGTGCGCTGGCGACTGGACGGAAAGCCTCTCCTTTTGCCTGCGCCACCGTGGCCAGGAGGAGGAGGAGGGCGAGTTCATGTGTGGTTGTGGGCCTTGTGTGCCTTGCCTGGTGTGGCTTTTTGTGCCTGGTGTGGCGGGTGTGGTGTTTGGTCTGGCCGCAGCTTCTGGTGTGGTGGTGGGTGCGTGCAGTACTTGTGGCGAGTGAGTGAGGGCGAGAAGGTGGCGCGCCTGGCGCTGAAGAGGGCTGCCGGAGGCAAGTCTGGTGCCTAGGGCTGGACCGGCCTGCTGGCGCCCGACCCCGGAGGTTGTGGGAAGCTAAGCAGGATGGGCCCCGGTCAGAACATGGATAGGCGACCTCCATGGAAAACCAGGTTGCCGGTAGGCTGTTTTTGCTGCATGCCGGCGGCGGGAATGAAAGTTGCCTTGTTTTTTTTCTGCGGAGCCTTGGTGAGAGCGAGGAAAGCGTGGGCATGCGTGGCTTGTATGCCTTTAGTGTTATGTGCTTTCTGGGCCTTGCGTGTCTTGCCTGGTGTGGCTTTTCTGCCTTGTGTTGTCGGTGTGGTGTTTGGTCCTGTTGCGGCTTTCAGTGTGGTGGTGGATGTGTTCTGTGGGCCTTTTTTTGCTGTGTGCCTATGACTGAACTTGTGGTTCCTTTTTTTCCTGGACATCCTGGGAGAATGGTAGGTGCATGTAGCAACGCATGACTTGTTTTTTGTTTTTGTGGTGTGTCTTTTGTGTCCTGCTACAGGGCCTGGTTTTTCCATAGTTGTCTCCCGTGTTTGGAAAATTAGGACTGCATTTGTGGGTTTTTTTGCTTTTTGGTCTTAGGCCACGCTCTCATGTAAGGAGGTGATTTTTTATCTGTGCGTCTACAGATGTGAACACACAATTGCTTTTCTTCTGAGTGGGATTTCCTGATACTGCTGCTAAAGAAAGGTCTGTGAGTGTTATTGTATTTATGTGCAAATCCTTTTTATCTGTTTTTTGGAGACTGTTTACTTGTAAGAATGTGTATAGAAAGTTATGTTGTCAGGAGAATTGTTGAGAATAAATATTCATGAGAATAGTTTCGTTTCAAGCACTTTTGCTGTGAAATGTAAAAGCTTTTTTTATTATTCAAACAATGCTCAACTTCTTGCAGATAATTTGGCAACAAAAAGGGAACGGACATTTTTTGCCTCTTCTTATATTTTTGTGACGCAGCTTATGCTGTAATGGCAAAATCATAAT
This sequence comes from Poecile atricapillus, assembly GCF_030490865.1. Classification (NCBI taxonomy): domain Eukaryota; kingdom Metazoa; phylum Chordata; class Aves; order Passeriformes; family Paridae; genus Poecile; species Poecile atricapillus. The sequence continues at coordinate 4,157,020 of NC_081288.1, forward strand.
TTCTGATTTGTGATTTCATATCCTACCATGACACAAATATCCAGGAAGGACTAATGTGAGCACTACTGATGTGCTATCCAAGAGACAAAATTATGTTCAAACAGAACAGAAAAATATGTTCCACAAAAAAGAAATTAGTAAAAATACCACCTGTTTTTGAATAATTAAGGCAAACAAAACATTTTCAATACATCAAATAACTTGTTTATTGCAGCAATTCTCTTTAATGTTGCTGTGATGCCTTAGTGTTTACACAGCAACCTTCTGCTCATAAGGAAAATTGTTCACTCTGGGAATTTTCTGCCTTTTTTTTCATGTGAATAAAGAGTAACCTAATTTAACTTTTCTTTTATTGGTCTTTTTATCTGATATCTGTGTTTTTCATAATCATATCAGCAGATAATCTCCAAAATGCTTTGGCTCTTTATTACCACACCTGCTTTTTAAGGAAGAGTGGTAATCTCTTTTTCACAGGAAAGGAAGTGTGCAGAGGTAATATTTGCCCTTTAGAAAAGGCAGATCTGGAAAATGTGATTAAACCCAAGTCTCTTCTGTATTGCCATTGCCAAAAAAAATTATTTTCTGCTGATATTCTATTCTTTCTTTACATTAAATTTGGAGCTGAAAGGGAGGGGAAATGTGGAAGATTCTTTTTTTCGTAGATTTTCCCTGCACAAGGACACCTCACTATGGTTGGGAAGCTGATTGTGCACCATGAGTTCTATTGATCTGACCCAGTTGTGAGTTTTCTCTTTTTATTCTTTTCCTGTTCTACAAGTGTTTTTGTTCAAGATTATTAAAGCATTTGGTGTTCTGTTAAACTCCACATTATCCTTCAGCACTCATTTCCACAAGTTAATTATTCATTGCATGTAGCTGTTTCAAAATCTTTAATTGATTTATCTTTTTGGCTCTGAGGCTGTGTAAGAAATTTTGCTTCCCTGCAGTGCTGTGTATTCCAGGGTGCCCATATCTCAAATTCCTATACTGTCACTTCTGCTGAAAGTCCTGGGGCCAGATATTTAATTTATCTCTACCCTAAGAGGTGGAATCTGCTTTAAAAGTCATTGGGATCTCTCACTTTTTCTTCAAATGGGAATTTTTTTCCAAAGTGCTTTGAATCTAAGAAATTTCACCTGAAAACATCCCAACAGAATCTGTTCAGGGCATTTCAGTTTTTCTGAAATCACTGAAAACCTTGAAGGAGCCATAAGTGCAAAGGAGAGATTTTTCTCCTGGCCCACTGCGCAAGGATGGGAAAAAGGCAGGGACCCACTTCATGGTGTCCAGCTGCCGCGGCGGTGGAAAGCCCGGAGCACCGCGACTTCTCCAGAAGCAGCCTTGAAAAAGGCTGGCCCGAAGCGCATGCGAGCAGCTTCGAGCAGTCGAGTGATTCTAGCTCAGCTCAGTAATAGTATAGTGATTTCAGCTCAGCTCAGCTCGGCAGCAGCGGCGGGCAGGCAACACAGGAAGCAGGGACGAGACAGCTGGTCCAGCGTTCCACCAAGGCACAAGCCTTTATTCAGGCAAAGCTTCGGCGAAGGGTGCTGGTAACAGCGAATCTCTCGAACAGAGGAAAACCCGGGATATTTATGGGGAAGGAGAGGGGCGGGGGCAAGCCCCAGATACCTGTATCAGGGTGGGACAGCAGGGGGGGAACACCAATGAAACACAACAGTTTAACATAGCTAACTCAAAGACCCCTGGGAGCAACATTGTGTCGCTCTTACAGAGAAGTATCTCCTCTCCAGGGGAGGGCCAGTATCTCGGGCCCAGCGGGCTCCTCCGCACCCACAACTCCCACTTCTTTATTTATTAAAAAGGCATCCCCTAGAGAGTTAGCTGATAGCTTCTTAAAACATGCAAACATACTTAGGAAGATAATAACAATCAAGAAAACCCAACAAATGTTCTTGAGAACGGAGGCAACCCGTCTCTCGAGTCCCCAGCTCACAAAAAGGTCTTCAAGCCACTGGGGCTCCTTTTCAGCCTGGAGTTTTTGGACTGCATGTTGGAGTCTCTGGATGCGGGCGTGGATGCCTTCACTGGGGCTGGAGAGGTTAAAGCAGCATAAACCATCTGATTCTTCACAGCCGTGTCCATGGGCCAGGAGCAGAAAGTCTATGGCAGCTCGGTTTTGTAGCGTAGCATGCCTAACAGTTTCTTCATCTGTCAGGAGGTCACTCAGGACAGAGGAGGTCCGGTTGGCCTGCTTACCAAGCCAACACTCCAGGTGAGAAGGCTCACCAAGGGCTTTAGCAGCAGCTGCCCACGGCAAAAATGCTGACATCACTATCTTCTTCGTGTAGGACCGATCTTTAATTTGGTTATCACATTTTTCATCTAATTGTGTGAGATCTTTCTTTTGGTGGGCCAATTCATTCTTTTTCAGCCAATCATTTATTAGAGTTGAATTTGGAGTGAGGATGGTAAGCTGTCCAAGCGTGCAAGGACCTCCCCGGAGTCGGGAAGGGATTCCTGCCCACACTCTATCCCCACAGATCAAGAACACTCCCCGGGGCAGCACTCTGGGATAGTGAGAGGAGGTGGATCGTGTGCTGCCGGTGTAATTGCACCATTTGGACTGACTGTAAATTTTACTGTTGGGAGTCACATTTTTCCTTGATTTAATTGCCTTTTGGTATTTCGAGGCAGGCCATGCATTGGCTACTGGGTGATAATTAAAATTTATGCAGTAGGCAGCTTTGGAGGATCCCAAAAGCTCTAATTCCTGGGGTTCCTCTGGTGCATGGGGCAAGATCTTTGTCCACTCATCCCAAGTGTCTACTGGGTTGGGTTCTTTCCCTGTGAAAGGATATTCATGGGGCTTTAAAGGAATCCCTACCAGGCAGGATGACAGAGGGTTGGTGGCGCTGCCCATGGACAAGCACATGTGGTCTTGTTGGAGTGTCTTTGCGAGGGTGATCCACACGTTCTCCTGGGGCTGTGCTACTAGCCAGGCATCCACAGCTGATGTTTTCAGGAGCATCCAGATAATCAGGGACATCAGGAACTCAAGGGTGGTTTTGCTCTCCATTTTCTACAACAGGACATAGAAGATTAGCTCTAATTTTTGGAGGGGGGGGAGCTATTTTCTTTCTCCCTTTCCTCTCCCGTCTCCCCCCTCTATATAAAAAAAAAACAAAACAAAAACAAAAAACTAAACAATTATAAGCAAGGTTATTCTGTGTATTGGGGACACAAGACTCGACACCAGCAGCAGCAGAGGTGCACTTGGGTGTAAGCTGGCAATTTGGGCTAGGCAACAAGGGCAAGAAGGGGAAGGGGGAGGGAGTTAAGAAGACTTGTGTACTGTCACGGTGTCAGGAGTGACGTTGGCAGTCGTCTCGTTGCAGCTCTGGTAGCAGGACGGTTTGGCCTCTGTCTGGTTGTTGGTCTGGTGGCAGGTCGGTTCTGTGGACTCCGACGACGTCTCCGCTTTCAGGCTGCAGTGGGCTGCTGTTTTTCTGGACCTGTGTGGGTCTCAGGAGACTTTGAAAGTTCTGAATCTGGTGCAGGGTTTGTAGGGCCTAAGTAAGGTTTTACATTTTTCCCTGGGAGCCACTTAGGTCCTGATGGTGTGGACACACACGCATACCCTCTCCCCCAGGTAATCAGTGGGAAGGGTCCTGATGTCCGTTGTGATTCAGGATCCTTGATCAGCACTGGCGGCTTCTCTGTGAGTTTGGCATGAGTTGAGTTAGAGAAGTGCCGTATTACAGGGGGGTCAGGCTCTGTAGGTGAGCAATTTAGAAAGTTCATGACATATAGAGCCTTACAGAGCCTCTCAATGGGAGGAATGATTTCTGTTCCTCCCCGCTGGTGATCAAGGACTCTTTTTAGGTTTTGGTGGGTTCTCTCTACTATTGATTGCCCTGTAGGGGAATGAGGAATGCCCGTGGTGTGTTTCACCCCCCACTCATTGAAAAAGTCTCTTAATTTGTGAGAGGTGTAAGCAGGTCCATTGTCTGTTTTAATTTGTTCTGGGACTCCCAGGGTAGCAAAAGCAAGGAGAAAATGTCGGATGGTGTGCTTGGCATTTTCTCCTGCATGGGCTGAGGCAAACACTGCACCAGAGAAGGTGTCTACGGAGACATGTACGTATTTGACTCTCCCGAAGGATGGGACATGAGTGACATCGGTTTGCCATATCTGGCAGCTGTTAAGTCCTCGGGGGTTAACCCCGGAGTTAACAACAGGTATTTGGAACGATTGGCAATTAGGACAGGTGGCAACTATTGCCCTAGCCTGGTCTCTGGGTAGTCTGAACATTCTCATCAGTGCAGGCACATTTTGGTGGAAGAACTGGTGGGACAATTTCGCTTGTGCGAAAATGTCAGGGACATTGGCTGCCCCAGCAGGCATGGCTAAGGCGTCTGCCCTCCTGTTTCCTTCGGCAATGGCACCTGGGAGGTCGGTGTGCGCCCTCACATGCATGACATAGTAAGGTTGCTTTCTGTGAGAGATAAGATATACTAATTCAGAAAGCAATTTGTATAAATTTGGGTTAGAGACTTCTTTCAGAAATGCATGTTCTGCTCTCATAGCTATTCCAGCCACATAAGCCGAATCAGTCACCAGGTTGAAAGGTTCTTGGAATTTCTCAAAAGCTCTGACAACGGCTGCTAATTCAGCAATCTGTGGTGATCCCTCGACCACTTGGACATCGGACTCCCATTTCTGTGTCCTGGGGTCCTTCCAAGTCATGACTGACTTGTGGGATTTCCCTGAGCCATCTGTGAAAACCGTCAGGGCCTGGAGCGGTGTTTTGCTCTGTAATGATTTGGGGACCAAATTAAATGTGGTTTTGAAAAGTCTGTGGCCAGGTGGGTTTATAGAAATTTGGCCTGAATAGCTATCAAGAGCGAACTGAAGGCTCTCATTGGTTTGGAGCAAAGGCTCCAAACTTCCAGTTGCCAATGGGAGGAAGATGCAGGTGAACTCACAGGCTGCAAGAGTGCGGAGACGGACTCTAGCTCTTTTAATGAGCTCAGCCATGATTTCTTGTGGAGTGGTGATAGTCTTAGTGGGCTGGTTATGTGTAAAGATCCACTCGATGATAAGGAGAGGATCCTTCAATGCAGTGTCCCATTGAAAGATGAGTGCGTGTAAGCGCGGGGCCTTACCCAGGACAACCAGCTGGAAGGGCAGGCTGGGCTCATAACGGTGGGCTTGCCGTGAAGACAGGGCCTCCTGGACCTTGGTGATGGATTCTCGAGCTTCCGGCGTGAGGGAGCGTGGTGAATCGAGGGCCTCACTGCCACGGAGCAGGTTGAAGAGGGGTGCAAGGACTTCTGTTGTCACCCCAAGCAGAGGACGTATCCAGTTGATGGACCCACAGAGCTGATGCAAGTCCCGCAGGGTCTTGGGGTCATCTTTGATGCTCAGCTGCTGGGGCACGATGGTCCGTTCACGGATCTGGAGTCCTAGGTAGGTCCATGGGCAGGTGTGCTGGATCTTGTCGTCACGGATCTCAAATCCAGCGTCTTCGATTGTCTGGATAGTTTTTTGTAAAGTCTGGTGCAGATAGTCATCGTCAGCAGCACAAACCAGGATGTCATCCATGTAGTGGAGGATGACGGCATCTGGGAACAGGGTCCTCACAGGTGACAGGATGCGGGCCACGTACCATTGGCAGATGGTAGGAGAATTTTTCATCCCTTGAGGAAGGACTAGCCAATGGTATCTTTTTAAAGGTGCTTGTCTGTTTGGAGAGGGAACCGAGAATGCAAATCTGGGGGCGTCCCGGGGATGGAGGGGTATGTTGAAAAAACAGTCCTTTATGTCAATGACAGCCAGCTTCCAATCTCGGGGGAGCATTGAAGGGGAAGGCATGCCAGGCTGGAGGGGGCCCATGTCTTCAATAACATCATTGATTTTCCTGAGGTCCTGAAGGAGTCTCCACCTGTCCTTGCCTGGTTTGCGTAGGACAAAGACAGGGGAGTTCCAAGGGCTATTGGTCTCAGTGATGTGGCCCTTGGCAAGCTGCTCTTCTACGAGAGCTTCCAGTGCGCGCAGTTTGGTCTCAGATAGGGGCCACTGATCAACCCACACTGGATGGTGCTGTTTCCAGGTGAGTTGGGGGGTGGTAGGCATGGCGCGCTTCTCAGTGACCCCTACTAAAAATCCCTGCTGGGAATCCTCAGAGAAGCTCCCCATTGGGACAGGAGATCCCGTCCCCAGAGGGTGATTGGTGCTCTCACCACAAATGGCCTGATGGTTGCCATTTGTCCCTCAGGTCCTTCGATAACAATATTCCGTTTGCTCCTCATGGAGGCTGTCATCCCTCCAATTCCTGAAATCATGCCTGCTACAGGTTGTAATTCCCAATTGTCTGGCCACTCGGAGCGGGCGATGATGGTAACATCTGCTCCAGTGTCTAGCATTCCTGGGCGCTGAATCCTTTCCCCATAACAAAACAGGCTACAGTCCACAATGGGTTTGCAGGAGCCCACAACCTGTGTCCACATAGCACTGGGGTTGAGGGGAACATGATCTGGGCAGTCACTAGGAAGTAAAAAGGCCTGTGCCACAGGGGTCTGTTCCTTTAAATAATAAGGAGGGTCTATGCAGGCCAAAGAGATGGAAATTTCATCTCCAGGGTATATAGTCTGGACTTCAGGAACAGTCTGAATTTGTCCTGGACAGTTAGTTGGATCCCCAAGTATTAAGATGTTAGAGGGACCACCTGGTGGTCCACGTTTCCCTGTGGGGACTTTGTAAACACAGTCACCTTTCATATGTAAAGAGAGTCTAGTTACCAGTTGACGCCGGGTTCCCATCTGAAGCGCTCCACCTGCTGGGCTTAAAATTGGGGCCCCCGTGGAGGCAGGATGGTGGGTTTGGCAGGAGGGGTGGAGTGGTGCGGCATTTGATTTGGTGTCGAAGCGCGGGGCCGTCCCGCGCTCTGCTTGAAGTTTCCCGAATGCCAGTTCTGTCTGGGGAACTGTTGGTGGATTGGCGGTTGTATCGAATGTCTCTCCGGACAGTCTTTGAAAAAGTGTCCAGGCTCACCACAATTAAAACAATAATTTCCATTGGGGTTTGCAGCATAAGCTCCAGATATCGCCTCTGCCACTCCTTTAGCCACTGCAAGTGCCACTGTATTCTCACTTGAGGCAGAGGAGTGTTTGGTGCAGGCTTCAACCATCTGATCTATGGTTGGTTCGGGGTCCAGAGGGAGGGCTCGCAAAACTGCTTTGCACTCCTGATTAGCATTGGCCATTGCTATTTTTACTAATAATTCCTTTTGTGCCTGAGGGCTCTCTATCTGCTTTTCAATGGCTATTTTTAACTTATCAATATACTTAATAAAAGACTCAGTTGCCCCCTGCTTAATATTGGTGAAGCACTGTGTTGGCACTTTATCATCAGGGGTGGTAAAAAGAGATATCTTGGCAGCATTAGCTATATCCTGTAAAGCTGCTTCAGGCAGATCCCTGGCCTGATCTCGGGGCTTTTGGAAATCTCCTTCTCCTGCTAATTGCTCTAAAGTAAAATTGGGTCTGTTAGCATCTCTTGCATAAACATCTGCCAATTGCTTTAAATGTTTTTTCCACTGCCTCTCCCACAACATGTATTCTGCTGGAGAGAGGAGGCAGTTCATAATATTTTTGATGTCATGAGGGACCATGACGTGGGCAGAGAAGGAGGCTTCCAACAAGTGTTTAAAAAAATGTGAACTCCTGCCATGTTCCTCGGCAGCTTTACAAAGTTCCTGCAGTTCCCTGTAGTGAAGGGACTCCCATGCAGCAACCTGTGCCCCTGTCCTGTCTCTCCTCATTATTACAGGAAAGGCAAGTATTTTCTGGGACAGAGCTGAGTTCCCTGCCCGTGTGGCTTCCCTCTGCACCTCAGCCCAGTGATCTTCATACTCAGAATCTGAATAAGAAGATTCACTGCTCTCATCTCCTAGTGGAGATGGGGGGTGCTTGCTGGCAGCGCGGGGCCGGCTCGGGTGTCTAGAGCTGGCCCTTTTGTGGCTGCGTGGGGAAGCGGGGGTGGCCCCGCTCCGGCCGGAGCCGTCCCGGCCTCCGGGGCACTGGGACCCTGGAGCGGGCGCGCCGCTGAGGGCGGGGGCCCGGTACGAAGGGACAGGAGCGGGGCCCGCGACGGGGAGGGGTTTCCCGATGGATGGGGGAGGGCCCGACGCGGTTACACCCAACGACGCAGTGGGGGGGGAGGAGCCGCAGGACGCGGCAGGAAGAGAAGGGGTGAAGGCGGGAAAGTGGCCATTTTGGGCATCGAGGGCGGGAAAACCGGGGTGGGAGTGGGACAAAATGGCGGGGCTGGCCACGCTGCCGGCGCCATCTGTGCTAACGCTAGGAACTGGGGGGGACACAACCGGGTGTGAGGGCATGGGAGAAAGGGTAGGGGAAAGACCCAGAGCGGCATGGCCACTGCCACCCTGGTGCGGGTAGAGAGACAGTAGGGGGGTGTCAGGGAGACGGCAGCAGCCCTGTGCCCGGGGGCAATGTCCACCCGCCGACTGGCTCTCAGGCAGGGAAAGGGGTTCAGGGACACCTGGAGGGGCTGACGGGGTTGGGGGTTTTAACTGGGGACCCAAAACTCCCTCTTCTTTTTTTCCCTCTTTTTCCAATGAGAAAATAATATTTTGAAACACAGGAAAAAACTTTGCAACAGAAAAATCCCCTTTAGCTTGAACTGTATATAACTTTCTCCCCACATTATCCCAAAAAATTCCTGATTTAGCAGAGTCTGAATTAATCTTAAAATGTTTAAAAACCCAATGAATAAATCTTTTTAAATCCCCTTTAGAAAACTTAAAATTTCCCGCTTTTAAGGTAGTTACAACTTGGATATAAAAGTCCCTCTCAGGTGGGGTCAGCCTCAATACAGAGGACTCATTCCCCATCCTTTTTCACTCCCCACCCAGCAGTAAAACAGCAAAAAAAAAAAAAAAAGAAAAAAAGCCCGAATAAAAAACCTTTCACAGGATACACTTACAATTTCTCTTCGGCAGATGCCGGCGGGCGAAAACAAAGCTGCTGGGTGGGTGGTCACCTGGGCGGCCGGTCCTCAGGGCTTTCCCTTGCCCCAGATGGTCAGCGAGGGTCTCGGTCGCAGCCTCTTGGATCGCTTCTTGCTAGAACGCAAGCAAGCTTCCTCGAGGGGCGGCGGCTCCAACGGCGGCTCGCCTCACAGCTAAAGGTGCAGGCGGACGCTTCTTCAGGGCTTCTTCAAAGCCCCCACGTTGGTCGCCACTTGCCGCGGCGGTGGAAAGCCCGGAGCACCGCGACTTCTCCAGAAGCAGCCTTGAAAAAGGCTGGCCCGAAGCGCATGCGAGCAGCTTCGAGCAGTCGAGTGATTCTAGCTCAGCTCAGTAATAGTATAGTGATTTCAGCTCAGCTCAGCTCGGCAGCAGCGGCGGGCAGGCAACACAGGAAGCAGGGACGAGACAGCTGGTCCAGCGTTCCACCAAGGCACAAGCCTTTATTCAGGCAAAGCTTCGGCGAAGGGTGCTGGTAACAGCGAATCTCTCGAACAGAGGAAAACCCGGGATATTTATGGGGAAGGAGAGGGGCGGGGGCAAGCCCCAGATACCTGTATCAGGGTGGGACAGCAGGGGGGGAACACCAATGAAACACAACAGTTTAACATAGCTAACTCAAAGACCCCTGGGAGCAACATTGTGTCGCTCTTACAGAGAAGTATCTCCTCTCCAGGGGAGGGCCAGTATCTCGGGCCCAGCGGGCTCCTCCGCACCCACATCCAGCCTCACATGGAGGGTGAAATTCAGGGCTCAGGGGATGAAGGCAGTGAGACTCCAGCATTTCCTTCTGCAGCAGCACTGATGAACACACGAGGGAAGCAATGTCCTTTCAGAGGAGGCATCTCCAGCATTCCAGGGCTAGCCCTGCCATCAGTGTGGGTGCACCTCATCCTTGTGCACCTTCTTGGCTGAAATAGATCGACAGGAATAGGGAATGGGTCCACTGGAAAATCCTCTTTTCTCCCTAACAAATAACTTTGAAATTGAGATTATTTTTTTCCTTTCTTCCCCCCTCCCCTCCCTGCTTTTTGTTTTTTCTTTAAACATCCTGTCCCTCATCTTGAGCTGTATAATTTTGAACACTTCTCCTGAAGTGACTCAGTCTCTGCTGCAGAGACTGATTTATCTGATTTATCAGCAGAGACATGGATCAGGAAAACACAGCATTTAGATAAGGGAGAATAGCAGCCCAAGCTCAAAATGATTTTTTTTCTCCACATCTCCTCTTTGATACATAACCTTAGAATTTTGATCTGTTTTTTATGTCTACCATGATAACTGGGAGTTACAACCAGCTGAGTACTGTGTGGTTTGTGGATGGAGGAACAGATGGATTTTAAGCACAGACTTCACAAAATTCCCAGTTCTGAAGGGCTTTGTACATATCAAACCCTAACCAAAATCAATAAGGATACATCTTATCCATGGCTTTATACCATGCCCTGCCTTAGACTCCAATTTGGATGTCACACACAGCAGTAAGTTTGGGCCCAGACTCTGAATTTATGATGAAAAATAAATTTCCCTCCCCACTCCGAACGAAAGTCACTCACACTCTGCAGCTCCTGTCCTCCTGCTCTCTCTTCCTCATCAATTCTCTTTTCCCTTTCACACATCAGCTGCAAACATCTCATTTGGCTGGGATGCTGATGGCAGGCTCATCTCTGGCAGTTCCAGACTGTTGATTCAATCAGCTCTTACATCAGCTCTAACATAAGTAAGTGAAAAAGGCTCTTGAATTTCATCACCTTGCTAAAACACTTGATCTGCTTCACTAGGTTTTATAAAGGTTTGTACACAGCATTTAAACTATTATTATTTACTTTTAACAAGCTATTTATGTCCTGCTCTCAACTGCCTAATCAATACTGCTCTCCCATCTGTTCCAAGATCCTGACATCAGCAAATTTCAGTACTCTGCTGAGGGAGTGAAAAGGAAGGAATAATTTAAACACAGTGAGTGAATGAGAGAAAAAAAGAGCCCAAGAGAGACTGAGATGAACTAAATCTCCATGTCCAAAGATGGCCAGACATGCAGGAATTGTGGATCCAAATCCTCAACTTGTTAAGGACGTGGCTGAGAGCATTGAAGGAAGATGCTAGGAATCAGAGTAGATAAAAGTGGTTTCTTTCCCATGCAGGAAAAATATTTTGATACTCATTAAAGCTATTTGAATAAATTTTATTTCAAGTTAATTTTTTGAGGTGTCTGGATTTTTCTTTTCTTTGCCCTGGAACAGACCCAGAGGCTTCACCAGGCATTTCCAAGTGCACAGCTGGCACAAAGTAACTTCTGAAATAAATCTGGGGAGATGAAATCCCCTCTCTGTGAGCTGAAATATGAGGTAAGGATGAACACGTACAAGTGCAGAGGGGTACAGAAGAGCAGAGGGTTGAGCCAAGGGGAAGAGGTCTTAGCTCATTGCTGCCCTGCCATTGTCAAGGACTCAGCAGATACCTGGAATATTTTAACAGTGGTGTAAATCTGGAATAGTAACTCTAAATTTTTTGGATGTGCTTACTTCAGCATGGGCTGATTTCTCCTTATTTGGACATGGCAGGTCTAGGAAGAGAGGGATCAGGGCAGCATCTTCAGCCTGTTGACACTGTCACCAGGAACTTAGCCAGAACATACCAGGGATCACACCTGGGTTTACTTCACAGCATTTTTGGTGCTTGCTATCAAGGTAATAAACACTTAGGACTCCAGGGGCAGGCTGTAAGAGGGTTATAAGTTTCTCTGACAGTAATAATTAGTCCTTAGTGACTGTAGAGGGAGCTGAGGTTCTGCTTAGTCACCTAAACACCTACACTATACACACTCTAGTACAGGTATAAATCACAGACTTGATTTCTATAACACTTTAATGTTACCTGGGCTGCAAATGTGTCAGAGATACAATATTGGCTCAGTCCTGGTGTTGGTCCACAGGAAGCTGGGGAGTGTTTCATTGGAGTTGTTTGTTGATCCCCTGTTAGGGATGGAATCAGCCTTCCTCTCCCTGTGCCTCTGCTGATCCTGTGGGAAAACTCCCTGTCTTGTTGAGCTGGACCCTTGGAGTACCTGGCAGTATTGGGTTAATGGCTGGACTCCATGGCATTAGAGGTCTTTTTCAATCTAAACAACCCTGTGATTCCATGATCCCTACAGCTAAAGACAGATGAAAAAAATAAGGCTTGTCCTATCATGGAAAATAGATTCCAAACTTAAAATCCAATTCAGATCTACAGACTGTGAAGAAAAGGGAACCTTACCACATTAAGCAAGGTATAGTTTGCAGAGTCATACTCAAATAAAAACACTTTCCAGGCCTCTCCTCTGTAGCGGCAGAAGAAGCACAAAATTAATCCAAAATCTCAAATCAAATGAACGGGCAGATGTTTGAGGCTGATTCCCAGGTGTAAATCAGGCATTGTGCCAGGGACACTGAGCTACACCTGTGGTAACTCAAGGTGGAAAGCTGCCTCCACTGGAGTGCTGAGTTATTTCTTCCAAAAATGAAGAACTTGGTCACAGTTTCACCACTTTTCAGTGTTTGGCTGAGCACTGATAGCAGGGAAGAAATGTGTAGTTCAGAGAGTGACTCCACAGCGACCAGTCTGTATTTCTTTGTACCATGAAAAAATGCACATTTTCTCCTGCAGTGTCCTTCTGTAGCCTCAGCCTTGAATTCTCCTTGTCACCTTCTCAGCTATGTCTAGATGTAAGACTTTGGAAGGCTTTGGAAGCACAAGATCTTAATCTCCCATATGTTCCTGTGCCCAGAGCTCCATTGGAGACCCTGAATTTGCAACTTGGGAAGTGCTGCAAGATGGTTGCTGCTCCTAAAAGCAGTGGCTTGAGCTGTTACAGCTGTCTCTCTTTAGTGGTTATTCCACATAACTCTCTGCAAGTGTTGCTGATTCTCAACAAGGCATTTAATTGAAATATTAAGGCACTCAGTCCTCATTTCAGAAAGTTCAAGCCCTGCTTTTTGCTTTTTTTCAGCCAAAGCTGCTGTGGTCTTTTGTGGAGGTTTTCTATTTATTCCTTTCTTTTCAGTACACCCAAAGAATAAGAAGCAAGTCTCTGATTTGGTGTAGAGACAGCTCAGCACAAAGGGAAAAACTAGGATTCCTCTTCCCATCTGAATTCCAGTGTCACTGGATCTCCTGAAGAACCAAACCACATTATTAAGCTTTAACATCTTTATGAGAAAGGTCACTTGGTGTCACTGCTGACCTCTACCTCACTATCTCAAAAATGCCACTGTGCCCAGGGATTTATTATCCCTATGATGAGTGTGTGCTCCATTTCCCCCATTTTGTCAGGTTTTTTTCACTCTTTTCATTCTGCCCAGAATTACCAGAACTGAGTTGATTTGCTGTGTGGATTATTGTTCCTTTTTCAATGAGCATTGTTATTCTGTACCTTTTTCTCCACTGCTTTGGCCCCATGACATTTTTTGGGCAGGAAGAGGGGAGGCAATGAGAGGTTATATCTTGAACAATTTCATCCTGGTGGAAAATACCAATAACTTAAAATAAATATGCTCACTGAGACATCACATTATCCTGCTGAGCTCATGTACAGCAGAGATAAAATGGCTTTTTTAGAACTGATTTTTCTTTCTCCACCAACTGAATGGAATATGAAAATACACAATTTAAAGTAACTGTTAGAAAAAGGTTACACACGATGCTATCAACAGAAGGGAGCTGAAAATTAAATGGAAATGATTACTGAAGAACTCATTCCCTTTGCTACTGGGAGGCTAACAACAATAATAAAATACAATTTAGAACTGAAAGCTAAGATTCTTCCTTTGATGTCTGAATATTTTCAGTTTATGTTCCTTTAAAATAAAAGGCCACATCATAAATTAAATGTGATACTTAATTTTTATTTTCTCTCCATTCAAGCAGCATGTTTTCCTCTAGGTGATTATTAAAATAATGATTCACCTCCCCAGCTGCTGTGCACTGGCAGGTTTTTGTTTAGGCAGAGGAGCAGCAGGAGTTGGGCAATAGCTGGGTCCCAGACAGGCAGAATCCATTTGACACTTGGAACAGAGATTAAGGGTTGTTTTTTTTTTTTAAATTCAATATGTAAAAATGCAGAATGAGAAAGAGCTGATGCCCTTGAGCTTAATCGTAACTGAGCATCTCCTACGATCTATCTCCTCTGCTTGAATCACAGAATGGTTTGGGTTGGAAAGGACCTTACAGCCCATTTCATTCCACCCCCTGCCATGGGCAGGGACACCTTCCACTATCCCAGGTTGCTCCATGTCCCATGAAGCCTCGCATTGGACACTTCCAGGGATCCAGGTACAGCCTCGGCCGTGGCCTCACTACCATCTGAGTGAAAAAAAAATAAATTCTTAACATCTGATATAAACCTACCTTCTTTTAGCTTAAATTTGTTTCCCTTCAAGAGCAAAACACTTCTCAAAACACCATAACTACTGAGCGTGGTGTCTCTCTCATCACTGCTTTAGTATGGGAGAAGGGAATATGCTTGCCAGTGAAAACGGGAATGCAGTGCCCTCTGGTCCTGCTTAACGAAGATGTACCAGGAGGATGGAGGATTTCCTTCATGAAGTTTCTTTAGCAACTGCAGAAAACATGGTGATAACTAATTTTTGATGTTTGTTTTTACAAGACTTGACTGGTTGAGTGCAGGTGCCTGCTGGAGGATGAACTCTAGGCCTGATTTGCTGTTTACAGAGAGGTGCCCATGGCTGCTGGGGGTATTTTGGGGAAATAGGGCTATAGGGTAAGTCACAGGTTGTAGGACAGACCCATATTTAGCAAAAGTCCTCCAGGATAGCCCAAGGTGTCTCTGACATGCTACTTGACTAAAAGCAAGCAGTTAAACTTCATTCCTCTGCTATAGACAGCCTAATTAAAATACTTGAATTGGGACCTGAATCCAGATTCAAAACAGAAATATTTGGATTTCTAGGGGAGATGTCAGAGCAGGAATCGCAGTTCTGTGCTACCTGGGTGTAGTGGTTTAGTTTTGCCAATTTTGTTTCATGGCCAATGCACCAAATAAATGTTGTGGTTTTAAAGCAGTAACTAAAAAATTACTAGAAAACTTACTTATTTCTTGCTGTGAGATATGGATTAGAACAAGAGCAAAACAGGCTTAAAACCTAAAAGGAATAAAAAAAGTTTATTAACAGAAATACAAGAATAAGAAAACCAGAATAACTTCCAGAAAACCTCTTTCTCCCCCACTACTCAACCGTTTGTTCACATATTCAACAATCTTTGTTCACATGACAATATAGAGACAAAAAACTTCGGAACTGTGGTGTTTAAATCAGTCCCAATTCCTGTTAGAGTCTTTTCATCAGTCTTTGTAGAGAAACAGAAGTCTTCCTCTGCTAATTTATGGAGTCTTTCACAAGAAAACTATTTCTGTTATAGTTTCTTATTTCTCTGATGCCAGCTGCCCGGAAATCCTGCCATCAGTTCACTCTTCCCATTTCACATCACTCTAAAGTGTGTATGGGTCATGAGTCTAGGGATGTCATTTTCAAGGATGAGTTATTCAAAGGCAAAAGTTCTCTTCATCTGTGTCTGTGAGCCTTCCTGGAAAACAGAAATTTTCTCTTTGCCTCAAGCGGCTCCAAATCTTCAACTATTACTTCCCTCTTTCTGTTCCAGCACCTCGCTGTATCACAACTACTCCACTGTTTGCTCAAAATCTACACTTTGAACACTATTCCTCCCAATATACTCTGTCATGAATTAAAGGAGTTTTTTCAGAACACTATTGTCTATCTCCATAGCTTTAACAGAAAAATATTTCAGCTTATAAAGCATCCTCTTATTTTCTCTTCTCCATCTAAAACTTAACTCTTTTCTTCACTGTCTTTGATGGTTTTATGATGTTTTCTTCATGTTGATTGTCTCTCTCTCTCTGTCTCTCTGGGAAAAAAGAGTAATCTGTAAGTCTCATCCAGGTAGTACAAGAGTTAAAGTCTTGGAAAGCTGCAGGTGTTCATGGTGTCAGGATTCAGTCCAGCAGCAGAAACTACAAACCAAGCCAGGCCGGCCGGCTCCGTTTCTCCCTCCCCGCCCTCTGCGGCCTTGTCCGGCCTGGATGGGGGGGAGGAGGCCGAGACAGAGACTATTATCTTTTCAGAAGCTGGAAACAAAAGAAAACAAGAAAATTCTAGCTTTACATCTTAAGGTGGTGTTCACAAGTTGATCTCACTTTTCAATGGTCAAAACTGCTGTCAGTTCTTAGAAATTACTAATAATTGGTCACAAGAAAAGACTCCCATCAGCCTCTCGCAGCTTCAACTTCCTCCCAGCTCCCGAAGCTATCTTAAAGGTAAAGTCACCCCATGACACTGGGAGGCCAGATCAGAGCCATTCTGGTCTCAGGCTGTCCCATCTGAAATCTTCGAAAGTTCTGTGCTTTGGCTAGAAAAGCAACTCTAGGATGGTACTGATGGCTTTGAAGGAAAACAGTAGAGCTCTAATTGAAACCAGTGGATGAAGGGAAGTATTACATAACTTTACACCAACCTATATCCCTCTTTTCTTACTTACTTGCCCTTTTTGCACTTGCTTCACCTTCCTCAACTCAACACTGTTTTTTTGTTTCATATCTCATCTATTTTTCAATTCTGTCTTTGCATACATAAGCATTGAGGTGATGTAGAAGATAAAGGACTCCACAGTGCCTTTTAACAACAGTGGAATGGACCCCACTACAGCAGGTACAGTCACTGCGCTACACCCAGTGCCAGTTACAGCAGAGCCAAAAAGACACTTATTTCCTGTATTTCACCAGCTCTACTTGTGCTGTGTGTACCAGAGATAAAATTTCTGTAAGCAAGGAAGGTAGAAAAGCTTCCTGAGCTCTGCACTGAGACCTCCGCTGGCTTCACACCACAAGGCACGCTTTGAGGCACACACTGATGATGATCTGGTGGCTGCAGGTGATGTGGCATCCCTGGAGTGAGGGAGCAGCTTAGGTCCCAGTTGGGATCTCTAATGTGGGTTTTAGATGTCTAAAGTAGAAATATAATTACAAACAGAGGAGCGTTTCAACTGCCAGGACCCACTCTTCAAGGTTGTGTTGTCAGACAGGGACTTTTGGTGACACCTCTGTACTGTAAGAGTGTCCTGTAACAGCTGGGCAAAGTTGTCTTTCAGCACAGGCTGCAAGGAGCATGGTGGGGTGCAGGACAGAGCTTGGTCTTCTCTGAATGCTGAGGAGCTGTGAGAGCAACCCACCTCCTCTTGGAAGTCTTTGCAGGAAGATGCTGAAATCAGGGCTGTCATTTACAGGTGTCTCCCACTCATCCTGATTTGGTGGATGCTAACAAGTAGGAATTCATACATCCATCAAGCGAGGCAGCAAGACTGAGGAAGGAACGTTTGGGTGCTGGGGTCTCCCAAAACTTGAGTTGAAGCAGGTGGTGCTGGAAGTCAAACCCTGATATTTGCTGGTACCGTGGTCCTGCAGTAGTACTGTGATCTCATGGGGCTCCAGAACAGGACTGAGCCTTCAGCAAACGAATAACCAAACTTGACAAGCCCCATCTACTATGCCATAAAATGAACATTTTATGGCAGAGGGAAGAGAAAGAAAGAGAAATAAGATGGGAATGGAGGTGCCAGGTTCAGCTAAGGCAAAGGATCATCTCTGGGTACCTGGGCTGCTCATTTCTGCATGGGTGTTTGGCTTTCAGCCCTCCCTGGCTGTTATCTCCCAATCACTGTCACCACAGGAAAGCGTTTGCTGCTTCCACGTCACCCTTCACACCCCACAGGCACAGCTGGAACGTACAGTGAGCATGTTTGTGGTGGCTTGTACCCACCTCCCCCCATCTCCCTGCCCCCATCCTCAATGGGTTTTTTGGGTTTTCAAGCTGAAGATGCCTTGCAGAGAAGCAGGTGCTTCTTGTGGTTTGTATCAAAAGCTTCACACTAATCCTAATGCTGTGCCTGCTCTAACAGTTACTCAATGAGTTCCTTCACAAGTCATACTTACTTGTGGTTCTGTAGGACTACAGCTGGAGTGCAGAGAGCCCTCCTTCTGATCAGAGAGGTGTTAAAACCTGCTTCTCTTCTGTGACTTAACCATGAGAGGTGAACCAGCACCCTACTTCCTTTGTCTTTGCTCTTGGGCTGTCCCTGAATGGTGTCAAGACCAAACTGCTGTGCCACTGCAAAGAGAACATCCCTAATAGTCCTTCAGAGATACTGCCAGTATTCAAACACTTAGAAATGCAGTCTCTAGTCTGGATCAGACTGGCCAGACTCCAACAGAGTCATGGACACACTCAGGCCCTCACAGGACTTGTCTGGCCCAGCCTCATTCGGGTGTCAAAGGAAGATGTCCTAAGTCACTCTCTTTTAATAATGACCTCTGCACATCTCCTCTGCAACCCCTCTGAGATACCAGACCCTATTCAGAGCTGTGTCACCTTCTGGTAGTAAAAAGGAACATTTCACTCTCTTCCTGGATACCTTTGCACAGCACCAAATGCTTGGTTTAGATACTGCCTTGTGGAGTAGTTACAGTTGTTCAAGTGCTTGCTGCTGCTATGCATTTAGGGGTCGAAATTCCCCATGGGAATGTTCCCCAGACAGCACAGAGTCATTTTAATGGCTTTTCTAAGCATCTCTTTTCTTTGTCCCTATTTAATCACTTCAATGCCCATTTCCCAATTATACACAACATTTTATTAAACTGTACAAACAGCACTGGCATTTAAAAAGTTCATGTTAACCGTTCTAATTAAACATGATGACCAGCTCCACAAACTGCAAGCACAGATGCCCCCTCCTGCATTTCATAGAGCACAAATAAGGATTTCATCAGAGTCACTGGACTGAAACCTTTCTCAGTGTGTTCTGCTCTTGTTGACTTCAGGCACTTCAGGCCTTGCTCCTGGATTCTGTGCCTGCAGTCACTGCCAGTGATATCCCAGGACTGCTTGCAAGGCTGCATTCAGCCTGTTGTGAGGTCCAAATTGACAGCCTGAACCAGCAGAACTAGGAAGGCACCTCTGAAGGGAACCTGATTTTGGGATAACTTACCTTCTGGAGCTTTTCTTCTCCATGGACTGGAGGTTGATGCAACAAAGCTTCAAATGTATGACCTTCGAATAGATCCGAACACCAATTCGAGTGACTGCCTATGCCTAAATTGTTACAAAATTTTCTTTTTAAGCTCTGACATGATTTTGACAATTTTTCATGGATATCTCAGTGACAAGCAGTAACTGTGTGGTTTCACAAATCTCCAGCCTCAGGAAACAGTGCATCTTTATTTAAAAGGATCCCATGATGAAAGGATCACAGGAAAGACTTTTTTTTTAAACCCACCTACATTCCCACAGACTTCAAAGGGATAGAACACACAGCAAAATGTCACAAGGTGGCGGTGAGGGCCACCCTCACCTGATGTGCCTCCTGCCCTGTGACCATCGTGTGCAGCTCATTGACCTGTGCCATAGAGCTGGGACATCATTTAGAGAAAGTTAAATCAGCCTTTGGAGGACCCATTAGTGAAATTTCAAGTGAAATACCCCAATTCTGTGACTGGAAGGCCACTTTTACAATGTTTAAACAATGGTTTGAGAAAACATATTGCATTTTTCTCATGTGGTTTTAGGTTAAAATGCCAGAAAGCCCCATGGAGATCTTGCCCTGAGTCTGGTGTGTGAGAAGACACTTAAAGCTTTAGAATAGGGTTCTCAAAGCATTGTGCAACCTCTCATTCTTCCTGCTCAGGCGGCACTAAGTGTAAACCTCTGGTTTTCTGTACCAAACTTGGCACTTCCTTTGGTAGCAATCCATTGAGAGGTGCAGATGGTGGAATGGGCACCTGAAAAAAGTCTCTTCATCCCATGGAGAAAAATTGAGTCCTAACACCTGTGAACAGCATTTTTAAAGGGTGTAGGGAGCAAATTTCTTCTTCAAAGCTGTGCACACTTTGACAATTCTGCACATGTACAAGTGGGGGTTACCAAAGCATCCAACCTGAGTCTCCTGCGACACCCTCAGGCCTTGATCAAACCACTTTTCCTTCAGAAGAAGGTGGGTCTGGGTCAGAGTTGCAGAAATAGGCACTGACATCACCAGAAGCTCAAATATACTTATTTTTCCTTACAGAGAAACCTGTTGGCTCTGTGTACAAGTAGTGAGGAACACATTTTGGCAACTCCACATTTTCAGAGCATTGGGAAGAGAGAGAAGAGAGACCAAAAGATACCACAAAGAAACTTTATCATCATTGAGGAGTGGGCTGGCTTCTGCTATAGACTGGAATAAGTCAGAAGCCTCCAGGCACGGTACAAACTTTCACTGAGGTGCTTTCTTTCTGGAGGGTTCTTGATAAAAATAACCATGCACAGTCTTCAGTTGACAAAGTGCTACTCAAATTATTACAGAGAATTCCTTCAGTAAGGCAGATCTCAGGAAAATATTTTCTCCATTTTAGGGTTCACAAAAGAGAAGTTGCTGAACATATTTTGGTCCATGCTGTTAATCAGTGCTCTGTCAGCACAGGACAGTCTGGGTTTTTCATTTAGGAATTCCTTGTCGAAGTTGCTACAGTCACTTGGAGATTTCTTCAAGAAAAGAAAAAAAAATTGATGTCAAACCACTAACAGTTAGATCTTTATTACCATAGTACTGGCCCTATCAGGCTGCTTCCTATGAGCTCAGCTCAACCTTTAGTTGGGAGCCAGTAAATATAAATATAAATATAAATATAAATATAAATATAAATATAAATATAAATACAAATATAAATATAAATATAAATATAAATATAAATATAAATATAAATATAAATATAAATATAAATATAAATATAAATATAAATATAAATATAAATATAATAAAGGAGGCACTGAGCCTGTGATCCAGGAATTCTGCCAGGCAGGAATGTTACAGCTTTGTAACATGGCAGACTGAACTCACCAATTGTATAACAGTTGTAGAAGACTGTAAAATGAAAGTATGACGTGCTTGTCAAATTAAGTTCTATTATTGTTATTAATAGGACTTTAATAATTTAATAAGACTAATAGTCAGAATTATTCTGATTTAGCCAAACATCTGGTTCTTGAATTGTTTTACCTTCTGCAGTGCTATGAAAGATAACCCCTTCAGAATGGGCTGCAGGGTGAATGGTGAATGGGTGAAGGGAAGGTGTTACCCTGCTACAGTAACTGAGAAAGCAATAAGTAATTTATGGTTTCTCAGGTATGGGCATGCCAGACCTGGGCTTGCAGCCACCACAAAGCTGTAGTGCGAGAATCAGGTCAGGCAACCAGTAGAAATGCAGAGTTTAGAAGACCTGAGATGGGTGGAACTGAAAGAAGATCCATCCTTACCACTCTTGGTTTGAAAGGAGGCTCCATCTTTCTCTCTTCTAAAGCTTCCCAGTTGATTTCCTGGAAAAAGGCGTGCTGGCGGATGTTCCCTCTTGCTCCCAGTCTCCTCTCAGGCTCTCTTACGAAAAGCTGGAATGTTGATTCCATAGGTTAAATTCTCTGATGATAATACAAGCATAAAGCAGGGTGGAATGTGTAATTATCCAGACTCAGTGCAATGGAAAGAGGCCATAATGGAGAAAACATTGGGATTTTTTTTTTCCTAAACCAGGCAGTTTACCGATTGGTATAAAGATGATTACTACCTCCAATTCTGACAGAAGTACAGGCTGTTTGGGCAGGAAGATGGCAGCATGTGCCCCAAAAAGAGATGTTCAACATCTCAGTCTGATATATTTCTTAGTTTGAGGTTTTTTCTGGGAGTTAATAAGCCTTGCACCTTAGGGACTCTTCTGCAAAGAAACTGATCTCTGCTGGTGTCTGTGAGGAGCCACCATCACAAATCAGGAGAAGGAAGACACACAAACATCCTTATGGGAGAGGTGTGGTTTGATGCCCACTGGAAAGACAGTGACTAAATTAAATCTGTTGCTCTCTACAACAGCTGAAAATAAACAAATTGAAGACAATAATTCTGGCAGAATGACTTTTCATTTGGTGGGTGGTGATTCTTACCTTCACCAAAATGTCCTTTGCATCCTTGTTCAGCCAGCGAGGGTAGAAGGGGTTATCCATACGGATGGACTGGAAAAGCTCCTCCTCATCTTGGCCGTGGAAAGGGGATTGGCCAATGAGCATCTCATACAGGAGGACACCAAAGGACCACCAGTCAACGGAGGTGTTGTACTTCTGCCCCAGCAGTATCTGCCCAGAAAGAGGAGCCACAAAGGCAGAAGTAAAATATCTGAAATGAGTTTTTCAATTTCAGGAGAAGGCCCAGACCATGGCCTTGCAACAGCTGCTCTGCAGAGTGGGCTTTCAGAGTGCTTCCCACTGCCTGCAGCAGGAGCCAGAAATCTGCCAGTGGTGCAGGGCCTGTGGCTCCTGGAGCAATGAGGAACAGCCACGCCTGGGTGCCAAAACAGTCCCTGGTAGTACAGACAACAGGCTGCATGTAACCCTTAAGTTACTTGAACAAATCCTTGGCTACCAGAGAGATCTCAAATTTAAAAGATGAGACAAGTCATCTTTAGCCTTCTCTCCAAGGGTTCAAATCAGGCTTGTGAAGTTCAAGAAGGCAAATGGCCAGGTATTAGCATTTTGGGATTGATTCCAGTGACACAAGCTGAGTTTCAAAATTGCAAATGTGACAGCATTAAGGTACTTCAGGACTATCAGTCACTTAAAATGGTGTGACTCTACCCCAGCAAAATGTTCACCCAGGAAAAACGAAAGGGGTTGCTGATCTGTCCTCTTGAGACCAACTGGGCTTTAGATGGAGGAATGGGAATTTGTCCTCAGTCAGTCCCTTGGTTTTTGCCTTTCAGTGTCACCTATAAAATGACATCCAGCTGGAGGGATGACCTCCCCAGGGTTTAAAGGACCATCACCAAGTTCTCAAACTTCCTCTATGAAGAAACAAAATTAATCTCACCTGCCTTTAGGTATCTGTTGTTAAGATATCTAGAGCTGAACCAGCTATCACTAGCTCCTAGCCAAGGAAAGCAATTTGCCCAATTTTAAACATTCAGATAAATATCTACCTACTGTAAAATATAACCCCTGTTTGTCTCCTTTGGTTCTCAAAGATCTTCAAAAACTTGCTCATATATAGATTTTTGTGTTGCAGATATCTAATGGTTCACATGATGACTGTGGTGTGTAGGATTCTTATCAGAATTTGAGAGCTATAGAGGGGCAAATTTAATTTTGAGACACAGTCTTTACTCTTGAGCCCACATCTTGGTTGCAATGGGATAATCTGTACTACATCTGTCTCCAAAAGAGGAGATGCCAAAAAGACAAAAAAGAGATTTGAATATATGATGTAATATATGCAATGAGTTCTACTCAGAGCCAAAAAATAAATCAGCAAGACCCCTTAATATATTTTTTCTGGATCACTTACAAACAAAATCATCCCAGCCTTTCCTTCTGAAAAGAGAAATTATTTTATAAGGCTTTATCTTTTAAAGTCTAAAGTATCTGGAAATTGAAATTGAAGTGTTTTATGGCAGTCAGAAAGAAAAAGGTTTATTTTGCAGTTCTCTGGGAAAAAAGAAATAAACTCAATTTAATTTCAGGCTTTTTTTTTTTTTTTCTTTTTGCCAGGTAGTTTTTGAAATGAAAAAAATTTGCTTGTCTACTGACCCAAGCCCCCCCTTATCTGCATGGCTGTGGCCAAGGTGCTGGGTCTGTAACAAATTACAGTGGTAGCAACTGCAGTGAAATACTGACAGAGTCCAGTGCTCCTGCCTGTGGTAGGAGAGATGATCCATAAACTTAGAAGTGCTTTCAATTTAGAGGTAAAATGTTTTATATGCACTCGTTGAATCCCTAAAATAAACAAGGTGCAGAAATGAAACTCTGAGCTATTTCAGTTTCTCTCTTTTCTATAAAATCACAGATAATGGATCAACAGTTGACTATTTTTTTTTTTAGGACCAAAAACCAGCATTTTTTTTCTTAAATAAAGGCATACTGAAGTGGGATAAAAGACAATTGCAGCTTGATTGCAAAGCACACTTACACCCATTCTTAGGCAATAGAAATCAAATTGATTTGAAGAGACCCTTGAGCCAGCAGTGGTGTAACCTCAGCCAGAATCGAGCCCTTAGTGCACAGTGAAGGACCAATGAATTACAGTAGAGAGAAAAAAGCCCTAAAGGCTTTGACAGCTCTTTGGAAAATACCAATATCCATCATGAAAACACTAAAATTATGAAATGGGATCTTGAAAGGTAAATAAATGGATTTCAGACTGATGTCAGACATGATGCATGGACGACTTGCAGGTTTTTGTCTGAGCTAAAAAATATTTTCTTTGGCCACCTAATTAGTCAAAGCTTTTCCATAGTAAGATCTATCATTGTGTGAAGTCATCAGGTTAGGGAAACTTTCTCTTTTCTGGAAGGATCTAGTTCTAAAATTTCTTGGGTAAAAAAAAACAACAACCAAGTTTCTGTCTGTTTAAAAACTGAAAGAAATAAGGGGAAGGGCACAGTTATCATTCCTCATGCTGTGTCTGTCCCTCAATTGCAGGAGCCCTTGGAGTTTCTTCTGCCATGTCCCAAAAATAATTTCCGTTAAGCATTCTCTTTCTTGGTTTAAATCAAGTTCCACTTGCACCAAAAAATGAATTAGCCACAAAAATAAGCAATGCCTAACAGCAACACAGACTCCAAGCCATGCTGAAATCCAGTTTCTGGCCTGGAACTGCTCCAAACCAGGTTATTACTCTTTGCAACCTCCACCACTGCACAACGGTCACGTCTTACGTAAGATATGTTTCCTGTTCCCACAGCACTTGATGACCTCCCTGTGCCCCACACCTACCTCAGGGGCAATGTAGTCAGGAGTCCCACAGAAAGTGCTTGTCTTTGCATCTCCAAACATGTTCTCCTTGCACATCCCAAAGTCAGCAATTTTGATGTGCCCCTCATTGTCCAGGAGGACATTGTCCAGCTTCAAGTCTCTGTGGAGGAAGAGCAAAAAACCCCGTTCTTCAAAGTGTAAAGCACACAAGTTATTTTAGCAGGTTACACTCTCTGCACTTGTTCTCTGCCTCTATGTAGTGCCTACATACTGGAAATACAAAGGAAGGCTGAGGACTAAATCAGCTGCTCCCAACTGCTCCCTTGGGCTTCAGCTTCCCTCTTCTGCATTTCTCTTGTCCCAGCACTGATTTATCTGCTGGAGAAGACACAGAATCATGGAATCACAGAAATGTTTGACTTGGAAGGGACCTTAAAGATCACCCAGTTCCAACCCCCTGCCATGGGCAGGGACACCTCCCACTAGACCAGGTTTCTCCAAGCCACATCCAGCCTGGCCTTGAACACTTCCAGGGATCACATGACCCAAGATATCTTCTAAAAGCTGTTTCCTTTGAGGATGCAGAATAGTGAAGCTAAGAAGGGCTTTGTGCCAGGTGGTGCTTCTGCCCCAACACAGCCTGGAGGATCAGAGTAGGTAACTCTCACTCTCTCCTCCCCTGGGAATCTCAATATTCTCTCTGAAGCTGCTGCCAGATCTCCCTCGTAGTGCAGGATCTACAAATGTCCCTGCAGATCTCTCTCGTAGTGCAGGATCTACAAATGTCACAAGAGATAGGGATCCACAAGCCCTGTAGAGAGTCAGAGTAATCCCAGACATCAGCAAAGCCCTCACCACTGCTGGGCTGCACCATCTGAACCCCAGGATTTACAAAGCCTTTCACACTCAGCTGCCAAGCTGTTGCCTGAGCTTTCAGGCTCTGAGCTACTCTGGGAAGCAAAGAGCCCAGAGAGAAGAAGAAAACAGAAATGCTCAAAGAAGAATATAAAATAAAAGCAAATATTATTTGCAATTATTATATTATTTATTGTTCATTTTCAATAAAAGCAAATGAGCTGATGACTCATGACCATTGGTGGAGAACAAAGAGGTCCTCAAGTGGGAACTAACTCTGAAAGGAGAGAAAAGCTTGTAAAGAAGAAAAAGGCAGAGAGAAATGAAGGCTGGCATGGTTTCCATGTTAATTTTCTTAAATGTCACCTAAAGGTTTTATCTAAGATAATGATCCAGGTAAAATGTTTGGATCAGTGATGCTGCACTTAACCAAGGATGTGGGTAGAATTTGGGTCATCTGGTCTATGAGCACACACATTCCTGCACTGCCTGGTTTGTGTTGTCAATCACTGCTCCTTCTCAGGGCTCCCAAGGCATCCAAACACATCTGCTTGTAGCCACAGCTGAGGATGTAACTTTCATTATTCATGCTAATTCACAGCCTACACATATTTTGGCCAAAAGGCCAAGTGGAATGGGGCCTGATCCAGTGGATGCCATCCCTGCCCATGGCTGGAACCAGGTGACTTTTAAGGGTAATCTCAAACCAAACCACTCTGTGAATCTGTGATTCTGTGGTTTTCCACATCTCAGGCAAGAGGCCTAACCACAAGGCTACTTCACGGACACGGACCCTCCTGCCAACAACTGCTTTATGATGCGGGGTTCTTTTCAGAAATATTCCTTAAAGAAGGCATCTAATGCTTGATGCTCTTGGGATGAGGGCCTGCAATTGCAGGGAAGACGATTTTTCAGCTTCCCTCTGTGCAAAGCTCCTTGTCTAGCTTGGGCCAGGTCCTCATCAGGGCAGGGGACATTGCAGTGTTTATACACTAAATTGTTGTCATGGGGAAATTGTTCTCTGCTGCAAGAATATGGCCCAAGACAAAATGGGAGTCATCAATCAAAGAGAAATACAGAGAAAACGGAGACATTTGCCTTCCAAGTGGCAGACACTCATGTTGTCACAATTTCCAGCTGGAATGACTTATTTTAGTTACAACGTTGAGATCAATCTCAGGCTGCCAGCACTGCTTTTATTCATCCAGTAGATCGAAGCAAAACAAAAAAACCCATCACCTACAGTTTGCTTTCATTATTTTGATGAGTCTCAAATTCATTGGCTCCAGGGACTGGAGTTTCTGCCAAAAAATGCCTTGGCTCATTTGTTAAAATTTAAGCCAATGTTTCCAAACGTGGGTGCATGAGATAGAACAGCTGGATTCATTATCCTTACGACATCACAAGAGATGTAGTTTCAAAAATTATTACTATTCACTTTTCTAAGTGCTTAGTTTGCTCTAACAAAGATACTGATGACTCTGTGTTCGCAGCTGACCTCCTTGTCATTGTCCTCAGTGAAAAAAGGAAAAGAAAGTAGGACTGGTTAAACCTTTTCTCTGAATGCTTGATACCCAAAGCAATATCACCAACTCCTGGGAATGAGGTATTTCTTCCTATCCACATGCTACCCAGTGCCCAGATGTCCCAGTTTTCCCTCAATTCCCAAGGCTCCAGACTCTAAACACCCCTCTCCTTTCAGGAGGAAATGGGTCCCAAACCCCAACACAGCACTGCTGCAGTGATTCCAAGTAAAAATGTGAATTATAAATAAAATGTCAGCATTAGCTGTCCTGCCATAAAGTCACTATGTCCTGCAGATATTTTTAATCAGATTTTCTGAGAAGACTGACTAAAAATAACAGACACGGGCAAGTGATTTGGGCACTTCAGAAATTTTTTCCCATCACTCATGGAGAATAATAATTAGAGCCAGAAAAATTGCTGAAGCCCCTGAGATCATCTTAGCTTAATGCCACTGACATTGATCTCATGTTTATGCAGTCACCATTATCGGTCAATAAAGACTATAAATGGCTCCCCCATGAGTAATAACAAGAATCAAAGCTCATGTTTTAAAGGAAGAATGGATTGAGAGCAAGTCATCAACTTTCAGCATTTGCTCTAATGTTCACACTACATGACAAACATTGAACAAACTTATTTTGGGTTCAGCAAACATCAGTGCTGTAAGGAGCATTCTTATTTATTTGTGATGAGTTATTTGCTTTCTGCTTTTAAAGAAGGCTGCAATGTAGTAACTGAATTTTGTCATGAAGTTCAGCTTAACCAGAGCTCCTCAGAAATTCAGTTCCTCCTTTTGGCCATGGGAAATCAGACTGTGGCCTAATTTCTGGTAGAACTGGGTAGTTCCCATACACATTTTAACACAGGCTTAATGAACCTAAAAATGCTCTCTGCTCTCTGCTTACTACAAGAAGAACTTAACAGACAACTCAGATTCATGATGGTGAGATGAATCTCATCTCCCCATTGTGCACAAGATTAATCCAAAATTAAGATACATCACTGTCTCCCTGCTTTTGTTACTTGAGTTGAGCTTGTCACCACTGTCCCAAAGTAACCAGCACAGCAGAGGGACCAAATTTCTTGTGTCTGACTTGACCTTAATATACCTTGAGATATTGAAAGCTTAAACAAGATGCTTACACTGGGTGTATTTACATTTACTCCCTGTAAATGCATCCAAGGACTTGTTTTAATGTTAAATGAAATAGGACTGGGTTCTGAAACAAGGACCAAAACTGCCTTTTCTATACACTGTCTTCAAAATAAAACACCCAAACTCTGTAAAAGGGAAATCTGCAGAGAATGCCAGTAAGCACAGCCAAGAAATAGCCTCTCTGTTGCCATTGGTGCTTGCAGGGGAAAGCAGAAAAGGTTTAGCATTTAGCATATTAATTACACTAAAGAGTAAAATTACCTGTATATTATGCCCTTGGAATGGAGGAACTGGAGCCCACAAATGATTTCAGCAGCATAAAACCTGAATGACAGAAGGCATGCGTTAGAACAGGAGCTTACCAAAAGTTTTTTCAAATAGACTGAAAAAGATGGAAACCTTGTGTCCACAAGACCCAAAATTTCATTTTTTTTAGGTTCCCAGAAGGTTTGGAGTATCTCCAGAAGGCTTGGAGTGACTGTGTTTTACTGATGGTTGATGTGAGATTCCCAAAAGCAGGTGGGAGTCTGGGATGGGGAGCACAGACTCACTCCCTGGCTTGTTGAACTGCCCTCTTCCCTGCCCAGATTTATGACCTGCTTTCCAAAGAATCCCCGAATTCTGGCATTATTTAGGCTGGAAAACCCCTCTAGCATCGAGTCCAGCCATTAACTCAGCACTGCGAAAACTACCACTAAACCACATCCCCAAGTGCCACATTTCTTGAACACTTACAGGGACAGTGATTCCACCACTTCCCTGGACAGCCTGTTGCAGTGACTGACCACACACTCAGTGAAGAAATTTTTTTCTGATTCTGAAAGCTTATCCGTAATATGGACTATGCAGCAGGTTGGTGGCCTTTCTCTGGAGTTTTTTTGAGCTTGAAGTCGTTGTTCTCAGCACATTTTTACCTAAAGGACACCACCACACCCTGCTGCAAAGAGGCAGCATCAGTGTGAAGAGTGAAAGTGCTGTCCCAGAAGAGAATGAAACCAGAGGATCATATCCCCTCCCTGTGTGGCACAGCTCTGCTCCCTCACTCTTCAATGCATTGGACCTTAGTTCTGGACATTCAAATGCATTTGAAAAAAATCATCAAACATTGATTTAAATGACAGTGTGGGTTTTATTATTAAATTATTAAATAATGTAATTCCTATAGGGGTTTCAATATTGACTTTCAAAATACCTTTTGCTTGCAGAAGGATCAAAAGCACCTTTCATTTATTCTAATTCTTGTATTTACTTTAATCAAAGCTAAATACATTTTTAATTCCCTGTTGGTATATTAATTTTTTGTTTAAATTTACCTTTTGTGCTTTTGGTAGTTTTCACCCCACCTCCTTGAACTTTAAGGGGAAAAAAGGGAAAATCCCATTACTTCTAACAAACAACAGTTTCACCTCTGACCACTGGGCTGGGAACCTCAGCTTAAGCAGGTCCTGCAGCTTGGCTACAGAGTGTTGTAAAGAAGCAAGGTCATGTCTGAGAGAAACCAACTGTGTGGATGGAGTCTAAAAGCCTTCTGTGGGAGGGAAAAGAGGATGGGAAGTGACTCATTCCAGGTCCTTCACTGAGCTGGAAGGATGGCCTGTATGGTTTTGTTGAGTTTGGAGACAGCTGGGACAGAGAGGGACTTGGCTTCCAGCACAAGCATCATCCCCACTTTGCAGCTGGGCAAGGTGAAGAGAGGTCAAATAATCTGCCCAAGATTTCCTCTACAATGCCTTGTAGCAGAGCTGGGAATAAAGTCAAGTCCTCGGTTTGCTCCTGTCTCGTGTGCACCCTGCAGACCCAAAGGCAATGATAAATGTCTTACGTTGCTCTGGGAAGGTCGAACTTATGGCAGCTCTGGATATGGAACATGAGGTCTCCTCCATTGAGGTATTCCATCACAAAAAAGAGGTTTTCCTAGAGAAGAAGATAAGGTGAGAATAAATAAGGAGTGGTGAAGAGTGAGGTAAAAGTTCTAATACTTAAAAAAAAATAAAAATTGCTCAGAAAGCACTCAAAAAGAGGAAGGAAAGTATTACTCTGAGGGTGTTCAAAAGAAAACAGTTTCTTTTTTAGATTCCTCATTTCTCCTCTTAGTTCCCTAAGCCCATACTCACACTCCCTGCTCTGATTTCTATAAACACCATTAGCAAACACTACAAAGCCACTTCATAACCAGCTGGGGCCGCGGATTTTCACCAGCAGAGCTCCAGGCTCACAGAAAGGGCTCAGTAACTTTACAGTGCCTGTATAGCGGAAGGACAGGTGGACAAGCAAGGGACTAGTGGAAAAGGCAAAAATCCCTCCTCTGGTGCCCATCCCAGTACAATATCCATCCAGTGGTGTCACCTGCATTCCTGCACAGCTTCTGTGGAGCTGTGGTCTGACTTTTTCAAGTTATCAGAGACACTGACCAGACAAAGCAATTTGTTTTAAGCACATGCTTGATTTTAAGCCTGAAAGCTGCTCTGTGTAACTCACTGGTGGGAAAAGTAATGAATTAATCATATTTCTAGATACCCATTGAGAACTTGCATCCTGCAATTTTTCCAGGCTCAGAGAAACCTGGGAAAAAGTTGAGTTCTTCTCCCTGGTTGCATGCAACCATCAGTTCTTCGACCAGGGCAGTGAAAATCTCTCCTGGTACATAGAAATTACAGAATCTCTCTCTATATAATAAGCAGAGCTGATCACTGAGGTTTCTTTTCCAATCCTTGATACAGAATCATGGAATCACAGAATGGTTTGGGTTGGAAAGGACCTTAAAGACCCCTAAAGTTCCAATCCCCTGCTATGGGAAAGGACACCTCCCACTAGACCAGGCTGCTCATGACATGACACTGATCCTCTCACAGCTTATCAGCCAGAACTTCACAGCCAGAACCCTGTAGAAGCTGGTTTAGATTGATCCCTTCCATGCTGAATTGTCTCTACAAAGCAGAAAAGACAGGTTTTTTTTCTGGAGGAAAAGGATCTGCACACTGAGATATGCTCGCAGATTAAACTTCTGTTTTGGGAATCTCACCTTTTGTGCAAAAATGCAGGAATAAAACAAAATGAATGTGGTATTTTTTCCCCTCAAAAACCTCTCTCAGTTCTGTACACACCTGAAGTTAGTCATCTCTAGGCTGTGCTATAAAGGTTATGAATATCTTCCTTGTGTTGCCTATTGCCCATTACATTTTTTCTGGGGGGGAAATAGAGTTATTTTCACTTATATTTTTAACAGTCGAAGGTTTTTATCCATAAGACCTAATGTAAGTATCTCTGGAAGCAAGCCAAGAGCTGGCTATGTTGAAAAACCACAAAAGTGCTTGTTCCTTTCAAACAACAGCTGTCTGCTCTAATTTGTGCAATTTCTTTAGCCAGATCCTCTTAATTACAGCACTCTTATTTAAATGGACTCACTGGAAACCCCACCTGTCATCCAACAAGCTCAAAGCCAGATCTGGCCTCCTGGGGAAAGAATACAAATTCCATCACTAAACCAAAAGGGTGCAGGTTTTCAGTATTTTTTGTATCTGCAGGGGGCTGTGCACATAAATGAGTTCCAGCAAATAAAAAGACCAAAGAAAGGTGGGAAACTTACTGAAGACATGTATAAATCTTGGAAGCAGTGCAAGCTCACGAGCCCATTCAGGAAAATACTTGAACAGATGCTCTTTGGGAGGGCACACAGGGAGGTGATGGGGTTTAGCCAACAACACACCAGCAACCACACGTGTCCTGCTGGGACTGAAGAAACCTCATGGGTCTTGAAATGGGCCAGACTCAGCTTTAGTGGGCTGGGAAGGAGAAAACTCCTCAGTTCCTCTGTAAAGTCCACTGATTTTGGCTGCACTTTATCGCACATCTCTAACTGTAACTTGATATCCATATTTATCCAGTAGAATGAGCAGTCACGCTCTGCTTGTTCATGGGTTTGAGCAACCATCTGATGTAGTTGTTTAACTGAACCCAGAGACTCTGACTTGAAACTGTGGAGTCTGGCAGCATCCTCGAGGGAAGAAAAGATGGAGCAACCCCTCAGATTAATTTACATCCACATATACAAACCCTGTTGCTCAACTGCCTTTAGCTATGAAGCTGGAGAATACAAACTTAGGAATGTTTAGTACTGAAGTTTGTAATGTATCAGGTGCTCTTGAGTGGTACATAAACCCTACTGAAAAGACAGACAGGATCACTCTGACTTTCCTGCTCTGGGGTTTGGAAGTCCCTCTTGGTTCTTAAGAAGTGCAGATGTCTGGAAGAGCTTGTGGAGGAGAACTGGTTGAGAGCAGCCCTACGTCATTATGAGTGCGGAGGTGTCACCAAGAAGGGCAAAGTGCAACAACTTATTGGAGTCAGCTTCCTATGTCTGAGAACTACAGAGCCACAGAGCACATTAAATATGGGAAGCGGCAAAACCCATTCTTGAAACCACCAAAATTTCAAGAGAGTTATAGAGGTCAAAGGGTCAGAGTGGTGCAGAGGATGTTCTTGCAGACAGGCTCCAGCTCCACTTCCTCTTGTCCTGGGAAAGCTCACTGATGACTCCTGCCTGCTGCTGAGAGGCTCTGGAGTCTGTCAGCACTTGGAGCAGGCAAGGGGGGTTAAGAGGGTATTATCTGGTTGAAAATGTCTCTGCTCACTGCAGGGCAGTTGGACTAGATGGCCTTTAAAGATCCTTTCTAACCCAAACCATTCTCTGATTCTCAAGGCTCTGCCATGCCCTTATCCCCTGCAATGGCCCTGCCTGTGGATGTTGAGCAAACAAGCAGGAGTGTTGTTTCTCAGTGATGAGACCCCCACAGCTCTGCAGGAGGCCTGGAAAGAGTGCCCTGCCCCTCTGTCCTGCAGGCAGGTGACAGCTTGCTGAGCACCTGCAGGACGATCCATGTGTGGGAAATGCTCAAGCCAAACTTTTGGTCATGGCTCTAGACTCACACAACAGAAAATGTTTGGTCTCATGGCAGACCTCAGGAGCATCTTTTACAACCACAGAGCTTAAGGAGGACTGGAAAGGCACTTACTGCACTCAGGGATGGTCACGGCACCAGGATAGTTATAAAATAAAAACATCTGAGTTGGAAAGGATCACAAGGATCATCAAAATCCAGCTCCTGGCCCTGCACAGGACACCCCTGAGAATCACACCATGTGCCTGGGAGCATTGTCCAAACACTTCCTGATGCATTTGACACATTGTCTTAAGAACATCCATGTATCAGCCATTCCCTTCTTCTAGACCATCTTCCAGGGGCTTTTTCCATTGCAGCATGAGGAACAGGACAAACCCTTCTGTGGGAGGGTGAAGTGCTGCTCCTACAGCAGACAGAGCCCTACAACAGGAGGGTGTCCAGCACACAGACATGGCAGCTGTGTCCTGCACAAAATAACACAGCTCCTGCACACAAAATAACACTGTTCCCCAGCTGAGCCAGTCCTGTCAGGTGCTGAAAGCCTGGATTACTACAAAGACTCAATTTCCTGCCCTTTCAATCCCTCAGTGCCTGAGCTGAGCTCCTCCCTACAGAGCCACCTGCTCCCTCTCCCTCTCCAGGACACGGCAGGGATGGAGTTAAACCAACCTGCTCCTGCTCTGGGCGACTGCTGTGAGAATGAATAGTCACTATCAGAGATGCTTTCAACTTTATAAACAATGAGTATAAAGCAGGCAGCATTTAAATTGATCTTTTGAAGGTACATCCTTTAACAGGCTCTTAAAATCCTTTAACCAGCTGGAAGCCCTCCAGAGCACTTTTCTGCAGAGATTTTCAGATTTTGTTTTCTTTGCACTTTGAAAGCGCTTGCATACATACAAATAGACAATTTAACACCATTTATTGAGGAGCAAAAATTCTTCCCAGGGATTCCAGGAGGATAAATGTCAGAACAATTAATGCTGCAGGACAGTGGGCTATACCTGTGTTTAGAGCAGGTACCCTAACAAATGTCTCCAAGTGGAAAAGGCTCCGGAATAAGTGACTGAATCCTTTTTAATTCTAATTCACATTGAATTAGGCTGTTCCTAGCCAAGAGAAAGACTGGACTTGATGCAATTCCTGCAGCTGATTCTGGTCTCAACTTTTCAGGCAACTCAGCACAGTCTGGGTGCTGATTCACACTTTGGATCTATTTTATTTCCTGGGATAGTTGGCAGCCAAAAGCCTCTCAGGCCTTTTCCACCACATCCCTGCGTGTTGCAATACCTTCAGAGCATCCCACCCAGTGGGAAAGAGGGCAATGCACTCCTCACTGCATCTCCTGTCACAAGGAACAGTTAACACAGGGTTACCCCGTACTAGGAGGTGACTACAGTTCACCTGCACTGAAATTTGCACCAGGGCAATCCAAGTTTTAATTCTGTTCTCTGGTTTAAAGACTTTTTCCTTCCTCCTGTGTAATATCAGCCTATCTTCTGGAGATGGCAGCATTTCTTACAGCTGTCCAATAATCCTGTCCAGTCCCTGCTCTCACTGTTTATTCCTCGTTCTGATCCTTGCACTGTCAGCATTTCTAGCTGCGGGTTGAGCTGCTCATTTGGGATGCTCAGCGTGGTGTGCCCATCTGCTTGCTACAAAGCATAGGAATATATTTATACACATAAATAAAATACATTTGCAGAGATAAAGGTGCAGATTTGGCTTCCACTCTGAGCTCTGAGATCCCAAGACCTTTACTCACACTCAGAGCAGACAGAGTCCATCCCTCACTGATAAACTGAGGCACTATCAGCCCATGTCTTCCAAGAGGAAGTGGTCTTCCCTATCAGTGTCCAGCAGAATCTTGGAGAGAGATTAATTTTCTCAAGGCTAGAGAAAGATTTGTCTGAAGTTTTGCACATTAAAAAAAAAATAAAAAATCACCAGACCAAAAACTAAACAAAAAGCAGCCAAATCCCTGAAACATAAATATTTTAGCAGTTGAAAAACAGAAAAAATGTTTAAGTTTTTATTTTAGGAAGTAATTTTTTTTTTTCAGGATAAAGTGCAGGTAGACTGCAGATTTTTAGAAACCTCAGACAAAGCTGAATGTATTTTGGGCTGATTTTCCTCAGGCTGAACAATGAGGAGGCAATGACAATATGTGTATTGAATATGGCAATCATCTTTTACTTAAAAATTCCCACTTGTGAGCTGTCCTCCTCTTTTCCTGGCCAATGCCTTTCCCCTGTTCACACCACATGGGCTGACATCACCTAGAAGTGTCTTGCAAAAACTTCATATATTTGATGTTATAATTACAGCTGCTCACACCTTCTCTGGCACAACCTCGTAAAATCCCAAAGCTCTTCTGAGATGCTGCTATTTCTGCTAAACCACGTTGCAATTTTGGCCAGGATTGAACGAGACCTTGCCAGTTTTCCTGCCTGTTGGTTGCAAGAGGCAAAATCCTCAATGCTTTCCTAAACGTTCCCATCAGCGGCTTCAAATTTGGCCTTGAATCAGATTTTTCCCAAGTGCAAAGTACTCAAAATACTATGAGGATGGACAGATGTTTCCAAGCTGATGTATCACCCCCAAAAGAAGTAGGAGGATGGAGCTAGGGCTGTTCAGGAGGTCCATGGCACAACCAGGCAGTGGAGCTGAACATCCAAAAGGTGTGAAATGCCCACATGCTAACCCCATGCTCTGATCCAGGGCAAAGAAATCAGCCCTGCCCTTCAACAGCCAGTTAGAGAGAGAAGAAAACTGAAATTGCACTTGGGAAAAAAAGTAATTCCAGGAATTGAAATAACCTCTGAGGAGATATTTGAATGAGAAATCTGAAAATACTCAAGTAAAACAGAGCCTAAGAATTTTCAAATGAGGACCACACTCCTGTTTCACAATTCTTTTTTCCTTCCTGCCAGTGTAAGAGATTTTTTCAGTCAGTATTAAGCACACAAAATCAACAGAGCATGTGAAAAAGGCTCACCACCAGAACAGATATAATACAAGAGTAAAGCAGAAAATAAACATTTCTGTAATATTTTCTTTTAAATTACAGTAACGTTACTTCTCTTTTGGGTTGAGATAGTGTGTTGCTATTTTGTGCTGCAAGTCAAACTGCCTCAAGATTTAATTTGCATTTAGGTAAAGGGTGTTAATAAAACTTGGTCAATGAAGTAAAGAAACAGAAATAAAAGTGACTTTCAAAAAGGGAAAGCCTATTTTTATGGCAGAAGATCAGTGAAATGCAAAAAAGAATAAAACCATAAGCACTGGGATGCTAGTCACTGTTTTGGCATTACTGATTTTGGGATTTCACAGAATTATAAACATGTTTTTCCTCCTCTTTAGCATAACAGCGTCCCTTTAAATCTAATATAGCAGAATAGCTCTCTGAGCTTATTGCTAAAATTCACACTATGTATTTATGGCAGCTGAATATCTGGATACAAAGATAACTGCAGTAAAATAAAACAGAATAATTCAAAAAGACATTGGACAAAAAACCCCAAACACCACGGGCTTGCATTTATTCTCATGCAATAAAACAAGAAAAGTATTCTGAGTTTTGAAAGCACTGATCATTCAGACTCCACTGGAACAGGGTGGGGCATTAAGTGCCTGGTGCCATCTAAAACCTGTCAGAAGGGCTATCCAGCTTTATATAATTGAGCAGTCACTCATAACCTGGGTGGAGGTGAGGAAGAAACTCATCCCACAGCTCAGAGAACTGTCAATAGATTAAAGGACTTTTTTTTTCCCCTCTGGAAACAAGTGGACTATCAAGGTCGTTGTTTTGGTGTAGGAATATTCCTGTTTTTACTGTTCTTTGCAGAGACACTCGGCACCTGGAGCAGCTCAGGTAAGCTAAAGCATGAGGGATTCGGAAAGGCACCAGCCCATACGTTTCTGTTTGAAACTCCTTATCTATCCAGTGAAACTTGAAGAAACAAAAAATGTCATATTTTCAATATTAAAATCCATAGAGGGACTCTACACAGCAATGCCATAGCTTCTGCCCATGGCAGGGGAGTTGGAAACAGGTGATCTTTAAGGTCCCTTCCAACCCAAACCATTCCATAATCCTAAAATGATCGCCATAAAAGACATTCTGACAGCCACAATGTCCTTTGAGCTGTGGAAAACCATCCAAGGTTGTCACAGCTCCCCTGCTCTGGGTGACCTTCCCGCAGTGAGTGATCGCTGCTGGCTTGCAAAGGTCAGAGGAGAAAAAATGAGCTGAAAATCAATCAGAGCCCAGAGCAGCTTTGGCCTGGGCAGCCCCATTCCAGCTTGTCTCTCTGTGAAATCAAGATGGGGAGATCACACAGCTTTTTACTGGCAACGATGGCTTGGGATGAGATGGATGGACATTCTTGCTCCATGACAGGAGGGCAATTCTGTTCTGCTGCCCAGAAGTGCAGAAGAAAAATAATCTGGCTTTTTGAGCCTGGCACCCATGAATTTTGCAGACACTCACTGCTTTTCCATCCTTCAGGTTTTCCGTGGCTGGAAGCACCCCCTTGAACAGACAGTAAATCCCACCTGGATCCTGACACGACTCCATTTGGTCTCTCCTCTTTTTGCTGTGGTCTCATGAGGGAAGGGGACACTTGCATGCCTGCACTGCCTGAGCCTAAAGCTGCAGACTGTCCCTGCTGTGTCCATCCTGAGCCTGATCTACAGCTTCCAGACCAGGCTGGACTACAGACAGCATAGTTCAGCTGCTGGCCTCAGTCAGAATCCCTCTGGAGATACAGGCAGCAATCCCTGGAGGAAAAGCTCCCTCTTAGAGCTGTGACTGTTGTGAATGTTTTATCTCTTCAATTAAATCTTGATTTGCTTTGCTTTTGGAGTTGTGGCACTTGTATTTTCCTCTGAAAACTAGCCATCACCCCCCTCCTTCTCCCAAGTAGGAAGTTAATTCCTTTCCTTGCCGGGCAAGGATCCATTCCCAGGACACGTTATCCTCATTGTCAGTCCCAAAGGTGTTAAACATGAATGCCTGGGCTCAGTGTCACAGCACTTCCTAGATGTTCCCTGTTATAAATTTAACCTGTCTTGAAACAGGTGCCACATCCCACAGATGACTGGGATGTACCACAGAGGTTATGTTTGTTCCTCCTGACCCTGCAGAAGAAGCTCCTACTGAGCAGGTCCTAACCTTACATTGAGCAGTGCCTTGTGCCACTAAATCCTGGGGCTGAGCAGGGACTGGGAGCAACCTAACAAAACCCTGAACAAGCAGCCATGAAGGAGTGCTGCTCTGAATTTGAGCTAGGAGATATCAATCATGTCTCAGGAATGGATTGAGTAGGTTGGACAGAGAAGACAAACTCAAACTTCCCTTGTTTCTTTCTATGCCTTGTGCTTTGGTGTTAAGGCTGTTGGCTGTGGCTCTGGGAAGCTAAGCAGTTGGTGCTTGTTGGCATGTAGGGCCATGAAAATATGTGTATTACTTAAATGTCCCTTTGGTTTTGGTTTGGAGTCACAAGTGAGATTTCAGGTGGTGCTCTGTGCTGCCCCTCTGAATTGCAGAACCACCAGTGTCTGACACCACTTAACAGTAACTGGGGGCAAAGAAGTGAATGGCAGTGTGTTTATCCTCCAAAACCAGTGTTCCTTGAGTTGGCTTTGATCCAGGCTAGCTGCAGCACAATGCTTCATGGTACAAGAGGTTCAGATAACACATCAGCGTGGGCACCTTACCCTGGCTGTAGGTGCAGCCTTGGCCCAGGGTACCAGGATGCAGATTTTACCAGCAGATTTTACCTCAATGAGTCTTGGATGCCATAATCCTCAAATACATCATCCCATCCCCAGACTGATGTTGGGAAAGTAGATTAAATTTCTGGAGCCATTTCTTGCGTGATTAATCTGAAGATCCCTTCCCTCAGCACCACTTCATGTCACAGGTGGACCCCAGCAGGATGAAGCCCTTCACTAAGTATTTGTATTTCAGTAATGTGTTCTCAGCCTGTGGAAGAATGTGGCAGATCCTTGTCTTACCTTGGTCTGGAACGTGCAGAAGACATGAGTGAGGAATGGATGCTCCCAAGCCAAGGAGAGGACTCTCTTCTCCACCATCGTACACTCAACATCATCATCCATCAGCACCACGTCCTTCTTCAGGGCTTTCACAGCAAAATACTGGTCTGTGCTCTTCAGCTCGGCCAGGAACACCTAAAATGGAAACAGCTGCTCAGAAAGAGGGATTATCTCCTCTCAGAACAGCCATGTGAGCATGGGAACTGAGCTCCTGGGAATTCACTGGGGTACACCTTAAAAACCTTGATCCTTAAGGCCCCATTCTGCCATTGAAGACTTTGAGTTTTATCCCCAGACCCAGAATAGTTTTATGAAGTCCTGGAGAAGGACGAGAAGTTCTTGGCAACTACAGGAGCAGGGTCCTACATGCTTGGATGGACAGGACATGCCAGAGAGCCAAACACCCATGATAACAAAAACCATCTTAATGCAAATGCTCCTGAGATACATTTCCTGTGTTCTGACTTCAAATAACAAAACACAGAATATTGCTTTGTCAGCATTTGAAATGCAAATACCCTGCACCAGATCTTCAGCAGGTGGAAAATTATGTCCGCCAGTATCTAGACTAGTTTTATATAAGATGTCTTTCTCTCCTTCCTCACAGTTTTCAGATCTGAGTACACAGGCTGGGTCTCCCATGCTTTTGCCAGAGTTCTTCTCTGAAAATGGGAAAACACATCCCAGAGGAGTTATGATCTCTGTCTATTTTTATAGGCAGGGAAAATGAGCCCTGGAGCAGCAAAGAGTTTTCTAGAGACCACAGAGCAAAGAGATCTCTGCTGGAAGGCAGTGACAGCCCTGATCTTCACACTAACAGCCCGCTGACCCTATTTCTATAGACTGAATAAATGTATAAGATTCATCAAAGAGGTCTTTGAAGTTCTCTACCAGACACTATTTACTGAGTAAGCTCGGACACGTTTTAGCCCTGACAAAAGTTTTATTTACCCTTTTGGCTACTGCTGCATTTCACTTTGTAGCACCAGACAGAGAGTAGAGCCTCCCTCTGTCTCTGCACTGAATGACCAGAAATGCTCACAGTGCTGATGCTGCAGGCACCCTTTTACCCTGATGTTTATGCTGGGCACTGCTCTCCTGGGGAAACTGGGGAATGTGCTGCATTTGTGACCTGTGCTGTGACTTACAAGGAGCAGATAGGCAATGCCAGATCACATACAGAGGTGGTAGTGGGAGATATCCTCATGGATCTTCCCCTCAACCTCCCAGGATCACGCAGAGCTGGAGAGACCCCTTGGGCACTGAGATCTGCACATCCTGTCCCCTCTATGGGGAAGTGAATCTCGCTCCAAGCAAATGAGGGCACCAGGAGCGACACCAACACAGGAAACCTGTGGGTGAGTTTTTGTTGCAGAAAGGCACAAAATGGCCCATCTTCTCCACACCCACAATGTGCACTTTAGAGAGATGCAGAAGCTTGCAGACTTGGAGAGTCTGTGTCAGCATGAGGGCTAAAACAAGGTACAGAATGTTCTTCACTGGAGGCATTCAAGACTTGAATAGATGAACACCTGAGCAACCTCATCTCATAGACCTATTTTGAGGAATGTTTAGATTAGAAGACCTCCAGAGATGCTTTCCTTCCAATAAAAATGCTTCTATTATATCTGAGCTCTTGGTTTCAGGATCGTCTGGAATGTGGGTTTGGGATATTCTGGTTTAGCTGTGAGATGCCTCAGCTCTGGTTCCCATGCAAACTGTGGACATAACAAGTAGACACAACACTTTCTAGTAGAAAGTTTCTATGTCCACTGAGTTGGAACTAGATGGTCTTTAAGGTCCCCTTCAACCCAAAGCATTCTATGATTCTATTACTTTCAAGTATGAAAGGCCAACACAGGAAATATTCCACCAGCTGAGGAACTGGCTGCAGCAATTGCTACAGATCATTTAGCAGGCAAAAAGCAGCCCTTTGTCAAGGCACAGTTTCCCCCTTGGAAAGGTGTGGGATGCAAGCAATGTGATCCATACTCCTTCTCCTTATTGGCTGTGAAAATACAACACGGAGTCCCTCTGAAATCACTTTTCGCAGCTTTGTGCTGACACTGAGTAACATAAGTCCCCTCACAGGGGATATCTGCAGCAGGGAAGAACAATCCACAATTCATCAGGATTAATGAATCCACTGAAAACAGAACATTCTTGTTTCAAAATCACAAATTCTTGGCTGTTGCAAAATTTGCTTTGGGCTCCAGCACAGATTAGAGCTGGGAAAGAGCAGTTACTGTTCCCAGCTGGGGACCTGCTGCTCTGGAGAGCAGAGGTGATCCACACTCAGCTTCTCAGCTCATGATGCCACCTCCCTGTGAAGAGGGACAGCATGGACACATTTCCCACCAGCTCTCTGGGGACATCCAGGATCCATCAACCTGCACAGAAGGGTAAGTTGAAGCCCTACCTGGGGCATTCCTGTCCTGTCATGGGCAGTCATGAGAGAGCAACTAATGGGACAGGGAGAAGGACAAGGCGAGGAGAAGATGGAGTTCAGGATTCAGCCAGAGCAAGGATTTTATGAAGACTTGGAGAATTATCAGCCATTGTGTGGCAGCAGGACTGAGGCAGTGACCTGTACTGGGCACTGGAGAGGCCACACCTCATATCCTGTATTCAGTTTTGGCTCTGTCACTACAAGAAAGACACTGAGGTGCTGGAGTGTGTCCAGAGAAGGGAATGGAGCTGGGGAAGGGGCTGGAGCACCAGAAGGGGCTGAGGGAGCTGGGAAAGGGTCTCAGCCTGGAGAAAAGGAGGTTCAGGAGGGATCTTGTGGCTCTTCACAGCTCCCTGACAGGAGGGGACAGCTGGTGTTGGGGTCAGGCCCTGCTCCCAGGGAACAGGGACAGGACAAGACAAAACGGCCTCAAGCTGTTCCAAGGAAGGTTGAGATGAGATATGAGAAAAAATTTATTTGCTGAAAGAGTGGTCAGGCATTGGAAGGGGCTGGCCAGGGAAATGGTGGAGTCACCTTCTCTGAAAGTGTTCAGAAAACACATGGATGTGGCACTTGGGGACACAGTTTAGTGGTGGGCTTGGCAGTGCTGGCTTAGCAGTTGTATGCAATAACCTTAGGTCTTTTCCAACCTAAATAATTCCATGCTTTTTCCTAAGTGTCCCTTCAAACCAGATGTTACTTAGTGCCACACAAAGCAACATGTGAAAAAGCACATAGTAGTGTCCCAGTCCCAGTGCTTACCTTGCCAAAACTGCCCTTCCCCAGCATCTTGTGCAGGACAAAATCTTCAATGGTCAGTTTTAACTGCACTTGGTGCTCCTGCTGTTCCTGGGACTGTCCTCCCAAGTCTGACTCTATGAGAGACTCCCCCTTCACTGTGCCCTCCACTGGAGTCTCCCAGGAGATGCCTTGTGGCTCTGCAACACACATCAAAGCACTCAAATAAACCCCTGGACAGGAGCAGAAAATCCCCAGAACATTCACAGGTTTTCTGCTTAGAGGTTTAAAAGGGTATTTCAATCAAATGGAAGTGTGGTGGCCATCTCTAAGTAGATTGGCTCTGCTCCCACACTATTTTCTCTCCAGAGGAAGCTTTACTCCAGTGGAAACTGCATCTTCTTCAGTAGCTTTTTTTTTAAATTTACAAACCACTTTATAAACTCCTTTATCTGTCTGTCTATTTTGTGGTACCAAATCCTTAATTTCTGGCCACCTATCTTGGCCAGTCCTTGCTGCTTGCCATTACAATGTGGTTCCATTTTTTCAAGGTCTTTTCAAAACCCTAGGCAAAGCTAGATGAAAAGGTGGGATGGCATTCTGGATATGAAGCATTCCAGAGCAACCATTCCAGCCAGCCTGGAGTAGAATCACTCAGAGTTTTTTCAATACTCCACTAACCTGGATTTATAAGAACCTGTAAGAGACCACTGGATCTATCCCATTGCTGTAACCCACAGAACACTACCCAGCAGACAAACAGTGAACATGTGAAACAGTTGTGAAGCCACCTGAGGCTTTACTGTTTCACATCAGCATAGCCAATTCTACTTGTTGAACAGAACAAAAAGAAACAGAGATAGGGACATCATTTTTTTCTCCTTGGGGTCCAAAGGAGACAGTCTCTCATGTACCCTCCTACACATCTGTTCTTGTAGCATAGAGGGCTGTGACACCTAGATCAGCTCCTGGGTGAGTGGAGGTCTATCAGTGATTTTCAAAGCTACCAGAAGTCAACCTCCACCCAAAAGTATGAAATCAAAAAGAAAATTTTCCATGGTGATCAGAAGAATTCCAAATATCCTGTTTAGAGATCGGTAATAAATTATCCTCTCCCCTCCAACTAACCATGTACCAACCAAACAACAATAAAGCTGCTGCTCCGTATTACCAGGAGGAATTACCTTTTTTTGTGGATGCTGGCAAGGCCTGAAGTGGTGTCACATCCTTCACAGGGACAGGGAAGCCGATTTCCAGAGGTCCATCCCTGGAGATCTGTTCACTGTCACGCTGGCAGCGAGCCTGGGGCACAAAAAGCAGCAAATTTTTGAGCCAGAAGTCTCGTGCTGAGCTTATGAACAACACCATGACTTCTTGAGCGTGACTCACAAAAACCAAGATCTAGAAGAGGTCTTTGCTTTTGAGAAAAGCAACTAAAAATGCTTAAACCATTTACCTGCTGAGTGCTCTCTATCATTGCCAGAGCTTCAGCCATTAATTTCTGGTTCACTCCACAAAGATTTGCTACTTTTGTCTGGCACTTGTGGTGGACGTTCATGCCACACTCTGAAAGAAAGCACACGAGGTGTCAGGACAGTGAAGGCTGTAAAGGGTTGGGCGGGAGCAAGCGCTGCTGTTGGTCAGGGGCAGAGATCAGCCACCTTTAGAGTTATTGAAATGGCACTCAGGTGATTATTTGGTTCCCTATGGAGACTATTTTTGTATTTTCTTCTGGCCAGAGGTTGCATTTCCACATCCATCAGCATTTGCAGGCACAGGCTACCAAAACTACAAGCCATTACCTCAGAGATAAACTGTAATCACAGAATAGGATTGTCCCATTGGTTTAGGATTATGAAGACAGTGAAATGTCTTGTGCCTGACAGGGGAAACAGAGCTTGCATGTTCATACTGAGAGTGATTTGGGAAGATCAACAGTGTCACTGTAATGTTCTTTGTCTCTTTAGGAAGCAACTCATCATCCTTCTGGATCAAATATCTCACAGTATATGGACAGTTGTCCTCACTCTTGAAGAATGATCCTCCTTGAAGGACAGTCCTGCAGACCACTCCTTCACCCTCCTGGGTGCCACC
The DNA here is from genome assembly GCF_030490865.1 of Poecile atricapillus. Lineage (NCBI taxonomy): Eukaryota > Metazoa > Chordata > Aves > Passeriformes > Paridae > Poecile > Poecile atricapillus. Next base: position 4,201,646 of record NC_081288.1, read on the forward strand.
TCATACTGATTTTGCAGAGAAGAGCGATAAATGAGATTTGGATTTTCAGACTGCCACCCTCCAGAGACAACAAAGGGTCTGTCATGAGTGCCATGCTCAGCTGGTGCCACCTTTGCCAGGGACTCACCATCACACTTCAGCCCCTGCCGTGCCAGGCCCCAGAGGAGGGTGCCACAGTGCTCACAGAAGGTGGGGCTCTTGTAGTTGTAGACTTTGAAGCGGTGGGGCATGTCTATCTTGAACCTCTCCTTGTGGAACTGCAAGACAAAAGCCAGGCTGAAAACCCTCATTTCCACCTCAGCTCCACATTGAAAACCAAACATGTGCCACAAATGTTGGTTTGTCCATTGCCCTCTTATCCTCGGGTGTGACTGCCAGGCAGAAACTGTCTATCAGGCCCACAAACCCAAATTTTGATATATAGTAACTGCAATTCAGAGGGAATTACAGGGAGGGTCATTTCCTCCCTGGCCTTGACCAAAGGACTGCTTGTGCCTCATTTACATACCCAGGCTCCCCTAATGCTCAATGGGAAAACATTGATACTTTTAAACATTATTCACCTCATCCTTCAATGGATGTCTACATTTGTTATCATGAATCACTCCTTGGAAGAGCCTGTTGTAATTCTTTTAGTACAAAAGCTGATGACAAAGTTGGTTACATCTACCCTGGAGATGTCAGAAGAGAAGTGAGAGCAATCTCATCTATAAAAATTGTAGAAGGAGAACAGGGTGGGACTGAGAGTGAAAAGAACCTGTAGGACACAAAGTAAAGGTAATAGTCCTACCAGGAGTTTAAAATCTTTTTTTGCCTACCAAAAAGAAAAGTTTAGAATAAACTGACCTGAGAAAAATAGAGCAAATAATAGCAGAGTTATCAGATCTCTCACTGACTGTTTCAGATAACACAGAATGGGATGTTCAAGCATAAATCTGAAAATCTGATGTCCAGCCTAACACTGGATAGTGAAGAATTTTCTCCAGTAAATCTCCACCTTGTGTCCATGACTTGCCTCTGAGTTATACTTTATGAATTAGAAAAATGTCAGTTCTGATTCAGCAACTGCTTATTTTGCAGCTGCATTTGAGTAAATCTTAAGTAGGAGGTAATGAAATCACAGGGAACATAAAAAGCACAGGGCACAGATCAGATCACAGAGTCCTTAGCTCAGGACCTTTTTGCTTCATCAGAAGTTGCTTTGCAGCGATGTAGGAGAGATCTGAATGACACTCAAGTTTTTTAAAAAGGAATCATAATAATAAAATAAAATAACAACAACAACAACAATAATAATAATAATAGCACCACCTACCATTGTTTCTCTGCTATTGATTGCTGATCCTGTACACTTGGCTATTACTTTGTCAATGCACTTCTTATGAATGGCAGCGTTACATTCTGCAACAGCAAGTGTGTCATGGTGTTAATAAAGAAATTCCTTAAGAAAAGATGAAGTAAATAATGACAATAAAAAACAAAAAAAAGTTTCTTACGTCTGCATTGATAGCCTTGTTTATTCAGACCCCTGAAATGAACAGAGCAGTGGTTAGATGAGTTGTCTGAAAGCCTCAGTAGAATAAAGGAGAGCAATAATTATCAAAGAAGGAGAATAAAATCACTTTGCTTTCTATCAGTCTTTGTAGAGATTATTTAATTTCATTATCTTCATTCAATCTAACGGTGGAGTGATTCTCTGTGGTTCTCACAGCCTTTTCAGCACACATTCACGTCCTGAATTTCACGATATCCTAACAGCAAACTGGACTGATGAGAAATGCCTGTGCGTTTCTCCAAACCCAAAAATATTGGTACACAATAAATTTAAAAGTGAGGGGAATTATCACTGTTGGAATTGCAACTGCAAACCACATCCTTAAAGTGATGCAATAACTCTACACGTAAAATGCCAAGGGTCTTACAGGAGGAGCACAGATATTCATCAGGGAATCATGGAATCTTTTGGGTTGGAAAAGACCTTTAAAGTCATCGAGTCCAACCATTAACCCAGATCTGCCATATCCAACACTAAACCACATTCCCAAGTGCCACACTGACACCAGAACTGCTTCCTAGGGCTGCAAGGAGAAGAAGCACAGATCCTTTTCCATTTACCACACAAACTCGTGGCACACAGAGCAGAAGGTGGGTTGTGGAAAGAAGGTGGCTGTAAACTCATGACACTTGACGTTGTGGATTTTGGCCTGCTTGATGGCTCCCCTGCGCTGGTGCAAGGAGAAGAAGCCTTCAGTCTCACAGTCAGCCAGGTCCTTCGCATCTGGGAGGAGAAAAAAGATATTTAAGTGTACACTGTCCTGATCAGGCGCCTTGAGAAAATGCAGTTGCCCAAATACAACATGACTGAAGCTGATGATTCACTCACAATAATGAATACTCAAAGAAATACCATTTTATGAAACCTACAAAAGTCTCATTTGGATAGTTTTTATCCACCATTCCTACACTAAAACGACTTTAGATTTGAGTGTCTGAGCTCCCTTGACTATTAATAATGCTGCTTTTGGAACACAGAATGAAAATTTCCCAAGGAGAGGTAATTTAAACATAAAATTCTAACTCTGTATGGCACTGAAGAAGCACACCCTAAAAAGGATGAAATTACATAAAAATTAATTATTACTGATATATGGGCACAAACACACTTGTGTATGTGTGTATATATATATATATATATATATATAACAGAATCCTTTCTGTGTGCATATACATGTGTCACTAAGCAGATATTTATGTCCCTAGGATATTCTCCTTGTTATGTTTCCATGCCAACACTTACTTTGCTGTTTGCTGTGCCCTTTCTGTTATTCACAGTTATTTAAACTTTTTGGGACAGCAAACAAACCAATTCTGACTTCACGTGCTACATGCACTCGTGCCAACAAATCTGATATTCACGCAGGAAATCAGTGTCTGTTTCACTCTGCACTGCACAGTGAATCACACAGGTGACCTGTGGGAACTGCCCCCCTGTGTGATCTGATGCTGATCTTGATATTTGTAATCAAAGCACAACTTGCATTTTCTGTGCTTTGGCCTCCATAACACCTTATAACACACAAACAGCAGTCCAATCTATATTAAAGGTAGGGATAGTAAAGAAAATATCAGCATGGCCATGACTGCTTTCAGTGCTTCTCTGTTTCTATAAACAGAAGCGCCTTCCAGATGTCTGCATCTCACAGCTTCACTCTACACCTGAGGATATGAGAATTTTTGCAACAAAGATGGGAGAATAAGACCAAGCATTTGAATTAAACCCATTTTCTTCAACAAAGCAGAATGCAGCCCTTTCGACAAGAAATTTTCCCTAACAGCCAACCTGAACCTTCCCCTGGCCCAGCCTGAGGCTGTTCCCTCTCCTCCTGTCCCCTGGGAGCAGAGCCTGATCCCCCGGCTGTTCCCTCCTGTCAGGGAGTTGTGCAGAGCCACAAGGTCCTCCTGATCCCCCTTTTCTCCAGGCTGAGCCCCCCCAGCTCCCTCAACCCCTCCTGGTTCTCCAGACCTTTCCTCAGCTCCATTCCCTTCTCTGGACATGCTCCAGCACCTCCATGTATTTCTTGTGCTACATAAAGCAGAATGATTTCAGAGAGAGCTGGCTCCTTCTGTATCTCTTCTGTCTTGTTTAGCATAATGGGAATATCTGCCATTTAATGGTAAATCAGCCAAAAAATCTGCCTTGCAAATCTCAGAAGAATAGCCACCATGCAATAAAAATTACTTTTCAGGAGTTTTCTTTTCAAACAGTTGTGTTTGTTCTTATGGATCAGTCAGTAATAACATAGGCACTGCTTTTAGTGAAGACACCATGTCTGCCCCACAGCCCAGAAATCACAGCTATAAATTAACAAACAGAATCACTTGCCACTTATTTCCAGGAAGTATCTTGCATTCATCAGCATTCGCCCTTGAGGCTTCAGTTCTAGCTGGTTGAGATAAGTGAAAAATAAGAAAAAAAGTCCATTAAACAGTCATTCAGAGAAGGAAAAATCATTTCAGATGACTTTCAAGCGATCTCCTTTTCCCAGTGGGAGCTGATGAATAGCAATGAATGCTAATTTTCAGGTTGCTCATACCCATGTGAGGCAACAAGGCAGGGTAGGAGCAACTACAGAGAGAGGAGGGCTGATCACCTCATATCAAACACTCAGAGCAGCATGATAGGAGAGATGAATGTGATTAAACCACAGAAGACGTAGGCAGCTTTTTAGACACCAAATTAGGACCAGCACTATCTATAGAGAACACTTGTTCCCAATGGATCCTGTAAGGGGAAAGTGGGAGCTGTTCAAAAACCCCAGCCAGTTTCAGACAGGTGATGCTGAAATCTTTTAGGCACTCAGTTCTGCAAGCCTAACTTCTTTACAGTCAACCTGAGGGATGCTACAAGCTTATTCAGGCACTTTCTGGGACTTAGCAATTCCCACCTGCCTGACTCATCATCCATAAGTACCTTTGCAAATCTGAATCCACTGGATTATGCATAATCTGGATACTACAGTTTAAAGATTTCTGCCAAGATCTTTCTTGCTTGGACTACCAGGGACCACAGCTTTGCACTTAGCATTCTTGTGAAGAATGTTCAAATTTACGCCACCGTAACTTCAGTGATTTTTAAGGAGTTGCTCTGACATAACTCTGAACTCAGGCAGCTGTGAATCAGCTACTTGATATTAGATAAAATTTTTAAAGCTGTTGCCCCAGAGAATATAAAATAACTCATGTTCAGCCAGTCATACTAGCACTTATTCCCAGTGGGTTTCCTCAGCAAAGATTAATACGTGGGCACAGCTCACCTGAAGCAGGATCCTCACTAGCACAGGGCAGGTTTCAATTAAAATAGAAGTGCCAAGCTCTTCTCCTCTGACAAGTCTTTTCCTCAAATCGCACCCAAGTAGTCTGAAAACATTATTCCAGCCAGTCCCCACTGGTGACAGCCATAGCCTGGCATGGGCACAAGGACACATCCCCTTACCCTGCAGCAGCTCCCCAGCACATCCTGCAGGAGGAGAGAGTGATGCTCACCCATATCTCTGTCTTCCCATTGCTCTTTTTGCACCTCTCTGCCAGCACCTTGAGCTCCACTGTGGTCTCTGAGACCATTTCAGCACTTTTATCCTTGACCACGATGTGCATGACCCGGCCATTGTTAATGTGGGCATCAAAAGTGCTGTTCCAGGGTGGGTACATGGTGGGCTTCTTCTGCACATACACTTGGCCATTCTCTGTCGAGAGGGAGAGTACAAATTCATGCAGTGAGGAGGGTGGTTCATGAGACCAAATACAGATACTTACCCTAAAAATAATAATTTCCACCCTTGACTCCATCAGTTCTGTTGAGGAGATCTCTAATGCTGAATCCAACACCATAAATACCCACTTCTAATCAGGTGAATCCCATCCCAGACCACTCCCTTGTTTATCATTGTGATAGATTAGCATTTAAGAAAACAAAGAGAAACACCTAAAGAAGTTAAAGCTGCTGGAGGCTGGTGGGAATTTTTCTCCCAGCCAACAACTGGCCATTTCTAAGAACTGACAGCAGTTTTGACCATTGAAAAGTGAGATCAACCTGTGAACACCACCTTAAGACCTAAGCCTGGGAATTTCTTTGTCTCTGTTTCCTGGCTGTGAAAGGTCACAGAGCTTTAGCTGGCCTCCCGTTCCCTGCCCAGGCCATGTGGCCTGAGGGCCGGGAGATGGGGCCTGCGGGGCTTGCCCCGGGCCCAGGCCGGGCCAGGCCGGTCCCTGCCTCGGCTGCAGTTTTTGCTGTGACGGAATTCACCAGAGACTGTTGAGTAAAGAAAAGAAAAAGCTCTTGACCTGTGGTGTGCTGAGACAGTGACCACACTCTCCAGAGCAGCCATGAATAATCTTCCATCGCAGACAGCTCCAGCTGCTGCTCTGGCAGAGATCACAGAACCATCTACAAAGCCTGGGCAAGATTTTAACTCTTTCACTACCCAGATGAGACTTGCAGATTAATCCTTTTTTTCCAGAGAAAGAGAGAGTAGTCAACATGTAAAAAGACTTTATAAACTATCAGAGACAGTAAAGAAAGAAATTAAGCTTCAGAAGAGGTAGAGAATAAGGAGATGCTTTAATAAACTGAAGTATTTTTCTGTTAAAGCTATGGAGATGGACAATAGTGTTCTGAAAAAACTCCTTCAATTCATGACAGAGTATATTGGGAGGAATAGAGTAGTTCAAAGTGTGGATTTTGAGCAAAAAGTAAAGTGATTGTGATACAGTGAAGTGCTGGAACAGAGAGGGAGAAGTAATAGTTGAAGATTTGTAGCTTTGTAGAGGCAAAGAGAAAACTTCTGATTCCAGGGAGGCTCACAGAGACAGAAGAAGAGAACTTTTGCCTTTGAATAACTCATCCTTAAAAAATGACATCCCTAGACTCATTTGACCCATAACACACCTCAGAGTGCTGTGAAATGGGAAGAGTGAACTGATGGCAGATTTTTCCGGGCAGCTGGCATCAGAGAAATAAAAAGCTATAACAGAAATAGTTTTCTTGTGAGAAACTCCATAGATTAGCAGAAGACGACTTCTGTTTCTCTACAAAGACTGATGGAAAGACTATAGTAAGAATTGAGACTGTTGTAAACACCAAAGTTTTTTTGTCTCTATGTTGTCATGTGAACAAGAGAATGGTTGGGTAGTGAGGGAAAAAAAGATTTTCTGGAAATTTTATTCTGGTTTTCTTATTCTTGTAGTTTTGTTAATAAACTTTCTTTATTCCTTTTAAGTTTTAAGCCTGTTTTGCTCTTATTCTAATCCATATCTCACAGCAAAAAATAAGTAAGTTTTCTAATGATTTTTTTAGCTGCTGCTTTAAAACCACAACAATTATCTGTCCCAAGGCACTGCAAAATGACAGGTGTGCTTCAAACCCCCCAAAAACTGGGTGCACTTTGGGATTAATGTCCAGTCCAGTAGCCAGCTAAGGGATGTTAAAACATGAACTGTCCTGCAGACCTTTAACTATCCCTCAGGGATGTAGAGTTTTCAATGAAACAAAGTCTCCCTAATGCTTTAATTCCTCTTCCTTCACAGCATCTTAATATGGTGATAGCTAAAATAATGGGTATCTCTGAAGTTTGCAGAAGGTTCTTTCTAACTGGGTCTCTCTGAAGAGTCTCAGCCAGATTTATTTATCTCACAGAGCCAGGTTTACTTTATACAGCCCTGTAAAAGTCTTACTCAGGGTAAATTCTATATTCTAAACTCTAATTCACAGTTACCCTCTGCAAATGTCCAACCGTCAAATGCTGAAGCTGAAGGAATAAAAAAAAAGCAGCAACCTGTGATCCCTGTCTAAAGACCCTGCTCCTATTTCCAATAATCCCAGATGGAAAAGAACATGCAGCTGATAGCCTGGAATGTGACATGTGCTGAAGAAAATATTTCCCTAAATGAGAAGACTAATTCACAAAATATCAGAGACAAAAATGAGACATAAACTTTCCAGCATCCCAGGAAACAGAAATCTCAGTAAAGGACCATTATTTCTTTAATGCATCAGTGAAAAAGCCACAGATGTGAGACACAGCGCTTGCAAAACGAGTGCTTTCATTTGCCTTGCACTCCAGGACACCAGGCTTAAATAAACAAACCCTGGAATGTGAATGAGCTGCCCGATAGATGGGATCAGACAGTCACCCCTGGTGCGTCCCCGCTGACGGCTGTGGAATTCTGCCAGGGATTAATCCAACCCCGGGTTCCTGAAAAATGAAATAGCAACTGTCTTTCCTGGGGAGCAGCTTCCACTGTAGCTGGGAGCGCTTTTCCTGGAGGCTTTGCTGAGTTCAAACCCAGAGCAGGATCCTTCATGAAGCAAATGTCACCAAGGCAGGTGGCAAAATGGCACTTGGCCAGGTGGCTTGTGAAGGCAGAAGCCACTTTTAAAGGGCAGACTCTTTTTATATCTCAGAGGCACATATAAGTTCTGAAATATTTTGTCTTCAGTTATAAATTACTGTAACACCTCCAACTGTATGGAGGTATGGTTTGTTTTTTGGAGTTTCTTTTGTTGTTTTTTTTTTTTTTAAAGATTGTATTATAATGTGCCAGGGTCCCTTTTACAAAATAAACAAGTGGAAAAATGTAAAAGGCTGCCAAAGATCTATCCTGAACTTCTGAAATTCTTCACTGTGGTCTTACTGTGACATCCTTGTGTCCACAGAGGATGTTCATAACTCCCAGATCCCTGGGGACTTCTGTCCCAATGACATTGTCACTATGGCTGGTTGACAAGGGACAGCCTTTGGCATGAACACAAAGTCAAACTCCCTGTTTTTGGAAACCAAATACATTTATCATCTACCATTGTTTTGTTTGCAAAATCCCAACCAACAAAAAAAACCACCAAAAAACCCCACACTTTGCCAGTGCTAAATGTAGAACCACAGAATGGTTTATTTTGTAAGGGACCTTAAAAGCCATCCAGTTCCACCTCCCTGACACGGGCAGGGACGACTTCCACTATCCCAGGTTGCCCCAAGCCCTGTCCAACCTGGCTTTGGACACTTAGGCATGTCCTGCCCTGCTCAGCAATCATTTCTGCTGTGAAAAACTTCTTCATGGCCAAGTGTCAGAGCACAAGGCTGGTGGTCAGGATGATTTGCATCTCTCTCCAGCTGCGCAGCTGGTCCACTCCTACTCCTTGGTCATGCCAAATTTTTAGCCTATACATATGTATATATTTTTTTTAATTTTTTTTTTAATCCCATTACAACTGAGTAGCAAGTGTTTGGTCAAACCAGAGAGCTGGAGAGCAAATCATGACCAAAAGAAAAATAATCATGAAGCAGGGATAAGACACAGTTTAGTGGTGAAACTGGCAGTGTTGGATTAACAGCTGGACTTGATGTTCTTGGAGGTCTTGCCCAATCTTAATGATTTCATTATTCTACCTCAAATATAGTTAATGTTTGTCTGGAAACCTTTTGCCTTCATGAAGCCTGTTAAGAGCATGACAGCTCCTTGGGAAGGTGACACAGAGCGTTCCTGGCATTTAGAGCCAGGCTCATCTCCCTGCAGGTCAGACACAAACCTTGGAGTGGTCTGTGCTGCACAGGCCTTTTCCAGGTGTGATTCACCACACTCACCTAGGGCTGGGATGGCTCACGCATCAGCACCTGGGAATTACAGGGAGGATGGATTCTGTGGTGGCCTCACTTTTCTCACCCTTAAGGTAAAGTTTGCCACCCACACATTTAAACACCCTCCAGCAGCAGCAGATTAACACCTCCCAAGGGTCTTCAGCCCACCCCAGGAGGGGAGTTGGAGGTGAATCAGTCCCAGGAGGTTCATGGATTAGATGAGTCCCTCTGGCTGTCCCACCATGCTATGAGCCAGCACCAGATGAAATTACATCCCAGCAAACAGAAATCTCCTCATAGCAGAAAGTCACTTTTCCTACACTCAGCCCTCACTAATGGGGAAAAGTTCCCTCAAATGCAATTTTTTATTTATTTTTGGTAGTGGATTTATTAGAATAACAATTAAAATAATTATAATGATTACAGTAATAAATAAAATTACAATAATTATTATAATAATTATGATTATTGACTCTGAGGAGCACAAAAGTAACATCCCTCATAAAATATTTTTGTGCTTGTTGGATACCAGAAAACACTTTCAGCTCTGTGTCAGACAAATAAATATAGGTCTGTTCTGACCAAATTGGTTTTATACACTTTTGAACTGGCAGAGATTTCAATTTGAGTTATGGCTTTCAAAAGCCTCATTAAAGCAAACAGCCAAACTCTGCACAGAGCTAAAATAGAATGTATTTTCTGATAAAAGTGAGATCTTAGGGATATCTTGTCATGCAGTATTTTCTTTCCTTTTGAATTTCCTATTCACCACATCTTCCATTATTATTTAAAGTATCATTTAAGGCAAGACAAAGTTCAATGTGATAAATCCTGACTCTTAAACAAAAAATGAACCCTGGTGAAATATTGAACTATTTTAAAATTCTAATTTTTTTTAACTACTTTAACATCCTCTGGGGATTACAGTCATAGGGATTCTCAATAAATAGGGATTTCTGAGTGGATTTTATTTTTCAAAGTATCACAGCAGTCAAATTAGAAATTTATCAAAGATATAAGCTAAATATCAGCCAATAGAGTAATTCTCTAACACTGAAGGTCTTGCTCTTCATGATTCTTCAAAAGCACAACCAGAGAACTTTTCATCCTTCCACTGGAGTTATTCTCATGCATAAGACATATGATAAATGTTTTCCAAAGGAGGACTCATCAGTGTTGTTCAATCAGGATAAATGTGCAACAATCCGTAGATCCAGACACAGCAAACAGCTTTTCATGAGGTTTCATTTTCCAACCTTTTACACAGCACAGCAATTACACAAAGAAATTAACTCTCTCTGCAGAGACTGGGCTGTTTGAGTGTCTTCTTTTTTTTTTTTTTTTTTTTTTTTTTAATTAATTATGGAAGTGGATGGGTCTGTCAGTTTCCCCCAAAAAACAAAGATTAACAAAGATGGCCCTGTCAGAATATTTTAGCACATTCAGATTTCACCTGTCTGGTTTGTACCACTGTCAAACCAACAACTGCTCGTGGAAGGGTGAAACCAAATACAGCTCATCTGCTCTGTCACATGCTGGGGCTTGTAATGTGGCTCATAATATCCTCAGATTGAAGACACAGATTTGTTTGGCATCATCTTAAAGTCAGATTGCCTTAGAGACCACACCAAACCCAAACTTGCACTGTGCTGGGACCCACAAAGGGCTTCACAAATCTTTTTAACGTGGGGTTAGAAATGGATGATCTTTGAGGTCTCTTCCAAGCCAAATTATTTTATGGTTCATTCTATCATTTACCAGTGCGTTACCCACACACAGGAAATGACAGAAAAGCACAGACATGACTTATAAAAGCCCCCATCCACACTTCACCCTTCCCCACTCACCTGACTCCACGGCTTCTTTAACCATCACAGCACAGTAGGGGTTAATCACCTCCCCCTGGGACAGCAGGTAAGGGCCGCTGTCATAGTTGGACAAACCAATACGCAGGAAGGGAGACATGACAAGTCCTGTGCCAAACAAAAGACAGGCAACACTTGGGAGAGAGTCTAAAAATTGCCCTGGTTTTAGCCAGCCCCTTATCTCCGTCGGACAGCGGGACGCCGGCTGCTAGTTATCCATCCAGCTGGAGCCTCTCTGACTTCCTTCCACCGACTGACCCGGCCCTGCTGGATGTGCCCAAGGTACTGAAACTCAGCTGCCGGCTTAACCACGGAGCTGAACTCATCACAGGACTGGAAAAACCCACAGGAGCAGCTCTGAGCACTGATGACTTCACACTGACCGTCGGGAACGAGGATGACAATGCACAGGAGTCACAAATCAGAGCTTTCTTGGCTTGGGATAAACCTCTGCTGTAATTTATGTTGAGTCACATCAAGAGCCTGAATGCTATGGGAACAGAGAGGGGTTTAGGAATACTGCTGGAAGCCTGCAAGCTGAACGTGAAACTGTGAAATAACTGTGCACTATTTATATACAGCATGGAAAGGAGCTCAGGCATTCCTGGGTGCTGAACCATATTCACAAGTGAAGCTATAAAGAGAAAGTTCAGAGCATATGAACCATGTTGTATAGACAGTGAAACAAAATACCCCACCAGAAAAAACAGCACTTTGGGATTTATTCTAAGCAGCTGAAAACAGAAACAAATACAGTCAAGGTGCCAGGAAACACTACAAAAACCTTTGACTTGAAACACTACAAAACTTTCTCTGCCTGGTCTTTCAAAGCCTTCAGAGAGAAGATTTAGTGAAACCAGAAATTATTAACTGCTGCAGCTAGTGCCCATCATTGTACCATCTGGGCCCAAAATTGGGATTTACCACCCAACCTTTGTCTCATCATCTGAGCTTGTCATTCCTAGATTCTCTTCCAATCAATGGAGAGCAAAAGGCACTTTGAACTCAGCTGCAGATGTCTGTCTTGGACCACCAGAGTTAAAAGACATCAGTTCTATCACCAGCTGTTATCTGTCAAATATATTGACAATGACACATTGTTCAAGCACAACAGCAAAAGGATGAATGACTTGTGGTGTGGGATGCAGCCAACTCTCTTCTGCATTTTACACATAAAAATGATCTTTCTGAAGGGAAGCTTCTCTAGCCTCACATGGATGAAGTTCCAGGTTCTTTGCTGGGAACAGCATTTTCTTACCTGTAAATGGTATTCTCCTGACAGATAAGTTCAGTCTCTGAAAGGGGCTTCTCTTTTCATCACTGTTGTGGACAGCATGGAAAGGTTTTTCTCAGCTGAAGAAATAACTGCTCCTCTGGCCAGGCTGACTTCAAAACCTGCCTCTCTGTTCAAGGACACAGGAGGCAAGACCATCAAGGAGAGAGGAAAACTTGAGGAACCAAGAGGAACCCTTTTGCTTGAGTGTCTTCTCTCCTTCCCAGCAGTGTGGAGCAATGAGTTTCCATCAGCCCCTTGTACAAAAGTCTGGGGCTGCTACAAAACCCAGAACAACTTTTCATCAGCGCACGGCCAGGTTGCAGCAGGTTGTTGTTCCACTTGTATCCTGGATCTGCTGAGATCTTCTCCTTCCTTCCTGTTTTATAAAACAAACAGTTGCAGTTATTGCTTGGTCTGGAACAACAAATCTTCTGGCTGAATATTCACAAGCACTGAGCACTCACATTCCAACATTTTCCGACACAGATGGCTCATGAAGCCAACTGTCCATGTTCTCTGACAAAGAATTTGCCTTCCCAGAAGGTTTCCCTGAATTTACTACTATACATCAGGCCAATTTATATGATAAACAGCATCTGAAGACTCTCATTCCCATTTGAGCTCCTGGATATGTTAGCCAACAACGAGGCTGAGTTTTCAGGAAAACAGGAAATAGTCACAAACTCTCTTGGATACTGCACTTAAAAGAGAAGAAAACCGTCATTCTGGGGAAGAGAGAATGGAGCAAAGAAAGAGGAAAATGTCCTGTGACTCATGTCCATTGTGTATCTCTAGGAATGCAGAGGTCATGGATCTCTGCATGTGGCATTGCCCTAGACCAGGAAAACATCACGCTTCTGCAAATTCCCAGAAGCTGGTGGGGAAGGCAAAGCATCAGGTGGTGCTGGATATAGGCAATCAGATCAATCCTGTTCTCCTCTGAATGAGGGCAGCATCTCTGAAGGATGTTTCACATTAGCCAAGTGCCCGATGAAGCTGCTTTGGAGAGCCACTTGCATTTAGATAGATCCTTGAGCAGAGACCGAGAAGTACAGTGAGTGGTTTGTGAGTGCCCCATGGCAAGAAAAGGCTAGAAGTTCTGCCTCAGCTGTCAGAAGCAGAGAAACCTGATCAAATTAAGAAAGGAAAAATCTCTTCAGTGGAAAGAAATATATGTATGTTTATTTTCTCTCTCTGTGGGATGCAGACATTTATTATTACTTAGACATTTTCTTTGTTTCAAAAAACAAGAAGCCTATGAAGTCTAAAGACTAAAGGAAAAACAAATCAAAGGGTTTCTGGCAGCAGAAAAGAAATTCAAGGAGCTGTATATTCTATAGCATCAGTGTGGAATGGCCAAAGACTAAAACTAAAAGGTAAAACATCTTCATTGAAACTCTGTGTGAACCGAAATATCTTCTCTGCCTTTACCATACTCCACCGATTCTGGTCACTGCTGGGCAAGAGAAAATTATGATCTTCTTCCAAATCCCTGATTCCTACACCTCTGGCTTTAGGAACCTGTTGTTCCACAAGCAGGAGCAGGAGAAAGTGCAAGGGGTTAAGCATTCCCTTACCAGGACTTTCCAAATTCACCTTTAAAAGCTCAGAGTGCCAGTCAGAATTATTAGTCAGTATGCTGGTCATCTAAGAACATGAGTGCTGCTAAAAGAATCCAAAGATCTTTTGATGGCTCCTCAGCAATAAAATGTGGTGACACTATCGACTCAGGTGCTAAAGAAATAAAATCAGGACTAAATGTCTGAGTTGAAATTCATCACACTTCAATTAAATCAATGTATTCACAACATAGGTAGAACTGTGAAAGCATCTTGTCCTGCTAAATACTCCTACCACTGCTCCAAAAATTACTGCTTGGATGTGCTCAAAGCACCTGTTCAGGTCTGTGGATCAGTTCCACAAGCAGTGACATTTAAAATTTTCCTTCATCTTAAGTGCTGGATGTTCCCTCCCTCCCCTCCAGTGCAACACTTCATTTTGGCTCTGTGCAATCAAGCACCTCCTGATCAGGTATCCCAGAGATGTTGTGGAATCTTCACTCCTGAAATATTCAAAAGCCATCTGGGCAGGATCCAGGGCAGCTCCCAGTGTCCCTGTTTGGATGGAAGAGTGGGACACAGAGAGGTCACTTCAAAGCTCACACAGCCCGTGGTTTTGTGCAGACACAGTGGGATAGATCTCACCAAGAGCCAGATGTCTGCAGCATCTGCATCCCCATGTCAGGCAGTCACCTGCACTCCTGAGAGAGGAACAGAGGGGAATTGGCACCCTCAGATCCTGAGCTGGAACCACCTATGTGAGATTCCCCTCCTTTGAGAGCCAGTGGGAATATCTGGGGATGATCTGTTCACAGGAAGCACCTTCACTGCAAGATCTGGTTTTGATCTGATTCCTGAAACCATTAAAATTTCAATGGATCCCTTCAATGTATCAAATCTAAAAGACTTGTGCTGGGACTTCACACAAACCAGTTTATTGCAGGAGATGCTCTGCAGCCTCCAGCAAACAGGTGAGAATTTTTCACCAGCTGCAAAGCACGTGGGTTTGGCACAGCCAGAGTCAGCACTGATACCAACAGCTGCCCTTCTAAGCTTTGCAAAGGCTGGCTCAAGCTTGCTAAAACCAGAGTTTACTGCCATACCAGCCTCGTGTGAGCACTCTGCTCTGGGGTGGATTTCTTTACCCTGCCCAATAAATCAGACAGATAACTGGTTTCCTGCTTCTCTCCCACTCTTTCCTGAAACCACCTTGGCTTTGGCCCAAACATCTGTTTTCCAGGTCAGATTTCCAGTGTTTGCCACTACAGGACTGCTACTTGGCTGGCATCCACGGCCATAAACAATTAAGCAACAACACAGCTCCAGCACGGCTCACTGTAATAGCAGCAGTTTAATTTAACACCAGAAACAGCTGCACTGGATATGGAGAGTGTCTGCTTAATTTCCCAGTGGAAAGGATACTGTGAGGAATCTGAAAACCAAGGATGAAATGCAGCTTTCTGTAAGAGGCCACCTGCAACCTCTCCTACAGTGAAACATTAAACACAGCGTAATTGGGGTTCAGCAATGCTGCACCCCACTTTGCTGGCACAGGGGAGCTCTGCCCACTCTGGAGAATAATGTAACATATGGAAATCATTTCCAGATGATATTAGGAAGTAATAAACTCCTTAATATCCTTAATCAATTGTGGTTAAGTAGAGAGGAAGAAATGAGCTCCTGCTCCCAGCCAGCAGAAGATTTGGATGGAGCACAGCTGCCTGTGATGGGATTTGTGCTTTTGCCTTTCACTGACTGAAAAAGGATGCATGTATGACACAGTAAAGATGGCAATTTACTGAACAAGGGCCAACTGAAAAGGGAAATATTTCTGGATTGGAGATGCTGATTTCTTAATGTCATCAAACTGTCATTTTCTTGAGGTCAAAGGGAATATTTCCAGCTCTCTCTCCTTTTTTTTTCATGCAAAGCTGCTTGCAAAATGAGTTTCATAATCTCCAGATCAGCATCACTAAGAGGGAAAGGATCCAGAAGTTATAGCTGGAGGGTATGAACTTTCTTTCACCCCCTTTCCAAGGCATCCCCGAGGCAGGTTCTGACCCATCAGAGATCTGTTTGTAAGGCTGGTAGAAATCTGCACATGAGCATTACACACCTCAAGGCCTTCCTGCAGGTTTCAAGAGCAACATTGAACACCAGCAGTGATGGCTGAAGACCCTTTCTCCACCCCCTGAGTCCTCCTATCCCACAGACCAAGCAGGAGGGAATGGGGTTCTAAATAACTCCCCTGACTCATTCTGGGTGCCTCTATCAGCTGTTATTTCAAAGGAGATCAAACCAGCCAGCTCATGAAGGAGGAAGTTCAGAACCCCTCTGGGTGCCATCCAACATTTCTCCCACTTTCTTTTGATAGGGATGTGGATCAGAGGAGAAAAAGGAAGGGAATTTGCAGAGCCCTTTGATTTTCCCTCTCTTTGTAGTCAGCCACCCCATCTCCAACATCTCACAAAAGCGGAGGAGGGAGAGAGTGAGGCAAGCCAGGACCAGCAGTCTCTGATGGGATTGGCACAATACCAGACTCCATGCAACTGAAGAGCCTCCCAAAACTTCCTGAAACCACTTGATTTCAAAACAGAGGTGGTGTTTCCCACACAAACCCTTTCCCACCACTTACAGATGTGGCAGACCTGAGCAAAGCATTTCATTCCCTCTGGAAATGAGGCTTGCAGGCTTTTTTAGGACCAGTGCCAGGCACAGGGATGGGCATTTCTCTTTAAAACTCTCTGGGATGTCTTGTGAAGCTGTGTTTTGAGTGGTGTACGGTAGTACCTAGCTCCTGTGTATACCCTGCAAACTCTGTCTGGACTCTGCTGAACTGGGGTTTTCTTTTGTTGCATTTGTGGTGCACAAGGCAAGACCAGAGCCTCAGGTCTGTTTTCAGATCTTAAACATGATTAAGCCACAGTGGAGTTAACACAGGTGAACAGATTTACACCTGCAGAAGGGTTGGTGTCCATCCCACTGGGGAATAGCAGGAAATAGGTGCTGGGAATGCCACTGGTCACTACATCCACCCATGGACTCTAGGATGGACTTCTCTTTCTAGAGACACATTTATAGCTGGGCCTTCAAACCAATTTGTGCTTTGCTATCCCCTTGGCTCTCCACGTAACAATTCCTTCAACATGACCTAAACACAGCCTATGCCCAAGGATTTTGTTCAGCTTTTCATCCCCTGTCAAGCCTGATGTCTCTCTAGAGCAGATTTCTCTAAAAGCAACCCCTCTTTTCTCTGCTTGACCAGCCAAGTTTGCAGCTGCAGCCATCCCCTGTTCTGACTGATCCAGCAGGGACATGGGGCCTGTCCTAAGCAGGAGTGATGATGATGATGATGATGATGATGATGATGATGATGATGATGATGATGATGATGATGATGATGATGATGATGATGATGATGATATGGGGGGGGGCGGGGGGGTTGTGCAGCAACTGCCCTTTGGTTGAGATAAAGAGTGGGAAATCCTTGCCTGGCTGCCTGTGAAGAGATTAAGGGTGGATTCAGAGAAATGTACAGAGACAACTGCAGTGCACTGCTAGCCTAGCTCCCAGAACATCCAGTAGAGAGAGAGAAACATTTGTAGGGGGTGCATCTTCCCATATTAAAGAGGGTATTTCAGATAAAGCCAAACCTATCCTGGAACTGCTGTTTCTGCTCCATAAAGGTGGCCAAGGTCAGTCCTAGCACTGATGTTCAGCTGTACAGTGAAAAGAACCCAGATTTTAGGGTTTGATCCAGGAGCAGATGCATTCATGTCTAATGGTGATGACAGCTTGGAGAGACTGAAAAACATCTGTGTGAGGGCCACACCAAAACCATCCACTCTGGAATCTGCTTAGAAAAGGAAAAAGGGTCCAATGCACAGGAACACCCCTGAGCGCTTTTTAATTTGCTCATCAAGGAGACAAATTCTTACACCAAAAGAAGGATCTCAGGCATCCTTTTTGTTTTCCAGCACACAGCTGAATTTATCTACCTTGGCAGGGCTTTTAAAGCTGAAATCCTTGTTATTTGTGCACACTGGAAAGAGAAGCAGAGCAGATCCACCAAATCTTTATTTTGATTAAACCCCTCCAGGTCCTGTCCCTGAAGGCAGGTCAGATCCCTTTTTTCCTCACATTTAATGAATTTTTTCACGTGTGGTTCTGAAGCAAAGCAATCTTTCTGACTTGTACTGTTGGAAAAATCCCCTTTCTAAAACATTCTCCTTTTTTTGTGCATTTTTGGGGTCCAATGTATTAAGAGCAATTTGTCAGTGTTGTTTCTCTATTTTCCTGGAAAACTTCTGGTTAATTCATTTTCCTGTATCCCTTCATTTCTGTAACACCTGGACCACACAAGCTCAAAATAAATGTTTTCAAAGTAATTATCCCTATTATACCTGTTTATAATTTTTCATCTATATTTTCAGGTTTTAATTGTCTGCTAACAAATACAGACCAGACTAGAAGTGGCAGAACATTAACAAACACCAAACAGAAAATCCTTTCAAGAGCTTTTCAATGTAATGAGGAAAATAAAAAATATCCTGAACTGAGATGTAGCTACAATATATCCTTTCCTTTTGCCTCCTGTTCATTAGCACAGCAATTTCTCTATTTCTGCGTGATTTTGGCACAGGTTCACAGATATCTTGCTGTCTTTTTGGGGTTTTTTTTGGTGCTTTTTTTAATGACACAGGTGGAGTGTTCCTTAAATACTTCACCATCTTGTACCAGGACGTCTTTTAATGTGCTGACTTCCTGCCAGTGCCAGCATCTGCACCTATTTTTTATTTTCTTTCTATTAAAAAGAAAGAGAAAAGTCCCAGAGAGGTGTGCAGATTTATGAACATCCTTCCTTGTGCACTTTCATGCTGTGATGAACCCAATTCAGCAGTGCAGGCATTTAAGGTTTTTGTTTAATCCAGAAATCTGCTCAGGGTATTTGGACCCTGGATTACAGAAATGTTGGGCTGGAAAAGGGCATTTCACTCACCTCTCTGTCACCCAGCAGACCATGTCTACCTCATCCTTGAGGTGTCTGTCTGGCCATCTGTCAGCACTGAAGCTTCTTCTGTGCTTGGTGTCACCACACAGGGCTCAGAAAAGTGGGCAGATTTGTCACAGGAGTCACAGATCATAACTGGAGTCCCCACTGGACATGCACACCTGATTTCTGTGTGACAAAATGACTTTGGAGATGTTGGTCAGGCTGGATGGGGCTTGGAGCAACCTGGGATAGTGAAAGGTGTCCCTGCCCATGGCAGGGGCTTGGAATGAGATGGTCTTTAAGGTCCCTTCCAACCCAAACCATTCCATGATTCTATGTATTTTAGGAAACTAATTTTGATCTAGGATTGT
Organism: Poecile atricapillus; assembly: GCF_030490865.1. NCBI lineage: Eukaryota > Metazoa > Chordata > Aves > Passeriformes > Paridae > Poecile > Poecile atricapillus. Next base: position 4,220,841 of record NC_081288.1, read on the forward strand.
CTCATGTTTCTCCAGAGCTTGCACCACTATTTAAAGAGAATCACTGTTTTCTCCTCACTCCTCTGCAGCACTGGCATTTTTTTATCAGGCTCAGCAGACAGGAACTGCAAAAAATGTCTGACCACCCAGGTAATTCATTTTAGGCACCCCAACACCATGAACCCAGCTCTGGTCCACAGGCCTGAGCTGCCTCCTCCTCACCTGAAATCCTCCCAGGAAGTCTGCAGTAACCTCTGCTCCTGCGAGCACCTGGCCCAGCTCACATTTTACACTGAACAGCACTAGGGATATCTCAGATAATTTAGTCTTTTACACACCTCTGCAGTTTCATGTTTATTCTGCTAAATATAATTACTTAAATATATATTAAAATCAGAAATATTTCTTTTGCACAGCAGATGCTGGCAGACCTACAGTTTCTGCCTTCATTCTCTGCTCCATCAATTTTTGCTGCCATGGCTTCACCACAATCACCCCCAATTTGTTGTTGTTGTTGTTTCCATCAATTTCAGGTGCCACATCTGTGCCATCTCCTGTCAACACCATCCCAACTCCACCTTCTACATCTTTCCCACTCCCACTGCCTCCGGACTCCAGCCACCTACTTGCATAAACTCAGATATATCACTTCCTCTTCTTCAATCAAATCCAATTTAAAACTGAACTTCTACTTAAATAAAGGATCTCTGGCTCTAGTTATGCTGAAAGTCCCCTTCCCATTTATAGTCTGGTGTCCTATTCTCAGTGTCAGAGTTCCTGGGAGTTCCAGAACAATTCCTGGGAGACTTTTCACCTCTCCATATCTTCCCATTCCACTCACATCAACTTTATCATTCGTCCACCAGTTTCTATCTGTGCTTCTGCCCTTAGTTGTCTCTCTGCCTGAGAGGGATAGAGGACACACAGTGGGATGAAGAATGAAATATAAAAGACAGAATATTAATTTTAGACCAAAATGGTGAGAATCAGGTTTTTGGGATGTTTTGTTGTTGTTTTAGTTTTTAATTTAGTTTCTGGGGTTTGGGGACTTTTTGGTTTGGGTTTTTTTTTTTTTTTTTTTTTTATATTACCATATAGCTGCTTAAGCAAACCTTCATGAATTCATCTTCACACTGTGAGAAAAGCTAAATCATGAACATGCAGACAATATCTGCTTCACCTCAGCATCACTGTCCCAGCTCAGCAGAGCCCAGGGAATGTGCTGCTCCTCCTCACAGACCACTGGCCAGAGAAAAGCTCGGTCACACACCCAGATGTCCAGGTGCACTCACAATCTCAAAATGGGACACACTGAAGGCCCCTTCCCGCTCCTCTTCACCCAAATAAACCAATTCCTGACACCCAGCTTTAGAAATTAGCTCTCCTACCCCCTCCATACACATTTGCATGTGGACTGTTCACCCTGGGCCCCTTCACAAACAGCAGAAAGAAAGAGATCTGCTGGGTTTTCAATTTCCATTATCTCCATGCCGCTGACTGAAATGGGTCAAATGCCTGGTGGCTTCAAATGCCTCCTTCCCCCACGGCTGGGGGGAACCTGGTTCAGGTGGAGCCTCTGAGACAAGAGGGGATGGCTCCCACATGGAGGGGTCTCACCTGCCAGAGTGAGTTAATTCAGAGATCGGCTTATGGGTGTTTTTTCTGCATTGAAACCCCCATGAGCTATCACAGGTATTGCAGACAGGGACAAATAAGCTGAGGACAGGATGGTTTACAGCTCTCCCAACAACAGACTGAATTAAAATGCACTGAAACCTTTATTTACTTTCCACGGCGTTTGACTCTGGTCTATAAATAAGGCAGAAGGACAATGCTAATGACTAGGAACTGGGAAAACCGACAGAAGCTGTATAATTGAATTTTCTAATGGAGAGATTTGGTTAAAGCACCATCCTCTCCAATTTCATTACAAAATACATTGCAGAGAATCACCTTGTTTTGATGGGAGGGGTGGGGAAGAGGGCAGGGAGAAGAAAAGCTGTTTTCAGGAGATTTTATTTACTTAAACAATATTTTAATTGTTTTAATAACAATGGCTGTAGTTGCCCTGACACCCTCCCCTGGCACGAGGGGGAGGAGGGACAGGGGAGCAGAAAACGGAAGCTGGAGGATGCACGTTTTTATTATTTCACCCCTGCTGTAAATCAAAACATAAATAGCAAATGTTACTGTAAGGGTGGGAGGGGAAAACCTGGGTAAAATCAGCCCTCAACACGTGCACAGTCCTTCAAGACAAGCAACAGTGACTCCCACAACTGCACTTGTCTCTGTTCTCTGTGGATAAGCAGGGCACCACCTTGTTCAAATCCCATTCACAAGTCAGAGCAGATCTCCATAAGCCTCAGCTGCTCTTTCTGTTCTTTCTGTTCCTGACATGTCAGCCCCAAAATGCCTCCCCTCTCACTCGGGTTCTCCTCCCACCTCAGCTGTCCCTGGCTTCTGCTGCTGATTTAGGTGAGAAAGCGGAGCAGCCTCACCAGCACACAGAAACTGCACAGCAAAGTGAAACGACCACATCAAAAACCTCCTCGGAAGAAAATGCTCGGATCCAGGTGAAAAATTAATTATGTATAAGTTTAGATTTGAAACAAAAGAGAGGTAAAGCTTCTGCTTCCTCCACAATCTGGAGTCCGGTTCCTGGGGATTTATGGCACCAGGTGATCCCAAATCTTGGCCTCTATGGGAATGTGATAGCCATCCTGCTGCTGGCTGTGGTGTCCCTGAGTATCCCTGGGGATTGATACCTGCTATTTACAAAATCCTGTGGTCATTAAAAGACCAAGCTGAATCGGGGCTTCACTTATACCAAGGCAAAGATGTGACACACTTGCATGGCTCAGGAAAGTCACTCCAGCTTTATGTGAGTGTGTGTGATCTCCTTCCCCATTCCTAGAAGTGTTCCAGGCCAGAATCTGAGCAACCTGGCCTAGTGGAAGGTGTCCTTGACCATGGCAGGGGGGTTGGAACAATCTTTAAGAAGCCTTCCAATCCAAACCATTTTGTGATTCGATGGTTCTATGACAATTCTGCTGCCAGCCTCTATCAATTCTCTCTCTTTTACTTTTTGGGGTTTTTTTTTTGGGTTAAAAAATGAAATTAAGGCATTAATAGAAATAAGTCATGTTGGGCTACCCCCTGGACATCTCATGGGTCTTTATGGCTCAGATAAAATATCAAGAAATTCACTTGAGGGATAATAGAGCCCTACATCCTCAGCACTCGTGGCACTGTGGTGTCAGAGATGGGGCACAGTTTAACAAAAGCTGCACCAGTTTCTTTTCATCTCACCCTGGGTACATCCTTTAAAACCATACACTTACTCCACTCAGCATTTCTGCCCCAAAGGAGCAAACAAAGCACATGTTCTTACGCATAGGTGGAGACAAAAATATCCCCAAAAGGGATGTCATCACTCTGCTCCAGAAAACTGCTCCAAAGCAATGGTGTTACTAAAAGGTACGATACAAACCAGAGGAACTATCCATTGCTAAGACAGCTGGGAGTGGTTTGAAAAGTAATTTGGGTCCCTTCCACTGTCACCACCACAGTTAATAAATATTATCTCTGCTGCTGGATGTGATCTGGCTGGTGGTGAGAGATGAAAAATCTCCAACAGGCCTGATAAATAACAGTATTAACACAAAGAAGCAACAATGCAGATAAATCACAAAATTGACACAAACAAGCCATGATACAATAAAAACACTGTGCAATTTGCTACAGAGATGGGTTTGCAGTTTGGACTGCCTTTGCCAATGTTTTCCTACCAACCAGGAGCTGCATGCAAGGCAAGGAGGCAAACAGAGAACAGCACGGGATGGAAACATTGTCAGTGAGTGTTTGCAGGCTGCTTCTGATGTCAATCACCAGCAAGATCCAGGGAACATTTCTGTGTGAGAACAGGCACATGAGCAACCCTGGGAGGGAGCTGTGCAAAGTTCCTGGTACCTGCAACTACAGGCTCAAGGCTCTGATTAATCCTTTCCATGGTTTCACACATACAGGTTTTGGATGTTCATACTCCTGTGTTGACTTTCTCTTCCTTTTCTATTTTAAGAGTCACTTTCTCGAAGCTTAGGCAAAGAACAACACTCTGTTTACACAAATCCTGGCTTCAGCAAAATGGGAAGCAACAGCAGAACTTGCAGCCAAGTGTTTTAACTTGGATGCACAAACATATGCATTAAAAAAGCCAAGAGCAGAACAGCCTTCCTGGCAAAGCCCTGGAAGGTGCTTCATACTTCACCCCCCTCCCAGGCTGCAGCAGAGCTCATTGCAATTAAACTCAGATAATACAGGAAGAAACCAAAGAGTTGCCATCAGAAGTTATATTCAGCATATCACTTTCTTCAGAACAAAGTGGAAGGATAAACAGAGGCTAAACTGGAAAATATCCCAAGGAAGAAAAATAAAAACTTGGCATACTGGGAAAGCTAAGCCGCTTCTCTTGTTCCCTCCATCCTTCCTTCCTTGTCTCTCCCTCTTTCCTTTGAGCTCCCCACCTCTGATGGGATACTGAGCCACGTACTGCTTCTGTGAGAAGCTCTGAGTGACTTTCTTTGAAAGAAAACACACTTGAGGCAGGAAAAAAAAAAAAGTTAGCTCCACCATGGCAGCGTAATAACCCTCACAAGCTCTCCTCAGGGTGGAAAAAAAATGATAGGGTTTCCCAGGGGTAGCAGCATGAGTACAAAACCAGCCTGGGTACAGGGGGCTGCTGAGCTGCAGGGCAGAGGGAGATCTGAATCTTCAATAGGGTATTAAAAAACAAAATCATAAAATACATGTCAAAGAGAGGGGAAAGTCTAACCAAACTCTGCATTGCCTGTGCCAGTGCAGCTGTGGCATTATCTTAAGGCGGAGAGTCTGTCCAGGCCAAAACCCCTGCATAGGCTAAGAATCATTTGCTGAATTCACCTCAAGTCCACACAGGGCTTGGCTAAAGAGTCATGTGAGGAAAACGAGAGGTCCAGCAGGGCTCAGGGAGACTTGGCAAGTAAAGGCTGGCAGACACCAAAGTCTCATGCTCAGCCGAGACAGCAAAAAAGAGACAGAGGCAACAACACTGGGATACAGATTCAACTCTGATGTCAGGGGTTCAGGCATGGTGAACTCCAGGAAAGCAGCAGCTTAGGAGGCCGTCTGATACTCCCACATGAATGCAGTCCTGCTCCACCACAACCAGGTGAGACAAGAACCTCCCTGGAGCAGGTGCTCCTTGCTGGTCCCTCAACTCTGCTCCTAAAGCTCATTCCCTAGAAACTCACAATGCCAGGCGGCCTCAACAGGGATGTGAAGTTTTTTCTTCAATTAAAAAGAAGGACAAAATGAGAAATACAAAAAAAACCAAACACGTGTGCAGGGCCTCAAGGACTTGGCTGTTCAAGAATACAAAAGTTCGAACGTTGCCCTTTTCACTGCAAATAGTTCTGCTGCTCCCCCCGCCTTTTTTTTTTTTTTTTTTTAATAACCAGTTCAGTGAAACTTTATCTCTTCCTGCCCTAGTAACCCTACTAAATAATCTCCTGTTAGCATGACTCAATTGAGTGGCTTTCAGCTGCTGAAGTTTTTTTTTGCTACTGTTCTTTCATCGGTGCAAATGAAAAAAAAAAAAAAAAAAGGCTTGTAAAAAAAGTATCTGTGATACTGAAAAGTATCACACTCCTGGAGATTAAAGTGCAGCCGAGAAGTTGGTTACTCGTCTTGTAGCTGCAATTAGGAAGGATGCGATTACACCCACGAGTTTAACTCCACTCGTGTCCAAGCTGCCCGCAGGGAGCTCAGCCAGGCTGGGCTTCGAGCCCCCTCCTCCGAAAGGAAATGTAGTTCAAACACGGCGGAGTTTGATGGAGGGAAGGAGGCCGTTCATGCCTCTTTAACTGCCCAAATCTGCTCTCAAACTTATGGCAGCTCTCGTTTCTAGAGCATTACAAACTGCAGCCCAAAGATACAACATCGCATCTAGAACTACACTTCTGGCTGTCTGTCTTATCACATAGTGCTGTAACCATGAAACACTTCCAAATCGTCACTGAGCCCAGCAGGAGAAAGGGTTTTCCCTCTCTATTTTCCCCAGTTTGTTCACTCTGTTGACTAAAACTGTTTGTAGTCGGTTTTCATTGTGTTTCTCGCTTTCTCCTTTTCTCTGTTATATGAAGAAAACAACGCTCTTTCTAAAGGCAGGAAAATGTGATGGTGAAACCACAAACACTCGCTAGAGACATCAGAAAGTAATTTAGACTCTTATTTAAGGGGAAAAAGGCAAAATAATAAAACATAACTCTCTGGACAAACGTCAAGTTGCCACCTTTAAAATCCCGTACCAGCAGAGCCGATGGCTGCAGCGGAGCGCTCAGGGACAGTGAAATGCCTACTGCACCACGCAGCGCCCTCAACTTTCCCGGTGCTGCTGCACAGGTTCTCCCTCCGGAGGTCCCACCCGGCCCCGGCACACCGCCCTGCAGCGGGACACCCTGCCCGGCCCTGCCCGCGCATCCCCGGGCATCTCCGGGCATCCTCCGCGCATCCCCCGAGCATCCTCCGCATCCCCCGCGCATCCCTCGAGCATCCCCCGAGCATCTTCCGCATCCCGCTCCGCTCCGCCGGCGGTACCTGCTGCCCGCGCAGCGCGGCTCGGCTCAGTCCGGTTCGGCTCAGTTCAGCTCGGCTTGGTTTAAGCCCGGTCCCTCCCTGCACAGCCCGGCTCTGCTCTGCCCGGCTCGGTTCAGCCCGGCTCAACTGAGCTCCGCTCGGCACAGCTCGGCTCGGTTCAGCCCGGCACAGCTCGGCTCAGCTGAGCTCCGCCCGGCACAGCCCAGCCCAGCCCAGCCCAGCCCAGCCCAGCTCAGCTCAGTTTAGCCCAGCCCAGCCCGGCTCAGCGCTCCCGCCGCCCCCGCAGGGAAGCAGCGCACTCCGGGCCGTCCGCAGCCACCAGCGGGGCAGCCCCGGCCGCCTCTTCCTCCTCCTCCTCTTCCTCGGCACCACCCCCTCCCCGCCCCCGGTGTCCTCCCGAGTTTGCCTCTCGCATCCCGGGAGCCCGGCGTGGTGGCCGCCCTGCACAGGACCCTGCTCTGCCGGCAGGGAACCAGCGGCTGCAGTGAAAATCTCTCCCAGAATAATGATATAGGACAACCTGGGTTTTTTTCCACGCTGCGAGGCGTTGTTGTGGCTGGCAGCAGCGGGATTGCTGAGGGGTGCAGAGGGAATGGCTGCAGAGAAGTCCTTTCCTCATTCCTGTCTCCCTTTGTGTTGTGTTCTCGGACACAGGCGTTAGAAACTTCAGGTTGTTGTGCGGAAGGACGGGTGGTACCTGGTTGGTGCACTCCTTTCAGGGTGTTAAAAGTGAGTTGTGCTCAGGATATTTCCTAGGAGATCTTCTCAATTCCTGTGCTCTCAGAAAAGCTGTGATGCTGGCGGTCATGGGTGGATGGATCTGGAGCAGGAAGCTGGCCCAGGAACATGGGAGAGGAGCCATAAGAAGGAAAGGAAACCCCAGAAATGTGGTGGCAAGGGATTCTGGAGAAGACAGTGGGAAATCCCCCCATCCTCCAGAGCCACACCAGCTCCGTGAGACTCGTGGGCTTTGCTGACAGACAAATCAGTATGATCACAGCTGCAGCAAGGAGATCTAAAGATGTCCTTCAGCTCCCTGGTGTACCCACAGAAAATATGGGACTATGTTCAGCCACCTTCTGTGGCTCCTACAGCTCCAGTGAAGGATCTCAAACTGTTTCTCTAAAAGGCCAATGTACAGAACAGGACACCTGCCAGTTCTGTGAGATTTGAGATCTGTTTTGTTTCAGATCACCCAAATGAGGTGTCTAAAAATTTTAGGGCCTGTAAATATTCACTTTGAGCAGGCTGGGATGGACTTTGAATATTATTGTGATTATTTTGCCATTGATGCTGATCTCTAAAATGTAAATTATGCATTAAAATAAAGAAAAGGGACGCAAGGCAAAGGGAAAGGCTGCTGGGATTTTGGAAATCCAGGAAAATTAATTGCTTTCAAAGAGTGGTTCTTTCCTATTTTCTAGGACAATTTGAGGTGGCTGTAGTACCTATTCCTATCACTGGCAGGAGAGAAAAAGACGTTTCATGAGGCAGATGATTTTGGATTTTAATTGCTCACACCCCATTAACTTACATATCCATCCTTCCTGTCTGTATCAGAGTCCATTATACTGGGCTGTTGATACCAAAAGTATATAGAATAGGATCTTTCACCCCAACTGAAGGTGAGTTGTAGATAATTAAAACTCTGTGTATTCCCATCCCAAACTTAAGCTTTCAGCTCTATTGGTTGCTGATGCTGTTGCTGAAATTTACACAGGAACCTGGTGTTTAGAGGACCATGTCCACCTGCACTTAGGCTGGGCACAAGCTTTGGGAGGTGTACATCCACACATCCGCAGCTGAGATGCAGCCCCATTGGTCTGTCCCCCATTCTCTGACCCCATTGCTTCACTCACATAGGTCAGATCCCATCCCTGGAAGTGTTGAACACCAGGTTGGATGGGGCTCTGAGTAACCTGGTCTAGTGGAAGGTGTCCCTGACCACGGCAGGGGGTTGGAATGTGATGATTTTTAAAATCCTTTCCAACCCAAACCATCCTAGGATTCTGTGACTCTGTGATCTGGGGGGCAGAGCATGACACAGCAAGTGGTTCTGTGAGGATCACTTTGCCTGTAGGAACTTGGCAGATGTGTAAACTTTTAGGCTCAGGGTTACTGTCCATGTGTCACACACAAAACAGTGCACCAGGCCACTTACCTCCAGCCTAGCAGAAGAAGGTTTGAGCCTGCATCCTCCCCCAGCAAAACATTTGACTGTGCAGCAACAAGATCTCAGATTAGGGAAAACTGTTGGCCAGACAAGCTGAGGATTCAAATGCCTGCTGCAAGGGAAAATAAATCAACATGAGCCCGTCCTGAAGGGGCATTCACCCATCTTGTCACTCCTGACCTCTAGTGACAGTTCCACACCTGCCTGCCACAGCCTGTCCCAAAGTTGTCCTTCACTGCCCTTCATGTGTAACCTAAACCTTCCTTGCTGGGATTTAAGCCCATTTCCTCTTACGGGGTCACAGAACCACAGGAAGGTTTGGATTGGAAAGGATCTTTGAAGGCTGTCAAGTCCACACCCCCTGCAATGATCAGGATCATCTTCTGCTCCATCCTGTCCACCAGGGATACAGAGAACAGATTTTCCACTTCTTTTTTTTATTTCTTTTTTTTTTTTTTTTTTTTTTTGCCATGGCAACTTTTTATCATATTTAAAAGCTCTGTGGTCTGGGAGGCAGCTGCCATATTAATTACCCAGACTCAGGATGATTACCTAGCTGACACAGAACTTCCACTGAAACACACACTGACTGCTGTGCATTGTTATTGTCATTTAACTTGACTCTTAAAACTAATCAGGCGTCGCTTTCTACAACAGACAAGGCCACTCCTGTGGGTGGAGGTATCTGGAAACCAAAAGCCCTTAAAGCTGCATCTTTCTGGTGGAAAATATCACCACAAGTCATCGTGTTTTCTTTCCTGTATTTGAAAACCACCCACATTTTCAGTAAGAAAAAAAAAAGTAGAATAAAAAAATCCAAAACTGATTGAGCATTTCGCCTGGGTAGTGGGCCTTTCTGAAGAGTTTCATTCTCAAAATATTTGGTTTCTGTTGTTTGTTTTTTTAAGGGTTGTTGTTTGCAATTTATTGTTAATTTAGAGGAGGAAGTAGGGGAATAACAACGGAACATATTTAATAACTGCTGTGAAAGCAGATTCAGTATTCCTCTTGGTCTGGGCTTTGAATTCATTGAAATAAATGAATTAATGTGTTTGAAAAATAAAGAATAAAATATATCAGGTCAAGCTATTTTCAGAGTATTTTTGGTTTATTTTCTTTTCACCCTCAAAGGTTTCTATTTCTTCCATAAGTGTGCACTGCATGTTACCATCAGGTTTATTTTGCATTTCAGTCTCTTCTAGCAGTGACAACAAAAATGTCTTAGAAAGGAGCACAGAGGTCACTTCATCCCTTTTACCATACAGAGGGTCCAGCACTTCCCAAACCCCCCTGTTCCCATGAGAAGTCTGCCCAGCTGGAGGTTACACAATTCCAGCTCAGGGGTTCCCTGGCCTGCCCAGAAGAGGACAGGAAGTGCAGTGAGCAAATCAAACCACTTGCAAAATGCTGTGTGACCATGCCCATCACCCAGGCTTCACCAGAAAACATTGATTAAATCTTTCTACAGCATCCAGCCTGACTTTGCTTCCTTGGAACTCCTTGACTGGAGATATGAGTTGTCCCTTTCAAGCTATAAAGACAAGTAAATCAACAGTGGTGCTGGTCCTATCACTGGTGGTGTTAAAAAAATCCATCAGGTTATTAGTCTCATGCCAAGGATCAACTGAACATATGGTGCTAACTGTCTTCCCAGCCCATAAAGTTTTCTCATTTGTGATTTTATAAAGTTTCAAAGCTTTTTATCTGCCATTTTGGGCTCAATACTCTGGTTTGTCAGGAGCACTCAAAATAATCAATTTAAGCAGGTGTATAAAATGAATTTTAGGGCACAGGTTGAGGGAGACAAAGCCTCTGCCTACCTTCACCTGCTGGTTTCCACGCTCTGCCTTGCTCCTGCCTGTCTCCTGCCTCCCCACTCCAGGCTGTGGCTCCCTCACTTTGCTGACTCAACCCATCACCTCACCGTGCTCTCAGCTAGAGCAGCACAACAGCCTGGATGTAAGAAACACAAGCAAAGCAAAACTGAAAAATGAAAAAAAAACCCAAACCACCCAACAAAAAAAACACAAAACAAAACAAAATAAAACAAAAAAAATAGGTGTTACCTTTTGCCTGTAAGAGGCATCATTTTCACAGGAAATGGCCAAGTGAAGGGCTGAGTGATCAGAGTGATGGGGGGAGAGAGGTGGAGGGGTGGGAGTGGGTGAAAACCTCCACATTTCCACAAGGTTCATGGTGTGTGAGGGTACACTGCAGGTGACCCTGCATGAGAGGTGAGCTGCTTTGAAACTGCTGGAAAAATGCTAAGTCACTTGTGATTGAAAGCTCCTCTCTTGTCCTGGAGAGCAGTCTCCTATTGCTTGTGTGGAAACAACATCCTCCCTCTGACTCCTGCAGAGACACCACCCCAGATAATTCTTCCTCAAGAATTCTTCCTGAAATGGGGATCATGGAAAGCCACTCCAAGCCTGGACTGGACATTACTCATGACCATGCTTGGAGACAAAGTCCCTGGTCTGAGGGCTGCAGGACCATTTCTTGTCCCTTTTGATGACATTAACTAATAACACAGGGAATCTGAAGCAAAGTCAACAGACAAAAATCAGTTTAGAAATCAACAGAGTCACAGAATGGCTGAGCTTGGAAGTGACCTCTGGAAGTCACCTTGTCCAACCTCTTTGCTCAAGCAGGGTCACAGAGACCTGAGTGCCCAGGACTGTGTCCAGACAGCCTCTGAATGTCTCCAAGGATGGAGAGTCCATCTGAGTCACACTGGGTTCTTTTTGTTGTGTATTTATACAACCCCTGTATTGCTAATTAAAAGACCTTTTAGTTTCATTTGGAATCAGTAGAAGGCATTGCCCAGGGAGGTCACAGAGGTTAAGAGATCAGCAAGATTTCCACTATCTTTGTTATCCTTCTTACCCCTCTAGAGGGTACTCAAAAGGCAACTGTGAGGCTGATTTTTTATTTTATTTTATTTTATTTAATTTTCAGTTTTAGATTTGACTGCATGAATTTTGTCCCTTTCTGCCAACAACTCACACCATGATGTCTTCCCGTGACTGAGGTCTGTGCCAAGATTGAATCTGCAGCATAACTGAAATCCAAAATGAACATCGTGGCTGGAAGATGCTCCTGATGCTTGCAGAGGTGGGACAAGGGGTCCTTGGAGTCACCTCCTTCAAACTAAAATCTGGTAAGGGCTCTTGCATTTGATGTAGTGTGTGTGCACTCACAGCAGGTTTGAAAGCTCTTCCCACAAATCCAAAATTTTTTTCTTTTTGTTTAATCTGTACAATTTCAGCAGAAACACAGTTGAAATAATTGGCCAGAAAGAGCAATAAGATAGTAAATTTAGATCTTAGGTGCCTGCCCATCTCATATTATGGTGAGGAGGTGAGAGGTTTTGCATGATAACTTTGGTTCTGGGCTGTACACTGTAGTAAATCAAAGCAGTTTATCGCTCATAATTGGGAAGTGCTGAGTGTCCAATACAAAAACTCCTTGTGCTGGGTCCTAAAAGGGACCAGCTTCTAACAGCAAATAATCTGGATGGGGAAAGACAGAGAGAACAAGATGTTTAAGGCAGGACCAAAGGTTTCCACGTACATTATATTAGTATCTCCATGTTTTTCATGCACTTATCCTCACTGATCCTGAAAAGGATCAGCCTTCCCTCTTTTACAGACAAGGAATCAAAGCCTCAGGACACAGAAGGGCAATTTCTGGATCTTGTGTAATCAAGCACACATCTCCACCTTGTAAGTCCCAGGATATTTTATTTCCAGGTGTCTTTTGCACTTGCACATGTCTGTAAGGTGTGTGGTGAGAACTGACAAGTCAGGCCTGACAGGAGAAAGGTGGAGACCTGTCCCACTGGGGAGTCTTTCCTGAGGTGTGGCATAAGTTAATGACATAATGGTTTGGTTTGGAAAGGACCTTAAAGATCTCCCTGTCCTGCCATGGACAGGGACACCTTCCACTATCCCAGGTTGCTCCAAGACCCATCCAGCCTGGCCCTGGACACTTCCAGGGATCCAGGGACAGCCACAGCTTCTCTGGGCACCCTGTGCCAGGGCCTCCCCACCTGCTGCTTAAAGAATGAGGGAAACTGCTGCAGATAGTGAAGATTTAGGCAAAGGAAGAGCTGATTTAGCAAGGGAAAACTTGAGATGTAGCAGGAGCTGGTAGATGTGCACACAGCACTGATGAAGATGTAAGTACCAAACTGACCCCTTCACCAAAATTATATCAGGCACTCATTAGAGGCCTTTACGCTCAGTAGTGCTTTTTCCAAGAAAGTCTTTGAGACAAGTCATCATTAGTTTAGGAAATGGGTCTGTGAAACTGAGACAGAGTTTGGAAGGTGCTAAAGCTGACTCAGCCCATTCTGTCTCCCCCAGCTCAACACAGGGTGGTCAGCAGCCCCTTGCTCCACTCCCATCCCGCTTCCCCTCTGTGTGCTGAGGCCGTGCTGGCACCTTCTTGGTGCTGCAAAATGAGCTTTGATCTGCCCCTTCTGCTTGCTTTACCAGTGCCATCCCTCAGCTGGGACCAGCCACCTGAACCCCTGCCCCTTCTGTGAGTTTTACCCCTCCTCTGTAACCCACTACAGGCAGCTGAGAGCCAAAAATTATCTGTGAGGGTGCTTGTTGTATTTCTTTGAATTCTGTGTTTTTCAGGCAAGCTCAGTTATTAGTTCTTGTGAAGTGCCCTGTTCACAAGAAACAAAGGTGCTGCCAGACAGTGTTGTTTCCCAGTGAAATTTTGCTAATAATGAGTTAGTCAGTTGGTATTGTGGTCTGCATGCTCCTTCAAGGTTTCCCAGAAATTGTCCCTCTCTGCTGCAGTTAACGTAAGCCAGGGTGAGAGAGGCTGCTGACAGTAACATTTCAGACCTGACCTCTGTGTGGTGAATATTTTGGGTGAGGAATGGATTTGCTGGCTTGCTTTCTCTTAGTGGTTAAGGTGAAAGGTCAAAACATTTTCTCGGTGCTATGAAAATGTCTGATGTGAGTGCTTTTACCATCAGGGCTGGCTGGTGGAAACATATCAGGGTTTGGTTAAGGGAACCATTGTCACATCATTGCCACACGTTTTAATCAATTCTGTGACTCTGCATTAATTAATTCTGTGATTTTTGGTGGTATTTGGTCATAGGTTGGACTTGATGATCTCAGAGGTCTTTTACAACCTAATTGATTCCGTGATTCTGTGATTCTGTGATTTCTGTGATTCTGTGATACTGTGATTCTGTGGTCCCTTCTATTATGGCCATAAAATTCTCCAAATGTTGACTTGCCACAGTAACCTCAGTTCCCTGGAAGACACTGTGTGTCCAGGATACTTTTTCCATCAATGATCTCAGCTTTGTGACACAGAAAGAGATAAACTGGAGTCAATTTTCAGCAGCATGGAAACAAGCAAAATAAGGTGGTGTCAGATGGTTTTTCCCTCAGAAAACCAAGTGGCCTCAGGCCAACTCTGCCAGGAGAGCTGTCCCTCAGAGGTAGATGCTCCAGAGTTCTCAGCTAGGCTCAGAAGGACATGCTTGGGGCAATGTCCTGAGCAATTCCAGCTTTTGGAAGGTACCTGAAGATAACGAAAGCTATGATCCTCTCTGTCACTGTCCACAGCCAATTGATCATAACCCACCTGGTTCCCAAGTGTCTGCAGCATCGATAGCTGGAGCAGAAATGGGATTTCAGCAAAGATAAAAAATACATGGGGCATCTCCAAGCATTTCATGGCTGTGGTGCTCACTGTTCATTACTATTTTCCTAGAAATGGCTGAAGGCCACTCCATCAACCCCTTTGAAACTTAGCTTGGTGTGACACATGTCCACGGTGGTCAGGAGGTATTGCAGTGTGGACAGAAGCACCGAGAGCTCCACGCTCCTGTTAGGAGACCAGGGGGAGAAAAGAAAAACGCAATTAAGGACAGATTATTGCTGCAGGTGACCTTTAGTACCCTGTCAAAGCCATGGGAAGAGCAAAGGGTTGTGAGGGAGGCACAGGAAGAGCTCCTGTGCAGGAGGTGAGGGTTTGGGGCAGCACACAGCGGGGACACTGCTGTGGTGTGAACACAAAGGATATCACCTCACTCAGGGTGATTTGGGGATGCCGGTGCTGCTGCCCTCGGTGCAGTGCAGAAATAGCTGAGCTCAGCTGAAATGAGCTCTTGTGGCTGCTCAGGGAGCTGCTCTGTGACAATACAGATGTGGAAGAAGGGCTGGTTGATCACTGATATCTGTGCGTTGGATCACAGTCTTTGTATATGGTCCTTGTCACTACAGCAATGAAAATGCAACTTTGGGATAACCTAATAATTGGCTGCAAGTACTCTGGACCCCTGGCATGAAAAGAATCCTGGGCTGCTTCACTGAAAGTTGGACTTAATGGTTTTGGGGGTATTTCCTAGTCTTAATGGTTCTCTGTCCATCAGTGCTCTTGTTGTATGTTGGTAACAAATGAAAGCCATGGTGATGCTGCATTATCTTCTCTTTCTGGAGAAGGTCAGGACCTGAAGAGTGGAAATATCCCACAGCATCCTTCCTGTAGGATATCTTCTAGCTGTGCTCTAGAGGCCTCACACATTTACCCCAAACACAAGTCCTGAAACTTTCATTTATTATTAAAAATAGGTCATCACGGTGTCAGCTCAGGCTGTTTTGTCTCTGGTGAATTTGAACATTTTGCTTTTCAGACAATGACAAACACATCTGTGTATGAATCTTTTTTTTTTACCTCCAGCTTTGTCTGATTCTTAGAGAGAGCTCTCAGAGAGGATTAGGTGGCTTGGAGCCTGCTTAGCAGTGCCTACTAATGAGAGTAGGAACAAAAGATAGAGAGGAAAAACAAAATTACAATCTGTTTCTTGCTTTCTGATCCCAAGAGGTTGATCCTATGATTTCCTTCAGGATACATAAGAAAAAGCTCAAACATGCCCTGAAATTAAATGACTGTATTATAGAGGGTGTCCCACACAGGAGTTGAGTGCAGCACTCCAGTTGTACTTGAAATCTATTTTGAAGGCTCAAGTGGGACTTTGGTGATAAGAAGTCTTTGTGTTTTATCTTTGAGTACAGCCTTGCAGATTTGGACTTAATCTGGGTGTTGTGCAAGGCATCAAGGTGTTGTAGCACTAAATGTAACAATTGAAACCAGCAATTCCTTACATTGGTGCCTCTGCTTTGCACTCAAATGCTCTTATAATTTGTGAGCACTCTTCTGTGCACAGCAGCATTTGTCAAAAGTCCTTTTCCAGGTGAGGGAATGCAGGGCTCCATTTATTAACAATGGAAGAGACTTAATTCTCTTGAAGTCCCAGAGTACTTAAGGCTGCAGAACCAGGGGAACAGGGGAATAGTGCAGCAACAAAAATGATTTTGAAAGGTCACTGCACATAACTGAGAAAGCCGGGTCTTACCCACCAACCCTAGGAAAGGCAGGGGCTTGTTTAATATTCATTGTGGGCTTCCCCTAAAAGTCAGTGAATGTTTAAAAATGTCACTGCACAAACTCCTAATTTATGTTATTTCTTATGCCCTTGCACGTTCAGTAATGGGGAATCAGCTCTGTATTGCAATTGGAAGGTCATGAGGTGCACGGGGCCTTGACTTTTTGTAATGTCACTACACTTAGCACTGGGTATGAAGACTATGCCTCTATTTTTGTAATTTCATTACAGTGGTGTGCCTTTCTTCCCCCACTTCTTTTGATTTGGATCTTTGAGCCCTGTGGGGCAGCAATCTTCACTTCTCCAGGTCTGAACACATCCTAGCATGAGGGTTTTTAACCAAGGTGCTGGTGAAATAGGAATGCTAAATAATAACTGTGATGCTGAGGCAGTGTATATTCCTTTTAGGAATTATGTCTTTTCCTTCTGAAATTCATGTAGAATTTCTCTTCCATGAGGAACTTTCAGTCAGCTTCAGATCCATCTTGTCAAGGTGAAGTCAAAGAGGCAGCTCCTTGTAAATCAGAAAACGTTCATTGACTTGAGGAGGTTTGTGCTAATTTAAACCACAGCAGGAACATCTCCAAACATTTTAGAAGTCTAGATCAAGAGGAATACTTGCATGAGTTTAGCTCAGTGTCAGTGGAAGGGTTTGTTTTGTTTGAGTCTGAGGACAGAAGGAATGTGCTGGAGCAAAGAGTTACATGGACTGGTTTGTATTTGAGGTTTACTGGGAAAGTAAGTCAAGAGCTTAACTAAGAGTAAGATCTTAATTTAAGAGTTAAGGTCAGGAGCTTAATTTAAGAGTAAAAACCATGCTTTTTAGGAGTCAGAAAACAGAATGTTGAAAACATTGTGCATTAATCTAGAGGCATACAAGTAACAAACCCCAAGGTTTTTATGCATGCAAATTCATATTCCTACATAGAATCACTTAGGTTGGTGAAACACTTTTTAGATCATGGGGTCCAACTGTAAATTTAACACTGCCAAGCCATATACGTATGCACTCTGCAGAAATGTTTAGATGATTTAGAAGGGGGTAACAGGGGCATAACCTACACAGGATATCAGAGGATCCTGCAAATACACACCCCCAGACACCCCAGGGTATGACCACATAAAAATCTAGAAGTAAAAATCTAAAAATTTAGACTGCATCTAAAATCGAGGAGAGGGCCTTGTCACCTGCAGCAGCAGGGCAAGCAGGAGGTGACATCAAGTTAGGGAATAAAGAGAATTGCAGGAACAGAACAGTCTTGTGTCCCATCTGCCCATGTGAGTATTTATGCATGTGTTTATTTGCATTCCCCAGCACTCTCACTATTAATTTTGCAAATCTTCTCAATGCATTTTCCAGATATTGGAAGCCAGGGAGATGTGCTGTGCCATGCCAGTAACAGAGCCAGGGAAGCTGATCCAGGCTGTTATTCCTCTGCAGACACTTCCCCTTCTCTAATGTGAAAGAATTGTGGAAGTGGATGGACTGGCTTTTCCATGCTTGAACCCTTAGTCCTTGCTCGAGTAACTCAGCACAGTGTCTGAGTCAGCTCCAGTCCCTCAGCTGAGGAGACTGATGGATACAAGGGAAAATGAGAAAAATGCAGAAATGAGCACAGCCACGTGCTGCTAGAGATGATGTAGGAGACACTTCAGAAGGTGAGAGTCTGCTTTTGGGAGATAATCTAGACAATGTGGAGCAGGAGGTGGAGATGACCAACAACTATAGCTCTATTCCAGGTTGGAGTTGCACAGCTATTTTCTTCTCACTTGGGCAGAGTTGATGTAATTTACCTTTTGCTGTTCCTTCTGAGGTCTGTGGGGTTGTGGAGGAGGTGGCTGCTCCTGTCTAACCAGCCCAAGTGTCCCCAAACATAGAATGGTTTGGGTTAAACACCATTCTGTTCTAATCCCATGCCATGGTCAAGGACATCTTCCACTATCCCAAGGTGCTCCAAGCCCCATCCAACCTGGCCTTGAACGCTTCCAGGGATAGTGCAGCCACAGTTTCTCTGGGCAACCTGTGCCAGGGCCTCCTCACCCTCACAGGAAAGAATTTCTTCCTAATATCTCATCAAAATATCTCCTTTTTCAGTTTGAAGCCATTGTCCCTTGTTCTATCACTACAAGCCCTTGTAAAAAGTCCTTCTCCAGTTCTCTTTCACACTATTCTCCAGGTTCCTTGCAGCAGAGGTGGCATTGTCTCTCCAGCTGACTAAAGAGAGGGCTGTCACCTACACCTTGGAGGAGCTGTGCCACTGACACTGCCAAGCCTTTCAGCAGCCACAGCCTCCTCCAGCCTAAACTCTGAGGCATCACTTTGAACATTGTACAGATTTGTTTGCCTGCTTTTCATCAGGCTGCTGTAGTAGGCCCACTAGCAAGAGCTTTTACCCCTTGCCCAAATTAAATGCAGCCTCCCTGTGACCTGTTTGTCCCCTCTGGTTTTCTCTTTGTGTGGTATCTGCAGTGCAAGGGGAGAAAGGGGAACTGATCACTTGTGATGGAGCACTGGGCACTATAATAAGCAGAAGATGATGACACATGCAAGGCTGAAGGGAAGGCAGGAAGTGCTTGTTTGGAGATGAGTAGGTTTGAATCTAATTCATGTGACCTATGACAACACAGGCCTGAGGGCAGGCAGCGGTGTCCTAGGGCAGTGAGCACACAAAAACCACAGCAGAACAGAGAGGGATAACCAGGATATCTCCTTCCAGCCTGCCAGAGGTGCACTCGTGTGCCAGTCAATTTTCCAAAGCAGTTCAGTGATCAAACTGCAGACCACAGGAAAGCCAAAGGGATCATTTTCATATGTGTGTGTGTGTGACTTTCACTTTGAATCCTTCTGCTCTCAGTTTGGCAGAAAGATAAGAACACAGGAGCTTCTGCTCAACCCAACAGGGCAGATTAAGTGAAAATTCAAGGTCATCAACTGCAAATTAAAAGGGATTTAATGTCTGCCTCCTGGTGGACAGTGTGTAAGCCATTGCATTGTATTTTTGGAGTGTCAGCCAACAACATAATCACAGAGTCACAGAATGCTTTGGGTTTGAAGGGACCTTAAAGATCATTTATTTCCAACTTTCTGCTTTGGGCAGGGACACCTTCCACTAGAGCAGGTGGCTCAGGACCCCATCTAGCCAAACAGCATCTGGGACACACTTGCTTCTGGTAGGTGCCTCAGAGTTTATAATAATTCAGGCAACATCCTTGACATTAGTCAGAAGTAGTTACCATGCAGGGAGTTTCAGTTTCACTGTGATCACTTTATCTGAATACAAATCTGAGCCCTCTGTACCTCTTCAGGACATGAAAATATCTTACCACCTAATCATGTTTTTCTCAGTTTTTTTTTTTTTTTCTTCACCAACAGGCTGTTGGTTTATTGCTTCCTAGGGTAGAGGAAGAGTGATTTGAGTTTGCCCTTTGCTGTCATGGATTTGAGGGTCAATATTGTCCTCAGGGTCAATGCGATATGTGAATAGTCCCCAGTTCCAAAGGGTAATCTCATCCTAAAAGAGCTTTTTTACAGTCTGTATCACTAGCTGGAAAGCTGGTAGCTGCTGAAGCTGCACCTGCAAACCCACAAGTTTCCTGGAAGTAGATTGGATCTAGAAATACTCCTGGGATCACAGCAGTAGTAGCCTGGGTTTGGTCACTCCCAGGAGAAGATCATCCCCAAATTCTTTCTGGTGTGCATAGTATCATATGAACAGTGTAGGAATTCACAATTACAGATGAAGTTAGGCTCCAGTATGGAGTGACATACCAGAAGGTGCATAGGTGAAGCTCAAGATTCAGATTTCATCACTGATGGAAAGTTAATTGGAAAATTTTATCAAGTCCTTGCTTTAAAATCCTCAGACTCCCACCCCTGAAACATTGAGCAAATGAGCCATTCTCTGGGCATGGAAAAGCCAGTAGCAATTTGTCACTGGAGTTTGTGTGCAGTTTCTTTGTTTTTATTCACCCAGATGGAGAAAAAATCCAACAGAAGAAAGCTATTGATTTTTAAAGTAATCCTTTCTGTCAATACAAGCCAAGCAGGTTTTGACTTCAAACAATTTATAGAGGTTTGCACACCTCATTTCAAGTATCATGCCATGATCCTGCCTCCACGCTGCAAGTTATTTAATTAGACACATTAATTTGCTAAGTGATGGCAAAATGTTTAGTAATGATGTCTAACCAGGGCATTTCAAGGGAATTTTGTTGTTTAATTAGGAGATAATTGATGGTAGTGCAGAGAGTACCTGGTTGTAAAAGGCTCCTGCATGTCAATTGGGCTTGTGCTGAGCTCAATACAATGGTTGTTAAATGGCCTGCTCATGTTAATTACCATTATTATGGTACATAGATTTAAGAGTGGCCATTATTCACAAAAAAAAAAAAAAAAAAAAAAATTAAAAAATAGCATTTCTTTAGATCTGGCTAATTAGATATAGGGATAATGAAATGCACCTGGAAGGAGTGGAAAGGTGGTGAATTAACCAGCTGGGATGGAATTAGTTATAGTGATGGTACTGACTGAGGAATCAGCTCCATGGTGGACCCTGGAGGCTTCACCTTTGTGTTGCTGTGGATGTAGCCCTGATTTAGGAACCCGAATACTTGTGTGGATATGAAGGAATTTGTGTGGACTCCAGGTCAGTCCTTGGTGCTGATCTCCATGGCTGTGTCACAGCTGAGATGGTGGTGCCTGTCAAAGCCAAGGTCATCTTTTAGTCATTTACACCGTGGACATAATTTTGGGTGAGTTAAGCCCATCCAAAGTCAATGCCTGCCCTTTTGATTGAACATCAACTCCTGATCCCTCAAGTCTGGAGGTTTGGGAAAGGAAAGAGCATCTGGTGTGCAGAGCCACAGCACTGAACTCTCAATGGGAAAAATACCTGTTACAGGCTTTGCTGAGAACAAGGAGCTCAAGTGATTCCGTCTTTTCCTGCCACAGTTCAGTTTCTTGGCTTCACTTCTACTCCATGACCTGGCAGAGCTCAGCCACTGTTTTCTGCTGCCCTGCACAATTTGCAAAGTCAAAATATATGGGATTTGTACTGGTGCTGTGAGCCTGGCAAAGAAAACACAGGAAAAGTTAGTTTTTGTAGCAATAACTCAAATCATCATTGTGGCATTTTTGTAGCTTCCAATAATTCTACAGTTTTGCTTAAGATGAAAGCTTGTCAGTCCTGTTTGCCTGGGTAGACTCAAATGAGTGATATTTTTCTCCTCTAACTTTAGTTATCTTTCTGTAGGTAAGGCTGCTGGAGCTTCATGGTTGTCACTGAAGACCCAGTCAATAGTCAGTGGAATTTAAAGTGCAATTTAATTGACTGAATGTGGACATTTACTTCAGAATGGGATAAACTGCATCATGAACAGCATTGATTGCCTGCCTTCTTGACACATGCAATCAAGCTTATCCTCCTACCATACAATCTATTTCACCACCTTGTTCCCTTTACCACAAAAAGACAATTTATCATTAACATGCAATCCAAATCCATCATGATAAGCCTCTGACTTCTTATCCTGTGATGCAGACCTCTAGAAACCACGAGTGCCATCGAGACAACTTGTAAAATATGATTGTCCACAATCTTTTCTAGCACAAGAATACCAAATTACCATCAAATTATATGAAAGAAATAGGTTCAGATAAACAGCAGATGCAGTTCCTCTTGCAGCATGCAAGGCCTGTAATTAAGTTATGAAACCTCTCACTGGAGGATGTTGTGACTGCTGAAAACTTAGGCAGGTTCAAAAAGCACTTAGACAAATGCACAGATAAAAATTCATTGAGCGTTATTAAATTCCAGTAGTCTCTCTCTGGTTTAGGAAGTGCTGGAAATGCAAGTTCCTGTAGGCAGAAAATATCAAAGAAAATGTGTGTGTTTGGCTTATTATAATTTTTCTTATTTCTTTGGGTGTTAGTAACTTTCAGAGACTGGACACCATCTTTCCTGCACTGAATTTGTCTTCTCTTAACACTAAATTGCTCCAACTCATTCTACTTTTTCTTGTAGGTGATGCTTTCTTAGCCTCTGAGGTGTTTGTGCCAGCATTTCCTTTCTCAAAGAGCAGGCTTTAGGCTGGACCTCACCCTCCATGGGTACAAAAAAAAACCCATCACAAACAAGAGGCTTATCTCACCTTCTGATCTTTATTTTAAGCTGATGGGGGGAGAAAAGAGAGGGATTTGGAGTCCTGTGGTTTTACCAGGTATTCAATTCCTGGGAAGGTTTAGTCATCCACCTCTAGCTGTCCTCACCACATAGCACCTCATCTCTGGTAAATCTGGGAAGAAATGTCACTTATATGGTGAAAAACCCAGTAGAGAGGTGCAGCACATCTGCAATTAATTCCTGCAGCTGAGAAAGACTCAGTGAATGAACCAACCACTGAATTTATCTCGTACTTGTGACTCCACATCTGCCTTCCTTGCTGGGCTTATCAGGGACCTTGGGTGTCTGGGACCTCTGTGTTAATATTATCTCTATTTCTTTTTTCTTTTATTCAGCAAGATCCCAAGCCTGGAGCTCTTGACAGCTCCTGAGGTGTAATATCTAGATCCAGACTCAAATTTTTAAGCTTGGAGCCATTTTCTAGAGATGAGACAGATGTTATTTGCATATACCGTCTTGTTTAAAGATGGTATATTCTCTCTAAATTCTCTCTCTCTAAATTAGCATAGGTCTAATGAGGAACATCTATTTCAGGACACTATTTAATAATTCCCAGCTACATTTTATAGGAGATATTATGTCCCAAAAAATGCCGTCTATAGAAGCATTGCCTTCCAGTGCTTCTGAAATCCTTTAGTGGGCGGAATCTGATTATCAGGAAAAAATGTGTAAAATATGCAAAGGTTAAAGCAGACAGTTGTTTTGAGGTATTTTCAGATCTGAACATCTTGATCTTTGTGATAATTTGTATTCAGACATGCTATGTTTGCTAAAGGAAAGCTTAAAATGAAAGTTAGTAAAATACTTTGCTTTAGGGATTTGCTGGCTGGCTGTGAAGTGCCAGACTGCTCTTTAACTTTCCTTGGCATTTAGAGGCTCAGCACTTGCTGCATTGCACTGAAATGTCACATCCTCGGCAGAAAATGGAGATGATTTTGTGGGGCCTGGACTCCAAGGCTGCCAGACTGTTGTTCTTTTTGGGTGTCTGGTGCTATTTCAGATGGGCCTGGGTGCCAATTCTGAAAAGGCACAGGTTGGACATAGCCAGCCTCACCTGAATGTCTCAGGTATCCTCAGATGGTTCCAGGCATCTAAGTTTAGGTCAGTGAATAAAGCCCTGCCTCTTTCTCATGAGAATTCAATTTGTCAGTGGTTGCTTTAGGAGCATTCCACTGAAATCTAGAAATAAAAAGGCAATTAAAGCATGATCTGTGTTCTTCATTGAAATTATAATCTCCAGATGCTTCCCCACACTTTTTGATTCTAGCCTGTCATCACTGATCCTCAGAGAGTCTTGGAAGGGAATGGCACAAACTCCGTGTCAGAAAGGCTCCCTGATGCTCCATGAATATGCAGGATATCACTTGGGTTCATATGTCCCTCACACCTCTCAGTCTTACACCTGCAGTTAGAAATAAATTTGTTTTCTCAGGTATAAACCAAAATCCTGCCACACAATTTTCCTGGATGGCAAAAAAATAGATTGACCAATTCTTTGACATTCAAACAAAGCCCTTACCTATGTCTAGTGAAGATGACATCCTGTCTTCTTCTGGGTTTTCACCCATAATTTCTACCATGATCTTTCATATTTGGCCTTCTCCCACATTCTAGCCAAGCACTGCCTTCCTCCTCTCCACAAAAGTTAACTGGCCTCCCCCCAGCTCAAGGAAATGAATATTTGATGTTGGTGGGGGAATTGTTTCAGACAGGGGAAGCTGAGAACTGTCTTGGTGCAGGCAGATGACACAAGAGCTGCCAAAAGGGGTTTTTGGAGCTGTTCTCTGTAACCACCCCCTGCTCCTCTGACCCACAAAAGCAGAAGTGGCAATTGTACAGCCGAAGGTGTTGCACAGTGGGATGAGGTGAGGGATAAACCATGCAGCTTAGGAAATCTAGGGTCTTCTTCCCTTCAACAGCACAAAGGAAGATCCTTGCCTCAGTTTCCCTGTTTCCCATTTCCCCCTTTCCCACAGAAGTAGAATGCATTGGTGGGCTGGGTTATTTCAGAGCTGACAGTTTGAGGAGGGAAGAAGTCATTCCATGAATTACCTGTGGATTTTCTGCAGGGAACTTGTTTCTTTCACCCACTTGCAAGGTGCAAGGAGCAGTACAGAGGTTTTGTCTATGTGGATTCTCCAAGATCTGATATAGGTTGTGTTTGCTACTACAACCTTTGTAGGTGGGGATGGATCTCCATCTTCCACTGTCTGTATCTTTCTGTGAAATGTGAAATTCTTAGAGCCCTCAGGCTGATCTTCAAACTGACCCAAAGGTGTGGAGCAAGCTATACACACAAGATATGGCTCTACAAGCCCTATTTTTATGTGGAATGCAGCTGAGGTGTGGCTCCAAGTATGAGGAATTATTGCCCTGTAAGTCAGGGACACAGCAAAGAAATGTTCCTCAGCCATGTCCAACACTGAGATAAATCCCAGAGGTGCCTTTGCAGGCCAGGAAAAATCAGATTAAACTGAGAAATAAAACACTGATTTAATTGTGGTAATGAATTGTTTCCACCGCTGCAGTATTATAGGTCCCCTTATGAGGCTGAAATAAAAAACAGATGCCCAGGACCATGGGTCTGTCTCAAGGAAGCAAAATGTTTGCGTGGCCAAAATGTAGCACACATAGAAGTGTCTGGAAACGCAGGAGAGTAACATTTAAGAAATAGCAGAGGCTTGGAAGAAGGAGCTGGGAGTCAACTTCAGCACCTAACAGAGTCTTCAGCCCACAGGCAAGGGAATAAAAGGTATTTTCTGCTGTAGAGTGTTGTTTGTTGTTTTTTGTTGGTTTTTTTTTGGCCAGAAACTGGTCTCAGACAGAAGCTGATGTTGTTGCTCTGTGCAGAAACACTAAAAATATTTATTAGTACCTAACCAAGCCAGGCACTGTGTGCCTGTCCTGGGAATGCTCCTGGCTATGTCCACACTGCATTGCACCTGGGTCTGGCTCTTCTCCATCACATGCCTTACGTTCCTGTGGTTCTGAGATGTCCCTTTAGGGTCTTGTTTTCAGGCCAAGATCACAACAACCAGACTACAGTGGAGTCTGATGCAGGTTCCACAGCAGGAACCTGTCAACAAGGGTTTTGTCCCTTGGGATGTACTGTGAGGATATATTGGTGGGCATGAAGCTAGCAAACAGCAACCCATTCTTGAGCTTTTTCCCCACCCCTCTTTCATTTTTACAACATCTGCAGGGCCAGGGGAGATGCTGTGGGAGTTCTCCTTGCAGTGTGTCAGTCTGATGTCAAACAAGGGAAAACATTTAGGAGAGGGATAGAAGTGTGATAGACCCTTCTTGTACTCCTCAGCCACCTCCTCAGTCTGGAAGTGAGTCCAAGGTTATTTTTTTATCATCTTTGTCATCTTTCTCTGCACCTTTCTTGAGCTGTAAAGCAAAGCTCTCTCTTTCATGTTTTTTTACAAGTGAGTAAACACAAGACCTGAAAGACATATTTACAGAGAAATTCTCCTTAATGTATTATTCATTTGACTTTTTACTAGAAGTGTTTCTGTAGCCCTGACATCCTGAGGATATCAGTAACACGAGGTTTGTAGAGAGAGGTAATGTTTTCATTAGAGCAATGGATAGATTTAAAGAGGTGAAAAAACCACCCAGTTTTGGATGTATTTCTTGGGTTATGATGGGATGGAGTTGTTTTTCTTTCTAGTAGCTGGTACAGGGCTGGATTTTGGATTTAGGATGAGATGAGTTAATAACATATTGATGTTTTAGCTATTGTTGAGCAGTGCTTCCACTAAGTCAAGGACTTTTCAGCTTCTCATACTGTCCTGGCAGTGAGGAGCCTGGGGGGAAAAAAGGAAGTGGGAGGGGACAAAGCCAGGACAGGAGACCCAAACTGGCCAAAGGGATATTCCAGACCATACAGCATCTCTCTGAACAGGAAAACTGAAGAGGAATTGTCCTGGGGGTGGCAGCTGCTGCTCCAACACTTGCTGGGCCTCAGTCAGTAAGAGGTGACAATTGCAATGTGCATTACTTGTTTCGTATTTATTCTTATTCTTATTCTTATTCTTATTCTTATTCTTATTCTTATTCTTATTCTTATTCTTATTCTTATTCTTATTCTTATTCTTATTCTTATTCTTATTCTTATTCTTATTCTTATTCTTATTAATTTTCCTTCCTTTTTTGTGCTATTAAACTGTCTTTATCTTAACCAATAATTTTACCCTATTTCTGATTCTCTCCCCCATCCCTCTGAGGGTGAGTGAGCAGCTCTGTTCTGCTTCCTGCCGGATTAAACCATACCAGCTTAAAACCCTTTTGAGAATGGTTTTTGTGAGTATGAACTTATCTATATTCCAGTTACTAGCTGTAGCCATACAAGATTTGACATCTTTCCCCACACTGTTTTTTTGTTTTGTTTTGTTTTTTTACATAGAAAAGGTGCTCAATGCAAAGGTTAAAAGCTGTGCAATGCTGTTGGCTACCAAGCTAATTAACCTCATACTCATGTCAATGCAAACTGCTGGGATGGTGCATGTCTTTCATTGACAGGCTTATGTATTTTGGGTTGCCATTAACCTCTCCTCATGGATTTACTCTGTCAGAGATTACCTGCATAAAAATAAGTGTCCATTTCAAAATCTGTGCTGATTTTACTCTGTTGATTCCACTTTGCACCTTCAACAGTGACATAGTAGCATCCTCATGCTGACTAATTTGGACCTGTGAATCTGCATTGATGAGTATTAAGTGGTGATGAGATAAATGCATGTCATATTCTAAGCATGTCATGTCAAAAGATAAGCAAATAAAATTAATGTAATTTTAAAATACAATAAGAAGATCCACAGAGTATGAATCTGCTTAAAGTGCACATTCCTTGGGAATGAGATTTCACTTTGGCATTTTTTTCTGATGTTTGAGATGAATTATAACTGTGTGCTATATCAAAACAACCAGGTTGAAGCAACCTGGTCTAGTGGAAGATGTCCCTGCCCATGGCAGGGGCTTTGAGCTAGATGGCCTTTAAGGTCCCAAGCCCTTCTGTGAGTCTATGATTATAAACCTTTCAAAAGTTAAAAACTCCATCTGGTTTTACTATCCTACCCCACAGCTTTCACTAAATAGATTTTTAGAATAGATGGCATCACTTCAGAGTGTGATGTCACAGGATAAGGACCCGTCCTGCCATTCATTCCACCAACTCTGCTCCAGGGATGGGAATATCTGGTGGAAACAGAGCAACAGGCAGGAAGAGAAGGCAGGATCTGGAACACAGCACAACACTCAGCTTGGTGCTCTGTGCTGCTTCCAGGGCTGCTGCAACAGGTCAGTTGTGGTGGCTGGAATTCCCTTGGGCCCCTGTGAGTTCCTGAATCATCCTGAGATAGTAAATGAAGCAAAATAAATGAGGGGATCAGGAACAGAAGAGGAAAGCAAAATATTGGGGGAATACTTTCAACCAAAGATTAGTTTGCAGCTTGAAGAGTAAAAATCCAGCCAGGCTGGATATAATGGACAAATCCCACTGAAACAGGCTCCATGGAAAGGAAAAACTGCTGTTTTAATGCAGGCTGGAAAACCCGTATTAAAAGACTGGACCATCTAGGTGTCATCTTCTCTTTGACTGCAGTGAGTGCCAGGTGGGGTCCAATGTGCTTTTTGAGGAGGCCAGAGGATGGTAACAGGGATTAGGGTGTAGGGAACATGGCCATGGAAATAGATGGAATAACTTCCATTTATTTCTACTGCCATGTTCCCTACACCCAAATCCCAAACAACACCACAGAACATAAAACAACAAAACAACACCACAGAAAATAGAAGACATTTGCAGACTGCCTGTACATCTGGATGTTGAATTAAGAAAGGCTTTAATTACAATTAATGTAACAATATTCAGGTCAAGAGAAGTGAGCAGCAAGCATAATACACAAGCTTCTTTCAAAACAGTCAATAGAAGCAAAGAAAGAGATGTATCCCTTCTCTGTGTCTGCTGAGGACAAGACATTTTGATCTGAAATTGCAGGAATGGCCTTAAACAATGCTGGGATATAAGTGGAGGAAGGTGACATGGGTATTTTTTGGAACTTGCTAATGAACCAGGTAACAGCAGGGTGCTGAGTGAGCTGAGCTCTGGATATCTGCACTGGGTGCATTGGATCCAAACTGGATAAGTCAGACCTGGACTTATGCAAAAGTTGTGTAGATATTGCTCCAAGGTCCTGCAGGAGGTGGGGCCATTAACTCCTTAAAACTGACCCCACGAGCAAACAGCCAAATGCAAATCTTTCCCCTTAATTTATTTGTTTTTTCATACCTCAGGTCATAGGATTAGGTCAATGTTGCTTATATTTCCTGTCCTACAAAATGCAGTCAAGATGAAACCAGCCTTGAGTCAATCTCTCTTGTGAGGAGTCTTTGAGGGACACATTTTCCATGAGAGAGTCAAGGGTTATAGATGCTACAAAGGAAGAAGAAAAAATATTTAAATGAATAAAGGAGTTTTTACAGCAGCCTCAAGTTACACCATATGAAGTTAAAAAAACCCCAGCACTCCCAGCTGAAAAGCCTGGGAATAAATGAAACTAAAATAAACCTCTTCAGCTTCATGCACAGAGGGTTATTATTCTTTCCTCCATTGCTATACTTTCATGTTGGTATAGTTCCAAATAATTCATTTGTGTTACTTCTGTTTGAGCCAGATTTGGAGAGAAGAGATTCAGACACAAGCACTGGGTTGATGATTGACTCATCTTTTCCCATACAAAGAGAAAAACAGTGAACTGAGTTTTTATGGCTAAATCTGGATTTCAAACTGCATAAATTAAATATCTATATACACATTTATATGCATATACATATATACATGTGTTTGCATGTGTATGGATGTGTACTTTCTTTTGAATTTCAGTAAAATACATTGAATCCTGGGGGGGTTTTGACAGGCTCTTGAAATGCACCACTTGAAGAGGATTTATGTTTGAGGTAGATCTCAAATGTGAAAGTTTGAAGATTGTTTGACAGCATGACATGCCAAAATAAAACAGATGATGCAATCTCTAAAACTGACTGAATAATGGCACATCCTGGTAACTCATTATTCATGTAGGGTTTTGTATATGTGTATATTCTTCTCCTTCTTTTTCTTTTTAATTGTTTTTTAGTGCAATAATTCAATGAAAGGCTGTTTTCCAGCACATTTCTACAGAAATATGAGGATCAGTTCAGACTTCAGCTGTTTGGACTTACAAATCAGGCCTGATTTGTAACAGCATGAGCAGCACATAATCTCTAAAAATGAAGAAAGATGTTTCTGTGAATTAATGTTGCCAATATTTATGTGTCCACAAGATTACTGGAATAAAATTGTGCAAATATTTTCAGGATGGAGCTATTAATTAAATAAGAAGTCATATGGGGTAATGTATGACACACCACCTTGCTGTCAGAGTATCACTTTCTATCTCTCTTTCACAGCAAGTGCTTAGGAAGAAAAAAATGGTGCCTTGTTATATATTTTTCCTTTGTAAAAAAGGACCCACAATAAGGCAATTATTACCCTAAAACACCAAAGGACATTTGCTGTGGGCTGCATTCACTGGCTTCAATGACATGGACAGGACTGGAAGTAATGGGTTTAAACTCCAGCAAAGGGGAATTAAGGCAAACATTGGAGCTGTTTCATCAGAGGTGACCAAGACAGTCTGAGCAGGTTTGTTGGAGGAACCATCACCTGAGGTCTGAAGAACAAGTCAGGTGAACCTGCATGTGAACAAGAGCTTCAATGAGGTGAAATATGTACTTCCTTCAATGGGAAATTAAGGCTTGGGACAAGGGGGGATAGCTTCAAACTGGAAAATGGGAGATCTAGATTAGATATCATAAACAAATCCTTTGCTGTGAGGGTGGGGAGGCCCTGGCACAAGTTGTCCAGAGAAGCTGTGGATGTCCCATCCCTGGAAGTGTCCAGGACCAGGCTGGATGGGGCTTGGAGCACACTAGGACATGGGAAGCTGTCCCTGCCCATGGCAGGTGGTGGAGCTGGAGAGTCTTTAAAGTCCCTTCCAACCCATCACATTTTGTGATTCTGTGCTATAGAGAACTGAACAGGTGGGGTTGATCCCACTCTGAGACAGATGAAGGAAGACATGATCTCTTCACATCCTAATTCACTGCAATTCTGTGATTTCTCTGAACACACTCACACCACCCCTGAGTTTGCATCTATATTTTTCTGTAAATATTTGTGTACAGCACAAATAAGAGCAATTACTGTAGATAGGAACCTCAGTGGGTTTCAGTGGGCAACGTAAGTTTCCAACCCAAGTCACATTTAATGGAAATTATGCATCCAAGTTACAGACCAAACAACATCACAGAAAATAAAAGATGTTTGCAGACTGCCTGTACATGTGGATGGTGAATTAAGAAAAGTTTTAATTACAATTAATGTAACAAAATTTTACTGTTAGCTTGTGAGCAGTAAACCCTGAGTTCAAAATACTTAAACTGGTAATATTTAACTTGCCTGAAATTAAATGGGACAAAGGAGCACTGCATGAAAAACCTACTGCAGTATGTAAACGACTCATTTACTTTCTGAATTTTATAAAGTTTCTCTCCTGACAATGAGGGAGAGTTTCTCCTTTTTGATCTTATTATGATGAGTGATGTACTGTTTCAGAAAGATGGGCGCTAGAGAGGAAGCAGCAGCATTAAACAGACATGGTCAGCAGCACTAAGGTCACACTGAAATTGTCATTGAAATAGATTGACCATGAAATGTCAGAGACTTGTTCACTTGGAGTCAAACTCATTCTTGCTGAACATGTCTGGAGAGCCAGAGTTCCAGTCCTGGAAGTCAAAGCAAAAAGTAGGAACTCAAGTAGTCCTCTTAGGACAGGACTTTCAGAAATACTTTGAAGCGGCCGATGGGTTTTTGTGTATATGATAGGGATAAGCATCAAAAAAGGCTGGGTATCAAGCCCTGAAAATGAGGCTCTCTTACAATTCTTTGCTGAGGACCCAAAAATGAAGCTTCCCTAAACACTGGCAGCTTATCAGATCTTAGGAGAGGTTCTGGAGGAGAGTCCTTGTGAAGATTCTCTGCAGGGACTGAAGGACTGGGAATGAAGGACTGAAACTCGTCTCAACTTTTCAAACTTTTGAAATATTTTCTGGCCTTGATTTATTGTCTGACAGGACTGGCAGGCAGCTCAAACTTTATTCCAGCAGCAGTCTCATTCACATGTGTATTGAATGCAGCAGCAGAAGTCAGGTCATGAATCTCATTTCACAAGACAGTAACGAGCCAATCAATACACCAAGTGAGTTTTACACGTTTTTCCCAACAATGAGAGCCTTTATTCTGGAATCAATATTCTAGGATGAACACGGACATGTAGCCACATCACAGTAACTGAAAACCACCAGGTATAAGCAAGACAGCTCAGTGGTTCGAAATAAAGGAAACAAAGAGCCTTGCATTTGGAAAGCTCTGGTTTGGCAAGCTCCCAGTAACTGGAAAATGTGGAAACACAAGCAATCAATCAGAAGCAGCTAATATATGGTAACAGGATGGTGTACAGTAATCCTCAAGTGTGAAAACATCCTGGTTCCACAGTGAGAAATAACTGAAACTCAGACCCTGGAGAAAACAGAGTCCTGGCACAGCCATTGAGCATGATTAGTGAATATTTAATGATGTAAGGAGTTAACTAAAGTGATGTAAATGACTAATGCAGTGCCTGGAAGATGAGCCTGGATATAAGCACTAAATGAGCTGCATCTTCAGGGAGAGAGGAGAGTGACTGCTTAATTTTGTATCACCTAGGTAAGCATGCCATGGAAGGAAAACATTTCTGACAGCAGCTGGCTGTGAAACACTTCATTCTTTTAATGTTTTTCAGCTAACTCAGGCAGAGGAAATTAACGACAAAAGCGTGAAGCAGGCATGGGAGGAGTGCTGCACTCCACATCAAGACGTGAGAGTGATCCTTTAAACCAGCTATTATCAAAAGAAGCTGAAAACACAGAAGACTTTATGACTTATCTAAGATTGAAGAGAAATTCTTGCTTTGTGGGAGTCTAGGTCCCTTGATAGGAGCTCAGAGTGTGGTGGTAATCAAGAACTGAAACATCAGAAAAAGTATTGGCAGATTGAGAATTCAGCCTTGACAGTGTGGTTAGGAGACATTAAGGAAGAGCTGGGGGACACAGCCATAACTGTGACGCCTGAACTTGACATCATGAATCCCCACAACCAGCTGAGGTAATTTCAAGTTCTGCTTTCTGTTGGTACTGACTATAGGTACTCTTGTCATTCTTCTGTTGGTATTATGGACAGATGAGCCTGGGAAAGGAATATATGCAGAACTGTATTTTTTTTAAGAGGTGCAGAAGGGCTTTTACCTCCCAGATGCCCCTCCAGTGACAAAGAGTAGGAGTTCAAGTTGAGTTAAGATGTGGACAGAAGCAGGGCACTCATAAATGTCTGGATTTAGTAAATGAAATTAATAAAAAAATAATACAGGTGGGGAGTGAGAGGTGATTTCATTGAAGGAAGGTGTTGAGGGGAGTTCTTTGGAAATCAACAAAGCCACCCAGAGAAGGTCTCTTTAAGTCAGGTTGAAATGTTTTGTTCCTTGCCAGGTTCAGTGGTTTCTTTTATTTCCCCTGTATTTAACTCCCTGTCTGTGTTCACAGTTAACTCCACTTCTCAGAGAAAACAGGCTGTTCAGAGTGCCAACATTTCACTTTTAGAGAAGCAGAAATACAAAATCGTAACATTTCTACTCCTCTTTTTTAGAGGTGAGTTTCTTTGTTGAATCCTGCCCAGGTTGATGTGCTCTTTTGGCCACCCCAATTTTTTTGTTTTCTTCCTCACACACTCCCACTCATCAGCCAGAGCCCATTTCCATGTCTTTTGTTAACCCACCCCATCAGTCTCAGTCACCACTTCTTGTTCCACTCATCATGAATCTGAACTGGTGCCACCTGGCTTGGAGGCTGCAGAGGTCTGTAGTGACCTGGTCCAGGGACCAAGAGTCAGTGCCTGTCCTCAGATGATGATCTCCCATTCTTTACTCTTCAAGACTCCCTTAGGAGTATAATTCCCAGAGCCAAGTGAAATGTCTTGTGGGTCCCTTCAAAATCAGGGTATTCTGAGATTCTGTGACCTGATGTTTTTGTGCAGAGACCATGAAAGAGCTGGTGGCATGGTGGGACTATGGCAAATTTGGGCCTGAAGACCCTGAGTCACAGACTTTTCCACAGGGTTCAAATCCTCTGATCAGGTCACCACGAGGGTGATTCCTCTTTAAATTTTCATAAACAAGTACCATAATATATTACTTTCCTTCTAGGAAAAGCAGAAGGACGTGAATCACAGAGGGCCTTTGTTACAAGAGCAGTTCTGCTTTCACTCTGCCTCCTCAGAGCAGCCCTTTGATGCCTATTTCCTGTGGTAAGTAAAAACAAAAGAAAAGTATGGGAACACATTTTTATTGTTTTTCTTGGACCCTGTTTAAGATGATTCAGTAGCACCTATCAGACCCCAACAGCATCTCCTGCATTGCATTACTATTCCCTGGGGTGATGGTGTGAAGGGGAAGATGGAAACCAGCAGATGGATCCATACTGTGGATTCACTGGGACTTGGGACTTTTGCACCTGGGAAAACTGCAGAGTCCCATGGATCAAGGCCCCAGAACTTAGCTGGGACTGATTGGGATGGGAGACCACAAACTAACTGCCCCTGAGGTTTCTTCTTGAGTTAATTTTCCTCTTGCTCAGGTATCTCTGAGGGTGAATGATTCAGGGGACTTGGGGGAAGAGTGAGAAACTCTCCAGCCCCTGCCTCCCCATGGAGCCCAGAGGAAGGAGATATTGTCTCTGTGGTTAGAAAACCAGACATGTGTCAAACGTTTGCCTTCAAGTCTTCAGTAGAAAAAATTGTCACATGAGCTGCACTGTAGCTTGTGGTGGAGCTTTATCTGCTTGGCCCACCGAGGGCTGGTTTGAGGTGGAAAAATGTAACACCCAAAAGCAGCTGTTTGCCTCCTGAAGAGGGATACTTGCAAACTTTCCCACCTTTGGGGGTTTCAAGCATCTCTCCTCCTTGATGTGCAGCCCATGGTGCTGGAGAAGCAGGGCAGACAGCAGGAGCAAAGCAGCTCCCCCAAAATCAGACTTTCTGACTGTACTTTTAGGAAAAAGAATTGTTTGGTCTTTCTTTTTTTCTTTTTTTTTTTTTTTTTTTCTTTTTTTTTAATGTGTGAAACCAAAGCAGGTTTGAGAAAAATAAGCATGGTCTGGCACACAATCAGTTTACATTATACAGGCATGAGCTGTCTGTAATTATTTCAGCACATGAATTAGAGGAGCGTCCTTTCTACCATGGTCCTTAACTTCCAGCTCCATGCAGAGCTGTTCACCAACCCAAACAGCTGTTCTCCATGCTGTCCCAGCACCTGAGGGGTTGGTCTGGCTTTGCATGCTTGGTTTAGACACCAGACAAGCCGTGTCAATGGGCAGAGAAGGTGTCCTGACCTGTTTCTCTCTCTGCTAGAGGTACAGGTCTGTATGTTCAGTTCAGATCTGGGCCCCTCACTACAAGAAAGACACTGAGGGGCTGGAGAGTGTCCAGAGAAGGGAACAGAGCTGGGAAGGGTCTGGAGCACCAGGAGGAGCTGAGGGAGATGGGAAAGGGGCTTAGCCTGGAGAAACGGAGGCTCAGGGGGGGACCTTGTGGCTCTGAACAACTCCCTGACAGGAGGGGACAGCCGGGGGAGTCGGGCTGTGCTCCCAGGAACAGGGACAGGAGGAGAGGAAATGGCATCAAGTTGTACTGGAACAGTCTGCCCAAGGAAGTGATGGAATTGTCATTCCTGGAAGTGTTCAAAGGACATGTGGCACTTAGGGTGGCTCATGGCACCATGGTTTAATAGTGGCCTTGGCAGTTAATGGTTGGATTGATGACCTAAGACGGTTTTTCCAACCTTGATAATTCCTTGCTTTTATGTTGTCCTGGCTTTCTGGGGTCTCTTTTAAGTTATTTCCTGTAATTGGCTCCCTTATTGGGGTTCTACATGACTCAGGACCCAGAAGAAGGGACAATACTTATACTTCAAGTTTTCTTTCGA
The DNA here is from genome assembly GCF_030490865.1 of Poecile atricapillus. NCBI lineage: Eukaryota > Metazoa > Chordata > Aves > Passeriformes > Paridae > Poecile > Poecile atricapillus. The sequence goes on from NC_081288.1 coordinate 4,256,352, forward strand.
GAGCAAACAGTGATAAGTGGTTGAGATCATGAGTATGCAGCAAGGGTTGCTCCTAAATATGTCAATGAAAATAAAATTAGCACTTTTTAAAAAACAAAAAACTAAAATTTTCTCCTGACTTGCTGTTGGGTGTCTGGAACAAAAGCTGCAGGAGAGAGGGTGCAGCGTTTGAAGTGGGCACAGATTGTCACGTTCTGCCTCAGCAGACGGTTTCTTTACAGGAAGCCACCACAATTTTTGTTCTGTAGCTGAACAGATCATGAAAACCCTCAGTGCTGCTGCCTCACCCATCCACATCAGTGAGAAAAGTTAAAGGAACCATTTTTCTTCAACTCTTTTGGGGGCCTGAAGATTCAGCGGGGACCATTTTGTAAATTCCTGCTGCGTGTCCCTGTTTCTGATACAGTGTGCTTGGACAACGTGGAGCCGAAGGCAGATGCACCTGAGTTATGAGTATTTGTCACACTGGGCGTTGTCACTGGCACTGCAGAACACCAAAACAGCAAATCCATTCTGTCCATTTGTGCAGAAACATCAGGTTCTTAATGGCAGGACAGTTATTGACCCTGTGAGCCACCCAGTCACTTTGCAAGGTCCTGTATTTTCCTTAGGTGAAAATGATACCAGACATCCAAACCATCTGGTTTAGCTTTTTACCAGGCTGTGATGGTCACAAGGTCGTGGTGCTGAGCAGTGATGGCTGGAGGGTATTAGTTCTGTTCCTTTTATTTTTCTTCTACTGAGAAACTAATCCAAATTGGTTTTGGGCAACAGCTGCCTGAATAGAGTTATATAAAACTGAATGACCACAACAGCTCAGAACATAGGAACAATTTCTCCCCACAGGTCAATAACTTGAGTTTGCAGGTCAGGACAGCATAAATCCTATTTAAGATATTTAAGGATTTACCACCTTACTAACAAATACTGTTCAAACACAGATAAAGGAATATTATAAAACTTTTAAATGACTGGTATTGTGGTCAGAGTGTAGTAGGTTAATAATTGCCCAGATGGAATAAGAGAAATGAACGTTTCTCAAACATATGAAGCTCTTCAAGAACATCCGTGGTAGATGATAATGTAGGAATTGAGTGTGTTTTGATTACAGATGTTTCAGGTGTGGATTCATCAGAGAGCTGACAGCCACAGCTGAAAGAGTTAAACACTTACTGAAGCCAGTGGAAACTTAAACATCCTGTAAAAGCACACTGACATAGTTTAGGGAAGAGAAAGAGAAATTTCTTCTTCCTACAAATAAAATTTTATGGGAAAATTACTAGTTGTTAAATGTTAATCTTATGATTACAGAGCTGTCTGAAGAACCCATGCTGATTCACATATGTAAGTTAAATTCATGTGTTGGATCTGTTGATAAGATGAAATTATAAGCAAAAAATATGATCAAGCATGGGATTGTCTTTTCCATCTGGTCAGCATTTAAAAGAGAGTAATATGTGCAAAAGAAACACAAAATCTGATCAAGTCACTGTCAAGCTGAGGAGAGACACTTGCATGTTTGTGGAAATAAATTAACATATGTTATATGTGAAGGGTACAGCCATTCTTTAAAAGACCCGTGACAAAAACCTAATCAAATGACAGCTCTAATGACTTGAGCCTGAAGGGAGCTGTTACAATAATTACACAACATGCAGAGGGTTGTAATAGCAGGGCCTCACCCGCTGAAAGATGAAAGGATCATGGCAAATTGAAGCATTTGTATTCCCAGAGATGCCAGGGAGGCACAAAGAGAAGAGAAGAGAGGAAAGGTGCATCAGGAATCGATTTACCTAAAGCAGTTTTGGCCTCGGGGGCTGCATACTTGGGCTGGTACTGGTGTGGGATGTGGATTGATCGGTGCAGGGCGTGAACAGAGAAAGCAGACCCAGCCTCCAACCAAAAATACACCAGGAGGTGATGAAGGTCTGCGGGGGCGGGGGGGGAGGGGGTAGTTGTGGTGTGAGCCACTTCTCTGGATGTCAGGGTACAAGATTCCCATTCTTAGAACATGATCTAGTGAATCATCTCCTTTTACCCTCACACAGGACACCTCTGTACTTGCAGTGTCCCAGTGATGTCTCCAAAGAAAAGGAGGTTTGAAGTTCACACCAGTGCGGGGCTCAACTGAGCATTAACAGTTTTTCTCCTCACATAACACTCATTTCTTAAGACCACCTTCTCGATTTTTCTCCATCTATCTCCATCTATTCAACTATGTTGCAGGCACTCACTGTTTCATCAAAAGAAATAAAAAAATAGGTGTTTATCAAGACAATATAGGTAAATTCCTTGATGCACAGTCACATTTTCTTTTATAAGTGAAAGCAAAAGTAGATAACATGAACTAGGGAGGTCTGAACCTCAGGCATGGCCTGTGATAAGTTTAAAGGTGTTGTGTCCCTTATATTGCCATATATTTAATTTCAATGCAAGCAAACTGATGGAACGTTAGTGATCATCCTATAAAATGAGAATTTGATAGGGAAAGCTGTGCCACAGATCTGATGTGCTGCATTTCAGGTCAGAAAAGTGTACTATCAAAATCTGAAGTCACCTCCTCTTCAGAGTGAGAAAAAGAGAACATGTTTTTCCCTAGGTGTCCCTTATTTTCTCAAAAACATGCCAGCTTTATTTTCCTTTTTAAAGGAATGCTAATAATGTGTGTGGTTTGCTTTCACTTAGATTGATTTTCCTGAAGGCCAAGAGGAACACTTCGTTCCAAAGCTTTTTGTCCTTTAGGTTATCATTTTCATGTCAATCTGGATGGATGAACCTTCCTAACAGGGGCTCCCAGAGTTATTCTTAGATTTTGAGAAGAAATTCTGTGGCTGTTGGGGAGTCAATGGCTAGTGGAAATAAGTCTGAGATGTGGACTTGTAGTTTTGGCAAATTGGAAAAGGACAATTTCAAACATGAATGTCAGTGATGCTGGAGCCAGAACCACATGTTGGATCTGTGATTGTTTAAGTTGTGCTTTTATCTTATTTTCCACCATAGCTAATTTGTGGTTGTTTATCCCAGTTCCCTGAGTAATGCATCAGTAGCTCAAAATTATTGAAAAACCTTTGTACTGGGAGGGTCTGAGTCACTCCTAACTAGTCCTGGCTCATAACTAGACCAGAGTATAAATGGCAGTGGATAAGAGGAAGTGGCTCCAAGCTGTCTCAGGGAGGGATTGATGTCACCTCCTGCTTGGATTTGTTCTGTATTCTATATCCTCCCATAAAAAAAAAAAAAAAAAAAAAAAAAAAAAAAAAAAAAAAGGCTGAAAATACCATTAAAATCCCTGTGTTCATTTTATCCCTGTGATTTCCTTTAATATTTCTTTCTCCAAGCACTATTAATTCTGTTAATTCCCAGCTGTTGCCCGAAGATCAAGAAACAAATGTTTATCCTCTTCTGGCCATGGCCCACAGGTATTAAAGGATAGTTCCATTAATACTCTACACCAAGACTTCACTGCCACTTGACATATGGAGTGATTTATCCCTGTTGGCAAAAGGAGCCAAAATCAGCATGTTCCTTTTACAGCCTAATCCTGTACGTCGTGTTGATGTGTAAACAGTGACACACGAGAGTTTTACTGCCTGACATAAAACACACATTAGCACTGAGGGAATCTGTCTGGGCATTGGAGGGAAGTTGGGTTTGTTTTTGTTTTGTTTTTTTTTTTTTTTTTTTGCTTCAGGGAAGACTGTTTCCCTCACATAGAAATCTTGGTGAAATAAGATGAAACCACCTGGAAAAGCAAATGGATATAATACAGAGAGCAAAAGGAGATGATGCATCTCTTTTTGGAACCCTGAGAGACGCAGATGTTCAAATTTGGAATGCAAGTGCCAGCCTATCAATTTGATGGGTGCTCAGCATCCACTGCAGTTCAGGGTTTATACCCTGAGAGAGACAAGCCCTTCCAGAACACATTAAACTCAGACAATCATAGATGTGGAAATCAGGATGGATGAATCATGTCTTAAAAATGACCATATTTTTCTTAAATTGTAAGTGGGGAAAGAGTGGCTAACACCTACAGAGGTGACATTAGGTGGGATGAATTCTACCCCAGCGTCGCTGAAAATGAAGCCATTTTAGCTGATGAGACACAAGCTTGAGGTTTCAGAAAAAGGAACAATATGGGATTGTCTGAAAAATATGAAGCTCTTGGGATTTACAAAATATAGAGTCACATCATTTCTGTCTTATGCATATCTGTGTCTAGGTATTGAGATGTGTCCTCTGGATTTCTAATTCTATGCTCTCCAGCATGCTGTCTTGATGCTTGTATTTTAATGAAAAATGCCTTTTTTTTTTTATTTATTTATTAGAAAGAGATTTTATACTAGCTTTGGGAGGAAGGGAAGACAGGCTCCAGAGCTGCACTGGCCTGAGAACTTCTATTCATCTAGAATTCTTGCTGTGGCAGAGAATGAACCATCTGGGGTTCTGAGGACTCTCAAATAGACCAGTGAAATTCATGGGCAACCACATCTCCTGCTCACTAATTGTGGCACTTCTGCAAGGTTCATGATGGATGTGAGAGTAATTCGGGGTTTTTAATTCTTCTAAGACAAAATTTTGTGATCAGGAAAATGCCATTTTTGTTTTGTGATACAGCCTTTGCTAACAGAACAATAACAGAAATCATTACACTACTATACAAATCTTTCCATGGCCTTCAGCTGATGTTATTTGTTGTTGCTGTCCTGTCTCCCCACCTGAGAGCACAATATCCTGGGACTGGAAACAGTGCCAATGTGACAAAATGTTAAAATATAGAATTGTTTCTCTGTAATGAAGAATTACAAACTCTAGGATCTTATTTGTCTGAAAAAAAGGTAGCTGAGGGGGCATCTGATACAAATGAATACAGGAACTTGTATCTAATTTTCCTAATACTGACCCCCAGGGGAACATCAAATAGCATTTCTGTCTGATGAGTTCAGAAAAAACAAGACATATTTCTTGTAGCAGGTTGAAGTACAGCTGTGATGCACTTTGCCAAAAGACAAGGGGATGAGAACACCTAGAAGGTTTCAAAAAGTGATAGAATATATTCTGGCATGAAAACATAATTCAGGACTTATCATCTTGGTAGCTGCTGAAGACTCAGAGCTGCTTGATGTCAGGATATTTTTGGTCTTCCTTTATACATTTTCTGTTGGACATTGCTGGAGGCAGAAGTTGGTTAAGCAGATGTTTACTCTGTTCTCAGTCAGCTTCATGCTGTTCCATCTCATGCAGCCTGGGCACTCTGAAAGCGCCTTCTTGGTGTCCACCAAATGCTTTACCTTGACCTGAAGCAGAGGGAAAAATCCAAATTTCTTCAGGAAACTTGATGGTTTGCATAGTCTGGGTGAGATGTTTGTTAACAAAGTGGGTACTCATACATGTTATTAGCTTTAAGTCCACAGGGTACGGAGAAGGAGAATTTGTTTCAAAACAAGGACTTAAGGCTGAGAAAGTTTGAAGAACAAAACTGCCTATTATCCTGGGTATTTTAAATCCTCTTTAGAAGGAGAAAGAAACACTTTTGGCACTGCACAGCGAGGCATGGAGTCCAAACTTCCAGAGTGTGCAGCGGGTCCCCAAAGGGAAGTGTTTCAGGGTCCCCACTCACCAGCTATGTCTATCTTTGTGTCTCCAGACTGTCCCTCACAACAAAGCTGGTGACACCGGGTGTCACCCTCCTGCAGCACAGAGCAGCTGCACCTTCATGGGCATTGAAAGGGACAAGAGCAATTCTGTGTAAGAATATCTGAGTTGGGGTTGCCTGCTTGGCCATGAGCAAGCACTGGAGAGCCCAACTTTGCTTTGTTGAGGGAGGCTCCCAGTACTTCTCACACCTGTGATCTGGATCAAGTATGGAGCAGGACAAGCACATCTCACTGTGACATCCTGACCCACATGTCTGTGACCAGAAACACTGGATTGTTCTGATTGTGCCACAGGAGAGAGGACAGGGCAGTGCAGACCAGACCCTCTTTCATGGCACCATGGGCATAGGAAACCTTCTAGATATCACCTGCTCAGGGGCTGTCTGACACCATCCTCCTTCACTACCACAAGAGCTTTCAGCCTGGGGGTTTAAACCCTCATGGAGCCTTGACAAATTCAGCCCTCAAGGTGAAATCACAGACCAAGTCAACACTCAGCTGCTGCAGAGCTAGATTCAGTTTTCAGCATGAAAAACAGCATGAAAAAAAATGCAGATGCTTCTGGCTTGTGATTTCTTCTTTTCCCACTCCCAGCCTCTTCTCTCAAGAAAATGTTTAAATTATTTCCATGTACAGGGAAAGCCCAGGGAGCAGAAATTATTCTGACCAGGCGGCTAAGTGAAGTGTTGAAGGTCTGAGGAACAAAACTTTCTGGTCCAGCAGGTCAGCTAACAGCATCTCTCACAGGGAGACAAACTGGGTGGAATTCAACTTCTTTAATCTCTCTCTGACAGAGGTGTGGTTGAGAGCAGAGTGCCTGTCAAGAACATATCTGCTGCCAGCCCTCTCTGATAACTCTGGGACCACCAACACGGTGGAACTGAGCTTAACACCAGGACAGCAGCCTCAGAGGTGCTACCAAGCAGTCCTGCAGGTGTTCATAGCTGGGGGCAGAGAAGAACACAAGAGAACACAAGAGAAGAACACACTTTGGCTTTTCTGCTGTGATTGCATCCCCTGACCATCACACTCACTCTCCACAGTCCATGACTAAATAGCTCATGGACATGAAGAGAGCTGAGGCATTTCAGAGAAAAATGTGATGCAGGAAGAAAATGAAAGTAGCAGAGGGTAGGCCTTTTCAACCTTTTCCTTTTCCTTTCTTGATGTATGAGACAATTGCCATGTTTTGGTTTCAAAACATGTGCTAGAAAGTGCTCTAAGTATGTTTGGAATCCTCTGTCCTCAGCACGTGAGACGTGACAACCTTGCAGGTGTGCATGGCAGCCTGATTGGAGTGACATCAACCAACCTAAGTCTGGTGGCTTTCATCCTACTGCTTCCAGGAAAGGTCCCCAGCTCAGGCTCCCTCCTGAATCCTGGGATCACCATCCCCACAGGCAGGGGTGCTCAGCAGAGGAGCATCACAGGGGACACCCACAGTTCAAGCAGAGCAGGAGCTGGAGATGTGGTCCAAGAGGGTCACTAAGGAGGAGGAGGCAGGCTGTGACAATGAGACTCCCTCTCAGTGGAGAGGGGCAGATAAAACTGGAGAATGATACAAATTTTTTGGAGCTAATTCGTCTTCCAGTACCTAAAGGAGGCTTACAGGAAGCAGAGCAGCCTGTGGTGACTGGACAAGAGGGAATGGCTTTAAGCTGAAGAGGAGTAAGTTTAGATTAATTATGAGGAAGAAGCTCTTTGCTAAGAGGGTGGTGAGGACCTGGCACAGGGTGCCCAGAGGAGCTGTGGCTGCCACACCCCTGGAAGTGTCCAAGGCCAGGTTGGATAGGGCTTGGAGCAACCTGGGATAGTGGAAGATGTCCCTGCCATGGAACAAGATGATTTTTAAGGTCCCTCCCAACCCAAACCATTTCATGGTTCTTTGATTCTGTAAATGAGCACCACTTGCACCACAGAGTGATCTACAGGTGACTGTGCTTGGTTAACCTGTCCTGGTAATCTGAGATAAATTGGACAGCAGCAGCCATAGTTGAAAACTGCGTAGTGCAGCCCTTCCTTCTCTCACACTAATTAGCACGGCTGTTGGGACAAGCTGTTTAATTATTGCTGGAATGCTGCTGCTTCTACTCCTGGGCCATGGTCCTTCTCCTGTTCAGCAAGAAGGATCCAAAATTCACCCCTGTCAGGCCCTAACTGAGCAATATTAACACAGCATCTGCCAGGCTGTTTTGAATAGCTGCTAAACATCTACGCTGCTTTAAGTGGGAAGAAAAGGTTTTCAAGTGCTGCATACATTACCCACAGCAGTGGGGAAGGATGTTAATAATTCATTCATGCTCTCAGACTCTGGAGTGTGCTAGATCTTTCAACTCACAACAATAGACATCACCCTGCAGGCTGTCATGTCCTGTTTTTAACAAAGGGAAAGAAAAGAGAGGCGCTAAAAAGGAAGAAGATTTCCTGGGTGGAAAATCTGAAGCCTGATGAAGAATTAAAGCCTGTTAAATGTCTACTTGAGCCAGCCATTGAGCAATAAAGCCTATTTGCAACCAGTGGCTGGAAGAAAAAGCTGCATGTGCAGGAAAAAGCATTTGTTGGGAAGATTCTGGGATTGTTTTCCATTGGTTGTGGAATACATCAACCCCCTGGGGTGCCTGTTCAGCAAGTTTTTCTTATTCAAACCAGAGCAGAGAGAGAAGAGGAAGGAGTCACTCTGAGAAAACATATGTGTGGAATTATTTTCATGCCTGGAGCATCCTTGGAGTACCTGAATTGCCTTCAGCTATACCCTACCCCCACAGGACGTTCCCAGTGGATGTGATGGAATCCCATGCATGTATTTCCAGCTCCAACAGAAATAAAGGCAACCAGAAGTGACAAAAGGACTTGTTTAGGATGAGGTAGGTAGGAAAGCAGCCACTGCTGAAGGCACAGCCAGGACTTTTGGGCTGGTGACCATTGCTTAAGTGTGGCCACCCGCAGTAACAATCATCATGCCCATGACAAGAAGAGAAGCCACTCATTCCTTTAGGATTCATCCTGGGTCTGTATTTCTGTTTTCAACTCCTCCTTCTACTTCCCTGAGTGGAAGAGCCTGTCCTGTCCTTGCTCCTTCGCTTCCAAGGTGGTAGAATCTTGCCTGAAATGTTGATTGAGGTCCTTTATGTGGCGGATGTTAAACTACACCCAAAAGTAACAGGAAGGTCCTTCCAGTAAAGAGTGGACCAGTGAGTGAGCAAGAGAAGGCAACAGAACCAAAATGTTTCATTCCTGAGGAGGCAGGAGATAAATAAATAGAATTTAATCCTTCTGAAATCCAAACAGCCTTCTTATTTCTGTAGCCATGTCAACAGTTTGGAGCCATTTAACGAATTCCTCATGTGACTCCCCTCATTCTGATTCAGAATTATCTCAAATTGATTGAAAAATAGAGAAGAGGCCTCAAGTCCCACCACATCTAATGTCTTGATGAAAACTCTGGTTTTCATGACAAATGCTGGCCCATTGAATTCAGTATTTTACGCCTTAGAGTTCACTTACTGCTATTTTCCATGGAAAACTCCCTGTGGACATTTTTGTGTACTTGGGAGAAGAAAAGCAATACTTTAATTCTTCCCTTGTACAAGTCTGCACATCGACCACAGAAGAGTTTTCCTTTAGGATGGGTTCCCTCAAAGCAGAATTTCAATTTGAGCACTGCTGCAGGAAGGAACAAATTGGAGATTCCAGGCTTGCTTCACCCAGTTGCATTCTAAGTTCAACACAGGCAGATACTGCTAGAAGGATATATTGACCCTTGTCAGCCAGTTCCACCAAACCCCCTAAAAAACCAAGGCAGAGATCTTCTGAGGTAGAGGCAATCCCTGTGCCTTTCTGAGCTCAAAGCAGTGTCACTTTATCTTCTGAGGACATTCTAGGGACCAAGCGTTGTAGCCAGTGTGAGGAGCTGACCTGCCCTTTTACCTCCCTCAACAGTGGGGGCTTTATTCAAGGCTTTTCACAGTTCTTCCTCACCCCCCAGCTTGGGCATGGAGATCACAGAGCCTGGGTGAGCTCTTGGAAGAGATGGACAGGCGCTGCCATGCCTTCCCTTGGTCCCTCCGTTCACCCCTCTCCTCCCTGACACCCTTGGCAGAAGTGCCAGTAGGATGTGACAAGATTGCAAAGTCTTGGCACAGAACTGATTTCTTTTTTCCTTCCCTCTGCCCAGAAATGGAGCCAAGAAAGTGTCAGCTCCATAACTCTGCCCCAGCAGAGCCCTGCACACTCCCTCAGCCAAAGCAGCTGAATAGGAAATGGGATGGAGCTGGAAACTTGTCCTTGTCAGCTGGGTTCTCCATCCAACAACTCATAAAAAACCCTACATGAAAGCAGCCAGAACCATTACAGCTTAGTCCTATCTGAGAAATGGCATTTAATCCCCACACTGTTTATTTAACTCTACACGACAGTTGTGTAATGTCATCCTGTTCTGTCCTGATCTTATTCCACAGGGAGGCTTTTCAGCTCAGGAAATTCATGGATCAAACTGCCAGGTCTCAGCGTTTTGCAGAGCTCTGCCATGTAAATGATTATTCTATAAAAGAAATCCCTCTAATCCACAAATTTTGATACCAAAATAAAATAAAATAAAAGTGCAAGTTTTGTTTTATTTTCATTTTAGATGTATTTGTGATTAAACACTTGAATATATCTCAATCACACAGTATCAAACAGGAAAATCTAGGTTCCCAGGTTTACTGGTTTGGGATTTTTTTTTACCTGCCATAATTTTTAAGGATATTTTAGGACTGTTGAACCCTATAGGCTGTGCTTTTCTTTTCCATGATTACACCTGCATGACTGGATTTCCTATTGAAATCACTCAGTTGAAACCAAGAGGGGTAGCACATCTAAGAACAAGATTTGGTCTCACGCTTCTCAAACAGGAGGTTTATAATTAACTCTTCAAAACCCACTCACCTTCCAAAGATGAAACCATGCAGAGGTGTCTTGAATAAAATAAATTTCCCCCATGTTCTGGGAAACTTAAGGAGCAAAGAAATTTGTTTTGCATAGTGTAATACAACTTTTTTTTTAGTGTATGTGTGTTTAACCTGAGAAAAATCATGGAATCATGGAATGATTTGGGTTGAAAATACCTTTAAAGATCACCCAATTCTACCCCCTGCCATGGGCAGGGACACCTCCCACTATCCCAGGTTGCTCCAAGCCCTGTCCAACCTGGCCTTGGACACTTCCAGGGATCCAGGGGCAGCCACAGCTTCTCTGGGCAGCCTCTTCCAGGTCCTCACCACCCTCACAGGGAAGAATTTCTTCCTAATTTCTAATCTAAATCTCTCTTCTTTTACTTCCCCTTATATCTGTCCATGTCAAAATTCACTGTCCCTCTTTTTCATAAGCCCCATTTAAGCACTGGAAGGATGCAGAAAATTAATATATATATAAAGGTTTAAAAGGCATTGTAGTTTAAAAGTTTAAAAGGCATAGTATTTCTGGACATCATGTTACTTACTGCCAGCCAGTGGTAAGAGTAATATGCCAAATGATCACCATCAAAGCACTCACCCTAAACCCTGAACCGTGCTTAGGTAAGGAGGGAACTTTGTGAAGAGTTCTCACGGTCAGAAATGAGCACACAGAACACTCAGGTTCCATTTAATCGTGTTGCAAGTAAATCCTAGACAAATCTCAGGGAACAGGGCTGAGGGGCAGTGATGCTGTGAGCTACCTGCTTCTCCAGGGAAGGCCAAGTTCTGTTTAAGTGGTTCCTGAAAATGTGACTTGAGATGCTTTTTTCCCAGCAGTGGAGAGGCCAAAACTGCCTTGGGTAGGTGATTTCTGTGTTTTGTCAGTCTCCTGATGGAAAATACTGCCCATTCCCCCGGGGAAAAGCCCCTCTGCACAACTGGAGGCTGCCCCAAGCCCACCCTCTCCCAGAGCACAATCCAGAGCAGCTTTCCTCCCACTCTCAGCCCTTTTTCCCCACTGCACACATGGAGCAACAAATGGCATCCAAACACAGCAGCGGACACAGCAAGCAGATGGCGGCAGAGCGAGGGGCCGCATCCTTTAGCAGGAATCTGCATCAACTCTTGGCTGAACCAGGGGCACAGACCAGGGGTAAATACACAGCAGCCGCTCCCCCGGGAGCTGCACGGGAGACAAATCCAGGGCATCCTCGCCTCGTGTCTTTTTGAGGATGTACACAGGAGGGCAGCAGACTTTCACTCAGCGTTTGGCACCGCAATCCCTTCCCTGCCACAAATAGATGCTGCTGGGATAGTGAGAACTGTCGTCAGCACGAGGGGATGGATGCCGGCTAAAAAAGCCCCATTAAAACAACCCCAAAGTCGCTGTAATTAGACACAGTGCACATTTCGTTGTTATGACAAAGGTCTTAGTCATTTTTTTTCCTGCTGTTGAGCTAAATTCACCCCACACCAAATTATCTCAGGATATTCCTTTCTTCTCTCTAGTTCATTTTATTGGGTGTTTGCTATTTTTTTCTGTAGTTATTGCCGTGGTTTTCATTCTCCAGGAAAAACACACTTCTATTTCCCCTACTGAGATTCTGACACAGGAATCTCAAACATCTCTCCCTTTGTTTCATGATGGACCATGTACTGGGGATGGGGTAATGGGAGAATGCATAAGAAACAGCCTCTAATTCCAGCTAATGAAGCTTGTCAATGAATATGAAAATCATTATTTAGGTTTGGAAAACAGAAGCCTGAAAGAGAGTGTTTCTCAGCAACGTTTCTTTTTTATTTTTTTTTTTTTGAGTGGGTATAATTAAAGCAATCATCTTTATCCTGCAAAAATACTCACTGCCTTCTTCCTCCTCCCAGCCCAGCTCCATTCATTCCTTTGAATTTGGCTTCTTGATAACTTTGTCCGTGATCCAGCACAAACAATTCTGCACACTGATATTGATGCCAACTCACATTGAAGCCTTTCAGGCAGAGCAGTGTATTTTGCCTAAGTATTTGATCAGGCTGATCCTAATTAAAGCACTAATTGCCATGTGGTTGGGTTCTCTTCACTGCCTGAAAGGAGTTGGGGATGAGTGTCCAAGCTGAGCTGAGCTCCCCTCCACATTCTCAGTGACTGCAAGAGGCATCAGTGATGTCTCAGCCTTCCCATTTCACAGAATAATAGAATCATTGAGATTGGAAAAGACATCTAATATCCTCAAGTCCAACCATTCTCCAGCACTGCCAAACCCACCACTAATCCAGATCTCTAAGCACCAAATCTCCAGGGATGGTGACTCCACCACTTCCCTGAACAGTTCCAATGCTTGGAAACCCTTTCAGTGAAGAATTTCTTCCTAATATCCCATCCCAAACTCCCTGAGACTACTTGAGGCCATTCCCTCTCCTCCTGTCCCTATTCCTGGGAGCAGAGCCCAACACCCCCAGCTGTTCCCTCCTGTCAGGGAGTTGTGCAGAGACACAAGGCCCCCCTGAGCCTCCTTTTCTCCAAGCTGAGCCCCTTCCCCAGCTCCCTCACCTGCTCCTGGTGTTCCAGAACCTTCAGAAATCTAAAAGTAGGATGAATTCTGAGGAAAAACCCCACATTTTCTTTCCATTTAACTTTATTTATGAGTCTGTAGGTGCATATCTGTTGTGCAAAGTGCACTCATAGACCAAGAGAGCAGTGATCTCTTGGGCAGTTTGCACTGCCCTCTGAAAATACCTGCTTTCTCCAGGAGCAGACATAGATTTTCAGAAATAATATCCTCAGGTAGGTGCTTAAAATTCCATAGGGTACTTTGTGCCCAAAACCCAAATTTTACAATATTTTTGAGCACTGAAATTAATGAGATTTAGGAACCTACGTAATTGAAAAAAAAAAGCCAACAGAGCTGATCCATCTGCCCATGATCTTTTTGGCAAATATGTGATAGGAGCTGAACACAGATCTGTGAACTGGTGTAATCAGCTAAGAATAATCATTCCTGCTGTGAGATTCCACAGCCTGACACACACAGAGCAATCCCAGCACAAACAACAGGCATCAAAAGTCACGGTGGGAAAGTGACTGGAAGCGTTTGAAACAGCAACACTGCCTGTTGCTGTAATCTCCACTATGATAATGTCTCTGGGGACTGGGATTATGAGAGATGCTCTGTGGAATGAGGCTGGTTTGTGTCACAGGACTCCACTAAGACAAAACACACAATAAAGAAAAGCCTGACCAAGCAAAACCCAGACATCGTCCAGCTGTGGTTTCAGGGCAATAAATACGATTGGGGATTTTGCTTTGTCTCCAAGTTTTATCCTGTCTTCTGCCACAGAATTGCAGCCCAAGCCATGAATACTGATTTGAGGACTTCACCTCCTGAAACAGAAATGTGGATGTTGGGTGTGCCAGCAGAACCGTCTCAGTGTGTTAAAATAAAATCCCTGGCATGGCTTGCTCTGGTGAATGTATTGGGAATACAATGTTAATTGCTGGACCAGGCTTTGGGCAGCTAATGAATAAAGAATCTCAGTGGATTGGGGTCTTAATTACCTGATTTACTTTAACCTGATTTCCTCTAACCCAGCAGGTCAGTGGGACTAATCCCAGAACAAGACACTCTGCTATGTGATATCTTCAAACAGTTCCAAAGATTTCCAGAGATGAGGAAGGAAGTGGGGAAAGGTGCTTGTCTCAGTGGAAATTAAACACTCTTGCCTGATATGATAATATAGAAATAACATCTTGCTAGCTACTTACCAGCCTGAAGACCCAAAGATACACCAGATCTTGTTCCTTCCAAATACTTTCATGCCCAGACTTCTGTTCATGCTCTCTAAAAACTAAACTAAAAAAGCAGCAAGATCAACAATTTCTCATTTCTCTCAGCTGGAAATTAAAATCAAAAACAAAAGCACAAAAACACAAAACAAAAACAAAACCACAAAAACAAAACACAACCCTCCCCAAAACCAAATTAAAAAACCACAAAAAAACAAAACAAAAAACACAAACAGAAAAACCCAAAAAACAAACCAACCAAACAAAACCAACAAAAAAAAAACAAAAAAAAACAAACAAACAAAAATTTCATAGACCCATTGAATCATTAAGGTTGGAAAAGTCCTCCAAGATCAAGTCTAACCTTCATCATCAAGTCCAAACCTCATAAAGAGCGAACACAATTCAGCATACAGTGTAAACACACAGTAATTCTCAGTTGACCACATGAACTTCAAAGCTTTATCACCTTCCTCTCCCTGATACTTGCCATTCTTTACACCTTTGGTGTCACCAGTGCAGAAACTTAGGTTTGCACAAGGTGAAAATTCTTTGATTTCCATAACTCTGTTAATTTTTTTCCTATTTTTCCCATTTTGATTACACTCTACATCAGCTTTATCCAGACAAGTTTCTTGCCTTGCTTTTCTCTTATCCTTTAAGGAGTAGTATTGGGTGCCACTCTGTGGTGAAAATCAGGTTAGTATGGGGTTCCTGAACCAATGGACAAAAATCCTTGCTGGGATCTGAGATGAGGATGATGAACTCTGACATCTGGAGAGGACACCTCTCTCCCCTTACCCTGTGTTATTATCACAGCAGGATGGTCAAAGTACAAAATTAATTATTCCAATAACTCAATTTAAGTAAAATATTAATCTAAAATAGCCCTTTTTCTGAGTTAAGGAACTTTTATTTTTTGTTTGTTTGTTTGTTTTCTGTGCTTTATCGCACATTCTGCACTCCTTGATTGGTGTCTTCAGGCCTTGTTTCATTAAGAGAAAAAAAGAAAATAAATGAAAAGCAATTAACAGCTTATTTTTGAAAACTTTCAAGCCAAAAATTAGTTGGAAGCAGCAATTTGAAAGCTAAGTTTCAGATTCATTTCACTTTCTTTAGTGAATTTTAGTCTAGACTACCTCTATCTTTAATAGCCGCAGACACAGGGAAAACACATACTTCTCCAGAGACTGATGTCTAAGATGATTTATCTTTAATTGAATGTCTCACTGGGCCATAAACTGAGCACATCTTGTGCTTGGAATGACACATATGCCTAAATGATTAGGATCTACAATTATTAGCAGTAAAAGCTGATATTCCTTGGGTTATCATGACATGCAAAACCTGTTTATGTTGGGAAACCTGAGCCAAGCTTCACTGCAGAAATCTCTACCCACACAGCCACAGTAGAGGGTCCCTTACAAAACTGCTCCTGGAAGATCTTTACCTTGCCTGTTCTTAAAAATTTCAGTAATGGAGAATCCTTCACATGTGGGTGTCTTTATACCTACAATAATTTTGTGGTGTATTACTCCTCTGAATAGAGCATGTCAGTATATTCCCCTTTAAACAGAATTTCTCAAGTTTTTAACTAATATTTTCCCCACCTTTAAAGCCCAGAATAAATATTTTGCTCACCTTGTGAGCAAAACACAGCAGCTGTCCCCTCTATTCCTGTATTTAGCACCCAAACTCAATGTCACTGAATGAGCTGCATTTCATAAGGACAATCAACCTTTAATAAATTTCACCTTTAAGTGAAATTTAATCAAGATTCAGATTTATGTGTTGATTACTTATTAATTTTTTGTTTGTTTTTACAAATACAGAAAATTTGAAAAGTGAATGTAAAATTAGGAAGTGAAGCCTTTTCTCCCAGAATAATGTAAACAGTATTGTTAACTCTGTTGGTCCCAACCACTGCTCTGCTGCTCTGACCTTGTAATCAGAGAAGACTGAGCCCTGCATTTGTCTTTGAAGGCTGCTAATAATTAAATCCTATTGTTTCACTGAAACAGAACATGACTCTCACAATTTGTAACCAGAAGCAGTATAGCTGCACTGAACAATGTTGGATAAACATGCCCTTCAAAGATCAAAGGATGTAGGGCTGTGTCAATTAAAAAGAAAAAAAAAAATAGGCATAGCTAAACTGCTGTTTCTCAGAGCTTGGTGTGGGTGCAGATCTGAGGCTGCCTGGATTGCTTTGCTTTCATTTCACAGTCTCAAGGGTATCCTTATTTCCCCCAGTGCCTGGGGAAGCTGGCACACCCAGATGTGAGCTGAGAGTCTGCAGGCAGAGGGAGAGAGTGCCTCCCTCACCCCTAATTAAACGTTCAAAGGATTCGTGCTCTCTCCAAGCAGCACATCTTTGTGGCATTAAATAAAAATGGGCCTCAAAGAGGAAACAAATGCACACACAATGTGTTCAACAAGGCAGTGGGCAAGAGGATAACAGGAGGATGTGGGTTTGGAGTGATGCTGTTCGGTTTTGTTTCTTCCCTTCCCTTCTCCATGGATTTCCATCAGAGTTCACCCTCTGCCAAACAGAGACTCACCTTGATGTCACTTTGGCCATGCAGCTCCAAGAGGAGGCAGGAGAAACCACGGTTTGGTTGCTTAAGGAGTTTTTCCCTTCCCAGTAATGTCCATGTGATTTATGGCCAGCAAAACCTCTTTAATTAACGTGACTCTCATTGGCTGTTTTCTGGTGGCCCAGAAAAGAGGAAAACTTGCAGCAAATGAGTCCCAGCCATGCTTTGGCTTTGTCTGCTCTGTATTTCACAGCTTTTCCTCTCTCTGCTGAACAATTTCCAGGGTCATGAGGACTCCCTTGCTGAAATGTCTCTACTTGTGCAGGGACAGGTTACTGCTGGGAAGGGCAAATCCCACTGGAGGGCCTGATTCCTCTGGTAGGTGTTGAGGGGTCCAGTCCATCCATATATCCATGTCATAAACTTCTCAAGTGTCTCTTGCCAAGACCAAAGAATTTCTTCCCTGTGAGGGTGGGGAGGCCTTGGCACTGGTTGCTCAGAGAAGCTGTGGCTGTCCCTGGATCCCTGGAAGTGTCCAGGGCCAGGTTGGATGGGGCTTGGAGCAACCTGGGATAGTGGGACATGTCCCTGCCCATGGCAGGGGGTGGAACTGGATGATTTTCAAGGTCCCTTCTGATCAAGGCCATTCTATGATTGTTGCAGTGCATGAGTATGGATATAATCCCCCATATTCTGGATGGCAAAAATTAATTTGATTTGTTTTCGTTTTAGAGGAGGGGCAATTGAGGAGGATGCACACCAGAAAGGATAAAATCATGCTGGAATCTCACAGCAGAGCTGTCTCATGAATACCACTGTGCTTTCTGCTGCAGATTGTGTTATATCAGCTTCAGAGAGGGTGAATAAGCCCTAGCTCTGGTTGTTGGGGTTTTTTTTCTTAATCAGAGTTTATTATTAGGTTAATGCAATATAAAAGCATTGTATAAAAGCAAGTCTTCAAATTCTGCCTTTCCACTGCAAATGGAAAAGGCATTTTCATTCTGAGAATGAGGGCATTTGTTCCTTTAACCTCTTGTACCTCTGGACTCCAATGCTTCTATTATGTGTGTCTGGACATAGATTTATTAGTTCAATGAGAGGAATGTAAAATATGTAATGTTGAACCTGTGCAAGAGAGTTCTCTAACCCAGGCTCCTGTTTAAGAATTACAGGTATTTGTTGCTTGTTTGCTGCTCTCCTTGGGAAAGCAGAGCTGTTCCATCCTGCTGCCTGTTTATACTCCATTTCTATTTCCCAGTTCTAGACAATACCATTCTACCTCAGTGAATATTTTACAGTTTCCTTGAAATAAATCACTCTCTCCACCTTCCTGTCTACTAAAGACAAAACCTTATTGTAATGAGTTAAATTCCAGTATCACCTAATCTGAGGAAAGAACCTGGCCCATAAAGTTTGACAAATGATGATCATTTTAAAAAATAAAATGTACACATTGTGTCTAAACACAATTGACCTCATTTCTCTCAGCTGTCCTGGTGTTCAGCTGCTTGGAAAGTTTCCTCTGGGGAAAACCTTTATTAAATGATTTGTGTGTCTTTTACATTTTGTTCCAAATTATCTTGCTCCCTCATTTTATTTCTTCTTCAGGCTGGCTGCTTGCTACAGCTAATTTGGTTGTCCTTGCTGGGACTACCATAAATACTCCTTCCCAGTAGTACTTTGCAAGCTGAATTAGTCAAGTGATCTTGGCTACAGCATCCAAGAAAATACTCGATGAGATTAAACACTGGTAGAATTTTATGGTTGGAGACACCGTTTTAAAGTCATCCATAAAGGAGCATGAGCAAAAAAAATGCTGACATGGTCAAAAAAAGATTTCATAGATGCTAAAATTGTGACCTTCAGGATTGTGTTTGAAGGGAGAACTCTTCACTCACTTCTCTCCCTGCCACAACTGTATTAAAGCACGACACCCTCTGTGGAACTGGTAACAAGGAGCCTTCATAAAAATACACGAAACGTCAGATTGAAAACAAGGAGGTAAAGCCTGGCCTGCAAATTGAAAGACAGAGCACTGAGGCCTGCAGGAGCCTCCAGGGATTCAGGATCTGCCTGTGACGCAGAGGAGGTGACATTCTACCTAGACAAAGTGGTACCAGACTCACCAAAACAACAGAAAAAAGTTGTTTTTTCATCTCCATCTTTGCTCTCATTTCACCCTGGAAGCACCTGGAGATTTAACCTGTGCAGGGCTGTGGCTCTTGGGTGGAAATTGTAGTTGGATAAGTCTGCTGTTGGTTCAGGGTGGCGTTTATTTGCCATTACCCACAAAATTTGTGGTTATCACCAGTCAGACTGGCTCTGTAGTTGCCCTTACAATGGTTTCATGTCTTTCTGTAATGAGGTTGAAGCTCCTGATCTTATTTAAAATTCTATAAACACTTCATTCACTGAAACCCAACTCCAGAGTAGCAGAGGATGACAACAGGGCTGTAATTATTTCTGATTGGGTGGAATGGATGAAGACCTTTCTGTCAAAAATTCCCTTTTAAATTTTTTTTTCAGCCATGCACCAGTTAGGACATTTTATTTCAGCATTTCTTAAAGTAAATATACCTCTTTTTTAGTTGTGAAAGAATCGTTTTCAAGTCTGAAAATGACAGTGCTTCATTTAAAAGTGGTACAAAAATCATTACAAATGCCCCATTAGCCATGCAAAATGTTTTAACTTGAAACATCTATTAATTAATTTAAAAAAATTCTTTTTTCCCCTCTAAACTGAACTTATATGACTCTTCTCCCTTTATCTCCCCAAAATAGAGTTTTAAAAATCATAGAATCATTATTATTAAGGTTAGAATCAATTACTCTTACAGTTTGCTCAAACCTTTTGAGATGTGGTGGACAGAGCTACTTTCATGTCAAGATTGACTTTAAATAAAGAAGGTTTTTAATACTAAATTGAAAAGGCTCAGACTTTATCCTGAAAAGATAAAATTCACCTGAAAGGTGAATTATTACAATGGGAAAAAGATTAAAATATCAGTATTTCTTGTAGAATTATAAGTCTATATTTCCTTAACTCTGCTGCATCATACACAGGATAGATAGCTCTTTATTTTCACAAGATCTTTCTTGATGTTAAAAGGTAAGTCTACTCATCTTATAATAAACCTGGAAAATTCCAAGGTGAAGAAATGCATGAGACAGCATAAACATGATCTGAGACATTTTGGGTGCAAGCAACAATTCCACTTTTTCTTGTAACAGATGACACTGCTTGACATTAGAACAAGAAGTACCTGTTGCCTGTGCTGTAAAATCTCTTGCAAATAGGTTCTGATTTGTGGCACCAATATAAAGGCTGTGTTTTATGGAGCTTACCCAACCAGCTTTTCTATGTCAGGTTATCACAGATACATTTTTTTCCAATTCATTTTGAGACCAACTGCTGCTAAGAGGCTGTAACAAGGGTTGTAACTTGCTCCTTTCACTTCCATTCAGACAGTTTGAATAAACCCCCATTTCAGCCTTTTATGGGTCTTCTTTCCATTATGCCTATTTTATTTTACTTTTCTCCACAGGGATTGAGCCACTTTATTCAGGTCATTTTCTGCAATATCATGTTAACCCGTTAAAATGTCAGATAATTTATTGTCCATTCAGTCCACCTGCCTGTCCTTTTCCCTTGAAAAGCACAATCATTTCTGTGAGCTCTGCGTTCCCCTGCCTGTTCAAAGGGCCTCGTGGTTGTCCTCACCTTCTCATTAAATCTCACCCAAGAACAGTTGCCTTGGAAACCAGGGAGTTGATCCAGCAAAGGGGCTGAGCATCTTCACCTTACCTTGACTTTGGTGGGAGGTGAGGCCATTCAGCACTTCTGAAAGGAGAGTTTAGTCGAGGCCAGCAGAGAAACCACCAACTACAGTTTTGCTCTAGTTCCAGGATGATGGGAAGTGATGCTGCCCCTCTCACGGCTTCTGCCTGAAGAACAGGAGTCAGAAGAAGGTTGAAACAGCTGATGCTTTTCTGGCATCTGTGAAATCATTTGAAGATATTTTGGAAATGCAAATGCATTCTAAATGCTATTCAAATGAACAAACTTATTCTGAAAGTCTAAGACAACCCAAGTTTCCTTCTGGGCTATTTATAAAGTGCCAGTGCATTTGTAAGGGAGCTACCAGGGTCCTTAGAGATTTGGAATAAGAAACCAGTTTGGATTAAAAACAAGAAAAGAAATTCAAATAAACAGCACGTCTTAGATGGTTTCTGAGAGGAGAGACAGCATCCTTCTAAGGACTCAGCCAATACAAGCACTGAATCCTAATGTTTCCAAAGAAAACACAGCAGGGTTTGGAATCTTGCCAGTGAAGAAATGAAGTCTAGATTGTCATGATAATCACAGCAAGAGATAACTTGTGGAGATAAACCTGAGAACAGAGCTGGCTCTGCTCAGTCCCCCAGTTCAGCCCTGGATCAGGATATGTGTTTCCATGAAGCCTTCAGACCTCCCTATGGGCTCTTTCCAGGTTCACCTGGTTCCATATGGAGCCATTCCTTGGACCTGAACCTCGATATGGGTGCCAGGATCACTGGTCAAGGTCCAGAAGAGCAGAACCTCTACCAAGCCTATGTAATCCCAGGGAAAGAGAGACCTCTGCAGCATCACAGTCTCCTGGGAACGGCCTTGTTCTCAGCTGGAGGTCCCACACGCTTCATTGGAGATTGCTCCTGGTCTTTATGTGCTGGCACTGAAAGGTCCATGCAGGAAATATCTGAGATGTTTCACTTCTGACTGAAGGTCATGCCAGGCTTTTCTCCTCCTCAGACTTAATGGAACCTTTTACCCTCAAACCAAGGTTTGCTCCCGTGGGGTTGCAAATCTTTCACCCTCTGAGGAATATCCCCATCTTTTCACCCAGACAACGTGCAATGCTTGGACTCTCTTTTCTTGATACCAGCTTAGAGTGGTAAATGCTCAGATAATTTCTGCTGATCCCAGGTTGTTTCAGATATCAGATTTGAACAAGACATTTTGCAGAACATGTCCAGAAATATTTCTCCTGACTCCTTCTCTTGATAGTTTTGGTGTTCATTCTCAACTAAGTTTTTGTTTTGTTTTGTTGATGTTCAGTTGTGCTGTATTTTATAACACCAAATAAACTTCTTAAGGTCAAAAGGATTTCTTTTTCTTTTATATGGAATGGCATTTTTGAACGTGAGAAAATGAGCAAGAAATCTGAACTAAAAACCCATTTGAGAAATAAAACCTTCTTTTACACATGTTCATCTAAAATCCTTTCTAACTAAAAGCAGTTTCTTAAAAAATTCTGTGCTACAAACTGGCAAAACTTACCACAGAAAAATGAGAGAACAAAAAAGAAGTTTGCCAAGTCACCTGACGCATTTTTTCAATTTTCCTCATGTTTAGGTATCCATGTGGCAAGCTGATGTTTCTAAAGAGAAACAAAAATGACTTGAAGTTTATATTTTGGTTGTGTCTAGAGGCATTAAATGGCATTAGAGCTACTGGCTAGTGGGTGCTGTAGGAAAAAAAAGGAAAGTACTTTTCCTGCCTGGAAATCTTTTCAGTTGGGGCACACACAAAAAAAGGCTTCTTACTCAAACTAACATGCAGTATTCCCTACCTTACAGAATTAGTTGATGTTAAATGTCTCTCCCTTCTGCCCTTTCCCCATCATTTGCATCATTGCCAGGTTTTCTTCTGGAGACTGTTCCTTGAAAGAAAGCAAAGAAGCAACTGCAGAGACTGAAAGAACAGGTAATATAGGGAGCAGCTTTCTAATACTCACAGCAAGGACAGAATAAAGTCAGGGCAGTCCCACCTGCAAAGAAGAATCCACTGTTACCATCCCAACAGTGTAGGATTGGCATCTCACTTAGTGTTGACTTTATTCAATAACAGGAAACTCCCAGGGCATTCCAAGCCCTTCTGGGTCATGGATCTGAATTCCTTGCTCTGCTGTACACTGATTTTCTCACTTATCTTGGCCAAGCTCAGATTCAATCCAGCACACAGACCTACCTTGAAAATAAGAATAAATGTATCTCTGAGGTGCAAAATGTTTTGACAAAAGTCTCTTGCTCACAGTAGGTAGACTGGAGAGGAGGCAGGTTTGGATCCCTGTATTGTAGGGATTTACACCTCCAAAAGAGGCTTTTAGTGCTGAATAATAGCATGTTTCTAATTAAGGCTGTTGCTGTAAAATCTCTAATCTGATAACACATTGCACAGGAAGCTAGCAGACATCTGTTCCTACAAACACATCAATATTAAGGTGGATTTTGGATGCAAAACTCTCCCCATGCTGTTTCATAATGCCACTGGCAGAAGAGATCTCCCACCTTAATATCTGGCAGCAAATGTTTTGCAACAGGGCTGTGTATTCCATGGAGGATGGTGTGAACATATGATCCAATTTTCCCTGGCAAAGTGTCCATCATGCATGTGAAATTTCTTGAGGAAGACAATAGCCCCTCCCATCCATAAAATCAGGTCGAAGAGTGAACAAGACTAGGTAGAGACAGGAACACTTGCTTCCAGCATCACCATCTGTGGTGTCCCTTTTGGGATTTTTTAAATGCGAAGTATTTGGAGTTGGTGAGGCCTCCTGAAATGAGGAGTGAGTGGAAGAGCCCACCTGGCTAAAATAATCCACCTGGCTTAAGGTGTTGGTCCCTACAGGGCCCTGGTACATTTTAGACCATTTTTTGCTCTGAGGATCTCAAAGCTGGTCCTGAAGTAGGGTAGTGCAAGACTGACTTTTCCAGAACAGCCCAAATTCTGTCCTGAGCCAGCAGTTCATCTCCACCACTAAGTCAAGCACAAATCCACAAATGTGACTCCCCAGCTATTCTTTCTCCTCCCAACAGCTTTCTTCTCAAAGTATTACAAACCAGAGTCAGACTCTTCATATTTAGCTGCCCTCAATACCTTTTTCTTCCACGAGTTTTTCCTGCTGCTTTTTTGATCCCATGTAACATTATGGCATCCCATCCTCCTGAGAAAAATATTGCAGAACTTGGTACAGATTCTGAGAAGAGCTACCCATCTCTCCTCTCCTAGGATCCTACTGGCATCTGCCAGTTTAATTTGCTGAAAGCTTCGGCTTTGTGGAGTTTTTCTGGAGATCAGTAAAAGTTCCCAGTGCTCAACAGCACCAGTGGGTGACCACCTCTTACTGAAACCCATCCTGCACTACAAACATCTTCATTTTGAGTGTTTATTTTGGGTTGGCTGCAAAGTGCACTTGCTACAGGTACACAGAACCATCAAGTTTCTGTCAGATGCAGTTTCTGATTCTGGCACACATATGTGATGGTGCCAGGGCCCAGCCCCGAGGAATAGCTTTATTGCTTACATCCAACACCAGACTTGCTGGTTTTACTGGGAATGGAGCAGGAAGTTTGATTAACCCCACATAAGAGGTGATAAAAAGAATCTCCCAGCTCACACTGGAACGCTCTCCACAGCTCCCTGACAGGAGGGTGCAGGTGGGGGTCAGGCTTTGCTTCCAGGCAACAAGGGACAGGACAAGAGGAAACTGGCTCAAGTTGCACCAGGGGAGATTTAGGTTGGATATCAGGAAAAATTTCATTCACTGCAAGATGGTCAAGCACCAGAGTCACCATTCCTGGAGAGAATTAAGAGCTGTGTGGATGTGGCACTTGGGGACATGATTAAGTGGCAGCTGTGATAGTGCTGGTTGGACTTGGTGAACTTTGAGATATTTTCCAACCTAAATGAATCCATGGGAGAAGGAGCAGAGGCTCCATGCAGGACCAGGAGGCTGCCCAGGGACACATCTGTCCATTTAAGATCCCAGCTTTGACACCAGGTTGTCATTAACCTTGAGCATCCTGCATTCTGGATTTTTAATACATTAACAGAGCAAAAAGAGGAGAGCTATCAGCAGAAGAGGAGACAAGAGTGCAGCAACACTGAATGATGAAGCAAGACGTCTTCAGAGCAAAAAACCCCTGATCAAACCTGTGTCAGATTTAAAGATTTTCACTTCTCAGCTATCAGGGTTACACAAGGGGATAGACTGGCAGATATATTATGTAAATAAGGATGAAAATACTTGCACATCTGCTTCAATCTTATTTTCTCAGCCTTTTGAAATAGTAATTACAAGTGTAGGTATTACAGCTCAGACACTCAGATGGTTTTGGGCATCTTCTTCCCACACTCCAAGAAAAATATATCAGAGCACAGGACTGACAAGGAGTGAGGTGCTTCACAGCACAGTTAAAAGCAGAATACAAATGTGATACAACTGCTCTTCTCTGTTCACTCAAAGAGGCTCCAACCCAAGGTTTCAGATCCAGGAAGGACTCAGCATGGCTTGGGGAGCTCCCAGACCCTGGCTGTTTGTCATGCAGTAACCTGAGTCCATGAAAAATACGTAATAACACAGCCTAATAATAAGTGGTATTGCCTCATGATTGCAGTTCTTTAGGAAGGAAAAGTTGTTAAAGTTGTGGCTTGCTTGCAGCTCTGATGAGAACAGGGTAGAGCAAGAAATGAGCTGAATGCACAGTGAGGAGGCACATGGCAATTTGGAGTGAAGGATTAACCCTTAGAGCTTGGCTCTAGAAGAACTCCTGAGCCACTTTATTCATTTGTCACTTCACAGCAGAGCTGAGGAAGGACAGCTGGACCCAAAATTCCTTGCATATCCACCTGTGTACATAGTTTGTGTGAGTTTCAAAGTTCCAGAAAAGCAGTTTATTTGAGTGACTGTTGGCAGTGGTGCAGTATCATGTAACAGAGGAGAGCTGGGCACAGGCACTGCAGAAAGGGACACAGCACCAGGCATGACAAACTGATGGAACAGGTTGTCCAGAGAAGTTGTGGATCCCTGGAAGTGTTCAAGGCCAAGGTAGGTGGGGGTCTTGGAGCAGTGGAAGGTGTCCCTGCCTTTGGCAGGGGCGTGAAATGGGACAACACAAAAATCCCTCCCAACCCAAAAGAATGATGTGATTTAATGACAGAAACAGACCCTCTCCTTGCCCATGTTGCCTGGAGAGTCTGGGTCAGTGTGCTACATCCACCTGCCACTCTCCCTCTGTCTGTCAGGGACAAAGCCATGGGAAGATGGGTCTGACTTGCCCAAGCCCCTTCTCAGCCCTGAATTAAACATTAAACATAATTACAGACCTAAACTATCTCTCCCAAGGACATCAGATCCACAACTCACCAAGGTCAGCATCACTGAGATCTGCAGGGCTAAGCCCCAGCAAAGAGAAGAGCATAACTGGCTCTGGTCTTTCCCAAAACTAACAGAAACAGCCAGAAACTTTTGCTTCTACAGTGACCCTTGGAAGCTTTGGTGTTTTCTGGTTTTTCCCTCTGAATGAGGTGGGAGTGGATGTTTTTGCATTAATGAGAAGTTTCCACAGGAAAACAAGCTGCCCACTGTCACAGGCAGAGCTCGTGGGAGCACGGCTGGGATCTCCAGCAGGTCACACCACATGTAAAATTCATGAGGCTCTGTCTGCATCTGAGACACTTGTGCAGCCCAGCTGGGGCTGGGAATGGCTCAGGCACCTCCCAGACCATCTCTCCTCCTTCCAAAGGGCTCCCTTCACTCCAAAGCCAGGCAAGACAGATGAAATGCACATCTCGACGAAGAGATTTGCTCCTCAGAGCCAGGAACACTGAACTCTTACCTTTCATTTTGATGGTTTCCATGGAAACCATAAAATTAAGCTATGCAGTTACTTACTGCAACATTATATAATCTACCAAACACTCTGATGTTTTTCAACAAATGTGTTTATTCTGGGCTGACTGGTGGTTTTTTTTTTTCCCTTTCCCAGTATTACCAGCCTGATCTGTGTTGATCTGATTAAACAAGGACCAGTGGTGTAAAATGAGGTATTAAAATGCAACTTCTGTCAGTTCTCCTCTCCAGAGAATGATGGCTCTGCCTGCTTCCACTGCTGGCTTGCAGCTGCAGTTTAAGGTTTTACAGCATTGCTCCTCTCCTGATCATACAGATTGGGTTGGATTGAAGATGATCCAATTCCATTTCCGGCCTTGGGGATAATAAATAGCTTCCACACTGCTCCAGGTTATCTATATCCATAGTATTAGCATGCAAAAAATTTGGTCCTATGCTGTGATTTTTTTGTTTAATTAGGGTCACAAGGCAGAGTGGAATGGGCTGCCTTCAGTTCCGTTTCCCACATGGACCTGAGGGATCACATCTTGGACAAGTGCTGTGGAATATCCTGCAAATTTATTATGAATAAAAAATCTCATTATAAAACAATGCTAATATGCATTTTTTGATGTTCCTGGCACTCAGCCATCCCTGTTGGAACTGGACCAGAGGCAGCAGCAATGTTTGGGATGAAGGAAGGTGCTGTGCAATCACTCTTTAACTTTTGTGGCCTGACTTATTATTTTAAATATAGCTTAGCAAAGCCACTTAGGTCTTCTTTGTTTTTCCAGCATACACGACCCTGCTGCTGTAGGGAATAATGCCAAAAACTTTCTCACCATTGCTGAGAATAAGCTCTTTCTTTAGTAGCTGCAGAGGGCAAAGGAAAGACCTCAGCTGGACTTTGGGGCTTGCACAGAACATGCAGTGGGACAATAGAGGCCACAAACACATGGATTTATGTCCTAAGAGAAGGGTATGAAAAGGATTGCAACTTGTAGGTCAGCATCCATCACCTTCCAGGGCTGTGTCTCTCAGACTACATTTGATAGTCAACTAAAAATGTCAAGGATATTATTCAGGCCTGATCAAGTCATTGTTTGGATGTTTTAGCTCTGACTTGTTCCTGCACCAGGTCTCACATCATACCAAGGAGGGTGTGGATACAGCACAGAAGAGCTTGGCCCATTCTGGGTTCAGAAGCAGAGAGTTCAGGTGTCACTGTGATTCCCTGAAACCCAGAAATCAGCCGTGGTCCATTTTATTTGCTAGTAAGTTAAGAAGCATTTTCAAAGAAATGATCAGGTCCAGCAAGGGCAGTGTAAATTAAAGCTGACAGAGATGCAGTCACTTCTCCTGGCAGCATCCTTTCTTATCTCTCCAATCAATTTATCCTTTCAGCAAAACCCACATCTTCTTTGAGTACTGCTCAGCCTTGGCATAGCATCTTGAAAATCCTTTTCTGTGGGTGATGGCTTTTGTTTTTGAAAAATTCCCTCCTTAAAGAGAAAGGGATTCCTCCTCACACCACTGACCATGTTTGCCATCAGGTGACATCACAGAAACACCATCCATATCCCTGGGAAATCTGTCTTTTCATGAGTTAATCTCATTCTGCTCCTGCCTCTTATCACTCACTGGCTTTGTGTGACATGTGAGACAGTGATCTTAGTATGATATAAAGACATAAAATGCTAAGCAACTGAAGCAGCTGCTCGTGCACCATTCAAAGAGCACACATACCCAATAAAACAGGCATTTACAGTGACTATAAATAGCTGGGAATAGCAGATAACTAATTATTTGAGTGTCAAAAAAACTCTAGGCAAGCTCATGTGACATAATGGCACATGTCATGGATAATAACTCCCAGCCTGACATGAGGATAGAATTTAAAAGAACGGGAGGTTTCCTGGGTTTGCCATAATGGTCAGTCTATTTTCTTCCCATTTCAGTGCTAAATATTGGAGATGTTTCTCTTGCTGAATACTTATATATTCTACTTCAAAATCAAGAGGTTCAGTTAGGTAAACTGGCATCCCTGAAAAGAAACTGCACCTAGAGAGGATGTTAGGAAGTGTAAGTATTTATTGTACCTTTTGACTTTTAGGAAAAGCTGTATTAACTTAAACTGCCTAATAAATCTCTACAAAGTAAAGACTGTGTTTAACATCTCTGCAGGATCTCATCTTTTCAATTTTCTGGTTTGCTGTTTCTCGTGTTTCTATGTATTTCTGGATGTGAAAAGTTTGCTCACTCTACACTCATTTTCTACTGCACCAAGCAGCATCACTGCTCAATTTTCACCATAATAAAGAATCATCATGAAATACAAAGAAAGTATCAGATAATGCAAATAGTGGTGGTTTTCTGCTTTCTCCTGAACTGGTTTTACTGACCCTGCAGACAGACTTTCCTGTGAGCCTCTTTATCCATGAACTTCCAGCATGTGGATGATAAACTCACAGGCTTATTTGTCTTCCAAATATTTGTGACACAGTTTAACTTCTTTTATTATTTTTTTTCAATAAACTGTTGAAGATTACTAGCTGCAAAACCCAAAGGTGGTTAAGGCAGTTGTTATCCCCTTGATTTTCTTTTTTGTTTCTTTCTACAGAGGATTGTTCAGACATTTCTGTGCTACATCACAGCAGTGTAGTTAATACAGTTACTCTGGTTACTCCCCCTATTTCTAACCTGAAGGGTTTTTCAAAACAGCAGAACATAGAAATAGGTTGAGCTTGTGACCCAACATGTTCAGAAACAGGAGGAGGACAGCACCGCTCTGGTATTAAATAGCAATTAAATAATCCATAAGCAATTAGCAAAACATATCTTCCTGGTGTTTCAGCAAGGGTCAGACAAAAGTAATTAAATAAATAAACGAGGGAAATAATGTGTTGAAAATGCTGGATGGAAAAGAATGAAGCTGCACCCAGCAGCCAGAGAATCATCACAACAGTGAGAATTACTAATTTTAGCATATCCAGAATTATTAGTCCTGAAGGACTGAAGGGACCTCCAGAAGCCTGAGCAGAGTTATGATCCTTATAACCTGCAGGTGCCTGAGGTCAAATCCCAAGATTGCTCCTCAGAAACCTGGGCACTGCTCCTGAGAAGGACCTGTGAAATCACCCAAAGCTTATTAAATGCTCAACTTCACACAACTTCCTCTGAGCCCACCATTGGCTCTGTTAGCCTTTGTGGAAGGAAATTCCATTTACTTCACTGTATTTTGGATCACAGCAGATCCTTGTGGCCATTAAAATTTGCTTCTTTCCTTCTTGCACATGAATATAAATTGGAGATTTTATGAAGTGATCTGTTGATATGGATGGACTTGCAGAAAATACAAGCTAGGTATTTTGCATAATTTGTAGAGATTTTATCTTTTTTATTTGCATTATTTATAGGCTCCTGATATTTTCCTACAGGAACAATCCCATCTAAACCAAATTCTGGCCAATTAAATATAACATTGATCTTCCTAATAACCTTTCACAAACCTTTTTTATACAGTTAACACACCAGAATAAATCCATGGATCACAGAGTAAAATTCACATGTTAAAAGGATAAATCAGAGGCAGTTGTTTTGATACATCAAAACTTGAATGCACAAGGACAGTGAAAGGATTACAGATTTGGGTAATACTTGTGAGATTTTGAAACTTTAACAGAAATTCAAATATTTTCTACTGCTTTAACATCCTTTCCTGCACTCCAGTGTCAGAGAACAAATATAATAATATTATTATAATAGTATTAAATATTATTATTATTATTATATATAATTATGATAATATTATATCAGAGGACAAAGAACATAAGAAAATTGATGCCACAGAAATATTGTCCATTCTTTGAGTTTAATTTGGTTTAACTTTAGAGGCAAAAAAAGGTGAAGTCTCACCTGTCTGAGCTGAAGAGGATTTTGCTTGGAGACTAATGGCTTAGCTAGTTTAGGTTTGGGTAAATATTTCAGAAGGATTCTGGGCTTTAATTCTTGTGTAGTGCAGCTACCACTGGTGTGGTGTCAGAAGAGGCTCTTGAGAGAGAAGCCTGTGTCAACAGAAGTTTTCAAGCTGGAGGAAACTCTTTGGTGTGTTTTCTGACACTGTGACATCAGGTGGATATGCCACAGCTGTAGTTAAGTTTTGCAGAACCTTGTTGTGTCAGCCTTACCCTGGGGAGCACCAGGAACAAGCAATTGTTCTTCTTTATACAGCAGAAAAACTTCCTAAAGGAAAAAATAATCTTGTTAGCTATTCTTTTAGAAAAAGTCTCCACACCGTGTGGCTTCTGGAGAAGGGAATTGCATCTGGGCTGTGCATCCTTCCCTGCTGAATTCAGCTGCAGAGATCCTTTTCCACAGATACCAGCTCAACACAAATCATTTGTGGTGACAAGGTCTTTAATTGGGATGGCTCAGAAATGATAAACCAAGACCCAGAGAAACATCCTTTACAAAAATCCATTGGTTTTGCACACAATGATTAAGAATTCCCTGGTGCTTCTAGTGGGAAGCTGCCTGGGTTGGCAAACTTTCCTACTCCATAAGAATACAAAACTTAAATCTGGGCAGCTGCAAAAGGATCTCAAATTTCTCCACAGACCCCCTCATGTAAAAAAAACTCAAACAAACAAACCAAACCTGAGAAATTCAACAGCATCAAATTATGAAGCAGAATAGTGAAGTTAATTTCCACAAGATTGCCTATAAATCATATCTATTACAGATATATATCTACAATAGACATGTATTATATTATATATGTTTATATATGTATACTATATAAAATAGAAATATTATATATGTAATACGATATTATATATGATATGTAACATGTTATATATTTATATACTAATATATATTATATATATTTAAACTATTTTAATTTTTTATATTTTATATTTTTAAATTTATATTTATTTCAACATACTTTATAGGTATATTTTTATATATATATATAAAGAGGGAGAAATATCTTATCTTACATATATATGCATTTCTACAAGTCTAAAATATGGATGATTTAATGACTCTGTGTGTCACATACCTTCATGCATATGTTACATGTACCTGTGTAATTATATGTATAACTAAATACACTTATAAACAATTTCAAGGTGTGTCTCTGCATGGCAGTGTACAATCTAAAGGTACTGAAACATTAGGCATTGATTTCTCCCGAGCTAACAGGATTTGTGGCTGGATCCCTGCATCCCAGCAGAATGATTTAGAGCCAGGGAGGGACCTCTGTGCATGACAATTTCCCCCCTGTTGGGAGGCATCAGCTCACAGTTTGGAATTCCTTTTAAAACCTTCAGTGTGGACTGTGCCCCGCTGGGTAATTCTGGCTGCAGGTGCTCCAGGTGAATCCTTTGTAGGATAAGGAAAGGTAACAGGGAGGGTGTAGTAAAATTCCTGATGTAGCATGAAGGGAGCACTGCTCACTAGAAAGGGTTTCCCACTCAGACCAGAGGTTTGCACATTATGATGGGACCCATGATCAATGTCATCCAATATATAAAAGCATCCACATGTGGGTAGGTCACCCCTGGGCACTCCAAAGAATCATCACTGGGGAAATTTCACTGCTTTCCTGCCTCTCTTTACTACATCTCCAATATAAATAGGGCAGAAAGCCCAAAATTTGAATTAGGTTTCCAAGTAGCCAAAAATTATGTCAGTGGCTTTTGGGACATAGAGCTGGACTGTTCTAATAGTTCAGCTCTATGTTCTCTGTGCTGCAGAGACAAAGAACCCTAAATTCCTTTTCTATGCAGGGTGGAAAGTACAAGAAAGACTAGTTTGGTACCAGCAGGAAGCTCAAAGAAGTCAGCACTGTGCAGAAAAAAACACTCCCAGGTGAAATCCATTGTAGAATACCTCTGCCAGTCTCGTGGTGTTTTGAGGATTCATCTCAAGCTAAAGCACGAGTGATGGATTCTTCCCAGCTCCCATTTTCCTATCAGACCTTAGGATAAATCAGCTGGCAAACTCTCCTAAGCCATAAATCAAATAAGTAATTTCTCATGATGTGGCCTCCCTAGAATTACTTGACTGGAACAAGGCAGAAGACTCCAAATGCTCACTGTGTTCGCTTCTTCTCAGTGTTTCTTACCAACACAAGAGAACTTTTTAAAAGAAAAACACAAAATCAGAACAGCCTTGATGAGGATAATTTTTGGAATGTATAAGTTACGAGCTCACACCTGGCACTCAGCTCCTCTCAGGAAGCAGCACTGCTGCCTGCCCTCTCCAAGTGGCACTGAGAGAGACTCCCAGTGTTATTTTTATGCTCCTCAGCCTGAGCATCTGCCTGAAGAGCAGAACGGACTCCTTGCCTTCCCTCCCACTCAGGGTCTTCATTTCTGCGTCAGAGATTCTTGTGGTGTCTGGGATGTGACAGCCTCAAGGCTGACTTTCAGAGCTTGCTTGCTTCCGAGTTTATTATTTATGTCCTTCTGGCTGCCTCTCCGGATACTCAGTGCCAGGTGCTCAGGTACTTAGCAGGAGGTTTTGGTGGCCAGCAGTCAGAATCTCCAATAAAAATCTCATGGTTTGAGTGAAACATTTGATAGATCTGTGTCTTGTGTAATAGAACAGCACAAAATACTTGTTTTTCCTTCCCTCAGTCTGCATCCTGAACAGTCTGGAGAAGTAAATATGGCATATTACTCAATAGACAGCACAGACAAAATTTCACTGGGTTGCTATCATGCAGCCTGGCTCTAACTATATAATAAATAGGTATTTCTAAATTATTTATTATAAAAATGTATTTACTATAACTTTCATAACTCTCATCAAGATAAAGGTCAAACCTAGAGAAATGGCACCTCCCAACACGCAGCAAAAGGTTAAAATGAATAAAATCACTCAGCTTCTTAGCAGTAATGAGGAGTAACTCCATTACTTTTAAAGATCTTACCTTGGCACAAAGTTGGTGTGAAGAAGGATCTACACATACTCTCCACCTCTATTTTAAAACTTTTAATGAGATACAGAAAATCTGAAAGAAGTCTCCAGCTGTCTTTACTCATACCAAGGCTCTGGACTTCAGGCAACAGGAGATTGAGAAATTACCAGCTTGGGTCTTTCTCTGCTTGAATATTTGCAAGTTTTAGCAATTAGCTAAGATAAAGACCATCTGTAGTCTTTATCAAATGCTAAATATTTCCCTTAATTGACTGTCATTATTACTAATGCCTTTCTATGGGCTACTAAAGAAAACATTTGACTTCTCATGGATTTGAAGAGGATCACAGTGATTCACCTTAAGGCAAAAATCCTGATGAGAGCAGTTTTTAAGCTTTTAGGCTCATTCAGGCTCTGAAGATAATTTTTTTTTTTTTGGAAGTTTTTATGGCACTTATCTCCTGTTCAAGTTACTGTTTTTGTTACTGCACCATGGAAACTCCATTCCTGACCCAGAACTCACTGTGCTGCCATCACCTCAGCATTCCAGTCCTGTTTCCCTGGCTGGACCCAGCAAAAGTGCTTCCACTCACAGCATCTTAACTCCTAGGGCTGGGACCCACCTAAGTTTGTACACCTAACCCATCTAACCTGGGCATTTGTTTAGTCACCCAATCTCCCTCTAGTTTGGAAGGAGAAAAAAATCATTTCCAAAACCTGGAGAATTCCATCTCACTCTGGGAGAATGGATGGCTTGTAAATGCACTGATGCCAACCCAAGCATGCAGGCAGTGCCTCACCCTGCTCCCTGTGCCACAGACTCGTGCTAGATTAAGAAAAAACAGCCATTCAAATTAAAAGTTAGCCAAAGACTCACAATGCTGAGAAGTTGGTCCATGCCTCCTAAAAGACCTGAAGCTTGGGGGTACTTTTCTATGGACAAAGGTGGAAATAACCCCCACACTTCATCTCTCTGAAGAAGATGCCTTCAGCTTTGTCCTTTGCTACCACCCTGGATCTTCCCTAAACTTGCAGTCCTCACTCTGTTTTCCATGTTATCCCACCAGCATGCGATAAAACATCCCTGCAAGAGCTTGCAGGGTTCTGTGTTGCTCAAATTAGGTGTCTTTCTCATGTTGGCCTAAAAGAAAATCTGCTGAGCTGCTAACTCTTGTTGGGGTTTGACCCTTTAAAATGTGTAATGTGGCTCCTTTGCTCCTCTTACTTGACTTCCTGCAGGAACTCTGAGTTTCTGTGCAAATTCTGAAGAACCTGGAAACCATCACTGTAATGTAGGTGGTTTCCCTTTTGCCTGTGCAAGTTTTCTAACATTGTGTGTGAGAGTGACCTTTAAATCATGGAGAGGTTTCTGTTTTAAGCCACCTCTGTCTAAATTTCTGTCTCAGCAACAGAATTAAATTTGTCTCCTTCTCCAAATAAAGTTCAAGACTTCCTCACTTACAAACTGTTGCTAAAACTGAGGTTCTGCTAAGAATCCACTATGGACTGTGTTAACAAATAAGAAGCATGTATGGTCAGACAAATCCCAATTTACCTCCAAGTTTAAACTGATGAGCTTACAGGACCAGAAGTATCCACCCAAGGGAGAGGGCAGGGCTGGGAACTGGAGGGTCATGCCATCATACAACTTTCTTAGCTTCATCACGAGTTTATACCAGACTAGGATGACTATATGGCAACCTCGTGCTCCAAAAACAATTGTCACATTCCAAAAAAAATTCCCCTTTCTTTAAAAAATCCTTTTTAAGGTGATACTAGATTTGATCCCACTCATATACTCACTCCAAGGAGCAGAACCTGGTGAAATCTGGGACTGGCACAAAAGGAATGGATAGGAATGGGCAGCTGGAGGAGGGAAGGGAGGGGAATATCTTGCAGCCGCCAATTATCAGCCTGAGTTAGGCTGGTGTGAAGCTGCAACCTCAGAGCACAATGTTTGGTGAGCCCAGTGGGCTGAGCAAAGTCCCTGACACCGATATGTTTGTGTGTAGAGCTCTTGCCTTACCCAAAATCTCATTAACCTCCTGACCCAGGTAGCTCCTGCTAAGATCTAATTCATTTCCCCCCCTTCTTCTTCCATCATTACCCCCTCAAAACTGTTTCTGTTTAATATCTTGCCTTTAAAACTACTGTTTCATTTTCCCTTCTGCCAACATATCACCTTCAGTGCAAAGGTGCTAAAGAAGATAAATTTTCCCTGCAAACTCTATATCTCAGCAATATGAGCTCTCATCAAGCAGTGATGCCATGCCGGGGAGGGGATGTCGAGTCAGGATTTGATCTCTTTTAGTTGCACAAGGTGACCAGGAAGATTTGTCTACATCCCTCTGCAGAGGTAGGAAGGTTAGGGGCCTACAGTGAGGCTCAGTCATCTAAAAGTCATGAGTGTAAGGACAGTTTCTGTTATTTATTTCTTATTTTCACCTCTGGCAAAAAAACACCAAACAAACAAATCAGCACGTCCTCACTGATTGCCACTGGCCCTGGATGAAGTGGGTATATTCCCTGTGCCAGTGGCTCCCAAACCTCTGAGCAGCTACAGATCTCTGTGAACTCTAAAATTCCCCATGGTTCAGGCTCATTAGAACTGACAAGTTCTGCAAATTGCTGTGCTTAATTTGATTTTGCATAAAAGCTTCAGACCACAAAGGGCAGTCCCCTGGACCACGGTTTGGACTGAAGCAATGACTTGCAGGTGAAGTTCTTCTGGAAACAACTGCCTCTATTCCATGTACAAGCCAAAATGCAGGATACTGCTCTTGGGATGGGCAAATACCCGGCACAAGTGTAAACTGGGAGAGGAGTGGCAAGAGAGCAGCCCTGCAGGAAGGGATCTGAGGTGTTGGTTGGCAGAGACTCAACAGGGGAGGGAGATGCTGATATCTTCTCCCCAGTATCCAGTGTTGACATGTGGTTCAAAGCTGTGCCAGGAGAGGTTTAAACTGAACATGAGGAAGCGTTTCCTCACTGAGATGGTGATCAAACACTGGAACAGGCTCCCTAGAGGGATAGTCAAAGCCTCAAGCCTGTCAGTGTTTAGGAGGGATTTGGAAAATGCCCTTAATAACATGATTTATCCTTTGGCCAGTCCTGAAGTAGTCAGACATTTGGACTAGATGATTGGTGTATCTGACTCTTCCAAATATTCTATTCTATTCTATTCTATTCTATTCTATTCTATTCTATTCTATTCTATTCTATTCTATTCTATTCTATTCTATTCTATTCTATTCTATTCTATTCTATTCTATTCTATTCTATTCTATTCTATTCTATTCTATTCTATTCTATTCTATTCTATTCTATTCTATTCTATTCTATTCTATTCTATTCTATTCTATTCTATTCTATTCTATTCTATTCTATTCTATTCTATTCTATTCTATTCTATTCTATTCTATTCTATTCTATTCTATTCTATTCTATTCTATTCTATTCTACATTTTTAATTAAATAATTTAGAAAATATATCTGTGCCTAAAACAGGCCTATAATTGCCCATGTCCCAGCTTTCTCACTGGTGTAAAACAGGCTTGGCAGCATTTTGCACAGCCTGCATCTCATGCTGTCACTGCTCTCCAACTGCCTCATCCCACAATGTAAAGTGATAACCAGAAATCAAGATTTAAGTTTTCTTGTCAATTAGAAACTCCAGGTAGAAAGAAAAGAAGAAACTAAATCCTCTGTCTCAGACGAGTGAGATACTGGATATTGTTATTTTTATATCGCTCAATCATTCATGACTTGAGCTATAAAAAGTCCTAAATTCCTCATGGTCCCATATTGAGATGGAAGTTAATGCTTCATTAGCAGTAAAAGCTTCAGGTTATGTGAGTGAGTAACCTTTTGTTCAAACATGATGTCTGACATTTGCATAACTACGTCTGTCTCTGAGTTATTGAGATGATGTGACTCACCAAGCTCTTGTAAACAGGTTTTTTCCTTTCCTGCCTCCTCTCAATACCACACTCACACTTTGCTGTCTAACAGCTGTCTGCTAGGGAGATGACATTTTTAGGCTTCATCACGTCAAAATAATCCCTCTCCTTTACCTGGCAGCTGGTCCTGGAGATCAGAGAGCCCAAACCAGTGTTGCCTCACCCAGCTGAGCGCCTGCCCTATGTGAGATGTTCTGCAGAAACAGCAAGGCAGAGCTGAAATCACCTTCTCACAGTGTCCCAAAGATCTTTGCACTCACCCTGGTTTCACACAGTGGAAAGGTGACCTGGAAAATCCCTTCTATAACTTCCTTCTGTAATTACTTATATGAGTTTACATGTAAAATTATTATCAAAACTTTTTTAGCCTCGAGCCATCTCTGAGCTCTGCCCAGGAACAAAATAACCTTGGGTGGAACAATGGGACAGCTGAGGCTTTTGTTTTAAGTGGTGACTGGTTCTCTACCACGACATGAGACTGATTAGAGCAATTTTAGGCTTGGAAATACTAGTAGAAAATTATGTCAGGAAAATATATCTCATAAAATATAAATATTCCATAAAATTAACCAGTTCCCTCTTCAAACCAGCCAAAGACTGCTCTGAAATGTCACTGTCCCTGAGAAAGGTAGGTGTTTAAAGTACAAGGTCCCCGTTGTAGCAAACTCAGTTCCAGATTTAATGGGGCAAGAACAAAGTAAAAGCAGGAACAAAAAAGATACTTTTCATGGTCACATTTGGGGTGTGACTGCAGGAACATCTGAGCTGCCATGTAAAGGCAGGATCTGTCGCACATTCTTCTCATTTCCCCTTTCCTGCTGACAGTTCTTCTGTCTTCTTTCCTGCTCTGCCTCCCCTTTTTATTGGAGCTGTTGTTTATCAGGGTGCTCTGGTCCTGCTTAGCTTGTTGAACTATATGGAAAACAGTTCATTATCCCTTTTTTTTGGAAGGAGGAATGGAGGGGAAGGCTCATTTTCTGCCAAGCCAGGGAGTTGGGCTGGCCCTCAGCATCATCTGATGAGCTGATAAGATATATACAACATCAGCATGTAACCAGAGATGGCAAAAAGAGAAAAATCTGGGGGAGAGAAATGGGAAATTTTTCCTGTGCAATTTTAACTTCTGATTTGTGGATTTCTTCCCCTGAAACTGTATTTACTGCTGTCAGACTCCCTTGACTTGCATACGGTGAAGCCTTGGACAAAAGGTGAGCTTTGCCTTTTCCATCTGCAGGTTCTGATTAGAAAAAGCAGATGCCCTCAGAGCAGTAATTTGAACAAATCTCCATGGAGAAGGTAGCAGAGCCCTCAGCAAAAGGCCAGCAATTAATCTCTGATCTTCCTTTGCTTTAGGATGAGGTCACTTATGAGCACTGATGAAGATATGGACAACACCATCCTTGTACAGAAAAAAGATTTGTCCTGATTTGATGTTTCACACCAACCAAAAGAAGAACCACCTTTTATTTTCTGTTTGTTTTGGGTTTTTTTTTTTGTGTGTATTTCACTGTGTGAGTGTGCGTCAGGGGGGTTGTTTGCTTTTTTTTGGGTTTTTTGGGGTTTATTTGTTTTGTCAATGCATCATGAGTTGTCTCAGAGATTGGACTTTGGGTCCTGTCTGCAAGAAGGAGGTGGCATCTGGATCCCAAAGAAAGCTGGAATCCTTGAAGTTCCTCTCAGGGGGCTGGCCCAGAGAATTCCTAAACACCAACCTCCTAAAGTAAACTGTAAAAGCTGATTCTTCCCAAATTTTTTAACCTCACATTTTCCTGTTTCTTTGCACCACATTAAGGTGCCATTCCTAGTCCTACAATGCTCTGTGGAGTTATGCATAGGATGACAATCCTGGTAAACCAAGGAGACAAAGTTTTTACTTAACAAAGTTCATGTCAAAAGAGAATTTGCTGTTTTCTCTGTAGAACGGGACTGGTTGCAAGCTCTCCCTTGATTTACATGTGCTGTACCCAGACAATCCTTCCTGGAGAATGGGAAGTAAATTCTGATCAGCCTGATACACCCTCCTTCCTCTCAGATCAACAGGAGGAAAAGAACTGGCTTTAAAATTCAGCAGGTTGTTTCTCCATTTAAATTGGTGATTTGGATTCCGGTTTGGAGCATAAGGAAGCATAAATTATAACACAAATGAGAATGTGGGAGACAGTGTAGGAAAATTCTGTATTAAAAAAAAAAAAAAAAAGCAGAGAGGGAACAACATTTGGGGAATAAAAAGTAGGGCAGATTTTGAAATATTCTCAAAACCATTTAACACCATCTGTCAGGGGTTTGTGTTGCTAGGGATTTATCATCTCCTATCTACAAAATCCTCTGGCTAGTGAAAACAAATTTGGGAAAAGATGATTAAACTTCTCCTACCCTTGGATTCCCACCCCCACTCTCTCACCAACCAACTCATCTTCCTAACTGTGCTGGGAGGAGGCATCCTCTGAATCCATGAGCAACTCCATGGAACGACCAGCAATTTTTAGAAAATCCTAACAGTCTCAATAGCATCTCTTTCAGCTTGCCACAGCGTAGTTTGATTCTGCAGTGCTAACAAAACAACCCCTTCACAGCCCAAGGGTCAGCTGAGCTCTGAATGATAATGTCCCTGAGGCAGAGGATTGATTTACAGAGGGGAAGCAAATGTACAAATCCAAAAGCATTGGATACAGAAACCTCACAGGCAACTCCCAGGGGTTTTTTACTGCACATCCTGGAAATGTTTTGACCAAAACCTACCTTGTATATTTTTAAATCCTATTGATCTCACTTGGTCTGGAGGTTGCCTTTTCAAAAGGCCAACTGATAGCTGTCTGAAGTGCTGTTCTAGTTGCATAATGATGATGTTATGAGCAAGTGACATATTGCAGATGGGTGTAAGGTGCTGGAATAACCTACTTGACTAGAAATGGTTAAATGCATGCAAATTTCACTACCATTTTTATTTCAAATAAGCAATAGAGTCAGTTCCTAATTGCTGTAACACTGCCTTTGGGGGGGAACTAGAACATTATTTGCTTCCACTCAGTAGGTTTCCCTGCACTCCTATATGCCTCGGGGTAAAACATGAGGTCTCCTTACAGAAGAGCAGAGAAGGAACAACGTTTGGGGAATAAAAAGCATTCCGTGGAATCCCATCCCTATCAAGCTGCAGGAGATGTAAAACCCTCCAGGTCTTCTTTATCCACAGACAAGAATGTAGAGACAGCAACACTAAATATCCCACAGGGGCATTTCTGCAGAATAAAAGAAAAAAAAGTAATTTGTATTCTTGTACATTTCAGTGGAATGGAAAATAATTAAAAATTAACTGGATGTTACCTTTGTGAAAAGCTTGTTTAAATAATCTAGTTTGTTTGGTTTTTTTTTAATGTGTTTCAATCATTTTTTACAGACTCTACCATTTAAGCTGTTCTAATAAACTAGTTATTTCAACTCCTCTTTAGGCATTTAGTAGCCTGCTATAAATGTCTTAGAAATGTGCCTTCAGATTGAATGTTTTTCTTGATGTCTTTTTTCCTTTCTGAAAGCAAATTATAGACAACATGCAAATGCACTAATCAGAGAGGGTTTTTAAATAAAAGTGTGTGTGCTGAGACAATTAAATTGTAATTGTCTGATAACAGAGGCTCTGGAATGCCAACTGAATCCCGGGAAGTGCAATGA
The DNA here is from genome assembly GCF_030490865.1 of Poecile atricapillus. NCBI lineage: Eukaryota > Metazoa > Chordata > Aves > Passeriformes > Paridae > Poecile > Poecile atricapillus. Next base: position 4,297,460 of record NC_081288.1, read on the forward strand.
AGAGCAATACTGCCATTAATTATTCTGTGTGCTGGGGAGATGGGCCAGTTTGCCAAGGGCTGTAGGTGGGTCTGATTAAAGTATGTGAAGAGGATCAGATCCATGCTCTGTGGTGACATCAGTCCTTCCAGGGACTTGTTTTTTAGGGAAAATAAGGTAAATGTTTGGGATGAGGAGAGCTAGTGTGTAGAAAGGGTCCTAATTTGAGGAAACAGTGAGAATGGAAGTAGGAGATCAAAAAAATGTAGGAGGACAGCACATGGTAGAGAGGGCTGATCTAAGAAGAGGTGGAAGTGGGAGTGGGTTTCCATCTCTAGATGAATTAAAGACTCTGGATATAATTTTTATTGATGTTTTCCCCAGCTAATTTGGGTAAGACCTATTCTCAGTGCATGAGCGTACATTGATATTTCTGAAGATACCAAGACCTTGCCCTCCTGTCTTACAGTGTGGCCAACAGGGGTTTCCTGCCATTTGGAACCTGAATGTGCCATTCTTGGCTCAGCTGAGATGCTATTTTGACACCAATCCAAAGGATGAAGTGTTGTGTGTTTGCTTGCCACCAGCCAGACACTCAATGGCTCATTTTTCATTTGTTGTCTCCAAAGCAAAGCTGTGTGTGCCTGCCAGACCTTCTTGCTTGGGTATCCCTGACAAATGGCAACTCCAACACAGAAGCAAAGTGATCTTTGGTCATAGACAGAGCTACAGCAATGACACATCACCCAAAGATGTTCTGGAGTCCACTCAAGGCAGAAAGAAAAGGACTCCAGGGTATTTTTGATTCAGGAGTGCAATTTTTTTGACCGCACACCCTGCCTGCGACCGTGGAAGACCACAGCCCTGGGCTGGAGGAGGATTCAACATCTGTGTGCAGATGAAATAAAGCTGTAGCTTATCTAAAATCCAGAAAGTGGAGGTATACTTTTCCACAGATTTCTATGTCCTTACAATGAAATCTGTGGTTCTTTCTTGAGTTAAATGTCAAGCAAAGCAGCCAAACCTTCCCCAGTGTTTTCTTGCTGCAGAGTGCAACCACGCAAAATATCCATCCCTTTCCCTACATCCTACAAATGCTCAGAGTGATATGGCAAAGAGAGAGGAGCTGTATGTTCTGCATGACTGCCTCTACGCACATCCTAGCAGAATTTGTCCAAAAAGCGAAGGCAAATGAAACAGCTTGTCTATTCCATTGTTTACAATTTGGAATGCTACTTCCTAGAATCTCTGAATTTGCTGAACTAAGTGCTGGGCTCTGGGTAGCTGTGTAAACTCACAGGAAAATCACTAAGGATGTCATTTTAATCCTTTTGGCTCTGATGGCTCAACTCTATTTTCTCTAGAGGGGTTAGAATTTAACCTTGAGTTCAAAAGCCTGAAAGAATCCTAACCAGATGGATAATGAAGAGGTAGACAGATAAGTGACAAAATGGATATAAGCTTTTCTTTAATTTCAAATTGGGCTTTATGAGGAATGTACACCTTAGCAACCTTTTACTCCCAGAAAGGGAAGAGTTTGAATGCTGGCTTTTAATAATTCATGCAGTGATTCTTGCTGGATGCCATGTGAGTATGAATTTGCTTTTCTTCTGTATAAAGCTTCCATTCAATTGGGAGAAAAAGATCTAATATTTACATGTGTGAGGATTAAACTATGATGGTATTTGTGAGGTGAGAAATCTTATTATTGCCACAGAAAGCGTTTATCAAATGGGTTTGAGTTGAGGACTTGAAGCTTCCCACAGCTACGAGAACACTGCATTGCTCAGACAAATGCTTTTCTCTGTGACTGCAAAGTAACTCTGATTCATATTCGAGTCCCTAACTGTGCTTGGAATATGCTCTTTAAATGGGGCTTTCAAGTCCCTCTGCTCACCTTAGAGAGATCCACACTTCAGTGTTGCTCTGACCCAGCTGTGGCAGTGACAAATCACTTTCCACAGTCACTTAACAGCAGCTCTCAGTATTGGGCCACTGGCAGACAAAGCAGCTGTGATGCCTTTAATTCAGAAGTAATGACTTTTGTCCACTGAAAACTGGATCAATGCACTAAACCCTTTTCACTAAAAATCAGAGGATTTCAGTTACTACCCAGGTAGGCAAGAGCTGCTGATTCCAACTGCACATCACTAAATATAGAGCCCAAAATGCTCCCCATAATTTTGTCTTCTATCCCACACATGAGAAGTCTGCCTTCAGAGAAGAGTAAATAAAATTATGAACACAAAGGGACTGATCACAAGAAAAATCTCTTAAGTTTCCTTCTCACAGAAAACAAATCTTTTGTTTTCCTTTCCCTGAAGGATGTGCCATAGAAGAAATATCAACAGCTGCTTATATAAGGAGGTGTAAAATGCAGAAACATGGAGTTTCACTTACATGGGTTTTTCATGATTCAGTATTTTTTGACAACTTTGGTAACTGAGGAATGGAAAAGTTTTGGGGAGAGGTCACACCAAAACAGTTAAAAATTAGGAAAACATTTAATTTCAAGACTCAAAGTGCTGTTTCTGATAAGGCCTGGCTATATTGTTCACACTAAACCAGATCAATTATGCCACTCAAAGGCAAGCAGGGTTCCTCCTCAACAAAGTAAAGACATTTGATAGGAAATCCTAAAAGCATTTTGGATAATCTGAGGTTGGTCTGCTCTGATTATTCTGATTCTTTGCCTGTTTCAGGAATTAATTTTGTGCTGTGGTTACCATAATAATTGCCATTATTCTTCTGCTTGGCCACTGTGTTCAGTAACACTTTTTTTTTTCATGTCTTTGATTTATGTAAATGTTGGCCATTTTAAAATTATGAGCATGTCTTCCAAAGATGCCAAGCCATCATGGTAATCCTTGGATTTGCCTTCCTTCTACCCAGCTCCATCATCCATGGCAGAAAAAGAACATCCTCACTGCACTGGGGGGATTGGACTAACCTGAAAATGAACCCATTTCCCCTCAAAATCCTGATCTTTGTTTCCAAAAGTGCAAACTTACCTTGAAATTATCACAGAAATCAAGCCTGGCTGGTGACTCATTTTGCCATGGGGACCTTTTGGATCATTTCTTCCCACACATTTGTGGGGACCTTGAAGCATCTCCAGTCATTGGGTCAGATGGACACAATCATATGTCTGTTGCATGTAAAGTGGCAGATGGAGCTTCTATGGCAGAGAACTTATTTCTTGTTAGTGCATATGAGCCCTCCCAGAAACAGCTCTTCCCAGCAAGTCCACCCATGTGGGAATTCTCAAAGCTTGAGCACTGATTTCTTATATGATTTGATGCAGCATTGTCTCTCTTGTCCCTAAACCACTTGTGCTTTTTTATTTATCTGATGTGCACATACATAAGAGACTGATGTTAGCTGAGAGCTGCAGGTAATCACGGCACAACCCAAACTTAATTAGGATGTATTTGTGTATTCAATTACTCATGTTCAGAAGTTTATATAAGATCAAGGCTCAGTATTGTACCCACGGCCTTTATATTCACTGCATGGGTAGTAACAAAAAGACAATACTCTTTGTCCAAGTTGCAAGGTTTCTGCCAATATTTGCCATCTGGGACACATTCCCTATCTTTGCTCTTGCCTTTGTGTCTGAAGTAGCATCATCTAAATGGCAAGACACGTTGCAGCCACACATGCTTAGTGTTTGTTACTTGGCTGATGTTCAGACTCCATGGAGAAACACTCATAAAAATTGTCCTGATCAAAGGACAACAGCAACAAAACTTTGCAGATGTGTTAAGGACGTATCTGGGGCTGGGCAAGGAGTTAAAGTCATTTGAAGGCAGTGTCTTTAATGGATCCATTCTGTGTGGGTGCTGGCTGGGATAAATCTGTTTCCATGAACACTTTTAAAGTTCCAATGATTCATTTTCTCTTGCTGGAGCACAGTGGGATTATGTCCGTGCAGCTGTGTCAAACCTCTGTGGGGAGGTTCTTAGGTTGAACCTCTTAGTTTCACATTGTTACCTGTCCTGCAGTCCCTGAAAATGCTCCTACAGCTTCATGGAGACCAGGAATTCACTCTGAGACATCCTGAAAAATACTGGCAGTCTTAGAGGACAAAACTTTTATCTCTATTAAAATCAGGTTGCCTTTTTGTCCTCCTTTGTTCCTGTCTAGCGAGGTCCTCCCTCTCTTGGAGCAGGAGCCGGTAGAAAGGGAATACACCCCAAACCCCATTGCTTTTCCCAGCACCAAGGATGCATTGTCATGCTGCAAAAGTATCAAGAGCAACACAAGACTATTGCCAATAAGAATTAGGTTGTTCTGGTCCAGGATATCAGCACTACAGATGCCACTTAAACTTTGCACTGAGCCCTCATCAGTGAAAAGGATCAATGTGATTTGAAGCCAACCTCTCCTGCATAAGTCTCCTACAGCAAATCACAGCTGGAGTAATATTAAAGTCAACTAATAAGAATTAATTTTTATTGTATCGCAATGTTTCATTCCACCTGCAATTCTTCTGAAGTTCATAGCACAATTGTCCAAAAAGAACCTCTTTTAGGGAAATGTTACATGGAAAGAAAAGCAAAAAATCTTTTTGTAAAATACCTCATTGCCTTCCTTTTTGGTTTAGATCATGCTCTGAAAATTGAAATTCCTTGGAAGCTGGCAGCACTCTCTGGTTCATGTACATTCTGTTTCTAACAAGACAAAGACTGTAAAACCTTGCACCCCGTGAGGTGAAGTGTCCAGGTAGATGGATGGTCTCTAGAGGAGCAGCAATGCCCATGGGAGTGCTCTGCTTTGATGTGGTTGTTACAGCTGGCAGTCAGAATTACTGACAGACAGGCACACCCTGTCTGCCTTCTAACCCCACTTATTTTATGCTAAACACTCCTCTCCAGTTTCCAGATTCTTTCCTGACTACTGCTTATGAATCCTATAGTCAGAAATTAACTTAAAAACACAATGAAGCCCTTAAAAGGCTCATTACTTGAATTCAGGTGTTATTTTTGTGGGTGTAGAGGTTGAGTGTGGGAAGACCTGTTCCCTTTCTGTTTCTCCTTTTTCTGTGGATATTAAAAAGGACAGAAATAACATCTCCTGCCACCCAGTCCTCACCCATGCTAGATATACTCCATCTTTTAAAAAGCCATCTCATAGCAGCTGATGGTCCTCTTGCTGGATTTGAGCAGCATTTCAGGAGCAATTAAAGTGCTTAGAGATGTGTCTAAGGAAGAAGATATTCCTCTGTCCTCTCTTTAAATGAAGCTGCTATTCATTCACCAACATTCCTAATTACCAGCACAATAATTGAAATACTGGAGTAACCAATTTGAGGAAGGGGAGCAGGGGCCAGGGTGGTTTTAGTGAAGCAGAGGATGGAAAACTTGGTGCCAGTGACAGCTGAGCAAAGGGTTGGACTCGATGATCTTGAAAGTCTCTTCCAGCCTAGTGATTCTGTGATTCTGTGAAAGGTAATTCACCTTGGAGGGATGTAGGCAAAGATGAAGAAGAGACAAAGAAATGGTGCAGGCACAGCCAGGAAGTGAATGGAGGTTTGAAATAATTCTCTTTATTCCACAGCAGACTTTTGGAGTGATTTTAGCCCATGAAGTCTCAGGGACACTGGTTCCTTCAGAGGGATGTATGTAACCCAGTTGGGCTTGGTGGAAGATACCATTTCATAAGAATGAGAGATGGAAGAAGAGGCTCTGGATTCTCTCAGGTATCCTGATCCTATTGGCAGTGAGGATTCAGGAGCTATGGGGCAGGGAAAGCCCCTTCTTTTGTCTCTCCACTGTTCTGTACCCCCCACCCCCCTAGACAGGCTGTTATCTCTAGGGCCAGCTCCCACGTTCCATGAGAGAAACAACAGCACAGACCTCTGGTGGAGATTCAGGTGTACTCCCTTCCTCCTCCTCCCAAGTTTAGGCTCTTCACAGTATTCCTCTATGTCCCTGATCATTCCAAGGCCCAGGCATCTTCACACGAAACACACAGATATGTGATTCTGCAGCAAGCTGGGAAGAAGAAGGAGGTTGCTGGTGGGATGCTGGATAGTGGTTTCCACTTAATCTCTGGGTGTAGGATCCATAAAAAACAGTCATAAAACACTCCTGCTCTGGAGAGACAGAGGGCAGATGACCTGGGAGCAGGCAGCAAACACGACAACTGAATTGTTGTCACCCTGGTATTATTTTTATTTAATTACATATTATATTTATACACAAACTTTTTGCACTATTTGCCCTTTTTGGGGTCTGTCTATGACTCCTATTGAAACTGAGTTTCCCCATGGCAGTTGCTGCCTCTTGTTACTGCAAAGCCCTGGGTTTACAGGTACTGGAATACATGAATATCCTCCCACAACAACAGCAGTCAAGGATCTGCTACAGAAGTTCAGGATGTGGTTGAGTTCATGAATTCAGATATCAAGCTTGAGAGGACATGAGTGTGGCAGACTAAATGACAGCCTGTGGTGGGTCTGGATGATCAGGTGTGCTGAAGAATCAGCAAGAGTAGAGTTTTTACCTTATCTGATTATCTCAGTCACTCAGTCCCACCAGCACCACCTACACAAGTTCTCAACTTTTATTTCCAGAAGGGAAATCACTGCTGGTCTAGGAAAGATGCTGTGTCAGCTCCAATGTCTGTATAAAGAGGAGGATTCAGGACTTGTCACTCCATAAACAAGGTACAAGGCACTGCCAATGAGATCAGGCACATCTATAGGCACAACTTGAGATTTTACTGCCTGCCAAGATAAAGCCCAAATGTCTCAGTGCACACAGACACTGTTGCCCTCTGCACATCTTACCTGGATCCTAGCCTTGAGCAAACTTCAGTCTTCTCCACTCTTTGGGGCTGAAACCTGTGCACAGAAAGATTTTAGTTATGAGAAAGACTTTGGGTGGGTGTTGTAAAAGCAGACTGACATATGTATTCCCTTTCTCTTAAGGCTTAAAATCTTAATGGAAACACGGCAGAACAAGAGGCTACAGACAGAGACAAGATGTCAGGCCGATTGAAATGTCTTACAGGAATAGGTTTTGACAGCTGATCTTGCTCATCCTTCCCTTGAGATGTGTCAAGCTGGTGAGATGAGAGGTTCTCAGGTGGATAGTAGATGTGGAACAGTGAGACAGGAGTCACTTCACAGCAGCATGCCCTCAGGCCATGCCCTGACTGCACACTGACAGCACAGCTTCTCTGAGCAGCCAGAAACATTTTCTACATCATCAGTAATACGAAGATAACCATTAACCGTGTCCAGGTCCTAACCTTGAGAGCAGTCGATGTGTCAGTGTCTGTTCCCATGGTCTAACTCCAGGCCTGGCATTGATATGGAATATAAGTATTTTGTTCCCCATCACATCTTTGACTGCATTGTTTCTTCCCCTTTCCCTGTGTCAAATCAGCTATGCAGTTGTAACCCCTATTGAGACAATATCTCCTTTTTTTCTGGTAAATTATTAAACTCATACTTGTGTCCAGCTCTAGAGTTTAATATTGCTTGAATGGTAAATGCCCTGGAAAATAGCCAGGCCCCTTCTTTAGATAAGAGCCAGCTGTGAAGTCTGGATGTTGCTCCAAATATCCCCCTAGTTTGGGTCTGTGCCAAACTGGGGATGTGGTATGAGCTAATCACTCACAGAAATTAGAGGCTGCTCTGAAAGGCAAGTGGTTGTTGTGCTGAATGCACAATATTAAGATCTTATCTTGCTTTACAAGCAGACTAAACCCAGAATGAATCAATTATGAGATTAGAATTAATCCAATAATCCTCTGTTCTTCTGTGCCTGGAATCAGATGGTGCATCTGTAAAGATAGTGTTAGTTACGGCAAATGAGATCACCGCTTGTCCCATTTTATTAAAAGCCTTTCCCGAGCGCTAACAGCTCGGGTGAGAGGTTGAAATGAAATTAAATTGCAATCTCTTCTCTTTGAATGATTGCCATTGTGCACACATCCTTGGCCTCAGCTGCCCAGAGGGGATGGCCAGCACAGGAAACTGTGGCTGGTGGAATGGGATGCAGAGAAGTTCTGCTGAGGGATTTCCACCCCTGGATGTGGCTGCCAATGTAGCTGGGCTTGTGGCAGGGAGGAAGCCAGAAAGAATTACTGACCTTAATTTCCTCCTGTAAACTCCTCTTCCAGCTCTGCAGCTTGGGCTCAGAGCAAAAAGCTGAAACGTGTTTCCCTGCCCACCTCTCACCAGCCAGGCCTTGCAGTACTTGTCCTCTCTCCCCTTTTCTGTATGGCTTTTACATTCCCACTTGTCCTGGCCTAAATCTGGAGAGTTGCTCTCCTGACTTATATTTTGCATCAGAGACCAAGAACAATTTTGCCATGTACCTAGTTTTGCTGTTCAGCTTTTGTACTTCAAAGCCAGACTTAAGCTTGAGTATTCCTCACACTTTCCTTTTCTTTAAGGAACCAAAATGAACCAAAAAGAAAAGGGAAGTCCAAAGTAAACCTGCTGCAGGCAGCACTAACCACTTCTTATTTGGGCCATCAGGGCTTGAAAGAGATTTTTAGTGCCCATATGTCTCTGCCACTGGATCCAAGACATGGGAATTGTCATAAATGACAATAGGAAGTCTCATGAAATGCACAACACTGATTATCATCCAGGGGGAGAGATGTGACTTCAATGAAGGAAGAAGAAGATGACTCTTTTATTCGTGGTTCTGCCTGTGTATCCTTCAGGAAGATGAGTTTGGTCCAGGCATTGTGCACTGAAGATGATATTCAAAGTTTGGAGCCTTCTGCTAAGACAAGTGCTCTCCCTCTATCACCTTACAAATCCAATTTCCAACCAGAAGCACTTGGAAAAAAATAATAGCAGTGAATTTTCTTTCCATTCTGCTGAAGGGAATCTTGGCAAATTTGTTTAGACTTTTCAAAATAACTCTGTCTGAAGCAGAGATACCTGGATGATCCCAGCTTTCACAACTAATATTGTCAAATCTTGGTGCAACTGAAAACAGAATTTGAAGAAAAGTACTTTTCCGTGTCTTTAACATTAGGGCTCATTTGTTGGAATACTACTATATAACAAAAGCCAAATGGGAACAGGAAGGTTAGGATGAATTCTTCAATATAGAGAGATAAGTAAGCAGATTTACACCAACAGAGGATTTGGTCCACTGTAATTAACAGAAATTGAAGTTGAGGTTTCCAGCAAGTGTGCATTTTAAGCTGTACCCTTGATCTAAAGCCCTTCTTTAACACCCTATCCGGAAAAACAAATTGCAGTCCCCAACAGCAAGGTATAAGCAACAGCACCATGAATATGTAAAGACCTTTCAGATGGTATTTTAAAACAGCGTTCAGTAACCATTATCCACAGTTAACTGACTTCACCAGGCTTAAAAACAGGAGTCTTTAATTACAGTCGTTTATATTTCCAAAGATAGACTATAACATATTTATAAACAATCTGTGCACTTGGTGAGTAAATGACACACGGCATGAATCATTCCCTAACAGTTCTTATATAATATTCAAAGTGGGCATGAATGTTTCATGAAGGCACTTCCACTGCTGAACTTCATAGGAAACTGAGCTTTCTTCCTTTCTAAGCTGCCTCTTCTATTCCTTTTCCTTCTGTGAAAGCCCTGAAAGACTCAATTCCTGTCAGAAAACTTTGGATTTGCTGAGCTGTTTCCAGTGCTGGACTGATGCAACTTAGACTTGGAGCATCTGTGCCAAGAGTGCAGAGAGGCACTCTGTCACAAGGAATTGCCTCTAAAATACCAAAACTCTTGTGTCTTACGATGCAGCACCAGTGCCTTATGTGTCCCAAGGAAATATTGACTTAAACATGTAAGATGTTCAACATGGCACCGCAGAGATGAGAAAATCAAAGGATGAGAGATGAATTTGAAGCCATTCAAGGGGTATAAAGGTTTGTTCATGACTGGGAAAAACTGAGGTGAAGTTTTTGGTGCAAAATCACTGAGATTTAGTAGTACCTTGAGTGGTAGAAAGGATTGGACCAGACTCCATCAATGCTAGACATGGACAAGTCTCCACATAAACCCCAGATCAGGGTTAAGTGTGTGGGATGATTTTGAGGCAGTTCAACACCTCTCCAAAACTTCTGCAAAGTAGTAAGAAGCAGTTGCAACAGCTTTGTCACAGGCCTGGACAAAGAGAATTTTTATTCTTTCTGTGCTTGTCCAGCACAAAGGGAGCCTGTCTGTAATCAGGGCTTCAGTGTGAGATGATGCTGTAATAAATATCTAATCATACCTCTAGAAACTTTCTGCTTTTGTCTGTTGCACTTCAAATCCCCATGACTATGGATGTTCCCCTCACTGAACTTTCCAGACAGGTTGGATAATGATTCCTTGTGTGGACAGCAGGGAACATTGATGTGAACAATCCATTGTTAGGTGAGTGGCTTTATTGATGCATGACAGCTTGGACAGCAGGGGTTACTGGAGTCATCCTGTTCTGCTTTTGCCATTTTAATTTCTCTACAAGCCCCAAGGGCCAAATGAAAGCATGAATGAATAAGTAAGAAGATATCCATTTGCAATATGTCCACAATTGTTTTCCTCTGAGCATTTCCTATCCATAGCCAAGTGTCCCAAAATTACACCAGGCAAATTTCAGACATCTATTCTTTCTTGACTTTCATTAAAACATGCTGTTCATAGCAGCAATAAAGCGTATGGATTTTAAATGGACCTAGATTTGTATTTTATAGAGGCTGCTCTGTTGTTGTTGTTGTAATAATAAATGACACAGAGACAATTTCAGATTGTTCTGACAAAAATCAGGACTCCTAAGGGGAGTCTGCCTCCTGCACATGAAGTTGTAGCTCTGAGCAACCAGCCAGGAAGATGCAATTAATTTCCCCCTTGTGAGTAAAGCCATTATATAAAATACCACACTTGCCTTGAGGGCCAAATTGAAGGCACTGAATTATGTATTATCAAAACTGACTTTACAATGATATCTTCATGGGCACTGATGCTGCTTGTGAATGGAAAGGGAATGGCAGTCAGCTGCCAGGATCTTATTTCCCTCTTGGTTGCCGTAAACAATACTCTGCTCACGTGAAGACCTTGATGAGATGCAGTGACATTGCTCTTTCCCTTGAGGGATTGGCATAGAAAGGAGAAGAAATCCTGAGAAGTCTTAATTATATTGTGTCCAGTCATAGTTCAGCCCAAGCCCACTGGTCTTTGCTCAAGACCCAGAGATGTAGAGGTTTCCCAGCCCATTTTCCTCCTGCTGGAACAATGAGAAACATTAAAGACCTAAGGTGAGCTGCCACTTCCAATCTACTTTTTCTAGCCATTTTTTGTCTGGGATGAAGGTCTGAAGCCTCAATATCTGGTTTGGTTACTTTCTGCTCAGGGAGTTTTAGAATGCCCTGGGTTGGAAGGGACCTCAAAGATCATCCAGTTCCACACCCTGCCATGAGCAGGGACACCTTCCATAAGGCCAGGTTTCTCAGAGCTCCATCCAACCTGGCCTTGGACACTTCCAAGGATGAGGCATCCACAGCTCCTCCATCCAGGCTCCTGGACAACCTGTTCCAGTGTCCTACCACCCTCACAATAAAGAACTTCCTCCTGATGTCCAATCTAAACCTGCCCCCTTTTCAGTTTAAAGCCACTGCCCCTCATCCAGCCACTACATGCTCCTGTAAATGCAACATGAACAGAAAACATCCCCGTTAAAAACTGTGTGGAATTTCATCTCCCTCCTGCAGCCACTCCACTGACAAGTACTGTGGAAGATTTCCCTGTATCCCATGAGGAAAGGAAGGCAGGAACACGGGGATTAAGATGGTATCAATATGCTTGCCAGCCAGAGAAGAGCGTGTGAGATGAGCCAGAGAGGAGGTGTAAGGTCCACCAGGTCACACCTGATCAAAAGGGGATTATTAAGGAATATTTTCAACTGGGCATTCACAAGATACATTTATACACATAAAAACATCCTCAGCATTTCACAATTTCAAGCCAGTAAACCAACACCCTGTATGTTATATTTATACTTAGAAGCAAACAAGGAACAAAAAATTGCAGTGCCTGCAGCGAGATTGGATGGTGGCTCAGTGATAAGGGAGAAGTGGGTTTCATTTTTCATGAGTGTTTTCCCCTCTCCCTGGCTTCTGATCTGAGTCACCACACTGCTGCTGTGAGGCAGGTATTCACATTAAAAGCAATAACTACTTCATTAAACTTCAGGTACTCCGAACTGTTTAAGCACACATAAAAAAGGGAAAACATACATATTTCTTTTGGTAAATGGTTGTCACACATTCATTTGTGACAGTATACATCAGCAGTGCAGTGAGACAGGACACATTTTGCTTATCTTACAAATGATAAAAAGCAAATCAAGATTGCTTCTTTCCCTTCAGTCCCATATTGTGGCAGAATAAAAGCATCCAAGAAAGGGAGTGAATGACCACTGCAGGAAAGGGAGTATGGAAGCTTTCCTGGTCTGACTCTGAACAGGCATAAGAACTTTCCAAGCTTGAAATTGTCCTGAAATTTCCCCATAGAGAGCTTATGACTATTTAAAACATGTACAACTACCCAATAAAAGAAGCAATTATTCATAACAGAGGAAAAATTATTAAAATCTTTTTGACAAATAATTCCTGACTAGGGAGGTGGGGGATACTCAGGATCAACAAAAAACAGTTCATGGAAGCCCATTCCCTCCAACCTCTCCCCTCTTGCATATGGAACAGTGCAAATATAGAAAAAAACCTGAATATTCAACTCTCTCTGAAGGATTCCCACTTTATTTTCTTATTCAGATAGTCTGGACCATTTGCCAACTTCTCTTTGTGCTGCAAAGGCAAAGCCAGAGCTTTCTCCCTTTCTTCTGGTCCTGATATGTTCCTGGGAGCTGAGGAAATCCCAGGTGGCAGAGCAGGATGAGTGTGTAGTGCCCTTGTGAGCTGGGAAGAGGTGTGACACAGTGGCACCTCCACACTGAGAGCAAGACTTTTCCTGTCTGGGTTAGAAAGAAATGCTCCTGTTCCCACTTCATTAATCAGACTGGAAAAATTATAAGCCCTTACCAAAAATTTAAATTCACCTGAACAACACATGAGCAATGCTGAGCAACACTTTAAATGGCTTTGCCTGAGCCTTTTGGTTATAATGTTATCCAGGACCAAACCAAATTACTGGAGCCACAGACAAGGGTTTTCTTTCATATCCAGTAGCCAAAATACCCTTTTGAATAGTGGGGAACTGTAGCACAATGTAAATAAAGCCCCTAGGTCTCCTTTATGGTTCTTGTTCCTAATACAAGAACATGGTGGTTTGCAACACAAACACTCTCCTCTTCTTCTTTTTTAAATGAAAATGCAGAGTAATTTAAAGCTTGAACAAACTTTTGAGGCTTTTCTGTTATTTACAAGCTAGACAAAAAATTTTCATGCCACACAGGAATCACTGGGATCACAGCATTTTTTAGCACATCCACCAGCAGCAGACTGTGACCTGATACTGCAAGATGTTGGGTACGACTGAGAGGATGGCTGGTACCCCATGGGCTTGGTTTAGTGTAGTAGGCTTGGTTTAGTGGTTTAGGGTGGTAACTGAGTCAGAATTTATGGAAAGATATCAGATCCCAAGATTTACAATCATGTTCTTGACAAAGGCTGGCAGAAACCTTGCAGTCCTTGAACTGGCAACAAAACTCCCCATGTTTTTGTACTCTCGATGTGAACTTTACCTCATCTAATGCCGACTGTCTGAAAGCTCAGTGCCCACACAGCTCATGACTCCCTTTGTAGTCATCTGTAGGGTGTGACTCATCTCATACTAATGAGATTTTTAGATAAATTGCATGAATCACATTTATAAAAGTGTTCTCCTCCTTCCACTGCTGATGTGGGCTAGACAATCACCTTAGATGGGTCTGTCAACATTGTGACTAGAGATATGGAAGACAAATCCCACTCTTTTGTTCCTTTGCTCAGCTCATGAAACAGAGGAAGGGGGTCTTCAGGTAGAATTTGATGATAAATTTAATTGACTTAACTGAAATGTCACCCTCTGAAACTTCAGCCTTACTAATTTGAAAATTGTGTATCGGTCATCTTAAATGGTTGGGCTCACTAAAAACTGGATTCACATTTGTGATGTAAGAACATTGATAACTAAAGCAGCACCAAAAATTAGCCTGATTAGCTGTTGAGGTTTAATTAGAAATTTATTAATTATTTTTATTGTATTTCATGTTGGAAATACACCAAACTGCAGGGAAAAAAGTGAGCTTAGGATGTGAAAAGGTTGTTGACATGTTTCTTACTGGATGAGTCTTCACCACTCTTAAACATCTTGGATTTGCTTCAGTTCATCTTATAGTTTCTCTTAAACAAAGGCCATATTCTAAATTGCTTTTTCATCTTTCAAGTCCCCTTTCTCCTCGACCACCCTGTTGGCTTCGGTCAGATCACCCTAAGACTGGTGTATTATGGGAAGGGAAGATGCAGTCTGCCCAGAGTGACTAATTTAGATTTTCATCTCCTTTCCTGAAGCTTCATTTTTATTTTTTCCTTTTATTCCATTATTCATGTCTCAGTCTGTAGCTACTCCAAAGACTACATTGTAGTCCCTGCCACAGAGATGCATTTTTTGAAGGCAGTGGGGTCCTTTCTGGGGGATGCTGAGTTACCCTTTGGAGTTTCATTAATCTTTGGTGATTTGCTGAATCCAACCTCCTTTTGTTCTTCTTTCTTTTAGTGTGTGCTCACTTCACAGCTGAGCATTTTCTGAACATGGTGCCTTTCCTGCACAAGTCCTGCTCCACAGATGTGGTGCCCTGGCATTTTCAGGGGTTGCTGTGGGCACTCAGTCTTTAGTTCTGGTTAGAAATTCCTCACAGCTGACCACTTTGTACCATCACCAGCTCCTTAATTGATAACTAGTAGAATTCCTGAGATGTAAAATGAAGGTCCTTCTCCCTTCAGAGGTGAGGGCACCCTGCCCTGTGTATCCTCCAGTTCCATAGTGTTCCCTTTTTTGAAGCAATAATAAATATATTTATTTACTCCAAACAAGAGTTTGTAATTTTTTTTTGTAGTGGTCCATGCTATGACCCAATTCTGGATGAACTTCACCTACTTCCTTCCTGACATATTCTTGTCTACTCAGTTTCAAGGAGTGATATGAGGAGTTGGAACAGGAAAAGGGAAAATATTACTTTGAAGGAGATGAAAAAGGATTTTAAACAACCTGCATTGGCTCCAGCCCAGTCCTCCTTTGGTTTGTTGATCAGTCAGTCCTCACCAGTGTGCATCACTGTGCCTCTGCCTGATAACAAGATAGCAGGGCTGGGGTCTCTCCACTTTGAACTTCCCTCAGTGTCTTTTTCATCTCAGGTTTCAAAACTCCTTGAGGCTGCACCATTTTTTTTGACAAGTCAGCAACTGTTAATGTCTTCAGCCTGAAAACCTGAGAACAGGCACTCTTGCCTTTGACAGCAACGTGCAGTCACAGTAACACCCTTCCCTGAGCCTGCAGCTAACGCAGGAACCCTTTGAAAGTCAGTAAACATGCAGCTCTCCCTAACCCTTGCCATCTTCTTCCTTCCCTCTGGGCTGGAGGCTCTTCCTTGCTCCATTTGTCTGACACACATTTTGCACAGGAGCAGAAGTTAATGGTTTAGTTACAGAACAGACAAGCAATAATATTTTTAGTGTGCCAAAAAATTCCTGATTTAATTATCCTCTATGTGGTATCACTTCAGCATATGGGACTGAAAACCTTGAATCCAGGGAAACTTTTTTCTCTTCCTATTGTTTCATAATCCAGTGTGAGCAATTCCAAGTCTCAGGGTACACTGTAAAGTTACACACCTCAATGCTATGAATTTGGTGAGTCTTCCTGGCTGCACGGGGAGAAAGGATCTGGGTTTGCCAGCCAGGAGTTTTGCTGCCAGACACACAGCAGTGGATGTTGTTACGTGAAATTATTTGATCTGATAAAGGAAATCGAGGGGTTTTGCAGTGGTTGAACGAGGCAGTAAAGTCTGGCAGCTGTTCATTTGTTGGGCCCAAAAGCCTTTGTCACACAGCATGGACATCTGAGCACCAGCGAGTGAGTGTGTTTTGACAAGATGTTAATGGGCTGTGACTCTTCTGTCTCTCTGGATTTGTCAGGTCCTTGTGGAAGGGGTTTAAATGTAAATGAATTCATTTTTAAACACAGGATCCAGGGAGGTTTATCTTCACCCTGGGGAGTACATGCAGTCTAGGGTATATGGGCAACACTAAATGTCAGTGAAGACAAACTCAGCCTGTTCTTTAGCCTCAACTCCACCACTTACAAGACAGAATAACTGCATTTCAGTGTGAAATAATAGGAAAAATACATGTGTTTTCATTAATCCCACTTTTCAAAATGTGAGAAAGGTTAAGAGGCAGTCCATGATTAAATGAACAGAAGAATGGATAAAATACAGGATTTAAAAGAATGGCCAAGAGAAACTTACGACAAGATGATAATTCTCAACATCTGCTGTTTCTGTCATGGCAAAGGGGTTGTGGATTTGGAAGGAGCAATGAGTAGAGTTTGGCTTCATAAGAATCCCCCTTTGAATATCACATGAGAGCACATCCTCTTGACCACAGGAGGAAGTCAAACTGTGGCTTTCTATCTTCATGTCCAACCCACTAAAAAAACCCTCTCGACTTTTTATTGAGCCTTATTTGATCTTGACCTCCATGGATGGTCACCACTCTTTAAAAAAATTGTATCCTTGAGATTTCCAGTTGTTATTATCCATGTATCTCTGTGTGAACCTCAGAGAGATCTCAACCTTGGCCGTATCTTCAGAGACAATGGCAAACTTCAGCTGGAATATTAGAAAATTCCATTAAAAATTGTCTGCAGTGAACACGTAAGCATGGAAATACCATTTTTACTTGTTTGCCATCAGCTCTTCACCTTTTTTGTTGGGACTGGAACAATCAGATCACCTTGACAAGAGCTGGAAGAGGAGACAATATTAGGGATTTAATACCTTTGGAGAGCTCCTTCTCAGATGAAGGATCATCCAAATATCCTTGGTGACTATCCTATCTCTAGTGATATCAAGGACAGTACAGTGGTACTTTTTTGTTGGGCAAAGCACTCAAGTATTTTCAAAGCTTTTAGGTTAACACTGTTTTGATATTTTATTCACAGAAGTCTTGACAAGATCAGGCTTTGCCATTTTAAAAAAATAAAATATATTAACTGCAAAGCATTTGGCAGCTTAAGAAAACGTTTTATGGCTTAGCAGATAAAATAACCTGGGAAGATGTCCAGAAACTGTAGAACTTGGTGCTGCTGCTGCTGCTGCTTCTGTGGACAAGGATCACTGACAGAAATATTTTGTAAAAATGTATTAAGATGCAGATTATATGGCTTGTTCATAAACGCAATATAAATGCTATTGAGGCATTAATTATATTCTTTTGATTTATCAAAAAAGGTTTTGCATGGGATTAAAATTTCACTTAATACTCTAGAATATCTGCCCTGTCTACTTTTTTCTTAAGCAGCAACTTGCAGATCTAATGGCATTAATAAATGGGGAGGAGATTCCTGAGGAGAAGTTAAGTCCTCCACCCTCCCCATGTCAGCAGATCCTTCAGGCAGCTTCATCCACACGTCTGACAACTTCAGAGTGTCCAAAAAATCATATTTTTATATGTCAGCCTTGGTTCTCTCATACAGTCAGGAATATGGAGATCCCTGGAATTTTACAGTGCCAGATTATGAAAGGGAGGGAGAGGATTCTTGCTGCTTGTCTTAGAATCTAAACTCCTTGCTTAGGCAGCAGACTGTTATTTTACTTCTGTTTTGGCTATTAGCTTAAAAATTGCATATTTGTGAGACTATCTCTAAAAACAGTGGGTTGGGTCACAAAACAGATAGAGAATAATCACTAATTAATCAGCCATCAGACTAATAATGGGCCTTCAGTTTTGCCAACAAACCCCGCTACTAAATCGCACCCTCATTACCAATAACTACCAATTTAGAGTCTGTGTTACTGCACCAGTTTTATTAATGTCACATTCAGGAGGATACTGTAGCAATAAACTGGCATAAGGCTGTAAAAAGTGGGTTGTTGTACATATTAATAACGTATTTTATAGTGCACTTTAATATTCTGGATCCAAGCTGCCTGGCTTTATAATCAGAAGAGGAAAAAGTCGATCAATCACTCTCACCTGATCCTATAGCGGCCACCTAACTCGTCACGGTGATATATGTGGGCATAATATCTTGTTACAAAAATCTTATTATTAAGCAACACTATTAATTCTGATTTGTTATAATGCCTTATAATAAGCTTAGTAATAAGTTTCTAAATGATTTATGGGGGTGCTTTTTTAAGCAGGTGATGTCTGCAATGTCTCCAGGAGATGGGTTTGGTGGTTGGTGATGAGCTGGGAGGGAAGTGGGGTCTCTGAGCAAGAGGAGAGCACCTTTTTAATGTGGACCTAGTCCAGGGCACAGGTCTCCTCCATGTGGGAAAAACACCTAAAGCTAAAGCTTCAGAGGCCCATGTTGAATATCACAGCAGCCAGAAAACAATTACTGCATTTCCCTTTTCTGCCACAGAAGACCCTTCCTTTCACCTTGGATGAGAGAGCTGAATCCCAGTTTGAAAACACATAGAAATCTGTGTGCTTTAGGGATCTCACTGGTTTCAGGTCTTTGTAAACTGGGCATATTTTATAGCATTTCTCTCCAACACCAGAGTGGTGAAGGAAGTTACATTAACAGTTGCAATGTACTCCTTTCATGAGAGAGCCCAAATAAACACCTAAAAGAAGAGTCCTTGCCTTTCCTCCATAATTCCACGGCCTTCCCTGCCTCCACAATGACCAGCAGTGGTCTGGCCTTAGCTGCTATTAAGTAGAGCTGACTTTGTGTCCTCTGGGAAGGAGGAATAAAGAGCTCATGGGAGCATTCAATAACAAAGAGACTTGGACAGATTAGATGGCACAACAGCTTGCTCTGACCATCCCTGGAGCAGAGCTTCGTGGGAGCTGGGCTAAGGCCACCATGGAATTAAGCCATGTCTCCTGATCCAGCACAGTCAATCCAACAGCACAGTGTAAGCAGCAGCATCCCTTTGCTCCAAATTCAACACCTTCTCATGGTGGGATCAGGTGGCTGAACCAGTCCTACTAAATCCTGACTATACTCTTCACCTTCCAGTCTTCCTGGCTTGGGAAAAGATCATCTCTGGTTCCACTGCCAGACACAGCTGCAACATCTGTTCCAGGCGTAGTAAATTGTAGGTCAGAGTGGACAGAGAGGACAACTGACCCAGCAGATGGACCACCCAAACCATGGCGAGGAAGAAAATTATCATCCTTGGGGGATGTACATGGCTCCCCTCACTGCTGTTGCTAAGCTTCAGCTGGGGGTTCAGAGTCACCACGGCAGGAGAGGGTGGCACAGCCAAGCTCGGTGAAGGGTAAGCGTGGATTTGCACTTAAAACCTTGACACCCAGCCAAGGGTTTCATTTTCTCCATTGTCAGATGATTGTTACTGTCTGCTGTGGAACCAATGGGCTTTTAACTGTAGCTGTAGCCACTAATTTAACACAAAGAACAGCATTTTTGTTCCTTTCAAGTGGAACCTGTCATTTGAGTCTAATGACTCTGATTATGGTCCCCACTAGCTGGTGATGGACAGGGCTCTTCCCCTTCCAGCAAGCTGAGGAGCAAGGCCAGGTGGCTTCAGCACCAATGTGAATAAGTAACTCTGGTTTCATTACTATTGTGAAGGTTTGTAACCTGGACTAGGTTTGCAAGCCAATTGGCTTTTAATTTGGACTAGGTCTAGGACTAATTTGTAACCTGGAGTAGATCTTCAAATAAATTGGTTTCTAATTAGAGTAGGACAGGAGTAAAAGAAGCCTGGAGTCAAGTCCAAGGATGGACTCTCACTTGGTATAAAATGATGTGGTGTAACTTCCATTTGATGGTGTTTAAGGCTTTATCCTGGTTAAGGACTGCAGAATTCAATGTATGACTAAGACAAAGCAAAGCTCAACTAAGACAGGCCTTGCCAAGTTTCTTACTGACTTGGCACACTGAAATGTTTATGGAAAAATTACAGAGATCCTATTAAATAGAGTTAAAATTCTCTGCTTTATAGTGAAAGTTTACTGTCCTGTTGCAATGGCACTGAGCAGAATTTGGATGAAAAATTTGCAAAAACATTACCTGGAGGAAAGTACCAGATAATCACCCTGTTAAAAATGTGCTTTGTATCACAGTTTAGCTACTTTACACATTAATTTTCCAAGTATTTCTTAACTGCATTGGATAAGTCATTAAAATAGCACTCTGTGTGGCTGCAAAGATCACTTCTGTCAGGTTTGCCAAAATATAGCACCTTGCTGGTGACTAAAAAATAATTCCCATTAAATTGGCTTGTTTTAACTGAATAACTGAAGTTTGTCTTTTTATGTCCACATTTCATTGAAGCCAAGATTTCAGGAGGGACAATGGTGATGTGCTCCAGAGCTGCTGAAGATCTTCTAAGTTTAGATGTGGACAAACCAGGAAAAGGAATATGAACAGAAAGTCATTGCTTGTATGGAAATACTTCATCTTCCCAATTCTGTACAGGTAACTGTGCATCTTCCCTGCCCACCTCCCATCACTTCCAGTTTGCTTGGTGCTGGTGACTTTGCAGCTTTATTTGGTGCATGAGTTGCTAAATCAGGGCACAGCTGAGTGCTGTGAGGTGATTTTCCCGTGGGAGACAGGTTTGTTCCCACAGGGACAGATCCTGTCTCCTTCTCACTGCCAGAAGAAAGTGAACCAGGATCAAAATCTAATTTAAAAGGGAAAAAGATGAAGGCTGTGCTGTTATTGAAGGCAAATCCCTGCAGATCCCTGGGAATATAGCTGTTGTCTAATGGAAGCCACTAATAAACCAAAAAAAGCCACGTAAAGGGAAACAATCCATTATTTATATGACAGGTAAACCACATAAAGACTCCTTATCAAGTTAACATTCCGGGCCAGGTACTTGCTTTTGTAATCTTAAAAAGTCAAATAAGTAGTCATTCAGGGGTTTGTTTTTATTCTGTGTGTTTGTTAGCTACGTGAGCACCTGCCATTTCCCAAAGAGCTGTGCTCCGCATGATTTACGCTGCTGCTGGATTGTTTGGCAACATTCCTTCTCAAAGAGGCTACTACCAGCAATAAATTAGCACTTTTCATGATTTAGACATTTTTAAGTGTTCCTAATCTTTCTCTCCCCCCCAGTTTTATTGTCAACAAATTCAATATTTGTTGCTCTGTCAACGAACTGGTGCTTTTCTTTCTCTATTGTTGTGCATTCTGTATTTTACAGGAATGTTTAGTTGCTCTGCATGTGACACATTAATAATACCTTTTGGCTAGATGTGGCACACCTCTTAAGATCTCAAAATATTTTGTAAACTTTCATTAACTCCCAAATTCCACATACTGTAATGATGGTCCAGTCCTTAAGGTGTTTTTTTTCCATGTGCTCTTGAGCCGTCTTCACACAGATTGATAAATCTGTGTGGAAAAAAAAAAAAATCACATACCCAGTTAAGTGTTTGTGATCTCAGGCTTTTGTATAGAAACATAATGCAAAATGGAAATGTAAAATTGAGATTATTTTTTTTTCCACTTGTTTTTAAGGGGTTTTCTTGATTCTGAGCTGTACTGGGATAAGTTTGTATTTTTGGTTACTCACTCGCGGGGTTTTTACCTTGCAAGTTCCCTCCTTGGATCTCAAAAAGTTCATATCCTTCCCTCCACTGAGCAAAGAAGGACCCCAGTGCACAGCACAATGGAAGAGGACAAACAGGGCAGACCCACAGCAGAAACAGGGGCTGGAGAAAGCGGCTGTGGGTCACGGGCCCTGCTGATGACCGATCCTTGCACCCGCCCAGGACTGCGGCCACCAGCGGCCATCAGTGTGGTGACCTCTGCAGCACCACCCAGGAGCAGATTATTTCTGATCCATGGCCCAGAAACTCTGGCTGTCATTTCCTGAGCTGTGGCTGCAATTCTCAGGAGACAGGAGGGTGGCTCTGGCAGTGGTAGAAGGGTAATTTGGTCTGAGAGCTCCTGGTCCCCTGGACACAACTGAACGTGTGAGAAACTTGGGCTACTTTTTATAATAGACAAGTTCACAGACAGAAAAAGAAGTGAAAGAGCAGGAGCATTAGAAGTAAAAATAAGAGGGTAAATAAATCACAATAACACTTAAAATGGAAAAATATCATAACCTTTAAGCTATTAATGTAACTTAGGAGCTCTTAAGTTTTGAACACATTAAGAATAATAAATTATTTTCTGTGATAGCAAAAATATTTTCTCCCTGGCAAATACGCCTGCCTTAAAGAGCAGATTTATTTGTAGAGTGGTTTCGTAGTAGCTCCAAGTTGTAAGGTTTTTCTCCTTGAGCCTCTGAGCTCTGTGTGATTTAGTGCTGGGGGAAGAGATCACTGTTTAATTAATTTTTTTAATAAGCAAATGTTAGAGAGACAAAAAATTCTTCATTCAAGCTTTTTAAGAATGAGCTGTCATGTCAACTAAAACACTAAAACCAAAGCAGAGGTACAAGTTGTTTGAAGTTTAGGGCTACAGTTAATCTAATCCCCTGTGTTTAGTTCAGGGAAAAAAAAAAAAGTACTAACAGCTTGATTTACACCTAATTCCTGCTGCTGTAATGCAGAAGAATTGCTGCTGACAGAGCAGCACTCGAGAACTTGATGCCAATGATTAACCAGATCACCTCATGCAAAGCACAGGACCCAAAATTGCCTCCAACAAATGCATAGAACTTCAGGTGCTCTGAACCACGTGGATCAAATAATGTTCTGTTCCTTCTATGAACCACAGGTCCCACACCCCCCATATTTTCTAGGTCTGTTTTGTATTTTCCTGTGCAGCCAGGCTGGCTGTGCTTGTATTGCACCAGCTCTGCTTTGGTGATGAAAAATTAGAACGGAGAAATCAGACTTCCATACACAAACATGGAATATAAAGGTCCGTTTGCAGACATCCAGTCCTCAGGTTGCAAACATATCTATCACTACACTGAGCCATGTGGTGAAAACACAACATATGGCAATGTAACCGTGACAGTAAATAAAAGTAATTCTCTGTGTCAGCAGCAGGAGAGGAGCCACCACACGTCATCCATAAATTTGTCTCACACCAGAAAGGCTAAAGAAGACAAAGGCAGCTGCAATGGGAAGTGATGGACTAAGAGGCTCCAGTGACAAATTTTCTTCCTCAATTTAAGGCACAGAAGAAGAATGGGCAGATTTTCTGATCTTTTCTGTCTCAGATCAGAGTCTTCATGTGTCTGTGGAGGAGGCACATCCATGACTTCCCTGTGGGAGCCAAGGAGGAGGATTTTTGGAGATGTGTGGTGGAAATTGTCCTGAGTCCCACCACTCCACATGGGGTTGTACAAGAGGGGAAGAGCCCTTGAGCCCAGATAAAAACCCAATGACACCTCTTCCATCAATCCATGATGCTCCATCCCTCCTTTTCAGAAGTTCCAAAGACCACACCTGGTGTTTCTTCAGGCACATCCCACATCCTACAGGTCAGAGCCCATGAGGTAGAGTTTGGTTTGCCCTCAGAAACACAAGGTTTTTCACCCTACAACTGTTTTGCAGCTGAAAACCACTGGCCTCTTTGCTTCCAGCAGGCACAGGCTGGTTTGCATCCTT
The DNA here is from genome assembly GCF_030490865.1 of Poecile atricapillus. NCBI lineage: Eukaryota > Metazoa > Chordata > Aves > Passeriformes > Paridae > Poecile > Poecile atricapillus. Next base: position 4,321,152 of record NC_081288.1, read on the forward strand.
TCCACTCCACTAAGATTTCCAGACATGGGTGTCTGATACTAAACTCTTTAAACCCACTCTAACTATACCTATGACTCTCCTGATTTTTGAGAGTAGATTGCTGATAGTTTTCACTGAGACTCAATCAACTTTGATTAAATATGAAGCTTTACAATGGTATTTTAGGAGTTCATATTCAGAAATCCAGTTCTGCTTCCAGGGAGCTCCATGGACCACCATTTAAGCAGGACCATCTTTGGGGTCTATGTAAAATCCAGTCATGAAGGCCAGTAGATACCCACAACAAATTGGAGCTGACAGATGTTTTCTCCAGGGCTGAATTTGCACCAAAGTGTTTCGATAGAATTTAATCACCTCACCCTGAGAGAAATGAAGGGAATAAAACTGAAAACTCAGAGGAAAAGTAAAGAAGCTCTTCATAAACAATCTTTCTTTGATGCTCAGTAGACTATGGCATACCAGGGTTGGAACACCCCAAACAATAACAATATCTCTATGCAGGGAGCTGAATTTAGGGCAATCTGCATTATTGCATCAACCCCAGGTGTGTGGGATGGGATGGGATGGAAATTGAGAGGTCTACAACACTCTTCCTACAACAGAGATCCAACCACAGTCAGCATTTCGTGGATCACAAGGGCCAAATTAATTGGTCTTGCACAATGGTCATGACTACCTGCAAAACACTGTTAACCAGAGTAGATCCACTGCAGCAGCTGACATCAGGTTCACATCTGCACTCATGAATAAGCTTTTAATTAGTTAAAATCTAGCATTTCCAGGCCATGGTCTTCCCAGATAAGCTGTATCTTTCAAGACAGTTCAGCTGGCAGTGTAGCAAACAGCAGGAACGGGAGGAAAGGCACAGAGGATGAGACCAGAAGCAGAGCTCCAAGATTGTTGGTGTTTGTGCAGCTCAGCGCTGCTTTAGTGCTGGACCTGGCAGCGTTAAATTAATGTCTGGACTCGATGATCTTAGAGGTCTTTCCCAACCCTAATTACACAGTGATTCCATGATTCTTTTCCCGGAATCCTGGTGCTGTCTCGTTTCCCTAACCGTGCCAGCAAATCCTCATACCTATCTATAGATGGCAGCAACTTTCCAAATCTGCTGCAGGTGCTGATGAACCGAGATGGGCTCTGGCTTCCCACGGCCAGGAGAGTTTTACTGCATGAAACAGGGAACAAACTGCACGTGGATTTAATGGTATGTACAAAGAACTTCACTCACTCCTGAGGCGGGGTGGAGGGGGAATATATATATATATATATATTTAGTGTGCTTATGAAAAGGTTTGGATTGACAGCAGAGACACACATGGGGGTGGAGGAGGCAGTTGGGGGAAGTGGGTGGATTTCTTTTTGCTGCTATTAACTTCCAGCTCAGAAATAGTAAAAAAAAAAAAAAGAAAAAAAAAAGAAAAAAAAAAGAAAAAAATACACCCTGACTGTGATTGTTGCTGGCTCTTAGCATATGTCAGGCTCTTATCATTTCAGAGCAGCTGGCAAGTTCATGCAGAACCACCAGGCGGCCCAACGTGGCCAGTAATCAGTTAAGTACAGATGTCCAAATAGATGTAACTTCCATTAAACTTTAAATAAAGATAATTTATGCTGAGTAAACAGACGAGTGAGCACATTTGCCCAAATACAGATGGCACTACCTGATAGCAGTGCATTAGAAGGGTCATTAAACAGGGAGGTTCAGTAACATTGTACTCAAAGACGGTCTTCTGCAAGGAAAAATAGCTGAGATCAGGGGTATAAGTCTACCTCTGCATTTTTTTTAAATTTTTTTTTTCCCCCTCTGCTTCTTTTTAAATAGCTTGGCAAGTTTGGAGTCTTAACAGGGCATAAGGAGAGACACACCTTCTCCTGGAGGGACACCCTTGTACCTGTCCATGGAAAAAAATAAAATTATAAAGGCACTGTAGTCTGTCTCACTTGGAAATCATGGTAAGTGTGCTCAGTTGGAGGGAGGAGAAATTTTTGAGGATGAAGGCCTTAATCCAAGGCCTGATGACTGCAGGGAGGTACTTCCCTGCAAGGGTCTTTGCGTTTTCCCTCCATCCCCAAGGCAAGGGAGGCACTCTGTGGCACCCACAGTGGCACACTTTGTCATGGAACATGGTTAGATGCACACTGAACACACAGAAATCCCTTCCATCCATCCATCCATCCATCCATCCATCCATCCATCCATCCATCCATCCATCCCTCCATCCCTCCATCCATCCATCCATCCATCCATCCATCCATCCATCCATCCATCCATCCATCCATCCATCCATCCATCCATCCATCCATCCATCCATCCATCCATCCATCCATCCATCCATCCATCCATCCATCCATGCCAGCTCCTCAGTAAGGGCAGGGAATTCAGCTGAGGACCCAAATTTTGGGGTTTAGACATCAGATATTGGAGTTCTGGCCTTCCCAGAAGCTTAGTGAGGAATGAAAAGGTAGGATCATCTTTAGTATGAGCAGAGCCATTGAAATCACCTTTCTGACTTTCACCTGTTCTGTAATAACGCTCCATCTCCTTGTCTGTCATCAGCAATAATGACATTATTTCAGCTTTGGGAAGATCATGCATTGGAACAATATCACCCACAACCTCTTTTAATCACTGCAAGCAAGGATGAGACTTTTCTTGGCTGGTTCCTGCCTGTGAACAGGTGGGTCTCCATGCTAAGCTTGTTATCCAGGTTCCTTCTGCAGCTGGTGGAGCTTCCCAGAGCAATCCATGCTCTGTAAAGAGCTGTGATGGATCACCTCTGGAGCTGCTTCTCTCTACTGACTATTGAGAGAGTCCAGATGTCTGCACTAAGCCAGATGCCTCATTTTCAGATGGCTAATGTTAGATAAAAGAAATCCAGCTCAAAAGGGAGCATCAGCCTGTCTTTATTATTTTTATTTACTATGTTCTTCTCTCTGCTTCAACTTGGTCCTTGTGGAATAAGGATAAAGATACATTAATGCTAATATGATAGCCTGCTTATCAAACCTCCTCTTATCTGTGCTAAAGGTTGCCCCTGGGACACTTTCAGTGGGAGAACTGGAGGATATTGTTTAGTTATTCCAATGCATTTTCAGAAATTAAATTAAAGCACCTGGATTTTGAGTCTTGCACTTATGACCTTGCCTCACTTTTATTTGTTGCAAAATAATTTATTTTCAAGTATCTGTAGGGTCAAAATCCCCTCTCCCCACATTACAAGATACTGTCTTTCCTTTGATTGTCTCAGAGTCCTTCCTTCAGTGACTCTCATTTTAAACCAGTGCCCTTCTTTAAAAACTCTTGGTCTGTTTTGATCCCATTCATGATATTGACCTACACAAAACCTTTCTCCTCCCCTCAACTTTCCCATCATTTTAAAATCATCCCTGTTAAAAATGTTCACATCAAATTCCATAAATCTTGAGTCTGATGGTGAGATTGTCTAGCAAGAATACTCATGCTGCTGCAGTCATTGTTAAGACATTTTTTGCCCTAAATTCTCTCAAGAATATTTAAATTAATGGCAAATGGCTGGGATGAGGCACTGAACAACAGAATCCAATGCTGCATTGAAGATTTCCAGCATCATGTGTTATTCAAAGTATTTCCTTCTTCAGGGTGATTACTTCATTTTACATTTCCTGGCCTCATGCTCATGTCACACCCCAGTTCCTGTGGCTGTCAGATTAAACACTGCTTTATCAGAAGAAATGCCACTGAATTATACAATTTCTTTGGCCATTTAACACCTTTATCTCTGCCTTGCCTCTGCCAGGATTACTGACACAGATTTGTCCTGTCCTTGCTATCCTAGAAAACTCCTAAAATATATGTAGGAGGACTTCACTTCCTGGGGAATATTTTTAACACTCCTTTAGCATGTACACAAAAGTCACATTTTTGTAGAGGAAAACTGTGTGCAAGTACAAACGAGCTTTTAATGGTTGGAATGACATAATATAAAAAAAAATCTCATGGCTAGGGGAAAATTCCTGAATCCTGCTGATTCCTCTCCCATTAAACACAAGTGGGGTGAGATCCTTGTTCATGTAAACCCACCTGAAAGTTGCCCCATGGAGCTGATACCCTCTTGCTGGAAGAAGCTCTAAAAGCATTAACCTTGATGGAGGCGTCACCTGGGACCAGGTAAAAGGACACCAAAGTCCATCTGAATGGTCCAGAGCACTCAGAGCATCTCCTCCCTCACCCAGGGTGTTTTTTGCTGCTCACACACATGCACAGAGTGACTCTCCATGGCTGGAGGGACCTCAGCAGCGCTGTGGGGTCACAACACATGGCCACCACTGCATGTAGGGTCATTTCAGCCTTGGACAGCCTTGGACAGCCCCACATGAGAGGGGTGACAGAAGGTGGCAGGCTCTGCTGGGAGCAGGCTGTGCCAGATCAGCTGCACAGCTTTTGGCCAGCTCAGAGCGTGACCACAGCAAATTAAATCTGCTTAGAAAGCAGTCCTGAGACACAGCAGGAGGAGCAGCAGGAGGCTGCCTTGACCTAGGCCTGGCTTTGCTGTTCCACAGCGTTAAGCAACAACCTTGACCTCCCCCAGCTATATGAAAATCGATGGAATCATAGAATAGTTTGGGTTGGAAGAGACCTTCTAACATCCCAGTCCTGTTTTCAGCTCAGGTACAGTTAATTTCTTGTCAGCAGCTGTTGCAGTGCTGTGTTTCGGATTCAGGATGGGAATGGTGACACACTGATGGTTTGGGTTTTTGCTAAGTTGTGTTTTTCCTGAGGCAAGGATATTTTTCTCCCCTGTCTCATGCTCTGCCAGGTTCACAAAAGAAATTGGGAGGGACATAGCTGGGACAGGTGACCCAAACTGACCACAGGGATATTCCACAGCATTGGATGATGGGTTTTCAAACCAGATTCCTTTCTGAGCCTTTGTTCAAGCTATGAATTCTGGATCTGGTTTTAGGCATTCCTCAGATACAGCAATTACTACCTCTGATAGGTATTCTGGTCTTTTTGTCTGTCATCAGCAGTAATTTTTTCTATTTCGATGTCTCCTGAGGGCCAGATTGTGCTAGAAATTGTCAAAATATTTACTTGCTTCTCCAAAAAAAAAAAAAAAAAGAGAAAATATCATGAGAGAGCTTAGCCAAGATGAGCTGTGTCCCTGTTCTGCAGCCAGCCCTCTCAGTCCCAGCCATTCCCACCAAGTGATCCACCTGCCAAATGGGATTCCTTCTTCTGGCTGCCGTGATCATTCTCCTTCCAGGAACAGCTGCTGAACAGACAACTGAGTCACTGAAGGATACCAGGCAGAGACACGTGGGAGAGAAAACCAGTGAGTTGTTCACAATCTGCTCCTCGTATTTGAAATCACAACTAATTGCCCTGACTTGGCACAGTGGCCTCTGCCTCAGCTCCCTGAGGTACAGGAGAGTGACACGTGGAGTAGACCTTCAGGGACACATTAGTGAATTGTTCCATCCATTTGTTGCCTTTTAGACGTGATAGTTGTTCTGACACCTTAAATTTAAGCACCCAGGCCTGGCAATGTGACTGCCACCCTCAGAGCTCTTCTGCGTAAAATGTGAATCTGAGGTGACAATTTTAAATTACCTCAGTTCAACTGGTGCACGTGCACGTGGGCAAGATGCTGATTTTGGTTTCAGTCAGGACATATTTTGTTTTTCTATCTGGTTTATATAAAGCAAGCCATTTGGGTTGCATTAATTAAAATGGTTCATCCTTGTGGAAGAAAAGCCCAGGAGTTGTCAGAAGGAGCCAAGAAGCACGAAGGCAGCTCCATCTCAAGGATGCAAATAGATGCCATGATTTGTTTTTCACTTTATATTAGTAAATGTCTTGTTTATTTTATTACTGTTCCAGGCCAGAAGCTTAGGAACTAAATAACCCACGGCACAGAAAATCCTCCTCTTGTTTTTAACAGGGGCAGGGAATCATGGAACAGTTAGGGTTGGAAGGCACCTTAAAGACCATTTAGCCCAAATCTCGAGGTAAGACCCTTAAGTTGTTCTGCCAGAATGAGAATCCTTCAATGCTGTGAGCAAAATATAATTCTGAGTGTGACCAGATGCCTCAAACCATCTGACTGATTTAAAATAGGAGGAACAGCTTTTCCAAGAAAAGTTATTAGGTCAAATCCTCCCCTCTCATCCCACTCTGCAGCACACTGATGTCGCTGATGCTGCTGGTAAGGAAACGTTGACTGACACAGCCTGTCAGGAAAAGAAAGGGTTTAAGAAATGGGTTAAATATTTCAGGCTCTGATTTAACAACCATCTGAGTTAGCAGCAACTTATATATTGATGGCAAGGAGCTCTGAGTGCTTGCAAAGCAGAGGGAAGGTGCTGATAGATCAGATCAGCCCAGCCACAAAACACTCTTAAAAATGCACATATACATGGCAAGGTTATTCAGCTCCTGCCTTTGGGTGGAATAATTGCCGTGTGAAACATTAGTGAATCAGCATGAATGTTTCATAAGTTTGAATTTATAAAATATTTCTGATTTTCCTGTACACATGCCTTCCAAAGATAACTTTCAAGTGCTCACTGTATTATGCATCTCACTTTTCAAGAGAACAGCATGATTTCCTTGAAGACATATCCGTTTAGAGAGTTGCCATGGCAATTTGTTCCCACCCCCCAAAAATGCTTAAAAACAGATTTTTCCATTGTCTTCTGATTTCTGCAGATTACAACATGCTTTGCTTTTCTCTCTTCCCTAGAGTGGCTCTAGGTGAGTGTACAGGAAAAAAAAAGAAAGTGAAATCTTTTTGTTATTTAAATTACCTTCTGATGGGAGCAGAAAGCTTTTTCCTCTAAAGTTTAGTCAAAACCAAGGCAAAATCATTTTACTATTTGAAACAATCATTTATTAGCATTATTTTTTTTTTATCCCAGGAGAATCCTGATAAAAAATTGCCTGTGCAAACATAAAACCTCTTTTTACATATGCAAGGTAATTATTAATCCAATTAGCCATCTGCATACCAGCATATTTAATTAGTTCTCAGAATTACTCTTTCCCTGCTGTAATTGAACTAACCACCTTGTGAAATCTGTAAATCTGACCCAATAAGGTAAGTTTTGGCAAAAATGGGATTAATTGAAGAATGTTCCTTATTTCTTTTTTTTTTTCTTTTTTTTTCTTTTTTTTTTTCTTTTTTTTTGTGTTTCTGCTCCTAAAGAAAGGCAATCAGTGATGAAGATTATATGTTCACATGCTGAAAAATTATGGTTTTATTTCTGGAGGGGAAAAAAGCCAAAAAAATTAATATTGTGATATTTTTATCCCTATTAACTTTTTAACGACAATTACCCTCTTTGATCATTGTTAGTTTCTTGATCCCTAAGCATAATCAGACAGAGTATTTTGATTTTAGAAAAGGCTTCCTTGCTTGTAAACCCTCCTTCTTTCCCTCTTTTATTGAAAAACAAAATGGAAAACTAGTAGTATTTGAAAAGTCCATTCTTGACCATGTTTCATATCAGAGGTTGTGCTGTGTTTTTAAAATAATATTGCTCTTTCACAATTCTGGTTTTAATTGCTCTGCTGGGGGAGATGGATCAGCACAAAATTTGTGTCCTGATGGTTTTCCTTTGTTCAGGAAACTCTGAATAACTCCAGGAAGCCAAAACATGTGAGTGGGTTTGACCAGGTAGCTCTGAGAGACTTGAGCTTGTTCCACTGATATGGGGAAAACAAAATGAGAAGGAAAAGGGATGGAAAAACAAACAAACATACGAAAAAGGGGGCTCCTCTGACATCACTTGAGATGTCTTTGAGGCATCTGAAGTGTCCTGACAGGTCTGGTGTGGGGATGACCTGTGGGAGATTGTGCTCTCCTGGGAACCAGGCTGGACAAAACAATAAAGGGCTATGGATGGCTGTGTTGAGGAGATTGGGCCAAATTTATGTCCTCTACAGACTACACTGAGGTTTGACTTCCAGCCCAGGGGCTCCAGGGTGGGGGTAACCATCCATTTGTGTCTTAGCAGTGAGATGAAGATTTATATCTTTTCCTCTCTCTTCCTGTGATAACTCTGCTCCTTTCAAGCCCTGCAAGAAATGGTATTTTTCCCATTCTGCCTGGCCTTTATACCCTATCCTGGCTTGTCACAGTCCCTGCAGGAGGGACACAGTAAATACCTGTTCCCTGAAGCCAGTTCACCAGGCTTTGGCTGTTCTTTCCCTAAACAAATCCAGCAGATGACCCTGGCTGACCACTGTACACATGGAGGGACTTCTCAATTCAATCACCATAAAACCAGTATTTGATGAATTTTGGTGGAGAATTTACGAGCATCTAACCCAGGCATTAGGAATCATGGCTAAATCTCAGATCCTGATGACATAGCCAAGACATTACAGTAGCTCAACAAGTGTGGAAGACTCACAGAGTGAAATTTTTGGTGATTTTGGAGACTCTGCAGCGTTTAGGTTGTGACAATTATTTGCTGCTTTCCCTGTTCCTCCTGTTTGAACAACTTAAGCTATTACTGCCTCAGCATTCCCATTTGCCTCTGCTATTATGTGTTCTGGAACAATGAACACAATCACCCATTTCAGAACAGGATTTTGACTGTGTGTTTGTAAATAGGCTTCCAAGCAGAAAGGGAGAGTGGGGAAATGAAGGAATTGCTATCTGCTTTCCATATATATATATATATGTATATAAAAATACACATAAATAATAAGAGCTTTCTTATGCTTTGCTGCTTCCTAGGATGGTTACAAAAGGGTAAACTGGAGTCAGTGGGATTTTCCCTTTTGCCTCCAAGATATATCTCTGGTTTAATTACTAAATAATCTGCCTACAAAGTTGATCCAACTGAACCAGACACAATGTTCATTTTTGCAAATGCGATGTGCATGTAAGTAGAGAGGAGTTCTGAATGCTGATTTCCTCTCTGCCTCATCCCCATCTGAAAAGCAAAAAGGCAAAAAAAAAAAAAAAAGGTCTGTAATTAAGGATCACTCAGCTGAAGTGAATGAAAAGCTGAAAAGCTACTGAAATATTAAAGACAACTTTGTGCTGTGCTTAGTCTTGCCCCGAGCAACATCCTTGCTCTGTCCTTACCTGGTGTTCTGCTTTTTGGGTCTCACAGGGCTGATTCCACTCAGACCCAGCGGTGCCCTCAGGTCTGAGCTGGAATGTGTCTGTCGTGGATATCTCACCCTCACAGCTGCAGGGACTGGAACATGGGTAGGACAAGAGGAATAGGTGGCAAGGCAAGAAGAAATGGCTTCAAGTTGCACCAGAGGAAGTTTAGGCTGGATATTTGTCCTAGTTTAGGGCAAATTAGGGAGGAAAACTCCAAATGGGGATTTCCCCAGGGAAATGCCCCTTCCCCACCAACTGGTCCGGGAAAGGGAAAAAAAAATTCCTTGGAGAGAAGTGGAAAAAGCTGTTTATTTAACAGAAAATTGAATAATATTAAATAATAAAACCTCTTGCTGTTCGATGGGATGGCAAGTCTAGGAAGAAAAGTCCTTTTCATGTGGTGAACGGCTCGCTCAGTTTCTTATCAGTCCCTCCGGCGCTGGAAAGTGCCGAGGCCCAGGCCCCGGTGGGCCACAGGCCTGAGCTCCCGGGGTTTGGCTGGGTGTTCAGTCCAGAGCAGGCTTGCACAGATCCAAGAAAAAAGGAAAAAAAACCAACAAAGGTCCAGGGAACTCCTCTGCCTCAGCTAGCTAAAACTAACTAAAAACCAGAGAGAAACTCTGTCCCACTGTCTGTCCGTGCTGCAGACACCACAGTCCAGGAGCGAGATGTGTGGGAGTGATGTTTTTCCTTAACACAAACTGCGGCTTCTTCTTCCCCCTCTCTTGCTCTCAAAGCCAGTCTTCAAGGTGCAGAACTTAATATATAACATAAACCAGACGACTGGGGATACCAGTATCATAAAGTCACCCCAGGGCAATATTAAAAAATAAATTCCTTCACTGAAAGGGTTGTCAAGCATTGGAACAGGCTGTCCAGGGAAGTGGTGGGATCACTGCTCTTGGAAATATTCAAAAATGTCTGAATGTTGCACTTCAGGACGTGTTTTTTTAGTGGACCTGGAAGGGTTGGATCAATGGTTTAACTCAGTGATCCTGGGGGTATTTTTCAACCTAAACATTTCCATGTTAACAGCAGATGGCTGTCTGTACATGTACAGCATTGGATGTGCAAGCTCAAGGAAGCAAAGGGTGCCAGATCCCAAACTTTGCTAGTGAATGTTGCCATGAACTTGGGAGAGTTGCATAAAACCCACAGGAATTCAAAATTGCCATCAGTGCTAGAAAAACGGGGAGCTGCCAGCCAGCTTTCATTTGAATTAAAATGATGTTGTATGTCACGAGCTGCTGGCCCATCTTCTTCCCCTGGCTTGTATCATAAATGCAAGAAATGAGCTCACCAGAACATGTGCACAGCCTCATTCATTTTCTATTTGACGTGAGGGTGTCCCAGGGAAAAACAAAATCCTTTCAATTCTCTCTTTTTGTAACAAGGAATGAGAGCAAAAGAAAACAAGTTTCTACCTGCCTGTGGATCCTACAGGAGGTTTGGCTGAACTTCTCTGGAGCTCCCTGAAGATGCTGTCACAGACCTGGTAACGCACACTGATAGTTCCCAGTCATGACAACAAACCTGTGTGTGATTTCCTCTTCTAATTAATTTAATTTTGGCTTCTGATCCTTGAATATAATCAATCAAGGAGGATGCAGGACCAAGTCACCCTTCTAAAAATCAGCCAGAATATTGCAGTGCCAGACACCATAGGCTGGTATGTGCTGATCCTCCGTTCTTTGATTACTCTAGCACTGGTTTTTGAGAGATGCTGCACCACCCAAGCTGTCAGAGTGGCACAGAACTAATAACCAGGCTGAGCTACGTCCTGATGATGTGACAATGGTACTGATGGTGCTTATTCTCAGAGACTACAAGGCAGCATTTCTTTGATTGCTTATGGGAACACTTTACAGCTGAAGTATAATTTCATTTATTAGAGGCAGACAGCTTATAAAAATGTGTGAAACACAACAGGTACCAAAAGGAAAGCTTGGGAAGACTAATGAGGCACAAGGCTCGTACCTTTAAAGAAAACAAAGGTTTCTACACACAAACAGCTGATGCAGTTTGTTTTTTATAGACGTAAATCAATCAAAATATTCAAACCATGTTATCCTGAAGTGTTACAGCAAGTGCATTTCATCTAAAATTATTGATGACCTTGCTTTTAAACAGAGGATAGGACCAAAAAGAAAACACGGAGAAGAAAAAAATCTGTCACGTTCAAAGAAATATAGCTGGAGTGAAAACCAATCTAGCAGAAGGGGAAAATGTGCACAAGTAAAATTATAATAGTATTGTCACAAAGTGTCTCTTTCTCAGAACTGTCTCCCACCCTGCCTGAGCACTGAATTTAAACAAAATGTGATGCAAACATCTTCAGAATAGATCCAGGAATGAAAAGGTCAGCACGGTTCAAGAGGGACAGAACTGCCCCAAGCAGCTGCAGATTCATGTCCCAGCTGCAGAGGGATGTCCCTGCTGGATGACAGACATGGAGCAAAGATCAGATGAGGCACCTTCAACTACATCAGGTTCCTCAGAGCCCTGTCCAGCCTGGCCTTGAACACTTCCAGGGATGGGGCATCCACACCTTCTCTGAGCAACCTGTGTCAGCGTTTCACCACCCTCATTGTAAAAAAACTTTCTTCCTTACATCTAAAATCAACTCTCCTTCAATGTAAAACCATTATCCCTTGTCCTGTCACAACATTCCCTACTAAAATGTCTGTCCCCATCTGTCTAAGGCCTCGGTGGGAACTGAAAAATGCTCTAGGTCTTCCTGGAGCCTTTTCTTCTCCTGCCTGAACAACCCCAACTCTGTCCTCACAGAAAAGGTGTTCCATCGCTCCAATCACCTTTGTGGCCTCCTCTGGCTCCACTCCTACATATCATTATAATGAATCTTTGGATTACAATCCTGATTAAGGCATTAATGAGTTGATCTTTGCCAGTTCCTCTTAAAAAAACAACCAAAGGGTGTTTTGTGAGAGATGAGAATCAGGACGCAAAATGCTTGGTACCCTTCTGTCTCCACCATCACCTCATTCCTCTGATGACATTCTTCATGATCCATCATACAGACATTATTTCTCATCCAAATTATTTTGCATTTTGTTGAATTCAGGTAGGGGTCATGGAACCAGTTCAGTTCCCATCCTTTTGGCTGTGTGGTTGTGGGTTTTGGCAAAACACAAAAGGAAAGGGATGGAAGGGATGGAAGTCTGGCAAAGCCCATTTTCTTTCATGTGAAAACCATTTAGCACTGTCTGGGAGGGGGCCTTGAGGGAGGAGTCAGTACCATATACCTTGCTTTGAAGCCCTGACATGTTCTGAATAATAATACCTGTCTGTAATAAAGAATTAAGCTCGTGGATGGGAATGGAATGGAATGGAATGGAATGGAATGGAATGGAATGGAATGGAATGGAATGGAATGGAATGGAATAGAATAGAATAGAATAGAATAGAATAGAATAGAATAGAATAGAATAGAATAGAATAGAATAGAATAGAATAGAATAGAATAGAATAGAATAGAATAGAATAGAATAGAATAGAATAGAATAGAATAGAATAGAATAGAATAGAATAGAATAGAATAGAATAGAATAGAATAGAATAGAATAGAATAGAATCACTAAGTTTGGAAAAGCTCTCTAAGATCATTGAGTTCAACCATTAATAGTTCCAGAGCCATCACATCTATGCACCTTTTGAATACCTCCAGGATGCTGTCTCCACTGCTTCCCTAGACAGCCTGCTCTGGTGCTGGTGAGTGCCTGAGCTTTACCTCCCACCTCTCTGTCATCATACCTGGAGCTCCAGCCTTTACTGGAATTGAGCACAGCAGTTACAGTGATGCTAAGTGTAACCCTGAGCCATTCCCATGCCCTGACACACCCTGTATTTAATCCCTCTCACTGATTCCTTTATTCCAAACCTGATGCTTTTCCACAGGATGCCAGACTCCTTTCCGTGCCCTCAGGACGTGCTGAGTGCGTCCCCGACCACCCACAGTCCTCCATGGCTCAGTTCTTCCTGAAAGCAGTGTGTTTGCTTTAATCATGAACCACATGAAGGCTGCACTGACAGACAAGTCTGAATCTGCTTTTCCCCTTCCAATGCAACTTCTGCCCCAGAGAACAGAGCACATCCTTTAGAGAGCTGCCCTGCTGCCCGGGTACATTAACTCCAGGCTCTCTCAGCTGATGCCAGCATCAATGAGGACTTCTGGGTAGAAAACTGCATAATCTCAATTCATTTCTTACATGCTCTTCTGCAGTGGAAGGACAAGGGAAAGAAATTAGCTGACTTAGCAAGTGGCTGCATCCTGGAGCAGGTCACATACAATGTTTTACCTTGGTGTAATCTCAGTGCTAAGTGTTGTGCTCACAGGGAATGCTGTGTTACTCGTGCTCAGTGAAGTCATTGCAGTGGAATAAATGCAATGCCAAGATGACCCTGCTTTGCTCCAGCTCCCTTCCTTCCCATGCATAATGAAGAGAAGGTAAAGGGAAGGAAGAATATCCTTTGCTATTTTACTCTGGCAGAGAGGGCTCACCTGAGTGGCTGTCAGCCAGCCATGGAATTTCATCTGAGCTTCCCAGATAAAATCTCCTGTGTCAGGGGCTGTATTTACTCAGTGTGTTTAATGTGACAATGAAAACTCCACGCACCCCAATCTTTTAAATAATAATAAAAACCCCATAAACAATGAAAAATTTCACAGCCAACCTAATAAGTGGAAAGCTAATAAGTGTCAAAGTCAGAAGATAAAATTCTAACCAGTAAAGCAGAAAGGGGGCATTTCTATTTCTTACAAATAAAAGAGCACAAGAAAAAAGAAAAAAGAAAAAAGAAAAAAGAAAAAAGAAAAAAGAAAAAAAAGGTTCTGCTGTTTTGCATCCACCTACAATGTTTAATATTGCTATTCAGGTTCTCCTTGCCCACCTTTCTTTGGGCAGAGTGCCTTCAAAGAGGGAAGTTTTGCTTTGTGCACACAGGATTTGGTCCAATTTCAAGATGTTTTGTTTCAAGAGTGCCTTTGCACCCAAGCAGGTGTCTGGCATCTTTTTTTTCAGTTAAGTGAGAAACTTTTGCTGAAGAGAAGGAGAGAAGGAAAGGAATAGTAAAAGGGGAGAAGAAAAACAAAGGGGCAGAGCCAGTTTTGGAGGTGTCTTCATGGGGTTTTCTGGGCAGATGGGATCCTGAGGAGACACAGCTGAACAGAGCTGATGAACTCCATGGAGGCTGTGAAAGGTTGTACTTGGTGCAATAATGTCACAGCTGCACAGCCTCAGATTTGGACCTGAAGAAAAGGCAGAGTTGAGAGAACCTGTGAAAAAATACTAGAGCTGAATATGGGGTCCCATCACAGAATCACAGAGCTACAGAGTGGTTTGGGTTGGAAGGGACCTTAAAGATCACCCAGTTCCATCCCCACTGCCACAGACAGGTATGACACCCACTGGACCAGGTTTCTCACCCTGGACTTTAAAATCTCCAGGAATGGGGCATCCACAGCTTCTCTGGGAAACCTGTTCCCTCATAATAAAGAATTTCTTTTATCTTTAGTAATTGTTTTGTAAAGGTTTAGCCTTTACCATCAGCTCTGCCTTAAGTGTGGACAAGACTTGCACTTTTCTTGCAAGAGAATTAAGAACAGGAATGAATATCCAAATAATTTGTTCGGAAATTCCAGGCTGATGAGAGACAGAGAACTTTGGGACTCCTGGGGTGAGTTATCCAGCAGCACTCTAAGGAGACAGGGCAGTGACTATGCTTGTCAGAAGAATGCAAAGTAGGATCCAAAGTCATACTTTCCATGCACCCTGAATTACTGCTTGCAAGTAACACTTCATGATCCTTCTGGGAGTCCCCTATTAAAAGCGAAGCATTTGAGGCTGGCTAACAAACTGATCACAGGCTGCATTATTGATTGTGCTATTAAGGTCTTCGTTTGAGCCATTAGTAGGGTTAATGAAATGGTCGAACGCTTCCCTCCAGCACAACCATCACTGTGTTTCCTTCCAGCTCCACTTTCAGCGCCCAGGCCAGCTCACATTGAACCCAAGGGGGAGCAGGCTGCTGCCTGTTGTAGGGATGGGTTGGCTACACTGTAAAATAAACCTATGGATGAGATATTAGCATGGCATTAGCCATGGAAGAGTATAGGAAGGTTACTATGTTCCAGTTCATTATACAATAATTCACTAATGAAGTCAGAGGCTGTAAATGTGAGTGCATTTAACTCCACATCTTCCAGACAAGGAGCTGATGTGTATTTTTCTCCCCTGCACTACCAGCTTCAACAGATAAGAATAATTTGTCTCAGTTACACCAGGAGATCAAACCTCACCTGGACCCCCACCCAAACAGCAAGATCAAACAGCAGAAACATCATCCCCAGATTATTGATTTTATTTTGTCAGCTTTGTAATATTTTAAAATCCTTCTCAGCACTATAGGCAAACTGGAGAATGAGGGAAAAATAAGTTATACTGTCCTGGTCTGGAAGTGGGAATATTCCTCTTTTCCAGCTACTGGTCCTTTCACTCCCTGTGCTCAGGTCCCTTCTGTGTCCCCACAAGGTGACACATGCCCCACCAACAGGTAACTCTGCACCCCTGGGGCTTCACAGGCAGGGCTTTGGGTCCAATTCCAGCAGCCTCCTGAATGCAAGAGCTGGCTGTGACTCTCCTTCTCCATGGATATGACATGAGACAACTTCAGAGTGAGAAATCAGCACACACTGACTTGTGCTTTGCAGCCTTTTAGCTTCTGATCTTTTTCTGTGAAGATCCTCAAGAATCACGATGTTTCTTACATGTAAGGAAGCCTCTTCCACACTGACTGGATTTTCCACATTAACTGGCAGCTTTTTAAACAAATGGTTAAAAAGAAAACATTGCATCTCCCTCACTACCACTACCACTGCTACCTTTAGATTTCAGGAGTTCCATTCTAAAGGCATTCTGTATCATGTGTTTAAAACATCTCAAAAGTAATTGAATTCACAGTACCTCATTAAATTTCCACCAACTGCTCATTCAAATATATAACTTGGCCAACTGCAAATGTAATATCTCAGACAGTCCTTTTCCCATTTGCTTCCTCTGCATCCCAATAGCTTTTATTCCCCCTAATGCCCTGCTGCCTGTGCTGTCCTCATTCCCTTCTCCACATGTGTGAACTGTCCACAAGCTGACCCATTTCATAAACCATTTTGTCTTCTGTGCACACTGGGTATCTATCTCACTGGAAATTATGGAAGCTGGGAACCACCTTTATTAAAGCTAGGTCCACATCCCTATTTCAGGAAAAGATGTCTGGTACAAAGGGTTCTAATGCTGGTTGTTCATTTCTTGTTGGTGACAGATCTTGGTTCCTGGGTATTCAGTGCATCATCCTCAAGAGAACTAAGAGCCTCCATCTCTCAACCTAATCCTACTTCACACCGCTGCCATGGTGAGAAAACTCACCCTTCCTGCTTTGTGTCAGCTTTTTTTTCCTTCTGGATTGAAAATCCTGGTGAAAATCCAGGTCCAGGTTTGTATGGCTGGAGCTGTGGAGAAATTCAGCTTCAGTGATGGCCTAGGAGGTGATGGTGAATAGACACTGATGATGAGGGAAACTGCTCCATCTCGCTGCCACAGCAGCTGCAGGGACACAGAAACTTTGCAAAGGGCCATGAGCAAGTGAGGAAGGTGATGTGAGGGAAGCAAAATGTTTTAGAGGGATTTTTGCCCCTCAGCAGAGTAAATGAGATATCAGGATTCATGTGGCTTTGTGTGGAACAGGCATTGTGAAGCAGATATGTTGAATTAAGGGATGGCAGCACTTAGGTCAAGTAACTTTTTTTTTTTAAGAAGGAACTTAACAAATTATCTTCTTGCTGACCAGTTCCTCCTGCCTTTTTCCTTTTATTTCAATCCATTTAAATTGCAAATAGCTTACTTGCAGAGCCTTTCTGCTGACAGCTCACCTGTTGGGAATCTGAGCTCCTGGGTCTCTCTGGGGTCTCCTCTCTGCTCTCCTTGGGGAAGGGGAAAGGCAGCTACATCCACTCATATCTCCATAACTTCATTATGCTTCGTAGCTTCTTTGGCTGCCACTTCAGCTGCTCCAAGGTCACATCTGCAGTGAACACAGAAGCCTGGGGGAGGATCCAGACTCTCACCTTGAGGGGATTCAATCCAGGTGTCCGAGCACAGGGGGAAACTGGAGGGTTCTACTCAGCTCCCAACTTCCAGGAGCCCCAGGCTCCTGTAGCTCCAAAGTGGCACTTGCCAAACCTACAGGGCTTTCTCAAGCAGCATTTTGTCTGCAATGAGGCTCCTGTCTGCAGGCAAGTGCCTCAAATCTTAGCTGGATTATTGTAATTAGAGCCATCAGTGACTGCTTAAAATAGTCTTTATTTGAGGAGGCACAACACAATGGGTTTACTCAGCACTGGACCATGTGGCACAGGATTTTGTCCTACTGCTGGAACTGATGCAGGTAGATAAATCTGCTCCCCTTGAGCTTTTAATCAGTCAATCAGCAGCTTTTCAAGAAACAAAATATTTATTGACCCTACTCCTAAGACTACAGTTTTTCTCCAACAGCTTATCTTGATATATCTTCTCGTAGTCACTCAGAAATGCTGCTCACACAAGGGAGAAAGAATGGAATTTAATAGTTTGGCCAGGATTTTTTGATGTCTAGAAACCCAGACACAGCAGATTAACCAAAATTACCTCTGCATGTCCCAGAATGCCAAAGATTGATGTTGTCAGGGCAGTGGCTGAAGTGCAAGTGATCTGTGTCCTGCAGGTTTTGTGCAACGCAACAGATGACCTTGATCGCCACTCTTGGAAAATGCAAACCGAGGCCATGCAAGTGCCAGGATTGCTCATCTGATCCAGCTAGAGCTGAAAATTCAAATGTATTTCTGAGAAAGAATTCTTTGGGGGAATAAAAAGGACTGTGAAATAAATTTAAGAGGTTGAATGGTTTCAGTTTGGGTTTTGAGCAGGCCAGAAACTCTTTGCTTTAAACAGTACAATGTTAAACTTAATGGTTTTTTTTTGTACCTGGGCTCTATCACCCCAGACAGGGATGTCACTGCCACACATATTTGTTGTGAAGTGTAAGGTGTTAAAAGACAGGAGCAGCTCAAACACAAAAAATCCTTCAAGGTAAAAGAATATGAAAATCACCCTCCTGTCCCAGTTTCTTCTTGCACTGGAGTTTAATGGGATGCTGTGGGTCTTACTGGTCCGTACTGGTACCATCCCTCCCTCCTCTTGCAGGTAAAATCTGTGTTACCTGCTCAGGACCACAATATTTGTGATTTATTAACTCTGTTTGGAAACAGGTCTTTCACAGAGCACAAATTCTCCTGGATTTATCAGTCAAACCAGAGGCTTTGGAGAGCAATTATTTTCCAAGGAGAATAGGTATGGATGGATGTACAGTGACAAAAGAGGTAGAAGGCTTTGAAAAAGCCAATTTTAAGATGGAGTGTTTCTTTCTGTGGTTCAAAAGAGGAGTAGGATCCTAAAGCAGAAGGGATTATTCCTTGAGAGAGCACCTGAGTTTTGCTATTCCAGCAAGATAGGAGTCAGTAGCTTAGCTCCAAGGAATTATATTAGCAGTCCAGCCTGTCTCTTTCTTTCCATCCTTTTCCTGTGTCTCTTTATAAAGTTCTAAGTGCTTTTCAATGAAGAAAGAAGAAACATGATTTTAAGATGAGTTGGGGTTGAGCCTTGAGGCAGAAACAATGCTCAGAAACTACGTTTTAATGAATACAAAATATTACACCGTGAAAATCAGTGGCTGTTGCTGCTGCTTTTTCTTTGAAGGTATGTTAATTTTTGTTGCTCTTAAATACTCTTGTTGCCAGGAAACCGCCTCACACACTGTAATTGAAATTGGTTCTTCATATCCCATTTTGTTCCTGGCAGGTTTGAAGTGTTCTTAAAAGCTAAAAAACTCTGCTGAGGAAAGGCAAGGTGCAGCTGATGGCAGATCCACTGGCATTTCTTTGGGCAAAAACACATTCAGAAAAATTAAAGCATTGGGGCAGGGTACACATGGAAACTGGCAGGGGGCTGTGGTGAATATTTTTGGGGGATGATGTAGTGGGTGAGAAGATTTGGAAGGGTAAGAAGAACGTTTAATGGACTGTGGGAGTTAGAGGGTCTGTTTCACACCAATCCACCTTGGTCTGAATCACTCAGTATTTCCCCATTCAGGGGTTATAACTCTTATCCCAAACTTTTCAAGACTCTGGTACACAGACACTTTGCAAAGCTCTGACTGTGTAATTAGTTGTATTCTTCCTTTGCAAATCAATTTGGTCTTACTTATGTTTTAAAAGATATGTCACTTTTCTATCTTTTTTTTTTTTCCCAGTGACTTGTTTAGCACCTTCTGTTATCTTGCAGGATTTGTACAAGTAGCTGAGCAATGTGGCTTCAGAGTAAAGATCAGCACACAGCTTAACTCTATTTTAAGATGCTTAATATGCACTCTGGTACCAAATCATTGTGTCTCTGAGATGAAAATATACTTGCTGTTCCTCTGACATAAATCCCTCTTTTATCTGCTTTGTTTGTCTCCTCAACAGGGCGAAACTTGGCCAGATCTGAGAGCTGGGTCCACAGGGAGAAAGCTAAACAAGAAACACTTCAATGTTATTAAAGACAAAGCTCTTGACTCTTCACCTCCTTGATTAATGCTGCTTATAACTGTGCCTTATGTGAGGAAGAACAAGAAGCTCAGAGAAACAAAGGCTCTGCTGAAGTTTATGGACTGAATTGCAGAAACACACATCCCATTCCCTTTTTTATTGTACTCTGCTCCAGTCTTGCCTCTCCCTTAGCCTGCAAACTCCTCTGTGCACAGCTCTGTTGTGCTCAAGTGCTATTCACGTCCTTCATCCTACATAAATAATAATACATCACTGCAATAAAGCAGCAGTTGTGAGTTAATTCCAACCAACCTGCCCCCATGCAACAAGATGTCTGCACAATCACTCTGAGTAGTAAGTCCAGGGAAATGCTGCACAATAATCTCAGTGCTTGATTGATTTTTATTTCATAACAAGCTGTTATTAATGGGCCAGATGCTGATGGGTTTGTTCATGGTGAGGACAGTGTGACTGCGAGAGATGTGGCACTAAAAGAAAGGAAAGTGAGTGCAACTGTGCTAGCTCAAGGATATTTTAGTGTATCACTGCGAGAATAAAACAGCTAGTGAGTCAAACAAAACAAGATCAGCTTTTAGAAACAAGTACAATGACTTGCTGCCTTGAAGAGATAATGTTCCTCTTTTAGTTTCTGGTGTCACGCAGTGAAAGAACAGTGAAAAGTTCCCAGAATATCTGCGCAGGGAGTTAACATTTCCAGGAAAAAAAAAAAAAAAAAAAAAAAAAAATCCCCAAAAAAGCAGCCTTTACAAAAGAGGTTTTCTTTCTTCCAGGCTCTTCAGAGAAAGGCTATGCAAAAGAAAAGAGGGAGGAAAAAGTCCAGGCAAACTCAGAAGGAAAACATCAAGTCTTTTCAGCAGGGAATGAAAGCACAAAGGCAAGTCAGTGGCAAATGTCAATATTTACATGAGTCACAACAAAACTACTGGCCAAGGGGTAGAGCAGGGAAGGGTATTCAGAGAAGTGACCCTGTGGCCACCACACACGAGCTTTCCTTTGGCACTGCAGGGTCTGGGGTCAGCCATCCACAGCGACTGAGGCAAGAACCATGGATGTAGCAACAATTCTGCAACGCTGAACCAAAACCATCCACCACTGAAAAGCTCCAGTCTCTGGTGAGCTGATTTGCACAGCCAGCAGTTCTCCTAAGAGGGCAAAGCAAGATGAATTGGGTGCAGGGTGTGAATATCAGAATGAGGTATAGGGTGGGGTTGAGGGGTTGCACTTTTCATTGGAAGAGGGAACTGGGCAGTCATTGCTGCCTCGTGCAAATAGGAAGAGGGTCCTGGGAGGAGGGAACTCAAACTGCCCTAAATAACCAAGTAAATCCATCCTACAATTAGCTAGTAAAGTGAAGCCACCTGGAATTTACCCTGGAAAAACCCAGGACCAGCACAGGTCCTGCAGAACTGCATTGATCAAGCCAGGTGAAAGAGTCCCTCTTCAGTCATGCTTCAGATATAATCAGCCTGACAAATCCAATCCATACTTCTTTCTGAAAATCATTAGTCATCGTATTAAACCAGATTATGTTAACAAATTGCTTCCATCTTCATACTCTTCAAGCAAACAGACAAGCAAGGGGCAGCTTTGGTTTGAGAAAATGGCTTGGCCAGAGCTGACAGCAAATTGTACACACTAATTGAAATTCCATATTAACACCATGTAGCACAGTTTGGTTTAATTGCTCTAAAAAGAGTTTTCCAGGGTACAGTCATCTTGTTTCCAGTGTTACACTGCCAAAGCTATTCTAACTTGTGAAGGTGGAGGAACAGGTTGAGGGAAGGTTCAGGTGCTCCCTTTGCCCACATTGATTTTCCTTGGTGTTTATGATAATTTCTCTCAGCTGTTGCAGAGTTGCTGTGTGCTCAGTCCCAGGAGGTTTTTCGTCCCTGAACACAGATACAGATATAACAGGGCCTGCTAATAGCTTCATGCTTTATAGATCCAGCCAGGATCAGACCCTGAGTGAGATCTGAGCACATTGGGAATGGCAGTGCTCTAATGAGCCCCACTCAGGAAAGAGGAACAAGACACACAAGGAACAGGAAAAAATCCCACTGCTCTTTTTTTCAAAAAAATGCAGCTCAAACAAAGAGCTACTCTTCTAAATAATTGTTGAATCTTTAATTTAGCCACAAACCATGGATATGCAGTGACATTTGAAATGTTACCAGGAATCAGAGATGCCCAAGTGAGACTGAGAGATGCAGCTGGGATTTAGGGGAGGTGCTCACCCTCAGAGTGCTGCTGGAGGTCAGGAGGATACCCCAGACCCCAAAACCATCATTAAACCACATGCTCAGACAATTGGATGCCATCATAGTTTACCTTGGAAATTTACAGTCAGAACTTGCACAGAAACACGTCCATGGAGACTGAGATTCAAATGTGTTAACCTGAAGTGTAAAGCCTTCACTGAAAGCTAAAGGAAATTAATCCCACCTCACTGAAGCAGGCTCAACATCTCCAGGAACATAGGCAAGAAACTCCATGAACTGAGCTTGGCTTCAGTCTCCAGAGACTCATCTGCAACTCTGTGCTCCTCAGAGCAAAAAAAGGGTTCTAGTTTAAACTTCACCTATGAAAGTTTGAGCCTTAGATTAGGATAAAATAGAAAAGATTAAGTCCAAAGAGCAAATTATTATGGACATGTTTGTATTCCCATAGCTGAAATAATTTAAAAGCTCTGCTTCTACCAGCGGTACTTCCATAGAGATGGTTCCAGGGACATCTGCTCTGACCCAAACAAAGAACTTTAAAAAAAATCTTTAAATTCCATCTTAAAGAAAACATCCAGATGGAAAAAGTGGCTGTTTCCAAAGAATCACAGATGTAGATGTACCTGCCTTAGCAGGAAGGTTGGATTAGATGATCTCCATCCAACGCCAACCCTTCGGTGATGCTGGAGGGTAATCTGTCTGTCCTTGCAGCTGAGCTGTGCCTGCAGACTTCTTGGGCACTTCTAATCAGCATCTGCACAAATTAAATCAGGTCAAAGTAAATCACAGCTCCAGGACAGCAACCCCATCTGCTGTGGCTCTCCCACAGGCACATCTTTCAGCAGGACACCAGCAGCTCACATAAATCTCCTCTGCATCACACACAAACCAGTTGCTGAACCTGGTTGTTTCTACATCTGAGCAGACGCCACAGGACAGGCAGGAAGCACTGAGAGCACATCCCACACTGGTCCTCTTCTCCATGGAGCTGCTGGAGCTGCTCCTTCTCTGTGTAGGGCAGGCATTCCACCATCCAGCACTCTGCATGGTCATTAGCTCCAAATGCAACACCTACAGCCCCCACAGGTTTTTTACCAATTGTACTCCAAGTGCCTGGCTTGGAGATGCTGCAGGAGAATGACTTTATTTGGCACAAGGACACAGGTGAAGCTGTTACATGCCAGCTGTGGATATGGTCTGTTTTGAACTCAGCATGTTCTTATGGTATATCATCAGTTTTTCAATACCTCAAATGCTCAGGCAGAGAAACAGGATCTGCAAACACCCCTGAAAAAGGGGTTTAAATGTTTTAAAAGTTACCCTGCATGATGCCTGGCCAGGAGAGGGACAGGAAGAGAAGATTTCATTTAGATTACAGTTTCCCTAGAGAACAGGCTCTGACCGTGTTTCTGTATGGTTCCTGACATAATACACTCTCTGAATGCACATCCACAAACCTGCACACAGAGCAGGGTCACAAGTGAAAGTACAAGAGCCTGACATGCTGTTTTTGGTGCTGAAGGGGTAGGAATGACCCCAGGATTGCTTTAAGGGTCTCAATTACAGAAAACTACATCATGAAATATTTTTCCTAGTCCACAGAGAGAAATGGACATTTCCCAGGCATGATTCTTCTGCACTAGTTCAGACCAATTTCTCCCCAGAAAGCCTTATTTCTCTCTTCTGACTATAAAGGTAAGAAATAGAGAATTTTACCTCCTACATGTCTACATTTGATCACAGGAATCCCATCAAGTGTGGCAAAGACACTGTGTTCAGAATGCAATTAAATTTCCCAGGGGCAAAGAAGTAATTTGACATTTTCTTCCAAAACCCATCACGGTTATTAGAGCAAGGGTGAACATGTGTACAATGCTTAAGGTTCCCACAGATGGTGGTGGACATTCTTTATGATTTATGTGAAGGATTGAAGGTGGCTGAAGATTTCCTGGATACTACAGATGGATATTCCATACAGAAGGCTTATTTCCAACAAGCAGAGGAAGACAAAAGCCTCTGGAAATGAAGGACCTTTAGTTTTAAGTAGAGTGAGGCAGATATTTGTCCTGCAAGAAATACAATCATTTATTTGGTGAGAAGACAAAGCCACTGTGTTCCAACACTCTACATCTTCACAGAAGAGTTTTCAAGGTGTCAGGCTGAGTAGTCAGGAGAGTGTTAAACTGGGAAAAATGGAAGGCAGAGAGGGAGGAATGAATGAGCATTCATTTAGCTCGAAATTAAGATGTCAAGAACAAAATTAATCAAGGCACCAAGGGACGTGAAGAGAAGAAATTCTTTAATTGCCTATACTCTAATGCTGGGAGCCTGAGTAATAAACAAGAACTGGAATTGGAGGAGCTCATTTATGAGTATACATCAGACTTCGGTGGCATTATTGAAATCTTGGGGGAAGATTTGCATGATTGGAATATTAAAATCACTCATTATAATCTATTTAGGAAGGATAAAGTGGGCAAATGCAGAAGGGGAGTGGCACTCAACATCAAATGTGTTTCTGTGGGAATCAGGTGCCTAAGCACTTCTTGTGAAGCTTTTCAAGCACTCCTCACTCCTCAGTTTTATATCTGAAGACATGGGAAAAGACGGATGGCTGGGATTTGCAGTGTGGGATCTTTTGGAACCTCAACTGTGGGAAGGTACTCAATGTTTGTCACTCTTGAAAGACTGTGTCTTCAAAAATCAGACTCCTACTGAACAGAAGAACATTCTGGGTAAATCGTTGCTTTTTTACTCTTCATAAAAACTCAGAGCACTGCTTGAATGGCTCTGAAATTTGCCATAAATAAAATGAGACATAATGAGCTCGCTCCTATGCTCTGATTAAATCCTACAGACATTGTGTGTACAGAACCATAGAGACTGAGTTGCTCGGAAGAGCTTTCATACCTAGGCATGTTTGACCCTTCCTGGCATTACACACAGAAGAAATCTGGTCCTTTATATTTTTCAATGGCGTAAATTATCGCTGTGCTCTTGGAAGAAGCAGCATTGGCAGGTCTGCAGAATGAGAGAGGCTCTCTAATCATCACTTATTCTTCTGCTGTGATTTCCCTGACATCACTTTATATTCTCACTCTCACTATATATACACATATTTTATTTCCTAGGTAATTTTCATGATTGTCTCTTACACATTTTCAGATGAATGAGCTATTCCCTAAGTACGGAAGATTCTCTAAGCCATTATCTTTAAGGCTCACCTTTTCCCTCCCTCCTACCCTACTCAATCCTTATATCCATTCTGACTTTGGCAACAATTTAATTCATCCTAATTGAAAATCCTACGCAGTATCATGGAGTTCATACTGCCAAGCTAATTTCATGCCCTCATTATTGTGATCTTTATTCTGTTTCACACTACAGAAGCCCCCCTCCACTCTGCACCATGCTATCAGAAAACATCTCAAAACCCCAAATGCCAGAACAGCTCCAAAGTTTTTCTTCCCATATGTCAAGAATTATTTATTTTTACCCAGAAGTTCAGAGCTAAAAAGTAATGACTTTGAATATGTCTTGATTACTCTGAAAAGTTCTTTATGAGAACTATGTGTGTGTTGGAAGGGGAGTAAATCCAAGAAAATACATAGAATCATAGACTGTCCTGAGTTGGAAGGGACCTACAAGAATTATTAAGTCCAACTCCTGGTTCTGCAGATGACATCCCAAAATCTCACCCTGTTCCTCAGAGCATTGTCCAAACATTCTTTGAACTGTCAGGCTCAGTGCTGTGACTACTTCTTTGGGGACCATGTTCCAGTGCTCAACTACCCTCTGGGTGAAAAATGTTTTCCTGATATCCAGCCTAAACCTCCCCTGGCACATCTTTTTGCAGTTGAAAGAGATGAGATATGCTTGCCTGGACTAACAGCTCTGCACAAGGTGGATGGATCACTGTGCTCCCATCAAGAGCAGTTTCTGGATGGGCTGGGACTCACATACATAGGTCAGTCACAAGCCTCTTGGCTGTGTGTAGATTCCTCTGATTTTCTCCAAACACGTGCTTTTCTGGTGTAAAGAAAAAAAATCAAAGTATGCTTGTGCTGCCTCTCTTGAGTCAGTGACTCATTCTGTCTTTCCACAACAAAGCAAACTGAAGTCACAGCAGAGCATGGAAGAGAGATGTGATTCAGACTTCACTCCTGATTTTATGCTTGAACAATATTCCTGAGTACAAAGTAACATCAGTCAGCCCCTTGCACGTATAATGCTGGGATGAGTGAAGGCAAAATTGGGATTAACAAGGTCCATGACTTTGCAAAGCTTTGTCTCATTTTTTTGCCCACAAAACTAGGGTCAGTTTATAAGCTGAATGTATCCAATACGATACAGGGTTCTTCAGCCAATTAACTAATTAGTGCATGGTTTCCCAGCTCCATCTGAAGCTCAGTTCCAGCTGCAGCAGACACATTTCCCCTCAAGACAGTACGAGATGTCCATGATTGTTACAGCACTGAGCGTGCCTGCATGAACGGGCATCTATTCATACTGACACAGCTCCAGAGGCACTTCCCAGCACTTCCTGGGAAATCTTATTTGAAGCAAAACTCACTGGAATTAATTCAGGGGGAGGCACTCTTCTGGCTGTGGGGCTGTAAACAAAAGGCAATGTTTGTCACCTAAGACTGGAGCTAAAAGGAGATATCCTGGAGATGATGTCGGGGTGGAGAGCAGCAGATCTAGTTTCTGCTCTGTTAATACTAAAGAAAATAAAAGATGCTGCTGATGACCAAAGTGAGGAGCAACAGTGAGGGCAGAGAGGTAACAAGAAGGGAAGGGAAGAGTTCTCACTCACCCTCACAAAGATCATTTCAGAGGCTGTGCCAAGGAAAAAATGAGTACACAGCAAAACAGGTCTAAATTCCAGCAAACCTCCTGCAGGAACACCAAGAGCAAGAGAGAAAAGACATCAGCTTTTAATGGCTATGGCTACATTGGGATCACCCCCTCTTTGGGCTCACAGCTGTCCCTCATGGAGTGTTATATCCCTCCTCATTCCCTCTGGATTTCTGGCCCTGTGCCCTGAGTTTTGCTGCTGTTTTGTGCAGCACCTTCAGCCACAGCAGCTGCATTAGTTTGCGAGAGCCCCAGAGTGAGGATTTTAAGACTCAACTAGACAAGAGCAGTAGGAGCTGCAGCTGAGGGATAATTCAGTTTTAATGGAGAGATGCAATTACTGATCTCCTGTTTGGGCTTTATCCCTGTCTTAGCACACCTATGTCATTTATATTAAGCCATTCATCACTGCAGTGGAACATACCTGCTCTTAACTGATGGTCCTGCTTAACTGTAGTGTTCAATTTAATTTATTTCATGAAAGACAAGCAGTAACATTTGCCCTTTCCTGAACCCTCATGGAAAGCAGAATTCTTTAATATAGGTACCCTTTTAATAAATTATGCACTATATTAGATAAAAACTACAGTAATGTGTGTGTGCATGTGAATTTACACATATACTGTAGTTTTTGTTGAAAATAGGGAACATTTTTATGTTTAGGTGGACACGTATCAATTGGGAATCCTCTCCTTGGGTTCCCAGCTGTTTTTTTCAAGGTTTAAAAAAATATAAGCATCACTTAGAGCTGTGGCTGTGTGCCAGGAAGTTGCTGCTTGGAAGTCCTTCAAATTCAGAACCATCATGCCCAAATTTGTGTGGGGATCTGAACTAAATTCATTTTTTTATCAGTACCCAGGAGTCTGATTTCCATCACACTGACAGTGGCAACATCCGAATCCCAGCTGAATGGCTGAGCAGTGAAATAATAAAATCAAATTAGTGCTTTTTGATGAGGGCAAAGGAGAGGGGATGTCCCACCAGTGGCCATTGTGCCTTCTACACGTTTTCCTTCACATTCAAGGAGAATCCTCCAAGAAGCCCAGTGTATGTTTTTAGTTAAGGCTGGAAGAAGCTTTTGTTTCCTGAGAGAAGTAAGCACAGCCTGACTATTTAAACTCACCACTGCACAGTGACATTTCAGAGACCCTTGAAGAGAGCACTTTCTGCAACAGCTGAGAGGAAAAATAACATCAAGATAAATAAATCACACCGTGCTTGTCAAGCTGAGCAGCCTCATCTCTTGTCCTGAGTGGACATTTGGAGAAGTGGGCACTAAAATAGGCAGGGTGATGA
This sequence comes from Poecile atricapillus, assembly GCF_030490865.1. Lineage (NCBI taxonomy): Eukaryota > Metazoa > Chordata > Aves > Passeriformes > Paridae > Poecile > Poecile atricapillus. Next base: position 4,349,285 of record NC_081288.1, read on the forward strand.
CAGGGTACCAATAACTCCTCACAAGCTGGCAATTGCAAAAAGCCAAGGTTGGACTTGATGATCTTGGAGGTCTTTTCCAGCCATAATGATTGCAGTGCCACAATCATCAGCCCTGCCTTTCTCTGTTTGTTAGTCCCCCTTGATTTTGCTTTTTATCCTCCTGGTTCAAGCTCTTGATGTGCACTGAGCATTTTGAGGATCCCTGAGTTGCTGCCATGCTCTACACAGGACTTACATGACTGTATTTGCAAAAGGAATGGATAAATTTGAATGGCAATGGAGTAACAAGGTGAAAGTCTCATGAAAGAAAAGCACAGCTGTGATGCACCTTTAGGCAGCTCCCTGTACTTCCATAGGCTTTCCCAAAGCAGCACCTCTGTGGTATCTGAATGCCTCATTGATCTCAGGGGCTGGATACAAAGATCCTTCCTTTTAGGCCAGGGGGAACTCCAGTTTTGGGGAAGGTCTATTGTGCTAAGCAAAAAGGAAAAAGATTTGTGCATTTGCACAGCCTCAGCAGCAAGGACACAAAGCAGTCATGACCTTGAGGACCTCAAGGTTTGAGGACCTCAGACTGGTCCTGGGCTCTTTTTAACCAGGTGTCAGCATCATCAAAGGGAACTCCAGGGTGCTGTATGTCCACACAAAGCCCTCATGAGAGAGGAAGAAATCCCTCAAGATACCAGAGAGGAGCTGAAACCAATCCATCACGCAGGAAATAAGTACAATGAGTGTGGCAAGGCTCCTAGCATTAACTAACCCACTACGAAACTTGTTTCAGAAGTGATTTATCTTTTCCTCTTAACACTTTTAAGCCAGTTGCCACTATAATTAACTACAAGAGCAGCTCAAAAAAACCCCAAAAAATTTAGGGAAAAATAAAAACAAAACCAAAACAAACAAACAAACAAACAAACAAAAATTAACCCCCAGAAATAAAAAAAGAGGATATCTACTCTTCATTGTAGAGCAGCAATGATTCAGATTTAGACTGCTATAATATTACTGCATTCAGGTTTTGGGGTTTTTTTTATTTTTTTTTTTTCCTCTTTGTCTTCAGTGTTTGTCTTCCTTTCATGGGGAAATTGATTGTTTGAAGGAACCAAGATTGATGCACCTAATATTTACAACTGGCTCACACTTCTGGACACTCTATTTTCCAGTGTAAACTAATAAGAAATTGATTTGTTAGTTGCTTGTTCTTTGCCTTGTTTGATGCATTTTAAAATATTTATATATGTATATTAGTACTAATCAGCCTTGAAAATGATGAACTGGCTGATTAAAATTCTAATAAACTGAAATTTTTATCATATAATATCCAGTAGAAATGATCAATCTAAAATTTTTATGTCATTTACACACATATCTAGGAAATATTTCTTAGTTAAGGATGGCTTTTCAGGAATAAGCAAGAATTTTATCACTTTCTTCTGTGATCATCTGTTGTCAGTTCTGTATCCCTCAGGCTTTTGTGTTGCTCTTGTTTTGATTTATCATTTGATCTTTTTCATTTTGTCATCTTTGAACACGTCTGAAAACCAGCAATGAGGATCATATGAAAAGAAACACATTTTTGCACACATTAAAAGCTGAAGGAATTTAATAAAATGCATTCTTCCCTGTCTCTCAGAAGGGAGCATTCACCTGGTTTGTCTAGCTGTTCCTGTGGCCCACTGAAGTCTACCACAACCACAGTCATAACTGAGGCAACCATGAAGACTGATGGGATTTGTAGTCCCAAATGTGGAATAAACTTCTGGGAGGATCAATCTGGGGGAAGATGAAGGGCTGGCTACTGGATGGGGCAGACACAGCTTCTCTGGAAAACCTGTGCCAGGGCCTCCCCATCTCGCAGCCAAGAATTTCTTCCTAATATTCAATGCAACCCTGCCCTCTGTCAATTTGAAGCCATTCCCCCTTGTCCTGTCACTGAAGGCACTTGTCCAAAATCCCTTTCCAGTTCTCCAGGAGCCCCTTTAGGCACTGGAAGTGTCTCTAAATTCTCCCTGGGACCTTCTCCTCTCCAGGCTGGACAGCCCCAGCTCTCTCACTCTGTCTTCACAGCAGAGGTGTTCCATCTCCCAGAGCATCTCCATGACCCTCACCTGGACTCGCTCCAACAGGGCCATGGATCCAGATTTGGTCTGACAAATTCCACGTAAAAAGAGGGGATTATTTCCTATGAACTTCTGCCTATATTTATGGCAGTATGAACCAGTATTCCATTCACACTTTAGGCTGCTGAGGTCATCACCTACCCCAGGTTCTTTTCAGAACCAATTTCAGATTGTCATAGGTTTTTTCCTAAGGCTAACATGTGAATTCACAGCTCCTGGAATATTTTTTGTCCAGCATAATAAAAATATAACCCACCCTGTAAACAGCTGTAAAACCATCTGGAGAGAGCACAGCTTCTACCTAACGTCCTCAGCTCAGGCTGCACCTCCTTGTCCACAGGAAGACAAGGTTCCTCAAAAAGCTTTGGGCTGCTGAGGTTTCCTGGGCTGGAGACTGCCTTACCTGAATCTGTCACTGCTGCTTTTGTTCCCACCCTGTTTCTGTGATCACAGCACTGCATGGAATAGCTGCTCTCTCCTCAGCACACTTTCTGACAGGTGATTACTTTACAATAAAGATTTAGGATAAAACAAATGTTGAGTCGCTGGTGACACCCTCCTTTTCTCCCTCCAGCATTTCAAGTCTGGGTTCATTATCACCTCTTTAATTGGGTAATTAGAATAGAGCTGACAATCACTCCGTGCCATCCAACAGCATTTTTGATCTCACCTTTTTTTTTTTTTTTTTTTTTTTTTTTTTTTAATGTGTATATATAGTTATATATTAGGAGAAGAACCATTAAACTTCTTATCCTTTGTCACACCCTTTCCAGGAATACCAGGGAGCCCAAAATCCCTGGATGCATGCAGAGCTAGGAATGACCCAGTCCTCAGCCAGCACTGAGCCCAAGCAGCACCATGGCCACTCAGGCACAGATCATCAAAGAAAGGAAGAGGAGGAGGCTCAAGCTGAACAATGTTTAACAAATCAAACAAAGGATGTTCAGCCTATCACCAAGGCCAGCCCAGGATTAGCTACAGCTCCTTCCAGCTTGGCTGTGTTTAAAGGGATGTGGTGGATCACTTCACCAGTCTCACCATGGGAGAAGGAAAATCAGCAAGATGAGGAAGCTCTTGCTAACAGACTCTTAGTCCCAGGAGTGAGTAATATTAATAGACTGCCTGCAATCTATTAGGAAAAGGAATTAATTAGTATCTTTAGATGAGTTTGTTGTGTGTTTGTTTAATTATGCACACAGGGAAAAAAAAATACCATCTGCCCTTCTGAAAAAGAATAAAAATGCAATCACACAGGAGCAGATGCCCAAAGAAGGCAAGTGGAACTGCTGCACACACAAAGCTGAAGGCAACAGAATCCTTAAGCATCGCTCCATTTCCTGTAAGCACATTTTAAATGGCCAAAACTTTCTTCTGAGTCTCCAGAGAGATAATTTTATAGACGAGAACTTTTCTATAATGCAGAAAAATCTATCAATGCTAAAAAATGGTCTGTTTTGGTAACAGTGCAGTCCATTTGGGATAAGCTCTGCAACCCTCATACTCACAGAGCCACTGAGACTGGAAGAGAACATCCATTCAGCTGCCCTGTTCAGAGCAGTCAGCTACCACAGGTTTGCCCCACACCAGGTCCAGTAGCTCTTTGAATATCTCCAAAGATGGATACTCAGCCTTCCTGGATAACCTCATTCAGTGTTTAATCACCCTGATAATAAAAAAAAGCCAAACACATTTCTTACATTCAAACAACTTCCTGTTTTCCAGTTTTTGCCCCTTGTCTCTTGTCCAGTCACTGGGCAACTCTGAGGAAAACTGAGCTTCAACCTCTTCATTCCCCTCCTCACATGTTTATACACACTGATGAGATCCCCATGAGATTTCTCTACTCCAGGCTTCTTTTTTGACAGATGCTGCAAACTCTTAATCATCTGCATCTCTTAATCATCTGCCTGGCCCTTCAGTGGCTCTGTGGCTGTTCTTTCCCAGATCCAGGACTCCACATCCACTTCTGTGTTCTGAGTTTCACAGCTTGCCCCACTGACCATTTTTCCAGCCTATCAGGATACTTTGGAAAGCACCTAATGCATCGATCACTCCTTGAAGTTTTACATCACCTACAAACTTGCTGGAAGAGTTCCCTGTCCTGTCAGGTCATTGATAAGGATATAATTTTGTTGGTTTCAGCACTGGGCTCTGCTGCTCACCCCTCATGCCTGATCTCCTGTTGAGCCTCACACCACCGAGACCCCCTGAGTCCAGCATTTCACTTAGTTTTCAATCCAGCTCACTGTCCACTTATCTAACCTGTATTTCCCCAGCTTGAAAATGAGGATGTTGTGGCAAATAGTGTCAAAAGTCCTGTTAAATTATGGAAATAATCCCTGCTCTTCTCTCACCCATTGACTAATTATTTCCTTGTAGAAAGCTTTGATCAGACACAGTTTCACCTCCATGAATCCATGCTGACTTCTCTCAAGTGCTTTATTGTCTTTAGTCACTTGGAAATGGCTTCTAGAAGGACTTGAAAGCAGAATATTTTCTCCTAGTCCTTATGGACTTCTCTGGAGAACACAAAGCATTAAAAATTTCTGTGTCAAAAGAAATCCAAGAGAAAACTGAGCTCAAGATTTTTCCCCAAACCATTGGTGCTTCAAATTTTCTTTCCAAGGATGGCTCAGATCTCTGTCCCTCCATAGACACCTTTATGCTTCATAAACAAAGTCTCAAACAGTCATGTTCAACCTGAGAAGATGCAGGAATGGTGACACATCATCCTTGGAATTGTTCAAGGCCAGGTTGGATAGAGCTTGGAGCAACCTGGTTTAGTGGAAGCTGTCTCTGCCCATGGAAGGGATTGGAACAAAACAATCTTTAGGGTCCTTTTCAATCCCAACCATTTAATTGTTCTATGGCACTTGTCTTGTTTGAGTCTGAGTGCTGAGATCCCCATTTAGTTTCACTGCTATTTTAAGGGGATTTTAGAATTATGATACACACCACAGAAACGGTTGCTACATATATTTAATGTGCATCATTTATAAAGAGACAATTCCTTAAGGCTATATGGAGATGTACGGGGGCATGTATCAATATGTATGGGTTTAACAAAAAAAGCTGGAAGGTCTGGACTCAAATAATCCATGCTCCAAAAATGTCTATTTTAAACAATGAAACAACAGCGGCAGCATTTGTCTTTGTTTTAGGATCATGCTGAGTGGCTTAACTGTGCCAGATGGTTTGTTCATGTCTTACGAGTGAGAAGAAATGTCTGTGAGCTCACCCAAACTTGAATTTCCCTCGCTGAGACACTTCTGACATGAAAATAATGAAGATGCTGAGATGAAAGTAACTTATAAGACATTTATTCGATTTCATACTAGATGTACAAAGAATAAATCAGACAGGGTGTCACAGGAGATAGCAGCAAGGAAGAGATGGAAAAGAAGGAATATATGGAATCTGTACAGCTGCTGCAGGAACATGCAGGGTGGGAGCAGAGTTATTTATCTCTACATCACGTGCCTAGAGAAGAAGGGTGCCCAGAAAGGAATCACAGCCCCCCAGGATCACACTTGCTGCTTTATCCCCTGCTCTGTGCTGCAGAGTTCAGCTCAGTGCCAGCCCTCTGCAGGTACTGGAGAAAGGGGTATTTTATTTCAGCCTAAGCTTTCTTATGAAGAGCTAAGTGAAACTGAAAAATGTCCCTTCATGGCAAATCCCCTATATATTTCTGGTCTGTGTTTTCCTCCACACCAGTACAAAAGAAATGTGTGTTTTTCTTTTTTACAGAATGGACGAGGGAGCGACAAAGAAATTCAATTTGGAAAGGTCAAAACACAACAGATGTCAAATGCTCTTTTTGACATTTTCAGCTGAAGAGAAATGTTTCGACATGCCTGAAATCAAAACCTTTCCATTTGGGTTGCTGAAAGGTTTTGTTTTGAGTCATGTCAACATTCAACTTTGTTTCCTCACAGCAGCACGTGGTCTTGTGGGAGCTGTAGTTAAAACAGAAACAGTCACATTTCCCTGCTCTCCTGGAGCAGGCTTCCTGCTCATAATAATTACATGCTAATTACTAGTTAATGTAATGTCCAAGACAAACCACATTGCTTGGCTGGTGGGAAGTCAGCACAGTTCCTTAGTGGAAGCACAATACTCTGAGAAGATTATTTTCTTGGTGAAAATGGGCTTAAAACTACGAGTCCCATCAGGCTGTACAGCATCAGGAAAAGGCAGTTTAATACTTTGCTAAGGTGTTTCCAAAAGAAGCACATTATGAGCAGCCCAAAAGGAAAATATAAGTATTTAACAAAACTCCCAAAATGTTTCCTTAAAAATGTGTGTAAATATAGAAAAGTTTTTAGACTGGAAAGGTCTTGTTCATCTGTCATTAGGATGTTGGGCCTCATCCTGGTGAGCCACAGCCCTCACAACTGAAATGTACAGTAACACTCAGTGTCTGCAGGAGAAAGAGTGTGTGACAAAACACACACACACACACAAAAAAAAATAACTTCACCACATAATGGAATATATTATTTAACAGCCCTCCTACACAGAAAAATAATATTTCAAAAAACCCTAAACCATAAAGCACCACAGAGCTGATTCCAGTCTGAATGACATTGATTATAATGTACATTTGTGAGGGGTCAGCCATCCTCAAAAACTACCAGGTGCTTCCTAAGCCATAAATAATGATATCCTTCACCAGATATTGGGGTGGAAGGTGATAACCACTCTGCATCAGCAAAGTTGCTCACTGGATTTTTTGGAGATGACTTTATTTGCAAGTACAATTACTACTCTAGCAGCAGGCACATAATCCAGGGATGAAATCCTTTAGTCAGGCTCTAGGAATCCTAACTAAAGTCTAAAGTTTGGCCCATCTTTGATGCTGACCTACTCTAGAAACATTCTCTGAGCTGCAACAGGACCTCAAAATCCTGAAAATCCTGAGAATGCTTACCACATAGCAGGACTCAGATGCCCTCAAAATGCCCCTTGATTTCTAAACACCACCTGTAGATAGTGGAATGATACAAAACTTCATTTCCCAGCTTCTCCTAGGGACATTTATTCCCTGTTTTAAGGTCCTCTGGGTAGAAGATGATGAATGGATAACAGAAAATACAATTAGCATCAGGATTTTAGCTCCCAAACTTGTAAGTAATGGGAACACCACAGTTCCGGCCCCAGCATGAGCGAAATGCTCCTTCCAGGAAATTTCAGGAAAGCAAATGAAAAACTGGCAGTCAAAAGAGATGGTGAAATCATCTCTGTTTCCCTTCCCTTCCCTTACTGACACTGCATGAGTTAATGTGAGACACACATAAATATAAAATAAACAAACAGTAATATAAAATCACATCCAGAACACAGCTGCTGTACAAGGAGAAGACAGACATCACTTTGTCTGTTGGTGTTCTCCAAAGGACAGATGAGTATTTAGGTGGAGCATAGAAAAAGAAGCTGAAAAGCGAAAGAAATGGATAAGAGTTGGGGGAAGTACAAAGTGTTGGACACATATAGAGTTTATTTTTGGATCTATTCACAGTATATGTAGCATAGAGGGCTAGAGGTAACAACAGAGGACAACTGAATGAGTGAATATGATGATGTAAGAACACACATCCTTAAAGGTTCACCTACTTATTTATAGTCAAATCCTTACAATGAGTAATTTTCTACATTATGATCCTATAAATTACTCTTCTATTGGAAAGAAAAGAACTGGAGTGAGGCAGACAAGAGAAGACACCTGCTGAAAAGATAAATACAAATAACTTCTCTTTTCCTAGCAGCTTTTCTTTCACCTTGACAAACAGAGGAATAAGATGCTGCACAAATATCTGTAATTACATGACTATTACAGTGCAGGTTGTGAGTGAGCCATGGAGTCTCACAAGCCTCACTAATGCACTTGGCTCTCCAGATCCTGTCATGGTGAGGAAACTCCTCTTGGATGTCTTAACCCTTGAGTATTAGAGTTTGCTCTTCAAAATATGTTGCCAATGGTGTAAAATAGGGGAATTTTCTCTGAAACTACAGTAACTATGGTGATTTGCACCAAATTTGGCACAGGTTTATCAAAGCCACTTTTTCTCACCGTGCTGCCTGTGGGCTGGAGCAATTGAGCGGCATGTTTTCTTTTTAGGTTTTTGTATGAGTTGATTATAGTGTAACCTCAAATTCCCATAGTCACTCAACACATTATTATAATGTTAGTGACATCAACTTTGCTTTTAGATAGATTAAATGGGTTAATACCCAAAAAAAAGCCAGTTTTTAATGTAGGCAAACACAACTTTTCCTCCTGTTCTTTCATTCTGTGAAGTTTTCCGTGCCTTCAAGTACACTTGGATTTACTTACAAGAATAATATCACATTTCTAGCAGAAATTACCTGGCCCAAATTTGTCAGTCAGGTCTTTCCAGGTTTGACATGATTTTCTAGAATCATAGACTAGTTTGGGTTGGAAGGGGCCTTAAAAATGATCTCATTCCAATCCCCTGCCATGGGCAGGGACACCTTCCACTATCCCCGGTTGCTCCAAGCCCTGTCCAACCTGGCCTTGGACACTTCCAGGGATGGGGCAGCCACAGCTTCTCTGGGCAACCTGTGCCAGGGCCTCATCATCCTCACAGTCAAGAATTTATTTTGAATATCCAATATAAACCTACTCATATGTCTCCATTTTGATACTCAGACAACCATTAATTATTGATTTGGGGTGCCTTGTCTTTCAGACAGCACTGAAAAACTGATTAGAGAATAAGGGGGTTGAAAATCCATGTCTGAGAGCTGGAAACACAAGGCTGGTGTAGGATAGAGGGAAGGAAAGAGAAATGATCTTATGTAACACAGAAACCAGACAAAAACTCGTATGTCCCCAGACTGTCATCCCCTTAGGATTTCCAGCGCTGGTACTTCTTCCCAAACATGGAGATCCATGAAAAAATACCAATTTTTGGTGGAATCAGGTGGCCTTCTTGGATATTGAGCTAAATCAAGAAGTTTGGGAAAGGCTTCTAAATTTTTATGACAACTATTTCTAAGCAATTTTGTGCAGCAGCTGGAGCTGTCGACTTGTCATGCAGAAGGGTTTCAAGGACAAACCCGTTCAGATCAGCCCAGGCATCTTCTGGGATGGTTTATGAGTGCACAGCCTTGAGCAGAGGTGAGGAAAAGTGATTTTATCCTTTCAGAGCTTTGGCTGCAACAATTTCAAGGGGACTGTTGCTTTTCTGAAACAACAAAAAAAACCAATTCCCTTCCACTGCTTTTTAAGAGGATTCAGTCTTTCTTCATTCTTTCTGTCCTGTTAGGTATGAAAAGATGTAAACTTTCAGCTCTTGTGCTCGGAGTTTTGCTATGTTTTCTTGTTATACAGAAATTAATCTCCCCTTGATGTTTTTGCTTGCTTTCAAAAGCTTATTAAAAATAACAAGGAACAAATTGGGTGGAAAAATGAACAGCTGATGAATCATCCTTTTCTTTGTCAGTCTGAGAAGACAGAACCAAACTAACCTTTTTAATTGAAATCTTTCAGGCTTTTGGACAGGATGAACAGAGAACTTTGTCTTGACTGCAGCTTGAGGGCATCTCCTTGCAAGGTATATGCTTTAAACATCTTAGAGACTGGTCCTTTGGAAGGAAACCATAATTAGAGTTTGGAAAGTTTGTGGACCTCCTAAAAAGAGTGCAACAGCAGCTAACTGCAGCTTTACTGAAACCAGAGACACAATCTCAAATGGAAAATAATTCTACTGTTTTGTACACACCATGATAATGCCTTGAGCTAAATATGATATTAATGGGGTTCATCAAACCGTAGGCAAGATTATGTGACCAAGTTATCACTGTATCAGAACAAAACATATCTCCAAAGACATAATTAGACTGTTCACAGATTTGGACAACAAATGATAAAAAGCAGAGTCAGTAAAAAATTCTTAGAATGGAATATAACTTGAAGAAGATAATATGCCAGGGAGAGCAGTCACATCTCCCCTTTGCCTCCAGGAAGTCCTTTCTCCTTTCTAGAAAATTCTGGAGTATATTTACAACACAGGATATTTTTTTCCTGGATATTTTAAGTACTGGAGTAGTTGACATCAGAATTTTTATCATGTTTTTGTGACTACTCCCCAGGATAATTTCCCAGCCTCTCTGCCTCCTTGTGCAGCTGAGGTCCAGCATTTTCCAACTGGATCATGTTATGTGGCCACTATCAGAGCAATGGAATGGGCTGAACAGTTCCAAAACTATGGAAGGAAACCTCTGCACATGTTCAGCAATGAGCTAGAAGTTACTTAACTTCTTAAAGTTAAATAGTAATTTAAATAATTTAAATAATAATTAACTAATTAGGCCTCAAAGCTGTGAAGAGTGTTTGACTTGGATTGCAGAGAAAGGCATAATTTTCCCAACAGTCAATTGGCTGTTCCATTATATTCCTAATTCCAGCTATTTCCTCTCTCTACATTACTTGTCTTTGCGATTATAGATTAAATAACTGAGATGTTTGTAAAACTTAGGACTCCCCTCAAAATTTAATGTATGTAAACATACCTTTAGGGGAAGGCAATAAAACAACTGAAAAATAAACCCATCAGTCACGCCATCATAGGCTGCAATACCTCTTCTTGCAGAGCCCATTTGTATTAAGGAGGTAAAATCATGTAACAAAACCATGAAAATCCTAAACCAAAGTCATTGTAATGGACTTCAAATGAGATTCAAAGGCTTTTTGTGGGACTTTATTCTTACATTCCTAGGAAAAGTTCAAGCCTGAAGTAATGCAAAACTCTTTAAAAAAATAGGATTTTTTTTTTGTAATTTGCATTTGGTTTTTAAGAAGATTAATTTATACCCTTATCTGACACTCTAGCCACCAGCTTCATCCACCCCCCGTATCAATGAAAAATTTCTTCATAATATCTGATCTAAATTTACCTTCCCACACCTAAAAGCCATTAATTAATGATCTTAGGCTCTCCTCATTAAAGTCAACAGCCATATTTAGGTCCACTTCCCCCCAGCACCTGCCTGAGTAGCAGTAAACTGAACTTAACCCCTGGTTCACTAAGAACCAAGCCAGACTCATCAATGGAAGATCCATCTCAGGAAAGGAGCGTCACATCCCCAGCCCTGCCCACACTCTGAGCTCTCCACATCATATCAAAGTCTTGCCAACAGCACTGCTCATCACAGATCCTGTGTGTTTTTCTCTGCTTCTTTTCCTCAGAATAAGGCTGCTCATGGTGAATGCCACAATATGAGAGCACACAAGGAGAACAGAGTAATTTGGGAAGTGTTTGCTTTTTGGGGGCTTTATGATGGCATTCGCAACACCGCTTCAGACGAGCTCCTGCTCTGCAAACCTTGTACCCCACTCCGTGAGCTGGCAGCGTGATGGAGAGCTCCCATTATCAGGTCCAGCATGGAGAGTGGAATGCTTTTCTCCATCTGGGCCCAGAAGCAGCTATTCCTCATGATATATTTGCGAGAATGCCAAAAAAACAACACTGTCATCCTCCGACGGGGAGAACTGCTGTGCGTGCTGGGGCAAACGAGAACGGATGGGGGGAGTGTGTGTATTCAAACAATAAAATCTGTGCAAGTAAATCATCTCTTATTGCTCCATAGATCTTCTCCGGGGCTGCTTCCTGTTTCTTAACCAGCGAAGCCTCCCTGGTAATGCTGATTTTCTCTTTGCTGTTCCAGATGGGTTAATGTCGTTTATCCAGCTGGAGCTGAAATGAAAAACGCTGAATGTTTCCCCATCCCGTGACACACCTCCATCTCCTCACCGTGTTTATTTCTTGAGATGCTTTTTCAAACTAAGAATAGGGCTATGGAAAGGAGAGAAATGGGCACTATTCGTGAAATGGGAACTGGACAAAGCCACATCTCAGATGTTCCCAGCCAAAGGAATTTTTCAGCAGTTGTCATTGTTTTTGTTCTGGCATGATGCTTCACAGGGGTGGAAGGTGTTTCTCTTCATCCATTTGGTCCACGTTGTCATCCACCAAGGAGGAGGTTGCTAGGTTTGGTGTCATATTTTGTGTTTAATAGGACTGGGAACATCAGGAAAGTATTCTGTCCCCACCATCCACAGTTCATGGTTTCATGCACTTCATGGTTACTGCATTATTCATAACAATGATAATAACAGTAATAATAACAATAACAATAACAACTACAATAATAATAATAATAGTAATAATAGTAATATAATACCTTTGATAGTTCTCCTAGCACCAGTCAAAGAGGTTTTGTGATCCTAATTTAAAAATGAAGAAGCTGAGGTGGTAAACCACAATTTCTTGGTTGTACCAATGAAAAACTAAATTCCAGAACTTTGCAGACTGGTCCAATTCCTATTGTGTCTTCTGGAATAAACAGCTGTAAGTGGATGGTTTTGCAAGTGCCTTTCTGATACAAACACCCATTCTTTAGGAAAGTGGGTAAAGTTTAGACCAAGGTGTTAATCTGTACTGGATTAGGATATAAAGAACAAGTGAAAAGGACCAAAAATGTGAATTTTCCTCTCCCTGAAACATAGTGCCCCATACATACAGGCCAGTATATTGTGGTAAGGCATGTGCACAATTTGCTTTGGACAGCATCTATGCCCTTCGTACTGGCTGATCCTGTACTAATCCATTCATTTAATCATTGCCCTCATCACACTGGCAAAGTGGGTTGTTTGGAAAATTTCCATTTAAAATTGTCTTCTTTCAGGTTTTTCAGATTGATTAAGTCTTGCTTGTTGTCAGTTACTCCATCTCACACTCTCCTGACAGTGTGAAACAGGATAATCATGTCCTGACATGCCTTACAGCCATAATAAGCCTTTCTCTACTTCCAGTTTTTTTCATATTATTTACCTGAATATTAAGGATCTTTGCCTGGGAGCTGACAGATGAAGAACCTTATCTGTGTCCCATTTGCTAAGGTGCTGACATTTGCTGCTTCAAGTATTTAAAGCTATTTTACAGCTTGTGGTGAACAAAATGTAATCGGCAGAAGCTAATAGGAAACTTGAATTTAGTGTCCCACTTTGTCCAGGTAGCAGGGAATGGACTGAATGGTCCCCAGAAACTCCTTTTCTTGGAGTGCAGGGTGTAGTCAGAGATTGCTTCAGGCTTCAATGAGATTTGGGGATGTAAAGCCACAGTATCTCATACTGAAGCAGCTGTGGTTTGGGGAATCTTGCAGGTTAAAACTCAGCACAAGCGACAGGCTCTGAAGTTAACTTTATTAATCTGGAAAGGCATTTTTGAGGCTCTGGTCCACCTCTGTGTTTCCACACAACTTTGGGAGGGCTGGAAAGAGGGGCTGGGGACTCCAGGGCCCCTTAGGAAAGAGCTCCCTAGGACTTTATTCCCACCCTAACACAGAACCCACTTTGCCTCCCCAGCCAGAGAACCATCTTCTTGGAAGTTCTACCATGCCAAAGTGGGATACTGGTGGGGACAAAGGGACATATTTTATTGGGGAGCACTGGGGAATGAATTGGAAGGGGGATACTGAGGCAGGTGAGGATGAAGAGGCAAGGAGCAGAATTCAGCCAAGGCTGGAGACCACAAATGTAATGATTAACAAAGAATTTAGGACATAAATCTATTACAGTGGTAAGAAATAAATGCTTATCTCCCAGTCTCATGCAGGAAGGAGCCAAGTGTAAAAATGTTAATTTAGGCCATGACTGCCATTTTCTGTATCAACAAGTGATCCAGAGCTGCCCCTTCTCCAGTTCCCCATTCCCTTTCTTCTCTTTGGACTTTTGACCTTTATTTCCAACCCTGTAAAGGCCACTAGTGCTTAAATATCTTACCTTTGGGCAACAAACACCAAAATTAGGCCTCACAACTGCTGTGGTATCTCACTGCAAAGCTGGAATGAACTCCTGAGATTGTTCCTGCAGGGATCAACCAGAGCCAGAGCCCCTGGAGAGGAAAACACAGATGAAACTTCAGAGCTTGATGCTTATGTACTGCAGGTAGAATGGATACAGCCCAGTGGATTCCACAGATTTCAGGAATCACAGGAACACGAAAGAATTCAGGGCCAGAGAGACCTCTCTGGGATTCCCTGAAAGTGCAGTTGCCTGAAGACAAATTCTTTTTTCTTTTTCACCCACTGAGATCAGACAGGTGCTTCTCTGCCTCTTTTTCACGCCAGCCTGGTTTTACCCCCTTCTATCTTCTTAATTAAAATATAGTCCAGTCCCTATTAAAGGCCTTGCAGACCCTGGATTTATTGTATCACAATGATCAACAATAGCAACTAGGCTTGGAAAAAATATCCAAAAAGGATATTTAGTGAGTTTGTTGAGATCTATCATCCAGCAACACACCTACACATTGCATCAGAAGTGAAAAAGCTGCAAAGTATTTTCTTTTCAAATACCTGCACATCATCTAAGCAGTATTGCAGCATGCAAGAATCATAGGAAAGAAAAAACCAAAAATGTCCAAGGCATAGATAATTAACAGGGTACAGGAGGAAGCACAAGGAAAGGAGAAAAGAAATAAGGACAATGAAGGAATAGTGGGAGAATGGGGAGAACAGAAGGGTTATACAAGTCCTTGTATCTGGAGGCCTGTTCACTGTTACACAAGGGGCTCTTGCTCCTCTCCCTCTACCCCTCTTGGATGTCCCACCTGTCTGTCCCACTGTCCCACCTTTGCTGAGGGTCACAGCCTCCAGCTGAGCTGGCACAACCAAACACCTGCCCCACCCTGTCTCATGCACAGCCTCCAGCCTCTCATGGAGGTGAGTTTCTCTTGGAATGCTGGGCTGTGAATGAGCACTGCTGGGACAGGAGCACATGTTTGCTCCAGCTGCCTCTGCTGCAGGAGCAGCACCTGTGCTGGGAAGGAGACAGCAAACCTCTGGGAGGAGCTGGTGATGTCATGGCTCTTTGCTCAGCAAATGCCAGTCAAATATCCAAGATAATCAATGGTGAGAAATGATTAGGCCCCAGTGAAATCCCGTTGCTCTGGACATGTATTTGCACCTCCCCATGACAGGTCAGTGTTTTGTCCTTCCCTTGGCAACCCAGAACTGTCTCTGCTCTCACAGAGTATTTCTAGGCACAGAATCACCTGAAAGTTGTGGAGATAAGAGGTGCCTGAGGCTCCTGGGACTGGTTTTGACACCAAAGGTATTGTCAGTTCTTAAATACGTTTGTTACTCCTCTTATTCACAACTTCTTTATAATTTCTGTTACTTATTTTGTCATTTTTACCACTTCACTGGGATTTTCCAGCTCTCTGGAGACAGACTTTGGTTAAACATGTACCTTCAGCTCAGAAGCTTCAGTAGAATCAATTGCTCAATCAGGCTGCAAACGTTAATGGTTTCAGTTCTTTACCTCCTTTCAGACCACATGGGCCATACCTGTCAGGCGCTTCATCTGCACAAGTGACTCTGTACAGCAAGATATTTGATAGGCAATAATTTCACAGTTACTCAGAATTCATACTGTCACTGTGCAAAGACAAATTTCTCCCATCTCATCATAAAAACAATTCAGTTTAAATCAGACTGGATGGGTTTAGAGTAGATGGATTAGGTCCTGCAGTGAAACTGGACAGGAAGACAACCCAGTTACCAGATTAACTGCCTTTCTCTTCTAAATAGAACCAAATGCACCCATACAAAGTAGGAGAGGCATTATTAGAAATCTTCTATTTTTATGGATGGGAATGAATTTTTATGGAGCTGATAATGCAGATAGAACACACAATTGGTCTAGTCAAAATGAAAGATGAATACAAATTGCAAATCAGCTCCTGAGCTCTAAAAATTGGTGTAACCTTCTCAGCAATAACTGATTGTTTAGGAGGCTCAAATAGAGTCACAGTGATGTTTCTTCCAGCCTTATTAAGCATCACAGTTGTCATATTAAACCAATGATGTATGAGTATTTGCTTATTGTAATGAGTTCTGGAGACAGGAGCTGGAGCGGCGATACAAAAAACCTCAGGCTGAAGATTTTGGATATCTTTGTCTCACTCCCTGAGGGAAATATTTCTCTCTTTTATTTCACTAACATCAAAGACTGCCTCAAACCCTGATACAAGCAGAACTCCTCCCAAAGCTAAATCTCTGGGATCTAATGCCCCTTCCCCCTCAATGGACTGTAAATATAACTCCAGATGTATCTGACATTCTTCTGTATTTTTTGCTTCCCTGGGAGCAATGGGAAATTAATATTCCTTTGTATATGGTAGGCTAGAGGATCCCAGATTTCTTTCCAAGCTTTAGCAAAACTCTCCTGGGAAATAAATTTGGAGGTGTTGCCATCCATGCTGTTTGGAGGTCAGGTTCTTTCAGCAGGGTGAGATTTGGAGGAATTTAGGGCAGAATGAAATTGGGCACTCCAGGATCAATGAAGGGAGGTTCAAAGGGAGAAAAAAAATACATGTGCTGTTGAAGATTGGAGAAGCCTTTAGGGAGGAGAGGCAGCCAGGTGATGTGTGATTATCTGATATTCATGTGTTTTGTCAGCTCTGGGGAAAGTCTACATGCAGGGTATCTGCACACTAAGGAGATATTTGATGTCTTCATGGTTGGATTTGTGGCTGTGGCAGGAGGTGTTGCAATGATATCTCTGGTAGTCATCAATTTCTATATTCCAGCAGCTTTATTAAAAGGTATCAGGATGGGAGGCACACTGAGCATCTCCCTGCCTGGTGCTTGAACTAATGGTGGGAGAACCAAAAAGCCTATTAATTTCTTTACAAAATTTAGGTTCATCATTTCTTGTTCTGCCATCCACAGGCACAATAAAAGTTTATTTTCACTTCTGTAAGAGCCTTGCTAAAGCTTCCCCTTACTTCTTTCTCCTCTGGCTAAACAACCCCAGCTCTTTCTCTTGTTCTTGCAGAGCAGGCACAGCACACATCATGATTTCTACTGCCCCTGGGAACACTCCCACTGGCCCAGCTATTGTCCTTGAAGGCTGATGTCAAAACCAGACATGGGATGCCACTGGGGACAGACAGGATAATGACTTCCATTGTCTTGTAGGCTATTGCCCAGCTGATACAGCCATGCTGTTGAAACAGCATGAACACACATATTCTTGACTTCTTCACCCTATATTGTGTAAATATTGGCTTGCTCTGCTCTGGAAAGGAAGCTGAAGTCAAAGTGAATTATCAGCATTTCCTTGTTTCTCCCTTTTTTCTTGTTAGCAGCCAGGCACATTTTTTCCTTCCCTAATCTTCTGTATTCACATTATTACAGGAGATACTTAAGTCCTATCTCGTGCTCAAGACAAATCCCCTTTGCCTCCAAATGCATTCCACCTGCACAGGCGAAGACAAGGGGAGCTAATTCAAGTTGTAGACTCAAACATAATCTGGCCTTCCTTTTCCAGTGCTTGTCTTGGCAGCTAAAACCACTTTTACAGAGCTGTCATATGTCATTATTAGAAGAGTTGCAGCCATGAGCTTTGCAAAGCTGGTACGTTTATTCCATATATTTTGCAGATGGGGTCTTTCTCCTTGGGGAGATAAAAGATTGCCAGGATTATATAGGCTTCATCTATAGAGTGTTTGGGATTTGTCCAAGGAACAGACCACGGTCCCCAGGCCATGTGGTGGAAGCTGCTTTATGTCTGCACTGTTCAAGTATCAGCAGTCTTTGGAGCTCAAGGTGTGTCATTGCAGCAGAGTTTCAGAGCTCTTCCTGCTGTTTTTCATGCCTAGAGAACATGCAGCTGCTCACAACCCACTGGGGAAAACTTGAGGATTGCTGGAACAGTCTCAGAAGACAAAAATGGCCTGAGGAAGCAACATCTTGTGCAACTTGAGTGCATGCTGTATGTAAAATATGTATTTCAGCATGAGATATTTTCTAGTCTGTGTCATTCATTTCCAACCAGGAAAGGAATAATTTCACACTGGAGTCAAAACTGGGTTGAGCTAACATACACACAGTTATAGTTGTCATGCTAAATGAGGCAGTGTTCATGCTGCATTAAATAGGATAACAAACTTCCTTTGAGTGGAGAATGGGACACTCTTCCCTACTCAAATACTTCCAGATCCAACAGGCTTTTCAGAGATATCTGGAATAGTTAAACTTGTCACGGTGTGACAGTGTCCTGCTGTCGGATAAACACCTACACAGGCACTGCCAGGATGTCAGGGGGCTGTTAATGGACATCAGGAGTTGCTCCCTGAAGTCACTCCCAGTTAAGTACCGATGGGGGTGGTCCTGAGCAAGGCCAGGAGCTGGACTCAATGATTCTTGTGGGTCCCTTCCAGCTCAGGATATTCTGTGACTCTGTGACCTGCAGGTTGAGGGAGGGGATTCTGTCTCTCTGCCCTACTCAGGTGAGACCCCACCTGCAGAGCTGCCTCCAGCCCTGGGACCCAACAGCAGAAGGATGTGGAGCTCCTGATCTGGAGATCCAGAGGAGTCCATGGAGATGCTCCAAAGGCTGGAGCCCCTCTGCTCTGGAGCCAGGCTGGGAGAGCTGGGGGTGTTGAGCCTGGAGAAGGCTCCAGGGAGAACTTCAAGCAGTTTCCAGTACATAAAGGAGCTCCAGGAGAGCTGGAGAGGGACTTGGGACAAAGGAATGTAATTATGGAACAAGGGGAATGGCTTTAAACTGACAGAGGGAAGGGTTAGACCAGATAATAGGAAGAAATTCTTCCCTGTGAGCGTGGGGAGGCCCTGGCACAGGGTGCCCAGAGAAACTGTGGCTGCCCCTGGATCCCTGGAAGTGTCCAAGACCAAGCTGGATGGGGATTGGAGCCACCTGGGATAGTGGGACGTGTCCATGGCAGGGGGTTGGAACAAGATGATCCTGAAGATCCCTTCCAACCCAAACCATTCTGGATTCTATGATTCTGTGATTGTACATCTTGCCCTGACAGCATCCCCCCATACACTTAAACCCACCTGGAGAGAAACAGGATTTGTTTTGTTTATGATCCATTTCAACTTTGCTCAGTGAAGGCTTTTCAGGTATCATAACAGACTTCATGAGCAGTCACTCTTTATTCTTGGGTGAAAATGAGCAGCATCTGGCAGAACTCTTCATCATTTATTTTACAAAGCTGGGTTTGCGGTATTTTACTGCTGCAGTGATTGTTCACAGAATGAGAAAGATATGATCCTATTTTCCTACTTCTTGACCACCTAACAATGCAATATATTTTCCATGCAACAGGCCATAAACCAGGTTAAAGATAACATGAGTTTGCATTTGAGTTTCAGACCCCTCGCCTGAGATTATCTTAGAGAGAATTTCCATGACTCATAACACCAACAAGACTCAAAAAATAAAAACCTCAGTCTGCTTCCTGAAATAAAATTTGGGCTTAAGAAATTATATGTTTTAAAAATAGTGAAACACAAGGTTTTATTTCTGTATATTTGCAGCCAGGTGCTCTAGGTTCCCACTCTCCAGCCTTTTCCTGTAACAAGAATCAACACAAGGAAGACGGAAAGAAGCAACTCTCTTACCATTTCAACACTTGGAGATTTACCAAAAAATAAAATCCCTCACTAAATTCCATGGCACTGCAATATACCCCTGGGAATTTGCAAGATCATGTCAGACAGGCAGAGCAGAGGGCTTTTGCTGTCACTCTCCCTGGCAAATATTGATTTTAAAAGTGAGCTGAACCCTTGTGAGGTCCCAGATACATGCCAGTTGGATTACTAGGACAATTAACAGAGTTGCTACATAAAAACCGAGTTACCACCTGCTCCACTGGAGTCATCAGAGGACAGGAGACCCTCTGAAGAGCATAGTGTAATTCCCTGAAATCCAAATCAAGCCCAAGGGGCCGTGTTTCTCTCTGGTGATTTCACAGTAGGGGTTTCAAGCCCTTCTTCCAGTGCCAGACCCTGTAGATATTTTACACTGGAGATGAAGATCCTGAGGAGCAAATTCCCATCTACTGACAGCAAGCTGGCTTTCCTTAGTTATCTTTTTGGTTTCCCAGGAATGGTTTAGAGTGCCCAGCTCCTCCCTGACAGGGTGCCCAGGAAATTAGCTATGCCTCCGTTCATTGCTGCAGGGATATCTGGGATGAATCCCGAGCTGATTGCTCCCAAAAGGATGCTCACTCTGACAACTTCCCAGGGAGGCCTTATATGGGAAAATTTACTCATTTTTGGATGCTCTTCAGTCATGATGCTTCTTTCCAGACTCTACAGAGCCAGGAAGCCTGGAGCCAAGGAGATATTTCCAGGCTGGATTGTCAATGTTTAAAATGATTTTGACATTGACTGAGAGGCGCAGATGAGTTGTGACAAAGGGATATTCACATATCAGTGGAGAGAGGAGACGTCCATCAGCAGTAGCTGTCTTGGAAGTCATCTAGAAGACAAAGTGAGGCTGCCTGAGGGCCGATGAATTTCCTTGCCTGGGGTGAAATAGGCTGGATTATAGCTAAAATTGGGAAACTCTCTTTTGTCCTAGTTGTGTCTGGAGGAAATAAACCAACAGGGCTTTCCTTTTTGGGAGAGGAGAGGTTCGGAGAGGTTCGGAGAGGAGAGGTTCAGAGAGGAGAGGAGAGGTTCGGAGAGCAGAGGAGAGGTTCGGAGAGGAGAGGTTCGGAGAGGAGAGGAGAGGAGAGGTTCGGAGAGGTTCGGAGAGGTTCGGAGAGGAGAGGTTCGGAGAGGAGAGGAGAGGAGAGGTTCGGAGAGGAGAGGAGAGGTTCGGAGAGGTTCGGAGAGGTTCGGAGAGGTTCGGAGAGGAGAGGTTCGGAGAGGAGAGGTTCGGAGAGGAGAGGAGAGGAGAGGAGAGGAGAGGAGAGGAGAGGAGAGGAGAGGAGAGGTTCGGAGAGGTTCGGAGAGGTTCGGAGAGGAGAGGTTCGGAGAGGAGAGGTTCGGAGAGGAGAGGAGAGGTTCGGAGAGGAGAGGAGAGGTTCGGAGAGGAGAGGAGAGGTTCGGAGAGGAGAGGTTCGGAGAGGAGAGGAGAGGTTCGGAGAGGAGAGGTTCGGAGAGGAGAGGAGAGGTTCGGAGAGGAGAGGAGAGGAGAGGAGAGGAGAGGAGAGGAGAGGAGAGGAGAGGAGAGGAGAGGAGAGGAGAGGAGAGGAGAGGAGAGGAGAGGAGAGGAGAGGAGAGGAGAGGAGAGGAGAGGAGAGGAGAGGAGAGGAGAGGAGAGGAGAGGAGAGGAGAGGAGAGGAGAGGAGAGGAGAGGAGAGGAGAGGAGAGGAGAGGAGAGGAGAGGAGAGGAGAGGAGAGGTTCGGAGAGGAGAGGAGAGGTTCGGAGAGGAGAGGAGAGGAGAGGAGAGGAGAGGAGAGGAGAGGAGAGGAGAGGAGAGGAGAGGAGAGGAGAGGAGAGGAGAGGAGAGGAGAGGAGAGGAGAGGAGAGGAGAGGAGAGGAGAGGAGAGGAGAGGAGAGGAGAGGAGAGGAGAGGAGAGGAGAGGAGAGGAGAGGAGAGGAGAGGAGAGGAGAGGAGAGGAGAGGAGAGGAGAGGAGAGGAGAGGAGAGGAGAGGAGAGGAGAGGAGAGGTTCGGAGAGGAGAGGAGAGGAGAGGTTCGGAGAGGAGAGGTTCGGAGAGGAGAGGTTCGGAGAGGAGAGGTTCGGAGAGGAGAGGAGAGGAGAGGAGAGGAGAGGAGAGGAGAGGAGAGGAGAGGAGAGGAGAGGAGAGGAGAGGAGAGGAGAGGAGAGGAGAGGAGAGGAGAGGAGAGGAGAGGAGAGGAGAGGAGAGGAGAGGTTCGGAGAGGAGAGGTTCGGAGAGGAGAGGAGAGGTTCGGAGAGGAGAGGAGAGGTTCGGAGAGGAGAGGAGAGGAGAGGTTCGGAGAGGAGAGGTTCGGAGAGGAGAGGTTCGGAGAGGAGAGGAGAGGAGAGGAGAGGAGAGGAGAGGAGAGGAGAGGAGAGGAGAGGAGAGGAGAGGAGAGGAGAGGAGAGGAGAGGAGAGGAGAGGAGAGGAGAGGAGAGGAGAGGAGAGGAGAGGAGAGGAGAGGAGAGGAGAGGAGAGGAGAGGAGAGGAGAGGAGAGGAGAGGAGAGGAGAGGAGAGGAGAGGAGAGGAGAGGAGAGGAGAGGAGAGGAGAGGAGAGGTTCGGAGAGGAGAGGTTCGGAGAGGAGAGGTTCGGAGAGGAGAGGAGAGGTTCGGAGAGGAGAGGTTCGGAGAGGAGAGGTTCGGAGAGGAGAGGTTCGGAGAGGAGAGGTTCGGAGAGGAGAGGAGAGGAGAGGAGAGGAGAGGAGAGGAGAGGAGAGGAGAGGAGAGGAGAGGAGAGGAGAGGAGAGGAGAGGAGAGGAGAGGAGAGGAGAGGAGAGGAGAGGAGAGGAGAGGAGAGGAGAGGAGAGGAGAGGAGAGGAGAGGAGAGGAGAGGAGAGGAGAGGAGAGGAGAGGAGAGGAGAGGAGAGGAGAGGAGAGGAGAGGAGAGGTTCGGAGAGGAGAGGAGAGGTTCGGAGAGGAGAGGTTCGGAGAGGAGAGGTTCGGAGAGGAGAGGTTCGGAGAGGAGAGGAGAGGTTCGGAGAGGAGAGGAGAGGTTCGGAGAGGAGAGGTTCGGAGAGGAGAGGTTCGGAGAGGAGAGGTTCGGAGAGGTTCGGAGAGGTTCGGAGAGGTTCGGAGAGGTTCGGAGAGGTTCGGAGAGGTTCGGAGAGGAGAGGAGAGGAGAGGAGAGGTTCGGAGAGGAGAGGTTCGGAGAGGAGAGGAGAGGAGAGGAGAGGAGAGGAGAGGAGAGGAGAGGAGAGGAGAGGAGAGGAGAGGAGAGGAGAGGAGAGGAGAGGAGAGGAGAGGAGAGGAGAGGAGAGGAGAGGAGAGGAGAGGAGAGGAGAGGAGAGGAGAGGAGAGGAGAGGAGAGGAGAGGAGAGGAGAGGAGAGGAGAGGAGAGGAGAGGAGAGGTTCGGAGAGGAGAGGAGAGGAGAGGAGAGGAGAGGAGAGGAGAGGAGAGGAGAGGAGAGGAGAGGAGAGGAGAGGAGAGGAGAGGAGAGGAGAGGAGAGGAGAGGAGAGGAGAGGAGAGGAGAGGAGAGGAGAGGAGAGGAGAGGAGAGGAGAGGAGAGGAGAGGAGAGGAGAGGAGAGGAGAGGAGAGGAGAGGAGAGGAGAGGAGAGGAGAGGAGAGTTCTATTGATAGACTCGGTAAAAATCTTGATCCCATTGACCCCTAAGGGTCTGGCCTTGAAAGAGGTGGAATCTCTTCAGTGTTGGTGAGATGTTTCCCGGTGCAATGCCTGGAAACTATCACTTCAGTGACAGCTGAAGTGCTCCCACAACAATGGACTGGAGGCCAGGGACAGATTTTCCACCCTCAAAGCTTGCTGAGTTTATCTCCTCTAAATAAAGCAGGTTCCTGGAGGGGAAAAAGTCAGAATTCCAGTAATTTTATTTTATAAACCAAGGTGAAAAAATAGTAGGACCTAGTAAGGAAAGAAGTTGTGAGACCTTACAGATTAATTCTTGTCATAGCTAGAACATAGTAAATTTTTAAAACCCTCTGCTTTTGTTAATTAAATGCAAATTTTTCATAGGCAACCAGTATAAATATGCTTAAAGAGAATAACAGGCCTTGCTCTTGTTTACTACCTCAGCAAAAAGGTGGAAGAGTGCCCCAAAGTTCTCCAAAATTACTGAAAATCTTACTTTTTCAGTCAAAAGGTCACAAACAGCCTTTCAGCTCTTCTTGAAGAAGGTCTAACCTGCCTGAAATAAAAGTGCAGGGATCATGAAACTTCACCTAAAAAATGCTATTCGCTCCTCTCTGACCTGCCAATAATTCCATTCTGAAGTGATTTAGATAAAAAATAATTTTTAAAAGTCTAAGGAGTAAAAAAGCCATAAGACAATATAGAAAGAAGTTTGGGGTTATTTTTCAGGTTGTATCTGCAAACCTTTTGTTGTTGTATAAACTTTGGGTAAGAGTCAGATTTCTCTGTTGACTTTGATGCTGGCTGTTGGGTTGATATTTATATATTGGCTTGGGTGTGTAAGAACAGGTTTTTGTTCACCAGTGCCATTTGTTTTGTTTTTTTAGTGGAAGGTGCTCTTTGTCAAGATGAAAAAAAAAAATAGTTAGGTGGACATGAGAAATTTTCTAGACTGGAAAAGCAAATATTTTGACATGCTTTTTGAGAAAAATATTTTGACTCATGCTTTTTGGGAAATCTCTACCTGCAGCAGCTGTGGCAACCTCTTTGGATGGCACCACTTCCCAGTTTTGAACAGACTTGTTCAATTACTTTCAGATTTTATAGTGTAGACATTAAAACAGGAGTTTGGGAGGAGTGGCTCTGTAAAGCAAAACCACTGCAACCAGCCCCATTCCTCCTCCTCTGGGGCAGACAGGGGATGGAGAGTAGAGAAAAGCCAGCTGTCTCTGCAGCCCTGGCAAGGGGGGAAATTAAAGTGTTTGACTGTTAGACTGCCAAAGTATTAATTTATTTCCCTTCTATTTCCCAGAAGCACAAAGCATGGTAGATGAGAGAAAAGCACTTTTCTAGCTAGTTTAATCCAAGCACGACACCTGGAAACTTCTCTGAACAGCTCATGTTACACCACGATTCCTACTGAAGGCTGATTCTGAAATCCTTTGCTTTCCATTTTTGAGTCCCATCAACAACAGCACAATTTGCTTTTTTATCACCTCCAAGGATCTGCAGTGTGAGGGTACATTCATCCATGAGATCAGCACAGTCCAGGAGGATTGAAAAGTCTCTCCCAACTCTTTTGAAACTACTTGCATTTGAGGAGAGGTGGGTGGAGGTTGTGTTCTGATTTGCAAACTCTTGGATGAGCAATTGATTTAATAGTTTAATAATTAATCAGGGAGGGAAGACTGAAGGCATTTGTAAAGGTCTGATGGGAAATCAATGGCAAGGAGAGCACGTTGCTGCTCAGAAATAAGGAGTGCATCAGACTGGGCTGGGAAAAATTACCCTGTGAATATTTAGAGAGGCTGGAAATATTCAGTCTCACTTAGAAAAGGGCTTTTTACCTTTTCAAGCAGAAGTGGCTGAAAACACCTCAGGCTTTGTGAGGTGAAAAGAGGAGAGCATTTGGCTCTCCAGTGCCCTGATGCTGCTGGTCAAGGAGGGGAGGCAGGGCCAGGTTGATCCTCATGATTTTCTCTCCCTCTTTTCTGTGCTTGGTACCCTGAGAGACTGTTCTTTCCCAGGGTTCCTACAAAGCAGGTTTCATTAGAAGAGAAAAGACATTCTGTAACTTCAGGATTCTGCACTGTCTTTTTGGGTAGAACTCACAATCAAATATTTCTAAACTAAACTTCTGCTGCCTAATCCATTGTGATTCGGGGAAGAGATTATTAATGAATTTAATTTAAAAAAACCCCAACACCAAGTAAAAAACACAAAGGAAATGGTTTTATAATGTGCTGTGATTTCTCCTTTGCCCAGAGAAAATGTGTTTATCTGATTCATCTGAGCATCTTTAGCTGCCTCTTGGCAACTGAACTTGATTACAATTAAATAATTTTATTTCTTTATTTTTCAGGTTTGCTTCCATTTGCACTTTTTGGGGTTAAACACCAGCCAACGAATAGAACATGAAAAGCAGTTCCCTGGATTCATTGTCATTTGAATAAGACACCCAGCAGTCCTTACACTAAAAAAAAAAAAATGCACCAAACTGTTAATTGATTTTTAAAGGAGAATTATGATGCTTTTAACAAGCCACTTATCTTGCTAAGCATTGCTGGGGTAGTGCATCTTCCCCTGAAATGGCTGTTCCACAATGTGAGTCCCTAATTGCTTATAAAGCACACTGTTTATTGAGTATTAGCTCTGGCATAGTTGTTTATTACAGGAGTGCATTGCTTAATGCTTGTAAAAAGCCATCCAACTTAAATATGCCCTGCCTTGTCTCTCACCCTCTGATGAACACACGCTCTCCAACCCTAAGTTTGCAGTGAGAAGGGAGGGAAAAGTATTAGCAGGGCTGTGGAGAGCTGGGGGAGGTTGCCTGGTAACTGTGAGGAAAGGATCTGAGTCAGGAGCGTATTGACTATTTATTATCTCCCGCGCTCTGCCTACAATTAACAGGTCAGTGACCCGGGGAAACATTTCAGATGAAGTCAAACCATCAGCTGGACAAATGTGCCTCAAGTACTGCTGTGTGCTGGCCCCATGCAGGGAGGATGAATCAGTCCTGCAGCCTCCTGGTCCTGGGCCACGTGCTGTGTTATCATCATGAGATGTGAAACCTTCAGCTCGGGTGATCTACAGGCAGCAGAATTTGCATTTGCCTTCCTGCTCCATGGGGATTTGTCACTCCTTTTCCTGGGATGGGTAGTATTTTCAGCTGTAGGGAGGAAAATGCCAGCAGAGAGAGAAGACAAGGGCATAGATATACTGACATCATTTAGTTACAGCTCATTTTTCAAACCTGGAATGACTTCACCGATTTGCTGCTCCTGTGAAGAGTGAGGAGGTGGATTTATCATCCTCTAGTCTCCCCTGTAAAACTGAATCAGGCAGGTAGGAGGATGGCCGAATTTGACACTCAGCTTCTGATTTCTTCTTCCCCATAAACTTAGAAAACCTCTTTTCCTGTCAACTGAATTGTCTGGGCTGTAGGAGTAGCTGAAGAAGTGTTTTCTGGTCTTGACTGAGATTGGTGAGCAGTGGGGTGGGATTTGCTGAGTGAACAACTCTTGTAATCATGTTTTATTGCACTCTTTAGTTGGTTTTCTTGATCTCAGTATTCAGCTTGCACTGGTTTTGGGGTGTTTTTATCAGTGGCCATGTCCCAGGACTCTTCACAAAGGAATGTAACAAGATTCCTTGTAATCCAGGGGTTTGGCCTCTTCTCACTGGCAGGTAGAGACAGAATAAGGGGAAATGGCCTCAAGCTGTGCCAGGGGGGGTTCAGGTTGGATATTAGATAAAATTTCTTCACTGGAAGTGTGGTTAAGCATTGGAACAGGCTCCACAGGAAAGTGGTGGAATCACCATCCATGGAAGTGTTCAAAAAACAAATGTATGTGGCACTTTGTGGTATGGTTTAGTGGGCCTGGTGGTATTTGGTCAAAAGCTGGACTTGATCTTGGAGGGCTTTTCAAGCTTTAATGGTTCTGTGATTCCAGGAGCTCATTCCCTAGTTGTATCCCCAGACAAAGAGGGTCTTGGAGGAGTCCACACTGGAGTATAATTTTATATCTCAGCATCTGTGATCTTCTTGCAAATGCAATTTCTCCATTCTTCTATTCAGTGAAGCCATTACACCATTTTGTTTGGAAAAGGAGAATTATATGAGACTGGCATGTCAGATTCAGGTTTAAAGGTAACCAATTGAGGTTTGCATAGAGATTTCTGCTGTTTGAGATCTTGTCAGGTCTTTGTTGATGAGCTGGATGAATTCTTAATGTTTCATCTGTTTTGTCAACCTATTCTAACACAAGATTTCCCCCTGCTTAATCTCCCAGACACTTTATTTCATTAGCAGCAGAACACAGTATTATGTTCCTTTGCAGTGTTCTCAAGGGCTTTATGAATCCTCCAAAAGACCTTTAAAATTAGAAATTACCAGCCATCTTTGTACCACCAAAGCTGTGTAACAGTCAATTTCCCGACTGTTTGAAATTAAATACTGTTGCCCCACTTAATGCCATGATTTGGATAAGTTGATTTCTAAGGGAGCTCAGGAAGCTGCAGCAACTTTAAGTGGAAGATGCTTTGAAGGATTTCATTTGGGATTTCAAATGGCTTGAAATGGAAAAATCCAAATCCACAGTAAAACTAAATGGGAAGGTCTCTGGAGATGGTGCGCTTCAGTGAGCTTCACTCACTAAGCTTATTAAGAAAAATGTCAGCAAATATGACACTGAAAAATCCACAATGTATTTCTGCTACCATCAAAAATGTTACAGTCCGAGACTACACTGCTCTGTATTTGTATCAACTGGTTAATTAAATTTCACAGTGTTAGTTTAACTCACTGGGAAAAGATTTTCCTTTGGTATGAATATCTGAGTTAAATGCTGTGACTGCACCACAGAAAAGGCAAGATTACACAATTTATAAATATACATAGATACATAGATAGATATTTAATTTCAGGTATATATAATTTTTACTGTTATCACTGTTCCAGATCAACAAGCTGTGCTAAAACACATCTCATCTTGCAGGATGATACCAATTCTTGATGTTGAAGTATTGTCAAAATAAGTTTAAGCATCTTACTAAAGTGAAAAAAAACAAGAATTTGACTGTGTACTCTCAAAACCCCATATCTGTAAATATTCTAGTATTTATTCACACCCTTATAAGATTTTAAAAAGTAATTAAATTCCTGTTTGTTGATCTGGAAAGGATTGGAGGCTAGGCTGAGTATGAAATCAGCCTGGAGTGGTCACCCCTGTCTTGATCAAGATACTTCCAGTACCTACAACCAAACTTCTTGTCTAGACTAGTTCTACAGTCAGCAGGGCACTGCACTTTTAGGAAGATCATTCATCTAATCGTAAAATAATTGTCTACAATCAGTCACATGGATTCTAAAAATGAATATTTGGGTCCATTGGCCCTACTGTGAGCTGGGGGTTAACAACTCAAATGCTGTGCTGCACCTTGTATAGGTGGAATTAATCTAATATGGGTTGCATATCTGGTCAGCTGAATTCTAACCTGTGCCATCTGCAGCCACTGAGAAACAAAGGGTTCTTTACTGACAATTGAATCACCATCTGCTGATGCAACCACCGCTTGCTGCCTTGAAGATTTGGGCCTGGAAGAAGAAAAGTAACTGAAGAAAGTGGTGAATTATGCTTGTGTTTGTCCCCTTTGCACACTCTGGTCCTTATTCAGCTGATTCCTGCAACTGTTCTGACAGAATCACCAAAGGCTTTTGAAGCAGAACTCAGAAAATCTTGAGAATCTGGGTGGTTGAAAACATCCAGAATAATTTATCCTCATTGCTTCTACCATCCACACCTCTTGGCTCCAGCTCTTCTCTCTTGACGCTGTGTTGCTTGGGCTCTGCTGTTGTGTTTCCTGGTGAAGATATAAATTGTTCCTGACTAAAATCTTCAGCAAGATCATGGGACAGGCAGGGAAGGACCTTTTAGATCAGTTTGTTTGCACTCAGCCCAGTAGAACTGATCTATCACCTCCACTTGTGAAAGGGTGAAGTGAGCAAGACAGGTTGAAAAATACATTCTGTGGGTTATCTTAGGTCACAAGACACTCTGATTAGGCTTGTATAACTCAGATAACAGTAGTGCAATTACCCTGATCTGCACAGCTGGATGAGCTGATAATTACCAGCAAAAAATTTAATTACATGGATTTATTTGAGCTGTGGTCATAATAAACACTAACATGTGATATGATATCAAAAAAAAAATAATTCCTGTAACCTCAACAAAATGAGTTGGGATGGACTACACATGCCTACAGAGGAAATAGGTTGGAATTATCTTCTTCCCAGATGTCACTTGGCAGAGTACCTGTGGCTTTACTGAGGAGCTCTTAAAACCACTCTAAATATCATGAGCCCATGAAGTTTTTTGGTAAGCAAAAGAATATCTTTGAGTGCCATGGCAATACAAGTTGGGTTATGCTGTATTTGCCTACATCCTACCCTGGGTGATCTTAAAGGCCCCTTGCAACCCAAACCATCCTGTGAAACCTATGGCCTACTTTTATCAGAAGAGCATGGGAGTTAAACCACAGATTTGGGGTTTTGTCTTATAACTTCTAGAAAATGTCCCGTTCCAGCCATTCCTGAAATCCTGTCTGGATTCATTTCCATGGAGAGAACAATAATGGAGGTTTTTTAATCTGTTTTTTTCTGAGTGGAGGCAAAGAGATTTTGTGCACACCTAATTTCCTCCTAAACTGACCATCAAAACCACTTCATACTTGAGGAGTATTTGATTCCTTCCATGATCTGTAAGAGCAGGTGCCACTTCATCTCTACATTCATGTTCTGTTTCAGGGCATGGCAGCACTGCAGTACAATCCATTCAGTACAATCCTTTTCCAGCACAATCAGGTGAACAGAGCAGAGTTACCAGCACCAAACAACCTTTCCCCAAACCAATCCCTCCCTTCTGCAAGGCCTTGCTCATGCAATGGGGCCTCCAGCCAAGACTCTCCTTCTTTTGCCTCCTTAAGGAGTTGCTAAAATAACTTGTTTAGCTAGTCTGCTGTCAAAATCGTGCTTTGATCTGCCTGCGTTTTCCTCCGCAGTGTTTGCATGGATGTAATCAATTTGTAAGAAGGTAATCATGCTGCTTTGCTTCTTTCCCTAAGCCTGCAGTAGATAAATGTATTAACACTGCGATAACAATCTTGGAGCTGCTTCTAATCCAGTATTAACTCTCCCACTGACCTGTTGGCTGTATTATTCATCGTTTTCAAAGGAGGATATTGAAGCCCAAATTACCATTACTTTGCTTAAATCTGGACACACGTCACTGAGAAAATCATGAGATGGGTCAGGGGACCTGGTCACAGGATGAGAAGGAATGGTGGGATGAACACAAAGGAAGACAATCCTCACACACAGTGGCAGAAAACAATCAACCAAATAAACCTCACCCCAAACCCACCCAACAGAGGTCCATTTTTAAATGACCTCAGAAGTGGTAGAAAGGAAAAATTGGTAGAGCCAGCCTGAACTGCTTTACTAAAGTGAAAAAAAAAAAAAAACACTCTTTTTTTTCCTGAAATGTTGCCTCTATGCATTCATTCAGATGTAAAGCCAGAAAAAAACCTTTCTATTTACAAAGAGTAGCTTTTGTAAACACAGTTTTCTAGTGATGGCTATTTTATTGTCTGACTGATGCACTGTGGGGAGCACAATTCCAAGTTTTCCTGTAGGCTACATTTTTTACTTTACAGCCAGATGTCACAATAAAATTGTATAAGAAGAAATGATACAAATAAGATGCCAAATTGAGAAAAAATAATCAGCTCAGGGAGGAGGAAAACACATTTCAGTCTTCAAAACATCAGCAGAAACTCTTAGAGTTCCATTATAAAAATAGATTACATTCTTAATGTAAAGGTCTGGTATGTTCTGTAATATTATATTGTCCTGCATAGAGTTATTTTGTGAAAAAGCTCTATTATAAATATTCTCTTGCTAAATCTTTTCCACTGTAACTTATAAATACATAAAATCTATTTGCAACTCAGTTTTGGCTACCACTTTGATGCATTTTGAGGAAAAGCACCATAAGGGTTGATAATTCTCCATCAGATTTGAGGGGTGACTTTTATGTGTTTACCACAGATTTTTATAAAGGGGGCCTCAGAGGCAGCTGAATTACTGAAATTCTGCTGAAGTCAGAACATTAAGGTGCAGTGTTTTTGGCTTAGTATTTGATATTTATATGGCTTAAGATATTTAAATCACTTAAGGTGGGGTTTTTTGGTAATCTAGCTGTGAGGTGGAAGACCAGGATTCAATTTCCTTGACCTGCAGGAATTTGTAAACACATTCATCCTTTTTAATGGAAAGTCTGAGGTGTAAGACAGGGAGGAGTGTTGCTCTCTCTTCTTGGAGCCACACAATGCATCTTGAATTCTTTTCAAGGGAAGCAAATATAAAAATTAGAAAGGTAGCTAAATTGGGGATTTTTTTCTGAAGCCCTGGGCCACCATGAAAAGCAGGTCTGATTTTTTTTTGTGCAATATTTATATGCCCCTTCTTGATTGTAGAAAAACCTGTGAGAAGGAACTACTGGAGAAGGGAGTGTCCCTTGTGCTCAGGAGTCCCTGCCCTCTAGGCCACATCTCCAGCCCCTCTCCAGTGCATGTTTGAACATATTGTACAAAGCAGAGAGAATCAGACCATAGAATTATAGAATTGGTTGGGTTGGAACGGACCTTTTAAGGCCAGCTAGTCCAACCCCACAATGCAGATGTAGAACATCACCAATCATTTATGGTGCTGGGTTAATGGTTGCACTCAATGTCCTTAGAGGTCTTTTCCAAACCAAATGATTCTATGATTTACATCCTCCCAGGCAGAGAGAGGCAGTGAACAGCACCTGAGACTTTGCAGTCGCCAAAAACTGAGCTGCTCCCTTCCCCAGTGGATAAAAACCACCTCAGCCTATTATCCTATTGTCACAAATTATCAAAATATAAATGAACCACTTGAATGAAACCTTTCTGCTAATTCATAGGAATTTTGTGTTAGGTGTCCCCCAACCTGTCCAGCCCACTTTTTTTTTAATGAATATGAAAGAAATTTCATTATTTCCATCTGCTGTCAAGTTGAACTGGATGTTTGCATTATCTTTAAGTTTGAGGGTGGGCAAGGGGTCAGCTCCCAGACAATTTTTCATTTTGCACAGCCAACAGGATCAGGCACATGGTGTGAGTTTATAAACCAAAGCAGTGTCATAGCAAGTTCTGCATGAAAACCTGCTCTGAGAGAGCAAGAACACATTCCACTCAATAAAAGAATAATAAAGTGTCAGGTAGGAAATAAATATTGAAACGCATTTCCCACCAGGGAAATCTCTTTGCAGTAACTAATTTAGATGGAGAATAAAACAAAAAGGCCCCATATCTCAACCCTGGCAATAATCTGTCACCAAGCACCACTCACCTCTTGTCTCTGCTCAGACCTGACGCCTGCATGGGAAGAAGAGATGACAACTGCTTTTCTGTCTCCCTTTATAAATCAAATCAAATCAAATCAAATCATATAAATCATGAATGAAAGGAGTTCTTGCAAAATAATAACAGTGCATTAGGGTCCCTTGGACATTCTTGAGCAGCAAGGACAAGGTTTTTCCTCTCAGTGCTGTCAGTAATTATGTGAGATACCACAGGTGAAGGGATTGCTTTGGAATTCTGTCAAGAAATTAAACTGCTCCTTTAGTGAAGGCAAAGCCTTTTGGTTGCTGGTGGTGGTTTTCTTGTTTAAACTTCTCTGGAGATTAAAACTGAGGCTGGGTGAACAATGCAGTAGGGATGGCAAGGTGGTAACATGTTTGGTTCCTGTGGTGGCGTGGGCTGGAGACTATGACAGGATGAGTGATGTTTGACTGCCCTGGAAGCAGCAGCAACAAAGTGATGGCCAGGCCCCACACAGACTGTCCCTGCTGTCCCTTGTGTCCCTGTCCATCCTGGCTTGTGCTCCCTCTCAGGCACTGACTCCCCTCCGTGTCCCTGCCTCTTCCCTGCACCACCTCTCGTGGTGGCTTTGTCAGGCAGGTACAGGAACATCTGTAGGGTTACACATATCCTGGGGGTGCATTCCCCACCTGGGATGGACAACTATTACAACCTTTCCCTGGAAAACCAGATGTTGTCCCTCTGTGATCACAGGGAAGATCACAACTCACTTTTTTTTCTCTCCATTACCTGGGAAGCATAAACAAGGAGAGCAGCGCAGTGCCTTCACAGAAAATGGAAGGAAAACACTAAGAGAAAAAAAGAAAAGGTATGAGTTAAAAAAAGCCACCAATGATCACTGCTCCAGTGTGCAAATCACCCAGGTCTGAGTTGTCCCCACTCTGGAATGTATTTCCTTCATCCCTGACTACCTGGAGAAAGGAATCAAGACCTTGTCACAGTCCTTCCCTGATATCACCTGTCAATGTGCAGGACCCAGAAGATTAGAGTGACTCTTTCCTAAAGGCTTGAAGGGGAATTTCCCTTTAAGCACCAATACCTACCCTCCCAGATGCTTTGTAAACTCTGGGTATGCTCTTCCTCCATCAGGCCTCTTGGATAACCTCTCCCAACACCTTCAGTACCTGCTTCTCTTTACTGTGCTCTGCAACT
Source organism: Poecile atricapillus (assembly GCF_030490865.1). Lineage (NCBI taxonomy): Eukaryota > Metazoa > Chordata > Aves > Passeriformes > Paridae > Poecile > Poecile atricapillus. The sequence goes on from NC_081288.1 coordinate 4,383,068, forward strand.
CACTCCAGGCACAAAGCTCTCACAGAGACCTCTAGGGTTGGCTGTGCCCTCCTAGGATGCCTGAGATGACCCTCATGGGGCTGATGTGGCACAGGACAGAAAGGAGAGGTTCATTTTTGGGGCAGAACTGACAGTGATAAGCACATGCCTGCACACTTGAATATTCTGTTTTCTGTATTTTCCTTAAAATATTAATATAGATGTTCATATACCCATAAATATTAATATATTTCTACCTTACTAAAAATATTAATATGCTTATAAAATAGCTTCTTGCAGATGATGCATGCCTGAGTTTCCACAGACAAAGAGCAAAGCTCATCCATCCAATATGAGATAACATATATTTCTACAGCCTGAAAAACAACCTCAAAAAATTAGGGTGCTCTGGAGAGGGAGGAGAATATGAAGGAAAGCAATTTTACTGCACAGGTAACATCATTCCAGAGATGTCTATGACTGTAGGTGGAAATACCTACACTGGAAGTTGTTTCAAATATGCTGTTGCCTACCATGGGAAATAGGGAATCGGAATCAAAGCATTATTATCTCACTGATTTTAAACATCTGAACTAGTGCAGGAGAAATCATTCTATTGGAAATGTTGCACCTCTCCAGTGATTTTTTAAAAAGTCCAAATATCCCTATCAATAAAGAAATGTCCATTCCCGAATTCCCAAAGTCCCAGTGGTAATGCATAGCAAGAGCTGCTCTCACTGCCCTCACCTACACCTGGAGTGAGAGATTTCTTCATCTCATTTTCATTTTGCTCTGGCATCTCATCAATATCTCCTTATAAGTCACAGGGATAAGGAAACTTGTCTTCCTGCTACACCTGTAAAGCATGATGTAATTTTATGTGAATGATACATTAAAATAAATAACTGTGTGTTCCTGTGTCTAAGGGTCTCAAGCCCAGAAAATAAATTGCCCATCTCACTTTACAGCTTTACCATTGGCACATTGAAGAAGTAGCTCATTAACGAGTGAAGGAGGATGCAGAAAGGGGGAAATCCAATTTCTAGCTTGCAGTATTTTGCTAAAAACGTTGATAACAATTTCTACTATTAGTCTCTGTCAGAAATGCCAGAGTCATTACTGAGCTGGTGTGGCCAGAGGGCACCCTGCATCACAGCTCACTATGGAGTCTGAATAAACATTGCAAAGCACTGAAAAACCGTCTGTGCTTGAAAGTTTTCAAGTCATTAGAGAAGTACTCCACTCTGTTGGTAGCAGGCAGCTGAGCTGAAAGGAAATCTCACCTTCTGCTTTCCATTTCTGAGCTAAATTAGTGTTTTTTTGTTGCTGTCCCAGCCTGCCTCTGTGCAGGTGGGGCTGATTGACACACCTGAGTGTCTGATCCAGGCAGTAAATTCCATCCACACAGGGTCCCCTCTGAGCAGATCCACTTTGGGGTGGGAATTCAACAAGCTTTCTCCATCAGGAGGTCGGGACTTGGACATGAAGATAGTGCTTGGCTGGCATCCCCTGAGCTGTCAATCCAGATCAAAAACCTTGCTGCCCCAAAGCACAGTAATTGTGAGTGGCTGCCTGTGCCTCCATGAGGACCACGTACCTGAGAGGAGCAGGAAAACATCTTTGAAAGTGTTTCCAGTATTTCAGATAGATCATAGAATATCCTGAGTTGGATGGGACCCACAAGGATCATCAAGTCCAACTCCTAGCCCTGCACAGACACCCCAACAATCCCTTCACATGCCTTTTTCTGCCTTTTATGTGGTTTAAAATCCTATAGCTCACATTCCCCAGGGATTTCCATAGGAGCTGGGTACTGGAGGGACATTGTGAATGTGAGTTTACACCTTCCTGAGCACAAAAGTATCCATCAGCTGCAGCATCCAAGAGGCTTGAGATCTACTGTCTTTACTGCTGACTCTCTTTGGTGTAAGTGAAGCAATGATTCACCTTTTGGGCATACTGCAAGGATTAGTTAATGTTTGGGGAAGTGTTTTAATGATATGAAGTGTGGTAAAAATGCTAAGTATTATTATTGTTCCACTTTGTCTTCCACTTAAATACAAAGAGGGATTGTACAGCTACTTCCCAAGTGTCTCCCAAGGGTGTTTCTAAAGCAATTATGTTGGCTGACACTTTCGAGCCTCAGAAAATGGAAACGATTCAGAGGCTGACCAATCAGCCCCTTTACCAGCAGATGAATCTAACGACTTCAAAGCTATTCATTAGGCAGTACTATGAATTGATTACACAAATTAGCATGCTGCTGACAAGGCAGAGAAGGGAGAAGACAGCAGAGGAGGCCGACATAACACATCCCTCATATGGCAAAGACAGTGGTTATTAGGAGCCCAGAGCTAATGAAAGAGACAGATCCATTAGGCACGTGTCGCTGGAGGGGATTAATTGCTCCCCCTGAAAAAGGGCTGCTCCTCTTGCTACTGGAGGATTATATTTGTTCTGGCTTGTTGATCCAGGGACAACCATCACGTTTAACAAAAAACCCTGTAGTCTGTAAGGAGAGGGAAGGGAGATGATAAACTTGCATCAAAACCATTATTGAAATCTAAGCCCAAGCACTGCAAGGCAGCTTGGTTTAGTTGTTAAAAGGGAAGATGTGTGAGGAGGATTTCCTGTCTGAAACACCTGTATTTGGGAGAATTACAGTCAGAACTACTGGAAACAGGAAATTTTTCAGTGGAAGCTTTGAATGACAAAATCTGACCAGTGCAGAACCCTGCCCTCAAAGAAAACTACTTGTCCAGGTCTAGCACAATGCAAAGTTTATTGCATGGTGCACTAAGTTTAATAAGTCTGGACCTAAGGTGGGTCAACCATGAACAACATCATCTCTCCAGGCAAAGCAAGCATCACTTCACAGAGCAACTGCCTCCCATGAAAACCAGAGAGGGATTGAATAAAACGGTCTGATTTCAATGTTTTTTTCCAATTTCTACATTCAGGATTCTCTGGACAGTCCTGCCAGTATCACCCTGTTTAGTTTAGCCCAGAACATGCCTGTGTAACTCAAACTATAGGCAAACCCTTGTATTTTTTGTCAGAAGTAGGTTTTTCATGCATTGGAGTTGCTTCTGGCTCTGCTTTAGGGGAAGATGAGTTGAGTCATGATTTGAGTAATCTCTAATTAGAAGGGCACAAGTGTGTTGTTCAGCCCTTCAGACCCTCAAGTATATGCTTAAATTAAGCACATGTTGAAGAGCTCTTCTGAATCAGGAGCCTGAGCAAACTGGGGCTGAATTTTCTGCTTTATGTTGAAATTGCTGCAATCCATTATTCCAAATGCAGCTCAGGCAATGAAACCAAACAAAAGCTCCTGGAAAAAGAAACTCTAAAGCAAAACTTACGATCTGCAGACTCTGCTTGGTGAGTTTGATGCTGCTGTTTGTCTGCAGGAACAAACCTCTTGTCATTTGGTGACTGATGTTTGTTAAAATATTTTGTTCTCTCTAAAGAAGGAATTGATCTTCCTCAAAGAAGGAATTACTCGGCAGTTTCATTACCAGAGAGGCAGGAATCCTGGATGTGACATCCATTGAGATTTCTTCCAAATTTGCAGGAAAATGTTGTGATTTAAAAAGGAAACCAGTTACAAGCTGGAGAGCAAAGCTCCCCACAGTTCCGGATGGCTTGCTGGTTTCTGCTGGAGGAAAACCTGGGTTTGATGGATCACAGGAAAAATCCATTATGGCAACTGAATGCTGATGGCAGCTGCACCAATTTAGAGCAACTGACTTCTCATGTTGCAGTAAAGAATTCAGCAAGATCAGGAACTACCAGAGCATCGTTAAATCTGGGTATTTAATGGAGCAGCTTTGTGCAACAACTGAACTTCACAGAGGATTTTTTTTGTCCTTCACCATTGAAGTAATTTGGTGGATTTGTTATTAACCAAGAAAAATAAAACCAACTGGGGTAGAATATTTTGCTAACTCAAGCTACCTCGGGGTTACACAGAGCCTGCTGCATTATGCAGTTGTTCCTTTGCATATTTCATTGGCTCTAGGGAAATATTAAAATTTGTAATTTCCATATTGCCAGATTATCGTACACTCTCCAGTGATTGTTCTCTCTATTTTTTATAATCTGTCAATTTTCACACTATTTAAAAAGACAATTTGACTGCCTTAATGCCAGAAAAATCTCACAGGGTATTTTCTTTCTTTTTCTTTCCTCGGCCTAGGAAAGGCTATTTTTAGGACTAGAAACCTTTCATTACCATTCATTGAGCACCTTGCCTTGCCATTGCAGATAAACACTGTGCTTAACAGTTTTTAGCCCTGAAAAAAAAAATAAATAAAATTTTGAATCTGCTTCCAGGAAGTTTTTGGTAAATATCATGTCACTGTGGAGTGCCACATTAATAGAGAGTGTGAAATACAAGTGTGAAGTCTACGATATATCTATACCCTGTGCTTTTATATGTCATAATATTTAGTTATCCACAGCTAAGGAACTCACAAGATTCTTGAAGTGCAGTAAGCAACACTTTGCACATTTTACAGACAAGGAGATGGAAAAAATACGTGAAATAGATGCAATGGCTGGCAGGAGGTGAGGCAGCTCCTCAAGTGCAGCTCCTGGTATTGATTTGCCATCTTCTTGTCCCATGAGCAGCCCAGTGCCTCCAGATTTGACAAAAATGTGAATGAAATAATAAGGGTGGATGAGGTAAAAGGCTTGATAAGGGGAAATGCAAAGCTTGTCAACAGACAGACACTTTTTGCACAATAATTAATTGTGGGAATGAGAAGTGGATTTTTCAGTTCCTTTTTGAGTCTCAGTGTCAATGTTTGCTCCAGATGAATTGTCTTCAAATTTATTTGCATAAGAAGCTGCTCTTGGCAGGCAGAACAGCAGAAGTGGGTGTCCTGAAGTCCTGTTTTGCTGGGTTCTGCCCCATCCCTGGAAGTGTTCAAAGCCAGGTTGGAGGGGTCTTGGAGCAACCTGGGGAAGTCAAGGTGTCCCTGCCCATGGCAGGGGGTTGGAATGAGGGGATCTTTGAGGTCCCTTCCAACCCAAACCATTCTGTGATTCTATGAAAATAATAGCAAAAGTACTCATCATATTGTGGAAGAAATTGAACTCTTTCCAGTGATGTGCTCCTCTGGCATGGCTGAAAACACGTGGCAGGGTCAGAAACTCTAAACAAAGCTCAGTGAAAAACTCACCCTGTTCCTGCTATAAGGGAAAAAAAGTTGTACAGCCAGAGAACAATAGACCCATCCAAGCTCTTTCAAGGTTTCATTAGTTCCTAATGGAAACTTTGCAGATGGAGCAGGCAGCAATTAAAAATTAGCAGCAATTAGCAATTATTCCTTCAACTTGCCTCCTGCTGGAAAAGGGAGACAATTGTAATCTCTTTTGCTGCCCTTGTTCTTGTCCCTCTCTACCTTGGGAATTGCATTATCAGGGAATCATTTTATTTAGCAAATGTTTTGGCTTGTGGTAAATAGTTGCTCCCCTAGGGACAATTTTTTAGAAATGCCTGAAGATACAGCTGCGTAATCCCTTTTCAGGTTTTTGGGAGAGGAAGAGGGAAATCTCATTTCAAAATCAGAAAGATTTTTTTTTTTTTTTAATGGAGCAAAAATATAGTGAGCCAAGTTTCTATCTAACTGAAAAGTGTGGATAACTGAGCTGTGTAACACACAACTCTCCTGCTCTGCATTTGGTGTGAAGAAGTGTCTGCCCTTGTCCTTAGGACTCTGGCAACTCCTGTTCCTGACTCCTTCTTTCTCTCCCAAGTGCTTCTTCCATCCCACAACAAAACACTGATTGAAAAGCTTGTATATCCAGGTAGATAGATTGGGAAAATGAGCCAGCTGAGAGCTTCTCAATGTGGGATAATCTTTAACCAGATGAATTTCCCAGCTGCCAAAATATTGATGTGAGATAAGGGAGAAAGGAGGAGGAACACAGGGAGGGGATGGGACCACTCAGTGAAGCAGGAATTGCTCCCTGTAATTCCACAGAGTAACCTTGGCTTGTGAGTTAAGAGCATTAAATTCTCCTTGTTTACTTTGGGCCACAAACCTATATTTATGTAGTTATGACAAGTAGATAAAGCACAGAAGTCCATACTAACTTCTCCTCCTGTAACTTCTTCACACCTCTCTGCTCAGAAGCTACCAACCTGCTTCCATCCAGGGCAGGCTGACTGAGGAAGAGATATTGTGGAATAATACTGCGTGACTCACTGATACTGATCTGTGAATGCAAAAGATCCCCTGTAATTAATCATTTAGAAACAGGCCATTAATACTCCAGAGACTGTAACTTATACAACTTTTGTCAGATTTGTTATCCAGATCAGAGGATAAAAGATAGGGGTTGCAAGGATCTGAGGAGGAAGCAGCCCACAAATCTTCACTGCAAGCTCAGCAGTGAGAAAAGCAGCATTAAACTGCTCATCCATCTTAGAGGAGCTGCCTGGACCAGGGTGGTTATCACCACACGTATCCCTTCAGAGACAGAAACAACAAAGGGAGGCTGGATCTTGGTTCTCCCAGAAAGGATAATGGAAGTCTCCATGTCTGGAAGTATTTCAGTGTCTATGAATGCACCTGGTACAGCCAGGGACGCTGCAGAGACAGAAATCCAGGTGGGACATGAATGAGTTGACACAAAATAGGTGTTTACCACTACCTGAGAGACCTCAAAATTCCACTTCTGCTGCTCTAAGAAGGTGTGACTTTTCCTTGGCCTTGCCATCCCATTAATGTCTTGGATGCCCTGGGGTATCACAGTCTCCAGCCTTGGCTGGAGTAAGGTCAGAAACTCTCTGCCCAGGCACCTGAAAATTAAATAACACAGTATTATTGCCCTGCTCTGCATTAGTGGCTGTAACCCTCAGGTGTTCTGATCAGCCCAGAATTCCCTGTTCTCAGCTTGTATAAGACAAACCTGCTCTGACTCCTCTCTGGAGTCAGAAGGGGTGAGATTTCTCCAGAAAATGCACGATGCTGAATCCTCAAACCTTTTTCTCTAATGTCCATCAGCCAGGCCTTCTGCTCCTGGCCACATCTTAAAACCAGGGTGGTCACAGGATGGTTTGGGTTGGAAGGGACCTTAAAGATCCTCCTGTTCCAGCCCTCCTGCCTGGGCAGGAACACCTTCCACAGATGTCATCACTTGGTGAAACATCTAAAAGAGACACTACTGAGCTGCAGGCTGAGATGACCACTCTCCGAATAAAGATTTCCACCAGTATTTAATCTGCATTTTAAGGTGGTGTCTAGGAAATGTCTTATGACCACTTCTTTCCACCTTTGAAGTTTTTCTGAAATGTCACTAAATTTTATCATTATTCCAAAATTAAAAGCCTCTTTCTGTCCACTTCTAAAAATTACCCAAAAACACACTCAATTATCTGAAGCAAACTTGTCTTCAAATGCCTGTCAATAATACTAATAAAAAATTAATCTAATGCTTTTTTGCTTCACATCTCTAAAACCCTATCAGTAGAAAATTAAAGATAGATTTGTCTGAAATAAGTTACATTTGAGAATGTCTTTTCCTATTCTACATGAAGGAACTCATCTTCAAAGCAATCTGCACAAATCCCATTAACAGCAATAACAGAATTTGTGCAAGTAACTCCCCAAACACCACTTTGAACATGAAGCCCTTTACTTAATTCAATATCAGATAAAAAACCTGATCTAAGGCAATGCAGACTTGATATTCTGGTTTGTGTTTCACAATGGACTGGAGACTCACACACAGAGACACATCCAGACACATTCATGCCACAGCTTAATAAATTTAAATGAAAACAGAAAAGCTGCTTCTTATTAAAGAAATTAAATTGGGGGAAAAAAATAAAATAGAAAAAAAAGGTAAAGAAAAGGGCCCCCAGCATCAATCTCAAATAGCAACTTCATTCCCAGTAGAGAAGAGAACCTTCTTTGAGACCTGCAGATACAACATTTTCCTCCACCATCTCATTCTTAATAAATATTTGCGCTTGGACTGGTTCTTTTCTACCCTGCCCTCCCACACACAAACACAGAGTACTCCCATAAAAATTCAGATTTCTCCCAGAAACACCATGACCAAGGCAGCACCCAGCCACCCTCTTAGAGACACTGTTCTCAAGCACTTTAAGGAGGGTGAAGGTTAAACACTGACTTTTTAATTGTCCTAGAGACCCTGGATCAGGGAGCAGGAGGAAATAGATTCCAAATTTTTCACTGCAACTCTACATGATGTGCAGGATCATCCTGGCCTACCTCAGTGGTTCATGTGATAAGAAAAGACAGCAGGACTTCCCCACTGAAACAGGATGTACGAATTTTTTCCAAGTTCTTGGTTGAATATATTCTCATTAGTGTATTTGTCGTCTGTAATAATAGAGGTTAAAAATGAAGTCAAGCTCCAAGGCACCAGCAGTTGTAGATACTGAGCAAGCACAGAACAAAATGAGGGTTTTTCTCCCTTAATGAGATGGTATTTCAGGGCTTTAATCCAGGCTTAAGTAGATCCTTGGAGGCAGAGAAGACCTCAGATGGTCCAGGTCCCTGTACTTCTCTCCTTTTGTGCTTCTCTCTATTGTCTTTATGACAGAGCACAAAACAAGGTGTCAAACAAAGCCTGGCACTCAGGAGCCTGGCACTGGGTGGTTGTGGACCTGCTGTCCCCAATCCCTCCTTGGCCAGGGAAAGTCCTGCTGTGGAGGCTCTGAATATAAAACTGCACTGCTAAAATGCAATTGAGGCCAATCATACATCCAGGAGCTCAGCAGAGCTTGCAGTTTTCCTGTGCAAATCTAATGTTTCACAGTTTGGATGTTTGAGCTTCTTCCCGCTACAAACAACAGAGAATTCCAGAGGAATGTTTGCATTTTGATGTGGTGATCTCCCCCTGCACACTCTTCCCTAGAGACAAGTGTGATCTCACCTTAAACCAGTGGAAACATGGTCTCTGATTCCTGCAAGGTCCCCAAGTCTCAGGTAATAGTAACATTTTCATCCCCTGAACAGGTCCCTGCCTTTTGCTGGCTGTCATCACAGGAGGCTGCTGATTGTCTTGACAGGGAATATCTCCGGGGTGCCCTGCACGTGTGGGAGGGACGTTTATGAACACAGGTCCTCCCCTCTCCTTTCCTTTCCTTTCCTTTCCTTTCCTTTCCTTTCCTTTCCTTTCCTTTCCTTTCCTTTCCTTTCCTTTCCTTTCCTTTCCTTTCCTTTCCTTTCCTTTCCTTTCCTTTCCTTTCCTTTCCTTTCCTTTCCTTTCCTTTCCTTTCCTTTCCCTCTCCTTTCCTCTCCTCTCCTTTCCTTTCCTTTCCTCTCCTTTCCTCTCCTTTCCTCTCCTTTCCTCCCCTCCCCTCCCCTCCCCTCCCCTCCCCTCCCCTCCCCTCCCCTCCCCTCCCCTCCCCTCCCCTTCCCTCCCACCTTCCTTCCTTCCTTCCTTCCTTCCTTCCTTCCTTCCTTCCTTCCTTCCTTCCTTCCTTCCTTCCTTCCTTCCTTCCTTCCTTCCTTCCTTCCTTCCTTCCTTCCTTCCTTCCTTCCTTCCTTCCTTCCTTCCTTCCTTCCTTCCTTCCTTCCTTCCTTCCTTCCTTCCTTCCTTCCTTCCTTCCTTCCTTCCTTCCTTCCTTCCTTCCCTCACGCCCTCACACCCTTTCCTGCCCATCCATCCATCCATCCATCCATCCATCCATCCATCCATCCATCATCCATCCATCCATCCATCCATCCATCCATCCATCCATCCATCCATCCATCCATCCATCCATCCATCCCTCTCCTCCTATCCCTGTTCCTGCCAGCAGAGCCTGACCCCCCCGATACAGAAACGATAACCACAGTTGCTTCCTTGAAATCTAATCCATCTTAACCATGAATTTTCTGCTTTTACTTTTATTAATTGCTACATTAATCACCAGTCGGACTGAGATTTGCAAAATGAAACGGCCATTCCATGGCAACATCAGCTCTGTGGTTTTGCCTGGGAATATCACGCTTCATCATCCAAATGCCATCACTTTGTTTTACATGCTGGGGAAGTGCTGGGGAAAGGCTTGTTGCTGGAGGTCTTATTTTGACACCCATCTGAAGGTCAGGTTAAACAAATGCCAAATAGGAACAAGATTTGTCTAATTGGTCCTGCCTTGCAGAGGGAAACAGTCAACCTGACACCTCAAGGTGTCCTGCAGCACTATTTTTTCTCTGGTTTTAAGATTTTATGACATATTAGACAAGACAGCATAATTACAACTTTGGCTGAGATGTAGTTATAAAATCAACTTACAGTAATTGAGTACAGACACTACAGCAAGAGGTGTATCAGTCTTAAGTAAATATTGTAGCAGTAGAGGGACTTGGAGAATCATTAAATTTCACAGAAAGGCATGAATCTTGAAATTAAAAAAGCAATAAAACTGCTATCAACAGCAGCAGTAACAGCAACAACATGGTTATTAAAAACAATAATTATTTGCTTTGAAAGTCTGTCTAGAAACCTTGGGAATGAAATATAACTGCCTGCTTGTTTTGTTCATTCTGTATGCGGGAAAGGAAGATGGTGTTTCCTCAGAGACCTGAAAATATAACTTTTGTTTTGCAGGTGTTTTTTTACAGGATGGTTGACTACACGTTGGTGTTCACACTTCCATGACATCCATGACTGCTTGATTGTGTCAACAGATCAGATCAAGTATCTAGAAATCTTTCACAAATTAATTGCACATGAAAAACACTAAAAATGGACATGTCTTCAAAGTGTTGGCCTGTGGTACCAGCAACAAGACTGACTGGTAGGTATTTTTCCCCTGAGGAAATGATATATGGCATCTATATTTCATGTGTTGGTCATTAATTTTGAGGAACTCGGATAATGTTGCCAGGGTTTTACTAAAATCACTTTATATTCTCCAAAAATTAGCTTTATGCAGAGCTCAGAGTCTTGCCTGAACTGGGGCAGAAATTTAAAGACCAGTGTCTGACCTTTGCATTACTTTTAAATGACTATGTAATGAGCTATGGGGAGATACATGGATTTATTTTCACCTCTGGATCCTGAAGAATATCATAAACCATTCAAGCTTTTGCTCTTTTGGTTTTATGTCGCCATCAGATTCACCTCAGAATTATTTCCTTTGATAAATCCTTCCCATTCTCTACTTCACCTTTCAGTGAGCTCTTCTGTGGTCCAGCAGGCCATTTGTCAACACTCAGCAGTACCCACTGCTCTGATGCCTTATTCCCAAAGCAGGCTGGACAGGTCACTTCTCTGACCACCTGCACTTCTGTCCCTCCTAAACCTGGGAGTTTAGTACAGAATCATAAGGAGTCAGACCACAGGATTATCATCCCAAGACTTGCTGACATTGTAAAATAACAATTTTTCAATGGCTTGATTATTTTTTTAAAGTCACCCTAGCCCCCCCCCCCCCCCCCCCCCCCCCCATTTGCTTTCCCATGGTTGTGTTTTTGCCTGATTGAAAATAGCCAGTCTTGATATAATCAGAGAAATGGTGGAACCCAGAGGGAAATTTTGTTTCTCCCCTTTTGCTGGATCCACAATAGGCTTCAAAATAGCATTGATGGAGCAGAACTAAAGAGTAATCCATTGTTAGCCAATTCTGTGGGCTCTGTGCTCACTTTCTCACATCAATGGATGCTCTCGGGTGTGCACCATCCTGCTTTCACTGAGGCAGAGGAGACGGGTGAGGAGACCAGTGGCAAATGCTTGGTAGCCAAGCCAGCCTAACAGAGATCTTTAGAGCAGGACTTGGGATGCCATCAATAGGTCTGAAAGGTGGCAGGACTTACAAAGCTGGAATTTAATCTCAGCACAGCCTGTAAGTGCAGGGAAAACATCACACAAGACATGCAACACACAGAAGGTTTTGTCAGGCAAAGCAGGCATGTCTGAAGCCCACCCTTTGGAATTCGCAGCTATTTTTCCCCACTGCAGAATGGCTTCTCTCCTCTTCAATGGCTGCTGTGCACCTGGGGAAGTTTTATTTTCTGTCTCCCTACTCCATGTGCTGCAGCCCTGCTGTAACTCTCGTCCTGCTGCCACCAGCTCCTCTCTCACTACACCCTCATTTGCCTGTTGCCCACTCAATTATTTTCATTCCTGTCCTTCACCCTGCTCCCATCACTCTTTTAAAACATCCTTGGATGCTGTTGTGTCTCCTCACCACCCACCACCTTTCTTGTTCCATGTCCTGCATCTGGGAAGAACTTCAAGATGCATAAACTCAAACTATTCAGCTTGGCATCAGTGGAGGGCTGAGCCAGGGAGGCCGTGTTGTACTTCTTGAAGTTGGGGGCTCAGTGAAGGCAAAACTGATCCAGGCAGCATGGACACACAGATACATCAAAACACAGCCCTGTCAAACCAAAAAGAACTACCCTGGAGAGATATATGACTTATTGTAACTTTATTAACAACGTGGCTTACAACTGTTTCAAGTAAAAAGGGATTTCGTTCTGAATAAAAATTAAAATATAACTCTGAATATAGATTTTCACTTATTTACATGGAAACATATATACAGAATAGAATCTTACAGCAAACTGACAACATGCCCTTCGCCCTGGGAACTTTAAAAAGTAAAAACACCAGCATTGATTGATTTATATGTATATATATATACACATACATATACACGCACATATATATACATATATATACACACATATGTATCAACACACCAAAGGGATTATGTACACAAACTTGGAGTCAAAACCTTCAGTACAAACTGGAATGCAAAACAATTCAAAGTTTTCCAACATGCACCACCACAAATGGAGCGTAACTGCTGGTTGTGGAGCCAATTCCCGCTGTTCCATGAGAGACAGGAGGGTTTAAGTGCTTGTCCTGCACAAGGCACATGAAAAGACTCAACTCCCCTCCAAGGCTGCATTTGAGACTTTCACCTCCCTTGGAACACAGAGGACACCCCTGCCTGTGCATGCAAAGTGTCACGGTACCATTCCCCAAGTGAGTGTTTTCCAGAAAGAAGATCCCTGGGTGATCTTCACCCTGAAGGTGAAGGCTGCTGGAACAACTTGGCACATCCTGACCAGGTCTGGCAGAACAGGGATTGGGAAATGGAATGCACATGTTTATAATGTATAAATTACAGACATTTATAAATTTCTATGTCCATAATCTCCAGTGAAGCTGGAGCAACAAGCAGCAGGTGGGGTGCCCCGGGAATGAGAATTTTCATCCTGTCACATCACAACACAGAGCAGTGCTTTATATATCCACAACCTGAACTCTGGACAATTTCATCTCTTCCTGTGGGAGAGAGCTCAAGTTTTAGCCTGGTATTTCCTACGCAGGTCTAGAAGATGCAAGAGGAGTGTCTTCAGCCCCCAAACCCCAGAAGACACACAGGAGCTGGGTACAATGAAGAAAGACTTTTCCCTCCTATCCAGCCAAGGAGCCTAGAGACATCTGAGCCAGATTTCTCTATCTCCACTGGGAACCAAAATTAGAACCTTTCAGCATTGTAGCTCTGAGTCAACTGCCAGCTTCTTTCCCTCCTCTCACCTGGCCCCTGCTGGGACTCAAAAACCATCTCTGCTGTGAAAAAGAGAAGCTTTCAGGAACAATGCTCACAGACCCCAGCTGTGCTTCTGTTCCAAGAGGTCCCTCTCCACAAAGACAACTCAAGCCCAGAACTCCAGGCTCTCTCTTGAAGCCCTCTCTCCCCTCTCCCACACCCTTGGCAGTGATCAAGACTTAACTTTTTCATTGCAAAAATTAACACAATAGACTGAAAAAAAAGAAAGGCCACAAGTATTTGCACCTATGACCCAGGTTTGTGCAGTTCATGTGTCCTCTGCAAAAGAATTCCTGTGCATGGCACCAAATCACTGCAAAACCACTCTCATTCTGCAGGAGAGTTGACATTTAAAGCACTGTTGGGCTATAAAATTCTCATCTTTGATGACTGGCTCATATTCTATGTGCAGCCATTAACACCATTTACACTTCTTGCTGGAGTATTGTACCAAAGAATAAATGAGACCATTAAAGGCTTCTGCTCCTTTATTGGGAGTTCATGAGCACCTAAGGACACAAGCACTCTCTTGTAAGTCTGGCAGACTGCAGCTGCATTTCTGCCTGCCAGGAGAAAGAGACATTTAAATTTTCTGTTAATGAAGTGCAGACTTTTCAGCTTCCATGTGAGAAACTGGTGAAGAATTGGTCCCACAGCCTCAACATCTATAAGGGCCCTAACACTAACCTCAGCTATTTCTGGATCAAATCCTGAGTAACAGATTCCTTTAGTTCTGGGTCAGCTGATGTGATAATATTATTGAGTGGAAAATATACATGCATCCACATTTTGAAAGAATTTTTACATAAATATACTATATAAAACATCTCCAAAACACCCAGGATTGCGGGTAAAGGAACATTTGTTGAGTGTATCCAAGCTAAAAAGTGTACACTCACAAGAAAAAAAAATCCTAATGTTCAAGATGTTGCAGATTACAGAAAATATTTCCTGGAGTAAGGAATCAGCTTTGCAATCCCAAGTACTGGAAAATACAGCGTGACATATCGTAGCACCAAAAGGGAGCCCTTGGGACTGTATTTATCCACGTGTAATAAAGCTGGTTTTAATGGTGTTCAGTTGCAGCATGTAGTTCTCTTTTGGCACTTGAATTTGGAAATGAGAGGAACAATCCAAGTCCATCATTTTCCAGACACACTGCACCAGAAAAGCACAAAGTATCTGAAGTGCCCTGATTGTACAGAGCTTCTGAAACTGAGATGGCACAGCAGCTCTGCCAAATTCGATTCTGTGCCCTGAAAAGACCAAGGCAGGCTTTAAGGTGACTAAATGTTGATTATGGCAGTCCAACATTGCCTGCTTTGCCTTCAGAAGGCTGAGATGGGGACACCACTCAACCAGGACTGCAAAAGGCTGAAAGTTAAAACCAAGGAATGGTGGTTTTCCAGTTTAAGGCAAATTAGCTGTTTGCCCAGAGTAAAATAAAGGAGTTTAGGTGTCCCACTGAGAAACTTTTTAAATCCCAGCAAGCATCCAAATACCTCTGTCAGGGTGGGTCAGACCATCTCAACTAGGACATGCATCTACTGGATACTTCATTAAGGACAGAGTGTGCCTGGATTTTGGTGTTTTCTGAGGGCACACCACATTTTCAGGAGGTTTCTGCACCCTGCAGGAATAAACTATCAAGGGTTATGGAATATGGTAACATGAAGGAGCTAGAAATCCTGAAATCCTCCTCAGAGCTGAGAAGCATTCATGCCTCTGAGAGGTAGGAAAAGCCAGGGTTTGGTCACCCTGGCAGCTGTGTTTGTGAGCTGAAAAAGGAAGAAAAGCCCTAAAATCAAAGATCATTTTTCTTGAAAAGTATCCATGACAGCAGAAGGAAGGCAAGATGACCAGCAAGAGAATCATGGACATTCCTTAAGTTAATGCTTTAATCCAATTTCAGAGCTGGATGCTTTGGGCCTGCAAAGTGGGAATTGGCTGATTCTGTCAAGGTAAGGGTTGTGAAGGGAGCAGGGACCTGCCCATGGATCTGTTCAGCCTGACTGAGTGCAAGCTCTAAAGAAGCCAGTACAGATAAAGATGAGCAGGCACCATGCATTCTTCAGCCCCTTATTTTTGTTCCAAAAACTCCCATCTTTGGTCCTATGCCCAAAGAGAGCCCATTAACACCTGCACAGCCTTCCTGTGGGAGCAAAGAGGTCTGTGTCAGGGTGGTGCTGAAGGTCAGCATCCAACAGCCCAGAAATAACAGCAGGGCTGCTCCCCAGCCCCTGGCAATGGCCTTGGACAATCCTGAGCTCAGAACTTCACAGCAGTGGCCCTTTGAAACTGATAACACAACGAACTTCAGGCCTGGATGCCAAATTCAGAACAGGGAGGGGAGAAAATGTGACTTCACCTGTCATTAGTGTATCGGTGAAACTGCAGCAGACCTGAATTTAACTTCAAATCAATAAGGTCTGGAACAAAAAAAACCACAAATTTACAGTGGTTTACACTTCCACATTGCAAAGTAAAGTGGTATTTTACCAAGATTGGGTTTCCATCATCTCCTTTGAAGTATTCCAAAGCTTTACTGATGTTCCAGAATTGAAACAAAGTCCAGGCAAGAGTATTTAGTTCCTTCTGATCTCTGCCCAATCTGAGCATATTGTACAGTTAAACTCCACATCAACCATTCTCCACTTGTGTAAGAAATGGCCCAAGAAGTTCAGCTCCAGCTTTTCTGGAAAGCAATCCATGCAACAGACAACAGTACCCCAATCCTGTATCTCTTCTCAACCTGCAGACTAAAAAGGATTAGTAAAGCATCTACCACTCAAGATAATTTTAGCATAAGGAGTTCAGGTTATCAACTTCTCTGAGAGGACAGAAAGTAATAAGCGAGGCAACACTGAAGAAAAATAAAGTGAAAGACAAATAGCAAGGAGAGAGGAACCTGTGGAAATAAAAAGAACCGGCGCAAGATGAAATTAGAACTTTTTTTTTTTGTTATTTAATAGTTTGAGTTCTGAATATGGTTTAGCTTCCCTAAACAATCAGTAAAGATTCCCATGTTCTTGGCTCAATGCTTCACCCATTCTCTGACTGGCCAGCACTAGAACTGGTTGCTCTCAGATTCTGTGTGTGTCTGCTCCCCAGTCATGCCTCCACAAGGAATTAGCTGCCATAGGAATATCTACAGTTACAAGGCTGATGGAGACAAAAAATTACATTTTTGCAGTGTGTCCCAGAAGGCATTAAATGTCTCTGACAAATCCCAGATGCCAGAAAATGCAAGAACATCAGAGCAGCAGAAGCAGCTGGATTTGACGAGTAAAGTATCAGTGCTGGGATGCTGTTTAGCAAACAGCCTTTCTGCTTCTCTTCCTTGGAGTAACCTCATGTGCCAGTTCTCCTGACAGAATCCTCCCAGGAGCTGTCTCCTGCTGACAGGTGTAACACCAGGACTGGGCTGAAGCGAGGAGGAGCTGGGAGAAAACAGCCTCCCTTGGTTTTCTCAGCTGTTCTCTCACTTTGCTGGGTGCAATCCTTCTGTCTTCAGAGGTGAAACACTGAGCAACGCTTTCAGGGGACCCTGAGAGGGATCCAAGTAGTTATCAAATCAGTTGCACTGTCACATTTCACTGCTACTGCCAGTAGGAAATCCAGTCTAAACCCCAGTTTTTTAATATCTGCACCACTACAGAACCCTGTTCCTGGATTTCTGAAGAACAGAACTCCACCATTTGATGCAGAGGCAACTAATACTTGAACTGATTAAAACTTGAAAAAAATCTTCAGAACAAAGCAACAGCTGAGAACAGATCCAGTCCTGCTCATCTCCCATGTAAGAACATTTCTGATGAAGTCTCAGCATCTGGTCCAGCCTGCAGCAGTTGCACCCATCCCATTCGTCAGTGACAAATCAGGAAAGACAACCTAGGAATTCCCAAGTGATCCATGGCAGAGTCAATGCTTCTTGCCTAAAACACCCTCTGGGCAAGATCTGGATGTATTCCAGAGTATTTATATCTGAAGGTCCCCCCTCTTCTCCTAAGAATTTAAGAAGGAAACCAATGAAGGAGAATGCAGCAGCTGGAGCCTGGTGTTGGTCCGTAGGTTCTTCTGAGAACAGGGGTCAGCAGGGGTCCCTGATCCCAGTCTGCTGTCACCATATGGCTCAAAGACATGTCTTAATATAGACTTGAACGGAAGAGTCAGATTTTGACTATGAAAGCCTTCATGTTCCTGTACAAGAATGGAGAATTGTACAGATCCCATTCAGCTGATAGTGCAGAGCCAGCGTGGCTCAGGATGTGCTGCTGCCCCACCAGGTCTTGTGTCACCCCTGTCAGTCCACTGCAACTTTGATATCACAGAGACCATGGGTTGAGTCCCCTTTCAAAATTCAGTCAGGAATAACCATTATATGTCTGGTCAAACACTTTTTCCTTTTGTAAAACCAGAGAGGCAGGAGGAAAAAAAATAAAGCACACTGATCACCAAGATCAAACTTGCAGTTAAATCCCAGGTAATGCTACAAATGATGTCGTACATTTCAATATGAAAGAGGAGAGTCAGAGTTGTCTAGAAGAAATGTTAATGTCCAAAAATTGTCCTAAACAAACTATGACCACCTGGACACGTCTGACCCTTCTCCTTGGGAATGTGTCTGCCACTGATAGGTTTGGTTTGGTGACAAACCACCTGATCCATGCTGGCCTTGCACCACTGGGCAATGGGTTGGAGAGGCTCACGAGGAGAGATGCCAGCAGTCTTTCCATGTGCTTTACAAGTACAGAAAAGTTAGTTCCATTTGTAGCTTGTTCCTTTTTGTGTTTGTTTTCCTTCCCCTTATGGATTAATTCCCAGTGCTTCCAATTCCACTTGTTCTTGGTAAAGAAAAAGGATATGGGAGCAGAAAACCCCTTGAACAAGCTGAAATGGTAAAAAAGACAGGGAACAAGGAGGGGGACAGGAAGGAATGGAGAAGTGCAGTCAGTTGGCATATTGTGCATAGAAAGCAACTTTTACTCGCTCAATCTGGTGGCACAGTTTGATGGCTGGACCCAGCTTCAGCTCCATGCACTCCTGCACTGTGGGCAGTGTCAGCAGCAGGAGGGCCTGGCCATCGATGTCCTGGGGAGAGAAACACAGGGAAAATGGTTTTGTTTGTGGACTTTGGAGGGCAGAATGCATAATCAAGTTTGGAGGAACAAAAAGGGAAGTTTGCCCTAAAAACTAGGTTCTTCTATCCTGTTTTTTTCCCCCACTTCTACACTGCCTGTCTCATTTCCCTGATAGACAACATTTTCAGAAGTTGTCTAGTGTCTCTTCATAGGTTCCCACCTTAACCCCCAGCTTGGGAAAAGCCTCCCAGCTGCTGAAATGAGGGATCACCTAAAGAACCTCTGCAGAGTCCACAGATCAGTCCCATTACATGCCTGAGGAACTGAAACAAGGGGCAGGCTGCAGAGACGCCAGGAGACACAGGAGGGAGCTGAATGGAGAAACTGATGCTGGTCCCACTGCCAAGTGACCCTTTCCTCAACTCCCCTGGCCCATAATTTGTTCATCACAGGTTTATGTCTGCCTTGCTCCATGCCCTGTACCTAGGTCCACCCAGGACCTGCCTTGTTCCACTGCTGAATGACCAAGAGGGGCCTGGACCACCCAAAGTCCTTGCAATCTCTAACATTCCACAGTCCCAAAATGGCATAGGCTAGAAAGGACTTCTGCAGGTCATGTCTTTCCCTCAAGCATAACTATGCACCAAACTCCATGAACCAGTACACCGGATGAGCAATTTTATTGGGAACTTCTGTTGGATTTATGATCCTCTTCTTAATAGAGAGCTCAAGTTCTCTTTGTTCGTTAATGGACTGAGATGATCAGGCCACAGAAGTGCTTTTTAACCTTTAGGGAGGATCAGAGTCTATGCACAGCAACTCACAGCCAACATAAACTCCCCAGGACAGCCCTGATTAGGCAGCATTAAACACAAGGAGGATTTAGACACTTGAAGTGCTGCTTTGATTGGGACTGTCCATGGATCAGGGCCATCCTCCACTGAAGGTTGATGGCACAGACCATTGCACCAGGGCTTCACAAGGAGAAGCTCCAGTCATCTGTGTTTGATTCAAGCCCCTATAAAACTCTCTGGCAAAGAAGAGACAGGGTTGGCTTCCAAGCCCTGGTATTTTTCCAGCCTGGTTAATGAATGGTTGGAGCTTGCTGTGACAGCAACTGCAGCACCCTGCTCCGGAGAGTTTCACTAGCTCCAGACTCACCCTCCACCTTCTCCCAGCCACAGAAGCTGGAGTCATCCATGGTGAAGAATCAGACAGTTCAATGAGCAGCTGGCAACACCACTGACTAATTAACCACACTTGCTTCCTCCTAACTGCAGCTCGTTAGTGCTGCCCTTTATCCTCAGCAGTGGCTGCTACTCATTAGCCAAGGAATGGCTCTTTCTACATAAATTTTACACACTCACACTGGCTTGAGATGAAGAACACTGGCTTCTGCTCCTGCAAACCTATCTGCTGAATGGGGAGAAGACTGGCATCTCCTGAATTTAGGTCATTCAAGACCTGTCTAGCACATCTTCAGAGGAACGTAGTTAGGTTTTCTACACACTTGGGACACCTAGGTGTTAACAGGAAAATTCAGTCAGCCAGTTTGGGCTTCCAGCAGGACTTTTCTGCTTCCCAGGCCAGTATTTCAGAACAGGATGGAGCCCATGTGGCCAGGAGAAAGCCTGGTATATATCAGGTAACCATTTTTTACGCTGTTTTTACACTGAGGCTCCTACTTATGGGCCATCAGTATGGCACCGTGGACCTTGGCATGAAAGGACTAAACCTCCTGATTTCCACAAGGGTTTTTCACAAGGCTATTTTGTTTCTGGACTTTCTGAGGACCTGGCAAGGCTCTGACTCAAATTTCTAAGGGTTTTCATGTCTTGCCAGAACTGGTGTTATAACTTGGCCTAACGGATCTGAAGTCTGGTCATGATCTCTTAACAAATCCCCAGGCCCAGCCAGCAAGAACAGGCACCACAGACACAAAGGGACACATGATAAAATCACTCCTACCTGCTCCTGAAATATTTTGGCAAGGGGGGCACAGTCGGTGAGTTTAATAAACCTCACAACATCAGTCACAGTCCACTCCAATGGGTTACTGTCCAGGATGAGCTTCTCTTCCTCTTCTTGCTTAATTTCCTGTGAGGAAAAAAATAATGAAGAAAGGCCTTCATAAAGCAAACTACCTCCCGTGGAGAGCCAGGGCAGGGATGCCCTCCTCAGGCCAGCAGGGTTTGGCAGTGCAGGTTAATTTAGGAGGAATTCTGTATGAAATGGGACACACTTACTTCCTTGGCTGGTGTGCCCTTCTCTGCCTCGCTGTAGGAGTGGGGCTGGGGTCTGCGGCTCCGCCGGGCTCTCTCCGTGGGAGGAGGCCTGTCCATCTCGGCGCTGCTCCGCAGGGTGACCGCTCTCCTGGGCCTGGTGGAGGGCACCTCGGCCGAGGACGTGTCCGTCTGGTCATCGCGCAGCTCCGAGCTCGTCTCCTCGCTCCCCGTCTCGTCCTCCATCGCGTCCGGCTCGTCATCCTCGCTCTCCTGCACAGACAAACAGCGTCCAGGAGATGGATACAGCAGCAAATCCAAAGGCACGGGGTCAAACTGCGTTCCCGTGGCTGTGCTGGTCCGGGGTAACATTTATTTCAACCTAATTACGTTTTCATTACAGCGCTAAGTGAATTAGCCCTGATTTAGGTTTGGTACAAAAGGCAGAAGAAAGGAAAAGTATGTGGCAGGAAATTCTTTTTCTCCTCCCAACTAAAGGCCAAGAGCAATAACTCATCTGGCATGAAATGTTTCTCTCTTGGGCTGGTATCTCCAAACTTGTGGCGCTGCAGATGCACAGGAGGAGAAATGGAAAATACTAAGAGGATAAAATGAAATTCAGGTTGACTGAGATGAAATAAGATCAGAAACAGGCTTGACTTTAAATTTCACATTGCTTCAAATTGGTCTGGGTGCAATTGGTCATGAAAAAAGGGGAATTTTGGTGCCTTTCAAAAATGTCTAGATGTTCAGGATAGCACTCTTTCAGTAACATTTCTGTAAACTCAGGACAGAGGATTTCACCCAGATTTCCCTGCTTTCAGCTCAACACTGAACTGCTGGAGGTCAAGCCCAAAGTTCCATCTGAAGTATTATACCAGATTCTTATTTCTGTCACACAGGGCTTACAAACACACACCAACTGATGGAAACTGTGCATTTTGAACTTTATATACATATAACTTGCCCAAATGGCTTTGACAGCTTATCTCTGATCCAAATGTGAGCAGGCACCCAAAGCCCATGCTCAGGTCTTGAGTGAAAGAGCAATTTAGACAAAGATAGTTGTATTGGCTGAAAGGTTGAAAAACTTGGCTAATGGTTGATTTAGGCTTAACATAAGTTTAAGTTCCTTTGAAGCAGGTATAATCTGAGGAAATGAAGCAGAACTACACCTAAATGAGGACCAAGCCATGAAGATGCAGGCAATCAACTGAAAGCTGAATAAAATAACCTCCTCTAGCTGAAGTAGAGGGAATTTAAGTAAACCAATTTTATTTCACATTGCACAAAGCAGCAATCACTGGCACTCAGCTGAGGAAGTGAAGCCACACATGAGCTCTGTTATTGCCACCATGGGAAAAGCCCCAGGAAAACAGCCCACACAGAACTAAGTCTATTCCAGGTTTAATCTGGACATGAATCTTTGCTGAGGCTCAGACCTTGCTGTATCACACAGCAGACTGGGAAGACTGAGCCCTCAAATTTCATGTATTTGGGACACAAACCATTTACTTGTATGCTACGGCTTGATGTTGTGAGCCAAAAATGTTAGGAATAGTAAATGAAAAAAAATACAATTCCTGGAAACCACAATGGCTATGAGCTATTATTATTTATTACAATACTGGGAGATCTTAGACATGGATCACAGAGCTCCTTCACTCTGCTAAATGCTGTGCAAAGCATCCAACAGGCTCATCTGCCTGCTTTTAAGGAAGGAATTAAAATAAAGATCTATTAGACAGCATGTCAGCCAGTGAGCACTGGGAAGGTGGGAGCAAAAAATCTGCTTGCTACCTCTGAAATGGACAAGGTAAAAATCCCCAAAGTGCCCCAATAAAACCAGTCTGACCTTAGAAGAACAGAGCAGCAAGGAAGGATCCAAAACAGTAACTGGAAGTGTTCAGGTGTGCTGAGATGCCCCCCAAAAGGAAAATGCAGAATGG
This sequence comes from Poecile atricapillus, assembly GCF_030490865.1. NCBI lineage: Eukaryota > Metazoa > Chordata > Aves > Passeriformes > Paridae > Poecile > Poecile atricapillus. The sequence goes on from NC_081288.1 coordinate 4,405,839, forward strand.
GGAACAAGAAGGCACCAAGGGGTTTTTGCTGATTTATCCCAGTGTGACACAAACCTCTGCAGAGCCTGCAGCATTTGAATCCACAGCTGATGATCTCCTTTTCTTCTGCACAAAGATAGATTTCCGCCTCTTTCTGCGTCTGGCTGGCTTGACATGGCCACTTTTCATGTTGTTATTTTCCCCAATTGGTGGCTTAATGATTTTTTTCCTCTTCCCATAATAATAAGCTGGAGAAATAAAGCACAATTCCCATTAAAAACTTTAACCACCCAAAGAAGGGAACCTTGGCTTGCTCCTTGCTACAGGTTCAGGACTGTAGTCTAAGTGCAATTTAAACTTTAAAATACATTGATTTGGAAAAAAAATGTACAGCATAAATAGGTCGTGCTGGACTAGCACAAAGTGTTACAGCTCTTATGTACCCAGATTTATTGATGATGAATGAAGACTTCAGAATTTAACAACGTGTTTAGGCAGAGCTGAGAAGTGACTTGGAGGGAAAGAGGCCAACAAGTTCCAGATTTGGTCCAGTGCAGTTCTGTGTGAGGTAACAGTCTGAGACACCCTTCCACTCTGCTAAAGTTTTCAGCAGAGAGGGGAGAGGCCCAGCTATCCTCAATCACGTACAAAGGAACGGGCTTTTATTACTTTCAGCTATTTTGTGGCCAAGCTTGAAATTAAGCATGTGAGGGTCCTCTGACCTTACATTAAATGTTTGTATTAAATGCCTTTTGACACACTCTGGGGATGAAAGACACTCTGTCCTTCACCAGCAAGGGTCTCCCAAGGCAACTAAAATGGTGCTTGGCACCCATGTCAAAGTTCATAACTGAACTGAGGCCTTTTCAGCAAATCATTGGAGTTTTGAGGAAAAAATCATCCAGACACATAAACCATCAACCTTGAGATGGGACAACCTCAGCTGGAGCTCCCCCAGCTGCCCTCCTCCAGCTCTCCATTTGCTACCTGTGGGAGCCAGGACTCCAGCTCAAGTGTAGAATCCCACAGAAACCCAGAGATCTCAGTATCCCCCTGAGCACCTTTCTCCTTCTACTCCAGCACCGAACTCAAAAGAATTGCTTTAGATCAATTTTACTGCTTTCTGCAACCTTTGTGGAAGGACAAAACTCACTTCCACTTTCCTGACCTGTTTAAGAGCCACTAATATAAGTAATATTGACAACAAAAAGCACTGAACACTTAACAACAGCCTTCCTGAACAGGCAGGGTCATATTTAAATATTAAACACTCTGAGTAGAGAGTCAGTGTTCCCAAACCTTCCAGCACCTCAGCACTGTGGTTCTGGCCTGTGCTGGTGTGCATGCCAGAAACTCTTTACCAAGAGGACTCATCTCACCTAACAAAGCTGTCTCAGATGCAGCAAGTTAAAATCTCAGCTTCCCACTGCAGGTTCCTTTTATGTGCTCTTTGTGTTAACTTTAGATATGAATTAAAGTCAAGACTTATAAAAAGTGATGACATTCAAACAGATGTATTAGGATGGAGTGAGAGAGACAGTTTTCTGCTACAGGATTCTGAGGGAACCTCAGATGGCCTCAGGACTAAATAACTGCTCTTAGATGAGATGAATCCTCATCAGTATTAAAAGATCACACAACTCCTGCTCTTCACCACACACCATCTCCCACTTCTCTGGCTCCAGCACCAAGAGGCATTTTTCCAATACTCACTATACTTGGTTTTGGTGTGGATGGAGCAGTTCTCGGGGCAGACTTCAGCCACCAGCACAGGGCTGAAGAGGTTGGGGCAGCACTCGAGCTTGGCACAGACCCTCCTGCAGAAATCTGCCACCTGGTCTGATGTCCGCACGATCTTCACAGTCGCCCTGTACGTCTTCCCTCTGTACCTAGGGAGGAGAACAGGACCCCATGTCACCCATCCAGCAAAATCCTGTGGTGCTACAGAGCAGACTCTCCTCTGCCACGGAGAGATCCTCCCCAGGGACTTTTGGGAGTGTTTCTCTTGAGAATGCAGGTGGAATAGGTCTGCTTTTTTTAGTGGCTCCGTTTCAGATGGACTGAAGGAAGGAAAGTGTGAAATAAATTGAAGGTGTGGACATGATTTGGGAAGGAATCTATGTTCACATTGGATATATTTGTAGATGTGGCAAGAGAAGGAAGAAAAATCTCAGCAAGCTTGGTGAGGATACTACACAGGACAGCAAGCCCTTATTGTGAACTAATGCAAAGTTTTTGGGAGAGGGATGCAGTCTCTCTTCATATATTGGCCCATGATCAGATGTTTATACACCTTGCAGAGCTTTCTGGTCACCACCCTGTGTTTGGACTAGCTCTCTAAGCCCCCAGTGCACTTTGGTTTTCTCCACTGCCATCCTTCCTGCTTCCATATCACATTCCAGCTCACAACAATTCCCAAGACTCATGGTGCCAGCTGTGGCTATCAGGATAAACTCATTGTGAAGAAGTATCTGGGTGAAACAACAATCTCTGCCATGCCAGGACCAGATGACTTCACCACTCTGAGACGTGGGCACTACAAAACCTGAGGAACTCATCAGGAGTCTCTGGAGTTTTTTAACAGGGCTGTAGCAACAGGCCCTAAAAACTGATTCCTACAGGGAATGCCTGGAGCAGAAACCTGCAATGAAAGGTTTGTCTTAAATTTGCTATGCCACTAAAACATTTATTTCAGTGTTTCATACAAAGTGTTTCTGAGCGATAAATGGCTGAGAAAGATACAGTTACATCCCTGCTGTACCACATTGTAGATGTGAACCCTGGAAAACCAATTATCCCCGTAATTTATTAAACAGCAGCAGCAAGCTGTTGTAAAGAGTGAGATAAGGTTTTTGAAACATCTCTTACGCATCCTGAGGAATGCAACACAAGAGACAGCCACGCCAGAGCCCGGTACTGGCATTACAAATGTGCTCAGAGGAGGGAAAAGTAACATACAACGAAAGAAAAAGAGGGAACAACAGTGGAAGAAAGATTACTGGATGGGAGGCAAGGAAAGACAAAAATACAGTCACCAGGAAAAATGAAACAAAGCATTTGTCAGTGTATAAAGATCTGCAGTTTCCTAGCAGCTTCTGATAGATACGGGAGAGGAAGGGAAGGAGGTGATGAAATAAATATGTGACCAGAGAGTTAAAACATTCAGACAGCTCTTTCTGAAACAAAGGGGTGTGAGTAAAGGGTTTGAAACTGTGGCACATGAAGTGTTATAATGGGGAAACCCAAATGAAACTTGGGTCTGAGAACAGCCCAGTCCGACCATCCTCAGGTTGTAATCCAAATTATCACCTCAGCATAAAATCTTAATGAGCATTCCTGCAAGGTGCCAGGCTCTGATACCCCATTTGGTGCCAAGACAATCCTTCACCAGATTCATTCACCTGAATGCATGAATGGTTCAATGAGACAACTTTTCACATACCCTTAAAGACCTGGACAGGTGATGCAAAGGGAAAAGTGTTCCTTTCAGGTACAGAGCACTGTTATGATCCCAGCTTCCCTATGAAACAGCTGCAGATGCAGGCTGGCTGAGGAGGGCTTGGCAATACCTAATACAAAAACCACCAAATGCCAGAGGCATTTAAATGCATCTACTTATAAAAGTTTTATATTTCTTCTCAATGTGTTTGAAAAGACTCCTGCACTTATTACTTCTCCAGGAGCCATTAAGTTTAATGAGAGCCTGGATCGTTGGGTCAGTGAGTCTGCAACAGGCAGCAAGATTTCACTGTGCTGCTTTCACCTGGACCCAAATAACTCTGCTTGGACTAAACCAGCACTTCCAGACGAGCACCAGCCTTCACACTGGAAGAATCATGGCACAGGGAGCACCTGTACCTACACCTCATTTTATGTCTGGATAAATCTGAATTTAACTCACATTTATTTGTCCTTGTTCTGACTTTCACCACTAGGATGAAAAGACTGCATCTGGTTTTGTTTCCCTGCAAAAGCACTCTAATCAAATTGCCTCTTGATCTTCATTCTTATAAGCTAAGAAAGCAGCCTGATGGGTATTATTCAAGGATGGCTGACTTTCTCTAACTGTGTGCTTCCTATTGTGTTCGGCTGCCCAGGAAGGACCCATTGTACTACAGTGCCTGCTGAAAGGAAAAGATGAAACTAGGAAAATGAACAACTGACTGATTTCATAGTCTGCTTTGAATGCAACATACATTTTAATTAACTGAGAGGATGGCAAAATGGAGATCTCCATGACTGCACCAATCAGTCTCAATAACTCAAGGTGTTAGTACTGGCCACAGCAATATTTTTTACATCATTTTGGTCTTGGCAGCACCTCTTTCAACTATAAACCAGGTTCTACTAATATTTTCCATATTCCTCACACACTAAAGATTCTTAACACAGGCACCACCAAATGTAATCTGAGCTGTTTCTAGGACAGCCATGTAGAAGGAGCTCCTTTGTCAGAAAACCTTTTCCATTAGCATCTCTCAAAAAGTTACCAACTACTGATGCTCCAATTTATGTTTTTATACCAGGGCTCCTATCTTCTCAACCACTTGCAAGCAGCATTTATCTGCATGCACAGCATGGCAGCACTGGAGACTTGGAAAATTGCTGTGTCAAGGATAATATTTTCAGTTTTCTTATAAATTGCTGTTCTTTTTTTTTAAAAAAAAAAATCAGCTAAAACCAAAGAATATTAGTTTCCTCTTCCCCTTTCTCTGCCCTCAGATCCCAAACTTGGAGAAAACCTTAAGGCTGGAACTATTTCCATGAAAGATATGCCTGCTGATCCATAAGCAAAAATATTAAATGAACAGCAAAAGAATTATTCTGTTGAAGCTCCCTACAATAGATTAGAGGTTCATGAGAACATAGTGCCTTCTAGAAGCTCCAGTTAGGGACTGCTGTGTGATGGCACAGAAAGTCTTGTGCTGAAAAACTTGTCATACACCAAGAACATTAAGAACCTCATTTTCAAAAGTTCCATTCTAAGGCATTCTGACAATTCTTGAGACTAATTCAAACAACTCAGTAGATAAAAGTCTCAATTTTCTTTTGGGGGACTGAAAGCTCCTTTCTATTCTTCGCAAGAAATTTCTATTTTGTCTGTCTGCCAAACACAAAAAGTTAACATCCTTCAAGGCTATTTAACCATCCAGTGGCATTTTGTACTCTTGAACACAGGATTCAGAAAGGGCACTGGAATGCTCTGGTTGTAAGGCCTTGTCTCATTAAGTCTCCTTCTGATTACAGAAATAAAAGGTTTAAGTCATTCCACTGATCCTGGTTTGGAAAGCCTTGCTCACAATGAACACAAATTAATTTCCACTGCTCCCTCCTCAACACCAAACCAGTTACCTCATCACATCAGGCACAACTCGCCCTTTGCTTCTTGCCAGACCCCCACTGGTCCTGCATGTTCTCAGAAATGGCTTCCAAGAGGATTTGGCTAATAACCTTTCCAAGAAAGTTAAGCTGGCAGCCTGTAGATACTTGGATCCTCCTTCTTGCCCTTCCTAAGGAGGGGTGTGGTAATTGCCTTTTCCAAAAATTAGGATTCTTCCCTCATCCTCATCAACTTTCAAACACGCCAGTGAGTGGCCTTGCAATGACATTGGCCACTTCTCCCGGGCAGAGCTGGCTGCATCCCAACTGCTTCCATGCACTTGTGCACATCCAGTTTGCTTCCAGGGTCTTTAGATTCTTTTCCATCTACTGTGGGTAACACTTTTCTCCCTCAAACACCGTCAGGGCCCTGGGAGGCCAGAGAGCCAACCCTCACTAGCAAAGGCTGAGGCAAAGAAGATTTCAAACACCTCAGCTTCACCTATCACAAGTTAAAGGCAATCTTCTAAAGCAACTGCACTGAAAGGGCTTTCTTTGAAATGCCTCATAAATAAGCAATGATGTCTGGCATAGGGGTAAATATTCCTGAAGTTCAGCTACCGGATTTGAGAAGCTTTCAGAATTTCACTGAATGAAGGAGCCCAGGAATACTCATCTCTATTATTTTGATCAACTGGGCTTCATACAAGACCCAGGAGATAACTTTCTGCACACACTGCTTTTGTTTATGTCCAAAGTCCTGCAAAAAAGAGTAAATCCAAACAGCCCCATTATCAGTCCTTAGAAACGAAAACCCTTGAAAAGCATGAAGTCCCTTAAGCGTTTCATGTAAAATTGGGAAGGCAAATCAAGATGTAGGAACTGAACTTAAGAGCATCAAACTATAAGGACTGAATGCTGACAGCTTCAACTGGCCCTCATGGGAACTCAGGAGGATCAAACCTGACATTTCTAACACATCATCACCAATAAATCAGGTTTGACTCTTCTCACACAGAGCCAGCAGCGCTGATGGGAAACGGCTGCCATCACACACTGCAAAAATATCTCTCTGGACAATCTAAATTGTTTTATCTTCTTTGCAAGGTGAGCGTAATTGATTCCACAGTGGTCACTCATGACAGCAGAGTGAACTAAATGCAGGCTGCCCCAAGACTGAGATAATGCATTCCTGGCAGTGGAAAACCCTGCATTTGGGACAGTGGGAAAAGCAGCCTTCTCTTCACCAATCCCTTTACTCTACCCTACTGCAGGCACTGCAAACAAACAGCACCGCCAAGATGCAAGGAGGTGCCCGTCCACATCAGAAAGAAGGTGGTGACACGATGTGTCCCATCACAGCTGGCTCTGGAGCTGTCATCCTTAGCAACAGGCACCATCCAGAGCTCACAGAGCTGGAAGTTGCTCGTTGCAGGGCTCTGCTGCTCATTACAGGTCTCTGTTTAAGATTCTGGAGCACTGTCACACCTGCTGGAAGGTGTCATGTGCTGTTTGCACGCTCCACGGTATCTGGTTTCATGACTGTATTTTACTTTCTGCTCCTAAACAACCAGATGCAACTAAAACCTCTGAATGGAGCAACTCAAGCAAACTAAAGGAGGAAAAAAGAAGGAATGCTAGGGTAGCCAGACAGTCTTGGGGCATGTCAACCCTCTGCCATCCACTATTAAAAGTACTCAAACTACCCACAGGCAAGCACTGCTCTGTGAAGAGATCAGCCACAGAAACCAGAGAGCTGCAGGAACAAGGTGCTGCCCCTATGAGCTTTGTCTCCTCAGAGGGCAATGCCACACTGGAAGAAAATCCACTGCTGTTCTCAGAAGTCACTTCAAAACTTGCTGTCCCGGCTCTGAGCCTGGGATGATCCATTCTGTGGCTTAATAAAGTTGAAAGATGCTTCCTGACTCTCTGGAGAGCTGAGGTTGAGGTCTCTGGGGCAGCCAGCACACAGGAACATGTACAAGGACTGTGACTGGGGGGCCATAAAACGGTACCATGGATGGTCAATTAAACATTTTCCAGGCTGTCTCCCATTAGAAATATGGATTGCAGCAGCCTTAAGAAATAGATATTTCTGCTTTTGCACAATGCAGATCTCCACACTCAAATGGGAAACCCCAACAAAATCCTACTCAGGATACCACTAATAGGAACACTGACTAAGCTCAGCTCTCTGCAGGAGAGGATGTTAAGTAATATAGGGCATTACAACTTGATTTCACAGCTGCTAAGTACCTGAAGGAGTGAATTATCTGATATTTGTAGCACAAGATGTGGGATCCTGGAATCAATGAAAACCAGGTCATGGACAAAGACTTGTTTTAAATGAAAATCTGAATGTGCAAGGTTGACTTTTAGATTTCCATCCACAACATCTCCACTGACAAACACAAAAGCCTGACATTCCACATGGGTGAAAGAAGCAAATTAAAAATAAGATGTTTCTAGTAGAGTTTTATTTCAGTTGCAATCCTTCTTCAGGAAAGCAGTTTAAGTGTATGCAGAGTAAAATTTTCTCAACTCCCTCTCTCAACCAGAAAGAGATGAACTCTCTGCTATATCTGCATGGGCAAAGAGCAAATACAGTAGCCATCAATAGTGCTGTTTTTTGCAGCTATTCATATCAAATAACCAAGAGAAAATTGCTTTTCTTTGAAAAGGAGTTACAGAGTTCAGTACAAAGGGTGAGATTCACTGCATTTAACTACAGTATTTAAAAGTCAAGGTGACCATTAGTCAACAGAGAGAGCTTTCTTCAAAGAAATATTTGTTGACATCCATCTTCAAGTGGGAAGAATTATTCTTCAGAAGGACTCTGGAGAGAGCTTAGGTGCGACTCCCCTCTTTCAGAGAGACAATGATTGTTGAAATACATCCAAAGCATAGTGCCCATTAAATAAAGAAGACATTAATAGGTAGATTTGAATGCTGGAAGGAGGAATTCAGTGTTCTTTGGTGCTGTTTAGAAGAGAACCGAAGAATATATCCTAGAAAGGCATCAAAGCTTGACCTGAATCTCTGATCTGTTACTACCTTGCCCTAATCACATTCCTGCTAAAAAATGTGTCCCTCCTAATTTGTCTAAACTTTTTTTTGGTGCTATTCATTCACACCAGTTTCTTTTCTGCATTAGCCTGACAGGCTCTAATTTAAAAACAGCAATACTCCTCCATTTAGAAAGACAGGAATTGTGTTCATTCAGTAATAGCCAAACTTTTAAGAACAGCTTATCATAAAACTCAGGACTTGACTTCATCAAAAACTGGATGGCTGCTTGAAGAAAGACAATAGAAATGAACCATTCAGGTGAATACTGCATTTCTGAAGTTGCTATGGAATGAGACAAATAATTCAATGAAGCAAAACGATAATTAGAAAAGTAAAATTCTCACAATAGAAAAAAAAAATCTTTTCTTATCTTTTCTTTTTTCCCCCCTAGTCAGTTCCCTTTCTGAAATCTCCCAAATGAAAGAACACACACTGAAGACTTACTTTGCTTTAAGTGTTTCCTCCTGGAAATTCCACTGAGGGTCTTCCACAAGCTGCAGTTCTCGTAAAACACTCCCTGGCTTGTAAGCTGCATTGATTACCATGCTGAGAACCTACGGGGAGATAAAACCAACAACAAAGATGGGTTTAAAAGCAGTCCTTGACCACACTGAATATGGTCCCAGGTGCTGCACAGGCAGGAGTAGCTTACAGGTGCTTGCTTCTATCCTGGCTGCACAGGTAAAGTGCTGGATGCAAGGAGGAGGGGTCCCTGAATGGGTATTAGGTGTCCCTGAATGGGTCATTGTTGCCATATTACAGATAACACCTGAGTCTGATAAAGTAACTGCATTAAATACTGCTGTTTAACCCCAAAAATCTGCTAACCAGTAATTTTGCCTTTGTGACAGACCCTCTCACCCAAAGCAGATTCTATAGACTGCATCCATCAAGGACCAGTTTAATAAAAAAACAAAACCAGAAACAGTTCTGAAGGCACAACCAGGTACAGGTCACATGCACCACCACACAGTGCACACTGAAGGGGAAATTCACACATCTGAGGTCAGCAATAGCCTGAGAGTTGTGTGCTTTGACTGTATTAACAGAATAGTAATGAAGTCTCCACAAAAAGAGTTTGCAGGAGGTGTGCCTGGAACCCAGTGTGTGTCCACTCCGTACAAGAGAACACATGTGCCAATCCTTTTAATCCAAAGTCACTGAGAATAAAAATGATTCCTGCTATTGGCTCAGGTAATCCAAGCTTTAATAGCCTACACTTGGCATAGGGAGATAAACACAAGGAAAACAAATCTCTTAACAGCACCAGACCGTGTGTTTGAACACTCTGCATTGTATGCACATGAATGATCCCACAGTGAGTCTGGACTGGCTTTCATTTAATTTAGCTCTTTACCTAACGCCTGTTCTTAATTCCTTGGGGGCCTGCAAATGATTTCAGTATGATGAACATTAGGTTTATCCAGCACCCATGAATGCAGTTCATCAGAAATGAAAAAATAACTAGGTCATACTGCAGTGACCAACGTGTTTATGTTTGTTTGGTTGATTTTTTCTGGGCTGTTTTTCTTTCCCCCTCTAAATCCAGCAACCTGAGGATTTGCTAGCATTTTGAAAACCCTACAGGATTAATCATTTTCAGGCAAGGTCTTCACTTAATGCTGCAGAGTACTCCATGAAATGGCACTGGCTGGAGTTGCTTGGATAGATATTTACTAGGAGCAAAATTTAATTTATCATCGAGCCCTTGGAAACATTACTCAAACCACTCTTCAAAAAAGTCCAATTAGAGACACCAGACAGTGACGGAGGGTAGATTTAGACTGGATATGAGGAAGAAATTCTTCCCTGTGGTGAGGCCCTGGCTGCTCCTGGATCCCTGGAAGTGTCCAAGGCCAGGCTGGATGGAGCTTGGAGCAACCTGGGACAGTGAAAGTCCCTGCCCATGGCAGGGGGGTGGCACTGAATGATCCTTACGGTCCCAGCCAACACAAACCATTTTAAAATGCTATGAAAAGACAGTTTCTGAGTGAGCCCTTCCAGCTGCTCACCCACATCTCTTGCTGGTCTTTCCCCACACAAACTGAGGGGCACTGGACCCTGACAACTGATGTCAGGAAGCCAGAAGAGGGTTTTCAAAAACATCAAGTTCCTGGGGAGCTGCCACACTCATTCACAGCTCATCAGGTGCCTTGATCAGCAAATCCAGGGAGTTATTTAACCCCTATGCAGGAGTTTGTTGGGAAAGCTCTGCTTAAGCACACTTCTACACCCATCCTGCTAGCTGGTGGGAAATTTGGGGCAGAAAGCATCTTGCTGACCAATTTCCACCAACAGTGCTGTCCTGCCCCCTCACCAGTGAAATGGTGCTTGTATGAGTTGTCAGAATAGCCAGGAAATGAGCAAGAAAACGAAACCCAACCCTGCAACACCAGTGTGGCCCTGTCTGGGCGTTCTCCCAGACACCTAATCAACTCCAGCCCTGCACAGGCACCCACAGTGCCAGGACTTTTCTCAGAGCTGGCTTGTCACCAGCAGGACTCTGTAAACTTCTAAACTCTGTTCAAAAAAAAGAGTGTTTTGTAAGAACAATTATTTCCCTTTCAGGGAAGGAAAAAAAAAATTATATCAGGGAAGGAAAAAAAAAATTATATCAAAACCTCTGGCTTTAACTCTTCTTGTATCTCAAATGAGTCACTGGGTTGGGCATTTTACCCTACAGCAAAGATCCATCATCACAATAACAGCGGTACCTTCTAGCAACAGAATCACTTCATATTACACTCTATTAAATGCAAACAAACAGATTTTGGGAAAAAAATTAACTGTGATTTAAACAAAACCAGTGAAGAAACCTAGACCAGTTTCCAACTTTCTCTGGAGATGGAAAATTACATCAACCATCTCAGACCGGTCAAATTTCCTTTGGCTGGAGTGTGACCAGACTGAGATTTTGGGGGTTTAATTTCAGCCCTCTGCATCATCAATGGTTTGGGCACAGCCACCTGTCCCTTGGAGCATGGGGCTGGATTAGGTAAGCCCAGCCTTTGCTGTTATCCATCAGTGAGGTTTTATTTTGATAAAATTATAAAAAATGCTGACCAGAGCTGAGCGAGTACCACGCAGCACCATCACAAGCCTCTGCCCAATTCCAGAAGCACCTGATATTCATAAAGTTCTCCATGTCATGTATTTTCATGTGCACAGGGGCTCTCTTCTATCTGGTGTGCCTGATGCCACTGGGCAGTTCAGCACTTTTCTTCCCATCACAGCTTTTTTGTGTTCACACACTTCCTATTGCCATCCCCCTTGAAACAGTCTTAATCCTGGATGAAGTTTTCTTACGTGGTATCACTGACAAGATACAGCTAAAAATATGATCACAACTCTTCTCTCCTGTTCAGGACCTCAATGATCAGCTTTCATGTGAGGAGAAACTCAATTTCCCTGCTCTGAGGTATAATCCCACACCTCCTACCCAACAAGAGATGCTAAATCCCAGGCTGGCTTCAAGGCAGGGCAGTAAGCTGTTGTTTTTTTTGACTTGGGTTATTGCTGTGTCTGTGGGACAGAGAAGGGAGAGCAAAAATTATCTGGTATTCTTTCATTGGATGATCAAAGACCTAAAAGGCATCTTTTGTCATAGCCCATTTTCTTTTTAAACAGAGAAAGAGCAAGGTGTCTTAAAAATAATAAGAGCAGTAAGCAATGAAGCTAATTAATCTTTACAGTATATTTGTGATGGGTGGTTATAGATGATCTGGAGTCTTAAGAAGACACCTTGTTTTATTTTACAATGTTGCTGAGGAGTTCTTGGCATGTATGAAGAATTGTTTGGGATTATTAAATATTCTGACCCCAGAACTAAAACTAAACCTGACAATGTATTTATTTTAATTTAACTTCAAGTCAGCCTTTATTATACAGAATAGCTACCTTACAGTCACCACTTTTCAGCCCAGGTGCAATGGCTGGATGGCAGTACCTGATGTCTCCACTGTATTTGGCTCCAGGTTTCAACCTGTTTTCCAAGAAAATGCCTCAGAAATGAGACAAACTTTGCAGCTGATGTCAAATGACAGGCAATGCCACCTCACTTGCCTCTTACAGTGAAAAGAAACCACAATAAACCAGTGGTCACAGGGTCACAGCTTGTGCTGGCGCTGGGAATAATAAAGAGCTAGGCTGTAAAGTAAGTTTGGTACTACATTGCACAGGAGTTACTTGTTACTCCCTGAAGACTGGGATTCAAGGGCACACACACAGGAGGATGCTTCACTGCACCAGTGGTGGAGGTAAGAACAAGACCTTGGGTGCAAAGGGCTGAGGACCATCAGGAACTTCAACTGTGCTGCTATTTTTTACCTCCATCATGCCCATGGCTCTCTGAGCTGCTGGCACCTCTCTCATCTCAGCAACAGCTACCAGGAATCAGGTGTATCTCCCCTACAGCAACACCCTGAATATTTTCTCTTCACCTTTTCCAGAATTTGGAACTAGTGCACACAGTCAGAACAAGCTTGAGTTTATGGCCATGGTAAGCTTGATTTTTTTCTGCAAAGTAACATGGACCAATGCTGGGCCACTTCAAATGTCCTGCTCCTTGGGGAGTTGTTTACACCTCCAAAATGAGATGCCCATGTCTCCATGACACTGCTATTTGCTCCTGTGTTGATGGCAACCCACACTGAAGTTGCTCCCAACCACCAGAACTCCCCATGACTCACACTTTCTCTGAAATCCCCCCAAAAGAGAGGGGGAGCTCCATACCTCCTTAAGGACCAGCACACATTTGCCGGGCCCCACAGACTGAGGTAGCTCTGCGATCCTGCCTTTGTTTAAATATGGACCTGAGAAGCAGCGGTGGTTGATGTAGAGCTGGGGGCAGCAGTATCTCCCATTGATGGTGCCTGCAAGGAAAAAGCAGCAGTGAGGTGCCTGTAGCACTTTTACATCATAAATCAAGGGCATTTCTTCCTCCTAGATGCGGGAGGAAGGGGAGGAGAACAAAAGAGGCACAAAATTCTACCCTAGGATAGAGGGTAGGGAAGCCTTTGTCACTCAAATCCAATCCAGCACAGGAAAATGAAGTGTTTTAAATAGTGACTGACCTGGCTGCACACCCTGCTGAAAGGAGGACTGGGAAAGGATTTAATCCATGACATGAGCCAGGGCACTTCCAAAACTCACACTGCAGGGGGACATGAGCAACTCACTGTAACCTGCCAGGAGGGGATGAATGAGCTGAGCCGCAAAGAAAGGGAACCAGCTCAGGGAGAACATTCTCTCAGTGAAGAGCCTTAGTAACCCCTTTTCAGCTCTTGTCCAACCCCACAAGCCCTGCAGTGCCATTCCCTGACCCAGCATGGGTCTACAGAGCAGTTTTCCTTCTCTGGGCTAATTACTCTGGGCTCTTTTATAGCCCATGGAGAGAAATGGGAACTTCTAGATGTGGCTCATGTGCCTTCCAAGTGATTTTCCACTTTTTTTTGGTTATCAAACCCAGAAAGACCCTGATTCTCCCCATTTGACTGTAATGGGGTGTTGGCTGCAATGCCAGCATGTCCCACAGCCAGCTGAAGTAAAGGGATCTAAATTCTGTCCCTGCCACTGGGTTTACACCATTAATTGGATGAATATTGCACTCAAAGCCTCCTGCTGCTGCTAAAGGGGAGAGGAATCTGCCTTTAGCAGAAGCAGCAGCCACACCACACAGTCCTGATGTAACACAGATGACCCACCAGGTCCTGCTGTACCCAATTTCATTGGTGTCAATTAACAACCTGCACCCTTCTCCACCAGACAGATTCATCAGCCTTGCCTTAACATCACCATGTGAAATGGACAAGCTCCAGGGGAACTCTGATAACCCCAGAAAGCACGTGGAGAACCAGATCCTCACCTGCTGCATATCAGGTGGGCTCACTCCACCTTACACTCCCTGAGGATGTAGTTCCATGTCCCCACCCCGATGACAACTCATTGCCTTTCTGGGGTCCTCCCCTTCCATACAGGACATGGCTCTTTGAAATAAGGATCCTTACCTGTTGTGTCTAGCTGAGGAACTGGGCAGAGGTCGTGAGGTATTTTCTCAACAGGCACTGCGGATGGTAACCTGTTAAAAGAGAAATTTGGTATATTTAGTAGAGTATTTGGTGCATTTAATAGCATCAGACAGGACAAAGGGCTAAAACCAGTCCTCAGGCTGGACCAAAAGATACACCACCTACAGCCTGGGGTGAGGAATGGAGATACATCCAACACAATTCCACTTCCACAAGGTTGATCACAGACCGGGGTATTGCAGACCAAGGAGCCACATCCAGCCCTTCTTTAAAAATATACTCTGATGTGCCAGCTTTAGACCTCCAGGCTTCAAATATCCTCCCTTAAACCCCTTAAATTCAAGTTTCTACAAACGGAAAGAGCTAGACAAGGAAATGCCCTCCTGGTACATGTCCATCCTCCCTAAGCATCCCTTGCTGGCCTTCAGACAGAGGCTGTAGAGCCCCAACCAGTAAAAAAATTGCTGTTGTAGACTTTCTAATATGCTAACAAATATTTCAGCCTTAAAAGAATCCTCTTGCTGGCTGTGCTGCAGTATCTGGGCAGTAGTTACCAAGCTACACAGCTGCTGTGTATTATCCCCCAGGAAGACCCGATGCATTCCTGTAAAAACACCTCCTTAAATAACAAAAAAACCCAAAACAACTTACTGTTTTTCTGGTTGCACAACTGCAATTCTCCTCTTCCTTCGCACTGCAAAAATGAAGAAAGGAAGAAAGAATTAGTTTTGTACCCTTCTGTCCTGTTAAGTACACCCAGAATACATAAAAAGCTGTGTAAATGCACTGACTATAAAACGACTTCGAACACAATGAAATGGCACTTAATTACTATCACCATTTTTTCTTGGTATTTTTTAAGTAAATCACTACATCATTAAAACCTACTTTAAGGATGTAATAATACATTTAATCTTTCCTCTGGAATGCTAATATTGTGTTTTATGGGATCAGCATAAAAGAAAAAAAATTAAAATAAAAACACAAATATTTTTCCATACAGAAACACATATGGATAAGATTACATTTTACAAGCATGATTACCTCCAGCATAATTTATCCCCAGCTATAAATTGTGATAAGGCTGCATAATGTTGCCATAGCAGTATTCTCCTAAATTAGGCTCTGGCTGCCTGATTTTTAACTTAAGCATTATTTAACTCTTCAGAAGGGCTGATAAATTTTAAAATTTGCCTTTCAGAGGTTAATTAATATAAACAGTGAGGCAAATTTTTCACCTGGTGGCTTGAGATTGGATGTGTTGGAACAGGAGAACACCAAGCCACTGAGCTTTCATGAACTGCCTTCAAATGCAAATAGAAAGGAAAGAAATTTGTCTTAATATGCACTGGAGGCAGGACAAAACACTGTGGGCTTAATTGTGCTGTAGAGGGATTTAAACTGAACACTAAGAAAATCTCTGAGCTGGCAAGGGCAGAGAAATAAGGGAGAGATACGCTGGGAAAGGGCAGAAACTCCATCACAGAATGGCAGCAATTATTTATCCATTTAGATGGAGCAGATCCTGTTTTGGAAAGGGGCACCTGGATGGCCTCTGCATGTCCATTCCACCTGATATTTTATTATTTGTTTTTCTTTTCCAATTTGAGGTTTTTATCCCTAATCCACTCAGCTGCCTGAGTGAACCTGGTTTCCCTCTGACAACCCCACTGACCAACAACCCCTCTGCAAACCCACTGTGCAATCCCAAACCATGGAACAGCCTTCACCAGCACAAACAACTCCATTTCTGGATTGGCTGATCGCAGAGACAAGTACAAACTGCATAATTCCAGTCTGGTCACTAATGAGATTTATCACCATTTATTGCAGACCACTTCCCGCCTGGTTATTGGTCTGCTGGGTAGGTTGGATAGTGTCAAAAATGGGATTACAGAATTTAGGAAACATCCTTGATGTATCTACTGATGCACTATCTGCACTGCTCAGGTCTCCATGTACTTACAAACAGCTTTGTGTGGTGGGGTGAGGTTATAAGCATTTGCTTCACACCAGCCAACAGGGAAAATGTCCATAGACTCCACATCAACAATGTATTCAGGAGAGGGCATCTGTGAACCTATAAACATGAATTTATAATGGGAATTAGGCATGGGAACACCAAACTCAGAGCCATACAAGCACCCATCACAAGCCTGGGGAAGTGAATGATGGAATGTGTAAAAATAAATCTGCTTCCCTGCACCAAAATCAGGCACCATTTCATCCTCAGTTTTGCACAGACAGCAAAGATGGAGATGCTGCACTTACAGTGCAATGTGGTTCAGAGGAAAACCCCATCAAGAGCACTTTGAAGGTGTGCACTGCAGCAGCCAAAAGCCAGGGAGGTTAAACATACATAACTTCCTTCAAAAAGATGGCCAAGCTGACCCCTGGATATTTTGTAAAGTTGCATAAGTGAGTTAGAAGGACTTGTTGAATGCTTGCTCTTAATGGTAAGAGAATGTATCTAGGCTTTTCCCAGGGTGGTAAATATGGTGAGAGAGAGGCTTTTATGTCCAAGCTCCCCCGAAGCTTTTTTGTGCAGCTCTGCCCTTGAGTCCCATTTTTTAAGGGTGAAAGGTGGCCACTCTTCTGTCCATAAGTGCCATGAATTCTCCTTGGGTTCCTCACATGAAACAAGAGCTGATCACCAAGAGAAGAAGAACAGTATAAAAATCCCAAGTGGGACATGCACCAAGGTCTCTGGCACGATGATGACTCCAAAACTTCACCTGAAGTCTCTATTTAAAGCAATTACCTTCCAATTTGGTTATTACAGCTCCTTTAGAAGACAATATCTTATCTTCATTTATGTGGGTCCCACTCCCAGAACCAAAGAATTATTTAGGTTGGAGAAGACCTCCAAGATCATCAAGCCCTACCATTAACCCATCAGTGACAGGCCCACCACTAACCCATGTCTCTCAGCACCACATCTACATGCTTTTTGAACACTTCCAGGGACAGTTATTCCACCACTACCCTGGGAAGCCCATTCCAATGCTTGACCACCCCTTCAGTGAAGCACATTTTTCCTACTTTTTTTTCCTAATTTACCTGATTTCCCCTCAAAATCCAGTGAAGATAATCCTGCTGGCTCTGAGTTCTTCCACAAAAAACCTCTGTGTCCTGAGTCAAGGCACAATTTAACTACTCAAATTCAACTGTGCTGGCACAGCTGGAGCAACTTCACCTCCTCCCTCTGCCAATTCTACCCCAGGACAGACAGCTGCAGCTCCAGCACCAGCATGGGGTGATCTCCTAATTAAAGGGACCAAAGGATCAGCAGCTTCCCCTGCATCACCCTCGCCTTGGCATCTGCTAAAACATCTTTGCCTCCTGCTTAGGGCAGCAACTGTTTGACTGTGCACAGCCAGATGCCTACAGGGAGCTTCCCACTAATGTATGTTCATCAAGGGCTTGTGGTGTAATTGAAACAGTAATTGAACTTTGTGATGGGAGCAGCAGCGAGGCTGAGGTGCAGCATTTGGATCAGTAATAAACCTGCTGCTCTGAGAGTGTGTGGCTGCATGAAAAACTCAAAGGAGGCAGGGAAATAGGTGCTGGTGATCACACTGCTGGAGGAAATAACAAAACAAATGCAATCATGATGTCTGTGTGGATTCAGAGATGTCTTCATGGAGTTTCTCTGAGCCCTTCCTCATGTTCATGCACTATCCATTGAAAATACAGTGTCTCTTCCACTGGGATGTGGGGAAGAGAATGGGATGAAGGCATAGGGGAAGGACACAGCTTGCTGAACACAAGATTTCAGCAGCTGAAATTCCCTGAGAAACCATTGCTCTCTACGAGATAATACCGCGTGGTCACTGCTCAGTTTTAACCTGAGGAAAGCTCCAGTGGGGAGCTCCATTTTCACCTGACACCACAAATCCAGGTAAGGAGTCCATGTGACAGCAGTGAGTCAGTGGCAAGACACGCACTCAGTGAGCAAGCCATGAATCAAGCCCTAAACAGAGCAAGAAATCAACACAGATCCCACTGAAATGTCACCACGTCTGGGAAAACCAATTACTTCATTATTGTAATGGTGTTATTCTGACAAAACAGACTCAATTATCTTAGAGGTCCTTTCAAATCTCAATTATTCTACAATTCTAAATTGTTATAAAATAACCAGATCAAATGTACTTTCCTGCTTACAAGCAACAATAAATGAGACATGAAGGGTCTTTTCCAACCAAAACAGTTCTATGAATATTATGGTTCTCAAGTTTACAGCTGCAGGAACCCTGAGGAGCAAGAAAGCAGCACAATTCCTGTTCTCCTCCAACACCTTGTTTGTCTTGTAAGACATATTCACAGTATTCTGTCCTCCTGGCACTGCTCCTGCCCTCTGGCAATTGGTAACCCTGCTTTCCACTTCCAACATCTCACTGCTTCCTTTGGCCTCGCTCACAGGAGTGGAAAACAGCTTTTCTGAGACTCATTAGTTTCATCTGTTGCGTTTTATGCCACTCTCTTCTCAGAGCAAGAAATGTCCATGGGAACTGGGAGGTTAAAGGGAAAACAAGGAGACTGGAAACAGGGTGAGGAAAATGTCTGTTTCCTGCTATGAATCTTACAGGATGGGTAGAACAGAGCAGCAACTCTAGAAAACTGTAAAAGGGGAAATTACAGAAAACCTCCCTGGAGAAGTGATTAACCAAAGGGTTTTCCTCAAATTCCTGGGCTGTGCAAGGAGCGTGCATTATTACTTGTATAAATTCACACCAGAAAGCTTCAAGCTCTAAAATCTAAAATGAACCAGTAAAAATTAACAATGCAGATGATGAGTAATAAAGTAGCAGAGAGCACTGAGCATCCCATCAGTCCTGAGCTCCTCCTCCACCAGGGGGGAACTGCACTGCTGCTCATTAAACGCTGGCCCTCAAGTTTAGGGTTTTGCTACTGTACAAAGTGTGATTTATCACACAATGTTCCCTCATGTCTAACCTGGCCCTGCTTAACTCCTGTGCTCCTGGTTTATGGCTGCAGCCTGGGCTGTCAAACTGGGAAACTGGGAGGGCAACAGTGAAAGCTTCAGGCCTGTGATAAATGGTGGGACCTGAGGTCTTCAGTGAGGGGCTCCCGTGGTAGCTGGGGAGCCAGAATATAAATAATCAGTTAGAAACAACACTATATTAATGGAGTCAAAAAAACCCATGCCACACTTCAAGCCACATTTATTTTAAAACTCTGCAAGCAGAGGATTTTTTGTTTGTGCTTTTTTTTTAATGTCTGTTTTTAGCATAACACTGTGCATGCTGTAGTGATGTACTCCTACAGCAGCAAAGATTTCTTTCTATTTTTGCAGTCTTTTGCATCTTTCCTGTTTACTACAGATCATTCAATTCCTGGTATTGAGACATAAACCAAGCTTAAAGCATCTATATATCACAACTCAAAAGAAAGAAGATGCACACAGAGTTTTTTTATGGTAAGTTGTAAAAAAAACATCCTATAAGAAATTAAAAGAGTAAAAGGCAGAGAGAAAGAGATGAGGGAAGGAAGCAAGGTGGGCGTGTGTTGCCCTCTTCCTACATCTATCCACATATTTGGCATATACACGTGAAGGCACCTGTATTTTAAGGAAAGAAGTTGCCAAAACAGGTCAGATTCCTTGATCAGATGGATGTAAAATCAACAACAGCCTTAGTGAGAATGAAACTTCAAACAATTGGTGATTCCAGCAATTAAAAAAAAAAATTTTGCCCTGTGTCCGAACCAAGCTGCAGATGAGCTGTTGCTACCTTGAGCTAGAAGGCAAACAATTATCTTGGAGTTAAAAACCAAAACCTGCCATTGCACACAGCTCTACCAAAAGCAAACACTCAGGAGGAACTGTAATACTTCGGGTTACCTGGCAATGTTTTTACCATCTTTAAGGGCTTTGATTAGAGACCTCTCCTCCTGTACAAACTACCAGGTTGGGAACTGTGGTAGAAGACTCAGTTGCACAAGTGAGGCAAGCTTCCATTCCCAGGATGAAGGTGTACAACGAAGGCAGGGCTGTTATCATGGTGATAAAGACCATGTGGATGGGAGTGTGGAGGAACTTGCAGCTCCCCCAGAGAAAGAGCAGGTAAATGTAATTCCTCAAACACAAGCAGCCTTTAGAGCACTTACCTTCCAGGTGCAGCCACATCAACCGTCCTTTCACCGAGGTGATGGAAGCAACACAAATCTCTGCAGGGTTCCTGGGGTTCACCGCCTCCAGCTTCATGTTCTTGGTGAAGCCACGGCTGAAGGATGTCTGAAAGAGTCAAGAGACAATGCTGAAACATGGCACTGCAGCACTGCACAACTTCAACCAGACCATCTGCTGGGAAGTGTAAATTTAGCATGGTTTGCTTTACACTGGAAGGGCAGAGTACCCTGAAGAATGCAAAGGCATCCAGAGTCAAATCAGAGCTGTGCTGGTGCAGCTCATAGTGAGGCAGCTGTGCCCCTGCAGCACATGGGGGTCTGTGGGGGAGTAGAGACCCACCTGCTACCCCTGGAGGACCCCTGTCTGAGGAGAAGGATACCCAAAGGAGGCTGTGACCCTGGAGAGAGGAGCCCATGATGAAGCAGGTTTGTACCAACATCCACATGAAAAATCAATGATGAAATGCATGTCATGTTCTACTCCTCTCCCTGACTCCTACGAGACTGGGAGGAGGTTGCTTCACATCAGCTCCAAGTATGTTTGAATGTTTGCCAGTGATGCATTTTCTGTTAATATGATACTACCCAGAGGGTTCCCAGAACTCCCGTGCTTAAGCATCTCTCACCTTGCTAGGAGAAACTTTATAAAGCAAAAAGTCATCTCACCTGAGACCAGAGAAACCTCTTCATACAGTCAACCCAAGCTGACTGAAGCTGAAGATATTTGAGCAACCTTTTCAAGTATGCTTTTCTTCATGGAATTTTCATGGATGGGCCCCTGAGCAACTCAATCTAGTGGGTGGCAGCAATGCCCATGGGATGGGGGGATTGGAACTAGACAGTCTTTAATGTACCTACCAACCCAAACCATCCTGTCATTTTAAGTTGAATGAACAAAGCTTCATTGGCTGGAGTGTAGATGGATCCAGTTGAGTTCACTGCCACTGTTCTTTCCAATGTCCCCTCCTGTCACTTATTCTCAGTCTCTCCCCCATCACTACCCCTGAAAACATGCTAATGCAACACCTGTGTCCATACCAGAGCTTCCTTTCCTTGGATTTCCCTCCCCTCTTCCACCTGCTCTGCATCTCTCTGCACACATTAGCACAGAAAAGGTTCCCCCTCTGGGCTGAGATTTTTGCTATTAATAATTGGGATGGGTAGTAATTGCCACTGACTCAAAATTACACCAAACCCTCATCCTATGTGAGAAACTGGAAGCCAGGCTCAAATCCAACCCTTCTCCTATTGGTACAACACCAAGGACCGTGGGCACTTCACCTTGAATAACCACTGAGAGCACTTTGAAACTAAAAACTCATGGCTTTGGTCTCTTTTCCATCCAAGAACATGCTGCTACTCTCAAACACAGCTTGGACTGCCTCAAGCCTTGCTCAGCACACAGATCAGCTTCACCCTGCAAAAGCTGCTAATGGCCAGGGCTGCAGGAATGCAGGCTGAGTTTGTTTAAATGCCTTTTATGTTGCCTGACAAGGAAATGCCATTTATCATCACCCCGGCTCCTTTCATTGCAGTTTGGTGCTGGAGGCTCATTTATACAAAATCAATGGCAAAACAGTTAGGTGGAGTTTATTTTACTAAGCATTTGGGCACGTCAATCCATTCCATAACTGCCTCTCCTTGTTAAAAATCCCTCCCGGGGAAACAGCTACAGCACCTCCACTGCCAGCACCACGTCTGGCTGCATGAGGTGGGAGATGCAAAAAGCTTCCATCAAAGACCCCCTCACAGCCACAAATGAAGGGGACCAGCCAGCCAGGAGGCTGCATAAGTGACAACAGAATAGTTTCCTCTGAAAACAATTGTGTTATTAAGAGTGAAAGAATAAGAGACACATGTTCATCTGGTGAATGTTTCCCTAAAAAAACAGGAGAAAAAAATGCTCAGACCTGACAATCTTAGAGGATATTGTGCAGAGACTGTTCTCAAGGCTGCCAATGCTGAGAGAACAGATCCAGTACTTGGCAAAATGAAAAGAGATACAAAGGAAAGGTGGGGATGCTTGCAGAAAAGAAATGCAAAAATAGCCTCACTGTAGTGGTGTGATGCAGCACTGTCCAGCTTCCCTCAGGACTGCTGGAAATCTTTGCTTTAAGTCCCTTCAGGAAGGGGCTCTTCACAGGGCAAAGAAATCCTTATTCAGGTTTGACTCTCAGTTCAGACTGTTCATGGCACAGGTCCTCTGAGTTTGTAAACAAAAAATTCACCAATTCACTATCAAAGCTTCCAAGCCAGGCTGCCCCTGGGCTACCACAGATGAGGAAGGCCATGGAAAGCCACAGCTGGTGCCTGTCTCCATTCTGCTTTCAAAAAACACCCTCAGTCCTGTGACTTCTGAACCCGTGAAAAGCTGTACAGTTCCTACAGAAACCTGTCTGTCCATCATTCACACCACCACTTTATTTTGCAAAGCCTTCTGTACTCATTTTAGGTGCACCACTAGCATTTAGGTACCACCATCAGGAGTATTTTCAGTTATTGATGGGATCTCAATCTCCATCAGTTGAGGGGCACATGAAGGAGAGCACCAGGTTGCTGGAAAAGGCAGAAGGCTACATCTTCCTTTCCCCAAGCAATGAATACCTGTCAGATCAAGCTACACAGGACTGTCATTGCCATAAAACAGCCTGCAAAAGATGATTTCAAAAGCTGTGAAATCTTAATGGCATCCATCACTCTCACATCACTGTTGCTGCATCAAGAAAGAACATGAACTCTTGATCATCCAGAGCATCCATGAGGGTTAATCATCCTCTAATACATTTTCAACATTTAGCATTTTAATACATGTGGTTTGGTTAAATGTCTCTCCCCTGAGATACAGAGAAAACACCTAAATTGTAAAATGGGGCAAATGATAGTATGGAATTTCTTTACCTAAATTATTTTTAGTAGCAGCTGATTTAATTGCAATAACAGTTGAGATCCTTTTTGTGCTGTACAAAACAAGAGAGGGGATGAAGAGCAGGATAATTACAGACAAAGACAAGACTAAAATAGATTTTTTCCTCTTTTAGGGATGGAGACCTGGAACACTCCCCCAGTTTCCTTCCTAAGGCAGCTTCATGGTGCTCTGGGGGAACCTCTCAAAGCCTTGCAGCACCTTTTCTGTGCAAGCTGCTTTATCTCACATGGATGGAGAGGAGCAAAAGGAAGAACTTACATTTCTAAAGCACAGGTGAGGTGCTGCTTCGGCTCCACACTGCTTCTGGTAGTCTGCCCAGTCAAAGTCCTGGCCAGAGTAACCTGCAGGAGGACAAAACAAAAAGAACCATCAGCCACCACTGCACACCACAGAAAGACGACAAAATGGGCCCCAAGCAGAAGATCTCATCCTGCCTCAGTGCAGTGCACTGCAGTGCCAGCAGGGCTGCTGCTTATCTTGAGAGCCAATGGCTTCTACAACTTCCACTCTCACACCTCCTCCATTTCACTGCCAAGTCTCCATTAAAAAGCAGTATAACATAATTATTTTCCCCTTTTTCCCTTTTCTCTGAGCATCTCCCAACTTTTCACAAACTCGTAACTAATAAGAAGTGCCACAGTCCCAGACTTCCATGTGGGGCTAGTTATGAACTTCTTTTTCCTGCTATTAGCTATCTAAAAGATGGGATTATGAAGCTGGACATGGATTATTTGCTGGTCCCTCAGGAGTGGACAGGGAGAGGATCAGCACAATGAGAAGCTGATCCATCCTCTCTTTCAAAGCAGGAGATAAATTCTCTCTGCCTTCATGTACCCTCCCTGTCTCCCCAGCAGCTCAGGGTGTGTGAGCTGAGCCATCCCAGTAAGAATGTTACAGAAATCTGGAGCAGAGCAGGAAAATGAAAGCAGATCTCCCAGCCTCAGCAAGCAGATCATCCCTTCAGCCTCTGCTTTGAGGTAAAATAAAGGGATTATTTTATATGAGCATCTCTCAAGGAGTTCCATCAAAAAAAGACAAATCAGACCTCTGCTCATCCACTATTCTTACTTGGCAATTTAGGCAATAAATTCTTGGGACAGAAATCTTGTTGTTTTTTGGATTTTTTTTTAATTCGCTTTTGGGAGCTTTTTTTTTGCCTGCCTCTTAGTTTCTGTTTTTGCAGTGCTTGAAACCAGTGAGTGCTAATCCTGTCCAGGGGCCTGTGGATACTCTAATGACATTACTGCAGAACTACTCTTACTGGAAAGTTTCAGGAGTCACCCAAAGGCCAAATTCTCCCCTCAATCTCCCTTCCTGGCATCTCAGCCTGGCCTTATTTCACAGAACATCCCTAAATGCCTTTTGCATTGATAGTCAAAAAGGGACACTCAAGATCAAATGTGAATGAATCATTTATGACAATGAAAATTGTGGCTTTTTTCCATAGGCAAGGACTGGAATACTGAGTGTAATCCCCTATCAGTCTGCCAGGTCCCAAAAAAAGGAGGTAAATTTTTTGAAAACAACGTGCCAAGCATCCTGCTAAGATCCAAGTATCTTGGATAAGATGATTTCTAATCCTAATAATTGCATTCATGACAAACAAATTACTGAGATAAAGCCTTGAGCTAAGATGCCTGTCTCTGTGGGGCATTAAAGTGCATAATAATTAAAAAACTAAACATGCATGGGGAAGGAAAAAAAGTGCAGTTACTTATAAAGGATGTTCTTTTTCAATACAAAAAAATATCCTTGCACCGTTTTTTAACAATTTCTGCTACAGAATTTTTTTCACACTTCTTCCCCATCTCTTTTTTTATCTCCAATTTAAACCGTTCACGGATGGGTTTTGCATCTCAATTTAAGCCACACAGATCTTGTCAGAGTAGATGGAAAAGGCACATTAGAGGTGTTTTAGTGAGGTACAAAAACTTGGCTTTGTTGTCACCGCACAAACATCTGCTAGCTCAGCCCTGCACCACGGGAATCACTGGAAACCCTTTTCCTTTAGGTTTCAGCAGGAATGGAACCCAGGAGAGCAGCTGGGGAGATAAGAATAACTCACTGCAGCACCACAAGGAGGATTCCAAAAGGGGAACACCCAGGAATTGACTCCAAGTAAGGCCTGATGTGTCTGTGGCCTTTTGACAGTGAGGCTGCACCTCCAGGGCTGTGTCCTGTTCTGGGCCTTCATGGCCAGAGGGACCTGGAGGGGCTGGAGCATGCCCAGGGCAGGGAATGGAGCTGGGAAGAGGCTGGAGTCCCAGGAGAGGCTGAGGGAGCTGGGAAAGGGGCTCAGCCTGGAGAAAAGGAGGCTCAGGGGGCACCTTGTGGCTCTGCACAACTCCCTGACAGGAGGGGACAGCCGGGGACATCGGGCTCAGCTCCCAGGAACAGGGACAGGAGGAGATGAAATGGCACTAAGCTGCACTAGGGGAGGGTCAGGTTGGATATTAGGAAGAATTTCTTCACTGAAAGGATTGTCAGGCATTGGAATGGGCTGCCCAGGGAAGGGGTGGAGTCCCCACCCCTGGTAGTGGTCAAGAAACAACTCGACACTCTGCTGGCTGACCAGGTGGCGACCAAAGGTTGGACCTGGTGATCCAACTCAGAGGTCTTTTCCTACATTACCGATTCCCTGCTTGTGTGATCCTGCTCCCAGCTGCCTCCCTGAGCACACGGGGAGGTACCAGGTGCCCAGTGCCTCCATCAGCACACGGCACACACAGCCTGCCGTGCTGGAAGGCTCAGCCCAGGTGACAACACTGAGTGTTGTGTCTGCACAACTCAGCCACTGCTCCTCAAACATTCAACACCTTCACCGTGTTTGCCATCTCAGTTCTGGGCATGGAAGAGCCCAGCAGCCTAATCAGAAGCAAATATAACAATACAAACGTACTGGAGGTTTTTGGAAGTGGCTTTTCCTTAGTAAGCTTTACAACTAGGAGCATTATCAAAATGTTTTTTCCCCCACTTAATAGCTCATAAAACAATGATTGTGACTCTAAAGGGAAGTGGTCTATAAATCCTGCTCTAATAAATATAAACAGAGCTTGTTCAATGTTTATACAGCAGCAGTTAATGGGCATTCATTTTTGGCACTGTACAGGAAAATACTGCTCTCTATTTCAAGTAGCAAATATTTGCACCTCCTGTTCATGACCCATTTACTCTTTGTTTGATTTCAATAAAGCCCTGATAGGTGAAAAGGCAAGAGAATGAATATCAGACAAATAAAGGACTCTGAACTCCAATATCCAACCTGGTACATTGTTCTGATGAAAAAAACCAGTTGATTTTGAGATGACAAAACCTCCTTGTCAACCCTAAATTAACCAGGGGTTTGGATGCTTTTCACTTTCCATATGATTTCTTTTTTTGGTGGTTTATGGGGTTTTTGTTGTGTTTAGCTTGTGTTTATTTTCAAATAACTCATTCTAAGATCTGATTACATTTTAGTAACTCAAAGAATGTCTTGCCCATAGAAAAGGTTTCAAGGTGCTGAAATTCAGTTTGGACATGCAGCCCTTATACACAGCACAGAAAATAGAGCAACACATAGAACGCATCTATCTGCCACTGGCTTCATGCCTTTTTAATAGTTTCCCCCCAGGATTTCTGATCTCACAGCAGAAAGCAAATTGATTTTCTCCAGGGGAATAAGGAGAGAGACTTTCTGTACTTTCTCAGGTGCCCAGGTGGATCCCAATAACCAGGCATCACATGAAGCCATAGAATCACAGAATCACAAAATGATTTGGGTTAAAAAATGACCCAGTTCTACCCCTCTGCCATGGGCAGTGAGACCTCCCACTAGACCTGGCAAAGTCAAAAAATATTCACATGACAGATGCTTCAGATATGTCTTAAAATGTTGGCATCTAAAAGATAGTTCACACACACTTGACCCATAAAACACCATCTCAGACAGGCTTTGTATCAGCATGGATTGGAAATTTTTAAGCCTATGGTCTCCTTCAGTTAATTATCCAGCCTGGGGCAAGCTGCATGTGAATTTTGGTGGAAAAAAACCCCAAATACTCCATTTATTTTCATTTTTGGCAACTTTTCCAGTCAGTACAAGTGAGTGCTTATACAGGCATTATCATTACACCTGGGTTTCAGTAGGAGAGAGCTAAAGCCCCAGAGAGCTGATTTATGCCAGCAGAAGCAGCAGAGCGGTCATGGATGCACCACATGCAGCTGCATGCACAGGGCTCCAGGACTTTGGTGGGAATTTCAAATTACATGTGCTAAAGAAGCACTCTGGATACACATAAGAGGATTCTGGATCTGGTAGGGAGTAACCCTTCCCTTCCCTTGGCAGCATCATGCTTTTTCCAAAATGAAGACAGAAGTTCACACACAAAACTAAGCTTGATTTTTTTTTTAGGCATTTCTTTCTCCCAAGCAACACTGATTTTTGGCAACAGACCAACAACCCAGCCAGTTTCAAAAACCTGAAATTCCAGAGAACCAACACATTTTTCAAGCAAAGAAATATTGCTAGGGCACCACAGGTGGTTGTCTGAAGTTGTAATTAACTCCACTGATACAAAGTTGAGGAACAGCAGGGCTGGACGCTCTTTCTCCTGGCTCTGACCTAACACGGCTTGCAGTGTGCCCTGGGATTTGTTGAAACAGCCAAGGAAATCCCTCCACATTCCCAGGCAGGCAGCTGTTTTTAGCTCAGACATTCAAATTTAGGAGCTTTGCTTGGCCTCAGTGTTTTACCAAGGTGGATGAAACAGGGTTTGCCTCTACAGTGGCTGGACTTTCAATGCTCCTTTTGCTCTCTACACACACAAAGAACTGCTAGGATTCATTCCACAGGAATTCATGAGGATTTCACACGCCTGAATCAAGCTTCAAAGCACAGGGACATCACCACAACACACATTTGTTGAGATGTTCATGGGCTGGTAGGAGCCAGAACAGCTCCAGTCACTCCAGGGAACTGCTCTGTCTTGAGATACTTCAGCTGATGCTCTGCAGCAATCACCACCACAATTCTAAACGCAATAATAACAAACAAATGTCCTTCAGAGTAAACCCAAATATCACTGAGAAGGAATACAAACCCTTGGGAGGTGTGAGATTGACTCCGTTTTTAAGGCACCACTGTATTGGCAAGATCCCCAAGGAATCTGCATGGCAAAGCATCGAGATTTTGCTGGGTTCAGGTCTCAAGTCATCAATGGTCACTTGTAAATAATGATTGTTAAAAACCTAAGGGGTGAAAAAGAATAGACCAAAATCAGGAGTTAGATTTGCTGCAACATTAGGTAAAGTAGCAACCTGAAAGAGCCAAACCTGGGGATCAAACTACAGAAAATAATTTGCTCTCACCTAAACCTTTTCATCAAAGTGCTTCTACCCAAGAGATCAAAGCCTGATAGGTTTAGAGATAAACCTATTTTAGAGATAGGTGAAATGGAGCAGTGGAAAGTGCTGAGGTTCAGGGTCCCAAAGTTGAGTAGCAACTGGAGATGATCCTGAAGACCCCAGAGCCTTCCCCTCTCTTGCATTTGAGTGTGTGGATTATATATCCAGCTACAACCTCCAATCAGCTGTTTCATTTCCGCAGGTTTCTCAGATGTACAGGGAAAATGCATATGGATGGAGGGGAGACAAAGACAAAAGAGGGATTCTTCTTTTTGCATGCAAGTGGTAGATGAACATGCTCATCCCCACTGGTTTTAAGTACATGGAATTAGCTGGTGATGCTTATGGGAAATAAAGAATTAATTAGGAACATCCATGGATTTTAAACCTATTTCTTAATGTGTTCTCCAGCCATTTAAGTATCACCACCCTTGTTTTTTTTCTAAACGTGGTGGAAATCAGGAAGGTTTTCCCAGTCAGGCTCTTTTCAGCCCTCCTTTCTGAGCACTCACCTTGGTCACTGATGCAGGACAGATATGAAATGGCTCCCTCATATTCACTGCCTCCAGCTTCATCCCCACAGTGAAGAAATGGTTTCTCAAATCAGCATGGTCCTATGGGAAGAGGAACACGTGGTGACACCAAGAAGGAGCCAATACATCTTAAAATCTATTTGAAAGGCATCCATGTGGGTTTTCTCAACTTATCTGGGCCTATGTTCTTTTCACACCAACCCAACCACAGAAAGAGAGGGGACAACCTCAGTCCTAGAGGACATATCTACAGCACCAAGCCCACCATACCTAAAGCACAGGGTATGTCCACCTCAGCAGCACCAGCAACCAACCAGAATTTGGTCCACAAGGAGACTGTGCTCACCAAAATGAGGACCTGGCTGAGAAACGGCTGCTTGAAAATCTCCAGTGGGCAGAGCCTCTCCACCTCTGACAGCCACCACCCTCTGGGAGCAACTGAGAGTCCAGATGTGCCAAGACCCAAACTGAAGCACCCCAGAGTAATGCACAAGATGGATGCAAACAGCTCAGCACAAACCTGATTTACCCTGATGGATGCCCAGCACCTGCAGGGCACCAAAATAAGCACCTGGTCTCCATGATGGCAAGATGGAAAGGTGTTTTTTTTCCAGCCAGGAGACTGGAAATGGATGAAGGCTTGGACAGTGAACTCAGACCCAAAATGTGGGCAACTAGAGAACAAGATGGGAAAACAGGCAGCTGTGTTCATGTGCATGCCCAGCATAACACTTCCACCAGGGATAAAACCTGGCTGCACCCACAGGCTACACGCAGAGGGTTCTGCACAGCAGCTCTGGGGATGCAGGATGCAGTCCTGAAATTCAGAAGCAACCCAGATTCCTCAGTTTGCCACCAGTTTAGTGTTTAAACACCTAATTACTCCATCCCTTGTGATCCCTATCTAACAGTCACACAAGCTGCCACCCTAATTCCAGGGTAATGACTGCATTTTGTGTTCATTCAATAAAAATGTCCCACCGTATTTCTAAACCACTGGTGCATTAGCCAATACAAGCATAAAGAGAGATGATGTTACATTTAGCACACACTCACAGACTACTCCGAAATACACGCAGAAAGCTTGCTATCTAATAAGTGGTTAGCAACAACAATCCCATCTACATTCATTGCTACACGTGGTATTCTTGTTCTAGAGTGATTTTCTATTGATCCGAAGTTGCGTTTCACTGTGCTTTCTTTTCCCAAGAACTGTCTGCACTTGTAAGGGCTTAACAATTTCTATTTTGGGATCTTACATTCCAACTGCTGGTAGAGATAAGGATTTTTACAAGCTCTAACCACAGCTAAATGAATGGTTGTTTTCATCTTACCAACCTGCAGTGTTATGGAGCCCTTTTCAGTGAGAACCAAAAAGCAGAAAAAAAGACCAACGGAACTATAATGAATTTTGTCTCAAAGTAGAAGAAAATACTGATGAGGAAAGTCAGGAATATTTAAGAATAATGGCCCAGAGCCCAAGGAATTAATGGCTGAGGAAGGAGCATACATCCAGGAGTTCGAGTATCCTTTTCTTAAGGGCATGCAATGATAGGATGAGGGAGAATGAATTAAAGCTGTAAAAAGGCAGATTTAGATCAGGTATTAGGAACAAATTCTTTACGGTGAGTCACTAGAACAGGTTTCCCTGAGAAGCTGTAGATGTCCATCCCTGGAAGTGTTCAAGGCAATGAGGTTTGAGGTCCTACCAAAAACTGCCACCTTTAACACTGAGAAGGCTTCAGAGAGAAGAGATGATGGCTGCAAAACTCCAATATCAGCAGGACTGAACTTCAAACTTCTAAAGGAAAAATAGCATTTGGACTGGAGGGCTGCCTCCTTCTGCCTGGGGATCCACACTCCGAGTCTCTTAATCCTTGGGGAGAGGTTGTAAAGAAAAGGCAACTTTGCAAAATGTGCATCTGGAATCAGCATCTCCCCACAAACGCTCCATGATTCAACTCACGCTCAGATCCAGCCTCAATACGTAATAAGCCAAGATCCACCAAAGTACTTAATCATGTTTATCTTTAAACACGCAAGTAGTTTAATCAACTTTTAAAGTGATTTGTTGATTGAGACCAAAATATACTGACACCAAACTATACTGCTTCTCCTTTTTATCTGAATCATTTTCTTTGGTGTTTCTCCTTTTATTTGTTTTGGCTTTTTTTCAAAGGGGAAAAATAATCAGATAGAGGGGGGAAAAGCACTAATAATATTTAAAAGTATTTTACTTCAAAGGCGCTGTGTACCTAGGGATCAGATCTCCCGTGTCATTCAGCACAGCAAGTAAGTATTTCCCCCATTAAATTAGTAGCAAGAGTGAAATCACAAGGGGAGTTCATGGGATCTCAAGTACATCTACTTTTTGAGGGTCAAAATCCTCTTTGAGGCAGGAACATGCATTTCTTTGGAGAAATGCTGTGGAAGTGAAAACCCTTTCTGTGTTAAATGTCATTTTTTAGATGGAAAAGCTTTCATGGAGAAAAAGCCTTTGTATTGTACCTCTCTGGAAAATGGTCAGGGTCTGGATATTTGATCTGCCTTGTATACTGGCTAAAGAGAATCATCAGAATTTACCAAAGCGGCTTTGTATTTTTGCAGACACAAAAGGAAAGAAAAAAGATTCCTGATGCCATTCTCCGGTTCCAGTGCTGGAGCTGCCTCAGCCAGCAGGGAATTACTCAGGATTTGGCATATGCTCCTCTTCAAAACTCCAATTAATTTACATAATTTCTAAGAATAGGTTCCAGAGAAGTGATGGCAAAGCTTTTAATTAGTATTAGACTCAAAGTGATACACTGGATAATGAACTGCTCTCTCTTCCCTTTATTCACGTTGACAGGAACAACGCCTGTTTAATAAAAGCAGCTACAAGGAGAGGACTAGAGGGGTGAGACTTTCTCCTGGTCCCCGCCAGGCTCTGCAGCTGAACAAAAGAAATGCCTAAAATGATAATGGGTGGCAGAATTCAACCCTTTGCTGCTATTTCACAGCATTCAACACCACCAGCAAGGATGTCACCAGCCATTATTTTCCAGCAACTTCTCCAAGTGACTTTCAATTTCCTTTGAAATGGAGATCAACAGGCAGAATAGTTTTGACCAGCTGGAGCATTTTAAAGCCTCATGCATGGTGGGCCTTTACTCCTACTGGCAGTCAGTGCCTCCCAGGAGCAGCCCTGCTGACCACACAGAAGTTTGAGCTGTATATTAGGAAAAATTTCTACACTGAATGGGCTGCCAAGCACTGGCACAGGCTGTCCCAGGAAAGTGTTAGAGTCACCATCCCTGGAGGGATTTAAAAGTTGTGCAGATGTGGCATCTGGGGACATGGTTTAGTGGTGGGCTTAGCAGTGCTGGGTTAATGGTTGGACTCGATCTTGGAGGTGTTTTCCAAATTAAATGAGGCAACTGATTCTGTGATTCTATAATTTATACCAGTAGATAGCCTGTCCTGGGGTTCACAAGCCCTGAGAGGGCAATGGAAACACTCTCTGGCTGCTGAGACGCAGTCAAGTAACCCGGACTGACAATTAACAAGGACACAGGAGAGTCCCTTACAGCAAAGTGAAAAATCATGCCACAAAACATTCAACAAATTAACGTGGCACGGGCACCACAGCTGCTCATTCCAAGGGTCACAGTCTCTAACATGATGGATTACAGCTCCTGGGTAATGAGTGGAGCACTGCTAAACCCCTCAATGAACGTCTGTCACTCACAGTCCAAACCCACTGGCAATAGCCAGAGCTGTCACAGCTCTCACTATAATCCCAAAAAAGCAATTAAACTCAGCCCCATGCTCACAGCTTTAGAGCAGGGGGTGCATTTGCAAATGCACAGTCTGTGACCCTCTGGGCCACCTGAAAGACAGCCCTGCTTTGAGACACATCTGTATCATGATTTCCATCTTTACATGGCTTGTGTTTCTGTAATTATTCTGTAAAAATTACTGATGGGCTTTGCAACAGCTCACTGCATCCATGCAGGACTGGGAACTGAAACATCTGGAGGTCAAGTAACAAGTCAGCCACAGTGCTGGGAGCAAAAACAGGCTCCAAATTCCCAGTCTTCTTTCTTCAGGGTCTGAGATGGCCACATAATTTTCTCCCTCACAGCTAACAAGCCACCAGCAGTGTGGATTTCAGAAATGCCAAGTGACATGGCAGCCTAAATGTCCCTCCAAAAGACATCCACAAACAGATTGAGAAAAGCATTGCAACTCTTAAGGATGTGAGTAAGCCTTAGGGGAGTACCTGTGCAGGTGCCATGCTTAAGTCCTGATAATTAAGTCAGTAAGTATTAGTTTTAGGTGATGGACTCAGAAAGAGAAATTTCAAAATCATCACTGCCATTTGTCCAACCTGGTGGCTAAATACCAGGTCAACAAATGTAGTATCTGCTAAAAAAATGTAATTTGGGTGTAGATAAACTCCATTTTGTCCATATCACAAGAGTAGGGCTCAGGTAATTTTACAGCACACTGGGTAAAGCTGATAGAGCAGGGGGACCTGGCTAAGCTGCTTTTGTCTGACACTCAGGGAAGCTGCATTCTGGGCTGGTTTCTCTGTGTCCCCAAACCCAAGGAAGAGCATCACTTTCCAACTGTGAAATGTACATTTTCAGCCCATTCTGCTCAAGACAACTGGAGTAATACAGTTTTAAATGCAGCAGCTTACACTGTATGTAGGAAAGTGCAAAAGTCTCTCATTTGGGTCTAATTTTCAAATTTCAGGCTAGTTTTTAAATATTCTTAAAAGTCAGGGCTCTTTTAGTCCGGAACAGTCAGAAGCACACAAATTACAAAACTGCAACTTCATGCAAAATTCAGAACTGAGTTTCAATACTGAAAAGTTGCAAGGTTGAGAGGCTGATTAGAAACACTGACCACTTAAAAATTTATTGACCTGAGTTTCCTTTAACCATAACTCTTGCTTTCAGTCCTACCTCTCCTGGTTAACCCAAATAAAGAATACAGAGGAGCAGAGCCCATCTGGTATAACTGGGAACATATTAGTTGATTTGGTTCTTGTTTTCGAAGAAATCACCTCCCCTCCATGTTTTCTCTAATTTCTCCAAGAAACTGGCTGTTTCTAATAGCCTAATTTTAATCACAAAGCTCACCTCTGGGAGCCAGTCACAAACACAGTAATAGCAGTGGTTAAACTGCCTCCACAGGAATCTGGCATTTGTTTTTTAATTGAGGAAAAAAAAAGGAAATAAAGAAAGAAATGCTACCAAATATAACCCTCTGCATTATTTGCAGATGAATCAGTCTTGTTTGTGATTCACCAACTTCCATGGCTAAACATGTAGCAATTTTCCCGGAAGGTGCACTCTCTGCAGGGAGACAGAAAGCCCCTGTAAGACATAACATGTGCAAATTGTCCCCTTGTTCTGACAAGAGCCATCAGAGGAAGGCCAAAATGTAGAGATGTGGGGTGAGGATGATGAGG
Organism: Poecile atricapillus; assembly: GCF_030490865.1. Taxonomy (NCBI): domain Eukaryota; kingdom Metazoa; phylum Chordata; class Aves; order Passeriformes; family Paridae; genus Poecile; species Poecile atricapillus. The sequence continues at coordinate 4,440,690 of NC_081288.1, forward strand.
AAAGCGTGCTGGGAGGGAGGTTTTAGAGACACCATGACCCTTAAACAACGAGAACCAGCTACAAACTGCACCTACTGAAGAGCCCCTTGAAAAACTGCAGATGCTTCTGCCGAGGATTGGATTTAGCCCTACAGATTTTAAGCTCTTCTTGTTGAATAAAAAATAGTTACCATAGAAACAGCAACATTGCAGAGTAGCCGGTCGAAATCCAAGCGCACCTTATCCGTATGGCTCGGGTCGCTGCAGATGGCATTAGGGCAAAGATCCCCTCCCACACAGCACTCTGCTTGGGCACTGGAAGCATGGGCAGAGGTAAAAGAGGTGGATATTCATCCACTTGGGATTTTTTTGGTGTGTTTGGTTTGAGTTTTTTAGCACCTCAGAGCCACAGCATTTCCCAAGCATTTGCTGGTGAGACCCGGTTGTGTTACACACCCAGGTCCCATTTCACGGGGGGTAAAGTCACATGGAAAGGGTGGCACAGGTGGGAACAGCTACCTGAGTGCTCAGAGTGAAACCAGCAGTGTCTCTGCTCACACCCCCTCAACACACAGCCCCTCGACTGTGAGGAGGGACTGAGGCTGCCCTCAGTAACATCATGGCAGGAATCGTTACTGAGAATCAATAGGAATTTGTTAGAGCAGAGAGGATCAGGAGCCAATTCAATGCACATTGTGAGCTGCAACCACCCTGAAAAACAGCTACGGACCACAGCTGCTTTTGCTTTCTTTGAGGACATGAATTCATCTTTAGATCATACAATAGCAGACTCATGGAATGGTTTGGGTTGGAAGAGACATTAATGATCGTCTCATTCCAAAGCCTCTGCCACAAACAGGGACACCTTCCACTATCCCAGGCTGCTCCAAGCTCTGTCCAGCCTGGTCTTGGACACTTCCAGGGATGGGGCAGCCACAGCTTCTGGGCAACTTGTTCCAGTGCCTCACCAACTCCACAGGAAAGAATTTCTTGCTAATATCTGATCTAAACCTTTCCCTTTTTCAGTTTTAAGCCATTCCCCCTTGCCCTATCACTATACACCCTCGCAAAATGCCCTAAAATGGGTGACTTTTAGGTATCACCCACCCCATACATAGGAGCAGATGATGCTGTAGGCGCACATTAGCCCCTCTCAGTGTAAAATGCTGCCCAGGGGAGTGGAAGGCAGGAGCTGAGGATGTCACAAACTCCCTCACACCATGCCTGCATGCAGTGATTCAACTAAACCAGGCTCTTTTGCTGACCTCTCCCCACCCTGAGAGACTCCAGCATTTAATGAAGAAAACTACACATGCAAGAGGGACAAGGAAAGCTGAGGGACCTGGTTATCATCCATCCCATCTGCTTGGCTTGAAAAGCCTCTAGCATTTCTCTCCCAACCATGACTTTCATATGGTGCTGCCAAACAGACCCTGGGGGCACCTCAGACAGGGCCTGGCTTCACCCACCTCCTTGGACTGCTCTCCCAAACCAAATCCTTGCACAGCCCTGCACAGTCAGAAGGGAGCTGGAGAGGGCTAGAGCTGCTCACTGCTCACAGAGGTACCACCAGGCTCCATCTCACCCCTTGGTATCAGAGACATCCTCACTCCCTCTGTGGTGTCCCTTGGTTCTTACAAAGATAAATGGTTTCAATGGAGCTGAGGCAGGAGTAGATCAAAAGGCAGCAGAACAACAGAGGGATTGGGAAGCCATGCACGTCTCCCAGCCAGGCAAACAGCAGCCATGGAAAAGGGCTGGCGAGCCCACGGATGGGGAAGAACAGATGGAGTATAAATAATCTGGCAGCCTGCAGACAACACGGCAACTCGCGGGTTATTAAAGCGCAGCGTGCGGAGCCAGGGCCAGCCAAGCCATCAGGGCATGAAGGAGCTCGGGATTGGGGTTTGGCTTCCAAGGGAAACCAAAGGCACACTTGTGCAAAGGCTGCTGCATCAGCATGTGCCCACTGAGGGGGGATCAGGACAGAAAAAACCCTGTTGGACTTCAAGGCTACTTATGCAGCCAGGTCAGGATTGCCTCTGAGTTGAAAGTATCCCACGAGTTTCTCTCATTTAAACTCTTCCAGAATATGTAACACTGGAAGAAAACACTCTAAAACTCCCAAAATGTTTACTAAATTCTGAGAGATATTATCTTCTTTTTTAAAAAATAAAAATCAAGGTCTTAGAGGAAGTGTCACTCTTACTCTCACTACTAAAATGTACAGTTCATCCAGCGGAAACAACCATTTTTTTTTGGTAGGAAGGAGTCCTGTTTAATATTTGTCTTCAGGCTTGTGAGTTTAGAACTAGAAGCACCACTCTGTCCTGAATTTCAGGGGCAGCTCTTGCCTGGGTGGTGGATGGTCCCTCCATCTGTCTCCTTAGGAGAGATCTGTCCCAACTGATTCCTTCCATGCCATTAGTTTTAGTACTAATTAATACTATTAACTGGTAACAGGAGACATCCAGAAGCTCCAGTCAGAAACAGGGGAACACCTCGGCTGGGCATAATAGCGGGTTTTTTGCTAGAAAGATTTAGAGCTGAAAAAAACGAACAACAACTTCAGGAACGAAGGAGAGGAGGGTAGAGGAATGGGACCAAAGGCTATAAATCAGCAACTTCCACCTGTCTTAGATATCACCTCTCTCTCTCCTAGGTGCTCTTCAAGTAGTTTACCAGGGTTTGGTTTAGGGATGTGGCTGGTAACAGCTCCATCCAAGCCAGTTATCAGGACTCACTTCACAGGAACTGGGAACAGGATGCCAATATGCAAAATCCATGGAGACATGATGAGCACCCCAAATTCTGGCTAGGATTTAGTTGCCCAAACAGAGGTGTCTGAGGTGAGGATCCATAACATCTGCATGGGACCCACAGATCTGGCACAGGAGACTGGAGAAAGCAGAATGGGAGATTAGAGAAGATATCCACGATCTCCTGTCTGCCTCTCTCCAGGAAACTGAACCCATCCACCTTGTACAAGCTGCTGGGCTCTAACTCTAAAATATGCACTAATTTGTAATATTAGGGCTGTTTTTGGAGCATGGCTTCCTCTTAAAGAGCACCAGCAATGCCAGCACTGACGCAAACCACTGAAATTGCTCCACATAACTCAAAATCAGGCCCCAGTAACATTCTGACCATCTTTTTTCACAATAAGCCCTGACCATTTTATCAGATGTCCTCTGAAGCCCAAGCCATCACTTATGACCAGTACCAAACCAAGAGCAGGGGCATCCCAACAGCACCCTGAAATCAGAACAGACACAGCAAAGGATACATGTCCTTGGGTTGTGGCCCAAGGTTTGGAAGGATTTGTGCTCCTAAGCCATTCAAACATCCTTGAAAAAACTCTGTCTGTATTTATTTTTCTTCAAGGATCAACATGTTTTCTGAAAAGCAGGGAACGACAAAATAGCAGGTGCGTTGCAAAAAGCTTTTGTGAAGAGGAAAATTTATGCCAGGATGTGCAGTTTGCAAAACACTATGTTTAGTAGCTGCATAATAGCAGCATTTTCTGGCAGTTAAACATCACGTTCCTTTCTCAAAAGATCCTAAAGCATTTTACAAACACTTCCAACATATGGCCAAGTGTAAAACAGCACCAGGGAAAAAAAAAAAAAAAAAAAAAGAAAATCCTGTTTGCAGCCTTCTCCCTGATTTCTGTAACCAGCTCCTGTGGTCTGGGGTACTCTCCCTGGATGCCAAGAGGGGATCAGGGCTGTGCTGCTGCAATAGGTTTTTGGAGCTGCTGCTGAAGACCACCACGTGCCAAGCTCAGCTCTGCCACACTCCTGAACATTGATAATTCAGTCTCAAACCCATGGTTTTTGAGTTCTCAGGCAGAACCCAACCCTGTGACACCAAAACTGAGGAGTGTCACCGCTGACAGCAGCAATGGGCTGACAGACCCCTGAGAGCAGCTGTTTCTCACACGGCAAACGTGGCTCTGCTCTGCCAGTGCCACCTCCTGGGGACAGTTTGCTGGCATCACAGTGACACTTCCCTCAGTCATGCAGAGCTTTAAGGACAACACGGATTTAAGTCATAATCCAGCCCAGGGGATTTACTCATGAAGAGCAAGCACACACCTACACCCTGCTCAGCCACGGAATTCTGCAGGGAAATGTGGGAAAACCAGAATGTAACTGCTCAGTGTGCAGTCACCATGCCTGCCAAAGTAGACATTTTCAGCTTTCCAGAAGATCTCTAAGAGTTGCCAGCTGTCAAACCTTGTGTTTTTTATCTCATCTAACACATGACAGCTACAGTAGCAAGGAGCCCCAGGCACAGTGTAGAAACAATACTTCTGTGCTGGGTTTGAAAATAAAATAAAAAAAAATTAAAAATAAAAAGAAGTTATGAAAGACACCTTTGGATAGGACACTCTTTGCTGGGATCTGGGATTCTACTTGAAGGTCCCACACAAAATCACTGGCTTTTTTTGCAAGATCAGTTGAGTTTACTCTCAGATAGTCTCCTAAAGCCTTAATTCATGTTTAAGTCATTACTAGAGGAAGACTTGCTCAGAGGCACAGATGACATCTTGTCTTTTTGTCCTTAATTAAGATGTACAAAATGGGGTTGATTCACCCTAAATGGGCAGAATAAAGTGATGCCCACACACAAAAACATTATTCAGTCTCCTGCCTTCCGAGCACCAGAACCAGGGCTCAGACAGCACCAAACTCTGAACTCTGCTCATCTTGTGCTCACTTTCCACATTATGATAAACAAAGAAGTCCTAATGACCTAGTCATGGACCTAAACATCGACATTTTTGCTGCATTTGGCCCCAAAATAACTCTCCTCTTGGGCCATTCAAGCATTCCAAGGTTTTGCATTGTCTTCTAAGAGGAACATCTTTGCAAGCTCCAACCACACAGCACAGGAACTGGGATTTGCTAAATTCAAATTTATGACCTGCATGCAATAATTAAAATAAGTGGGTATAAGTCTGGCATGCTGGCAAGAGGCAGCAACACAGCTGTTAGTTATAAACTTTTCTTTAAAAAAGGATGTTTCATGAGCCTCATCAGAAACATTCTTCACTCTTTCACATAGACAGGAATAAAATTTACACATTAGACATTCCCTTTTGTGATTTAATCCCTGCCCCACACAAAACATTTTTGATCTTGAAGCTGCCAATGCAAACTTTTAATAGAGTTGGCAGATGGAAGCCTTGGATGAGATGAGTGGCAGAGACCCAGAACTCTCCACACACCACTTCCATCCCAAAACAGGGCTCCTCGAGCCCACATCCCAGCCCAAGGCCAACACAAATCTTCCCTCTTCTCCCAGCACAGCAGAGCTCCCACACTGCCAATGAGCCACTGCCTGGGCTATTAGCAAAGTGTCCCCAAATTAATGTTGCTAATTTGAGTGCTCAGCTGGGTGAGGAGCCTGGATTCCTCATGGGAAGCTGCTGGCACATCCCTGCAGGGAGGCTGAAGGTGGCACTGGGGTTTTGTGGCAGCCAGAATGGGACATGATAAGAGCCTTATTCCAGTTATAGAACCATAAAATTGTTTCAGTTAGAAAAGCCCTCTAAGATCAAAGTCCAACCAATTCCCAGCACTGCCAAGACCACCGCTGAGTGCCACATCCACACATTTAAGGACATTTAATTCATCTTTAGATCATACAAAAGATCACCACACATGAACTGCACCAATTCCATGGATGTTCTGGAGTATCCCAGTGCAGTGCCACTCAAGAAACCCACAGGGTCCCCAGGCCGGTGGTGGGGAGGGCAGCCTGGTCCAGCAGGTCCCCAAGCAAGAGGTGACACTGGAGACATGGGGTCACTGCTGTGCTCCCACACACCTCCCTGAGCATCCTCTCACTGCCCATCCCACCCCAGCCAGGACAGAACTGTTGGAAGCCAGGCAGGCACAGCTGTAAATCAGGATTATCTGGAGCCACCATGGTTAACAGCAGTTTTGATTCACATGGGAAATTAAAGCCAGTGCCTTGGGGCTGAAGCACCAGAGTGAGAATTAAGAAAAAAAAAATTTTAAAAAAAGATGTAGGAACAAAATTATCTCTCACTTCCAGTACAGGTCTCTGAGGCTTGTGATCAGGTGAAAACTTTAGTGCAAGGCTCACAGAAATCTGTCCAGTTTCTGTCAACTTTTATATTCACAGCCTTACTATTTCACAGCTGTGTATGATGTCTTTGCACAGGTCTAACAGAGGAAGACACAGGAAAAATAACTGGAGAAATCCCTGCTGGTCACCCCCAGCCTCTAGAAAACACCAACCAAGAAATAAGTCCACATGTAAAAAGTGTTTTATACAAACATCCAACTTATGACCTTCCATGGTTATGAATTATAGCTAAGGACCTTCTGGAAAAAGTTTAACATAAGCTGCTAAACATGGCATGATATTTATTCAACACAGGTTCCACAAGCAAAGGAAAAGTATCTTTTACCTTGAATACTTCCATTGGAAGAGGAAAATTTGCTGCATCATTAAGGGATTTTTCCAGAGCGCATTTCCACTCAGTTATAGTCTTCAGAGAATAGATATCTAAACAGACGACAGTAACAAAAAGGAAAGAAGAACAACAAAACCAAGAGGTGACTGGAGATCAAACATTTTTGGAAGGCTAAAGTTCTTAAGTCATGAATGGACAGAGCAAGTGAAATGAACAGTGTCTATATTCCAAGCTGTGCAGCTTGGATAAATTCAACACAAAGCAACTAGCAGGGGCACACTGGAGAAAAATTGTGTTTTATATCTTGGAGTAAAACCCAGAAAAATTCACATCCTTCAAATATTGCCAAAGGAATGAGAATCATATTAACTCATTACTTGAAAACAGTGAAAAAAACTCTCCTTTGATTTTTCATTTCTCAAAATACCTGATGTTTTCTAGTTTGAGGAGCCTCAGGTCTTTAGCCAATTAGTCATATTTGAACAAAACAAAAATTGTCATTATTAAGGCACCCATTCATCAGAAAGTGTTTAGGTTTGGGTTTTTTTTTTTTTTAATTGCAGAGCTGGGGTGGGTGTGGGAAGAAACATTTCAGCTAAATCTGTACCCAGACACATTTTCTGGTATCACACTCAAACCAGAGCATCACACCAGAGCAAGGACTTACACTTATGAATTTTCATCATTACACTTTTAGGCAACATCTTTGTGCAGCTTCACATTGCTTCCAGTGAGTTCTTTACACAGGTTTAATATTATTAAATCATGATATTAACAAGCCCTTTATGGTTCAGTGCAGTGAAATGCCTATGAATCATCAAAGGGAACAATGTAGGAAACAATACTGTGATGAGGAACATTATATTGGATTTACTCCTGCCCTAGAAAACACATTGTTATCTTGCACGTAACAAGTTACTGCAGAACATTCATATCAACGCCTCAAAGAGAGAAGATAGGTAGATAGATTGCAACAATTATTAAAATGGAAATGAACATTTGCTCAATAATAAACTTGAACCTTGGTACAGAGTGAAGAGTATGAAGCTTTTCTTTGGCCAGTCTGGCTTCCCACATTCACATCAAAGTTCAATTTGGCCCAATTTGCATTTAAATCCTGTACATCTAATAACCATATATATTTACTAGCTAGCAGAAGATTTACTGCTGTATCTTACAATTCTGAAGGAGAGAATAAAAAATATGCGTAAAAAAAAAAAAAGGAATTGGCAAGCACTGTTTCCACCTAGCAGTGATGGTACAAGAGAATTTTATGCTCTGAACTCAACAGATTTAAGACCTTATCAAAACAGGATTTGCAGAATCACTCACTGAAGTGGATGTATTTATACTTCCACTATATCAAATCTCACTACTTCAGAACAGACATCAAGGATATGCATATGAATTTAAACACACTCAAAGGGGAATGTTAACCTTTCAGGGCAGTATTTTTAATTCCTCAGCTGTCTGGTTATTAACGGGAATACAGATTTCAAGTCTTCGTTTACAGCGTGTGCAGCAGGCACAAGTGTTAAGAAGTGCACTCTTTATCTAATTGTTCATTATTTTATAGTTTTGCTCCTTTGCTTGCAGGAATTCTGATCAGCATGAAAGGCAGGGAGACGCACAACTCACTTTGTTTATTTCTTTTTTTGTTTCATTTACAGGGGAATACTTAACACAATAAGATTTTACCCCACACTGCAGCCAGCCTGTTGTTTCAAGTCTGAGTTCAGAACTGATACTTCCCTTCTGGAAACAGACCCTCACTTTCTATTGTGATGCCAGTGAAGCACAAGAAAGATGAAATTGGTATTTTGGGCAACTCTGGCCAAGTTTTGGGCAATTTTGGCCGAAATCAGCGAAAACAAGCAGTAACTTCTATGGGCAGTGTCAACAAAATACAAGACACAGAGGCAACTCCAGTGGTTTCAAGGTCCAGCAAGGAATATCATGTACACATTCAATTAGTGGCATCTTGCTTACGCTGGCAAGTGTATGGACACTAAATTGCATGGTTAAAAGAGCATAAAGCATTTTATTTAAGTGCCAGGGCTGCAGGTAATTGAACAAAGTGTACTGTGTCAATCTGTATTAGGGTTCACAAGTAGTGAGCAATTAAAATGACTGGCAATTTGTCTTTAAATAAAAAGTAGCATAAAATGGGATGATCTTCTCCTGCATAAACAGCTGAGTTCAGGCCATCAGTGGCTCTGTGTCAAGCAGCCTGTGCCAATTTGCACTAGCAAGAAGGCTTATTCCAGACTCAGATATACATCTGAAGGGAAAAATAAGCTATAACCACTTTGCTTCAGTTAAATGGGCTTATGAAATATACAGAGTCCATTTGGAGAAGATGGGATGGAACAGTTGGGATGCTGTTTCATAGAATCACTGAATGGTTTGGGTTGGAAGGGACCTTACACATCAGAGGACCCTCTTTCACATTAAGTGGGTGTTAGGATGTGGGTGGCTTCAGAAAAGAGATTCCTCCATCCAAAATATTGTTGGGTCCATGGGACCTCCTTTATCTGAGATGCTCTGCATCTTGAAAGACTGAGCTGGAAGTGAAACCTGGCAGGTGCCAGAGGTGGATCAACAAAGGAAAGCCACACCCCAGACACAGAGGGAAATAAAACTCAGGGTGGGTACGTAGCATCCAAGTCGAGGGTAGGCAAAGCACTGTCTCAAGCTGCAGAAGTGATGTATAACAACACCCTAGTGTGATAGCAAGGGGACGCACAGCCTGATCTGGGAGCAGCTACATGTCCTCAGCATCTCTTTGCTCATCTGCTCCCTTTGTCAATGCAGGAGTCGCCTAAACTGCCTTCAGATGTTCAGAATTTAGGAAACCAGATGTGTGTTCATCGGTTTCAACCCCTGTGAGTGAGAAAAATAGGCTTTAAAAGATGTCATTTCATCTTACCTATGTTAGTTTTGTCTTGGCACCCTCTTCTCCCTACTCATTACAAAGAGAAAGCAGTTTCTCATGCAGAACTGTCTTTCGATGTCTGCACCGTGGCAGGTCAATCTAATCCCTGATGTGTGAAAAACAAGGTACTGCCCACAGAATCTCTCCTTCCTAAGAAAGTCCACACTCGGTTTTTCACACAACAGACGTCTTCCTAGTCCAAATACCCTTCCCTAAAGAAGATGATACCGGGGATGTATCCCCGACACAGTCTCCAGGCCTCAGGTCCTTAGGAGACTTCATTTTTTGAATTTGTGGTTAAACAGCCTCACCTCTGAGCTTCTTTAGAGCTCTCTGCTGCCAGCATCTTGTCCTCACAACTCACTACTGCTTCCCTGACTGCTCCAAGATTCCTTTTGAAGAGATTTCAATTTGAAGCAGATCCCCTAAGACCAGCCACTTGGGGTTTTTTTCTGTCTTCTTCCTCTCAATTAATGTATCATATACTTTATTAATTCATTGTGCCTCATGGACATGTTGGGTGGTTGGACAAGAAGATCATAAAGGTTTTTTTCCAATCTTGACTATTCTGTGACTCCATGTAAGGTGGACACCAAATGATCAAGAGTGGAACAACCAGCATTCCTGCCTCCAGAAACTCCTCAGATTTCCACTCCTGACTGGCATTCCCTGCAGTGCAGAGCCTGACAGCTGGGGTCAGAAGGGGGATCAATGAAAGACCCCAGAAGCAGTGATCAGGAGAAAATTTGGGCAAAAACCAGCAGAGGTCAGACCTGAAGGCTCTTTTCTCAGAGAATTCCTACAAGGTTCAACTTCAGGAGATGTAAAGTAATGAAGACCTATTTAAGTCAATACAAATCAGGAAGAAGATCCGGGCATTGAATCCATTCATAACAATGTTGACTAAAAACTGAATGACCAGAGAAATGTACAGAGAGGAAACAGTTATGAGATGGAAACAGGTAAGAAAGAGAGACAGAAATTTAAAAGTTAAATGAAGGAGAGGGGAGAAAAAAAGTAAAAAACTCCAGCAAATAAAGAGTCCAGTAACAAATTTAGAAAGCTGAAAAAAAATGAAAAGAAAGGCATGAGGGGTAGGGAATCCACAGAGAAGATGTACAACTGGATAACAGGAGGAAAGAGTAGAAAGCAAATGGAATGAACAAAGAGAAAGAACAAATCTCCTCTGGGCCATTTCCATATTCACTAAACCCATATAGGCCAAGAGGGTTCAGAGATGGTCAATGAAAAAGCTGTTTCTCTGAAACACAAAGACTCTGTAAAATAACAGAGTGGGTGATATTCATGCTCTCCAGCATTCACATCTAAATTAGAAGTGATGGGGAACATTGATTCCTACCTACCAGTGAAGAAAAACACAAACTTCCAAAAAACACTCAAGACCTAAGTCCCACACAAACTTGTGAACACAAGAATTGAACATATCGAGGTCAACTTTCCTCATTAGGTGTGAGCCACAGAAGCCACATCAGGAACACCTTCCCAGGGGTGAGGAATTTAATATTCATGGAAAAACTTCAGCTACAGCACAAAGAAAATGAGGCACAGACCTGGACAGATTGTTAACCTACACAGGAGAAGGTGGATTGATCTGTGATCCCAGACTGGCTTAACTGCAGTCCCAATCCCTTTCCATTCAAACTGGTTTGAACATTAAACTCAACCCTAAAAAGCTTCTTCTCCACATTGTCGTCATCTGGTGTTTCATATGGTCTGACAGACTTGCAAAGACTTCAACTGAATTTATTTATTAAACAATACAGTTCACCTGACCCCCTTTGAACCCAAATTAGATGGATCTCACCTCCCGTTTGTGCCACAACCAGAAACTATTGGCAAAGCAATGTGAATGCTGGAAAAGGACAAATGTGCTGCACAAGTATCTCAAAACATCAGTGAAAGCCACAAAGGGAGACAATATTTTAAGGAGGCTCTTTACCTGCAGGTGGGTCCATTCTGTATTTATTCTCTTGACACCAACCGACTGGTCGAAGTCTGCAATCCAAGTAAAACAACCACTGGTCATAGGATTCAGTCTCCTCCAATCCCACATAGCGAAGGCGTAATCTTCCTCCAACATTTTCAACCACACTAACTATCCAGTACTGAAAGGGATTCTGGGAATCCTGCAGCTCTATTAAGGAATCAACTGTAATGAGGTCTACAGGGTTTTTTCCTCGCAGAGGCTGTTTGAATAGAAGCAAAACTCCTTATTTTAAACTTTATTTGAAGACTTCTCAAGGAAACAGATGACAGCAGAAGATTATTTTTGTTTTTCACACCATCATCCAAGCGATCAGCAAACAGTCTGTTCTTCTTCTATTTTACCCAATGTCTTCCAAGTGCAAATTCAGAAGTAAAACAGAAAACAACAGTTGTGCTAATTTCTCAACTGACATCATCAACAACAACAACAAAAAAAGAATAATAAAAGGTGGAACAGCTTGTAAGGCACATCCATTTAGGACGCTCCTGAACTACTCAAAGCCCAGTTGTATTGGAGGATTTCAAACAAATTCTCATTGATTGCAGCTGATAAGAACCGACCACAGGACTGGACCCTAATATTTACCTAAAAGGTGACTACTTTGTGCATGACCCAGAAATTTCCCTCTGTGTACTCATCTCTTTCCCCAAGATCAGCTTTATCTTATTCCTACTGGCATGGAGAGCAAATTATCGCCCCCAGCCATGGATGTATGAGTCTGTGGGGGTTATCTCAAAGCCCACAGGAAGTTTGGATCCAAGCCCAAGGCACACAGGATTTGTTGGGTCAAGCCACCATGCCCAAGAAATCCCAGTGACTGAGGTTATTTGATTCCACACAGTTATTTTCTGGGATCCCAGTTCTGCAGCCATTTACACATGTGTGTAACTTTCCACCTGCAAGCACAGGCATTAAAAAACCATGAGATGCTCTGCAGAACAACCCCTTTGGGGCTCAGTGTTTTTGTTTTGTGGCTGTGAGCATTCTCTGTGTTCTCAAGCTTTAACATAATGGTTAGATTTCTTATTTTTTATTAAATACAAGTTTAAATTCTTATGCAATGTCTCAGTTCCGGGGTTTTAAGAGCAGCATTAAAATGACCCCAGGACTTGGAAGCATTGGTCCCCAAAGGAGATGCTAAGCAAAGGCAAAATCCATTAAAAACAAAGACCATTTTTTTCCTGTGTGTTTGTCCCACTTTTACTTAATTAAACCATGTAAGTATCTCACATTACATTTTAAAATATTAATTCTGCAAATTAAGAGTCAGTCCAGGATGGTTCTTTCTAACAGTGGCTACAAAACAAAATAAGGAGAAAGCCTTATTTTTCAAAAAGCTATTTTTCCTACTGAACATTGAAAATATTCAAATTTTGAGATGCAACTGATTTTCATACATCCTCTTAATTTAAAAAAGCAGGCAAGAGAATGAGAATATGGTACAAAAAATGCAATTAAAATTAACTAAAAGCTTATCACATGTACAATTTTAACACCTTTATGATTAACAGATATTTCTCAGAACAATATATTTGCCATAATAAGATACTTTTCTAGAGTGCAAGCTCCAAGCATCTGTATAATCTCTTCAAATATTATGTCATGGCAAAATGCAGTGTCAGAATTTAATAATACAACAGAAATCCACTTAAATGTGGATTTTTTTCCCCCTCTCATACAACTGCTTCATTGCAACAAAATATTCTTTAATAAGAAACGATGGTGTAATGATTTAACTTATTATAATAAATCCCTGGCTGTATCAAAGTGAATATTGCTTCCCTGATTTGTGTGCTAAATTTTAAGCCAATGGGTTGTCACTTACCCCATGAGAACTGAATGGCTAGGATTAATAATCGGCTTGCATGAAATATTAACATTTACCATAATGCAAGAACCCTTCACATGCGTAGCTGGCATGTAAAAAAAAGATTTAAAAAGTAGCACTACATATTGATTTAACAGTCTAACAACAATCTGCAGCACTCACGAACAGCAAATCTGCCAACAGGGGCCAACATACATTGCACGACACAGACAGCACTGAGCACATAAAACACCAGAGAAGGGTCAGAAACTGTTTCAAGCCAACACAATGTTTTCTCTCTCTGCTTTTCTGCCTGGGGCTGCCTCTCTTCCTGCCTGCAGAAAAGGGAGGTCTGGCACACACCAGAGATGGAGGTTGGACACCATCAGATTTCTGCATATGCCACCTGGGAGTAGTCCAGGAATGGATTATTTGGGGTCTGAAAAGGATGTTCATCCCTCAGACCTGGGGAGGGGGAAATCCCTAACGGTTCAATATTAGTTCTCCCTGCCAGGTATATTCATAGTGCTTGGGCATGTGGAAAAAGGATGTAGCTGTGGATGGTGGAAGTGACCAGGGACAAAATGATCAAAAACGGTGCCTGGATGCACACTGGCTTCCCACAAGCCAATGTGAGCACTTTCATGGAAGTAAATTCCTGTATGCCCTCACTTTCAGGCTAAATACAGAGGGACAAAGAATGAGGGGCTCCTGCAGGACCATCTGTCTCCTGTCCAAATGCCCCCAACAGCATCCACATGAGAGCAGAGCAGGCCCTGCAGCAAAAGCTGCCCATTATTTCAAGGTGAACCTGTGGGATTTTATCCAGGTGTGAAAGCACCCTGAGGCTGTCCCAGGTGCAAGTTACCCTATGGATCTCGGCTGAATGGCTGCATCTGAAAAATAAACCCTTCTGCTCTTCTGAGGCCAGCTCACCCAACAACTTCCCCACTAAATGAGACTGCTGGATTTAGGTGGAGGGAATGTCCTTGAGGGAGCACTTCCCATATACATATAAAGATAAACCTGACAGAGCTTCCCATCAACCTACTAAACCCCCTCTCCAACCTGTGCCACAGAACTACAGAATGGTTTGGGCTGGAAGGGACCTTAAAGATCACCCTGACCTTAAAGATCAGGGGGTTCCAACCCCCTGCCATGGGCAGGGACATCTTCCACTAGACCAGTTTTCTCCAAGCCTCATCCAGCCTGCCTTTGAACACTTCCAGGGATGGGGCAGAGATGGATTGGCAGCTCAGGTCACCGGTTTGATGGATCTAATGGGGCACTGAAGGGCTGAGTTCTCCCTTCTGTGGATCCCCTCCATGCCCTCCTTCCCCCACCAGGCCTCTTCTGAGCACCCATTTTTATCTAAAAAACTAAAAGGCAAAACAAACACCCTGTGACTGGGTCAGAAGCAGAGCCAGCAGAGTCCAGGCACTGCTGCCACAGATTTTGGGGCAGGGCTGGGTCAGGTCTCAGGGCTGGCACACAGACACTGCAAGCACACAGCCCTGCGGGCCAGGAGCACACACACCGAGGAGGAGGAACTGCAATCTAATACATACACCTTCCAGCAAATTCGCAGGGGCCGTCCTGGCTCCGGTCAGATCCTGGATGAGAAACTCTGTCCAGTCCATGTATTTCTCCTTGATTGCTGGGGAAGGGGAGGGAAGAAAAGAATTGCTTAGCACAGCAGACTGCAGCGACTTGCCACGTGTGTGTCACACAGTGGACCTGGTGTATTTATTACAAAGAAATTCTTCATTATTAGAGGGATGAGGCACTGGCACAGGTTGCCCAGAGGAGCTGTGGCTGCACCATCCCTGGAAGTGTCCAAGGCCAGGTTGGACAGGGCTTGGAGCAACCTGGGATAGTGGAAGGTGTCCCTGCCCATGGCAGGGGGTGGAATGGGATGATCCTTAACCATCCTGTGATTCAATCATTCTAGAAACTTCTCCTCCTTGGGATTTACCAGCTCAAAAGTTTTGGATGCAAGTGCAACTCAGATGAGGAAAAAAGCTGGTTTGTTGTCCAGTTCTTTGGGCAACCTGTGCACACAGTTAAATCCCAAAAAATGGGAAGGTGCTGTTCCCCTGTAGCCACCGACAGTGATTTACAACATCGTGGCTTATCATCCCCATCTCTCCCATTCAGAATTGGCCACTGCTTGTGCAACCACTCGTTTCCTGCTTATCACCTGGGCTCAGATGTGATTTATAAAGTCTCTTTGTATGTTCACTAATGACCTCTGGGAAAAAAATAAGCTGCGCAAACTTTCAATTCCTTGACAGCAGACCAGAAACTCCAGGTGCTTTTCCAACAAAGTAGAAAAATCAACCCTGAGAACATCATATATCAGCTGCTGAGTCAATAGACCAGCAAGAAGAAAGACATAAAATCTTTCCTTTATGAAGAACTTCTCTTGCATCTAGAAAAAAAATTAGTAATTTCTGAGGTAAACACTTTGAACCAGTGTTACTTTAGGACATGTATGCAGCTTTATAAGATTTGAACTGAAATATATAAATTTTGCCTCTAGGATTCACATTCCAGGTCAGCTCTAGTTAAAATCAGTGGACACATAAAGGCAATAATTCAGCAAATCTCAGCTTCAGAGAAAGAGATGCCTCTTCAAATGCACTGTGCAGTTCAATCAGAAATCCAGAAATTAGACATTAATTCTACCTGCCTGTAAATGAGAATTAAAACACATCTGAAACTTTGTTTTCTCCCCGAAATAATCTTACTTATATGAGAGAGAATCATCAGGAATGCAGTTATGTCGCTAACTTAGAAACACCTAGAGAAGGGAAGAAATCACAAGCATTTGAAAATTTAAACATTTCCTCCAAATAAACAGCTAAATATGTTGTTTAAAGACCATTACCCCACAGTAATACATAGGATTGGGCATGGATAAAGATACAAGTCATGCCCAGTACACCTTACCTCAACCTCATTTCTGAGCTGTTCTCCTTCCCCAAAACCCAGTTCTCCAAGATTGAGCTATACAACCAGTTTAGGTATCTAAATTACTTTAAATGTGCATTTAAATTTATTTAAAATTATCAAACCTTGCACTTCTGGACTTGAGCCTCCACAAAATAGTGTTTGAACTTGCCTGGAACCACTCTAAGTCTTTTGCAGCCCTGATTTTGCATGATTTCCAGAAGATTTATAACCTTTGCATCATTTAAGATAAAAGAACAGCCTGGGAAGAAATGGTTTAGATACAATACTTTCTGTCTCAACACTCCTGCTGTGTACACCTCATCAGTTTCTGTCCACCTACCTCAGGATAAAGGAAACAAGCTGAATTTTTGGCATCAGGGAGAGGACAGTAATTGTGGTAATGAAAGAGGCTAGAGTCCCTCTAGCTTAGCCTTCTGCCTCTCCCCGTGAACAGCACTGGGTGCAGCACAGAAAGGTGCAAGTTGAACTCGATTTTGGCTCATTCCCACAAAGTTGTCAGCCAAATTTCTGAATGCCAGAGCTTCACTACCAAGGAATGACAAATGTGATAAAAAGCACACAGTTTGAACTTTCAAAGCTGGCAGGAGTGGGGCGGGGGGAGACAGGGGGGAGAATAGGATTTTCAAAGTTGACAACAGATTAACAGATTTCAGGGGCTTCCACTTCCAGATGCCCAACTGGAGATGTCATAACGGTGCCTGATTCACAGATCTGGCTGTCTGTCAGTCAGTCTCCCTTCCACTGCCTTTCAGAGAGTAAAAAAAAAAAAAAAAAATCCCCTGTCCTTTTTAAAAGACTTGCACCTCACAGTTTGACATCTAAATAAGCTCCTCTCCACATTCATATCTGGATTAGAGGCTTCCAAAGTCTGAAAGTACCAAGGTGACCTCTGTTTTCAGACTAAACAGGCTCAGCTGAAAGAAAGCCTGAGCTATTTTCACTTTCTAGGTGGTTTCAGAACCATCCTTCCCATACAAATCTAATTTCTAGGGTTTTCCTTTATTTTATTCTGCTTTTGTGGCATAGATAAAACAACTCTGAAAACCTCTGAGAGATAATAAATTGCACTGGAAGATGTAGGAACAGGGATTTGTACCTTCCTCTGTGCTTATAGAGCACAATCAGCCTTCTCAGTTTTACAGTTCAAGTCACCACAATGCAAATATTAATTTTTAGTAGTAATGAAGTGAATCTGAATGATCATGGTATCTGCAAAAGCCTTTGAGGACCAAGCAAAATGTTAAACAAATATATTCAAACTAAGGAAAATCTGCTGGGTAAATGAGAGTAGCTGTCAGTGCAATGCATGGGTGCCCAACCTGTGCATCCCCCTCCAGAAATGCTGGTGCTCCTCTGGCATATCGGACTCGGCACCTGGGGACTGAAGCAGTGAACTTTCAATCACTTTTTCCCATTTTCCCTCGTTAGCTACAGGAAAAGGCTCTACTGAACCTCTCCTACTGCTGGAGAGAACTAAGCTGGGAGAACTCTGGAATTTTTTTGCAGCTGGCTGGCCAGCTGGTGGGAAGGGAAGGTGGCCAGGATAAAGACTCCTGCTCCATGGGGACCTAAACTCCATCAGGATTCCTGTTTTCAAAACATTTTTCCCTGCCTTAAATAAATGCAGTGAGTCAGGAGTGGTCCATGGGTTTCAGACAGCCATGCTTTCTTTACCTTTCAAGAGATCCATTTTCTCAGAAAACCCCTGTGTATTTCTGCTGCAGACCGAGTTCATTCAGGACTAACAGCACACAGAGGAAAATCCACCTGAATCCAGACCACCACAGAAACACCTGAGAAAGATTCCACATTTCCCTCCCCCATTCCTGAGGAGCAGCTCTAGTGATGCACCAGCTCCCAGCAATGGGCTGGGGAAGGCTGAGCCTCTCCCAACAGACCTCAGTGAAATTACCCACACAAAGTAAAAACCAGGTCCCTGCAGCTCACTGCCTCCTTCTGTGAAAAAAATAGTTATTTCAGAGATCCCCTTCTAGTTGGCAAATATTACAGCAAATTCTTACATGAGAAAGAAAAAGGACTTTTCTAACATTAAAACTCAGGTTAGAAAATTGAGTGCCCCTTCCAGAGAGCTGAACTCCACCCAAAAATGGATCATATCCAATATCCCCCAAATTCTTCCCACTTTTCTCTACTTGATTCACCTTGCCTACAATGTCTCTGACTCCCATTCCTCCCTCCCCTTCTGATCCAATGCCATTTCCTCACTTTTATTCCTTGGTCTCATTTTCCTAAGCTGTGTCTTGAGACTCCAGGCTGCAGTTGGACCTGGCACCACCTGAGGAGCAGGGGCTGCTGCCAGCCTGGCCAAGGCACCATTAGTATTTATCATCAGGTTTTCCCTATCAGCAGCTCAAACCCAGCCCTTTCCCCTTGCTCTGTGCGTGCTGACCATGAAAACCATTCCAAGAGCAGCTGGAAATGCTGGAGCAATGCACACCCCGTCCCCTCCAATCCCCCGAACATGTGCCTGAGAGCCAGGACAGCAGCTTCATTCCCTGAAACCCTGTACATCTCTGTGCCCTGCCTCAGCCTCAGCACATAATGGGTTCAGATTTATCTGCCTCTCTAGAGAAATAAGAGATTAAAAGCACATTCGCAGTCCCATGACAGCACACAGGCACTCCATTCAATGAATATGAGATACTATTATCACATTAGCAACTCTTGGGATTTTATCTAGTTTTCTAGTAGCTGTTTTGCTGAGAGCCACTCCTCTCAGGTCATGAGTTTACATGGAAATTCTCTTTTTTTTTTTTTTTGTCTTTTCTTCTTTTTTAATTTTTTAATATATATATTTTTATTTTTTTTCCAAGAACAGGACACTGCAAAGTGCAGGAGAAACCTTCAAATCTGAAAGACCGACAAGACAACGGAAAGAACGCGGTTGTTTTTTTACTTTTCATGACTGTTTTTCCCCCAAGGCACCCACTTGATTGGCAAGAACAAGACTCAGAGATCTGAACTGGTAAAATAAAGGAATGGTAGCATAAATAACTTACAGGCATATAGCACCTGAAAATAAGCTACTCCTTGGAAACACCTCAGCATGCCCCATGGATATATGTGCCCAACAAGCAATAATATCCAATTATGCTAATTTTTGTCCATACCTAGAAAAAAAATTGACCAAAAAACAACAAAACATGCTTCATGTTGGGTCACTTTTTTTTAATAACCCAGGATCACCAGCAACCTGTCAACACCTCTACTGGAGAATCCCCATTGGAACCCATCAACCTCTAAACAGCAGAGTTTTAATTTTCTCATATGCTAAGAACAGCATCTTAAACAGCTTTATAAAATGGTTTAAGATCTTTCAGATTAATCTGCTAAGTGACAACACTCTCAGTGTGGAAACTATTTTTATCATTAAAAATTTAACACTTTCCTAGGACTGGAATGAACAAAAATAGTTAACAAGGGGAATTTATAGCTGGGCAGGACCCAGGCAATTCTCCATCCACTGTAAAATAAACTAAAACACCAGGATCTCATTAGAAGATAAATTTTCTAAACCATTCAGGATGTTCAAAATTTAATATAGATATATAAATATACATATATATATATGTGTGTGTATATATGTGTATATATATATATATTAGATACAAAAATCATATATATATTTAAGATACATTAAAGTAAAGCTGCTGGTGCCAGAAAGAAATGCCCAGAGCCTGGAGAGAAGGATCACAGATCAGCAGGAATGCTCCTGAAGGACAACACAAGGGAATTGCAGCCACTCCATCCAGCAGGGATGGGTGACATTACAGTGGAGATCTGCTACAAGTCACCCAGCCAGGAAAACTAAGGCTGGACAGGGCTTGGAGCATCCAAGGTCTAGTGGAAAGTGTCCCTTTCCACAGCAGGGAAATGGAAAAGTATGATCTTTAAGGTCCCTTCCAACACAAACCATTCTGTGACAAGATACGCAGTCTTTTAAAAGCTAAACAGCATATTGCAAAAATATAGAAATCTTACAATATTGACATTTTCTTTTAATTTTAAAGTTGTCACACATTCGATGCAATATTTATAAGTTACGAAAATATTAACATATAAATGTTGTAACTATGTTATAAAGGTCTAAATGATGGAGTCGAAATGAGATGTCTTTATATCAAAATAACATAGAATGCTAAAACAATTTGTTTAGACTTCACCCATCAAAACAATTTGTCAAAACTGACATGTTCTCGCAAAATATTTCCATTTTGATAAAACAGCATTTTGACAGGAAACGGTTGAATCCCCACATTTTCATTCGTCTTGCTGAACTATTTACATCCTTGTGAACCAGACTGGATGTGAAAACAGGATGGGGGTTGTGCTGTCCCTAAGCAAAAGGCTCAGGCTGTTTCTGAACCCTCCCCAAGACCTTCAGGGCTGGGAACACACTCCACTGCATACCCTACAAATCCAGATCCTCTATTAAGAATTTCCAAAATAAATTAAGTAAAACCAACATTTAAAAAAAAAAATTTACTTAGTGCTTTAATGGCACTTTCTTATAAAAATGACTGTTTGCTTTGAATTCTTTTGTGGGTTCCCTGAAAAAAAAAGATAAATGGGGCTAAAGACATCTTCAAAGAAATTTCTTACTTAAAACTTCAAACAGTCTTCTGTTCTCACAGCAGCAGAGTTCTGTGGTTTGAACTGGATCACAAAATAACGCAAATTCAATCCAGAAAAGAAAAGAAAGTGCATCAAAAGCTGTTGATCTGATTTCCTTGTGGTGCAGCCATAAATACCATGAGACCCCAACTTCAGAGCTCAAGCATTGCCTTCTATACACCTGCCTTAAATAAAGTGTTTAAGGAAAATACATAGAGAGGATTTTTATGGAAACCAGAAGTCATAAGCAACTGTCCATGAAAGAATACAGGTGCTCAAAAGACACTTCTGGAGCAGCAGTATTCTGTGGTCCCATTCATGTGAATTTACAACAGGCTAATGAACAGATGCTGGAAGGAAGTGTGATGTCTGTAGGAGTATGTGTAGCTCTTGTATTCTCTGAGTAGATGATCCTTTAAGCTGTTGATTGATCTGACTGCTCTTAATTATCTCACTTTAAAAAAAACCAAAAAACAGAATAAGTGCAAATTTCCAATTAATGTGTAGCCCATGTGAGCTACTTAATTTAGTAACAATATTCTGCATGTCTTTTTAATGTTCCTTAAGATACCTGCCCTCTGTTTTTTCAGGCTATCCAAACCACCCTGATCTCACTTCCAAGAGAAGATTATGCTGCAGTTTCTATGGTCTTGACCCAAGAAAGGGCCAAGACAGACTTCAACCCTTGCACACCCAACTCCGCATGAAAAAGAACTCCTTCATTAGAAAAAGTAGAGAGGAAATAAAAAACAGACAAAGGCATGAACACATGCTTTAGGTTCTCATCTGAACAGCTCCCTGGCAGTTTTTTCTATTCAACTACACTGAATTTCAGTACAACACGACTTTTATCCTTCCTGCAGGGTTTCCAGAAATTATCTGGGTCAAAACAAGCAAGTTGATGAGCAAAAAGCTGCCTCACTGTCCACAGGACACTTTGCTTCCAACATCCTTTAAGCCCTTCACAGACGCTCACACCATTCCCTCGGGTTTCTCTAGTCCTTAATTAACTGCTATCTTTTTAACAATAAAAAGGAAACGGGGGTTTGGGAGTTTCTTTTTCATTTATTAAAGCTTGCATGGGCTATGAACTCCCAGCTGCAGGAACTATGGGTGGAAGAGGTGGATGTGGGATGCTGTGGGAGAAAACCACCAGTGTGTGCAGACAGGGTGAATGGATGTTATTATACTGATTTTAAAGATTTTTTTGATGATTCAAAATCTTGTGAAAGTAGCCTCCATTAACTCAGTGCAGCTCAGGAAGCTGACCAAGACACTTTGTCCTGGCAGAAGGGTCACCACCAACTACTGAGGCACTCCCATGCAGTAGGATCACCTGTCCTCACCCCAAACACAACGTTATGGATACAAACACACTCTTCTGACATCCCACTGCTGTGGTTTTCTGCTTCCAAGTCAAACTGCCCAAGACCAGAAGAGAAACTTGCCTCACAGATCCCAACAGCACAGAGTGCCACAAACCCAGATCAGCCTGCTCTGACTCCCTGAGCACAACAGCCTCATGCACCCACCCAGCAGTAAATGATCTATTCATAAGTACTGTGATTAATTGCCTTCCTTCAGTCAAAGTCAATACTTGGCTTGCACTGAAGTATCTAAAGTTTTTAAAAAAGGGATAAGAAAGTGAGGGGTGCTGAAAATGGGAAGTAGCTCTGCTCTATCTTGGTGGTGTTACTTATCAACTGCCATCAGATTATGTAAGTAAGGAAAAGCAGCAAATCCACCAGCTCTGCCTGCACTTGTCACATCCCCTTGTTTCAAAGGCTTCACCTGAGTGTGATCAGCACCACCCAGCCTGGAATCACCCAGACACAGTTCCCCTGCTCTCCCTTGGGATCTGGGAATGGGGGAAGAGGAGAGACAGATACAGGTGGGCCATGGCAAGAGGAGAGGGGAATTAATCTCTTCCCATGCTTCACCTTGCAGGGATGCAACCAATTAATTCACCTGGTCCTTCAGAATAACAAAAAGCCACCATCCAACCTCAACAAGGTTGGAATTTAAGGATGAAGCATTCAACTGTTTAGAGCATTTACCATGTATTTATAGCCTAGGTTAATGGTTGAGCTCAATGATCTTAGATGTCTTTTCCAACTCAAACGATTCTAGGACTGTTTATTTTTAAGGTGTTTTTACACTGGTTTCACCTGGAACAGAATTCTGCAACATTGTCACCTAGACTAAGTACCAAAACCCAACCTCATTAACACCACCACCACCAAAACTGGGAAGGGAATGCAGAAATATCTTCTGGACACGACCATTTTTAAGTGGGTGTCCTGGTTGAGGGCAAATTTTGGGAGAAAACTTCTGAAGTGGTCTTTTCTAGAAAGCAAATTCAAGCAGCCCCTCCAAAAACCAGTTCGGGAGGTAAACCTCCTTTGAGAAAAGTGGAGAAAACACTGTTTGTTTAACAAGCAACGCATTCACAAGCACAAAATATAAATAATATTGAACAATGGAACCTCCTTCTGTTCTGAAGAGATGACAAATTCAGAAAGTCCTTGTCATGGGTTGTAGCTCAGCTCACTCAGTCTCTTACCAGTCCCTCTGGTGCTGGAAAATGCCAAGTCCTGGGCCCTGGTGGGCCACAGGTGTGAGCTCCCCGTGTTTGGGTTTCAGTCCAGAGCAGGATGATCAGCTCCAAGAAAAAGAAAAGCCACAGTGTGGGGAACTTCTCTGCCTCAGCTAGCTAAAAATGAACTAAAAGCAAAGGAGAGCTCCCTCCTGCTGTCTGAGCTGCAGACACATCTGTGAGAAGGAAAACTGAAGCTCTTATCTCTATGTCTTTGAATACAGCCACCTCAAACTTTCCACCACTTCTCCTTCTCCCACCCTTCACTCCCAGATTGAGTTTGAAAAGCACAGAACTCAATATCCAGCATAAGCAGAACAGATGACTGAGGATACAAGCAGCATCAAGTCACCCTAGGACAGCGGGTCAGTTATCTGATCTCTTGTATCAGCAGGTATAAATGAAGGCTGATTATTCTGATTTTGTTACAGAATCCAACGTGGCAAAAATGGGCCGATTTTAGTCTCAGTTACCTCTGAGTATTATATATAAATTAAAGTCATATATATATTATATATAAATTAAACTCAGTGTTACAGAGTGGTTTGTGCTCCTCCAAAATTTCTCACCTGAACAGAAACTGCACACTCTTTAAACACAGCAATAACACTGCTCTCTGCCCCATTCAATTCTAGGTACAAGGTAACTAAATTTCATTGTTGTCAACAACAGTCTGAGAAACAAATCAGGTCTGGCTGACTTAAATGATCTTGGATGTGTACACAGCGTTCCTGAAAGGCATTTCTGAGAGCCAGGCAATGCATGGATTTTGAAAGCTCTGCACACACCACATAACCATAGGGGTTCTCCCATCATTAGTATCAATGTCCATTAGGGTGATGGCTCACTGTGAAAATGAGCATCCAAACTCTGCAGCTCCTGGCACTTAACCCCAAGCCTCCACGCACATTCCCTGATTATTTTTTCCTTCCGTGTGCATTAAGCACCATGCCCAGGGCTCAGAAGAGATGGATCATGAGCACTGAGAGCTCCAGCTCCCAATTTTCAGACTCAGGAGTCTTAATGAAGGCCTTGTCAAATCAGCAGTTTGGGAGCTTTCAGGGAAAAAGAAGGAGGACCTGGTATTGTGATTGTAATTCCAATGTCAGTTTTTATCCCATAGAGATAAAAAAATAGTAACAATAAAATTGTGGAGCGCTGTTATCCAGGGAAAATCAGCATTTTAA
Source organism: Poecile atricapillus (assembly GCF_030490865.1). Taxonomy (NCBI): domain Eukaryota; kingdom Metazoa; phylum Chordata; class Aves; order Passeriformes; family Paridae; genus Poecile; species Poecile atricapillus. The sequence goes on from NC_081288.1 coordinate 4,465,264, forward strand.
CCGAAGTGCTCAGAAGCAAAACCAGATCACAGAGCTCAGAGTGTGACTGCATGAGAAGTTATGAATTCACCTGTATGAGACAGAAGTAAAGTAGTAAAGAAGTAAATGCACTTAGAAGGCATTAGCACAGTCATTTCCTTCCAAATTGTAGCCCCTCTTGGTGAAAACGAAAAAAGTATTTAGCCATCTTTGCAGGAAAAGAAATTTTCTGCTGCAGGTAGACAGAAATGCACTGACAAATGTAAAAAAAAATTGTAAAATCCCAATTTAGACGTTTTGAAAGTCATGGGGGAGCTTTGTGCTGCTTGCCCAGCCATCAACCCTGGTAAAGTCTTCCTGTAGCATTCCACAGCTCCTTGTGTACTAGTTCCACACCACCAACATAGACAGAGGAAAAAAATATGTCCACAAAGCAAAATGCTAAATTCCTAGATAAATCCCATCCAAGTCATAATTCCTAACCACAGGCAGAACAATTGCCAGCCAGCCATCAGCTTGGTTCAGACCTGAATCAGTATTTCTGGGCAGCACTGGACACACACTGGCCCATGCCAAGAGCAGGTATGAATTGGGGTCTTTCACATAAAATTGTATTGCCCCAGGTGTCACTGATGCCACACAGTAGAAGAAAAAAAACCCTGGAGGCTTCCTGAACACCAAGCAGCCTCCCCTTGGCTTGCCTTGGCAATGGACACAAGAGGCAGCCCCATGCCCTGTGTCTTTGAGATCTCACAGACCAGCCCCAGACAGATTTTGTGGCATAAAAACACCTAAAATTTATGGGCCATTCCATCCAGGGATATCACTGCAGTATAAATATCCTGCCCAGGGCTCTGACCTTACACCTCCGAACTCCATCCAATTATCCCCCATACTAAGTGCTTTTTCTCACTCCCAAACCCCGTGGTCTCTTTCTGAAGGATATTCTTTGGAGACTGCTCTGTAAAACCCAACAAATTTACAGCAGCACAATGTTCTTACATAAAGCATAAGCCAGTTCACTGCACAATTATGTTTTTTGTCCCTGGTAGTGCAAACAGTCTACAGCAAATATCCACTACAAATAAAAGCATCAAAATAATAGAAGACAAATAGAGGGATGTGATGTCCAAGAAATCCACTCTGATTTGGGGTTGGGATTTTGGGTTTTTCTTTTTTTTATTTTCTGTATTCTACAGAAAAAGGAGAATGAGTGGGGAAGATGCTTGCAGTTTAAGTTCAGTTCAAAAGGACTGAACTTTTGGTTAATGCTTAAAATTAGGCGAGTTTCTTCAGAATCATAGAAGGGTTTGGATTGGAAGGGACCTTAGAGATTCTCTTGTTCCAACCCTCTACCATGGGCAGGGACATCGTCCACTAGACAAGGTGTCTCAAAGTCCCATCCAGCCTGGTCCTGAACACTTCCAGGGATGGGGTGGCCACAACTTCTCTTGGCAGTGTGTTCCAAATTTTTTCCAATTTTTTTTTTTCTTTTCACCAGCAGCAATTTCAAAGTAAAAAGCAAGCGATTACTAGTTTCAGCCTGACACCCCCAACACAAAGATGCATCCCAGAGGCAAGAGGCAAAGGGATTCTTTGTTGGAAAACTCTGTCAGGACTCAGGGGGAGCTTGGTGCCCCTATGCTTGAGTTAGTGAGGTACAAACAGCAAAGCTGGACTTGTATGGCCTAATTTAAGGATTTGCCTTCAACTCTCCCCAAATCTCACTGCTCACACCCAAAGCTTGGGACAACAGTGGAACCATTCCCATGACCCAGCACACTCCCAAATTATCATGGAAATAGCAAACAAGCCTCATTCACCACGACTCAAACTTCTGACACCCCATGAAGCAGAAACATATGTTTTCAAAAAAAAAAAACCCATCAAACTCATTTCACAATTTACAGTGCATTCTGTAATTAATCACATTTGTATTGCCAGCTCCTAATGACTGAATCCCGTTTAATCACTCCGAAGCCTCTCGGCTGTGTGATGTGAGCACCACAAATCAGAACCTGGAGGGCCTGATGAGCATTCATCATGCATCCTTCCCGAAATTAATGGTACAGTCGAAGCACAGCCAGGCCCCATGAGGTGCTCAACATCCTATGCACAAAATATAAATTCATAACCATCATCACAACACCATCAAAGAAATAACTCCATCAAGACTCATTTTGAGCTTGCTAAACATGTGTTCTCTTCACTTGGAAACAGAAAAGGGGCTTGAACTATAAATCCCAGGATCAAAATCCCAGGATCCCCCGAAACTTTGAAGAGTTTAAATCTGAATTGGAGATCAACGTGGAACATTATGCAAGGCAACATCTGAAATGAGAATAACAATGTGCTACAGGACCTGAAATGGGAGCAGCTTTTCTACAGTGCTCTAACTTTCCTTTGAATTATAAAACTTTAGCTTCTCCATCAACCTAGGATATTCTGATTGGTGATGATGATGCTCCCCAGTGAACCCAAATGCCTTCACTGCTAAATCAAATATTAGTGCAGAGCCATGGTTCATTCAACTGGTTTGTGAGCCCTTAATCTCATCTTCATCATGCAATACTTCCTCTTAAGTTTTTTGACTTCTTTCTAAATAAACTTAGATGTTCCACATGAAGAGGCTTTCCCAACAGATCCACCTGCTGATAACCAGGCTGAAAAGGTCAAGGGCAACAGCAGAATTGCTCAAAGCAAAGCAGGAATCTATCTAAGAGGTAATTTCAGCAATAAAAACATTCAGGGTGTAGATGCTTCAAATGGGCAGGGACTCCTCATTGACCTTCCCAGAGTTATTTGGCACAGGAGAATTGTAGGATTTCCCCCCTCTAGGTTCTGTACTCATCATGGCAGAGCCTCTTCAGTAAAACTGGTATCACACATAGCAGGATGATTTCCTGAATCTGGAAAGGTTTTCCCTGGATATAATTAATCTGCTACATCAACTCCAGCACTTTAGGAAGTAGCTACATTTTTACACCTAAAAACGCTGACTTTCCCCTCGTTTCTTCATTCCCAAGTGACAGCGTGGGCAAGAAAACTTTTTTTAGCTACAAACACAGGAGGTGGACGCTCTGCCTCATAACACAAAACAAACCATCCATCAGGATGGGTTCCAGCATGTCCCTAAGCTCATTTGTGGGTCTGGGTTTCATTCCTTCTGTGACCAAAATCAAATGGAAGTGACACCATGCACAAAGAGACACAGAAACAGATTATTTGGGAATTTGGAGCAAAAGTTTTCCAGTGTCAGGGAAAAGGGCCAGAAGTGACCCAAAATTTGGTATCTGGGTTAGAAGAATTGATTTTTAGTTGTCAGCAGGGAAATGCTTTATAGGAGCATCCCTTAAACCTCCACACTGCGTTATCAGCCACCTCCATGGGCTCCAGGAGCATATGGTCTGCTTCAGGAATCCAGCCCCTTCCACGGTGACTGGGAGCCCACATTTCATGCATAATGAAGGAAAAATCAAGTGCAAGTCACAGCTGGTTTGGAATCATGCTGGTGCTTGCATCTGCCACTAGCAGCTTCCCAAATTCACTCTGTACCTGTTCCTCACAAATCCGAGGTGCACCTGAAGGAAAGCTCTGCTGAAGACATGGCACTGGACATGTTTGTTTGTCCTTGGCCTAAAAGAGCTCAGAAAATCCTCCCTCAGCTCAGGACTAAAAGATATAATTTAATCTTCAAACTGATTAAAAAAAGGTCCACTGCAGAAAAGTGTACTTCAGCTTTGGCACGCTCTGCATCAAATCCCTTGTGCTACTCACCCTGCTACTCATCCAATGCACAAAAAAAAAAATCACCTCCTTCTCTGATATAAACATCCAAAACTGTAACTTAGAATATCAAAGACAGAGGGCTTTTTTAAGTCTCCACAGATGTCTCCAATACAGATTAATTAAGTCTGACCATCCTTTACCTATTATATCATTAACTACCTAAGTCTAGTCTTACATTTGAGGTGGTATTTCCATTCCAGAACTCCTCTGGGGAAAATTACAGGAGACTGGGGAAGGGAAATTAAAGGCAATTATCAAGAATTACTATTTAAAAATCTCTCAAACTAATAATTTTTAAAGAGTATTTTATTAAAAATGCATTCAGCCAGACATTAATTAAATTGACAATTAGAAAAATGAGTGGTCTGCACCCACTGTTATGCTTTCAGGGTCAATCCTCCCATTTTTCTGTGGTTTCTGGGCTTTTTAGCTCCACAGCTTCAGAGCAGATGTCACAGGACACAGTGAGAGTGTGGAAGAACAACTGTGGATATTCACTGCTGGATTCAAGGTGTGCAGATCTCCAGAGTCATGAGCAAGGTGCACATGTCAGTGGTGTTTGCTTGAATAATGACACTGTAGTCTCCTCAGTGACAACACACCAAGCCTACAAATGGGGCTATGGTAATTCTGTTCGACACTGAACAGATTCTCAACTTTTCTGCATCTTGTTTCATATTCACATGGTCTGAAAAACAAGGAGCTGGATGACATCAAACACTGGCTAAACTAAGAGCAACAGGGCCAATAGTTCTTAGTTTTGTGGTTTTTTTTAAAGAGCCTCACAGAGACTGATTATGAAATAATTTCCATCTTGGCACTTAAATGTATTGGGAGGAGGATTTTACTGTTTTATCCAGTGGATGGAAGAAGTTTTTTCCAAGAATTGTCGAAGAGAGATTTTTTTCTGAAATAGTGTCAAAGGTACCATCCAAAAATCCACTCTGTTCCACTTTCTGCTCAAGAAGGAGGAAATCTCAGGAAATCTCTACTCAGAGAAAAGTCTGGTGTCTGCTCACAGCCTTTTCCTGCAGTATTTCCTCAGAAATGCAGCTTCTCATTCAAAGCCTCTGCCTCACACTGCGATTTACTCCTCTCCTGCCCTATCTCTGTTCCTCCAAAACAACCTGCACTAAACATCAGGCCCAAAACCAATGGTTTGGTCACAGTGAAGCTGCAGACTGTGATCAGAATCATGAGCAACAGAAGGCAAAGCCATGGGGTCTCAGCTGCTCACCTCAAGTGCTCCAAGCATCCTGAACAGAGCCTGAGTCCCACTGAAATGAGTTCTCCTTGCAGGAGGTCAGGAGCTGCTGCAGAAATTGGTTCTGCCAACATTTTGGGCTGGATAAATCAGCTGCTGCAGCTCAGCATCACTTGCAAGGATTTTTGCTGCACATTTGCTGAAGTTTAATGGTTTTCCTGTGCTATGGGTTTGAGCCTTGATCTATAAAGACAGAATTGACTAATAACACTACCAAAAAAATGAAACTCCAATCTGTGTGGGTTTGGACAAGCAAAACTTCCTCAGTTTCTAATACAACCTCTCTTCTAATACAAAGCCCTGATCATATGTAGCAGAAACCTCATGGGGTCATCATCTAGCCAGGAGGGATAAATTTCAGTTCTCAAAGTTGCCCACTACAAAATCAACTGGTTCCACACGAAAAAAAAAAAAAGGAAGAAAAAAAGAAGAAAGCACTTTTGCTCCTTCTCATGGCAAAAGCAGCTAAGAAATGCCTCATTCCATCCAATACCAAACACCACTCCATGCAAGGTGTGGGGTTGAGAGGATCCCCAGTTCATGCTGATGCCTTCCCAAAGTTAACTCTACCCCTCCAAACACCCTTGCTTTTATCTCCCTACTGTGCCTCATTTGGTTTTCACTTGCTGGTCCAGCTGTGAAAACATCAACTGGCTTCAGTCAGTCCTGCAGCTCCCAAGGAGAAATCACATCCCCGAGGATTTTTTAGAAATTATTGCAAAAGACATGGAACACAGAGCTAACACATACCCTGATTTCCTCCTGGTCATTTGTCATGATTGCCAACCATAAAGAAACTTCACTAACACACCCAGGCCCCTTAGCCTTGCTAAGAGCCTGAGCTTGAAAAGAATTTCCATCTCCCTGCATAAATCTCTGATATCCAGTGCAAAAGTGTCCAAGCCTCGCTGGCCATACGGGGCCAGACTCCAAAGCACTTTGGGTTTGTTCTAGTCCTCCAAGCAGCAGCAAATTGGGTGCTGAAGGCTTTCAAAACCCAGAAAAAAATCTTCTTGCTTACAATCAGAAATGACCAACAAGCTCAAGTGATTTTCCTGCTGGATAATGACCTCAGCTGGAGTCCTGTAACACCTCCAGCTGTGATGGTAGAGGATGGATGGCTCCTCAGGTTTTAGGAAAAGAAAAAAGTCAGGACTGTGCTCTCTGCCTTGAAAACCCAAATGCACCATAAGGGCAGGATGAAATGAATCATTCTCTGATATTCAAGCATCTTCCAAACAGCGGAACAGGTATCAGGAGAAAACAAACAGAACCGAGTACAGTGCTGTGTACAGAAATGAACTAATATCAAGCTTGACTGAAAAAGTTGATTAAATTAGTTTAATTTAAAAGCCCAAACAAACCCTGAAGGAGGTTCTTTGTTTATTGCTTTTTACCAACAGCACACTTTACAGAAGAAGCACCATGTGGGCATGAAATATTCATTCATTAAATCTTTCATAAAGCTCCACACTATTGGTTTCACTCAGGATATATTTATAACTTGTCAAAGTCCCCGAAAATCACTGCTTTCCTTTCTCCCCCCTCCAGACTGTTTATAAAAGGATTAGGCTTTCAGTTTTCATTGCAGTATCCCTGATCCTCAGCTCCGCTGTTGCTTGTACACAAGGTTCTGCTTCTTTAATCGTAACAGGATTCATCGTTCAGCCTTCCCTGCACCGCCCAGAAGGGACCCTCACGATGCTGCAAACCTTCATGGAGGAAGGCAGCAGCATCTGGACATGAAAGTCAGAACAGAGAGTCCACCCAGGCAAGGGAAAAGTAGGCAGAGAGTGGATTCATTTCAGTAGGGCCATGTCTGAGTCCCTGGCTTTCAAACCTCACCCACTGGAGAACCACTTCTTGAACCCTTCCTTGGCTGCCAGCCAACCTCCAGATTAAACCCATGCTCCGAGCAGGGTTAATAACACACTAGAGTAAACAGTGCTGCATTATCCTCGGTGTTAGCTGTAAAACTAAGTAATATTTTTTTTACAAGGTTTGCTGACTACATGGCTCAGTCCAGTACAGGAACGAGGACAGGCTATAGTTATAGATGAAAAGCATTTTCCACACAGAAATCTGCAAAAAAACAGGATTTGCATTAGGGAACAACTGCATCAGTGAAACTGTCACCCCTCTGAGGATTTGCACTGATATCTAATCTAGGTGTAGGCCAAATCTGATTTTTCCAAATTATCATTAGTAATACTCTGGCAGGGGGTAGAATGGGATGATCAATAAGATCATTTCCAACCCAAACCCTTCTTGGTTTCTATGATAAAAAAACCACCCAAATACAGATGCTGAACAAGCACTTGAGGTGCACTGCAGGGTCCTGAGCAATTTTGGTGTCCCCAGCCACTGCAAACATCCTGGCTCTACTGGACCACAGGCTGTCTGGCCAGGCCTGCTCCTCTTTCCCTTCCTCCATTTGTTTGTGAGCATAAATAAATATAAATACAGTATAAGCAGATGTCGTTGTCCCTGGAAACTAGGCTTGCTGGGCATGTTTCTGCTGAAACGGCTTCTTACTGGAAAATTAGGTTTTGATAAAAGTGTGTTTCTTTTCTTGCTTTTAATAAACAGAGCCTATTTCATGTGCAAGCTCTGGGCTTTCTTTTTTTCCACTGGAAAACTGAATCTTGCACAGTTTCAGTTTTTCAGATTCCTGATCCTCAGCAAGGGCTGGGCTCCCCAGGCACAAGTGCATCTCACAGGGCATCAAGGAGAAGCCAAAACCTCCTGAGACAAAGTCTAGCCCAGGAAAAAGGGCAAGGAGGGACCAGCACCCACTCCTGGGCTGCTGAGTCTGCTGCAACTCAAGGCAGTTTTTAGGGTGCTTAAACCCAAAGACAGCCATCCTGATGTTTTTGAGTGGAAAAATGTTACTTGTTTTTCCCCAAAGGAAAATACTAGTGACTACAAAGCGGAGGCTTTCAATTTATGGTTTCATGAGAGGGAAAAAGGAACTTTTCTAAGCCAATTCCACCAGGTGCTCGAGAGAAGCACAAAGAGTGACCCCAGCTGATGAGACTTGGCCTCAGGGAAAACTTCTCCCTTGCAAGAGAGCTGAGAGTGCCCCCAGGCCACGTACCTGAGCCACAGGGCCCCTGCAGATCCAAATGTGTACGTTCCTAAAGACCTCCTCTACTGCACTCCCAAAAAACTTCAAACAAAAAGACCTGTCTTTAACCAAACATTGTTTTTTCCCCTCGATTTTCTCCATCACTCACAGTGGTCCCAGCCAGAGCCACGGCAGTGCACACCTCGCATTTCCCACTCAGGAAGTGGTTTTTTGTCTGAGTTTCGCAACTGAAACATCAGGATAAATCATTTACTCCCCAGTCCAACTAATAAACCTGCCAGCATCTCATCCCTGCAAGGCTCTCTGCAGTTATGCCTCTGGACCTGAAAAATTATATTAAAAGGACAATCAAGACAGAAAATGTTGACCTCAAGCCCAGCAGACCTGAAGATGATCAAAACCCTCTGCATTTGATGAAGTCTACAACTCGAACTTCTCGCAAAACCTGACCCCCTGGCCAGGCTGTGCCACATTTACACAGTGGCTCAGCAATTAATTACATTCCCAAAGGACACGTGAGGGCCTGTTAGGCTCAGTTTACCCCAAAAGGGCCTCACTTGGCAATATTAAGTCTTTTGAAAGTAACTAAAGCCAGTGGCACATGCAAAAGATTTGCAGTTTGACACAATAGTGAAAAGACCATTTTCCCTATCAAGACAATATTATCCTGATGCCACACAAGCCACGGGCAGACTCTTGAATTTCCACATCCCAGGCTGAGGGACCTGAGTCACACCAAGGAAGAGAAGGAGAATCTACTGAGGGTGGTGTAATGAAAATATGTTTTTCTCAGCAAGTCTGCAAGAGGCTACAAGGAGCTGGGGGGAAATGCCAAGCCATGACATGGTCCAGTGAATTCCAGCTCCTGGAAACTCCCAAGATACACCAGAGTCAACTGACTTGACTCCTACTACACCAAATTTCAGCCAAAGCCAGGATTTTTACCTCCTCTCTTCCCCTTTGCCGTCATCAGGAGAGCTAAGGAAAAAAAAAAGCTACTTTTTTATATGCTCGTTAAGTATAATCTGCTAAATGTTCTATGCCAATGCATAAAGCTGCCTACTATGCTAATAGAATATTTAATTGACATTTATTTGCTGACTAGTTATTTATGCTAACGTCATCCCTGCATAATTAATAGTCTGCTAAAGTCAACTTGAAAAGCACATATAAAACACTGTACTAAGAGTCATTTGCAGCATTTAAAATAAAGAAATCCTGCCATCTATTTACATTAGGTTAGTCTAAACTCAGTTTTGATGGAATAATAGGATAAAGATCGGGCAGAGATTTTAAAGAACAGCCCTGTATACTGCTTTAGAAACATCCACAGGCTTTGACAGTGCAACCTGCCAAAGAAGATTTCCGAGTTTCATTTTACTTGGCTCGAGGGTCCAGTTCTTAGCTGATGTAAAACAGCATAAGCTCAGTGAATGCCTACTTATTTTCTCCAGCCTCAAGGTCTTAGGAAGTAATATTTCAGGCAGAAGAGCTAAACCAGGGCCAGATCTGCTCTCCATCCCAGTAAAAAAGCAAAAGGAGAAGCCCACCCTGCCCATCTGATCCCTCTACTTGTGCTGTAATCACAGACCTGCAGGCAGTTTAATTTTTACTTCCCCTGGGATGAGATTACCAGGGGGAAGATGCCTTCATTTAAAAAGAAACAACAAAACCAACACTATCCATGACTGTATTTTCCGGAAGGGAATCTCTGAACTCCCTCATCCATTGTCAGAAACATTATCTCTGATCTCTGTGTCCCTCTTTTAAGAGCCCGTGGACAAGCTTTGCATTCAGCCAGGGAGCTTCAATAATGACACTGAAAGCCAAGGGTATGAGCCACATCACCCCCACCCTGAGCTGTTACCCAAAAAAAAATCCTTCTGTGTGCCTTGGAGTGACATCAAATCCACACCTGCAACACAGCAGACCATCTTCTGGCCATCCAGAATCATCATGCTGTAAAATTCTGACTAGGCCAACCAGATCCATTTCTCCCCTCCTTTACACTATTAACCTCAAAGAGCAGGTTTTTGCTCTGTGATAGATTCACAGGATAATATATAAAACCAGCCAAACAAAACCAGCAGTAAGTTGTCGTTTGAAGGCAACCCAATATGTTGTGGCACAAGTTTTATCTCCCTTTTCAACCATATCCTTGCCAGAATCTGACCCAGCACATGGGATCACAGTGAAATTTCCTCCTTTGGCCTACATCTGGGGTAGGAGTTAATCTCACCTGAGAGCCACATGAAAACCTAAACAGTGACCAAATGATGGTGTTTCCCTTCATAGAATGCCTGGGCAGGCAAAATGCTTTAGGTCTATCCCTCTTAATGGTATATTTGATGATTAAACTTTATCAAGCTCAGCATCATAGAAGAGAAGGTTATTTCAACCCAGGATCCGACTTCTGAACTTTAATCCTTCTTGTATTGATGCAACAAGGAAGTAAAAGCTGCTTTCCTACACAAAATCACAGCGTGATTGATCTTGGTCACCAAGCCCTGGTACAGCCAGCATTCAGAGGTTTCCCCATCTGCACCAGTCCACCACAAAATCAAAATATAGACATGGTTCTCTCCTTGTTGTACTTCTTTCCATCTCCAGCCTCCTGGTCAGCATGGCAAGCAGACTCCAGCTCACAGAGAGAGCATATAGAAATGCTCTGTCTGAATTTCCATCTGTCAACAACATTAAAGCAGAGCCACTGCTGCAATTACAAGTGTACAAAACAATCCCGTCATCCGGCGTCTTTAGCTGATTCCAGGATGCATTACAACAGTGCCAGGAGAGACTGGGCTCTGCCGGCTCAGCTGTAAATCTGCAATCTGCACAAAAACCCCCGAGTGTCAATCACAGGACGTCCCTGCTCTTTCACGATGCATAATTTAGCTACTACACTTGTCAGGTTCTCCACGCCGCTCCTGCGCCCGATGGTGGATGTGTCCGTGAACTCAACTGTCATCAACAGAGGAAAACAGCACATGGAAATGAACAGGCTAAAGGACCCCTCATCTCCTTTCACTAGTCAGGAAAGTTTAGCTAGGCTTTAATTTTTAATGCTCAATGGGTGAAACAGCCCAAGGGATGAAGGATGGTGACAAAAACCGCTCTTTGAGGAGGAAGAGAGCATTTGGGTAAGACATAGGAGGGGATAAATGCTATCCCTGTTTCCATGCAGGCTGATATAATGGGGGAATTTTAACTATCTGATGGGAAACCTTACATCCCACCCTCATAGTGCAGGAAACAAAGCCTCCCACACAGCCCTGCCACTGCCAGTGAACTTTGAAGCAGGTTGTCCTTCCTCATATGAATTACAATTGCTGAAGGGCCTTGTCAGGAAGGATGAAAATTTCACACTCAGCTACATCAGGCAGTAGTTACCCACTGCTTACACCACAGTTAATATGCAATAAAGAAGAAATCTCTGTCCCAGGACGTGACATTAGAGCTGATCAGTGCCAAAGCTACAGACCATAAGGACAGCTTCACACTTGCCTCAGCTAGTTCATGAATAAACATTCAATTCATTCAAATGAGTTCTATATTAACTAATTTAAATAATTTTCATTTTGCTTTGAATGGTAAACAGATCTATTCTGCCAGGATAGTTGAGTTTGCAATTCAAATTACACACCGATTTGTAATGAGAAAAATATAATTAATGGCAAAGCTTGAAGTAACTACAATTTTACTCCTTTGATTTCCTGTGGAGGAGGGGGTTGGAGCACGAAGCTCACAGGCACACGTGCACTCACATCATCCTGCCATAAACCAAGACATTTTATTGCCACCTCAGGTATTCCTGATCTGGTGATTGCACCATCACGTCACAGGAGGACAGAACATGACTTGACATTTTACTCACAGGCCACAGGCACCATGATGCAACTAACATCACCCCATAAATAACAGTGCAGCAGTCTGTAAATTAATCAACTTCCTTCGATTTGGATCATAAACTACAATTATTTGGCAGCCGCCTCTTAAAAGCTCTGTGTGTGCTGGACTTTAAATCAAATTCTATTGATCTGCTGAACTGAACCAGCCCATTTTGTTGCATCTCTCTCCCATCTAATGAAATTCTTTGTCCCATCACTCTACCATTCTTGTCTGGCATCACATTTACGAGTTGAGCACCGATCAGCCCAACCTGACACGTAAGCAGAAACAAAGCACTGTCCCAGTGCTGTCATTCTGGCTGTTAAACAAGTCCATTTTGGCAACTCTGCTTTTTAACCAAAGCCTTCAGCTCCTGATTAAAATCACAGCCTAATGACAGACAACCAGCCCCAGCCACGCTGTCTGCACGGTCCAGCCAACAGATGCACTCACTGTGATCAAGATGTGCAGAACTGATGCCTTCAGAACTGGGTCCATGCTATTTAAAGCTGGGTTTTGTCTCTCCCAAAGGTTTGACAACAAAATAAAAGTGCAATTCTAGAAAGGTTTGAAAAAATCTCCACAGAGTTCACAGAGAACATCAGTTTCTCTTTGCCTAATGCGTAGGTCCTATGATTCTGTAAGTCTTGAAGGCTCAGATCCTCTTGGGCATTTTAGATGCCTCATTTCAAAATATGAGCCAAGCTCTTAAATCCTTAAATCTCTTTTGAAATAACAAACCATGCATTTAATTTATTCTTTTTGAAAATTATACTGTGACATACAACAAAGTTTATTCACTGAAAATGGGAGTGGGAGGGGGAAAATAAACAAACAAAAAACCCCAAACTAACAGGGCAATTGCCCACATTCAGCACCTTGGTGTACAGTTACCTCACCCACCAGAGAAGAAGGGATGTAAGACACACTGCACACTTGCAGTCATTCAAGCAAGGCAATTCCCACAGAGTGGCCACGACACAAAGGGCAAATTCCAACAGATCCATGAAAAGCAGTTGCCTCAGGTTGTAAGGGAATTGTTATTTCCTATTATGACATTCAGTAAGTTCTCTTACCCCCCTGACCCTCACATTTGAGATTTAGTCTGTAGCACTGTACACCTTTCTGGTAACGCTGATTGTAATCCACAAAATAAAATGTCTTTTAAGAGGCCAATAAAATAAAATACCTCACCCCTCTCACATCAGCTTGATTTACTGGTGCTAAGGCAAGAGATTTCTCAGCCGTATTTCTCTTCAAGACTTTTTTTTTTTTTTTTAAGCCATCAATCTTGTGTTTATTCAAAACACACAGACCAGAACAAAAAGATAAGTTTAGCTCACAGTTGGGCATATGCAAGGCAGGAATGTCAGCTTTGATTCAAAGACTGTCTACAGCTCACTTCAGGGGGAAGTCAGGGAACACTTACTCCAGGAGGATTCCCACGTGGCACACAACTGGCACAGGCACTGTTTTCAACAGCCACACACAGCAGAAAGGGAAAGAGTAACTTCAGCAGCAGAACCCTTAAATCAGACTTTCCTTAAATGTATGCACAAGCTGGAGGCTGAATACTCATCTCCTCTTCCCTTGATCCAGAATAAATGGGATATATGGCAGGAATACTTAGGAGCAACACTGACAATATGCCTCTGCTTGGAGCAATGTAGCAGCAAGGATACACCACAGCTGCTCTGTTGATGCACATAGCCTACATATATATATATTTATATTCTTATACACTGGTGATCAAATTGTATTATTAAAAAACTGCTCCACATGAGCCACTCAGGAACCTACAACACTTCCATTCAGCTGTTGTGCACCTAAGAGCTGCCAATCAGGACATGCCCTAACAACAAATGACCAAATTCTGCCGTCTTTAATCATGCAGATCTACTATTGGAATTTAAAGCTGCCTGAGTCTGGCAGTGGAAGGTCTTAAACTTTCAGGACAAACCACTTCTGAGTGTGAAGTCAGCTTCTGATTTTGATTACACCCAAACTGATCTTGCTTATTTAGTTTTTTTGCTCTTCTACAAAAACAGAACAGCTTTCTCCCCAAAGTGAAAATCACAGCATTGCAGTTCAGCAGTAAGAAGACATCTCCCTATGGAAGTGCCTTCTGTTGTTACCAACTAGGGCAAAAACACCTTTGCTGGAGGCTGATTGGCAAACAGAATCCTGTGGGGACCCAACCCTGCCCACATCACCCAACACCAGCTGAGGACCTGGAGTACCCATCCCAGACCAACCAGAAATCTGGAGATGAACCCACAGCCCAATACCAGAGCACAACCCTAACAAACCAGGCAGAACTCACCATCTGGAGGCATCAGGACCTTGTTGTTCTGCGTGCACCAGCCCACGGGGTGCAGGTCTGCTGTCATCACATCACACCAGAAGTCTGCCCTGCGGTCGTCCCCGTAGCCGCAGTAACGGAGCAGCAGGAGCTGCCCACAGGTGGTGATGATTGTAGCCACCCAATATGTGTCTGGGTTGCTCTTGTTGGCCACTTCTAATTTCATCCCTGGCTGGAAACTGCTTTGAAGGCTGATTTCAACCTTGCAAAATGAGAAAGGCATGATGTTACTTTTGCTGCTTGGCAGGGAGACCCGCTTCCCTCCCCTGGAAATGCTGCCCTTAAAGAGAAGCCCTGGGATAGGACATGATCTGATTGTGCTTTTAATCCAACCACCTCCCTGTCCATCAATATGAGCAGTTCCATTCCTACTTCACTGGCTCATATCCCATCACACAAGTCCCACAGGTTCCAAAGTGCAGGAGTGGTACCTTCAGGTGTACTACATCCAAGGGAGGACTGGCACTCATCTTCAATCCCTAAATGCCACTAATGCCTCCAATACCGTCAGCATAACTGAAATAAAGTTTCCTTTCCCACTGCACAGCACCATCAGGCAAATCACAGGACACAGCAAGGCACAAAGGTATGAAGCACCTCTAGGACTTAAGCCCAACTACAATAATTAGTCACATAACACTAAAGCACCTCTAGAGACTTGACAAGCATCAAGGGCTGAATGCAGTACCAGGGAGAACAAGGAGAGAATTTCCACTGCACCCATCCTCAGCAGCTCAAGCCTCAACCAATTCCCCCTCCCAGCACCCTGGAAAACAAGGTGTGACCAGTCACTGAAATAAGTAAATTGTCTGGGTCACTGTTCTGCCATCTGATAGAGACGTCACTTCCATTTATCTCAGCAGTGACAGGTCACCTGTAACTTGCCTTAGGACACTGGAGATGCTCGTGCATCTCTTTTGGGACACTGCTGATGAACACCAGGGCCTGTTGTAGCACTACCTGAGTTTCAAGGACCAGTGGGATGCCTGTAGCTGTTGCTGATAAAGAAGAGGTGGATGCCAGTGCACTGGTCAGGTGCCAGCCTTGTCTTCACAAAACCATCCAAAACATAACCTGTCACTCCTTAGGAAATGTTTAGGGACAGGTTGTTACAGGTTTCTTGGAACCTTATCAGCTACTGAATCTAGAGGGATTATAAATCTAGGTAAACCTGTCTCTGATTGACTTCCAACTGAAATAGCAGTTTAAAATAACTCTTTTACTTACAAAGATAAATACAACATGGTCTACTTGGTCAACTGAGGATTTCACAGACATGGGGATGCCAGTCTGCTGAGAAAACACTCCTCTGGCCCATCAGTAATCCCTCACTCATCCAACTCCAGTTTCTGCCCCCAGGGATGCCCACCCAAACCCATTTCTCATTTGCACTCCATGTGCCTTTCCTTGTGTGGGCACCTCCAGCAGAACCAATGCCCAGAGTCACAGAACAATTGAGAGGGGCCTTTGGAGATGGCCTAACGCTGAAGGTGGTCTGTGACACTGCTTTACTCAGCACTAAGACAGGATCTCAGCAATGCTCAGAGTCCTCATAAATAACCCAGGGTAACAGGCTGGCCCATGTCCCAGTACAAACTGGATCTCCTGGCCTCCTCCCAGTACAGACTGGCAGCTGCAGCTCAAAGCACCTGAGCCTGATGCCTGCAGAGAGTGATCCATTTGTTGGTTTTCTCCATGTGCTCACCATAGCACCAACAAGGCACTCCAGAAGCCAAGAGACTTGTGACTGGAAATCACATCAAGAGTAGAATCAGACAGATAATACAATTTTCTCTGACAGCTTTCAGGTTTTTGGCCAGATTTTGAGGATCAAGTTTCAGACTGTGAAGCAGTCACCAAGGACTGTTCCCAGCACCAATCTGTCCCACACTGACATTCCCAGGATTAAGGTGCTGTGAGACACTGCAGTCAACAGAATCAGCAGGATGAGCTAGGCATCTCCACACAACTGAAGACATCCTTAAGGGCTTCATGAAGCATAAAACTTTCTACTTAGAGCCTGGAGAAGAAATCTGGGACAAGATGCTCTCTCCAAACAGCTGCTGGATCAAGAATAAACTCCACAATAAGCATTCCCCTGCTAATCCCCAGTGTAGAGAATTATGGTACTTCACCCTGCAATACTCTGGGTTAACTGTTGTTAAAATGAAAGCAAAATAGGGAATGGAGGACTGTACTGGCTTTTCAGATCTAGGTAAAAGAGAGGTTTTTCATCCTTTAGCCCTACAAAACAAGCCACAAAATTACCTGGAGACAAAGGTGGTTTGACCAGGTGATCTCCAGAGGTGCCTTCAGATGCTGCTTGTGCTAACACAGAGCAGAGCACAGACTTGTCACTGCCACAGCAGTCTGCATGCTCCATGTTCACCCAGGAAAAGCACAGAGTCCCTGCTTCCCACACTTCTGAGACAGCATCTCCAGGCAGGAGGCTGAGAGGTGGTCTCCTATGAGCCACACTGAACTCTAGGGCTGAGTGACTCTGCCAGTCAGTAAATCAGGCATTAGAAGGAGCTTTGGGGAAATAAGACACTTGTGAGATTTATCTCTACAGGCTGGCATGGACAACAATGGATGTAGAGGGGAAAATAGGTGAAGAGAAAAAAAAATGAGTGCATTATAAGCAAAAGGAAAGACCAACACAAGCCCTGCAAAATGGAAAATTTGATGCAAAGGCAGAGGATAGGGGACTGGCACAGACACAGAACTCCAATCTGTGACTGCAAACACACCAATGACACCTAACACCGGCTGGAGGGCTACTCCCACTCAGGTTTTTGCACGTGTGGAGGGACAATTTCTCCCCAAAATGGTAAAACTCCACTACAGTCCTGCAGGGAGCCCCTGAAAACCAGAAGAAGGAACATGTACAACACCCACAAGGCGCAGAGGAAGCACGTACGTGTTTGAAGGAGGTGTGGGGAGCAGCACTGGCTCCTGTTTCCTCCAGGAACTCGTCCCAGTTGAAGTCTGTGTCCTCGATGCTGGAGCCCTCATCTGTTCAAAAGAAAAAAAAAATATTAAAAAAAAAAAATAAAAAGAGAGAAAAAGAAAAGCAGCCTAAAACACAGCCAAAGAAGGCAAAAGTTGTGTCAAAGAGTTCAGGGTGAGAATAGCAACCAGTATAAACATCAACAGAAGGGAAAACAGAAAGCTTGCTTTAAGGATCTGTGTTTTGACCAGCTCTTACTACGCTTTCAGCAGACTCTGGGGCTTTAGCAGCCAACACTGAGACCAGAAATGACTCTGCTTCCATGGCAGTGGGGGCACAAAACTGTCATACACTGCAACAGGCACTTGTGCTCTTTTATTTTGCATTTGATGACTCCCTGGCTGCGAGGGAGGTGGCTGCCTGCCCACTATCAAGGAGGTGCAATGTCCTTGTGCCCTCAATTAACAGCACTGTTAATTACAGCAGTGCCCCCGTAATAAATTAGAAGATGCTTCTGTTGGCTGAGCCATGTGCAGACCGAACACCCCAACCCTTGAGGTGGGTGAGACCCATTTTCACTCCTGCTACCTTTCCCCATTTTCACTCCTGCTACCTTTCCTCTCCTTCCTCAGCATCACTGCACCCATAAATGTAAGATAAAGCCCCCAGGCCTCCCTCTTCCCCCAAGGCTACAGCTGCTTTCCCCAAACCCCTGAGCACACCTCTCTAGACCCCTACTGCATTCTTACTCCCTGCTCCCCTTCAGATTTGGGGCTCTGTATCCTCTCTCCCCCATGCACACACTGCCCCACACAATCCCTCCCCACAGGAAGGACTGGACATGACCACTCTTTCTTTTCTCCCTTTATAACCTCACTGTGGCAGAGCCAAGGCCCCAAACCATCTCTGAAATGCACACAGCAATAATTAAAAATAAATCTTCTTTCAGTTACAGAAAATCAGCCAAATCTGATTGTTTTCATTTTGTTCCCAAGCAATTTCACAAGCCCAGTTTCACATCCCCAGAGCAAAAATATTTACAGTCTAGCAATGAGATCTTTGCAATAAGCATTTATCAGGCAAACTCTGCGAGACCCTTTACCTGCCCAAACATTCATCAGTGTGGTCATGATGTAATTAAAGTGACTCATGACAAACTGAATTAAGAACCCTCCCCAGACAGTTTTATGAAGAAAAAGGCAGGGTTAATTTATTGCAATTATTGCTACAGGTCTCCAGTTTCCAGGACCAGAGAAAATTATGTTGTGTAAGGGGAATCTCTCATTATTAAAAGGGGAAGACACAATTTTTATTTGCTGCCTGTGGCACCAGATCCACATAGGTGAGGGGGAAAAAAGGGGATCAGAAGAGGAGTTTTGAGACAGAGCTGGTGGAGGGTAAAGATCTGTCTGGGAGTTCAAAGCTGAGCTGTCAACACTGTTAAACACTTGCACGCTCCTGCATCAAGTCTGACTCCTTGCCCTAAACTCAAATCATCTCCTTAAATATTGAGATGCAAATCAACATTTACTCCAGTGATAAAGAGTCTACCGGATGACTCTTCAACTCAGTAAGAAATAACCCAATTCAATTATTACAATCCAAAAATAGACTAATTCATCGCAGAATGAAGAATGGGCTTTGTTTTGACTTTTGCAATCACTGCAAAAACCTTCAGGCACAGAAGCTGGCTCTAGTTGAGATATCTGACCCAGAATGAGGGGTTTGTTCAACCTTGACTGAATGATAAGCCACAACATAACCACAAGGTAGGAGCTTGGTGGAAAAATTCAGTATCATGCAGGCAGGCAATTTAGATGAACAGGGATATTTTTCAGCCTTCATGCCTGCAACCCTGCAGAGTTAATGCTATAGAGAAGAGTTGTGTGCAGAGATTTCTGAAACCAAGGATGTTAGTCCATCAGTAGATGGGCAGAGATGATTATCCATTCCAGGTTTAAAATAGCTTAAGCAACTTTTTACCCTGAACAGAACCAAGCCCCATCCAACCAAAAGTCAGAAACACCTGACATGAAAAGCTTTAAGTGCTTAATCCCTTCTGCCTCATTGCTCCCTGCTCCTGCATCCACCTGTGTCTGTGGGGTTGGGATGGGCTGCTCCAACAATCCCAAGGGCATTTCCACCTCAGGACATGGACAGGACTTTTGGAACAGGCTGCCCAGGGCACGGGTGGAGTCACCACCCCTGGGGGGATTTAAAAGTCACACAAATGTGACACATGGGGACATGGCTTAGTGTGTGGCCTTGTCAGTGTTGGGGGAATGGTTGGACTCAAAGCTCTTAGACATCTTCTCCAGCCTAAATAATTCTGTGGGGTTCTGTGACTTCCAGCTCAGCCCTGGGCTCTCTTCTCTCCTGGTCAGGTACTTCCATTTCAGAGCATGAGCCCTTTCCTTCAGCCCAGGATGCTCTCTGTGTACTCTCAGTTTTTATTCCTGTTTTTGCTCTAATTGCCTGTGTTAGTCAAGGCAAGATCTCCTTCAGCACCTGTCCCCTTTTCTCCAGCCCTCCTCGGCAGTCTTATGGGAAAGATTAATACCACAGAGCGTAGGAACTGAGTTTTTCCATCAGTTCAGTGCATCTCCAGCCCTTGCAAAGAGCAGTGTCTCCAAGAGGGTCAGAGTTTTCCCCAGAATCTGGAAAAAGCTTTTTAATAAATATAAACAGATGCTACTTATGGATGTATCAAGTCCTTCACAACCTTATTAACCCTGACCTACTCTACCACGGGCCAGCACAGAGACTCTCACTGGTAGGTTCTTTCACATGCTGCCCAGCAAAACTCACAACAGCACCTGTTTAACAAAATACCACCCAGATCTCTCCTTTCTAAACCCAAATTAGGAGGCTTCAAGGCCCGGAGGTGAGGCAGAGTGAGAGCTGCAGCCTTCCCTCCCTGTCAGCTCATTCCTCTCTGACACATCACCAGCCCGGCTCCTCGACCATGTTTTATCTGCAGACTTTATCAGGAAATTACTTTTACAAGGTCTGTAAAAATAATGTCAGAGTACACATTTATCACAGCATCAGTGGTTTATTTTGCTTCATTTCACCACAATGAATTCTGAAGGGACTGTATGTTTTCAAAATGTTTTTTTAATGGACTTTGTTCCCTGCTGGAATTCTGGCAGGGGGGCATTCAGAAGAGACACGGGGATGAGACCAGCCCAAAGGTCCCAACACCACCCACACATTCAACAGGGCTGCACAGAAATCTCCTCAGCCATCAGAAAAACCCAACTGCTGAGGAGCACAGGACACCCTGAAAGGTGATAAATCTGGCATTAACCCTCTTTTACATACCAGCTCTCTTTCCAATTATTGGTACTTAGGTCCAGAGCTTTTCCTTAATGAAAGAGTCAAGGCTGGCTGGTTTACAATACGGTGATGTATAAACAAGCCCAGGATGGCAAATAAAATCAACAAGTCATTATCTGCAAGCCTCTCAATGGCTTTAAAGTGCTCATGCATTGACACTATAAAAATGCAACTGTTCCAGCTGTTAACAGCCCCCTGGGATGTTCAGCTATGAAAATGAAAAGGGATAAAAGACCCAAACCCTGTGGCTCCAGAAAGACAGGTTTTTTTTTTTCCAGGATTCACTGTAGGAGAACGTGTTTAAGGCAAATTGTTTAGACATCTTATTTATAGCACCTAGATACACATACATGACTTTTTGAATGAATAGAGCACTGAAATGCTCCTACAACAGGAGTGGAGAAAGGGAGACACACAGATACCTTATCAACCACAAACCTCTGACACAGCCTTGGGAGAGCCATCAAAATCCTTATCCCCACTGAAATTTAGGCATTGCAGGCCAGTTCTTACTCCCCAAAAAATGTCTATGGTTGGCCAACTGAACCTCATTTTAGAGGCTCCTATCTCTCTCCCACAGATAAAAATAGATCCAGTGGTGACTAGATCAGCCCAGACATGTCCACTCTGGAAAGGCAAGGATCTGGTGTCCAAGGAAACAGGAAAATTACTGAGCTGCTACAAGAAGTAAGGAAACTGAAGGCTGAGTGGCCAAATTTCTGACATGCTGAGGGAGAAGCAGGGAAAAGCTTAGCTCAGAAAGAAAGTAGGTTAGGTCTAGCCATAATGTACTTTTTCATCATATGACACAGCCTCCTCTTGCTAGGGCTGGATATGGGAAATTAAAGCACCTGATTCCATCAAAAAATCACCACACAGTAGCATCTACTTTTCTGCATCTACCATAGAACATCCAAATTTAGCACAGCAAATTCTCACACCTTCAGGAGCCCATCCCAGAGCATTACAAAGCATCCAGTCAAGAGCACAAGGACAACATGTGACCAACTCTCCTCTCCTCAGTGTTTGCGAAGCCCCCTCACCTGAAGGAGTCCAAAAACATAGGAAATGAGAATGAAGGAAATGAGGGGGAAGGTCAAAACAAAGGAGAAACGCTCTAAATTTCATCTCTCTTAACCACAAAACTTCAACAGAATAAAAAATGGTGGAGAAGCTGGGAGAACTCATTATGATGCCTTGGGAAAGGTTTTCTATGGCTTTTTGTTTAAATTTTGAATAGCTGATACATACTGCAGATGAGGTCCAGAAGAAGAAAAGCTCTTATTTCCCATCAATCACAGGACACAGTCTGATCCCTAAGACCCAAAAAAGGGCTTGGAGCTGTACAACCATTCCCAATGCCTCCCTGGCTCCCAGCTCTACCTGTGAGGAGCTGCAGCAGTGACAAGGACTCGTGGGGGTGAAGGGGAGCTCACCTGAATCAAACTGCTCTCCGTCACCGTTGGCCGGGCTGGGATCCTTCTCGGGGGAGAGGGGCTGGGTCTCTCTCATGCTGGCAATGAAGGATGCCCTCGTCTCCATGGCTCAAGGAACAGGCTTTGCCTTCCTAATTCATCCTGCAGCAACGAGGACAAGCTAAAAGGAGAATTAAAAAAAAACAGTGAGTGATTTGTTCTACCTGAACCAACCCATTCTCTTTCCTGATGGTTTTCATGTCACCCTATATTGGTACAGTTGGGGTGAAAGATCTTAGACATCTTTTCCAACCTAAACATTCCTGGTGGTGACCCTTCCATCCTGCTCTTGTCTCCAACCTCAAGCTGGGGTTGGATGAAAATCACAACAAAGGACCTTAGTGGCAATAATATCCTGAGAGCAACAGCAAAAATAATAACAGAGCAAATAATAAGGTAATAAACAGCATCCAGAGGCTTCACATCTCAAAGTTCTCTCCAGCTCCCAATGCCACCAACAGAGAGAGAAGATTCAGCCCACAAGGCAGCACAACCCATGCTAAAAAACCATCTCTACCATCTCCCAGCCATTTCAGGCCTTGATTTCCAGCTTTCTGATGGCTAACACGGTGTGAGATGTATCTCACTCCATAAAGATTCAAACTTCCAAAGTGGGAGACCTGTGGTAATCAAACAGAGGAAACACTAAAGCAAACAGTCATGAGACAGATACTGGAGTAATTCTAGAAAATAAAACTGAACATGCGAAATGCAGATATCTTCATAAAATAGTGCTGGCTGCAACTGTTTATTGAATGAGGACTGACCTAAAGTAACTATACTGGTTTTAACATTCAACAGGGCAGCAAATACTAACCAATTTTAAATTGAGTTGTGTTAGCAGAGGAGTTTCTTCTAGAAGGAGTGACCATAGTAAATTCAAAGTGGAATAAAAACACACAGAGATGAAAAACAGTATAAGGAAGGGCACCCAGGCTGACCAGATCTTACATCAGACACCAGACTAAATGAGAACTGCATTTCCAGCCACACCAAGCCACCAGACAAGCAATACCCCGAGATACACCTTTAGGAGTAGATTAAAAAGAACCCCAAAGTGAGATTTTCAGTAAAACTCCGAGATGCCGAGGAATTACAATGTGTGAAAGGACGACTGAAAAAGAGAAACCAAGAGCTGGGGTTATGGGCACAGAGGGAAGCAGCTATTCACAAAAGATATGATAAAGCAAAGACAGGCAGTAGGGAAGGTGTGTGTCCAGAATATCTGATGGAGAGGACTGGTCCTGCTTATTAGAGGAGCCTCCAAATCCTGCATGACAGACAGGACTGTGCTGGCAGCACCACTGCCAAATGCTCTGCAAAATGTGTGACTAAAAGTAGGAAAGAAGTTTACTGCCAGAGGCCAAGCAAAGCAGGATGTAATAAGATTGTAAAAATATATGGGATTTTTTCAACTTTTACTACTCTGGAGGCATATTCTAGAAGACTAGATATGATGGTTATAAAACAGAAAGGAGGAGAGTGTTCTGCCGTGGGTTTCTCACTCCCAGTTTTTAAGGCCGCTCCCATGGCAATTTAAAAGAAGAAACGGACGTGTGTGAGCAGCTATATTAGAACTGAAAAAGATGAGGAGCATGTCAAGTGTCTGATATCCATTAGCTAGACCATGGTAGGACTGTCTGCTGGAGCAATCACAGCTGCAAACCTGCAAAAAAACATGGGTGTTTCACAAAAAAATCACTGGTGGAAGCAAATTACAAATGCAGGTGATTCAACCCCCACTTAAAGCTCTTCAGGCAAAGTTAGAAATTTTAGCTCCCCACCCCAAAGGAATCTGCTAATGAAAGAAAAAAAGAAGTATTTTTAAAAATGAAGATCATAAACCAGCTCAGAGCAATATGATCACTGGTCTCTTCATAAAGTGCTCAGTAGAATTTAAGTACTCCACAGATATGACCCTTCTCCCACTGCCACTACAGCACTTCATCTTTATTCTTTGTTGACATGGAACTCGCTAATGAATTAAGTGTATTATAGACTCCGAGTATTCTGAGTGCAGCTAACCTCAGAACATACACATCACTCATCCCCAGTGTATATTAAGTTTCAATTAACCATGAAACTAGAAGCAATCAGTTTACTGAAAGTCAAAAAAACCCACTTCTCCTTTGGTAGACAACACTTCCATAAATATCATTAATAATAAATTAGCTAAGTATCAGGACTTTACATCAGGCTTGTTAAATGTGAGAGGAGGGGAGATGCCAGCTGAAGCTAAACATTGGGTGGATGTGGTTGTTTTAATTTTTGCCAGGGACCAGACAAGGATGGAAGATAACCTGGGTCTACCATAAAAAATTTAAAGAATAGAGAGAAACAGAGAGATCAATTTAAACACAACAAATCCATCATCTTAAACAGAGCGCAGGGGTAACAATATAGATACTAAGAAGAAACATAATCTGCTTGGTATTGTAGTTAAATCTTGTGATGCCTCTATGATGCTGATAAAATAAAGTTATGAGCTGATAAAAAGCTGAAGGTGCCCAGACAACAAGAGTATCTGCTCTTTTGCTTTTTTTTTTTAACACAGCCAAGCCTCAAATCTGCCACGAGTGGGACTCAAACCTTGGATCATGGAATTTCCGATCAGCAACAGAAAATGGATGGACAAAATCAGCAGGAACCTGCCCAAGGTGTCTGTAACACAACTGGGACCTATCTGGGACTGGGTTTGAGCTCACTTCAATTAAAAGGGGGAAATACAGAATCTCTCAGGCATATTCAGCAACATCAACCGTTTTGGGTTTTTAAACTCTATTTTAATGTGTTTTTTGCTTAAGCTATGGACAACTTGCTGGTTTTGAAATATCATGTCGAGAGCATCCACATCCCAAGGAAATTTGATCTATTAGAAGACATTACCTGGATTATTTTGGGAATTACAAGTTTACCAGTTATGGTAGGAGAGCACTTCAGTATTTTCCCAACACCATGTGACAAGAAGACCAAACTCTTATGCAAACACCAGCTTCAAAATAGCTCTGAGCTTTAGTGTTGATATAACTAACTAGCAAAGAAAGCTGACACAGGGTATTAATTTTTCGCTTCTTATTAATTGCTGCTAATTAACACTTCAAACAGAGTCCCCAGCCATACTGTTAACAGTAGCACACTGGCTGGCCTGGAATCATCAACATTACACAAGCAGCACACACCACTGTACTCCAATTCCTCTGCCAGTGTGAAATCCACTGGAAACCAAATCAAGGACCACTAGCCACACTGCCAGCCTGGGAACAAGTTGATGGGAAACAGCACCAAAAGAGGCTCAAGGTGACATTACACCAGGCAGGAGCACAAAGGAAAATTCTATGAAATGCATCTGAAAGAGCAGGGAGGGGGGAAATTCCCTGGTTTCAGATCCCTTGCTCATTGTTTCTGCACAGTGGTGGCTCAGACTGATCCGATTCTTCCCCCCACGCAGCTCCCATTCCCTTGGTATTTAATTCAGATCCAGGCTCTTAACTCACAGGCAGGAAAAGCCAGGCAATATAATAAAGAATCTCTTTTATTTCCTTCTTCCCACGGCTGTCAGTCTCAGCCCTGCCTTTATCTCCACCATGCTGCCTTGTCATCTGTATCAATATTGGTTCTTTGTACAAGCACAGCACTGGCTTCCTCACACCATTTTACATTTCTCATCTCCCGTCAGCTCCATCCTGGTTTTTCTTCCTTTGGAGTAATTCTCTGTAGGGAGAGGTGCCTTACCCACACACAAATCCAGCACCCCTAGGGCTCTTCCTTAAAGCTACTCCTTAAAAACTTACTTTCTACTGGAATGCACACTTGGGTAACCAGGATTGACACAAGGAAGACAAAAAAGATCCTGCATCCTGGAAGCCTCTTGCCTGAATAGTGAACCAGGTGTGCTGATGTAATGCTGAGTCCTGAATGGTGGGGAAATAAATTCCACTGCTTTCCCAGTGATCTGGGATTGATTTTGGCCCCTCCAAAATGCAGCACCAGACATTGACTGGAGATGGTCCCACCTCTCATCATGGTGACACTTGAGATAAGCAGCAGGGCTGCAGGGTCAGAGAATCACAGAATGACCTGAGTTGGACAGGACCCACCAGAATCATCAAAGTCCAGCTCCTGGCCCTACACAACATAACCCAAACAATCCCACCACGTGCCTGAGAGTGCTATCCAAATACCTCATGGTCTCTGTCAGGCTTGGTGCTGTGACCAATTCCCCGGGGAGCCTGTTCCAGTGCACAGCCACCCTCTGGGGGAAGAACCTTTTCCAAATACCCAGCCTAAACCAAGGCAAGGAAAATCACATCCAAAAGATGACTGACTTAAGTGGTTCAAATCAAACACCTGAAATTCATATGAGATGAACAACCTTCAGGGGGTTCCTGCTCTTGTACAGCACCTGCAAATGTTTTAAACATCCAAATTTCCCAGCAGACAAGCTGAATCAGTCACAGAATGGCTTGGATTGGAAGAGGCCATAAAGATCACCTGGTTCCAACCCTGCTGCCATGGGCAGGGACAACTTCCACTGGACCAGGTGAAGGGAGATGCTCAGATGGCCATGTGGTACTGGTCCTGTTGTGGAGCAGGAAGAAGGGGATCTCATCCCTGTGGGACATGATCCAGGATGCACTGCTAGTGGCAGCCTGCCACAGTATTTACATCCCTGAACATCTGCACAATGCAGTGGAAGCTCATTCAAAAGGGCTATTGAACACATCAAGTAACAGTTTCACCTCCTAGAAAAAGGGCCTGCCTCTCCTCTCAGACAAAGTACCAGTTGGAAACCTTTTAAGGACATTTTCTTCCAAATTCCTGTGAGAGTTTTTTATTATTTATTTGAGAGCTTCACTCACCAAATGTTTTCACTTATATCAACTGACAATTTCTCTTTCATACTGAAGACCCCACAGGATTTTAATAAGGGAAATTTACTGCTTTGAACAGCTCTGTGTTGTACTCTGGGGTGGAACAGACAAATCCCATGTACTCTGGAGAACCAGGAATGTTCACAATATTCAAATACATAAAAAACAGCTGAATGGGGAAAGAATATAATCTGTTTTCCATGTTCATGGTGGATTGAAGAAGGCAGCTTCGTTTAAACTGCAGGGAGAGGACATGATTTGGGCAGGAGAAGAAATCTACTAATAATGAATCTGGTGAAGAAGCAGGATACACTGCAACAGAGGCACAGAGCTCTGCTTTTTGGAGGAGTTAGGATGCTAACCTGTCCAGAAACTGATCTTGGTAGAGTTAATCCTGCCCTGGGGTAAGGGCAGAGCAGGGATGGTCTGGATTGTCTATCCCAAAGCCAGAGAAGGACAGGAACCAAACTTCTCTGAAGACACATGGTGGAGAAGGGATTGTGCAACGTGGTGGCAGCCCCTGTAACTCAGCCCGTCCTTGCTCTCCTCTCTTCTTGCACTGCTGCCAAAAGCTTCACACTTTTGATGCCAGCAGAGACAAACATGTTCCACAAAGCAATTTTCTCACCCTCCCTACCTGGCACGCTCCGGAGTCCGGGAAACACACAGAGATAAACAGTAGTAAGATAAGATAACAGAAAGTAAAATAAACCTAATTAGAGACTCTTAACTTGTTTACAGTAAAGAGCCCTGCAGTATTAAGAAAAAAAAGAGGGAGAGATGACAGGCAGACACCCAGGCTTGGATACACATCACCCTCTTAGCGGTCCTGTGTGTAAATAAAACCTAAGGACTTAGAGATGGACTTCAAGCCAAAACCTGCCACGAACTTCTCCAAGGACTAGATCAAACTCCAAAAATTAAAGCACTTTTTCATTCCACTTTCCTTCTACTGAGTGACTTGAACATTTTATAAGCAGGGGCAAGAAGGCATTGCTGCCCCACCTGTACTCCCACCGTTGCCCCTGTGAACCCTGCACATCCCCACCTTCAGCACCCCACAAAGCACGTGTCCCAAGGAGAGGGAGGTCACCACATACTAACCTTTCTTGTCTCCAGCTGTTCTGTCACCCAACAGGTGTCTATCACCTTCTTCATGACTCAACAGGCAATGTCCAAATGGTGCCCTCTACTTTGGTGAAGCATTCCTAACCATGCTAAGCACCCAACATACACCGACTACTTGGAAATATGGCATATTTAAATTTGGCCATCTTCTAAAGCTCTCAGCTGAATCAGGGCCATCAAGAAGATTGGGACAATGTCCTTGATGCCCTTTATAACAGGAAAGAGAACTGCATGGAAGAAGCACAGCAAAAACCATGTGCAACACTCTGTCTTCTCCCACCTCTGTGATTGAAATGGAGCTGAAACCAGGAAGCCTTTGAGATGGGTAACTTGAAGACACGGAGCTGCTTTATCATCCTGAGACACCACATCCTGTTAGGCAAAATTACAGAACAGAGGGGTGTGGGCTGCAAAGGACCTTAAAGATCACCGAGGTCCAACCCCTGTATGTGATGCTTATCACCTCAAAACACACCAGCCACATGGACCAAATTAATCAGTCAGACCCCCTGAGTGGGACCAATCAGCCCAGTGACAGAAGTCACCCAGCAGGAAACACAAAACACTGTTTTCACGGACTTAATTTAGAGCCCAATTCAGAAATCCCTCATCAACCAAACTCCCATTGTCCAGGGCAATCAGTTCAGCCTTCTATGTCTTTGCAGCAGTCAGAGCCGTTTTCAAAAAAACAGAAAAAAGAGAAATACAAGATGCAAACCAGAATCCAGGAAACATCTGCCATTTGATTCCAACAGTTTTTAGGAAAAAAAAATGATATTTTAGATCTTGGCACTGTTTGGTTCATTTAAACAGCACAGCTGATCAGCACTTGGGCTTAGCCTTACACACACTTAACATCCCCGTCAGTGCTTTACATCCAGAAGCAGCTTCGCTGACTGGCAGGATCTGCCAAAAAAAGAAAAATTAAAAAAAGATCCTCACAACCATCTCCAGACACCTCACAACTAAACAGCAGGAAGAGGAGGACCCTTCCCTTTGCCAAGCACATGTGAGGGCAGCCAGCAGAGCCCTGCCAAAGTCTATCCAGAACCAAACTGCACAAGACATTTTAACTTGTAGAGTCCTACAAGTCACATTAACGGGGCTAATTCCACCTAATTTCTCCAAGGTAAAACAAATCGGATTCCCTTTACCATGAACATGAGAACTGCTGCAAAACATCCAGGTTTAATGCCTCACCACCATGCCAACAAAGCATCTTGGAGCCTGATCTTAAACTTGCACTGAGCTCCCACACTCAAAACACCTTCCAAGAATCAGTTAATTTTTGCTTTCTCCTGAACTTTCTTTAAAGATGTATTTTTGATGCACCTAGGAGAGCTATGGCTTTCTACCCAAAAGTCTCCACGAGAGACTTATGACCCTTTAGACTTTAAGCATCCTCAGCCTGTGGTTGTCCTGTCTGATCTCCTACACATCAGGAGCAGGCATAACGTCACCTGCTGGATTTTAGGAGGGAATTCCACTTCCTTGCCAAGCAAATAAATGCCAGACTTTCTAATTAACTGATATTCAAATTGGGTCTCAGAACTTTACCCCAGAAAAGATGTCTCCTTTGCACAAGCCACCCACTGATGCTAAGAGTATTAGTCATTGAAGCAGGAATTGGGAGTAAAAATAGCAAGGATTCTGCACATACTTTTTTTAAGCCTCACACGTACTCAGAATTGATCTCTGGGTCAGCTGTCAAGAAATGCTTGGTTTGGGGCTTTTTTTCCTTCCTTTTTATTGCCATTTTATTTTAGATCAACACTTCTGATTCATAAAAATGGGAGTAACTGTGAACATATTTTCCAAATCAGCCTTCACAAGAATGCTTTGTTGAGGTCTTACAAAAGGCCAATCTCAAAATAAACTTTTTCAGGAGTTTTTTAAATGTCAGTGGAGAAGTCTTCACTATTATTTCTGTATTTCCTTATTTTGCAACTCAAACATTTTTAACCACTTTAGGAGTCATACCCCAAGACAGAGAAAATAAAGGAAAAAGAAATCTGCTGGCAAAAAACCCCACAGGATGGATCTGACAGGTTTCATCAGGGTCTGTCATGCAAAGATCAACAGTTCCAAATGATGAATTTTAAATATTGACAAGGCACCATCAGCTACTCTAATCCTAAAAAACCACCCTGCTTCTAGAGACCAGATGTTACAACGACAGAACAAACTCATACTTGCAGGTGGCATCACTATTATCAACAGCATTTCATTTTCAGCACTGAGGACCCTGCTGCACCAGCTGATAGACTGCAACAATATTGATAGTATTAAAATACTTCTGACACCTCAGGTCATCCAAAACATGGAACCTGTGGTCATCACATGAATTTTTTTTCTGTGAACCCTCATGAACACACCTCTGGCTCCTTTGCTTCAAGTTTCATCTGTTACAAGTTTTTGAGTTTTTCACAACTCCTTTATCGCTTGGAGACACTCAGGAACAAGCCACCTCCTTCAACCATCACCATCCTTGAAAACCTCCCCAGATGCTCTCCATGCCTCTGCTTACCCCACACCAAAATGAATTTAACCAGTGAAATGCCCTTCAAGACTCACAGAAACACAGAATGGTTTGGGCTGGAAAGGACCTTAAAGACCATCTCATTCCAAGCCCCTGCCAGGGACAGGGACACCTTCCAATATCCCAGGTGTCTCAGAGCCACATCCAACCTGGATTCGGGCACTTCTAGGGATCCATGGGCAGCCACAGCTTCTCTGGGTAACCTGTGTCAGGGCTCACCACCCTCACAGCCAAGAATTTCTGCCCAATATCTGTTGGAGAAACAAGGTGGCACCTTCTCTACCTGTCCCCCAGGGATGTCCTGTCCTTCAGCAAGGCCAACATCACATCCCCTCACTCATCTCAGACCAGCATCCCATGGCTGTCAAAGGCCAGAAACAGTGACACAAAATACACCAGCTCAGCACAGCACAAGCCAGGAGAGGGGGAAAAGCACCCCCAGCCTAAAGCGTTGGCAGGGCTGGTGTTTACCCTATTTCTAGTAACACTTCCATAAAGTTTTAATAAATGCTTCATTAAAACATCAACTGTCTGTCCAGCTAGTCAATTATCTCTCATAATCACAGCTATATAACTGTATACTGTCTTCTACAGATGTTCTTACATCTGTGCAAAACACTCTCCACCTCTG
This sequence comes from Poecile atricapillus, assembly GCF_030490865.1. Lineage (NCBI taxonomy): Eukaryota > Metazoa > Chordata > Aves > Passeriformes > Paridae > Poecile > Poecile atricapillus. Next base: position 4,496,567 of record NC_081288.1, read on the forward strand.
CCACATGTAACATCTGTTGAATATTTGCAAATGTTTTCTCAATATAGAACTGAAATTACACTGTCTTGCTTATGATGCATTTACTGTCCCACTACCCTGTGCAAGCCTTAAAAATCATTAAAAAGGTATTTCCTGGCTGTGTACAAGGTACCAATCTCTCGATAGCTCTTTGCTGTATTTATTTAAATGGCTTTTAGACTTTTCACTTAGTAACAGATTACACCGAGCCTCCATCTTATCGCAGGAGTTATTAGGACCTAATCCTTTATAAGCACTGAAGTTATTAGACTTGTGAGGATATTTTCTTCCCTTTCATAAATAATCTGTTGGAGAGAAGGAAAAAAAATAAAAAAAGGAGGAAAAAAAGCCACTTGCATCCCTGCTCACCCAGGCAACAGTTCCAACCCCAGAGAATGAACCTGCATCACCTGCCCTTACTTTGCCAGCAGCAAAAGAAATCAAATTTGTTTTCACCTAAAGGCTTCTAGAGAGGGAAAACAAATTGCACTAAATCCTGGCCAGCACTCTTCTCTGCTACAGCAGGAAGAAACGCCTTGGAGAAGGTTTGACCCATGTTCAGCTTTCCAAAGCTGCTTCTCTGCTCAAGACACAAGGTCACCACTCTGCTACCACACTTTCTTCCCCAGAGCACCAGGGGCACAAACTGATTTTAGAAACTGTCCTGTCCAAGGGACAACAAAGTTGGAGATGAGGACATGTACGGGGGGTGGAGAGGGAAGATCCCTTCCCCTTCTGCAACCGCTTCATCCCTTCCCACCCCAAAGAAAACTCCACTGGCAGCTCTTGGATTTTGCCACCCAAATCCCACCACAGTTTGATAACTGCCTTCCAAGACTCTCTGCTTGTAATTAATGCCATTTTCTGCTATTTTGAAAAAAAAAAAAAAAATCACAATTTTGCCCCCATTTTCTCCTCTGCCCCCCTCCCCACCACCATAGCCTGTGATGTGAGTTTGCTGGATCCCTGAGCCAGCTTGGTCCTGGCAGGGCTGGAGAAAGGAGGGGAAAATGGGTGGATTGATGGATCAGAGCCCTTTTGGAAAGGGAAACCTCACCCCACATGACAAGGTGTGCAAACAGCATCTCCAACTGTTCCTGCTAAATAAAATCACAGCCAGGCTCTGGGGAGCATCTCCAAGAGGGAAACGAGCAGCAGATCAGCTCTTCAGCCACTCCTGGATTCTCCCCGGCTCCTCCATCCACACCCAGGCACTGACAGCCTGCGATGCTGGAGCATCCCATCGCCTCCCACAGCTCCAAACACAGATCCCAAAGTTTACACCTTACAACCACGGCGAAACAACCCCAGAACTGCAGCACCGGGGGAGTTTCCACTGCCTCTGGGGCAGCCTCACTCCTCCGCTCCCCTGGAAAATACATTTGGAAAAGGCAGCCGGGAAGGGCACAAACAACTCCCGGAGAACTCTCTGCAAACTCCTGCTCTGCAAAAGCTGCGATTCGCCTCCGTCACCGGGAGGTTTTTAGGGTCTCTCTGCAAAAGAGACGCCGCTCGCACTGCCCGAGTCACTTGTCTGCCGCCCGAATTTCCGTGTGGAGCGATTCCACAGTGTTTTTGCTAAACAAAAACATGCAAAAAGCCCAAAAAAAAACCCCACCCCAGACATCCCCAGCTGACTGCGCCCAGGAAGGTTTGACAGCTCTAACAGGACATCTCATCCCACGACACGTCTACTGCTAATGCAAAATAAATCAGCGCTCAGTCTCCCGGCGCATTTTATTATTTTTTTTTTTCACATGGCACGCCTGCGATTTTGGCATTCAAAGGCAAATCGGCCGCGGTTCCAACTCCACACGTCCCTTCCCAGCACACACAAATGCCCCGATACTTTTCCCACCGCCGGGTCCTGCGGGGGGAGGACCCGGATTTGGGATCCCATCCTCATCCCTCCGCACCGAATTCACCAGCGCACCTCTCCGAGCAACAAAAGAGAGTTGAACCAAACGCGTGGCACCCCGCCTTCCCTCTTCTTCTCCTCTTAAAATGTTTATTTGCAGTTTTTTGAAGGCACCTTAACCCGCCATGTTGAACAAGCTTTATAAATATTCATTTACCGCAGTTCGGGAGCGCTACGGGAAAATATGTCTAGATCAGGGCTGCACATTTTGGCACAGCTGATCGCTTTCTTCTCTTTTCTTTTCTTTTTTTCTCCCCTTTCCCTCTCGCCTCCTGCAGCAGCTTTTTTCCCCCTCCCTCCTTTTCCCCCGCAGATTCAGAAGAAGCCCACCCGCACACCCAAAATAACTCTTTCCGAGAGATGTGCATCAGCCTGGTAAATCTAAAAGGAGGTCGCACGAGCATTTTGCAGGAAAGCAGAAAAACGACAGGTATAACTTAAAAAAAAAAAATAAAAAAAAAGAAAAGAAGAGACGGGCAAAAGGAATAATAGAAAGAAGAAATAAAATTAAAAAAAAGAAAAAGGAGAAGAAGCAAAAAAATAGGGAAAGGGGGGGAAGGGGGGGGGGGATGGAGATGGGAGCATCTAAAATGCGATCTGTGGAGGTAAAAAGCTAGCCCCGCGATGCAGCCGAGCGGTAGCGCGGAGCCTCCCGGGCCGAGGGGCGCAGGCGGGCAGCGGCAGCCGCGCTCCGAGCGCCGGTCCCGGCCGGGGGCTCAGCCCCGGCACGCCAGCACTTCCAGCAACTCCACCGCGGGCTCACCCTCTGAAAACGGGGGAAGGAAAAATATCCACACCCATCCCTCCGGCTATTTTAAAAATCAATCAATCAATCAATTAATTAATTGGATTTTTTTTTTTTTAACACATCTCGGAAAGGGGAAAGCGACTCTCTCCACCCAAGCGCTGCCAAACCCGATAAATAAAGTAAAGGGAAATGCCAGCCGGGAGGGCTTAGGAGGGGTGGCTGTGGGGCGCGGTGCCTTACCTGTGCGAGTTTGGTTTATTTCGGGGTGTTTTCCCCCTTTTTTCCCCCCGCGGAGCGGTGCGCGGTGCTGCGCGGAGCGGAGCCCAGCCGTGCCTGCGCCCGCACCCGCGGCAGGCTCATTCCAATATGGCATCCGCGCAGTGCGCATGCCTGCCCGCTCTTTTTAGGGGTTTTTTTTTCTTTCTTTCTTGCCTTTTTTTTTTTCTTTTTTTTTTTTTTTTTTTTTTGGTAATATTTAGCAACCAACCCCTTGGGTGACCTTTTTCAGCGGTTAGGAGAAAAAGGATTTAAAAAAAAAAACAAAACCACCAAAATCCGTAAAAATAATCACGCGCGCATCGCAACCCACACCGCCCCGGCTGCGCGCCCGCGGTGCCTCCGCGCCTTGAGCCGCGCCTCCGCCGGGGCTTTGGGCTCAGCGGGCGAGGGCAGGGATGGATGCAGGCGTGGAAGTGATGCCGCGGTTCGGCCGCGCTCCGCGGGGCAGCGCGCAGCGGCAGCCCGGGCCGGCGCGTTAAATGCCATCAAATACCCAGCCTTCAACAGCGGAGCGCTGCCTCCCTGCTTGCCCTCCCCACCGCTCCCCGCAACCTTTTATTTCGCTTTTCCTCCTCATTTCGTGTCGCCAAGAAACTTCCAGGGAGGGAGATGGGGAAAAGAGGGAAAACAAAAAAATGCGGCGCGTCCCTCAGCCCTCCCGTTCCCTTCGCTTCGCCGGGCTCCGGCATTACCTGTTTATTCCCTGTGGCAGGAAATAAATAAAATATATCAAGAAAAGCCGGCGAAGGTAAAGGCAGGGTGTAAAATCAACTGGTGGCCACCCTCCGCCCTCCCGGCGCGCAGGGACACGCAGAACTTTCCCTCCTTTGCTCCTCAGGTTATTGGATAGGGTTTTTTTCTTTGGGGTTATTTGATGGTTTTCGCTTTCTTTGGCGAGTGCCGGGCATTCAGCGGAATCGCGCTGCACGCCGGTGTGCGCGGCTGTGCTGGTGCGGGGGTGTTTGCACGTACAGCCACACTGCGGGATTTTTCAGATTGCATAGATATTCCCTTCCCTCCTCTCGAGAAAACAGCCCCGCTGCAGGGCTGGAAAATCACGCCAGACACCACTGCCCATGCCCCCCGCCCGCCTGGTCCTGCTCTTGTAGGGGGGGGTCAGAAAAGTCCCCTGGGCTGGGAGGGATGGGGATAAACCCGCACTCTGCAGCCGGGGTTTCTCGGGATGCTCCGACCGCGGATCCCACAGCTTCCCCTGGGCTGGGGGTGAATTTTGCAGGATTTTCGCCCCCCCCTTGCAGCCCTGCTTAGGGACATCTTTGCTGGGGATTTTTGGAAGCCCAGCTCCCGTCTCCCTGCAGGCACGATTGGTAGGGTTGGGGATTCAAATGGATGCTTTTGGAGCATCCTCCGAGAGGGCGGTTGTGGAAGGGCACACGCATTCAACAGGTCCGGAGGAGAGCAGAGGGAAGGGACACCCCGGTTTTGAGGCAGCAACGAGGGCTTTGTCCTTTCCACAAATTTCTTTTGGAATTAACCTCAAATGCTGCTGTGTCCATCCCCACACCCGGGGTGCCAAATTTATGTCACCCCTGGTGCTCAGACAATAGTGCTGTCTTCACTTTCCTTTCTCTGGTCATTCCCAAGCCGAGGTTTGAAGTTTCCAGGTTGATTTTGTGAGCGTTGCTTCTCGCAGGAGCAGCGAGGGTGATCTCACAGCTGGGGAAGTGCTGATTTCCCACAGATGACCCCAGCTCTTCTCTGCCCCATTACAACACCAGCACCCTTTTCACTGGCTCTTGCTGGGGATTCATCACTGAACCTCCCAAATCCTTCTCTCTTCCACTCTCTCCAATCCCTTTCTCTTCCACCAGCCTCTCATGGATTTTGTGCAAGAAGACAAGTGAGGAGTGGAATAAAGATGAAGAAATATTTTGATTCTGGAATACATTTGAGAGGATAGTAAAGACTGGAAGAAAAAGAGCAAATATTGCAGACGGTGTTTCTTTGCCACAATCCATGCTCTTCATTCACACTCTGAGAGGCCACAGGCATGGGCTCAGCCTCTCCTGTTCCAACAGATTTCCTGGAAAACATACAGATCAAGCAGTTTCTATTTTCAGGCTTTGGACTGGATGGGATTTCAAAACAGCAAGGGAACACCATCAGATCTTCAAAATAAGACCAAAAACCCAGCTAGATGTCAGGGCAGCATTGAAGTCCTGTTTATCCAGATGACTGTGGAAGTGGGTGACATTTTCAGCATGGTGACATTTCAAATTTTCAACATACTTTTGAAAGGAAGGTGCCCTGCAAATGCCGTATCTGTGTTCTCGCTTCTTTTAATCTGCTCTGACTTAGGTTACACTGAGATTCCTCTGGCTGCAGCCTCTCTTCATCTAAAGCTGGTGGCATCATCCAATTTAGGGACAGACACGGCCACAGTGGCTCTCACAGCATTTCAGGTGTTTCTCCCTCTCTTTTCCTTTAACACCAGATGCCTTTGTGCTTTATTTCCATTCAGCTTAAGAGGTCTTCTCAGAAGTTTTGGTTCCACTGTCTTCTCTGGAGCTTCTTCTTTCCTCTTCACATTGATTTTCTCTGTCCTGGCCTCTCTTAGTTTCATTTAGAGACTATTTCTGAAGCACTGATGAGGTTTAATTGGCCCTGTATGGAGAAATGTGGAAGAAAGCCTTCTAAGAGTTTGTGATCTAAATTAGGTCTGTAGATGATGTCCAAAGAGGTGGTTTGGAAAAAAAAAAAAAAAAAAAAGCAATTAAAGCTGAGGAACAAAATTCCTTTGGAACTTTTCTAAGTGGCTGCTACAACAAAGCTCACAGATATGAATGAAAAGGTGTAGATTTATATCAGGTCTGAGCTGGAGATTACTCTAACAGCTCCTGTTGGCAGCAAAGACTTTGCATCTTGCTCATTGCTGAGAATACAAATTGGTTTAGTGGACATGAACTGCAGTAATTGCTGAGAGATTTTAATACTGCCTTTGAGAGCATCATTGGGGAAACAGGAAAGCGCTTTGAGAAATACTGAATTGAGCCAGTATAGTATCCCAAGATGTAGAATGAATTTAAGCCTTGGCAGAAACCCACACTGAGATCAGCTCCAGTTTCAGACTCAGTGACACTCAGTATCTTCCACTGATCTAAAGCAACTCCATTAATTTCACTGCTGTCCATCCTCCTTAGTGCTACATTTGGTGGCTACCATGGCACCTGATCTTGTATTTCAAGTTGGGAACAGAAGTTTCACTGAATTTTGTCACTGTTTTTAACTAAAGCACTTTTATGCAAGTAGCACTGATAAAAAAGATTTACCTGAATACCAAGTACTCAAGTTGTAATGAACATCCATCTGCTGTTGCCTCTGATGATCACTGTTCACATTCCAAATTTTCCATAGCTGGACACAAGAAAACTGTCCAACCCAGTGAAATTCAGACAATCCCATTAATTTAGATCAGATGTTAGCAGTTCCTGATGCGCAGGATAAGATTTCTAAGATAAGATTTCTGTTGCCTTCAGCAAGTTCATGTTTTTGGAGGATAGATGGAGATGTAAAAAGATCCCCTACACAAGGAGGCACAAGCACACACACCAACAGAGATGTTACGGCGTTAGAAGTCCTAACTTTTTTCTCCTGGCTTGGGAAATAAATGCTCTGGGGCACCTTGTGGGATTTGTAGGTGATTGTGTATTTGGTTATCCATTTCTGGCCCAAATTTAAGCAGGTGCCTGAAGGACTCAAAGCATCCCACAAGCTTAACATGGTGCTGAGATGACATTTGTGTTCATAAATGAGTAAATGGCATTAGCAAAGGTGGGGACCTGAGCCAACTTTTCTACAGATAAAATGGCAACCAACGCTCAGGCTCTGGAGCTTCATCTGTGGTAAACACTATGAGCCTGGGCAGAAGTTCCTTGACGGCAGCCAGCCATTTTAACCCAAAGAATGTGATTATCGCCAGTTTTTGAGGTATTTGCCTGCTTTTGGGATGCTGACACCAAGCTGCCCTGAGCTGGAAAAGGGGCAGAGCTGTGCAGCTGACACTGGGGAATTATCTGGGCTGCTTAGCAGTGTCCAGCCTGAGTGAGCTAAAGGATGGAGGGTGTCTTAACAGGAGCTTGGTGTCATAGCAGGCACAGGACATCACCTGGGGCCAGCTCCTATTAGCTCCTCTGTCATACTCCTCTCCTGGGACTGCTCCTGGGTTCACAGCGAAGCTTCTCTGCATTTTCCCTCTCCTCACAGCAAACTGTGGCCTTCAGCTTCCAAGTTTTATCACAATCTTTACAGGAGGTAAAGACACCATCAGGCCCTTATTTCATGACAGCCCCCAGGCCAGGGCTTTCACTTCTACCTTTGTCTTCTTTTTATCCATCAGCCCTGACTCAGAGAGAAGTTGGTCCCTGGGAGGTGGCATTAGGATGCTGAAAGACTTGTTTCACAGTGCCATCTCCTGGAGATCATATTTAGCCTGAATTTCTCTTATATCTTTTTTTTTTTCCCAACGTATCGGAGCTTTGAAGGCAGGTGTTTAAGGCATGATCTAAAGAAGAGATTAGCATAAGTGAAGTTAATCCAAAATTTAAACTCCCTCTTTATGCTTCACAGTAAAAGTCCTGCTTCTTGAATGCTGTGAACAGCAAAGAAATTGCTGGCTTGGGATTAATAAAATATTCATTGGGTTATGTCTCACAGGCTTTGCACCTCTTGGCAGCACCAGCCCTCTGTGAAGTGATTGCAGAGGCAAAGCACCCCCTGGAGAGGTAAAAGGTCCCTTGGTGTAGCCCTTCTCCTGCAGGAATTCAAGGAATACCAGGAAAAAGGGGTTGCCACCTCTCAAATGGGAGGTCTCAGGGCCAGGCACCCCCACAGCCTCCTGCAGCTGCCCTGCACACCCTGCCCCAGACACAAACCCCATGTGGAGACCCACACACCAACTCTATAGCCCAAAGCACTTTCTTTACCCAATTTTATTTACTTTTATTGCCTGTTGATTTAGAAATCACTGCGTAGGGGTTGTGGCTATTCAGCAGAGGGGCAATAACTGGCTTTAATATTAACTGCAAAATCTGAGCCAGCACCTCATGCTTGCAGCTCAGGAATGCCAAGAAAGTGTAGTCTCTGTGCTAAACAATAGCTCTCCCACCTTAGCAGTAAATGAAAAGGAAGCACATGTTATACCCAATAAATCACAGTGCTGAGGTTCAATACTGAGTCTCACAGCTATGAGCCTTATTGATCGTGCCAGCACTACAGGAGAGATCCACTCTCACATCAAAAACTTGCTCATTTCTACCATTTACTAACAGCTTCTTTCTTTATTTCAAGTATTTACAGGCTTTGCCTTGGTAGGAAAAACTCCTCCCAGTGTTTAGCCTCTACAAGCCAGTGTTGGGAAGGTAGGCTGGGGAAACTGAGGCAGGAGGAGCTGAGCTCTTACACACAGATATGCAGTCCCAGAGAAAGGCTGTGACAATGGAAATGGATTCAGACCTCAGATGCATCACTGTGGTTACAGCTTTCACTTAACAGGGATGTTTCTGCCAAGCTCTGTGGTGTCAAACAAGTAAATTCTCCATTTCGCTCCTGCTTCATACAGGAATATCCATAACAGCAAAACAAGACTGAAATCTCTGACTGACAAGGATGACCAGGAGCTCAAGTTTTATTAAAGTGTAAATTATGCATCACATCTGCATTTCTCGTCTTTGCTGCACATGGAGTGAATTCTATATCATAGTCTGAAAAATACTGAATTTGTCTGGCTCTCTCAGTGTCCTGCTTGTGTGGTGGGCTCAAAACCCAGCTCAGGCATTTCCATGGTTTTGGTACCTAATAGGATTTAGGAGCTGGTTAGCTGTGGGCAGAAATGCCCTGGAACATTCCCACAGCAGCCCAAAAGCCACTCCACAACACAATTTGTGCCCAAAATTTCTCTGGCAAACATCTTGCCATGCAACAAAACCTAATCTTGCAATTTGCACTTAACCTTCTCCTCCCTCCTTCCAGCCCCCATTCAGCACCACCCCCAAATTCACAGCAAAGTATTAAAAGGTCATGTCAGTACTTTGAGGGATTTTTTTTTTTTTAATGTACTAAGATGAAAATTATGCATTTAGGAGTGTCTCTCTGAAGCTGACTACGAAAAAGGCTTGTGGATGGCTTTTGCTCTTTTAATGGCTCCTTCTGTATTAAGGAGGAAGATTAAGAAGGAAATGCCACTAATTGCACATAAAGGCCCCAGCTTCCACAACAGAGTAACTGTACATTGTATTCAGCTTAATCTCCATCTGCCCCTAAGAGCATAATTGATTTTTTATTTTAATTTGAAGAGGCTGACACTTCTACTTCTTCATTGCCAGGTTGCTAAGCACATTTAATAAGGATGCATATGAGTGGAGGAGTCTACAATATGCCATTAAAGGTAATAGGTAACATATTTAAGGTCATAATGAGCTCAGGACTAAGTATCTCAGTGCAGGGATCAGGAGGGAAGGTGTATAAATACTTTTCTTACTAGAACTCTGCTGAGCAAGACATGGCTGTGGGCTTATAAGTAAAGAAGGAAACAGAGGGTTCTTTTCATGAAGTGAATTTTCTGATCTCATTTCAGACCATGCCCAGGGGGGTGGTTCATGTCCTGCCTGCAGGTGACCATGGTTTTACCCTAGACTGGCTGACCTCTGACAAGTGGCAGTCTCTGTGCCTCAGTTTCTCCATCCTTAAAACGAAAAGAGGAATAATTCCCTGGTTTTAAAACTGCTTGAAGAATTCACTGCTGAAAAATGCCATATTCTGTACCTTATAAGTATCCTGTACTTTGTCTTTAGAAAGGAAGCACTGGACAGATAGGAGACTGAAATCTAGGCAAATTAAAAGCCATAAAAATATTTTAATAATTTGAATCTCTCTTGGACTTCTTATTGCAAATAATAGGTTTTAGAAATGTAGGGAGATTTTTAACAAACTAAAAAGGTTCAAAGAGCTTTTTGATGTGACACCAGGATCAAGTCAGTTACTCCAAGTCCTTACTTTTATTATGACATTGACACCCTTTTCCTCACTTTTAGGCTTTCAATAAGCCTGCCCAGGACATGTCTGGTTACCTTCAGGCACCCCCAGGCTTGTAGGAGCCTTGGGAAGATTTGGTCCTAGAGCAGCATCTGCTCTGTTTGAAATTCACACCCTCTCTGAAATCCTGCAGAGAAACTCAGCTCCTACATCTGTCACAAACTTGCAGCCAAACCCCCCAAAAAATTCAAGCTTGGAAAAAATTGTAGCTGCTGCCACACATAGAGAGGGTGAAAATCTACAGCACCCATCCTGGCTGCCCAGAAATTCCTGTTGAGGGAATGAGATACAACTTCTGCCCCCAAACCCAGGACCCTTTCCTGAGTATTCCATCAGTTAGAAGTCACTTGGGTTTTTCTGGATCCCAGGGGGCACAATAAAGGCTGTAGTCTTTCATAATTCACTTACAGGAAGGATCCTGGGAAAAAAAAACCTGGATTCTGGCTGTGTTCAGACACCCTCACACAGAGCCCACAGTGCCAGGAGAAGAACGTGCCCTCAGGCACCAACTGTGTCATCTGAGTCAGCCACTCTGATTCGTGTGGTGGAACTGATCTGAAACCCTAAAACATGGCATGGGGTGTGCTCAGCGAGAGCTGGTGACATTTAATGAGACAGAGATTTTGTGCAATTCAACCTAATTGCAGATTCCCTTTTGATTTTATAAACTGGCCCTGCTGGAGGCCAGGATTTACAGTCTGGACAGGAGTCTTTTCCAGTGGGCATCTCCGGATATCTCCTAACTTCTGACATTCATGCCAGCCCTATTTTTCTGTGGGTTCAGCTATAATGTGAAAAAAGCTACTTTCCCAGCTTGTTTGGGTCACACACCATAAATATTAATAGTCTTCCAGGTTTTCTTTTGGATTGAGCCAAGTCATTCCCTGTGAGATGAAACCTGGGTGCCTTCAGGGGTCACTTGAAGGATTCCCTTTTTACACAGTGTGACTGAGGATGAGTTTCCTTTCCTCAGTCCTGTGGGGTTTTCCAACACTATCCCAGCAACAACCCTCAGGAGATTCTGCCAGGTTCCCAAAGGAGGGATGTGCCACATCTGTGCCACCTTCATGGGCTGTATTTTCAGTCTTTTTGTTCTGCAAATTACCTCTTTTCCTGGGGACAGAGAAATGCCTCATTAATCCCAGAAAACACCAAGGTGGACATGGCCAGTGGCCTTGGGAAGAGGTCAGCCATGAGCTGGATGGACAAGACCTGTCCTGGAGGCTGGAGCTCTGCCCTTACAGCAAACAACACCAGCAGGCTGGATTCAGGTAACATTTCACTAGCACTGGATAGGATTTTCAGGATCTTCATGGGTGAAGGTGTGCTTCCAATAGCTAAAACATTTTAAAATTAAAAAATTCTTCTCCTTCCTTCCTTTGATCATCTCTGATTATAAATGTGAGGTATTAATGTAAAAGCTTCTTGGCATGGTGTTGAGAAAATAATAGGTTTTAGTACTCTGAAAAAAAGTTTTTGTCTAAAGGAACACAACTCTTTACACAGGAAAAAACACACTTTTGTTTGCTTGGCACAAACAACTGCTGCTTTCTTGCTCACACCTACAATTTCATAATGTAAAATGAGAGAAGGCTTTACCCTGATGAATCTTCTTAGTCCTAATCTCAATGTCCTTTAAATTGCCTCCTTACAAACAAAAGGATGTTGCACAGTCCCGTCAAGAGGAAATGTTTGCTGACAAGCACTGGATTTAAGGTACTGTTTAGGTAAACAAATCATGATTGCAGTCAATTAATTGATTATGTTACTGTCTATGAAATATCCTATTTATCCAAGATGCACAAAGACAGCTCATTAGCTTTTAGCATAAACAAAGAGTGAAAATAGGGGCAAAGGTGAAAGGGGACTTTGGAAGAGATGCCAACAAGACAGGGCCAGGGAGAATGATTTCTGTTTGAAAAGCAGTCAGGGATGAAAGTTTGTGTGAAAATGCCTTCTTAAACTGGCCAGTGCAGTGCCTCTGTCACATATTTGGAAAGCCTCAAGAGATGTACCCAAGACTGCATTCTGAAAGACAGAATTGTTGGGATTTTTTTCTGAGGAAATGTCAGTATTTTGGGGATATTTCCATGTTCTATCCCTGGAATTGTTCAAGGCCAGGTTAGATAGGGCTGTAAGCAACCTGGTCTAGGGGGAAGCATCCCTGTCCATGGCAGGGGGTTGGAATGACATGGTCTTTGAGGTCCCTTCCAACCCAAACCATTCTGTAACTTTTATGTTCCCCTGTTCCTAGGCAATGACTTGTGCCCAGCCCAGTGGTAGGATGGGAGCAGTGAGAAATGTCCACGGGGACTGATCCAGATCTGATCAATGTGACAGCACAGGGCACCGAATTCACACCCCTCCTCTGCTGGGTAACAACAGGTGTGGAGGTAGGAAAGGACTTTGATTTTCCTCATGATAAGTTTTAAAATGCACTGGATTTTCAGCTCAGCTTTTCAAAAACTGGGGCCAGTAGAAGCTTTTTGGACAGGAATAGGACCACACTTCCTGACAGAACAGGCTCCAAAGGCTTTTCCCCAGATTTGCCATAGAAAAAAGGCAGAAAACTCAGCATGCAAAGTCATTCAAAGGCATTTGCACAGCAAAGGCAGCACTTTCAAAGGAAACCGAGAAAACTCAGACCCAGTAGGAGAGGGTCAACATTTCCTTTGGACTGCTTGGAAAATCCTCCCAGTGTGCGCTCAGAGGGGTGTCCCTTGTGGGGGAAAACCACACAATTACAGAGAAACATCCCAAAAATGATTAGTGCCAGCACTTGCAGGTTGGAGACACAGAAAGGTGACTTCCCCATGTGACTGGTCACAGTCCAAGGATCCCTTGTTAGGCCATTCTGCCTCCTCATTTTTCATCTCACCAGGTAGTTTTAATGCTAATCTGCTTAACTGCCTTTTTACAGCTGGTAGCTCGAGGCTGGTTGAGTTAAGAAACCTTTACAGCTGTACAGTCGTTTACAGGGCTGCTTTAAGACATGGCATATATTATGTATGAAGCTTTATAACAACCATCCATATCAGAGCTGATGGAGAACATGAAAGCAATACAGCGCTGCTCCTTCCTACAGCACTTTGTTACAGGTGACAAGAGATAGGAGATCCAAAGGCTCAGTAAAACTGGGAGCAGGAAATTATTTTCCTAAGAGACTTCTAAAGGATTTAATGATAAATAAGACTTTTAGAGCCACAGTGAAACAAAGGGCTGCTTTAATTAAAAAGGAATCTGATCCCATGAAATGTTGAAGGTTGTATTCATCTGTCTGAGCTAGGAGATATTGAGATAAGTGCAGCTGAAGTATTAATCCCCTTTGTAACTGGGGGGAGAAATCACTGCAGGGACCTGGAAAAGAAATTCATCTCCCTCCAGGGTAAATAGCAAATATTTTATCTATGCTTGAGACTTTCAAACTTCCACGTTTGAGTATTAACTATGATCTGTCTCAATAAAGGAAAACTTGTTTCCAGGCCCAAATCAGCCTGTGAGACACCTTGGTCTGGACCTTTGGGTGAGAAGGGTCCCAAATCCAACCCAAAGCCAAGAAGAAACCCCGATTCCACAGATTGCAGTAGCGAACAGAGATTCCCCACAGGATAACTACTTGCATGACAAAATTTTGCAGGTACCTATGAGGTTTGCTCCACTGGAGCTACATTATTTTGAACTTCTTTGAATTAAACCCTGCATGATGTGGACACTGGAAGATTTTTCCTTCCAGAGTACGAATCAGTCTGCAAAACTGTATTAAATTCACTGTCACTGTAATCCTTTCCAAAGCAGAGAGAGGTTTAAATCATCCTCCCTGCTATCCCAAAACAAAGCTCTCAGCTCCCATCTCCATTTCAAGGCTAATTATACACAGAAAGTCTTGCTCTTCCTGGAGTTTAATCAGTTTTGCTTTCATGCCAAAGACAAGCACAAAAGTTGTGTTTCATTCTTAGTGATTTCGGCCTTTTTCATTCTGGAGAGCTCAGGAGCCAGCTCCTGTAAATAAAACCACTTTCTAGCACTAAATACTTCTCATTTACACCTGCAGAGCACCTGGGCCAGCTTTTCCAAGAAATCCATTTGTGTTCTCGCTCCTCACCATGGCAGAGCATAAACAAATGTGTATAAAGGCATTATAAGAAGTTCATGAGAAAGACACATGGTGTAAAGAGACTAAATGAAAATATATGTGATGAAAGCTTGGAGAAAAAGCATTCACACACTGGTTACAAAGAGCTAATGTCCACTTTAAGTGGTATCAAGAGCTGGAGCAATTGAAAGATAATAAGGAGAAAATGAGTAATGAATCAATTTTATTGTGTGCTGTTGAGCAGTCCTTGCTGGAAGAGAGTGTGTTGATACTGCCTGCTAAAAGGGATGGATGGGAACTGACAGCAGCAGGGACAAGTACTCCCACACTTTCTGAAGAAATAAATGATTTCTGGAATTATTTTTGCCTCAGCCAGTAGAATCCCACTGAAAAAAAATGGGATGTTTTCTTGTGGAGATCAGTATAGACACAGCAATTGAACAGCACAGTATTTATGGAGAGGGAAAATTCCAGCTTTATTGAGAAACAAACTCACTTTGCATTTTTCTTGAATGTGGCTGTGCTGGCTCCCCCAGGAAAAGGGACACCCACCCAAATCTCCCTGTGAGAGCCATCTCTCCTGGCACATCTCTCTTTCTTATGCATTATATAAAGCCAAAGCCACCACTTTCCCCTTCACCTCTTTGGTTTGCTGTGGGTTCCAAATTCCCACTTGCCTTCCAGGACTCACAGAATGGTTTGGGTTGGAAGGAACCTTAAAGCCCATCTAGTTCCAACCCCCTGCCGTGGGCAGGAACATTTTCCACTAGACCAGGTGCTGCAGGAGGTAAGGGTGAGTCAGGCTCTTGTTAATAGGACTTGCAGGACAGGTTAGAGGGAAATGACACCACACACCCAGAATCTCTCTTCCTCCCCCTCTGGGGTGCAAACCTGGCACCAGCAAAGCAGAAAAGGGCAAATGTTGGAACCATCAACCCTAAACATTTCAGCGTCTCACCCCAGGCTGCTCAGAGCCCCATGCAGCCTGGCCTTGACCCGTGCTGCAGACACACTTATCCAGAAACCACAAAGCTGCTGTAGTACATTCCCTGTTGAAAGCAGAGCAAAATGAGTCCACACAGGCATTTCTTCCTGCTACAGCAAGACTGATTCCTGTAAACAAGCTGAATTGGGTGTCTTCAGTCTGAAGGGTGGAAATCCATTTGGCAACGTTTTTCTTACTGTATCCTATGTTTCAATTTTTTCATCTCTGTTTAATTCTTCATCAAAGCATCATTTAAGCTTAATTGTGGAAATCTGAATCAGCTCTGAATCTCACTGACTAATATTATTTCATCCATGTGTTAACTTGCAAACATCTGTGATGGCAAGCAGATGTCTTCTGGCCTTTGGAAATCCCTGGACGTTCAGGGGTTTGTATTTTAGCTGTAACATCCAGAAGTGAAGAGATGGGGAGGAAAAGAACATATGGCCTACATCAGCATCAAGCTAAGGGGTCACCTCTTAAAACAGCAGCCCTTGATTAGGGCAAGGCTGAAAACAGAAAATATACAGTAGATGAAAGTAGAAACATTATTTAGGTTGAACTTGAAAATAAGTAATAGATTAAAAATCATTTCTTATTGAATAGTACAGGCCTATTCCTCCCAGGCAAGGAGGAAAAGTCTCAGGCTTGGAACCTGCACTTTGAGCTCTGCCAAAAGCTAAGAACTCTGCAGAGCTCATGTGAGCCACTAGGCACAAATTTACTTGAAAAAATTAGCTTTTCAGCCTGTAGAGTTACTATTCTGGTGCAATAAGTAAAAACTAGACCAGTTAAAAGCCTTTTTTCAATTGCATTTACCAGTGGAAGGTGATTGTGAAACTCCACCCCTTCAGTGGCGCAACACTGTCACAAAATCTTCTAAAGAGCAGATCTGGTGTCAGACACCTACAGTGACTGGGGGTTTGTAAATCACTCTGCAAAACAATTTTCCAACCCTTTTTGTTGTAAAAAGAACCTGTAGCTGTGTTGTGCTCACAGAATCATAGAATCACTCGGATTGGAAAGGTGCATCTTGCCCGTGCAGTTGTGGAAAGCAAGAGCAGGGCTGCAGGATGGGATGGATTTGTTGGATCATCTCTACCAGCTGCTGTCTTACTCCATCAAATATTTTTATCTTCTCCTGCTAAAGAAGGACGTGCAGTAAAGATATGACTCCTCTGGGATGTAGCTTCTCTGGGATACAGCTGCCAGGCATTTTGTACAGCTTTGCATCCCCACAGTGCTGGGCTCCAGAGCCAGAGAAAGCTTTGTCTGCGAGCTGTGCTCATGTCAGCACCGGGACTTCTCTGTAAATAACTTTAAGGATCCTTCCAGAAGCTAAGTTCAGGCATGGGTGAAGAGGCACAATTTGAGGAAGCCTAGAAAGCCATTTTTGGCTGCAGGGCTACATCTCAAAGACCTCAAAAGCAGCAGACCAAACTGCCTGCAGTTACAGCCTCCCCTCCAGTGCTGAAGGAGACTTGCAGCTCAGGACATGTACAGATTTATGCTGCAATAATTCTGCTTGAAAAGAAGTTGTGTGTTGTGGCATGCATCCAGTGTTTGGGAACTAAAATGTGGAAACACAGCTCTGGTAAATGGATTCTTTCAACTGAGATTGTTTTGTATCAGATCTCATCTAAGGGTGAGATTTACACATCTGATCTAACGCCAGCTGGAATCAGGAGAAAGATTCCCCTTGAATTCATAAAACACAGGGCTGACCAAAGCAGCCTCACCACTGTGCTTACTGCTTTGGAAAACCACTGGATATCATCATGAAAAAAAAATAATAACAGCTAAGTTATTATTTTAAATGAAATGCATATTTTAGAGCAAAGTGTTTTAGCAAACACCGCCAGATCTGAGGCTACCCATCACAGGAGAAATGAGCAATCCTCTCCTTGGTGTTTTCTTTGTGACTTTTGTTCCTTGCTTAACTAGATGAAGTCGCTAAGAAGGGATTACACCTAAAATTGAGATTCCAGCAGGTCTTCAGGAAGAACTGGTTTAGCTGAGCAGTTCTCTGTGCCTTCTGCAGTGCACACCCAGTGTTTGCATGCTGGATAATGAACTGGGGTGGGACTCAACTGATTTCCTGGGCATGATCCTAAGGATGCTAAGGAAAGCAATACACATCTCCTTGCTTTAATTCCTCCTCCCATTTAATATCCAGTAGGATGGTTATGGGCTTGTGTGTGCATGTTTCTCATCAGAGAGCAACTAGATGAGTAAAAACCCAACATTTTTAAGACAGTTGATGGGGTTTATTTAGCAATCCCTGGGAAGGAACACTGTAGGTAGCACAGGAGCAGATTTGACTGAGGTTCCTAGGCTGAAGACAATCTTTTTCCTGAGCCTTGAGAAGGTTTGTTTGGTGCAATACTTGTTGCACCATTTCTAATCCAAACACTATAAACACCCCTTTTCTTCCACATCTGGGTGTTTTTTCTCGTGGAAATTCACCCATGTGAAATTTAGCCAAGGCTGAGCTCTCTTCTGAAAGCTTTTTTTGTACCTGTAAGGATCCATCAGGCTCCTGACCTGTAGTTCTGCAGCTGAGATTGCACAGTAAATGTGAAATGGAGTTCCTGAGCAGGTTATTAAATTAAGGTTAGGTAGTGTGTGCTGTTTTGGAGAAACCTCCAGAGAGGTAACTGAGGTCCTTTCCAGGATGACTCTTTGCAGTCTGAATGAAAATAACATCTCTGCTGCAGCTGTAAAAAGTGCATTAAAGGGAGTAGAAGCGATGTCTCAGCTATAACATTTATAAAACATCAAGGATGGCTTGTGAAGGAGCATGTGGTTTTCAAGTGCTAATGGAGACAGGCTTGGGAGAAGGGAATATTCACCAGGTCTTGGAAAATTAGCATTTTATTTCAAGGCTCTCAATGAGTGATAGAACTCGGGGGGAAAATAATCAAGGTCCTCTCTGGTTCGTGCTACATGAATGTTGTGAATATTTAACATTTCTCCAATAGGATAGGTCTCCATTTCCTAACTGATCTTTTTGCATAAATAGTTACCCAAGCTGTCAGATTCCAACATCCAGCTAAAGACCTGAAAGGATTCATCAAAACCCACAACTGTGCAAAGAAAGGATCTTCAAGCACAGGATTAGGACACTTCCTGTCTGTCCAGTAAACAACTGCAACACAAGGTCAGGCTGGAGATACAGGCTGGCAAAAGGAAGCAGGGCAGCCAAAATAATGCAGTTCATGGAGAATTTAGATCTGCTCACCAATTGTCACATCTCAAGCAGTAATTATCCAGCTGTCCCTGAGAGAAGACTGTTGGTTGGTCTCAATTAATACTTGGACTTGATGATCATAGAGGTCTTTTCCAACCTACATGATTCTCTGATTCTAAAAAGATGGATATTCTTAAAATCCTCCAATGGCAGAACTTCTTCCCAACAACTTATTGCATCTCTTAACTAGCCTTAGTCCTGGAAAAGGTGTCCTGATGCCAGCCTAAATCCACTCTGTTGCAGTTTGGACCCAGGGAATTTTTCCCAGGTCTCAATGGCCATAAATTCAAATATATCTCAATCTTGAAGGAACTTGTTTCTGGCCATTCTTACATAAGGACAACGCGAGTTTAATTTTCAAGAAAGAAATTGATTGAAAAAACAAACATTGATCCTTTCTAGCAGTTCTATCCTTGTCCAAACAGTCACAAACCTAGGGATCTCCTTATAGATGGTTTGGTTTGGAAGTGACCTTAAAGATCATCTAGTCCAGTCCCCTGCCAGGAGTTCACCTCTGTGGGAATGTGGGTTTATATATATGACCCCAAGAGAGTCAAACTTGAAGCAGGGACATCACCCCACAGGGCTGGTGGGACCTGTGAGGGTTTCCTCAGTGCTGTTGTAGGATCTCCCACCTTGTCCTGGGTGAAGGGATGGCCATGAGAGGAGTGGGCTGTGCTCAGGGGCTGGCTGGCAGAGCTGAGGTGTTCTGAATGAGGGAAGGGGGAAAGGGAAGCTGAAACCTTCCTCTTTCTGCCTTCCACTGTAGGGCACAGACCTGAAGGCCACTGTCCCCTGCCCCTCTGGCTTCCACAGCCAGGGTGAGCAAGGCTGGCAATATTGCAGAGCCTCAGCCCCAAGCCAAGCACAGCCAGCCAACAATGCCACAGGCTCTGCAAAGTGGGAAATTATTCCCATTCATTCTAAGCAAGACATTGAACATCTCATAATAACACAGCTAAAGCACTTATTGAAAATAGAAAAGAATTACCTTGACAATTACTCCTTGGAGTATCCTGCAATACAAAGTCCTGGCTGATACAAAAATTGGTGTTGGCCTCTTGCTTATGAATATAACCTGGAACTGATTGTTAAATGTGCCAGGCCTTGTCAAATGGGTAATTCAGCAAGAATAAGGTCTAGCTACTATTTAATCAGCAGGGATCATTGCTGCTGGCAGCATGAATAAAGTCTGTTCCAAGCATCAGCTAAAGGAAGTTTTCTCAAGAGATCTTGTTTTCTGAAGTAATTTCTTCACCACGTGATAAATAAAACCAGATGAATAATTTACACGAGCATCATCCTGGAAAGGGCAGCTTCATGTGTCCACCTCCAGTTTACCACAATAACCATCTGCAGACCTGCCACTGCCTTTTACTCATCCCCACCATCAAGCTGGGGACTCTGGAGGTACAAAACACCTGTGTTTTAGGGGAGAGTGAGTTGAAGAAAACAATGCTGTGTTGTGTGGACCTGATTTTCTCTGAGCCTGAGAGAATTACAGCCTGTCAGTGGCTGATCTGTTCCCAAGGGAAAGTTTCTTGGGAGATCTCTCGCTCAAGGACAACATTTGTAAACCATTTTACTTTCTCAAAACAGTTCTGTATAACTGAAGATTATTATTAGTGTGTTTTTCTCTTGTCCCATGAATGGGACAAGAGGTGGTGTTCCTTTGACCAATCATGTTAAAACCCGTAGCATAAGACCCTATAAAAGCTGAAAAGTTCAGAGAATAAAGGCCCTTTTCCTAGCAATTTGTTCTGGTGTGCTGTATCAAACCCACACTTCTACATCGTGTACAGAGACAGTGTTGCTATAAAAAAATTGACATTGATGATTTTGTGCTCTTTTCTGACATGAGGCCATGGCTGAACTGCCTGGAGCTGGAGCAGACTTAATTCATCTGACCAGGATGGGCAAATGAAGATGTCCTGAAAGAGGTTATTCCTCTCCACTGGCTTTGAAAGGAGGCAGGAGATCTCTCAAAAGGGGACATCTGAAGCCAGGTAAGGTGGATCCCTCCCAAGAGTAACTTGTGCAGAACAGGGTTGGATTTTTCATCCTGTGACCCTACCAGGACTGCACTAAAGGCATCCAAGGCCATGGCAATGTTACAGAAAGGAGCAGACTTTAAAAAAAGCATCCCTCTGGATCCCAAGCTAGCAGCTTTTCACAGTTAAGTGCCCTTGAGGTGAGGAAGCCTTAAAAAGCTTTGTCCTCCTCTCAGGTCTGTTTTGAGCCCAGGCCCAGCCTCAGCAGAGGCTGAGCGTGAACAAGTATCTGTGCTGAGTGTCAGATATGGGCTGGACAATTTTCCCAGTGCTGAAAAACACTTTTTTTTTTTTTTTTTTTAATTTATTTTTTGGAAACAAAAAAACTGGCTTGTCTTTTTGAGGCAGAAAAAAAATCCAATAACTTTATTAACTTTTTATGACTGTACCAGAATAGTTTTGCCACAAAGCCTGTTCCTCCAATGACACCTACTATTTCTGCAGGTTTTTTTCTGGAGGAGAAAATATCCCATTTCCTTTCTGTTCCTTATTTTCTCAAATATTTGCCACTCTTCTTTGCTTTCTCCAGATTCCAGCACATCCTTGTGTGATGGCAAAACTGGACTGAACCCAGAAACTGCCCAATTTTTCTATAAAACTCTACAGATCAAAAATGTTGCCTCATTGCAACACCTGTTTTGCTATCTACTCACTTTTTGTCTGCAGGACATTTACATCTCCTGATTCTCTTCTCAGCCACTTTCTCCTTCCTTCCCCATCACTCATTGCATTTCCTTCTGTTGACTCTGGAACCATCCCTTCAATTTAACAAAATAATTCCAAAGTTTCACCCTAACCTCATGAAGGGGTGTAATCTTCTAATTTGATACCCTTGACCCTCTCCAAAGGGTTTAATTTACCTCACCCAGCTCCAGATGCCCACCTGGAGGCATCACACTGCTCCTGATGCAGCAGCAAACAGCTTTTGGAGCAGCTGGTTTGTCTAGAGGTGGTGCTCCTGCAGAGCCCTTGGTTTTTACTGATTTTACCTTTCCCCAAATCAAGATACGCCCAGTCATCCTCTCAAAGCAGAAATAAAACTCCCTTAATGTGATTAATTCTAGTGAAATCCACATTGGTTGTTTTTTATTACCATATCATCTACTAGGTGCTTATAAATTGATTATTTGGTAATTTTTACCAGTGTCCTCCTGGCTACTGGAATAAAGCTGGTGGGTCTCTGATTCCTCACACCCTCATTCCCCTCCTCACAGCCAGACACAGCATTTACCCTTCTCCTGTGATAACACTGAGGAGCCAGACTTTACCCTGCCCATTTCACAGCTACTTTTGCTGAGGTTTCTTCAGGCCCTTGAATCCGTCAGCCTTGAGTCCTCTCATCTTTTAACCTGTTCTTGTCTTATATTATCACTACTCATGTTGTTTCATGTTAATTTCACTTGCTAGTCCTTTTTGGAAGGATGGGGAAATGAAGGTCTGTTCTGTGGCTTCCATTATTTGGTTTTCCATTCTATCCTAGAGTAGAATATTGTTCTTATAGAGAATTCATAGATTTCCTCAAGCCTTCATTTTTTCCTCATACTTTCATAAATAGCCTGGGTTAGTTTTTACATTCCTTATCACTTGAAATCACTTTGGTGTTTCTGATTTTATGCTTAAGTACATGGCCTAATATTCTAATTAATTTTTCTTTTTTTTTCTTTAGTGATTTCTTTATTAAATTCTACTTCTTGCATAAGTGCTTACTTGACTTGCTTTTTCTTTTGCTGGGTGTTTTTCAAGTGTTAGAATGGTTTGGGTTGGAAGGGACCTTGAAGATTATCTCATTCCAGCCCCTGCCATGGGCAGGGACACCTTCCACGGTCCCAGGTTGCTCCAAGCCACATCCAACCTGGCCTGGGACACTTCCAGGGATCCAGAGGCAGCCACAGCTTCTCTGGGCACCCTGTGCCAGGGCCTCCCCACCCTCCCAGGGAAGAATTTCTTCCTAATATCTGATCTAAACCTGTCCTCTGGCAGTGAAGTCATTCCTCCTTATCCTATCATTCCATGCCGTGGTCCAAAGTCCTTCTCCAGCTCTCTTGCAGACCCTTTAGATACTGAAAAGCACTCTAAAGTCTCCTAAGGGGGAGGGGCAAAAAAGCACTGAAAATTTATAATTAATAGGTTAGAATTTAATAACCAAAGCTCCTGGACTCCACTTGTCAACTTGAGATACAGACAAACTTCAAGATTTTTTGCATGGGCTCAGAAAGTACAAATATTTTGAAGTGCAAATGGCGCTTTAGAGAAAGCCAAGCTGTGTTTTCACAGAGGAGTGTGGAGCATGAGCAGCCACTGGAGGATATCTGCCTCTTCCTGCTGGGAGAGGGGAAATCAAGGCGTTCTGTTTATTGCCCTCTTGTAGCCTGAGTGTTTTCACACATGGGAGGCACTCTGCTCTCTTGTAAAACTATCAGCACCTGGAAATAAGGGCCTCAGACAACTTTGTGCTGCTGATAAAGCAGCTGGGAGAAATCACCATTAATTGGGCTTGAAGAAAGTGGAGGAGGCAGCACTGGCTCCGAGGGAGCTTTTAAGGAACTGTCCCCTTGGGAAAGACCCTGAAACATCACAGATAACTTGCAGCTTATTCACAGACACTGAAATTTTGGTTAAGAAATACCCATCTTGTTTAAATGTCTTTTTTTTTTTTTTCCCTTTGTTTTCTCCAGTTGTTGTGCTGGACCTGGGTCCAAGGCACCTCCCAGGGGAAAAATTATCATCCAGTAATTCTTGAAAATGCCTTTTTAGCAGCAGCCTAGGAAATCTGAGAAAATGCAAAAAAAAAAATCCTGAAGAAATCTCTGTTAAAATGTGTACTTGTTTAATAGATGCTTCCACACACAGTGTGTCCAACTGGCTTAAATGAAAGTATCAACTTTAATATTTGATTTAGAATTTAATATAAAGGCAACTGACTGCGAAACACAATCAGATTTACCAGCTCAGGGGAATGAACCTTTTTATGAAACTAACAATTGCACATACAAAATCAGCTGAAAATGAGTTAGTGAGATGAAACTTCCACCTCCCTGGCTGAAGTTGTGATTAAACTGTGATTAAAGTCAGTGAGCTAAGTGAACAGCTATCAACCCAAAATTCAATTCACCCCTGAAAAAAAGAAAAAAAAAAGGAAGAGGAACTATTTTTGTTATTTCTGTGATGTGCTGACTGAGTTGAGGAGGAACAAGGCTCCAGCCTAAACTGCCTGACACTAATGACCTCCCCAGAACAGGGGATTCCCAAGCCCAGGAACAACACAATTCCCTCCTGTGTTGTAAACTGGACCTATTTGGGAAGCAGGCCAGCTCCCATGATTTTCTTTTCTCATAACATTTACCGCTGTTTCTAAGGCCATCCCTCAGAGTCATATGACAGGGTAAGATTTGCAGCCTCTCTGGTTTTGTAACTAAACACAAGCTCCTACCCTGCAAAATCAGGGAGGGAAATTTCACCGTGTGACCCCAGTGCTCCCTAAAGATGGGCTCAAGTGCATTGCAGAGAGAAAACGAAACCTGCCCCGTGGGGAGGGGGCTATAGAGGGGGGTGGCAGCAGTGTAACACAGCGGAGCAAATAAAGGAGATTTGAGGCTGCAGTTTGAGAACCCAAAATCCCACCACAACTACCCCCAGCCCAGCACTCTAAATCCTGCTGGGATCCTCTCCAGCCTGGTACTCTGAACCCCACCAGGACCCTGCACCCCAAACCCTGTTGCGACCTTCCAAACCCAGCACCCCCATCCCTGCTGGAACCCCTCAACCTGGCACCCCAATCTTGACTGGTATCTCTACCAACCCTCCCCAGTCAAGCATCCCAAACTTTGCAAGGACCTCTCCAGCCAGGGCAACCCAAACCCTGCAGGCACATCCATATCCTGGCACCTGAAATGCTTCTGGGACTCCCTCAGTCCAGCATATCCTATCCCAACAGGACCCCCTATCCCACCAGGACTCCCCCAACCCAGCTCTCCAAACCTCAGCATGATTTCCCCAATCCAGCACCCCAATTCCCTCCAGGACCTCGCATCCTCATCTCCATAATCATCTCCACCTCTATCTCTGTCCTCATCCACATCCATAACTCCTGTCCCCATCACTGTCTCTGCCTGCATCTCCATCCTGATTTCATTCTTCATCTCAATCTCTGTCCCCATCCTCATTCCCACCTGTTTCCATCTTTGTCCCCATTGCATCCCCACCTCCCACCCCTTCCACATCTACATCTCCATCTTAATTTCCATCCTCATCTCCATAACTCTGCCTATTCCCATTGCATCCCCATCTCCAACCTCTTCCACACCCTGTCTCTGTCCCCATCCCTACTACCACACTTGTCCCCATGTCCAACTCCATCTCCATTTCCACCCCTATCCCTGTCCCCATCTCCATTCCCATGGTATCTCCATCTCAATATGCGTCCACTGCGTCCCCATTTCCAACCCTTTCCACATCTTCATCTCTTTGTCCCTGTTCCTATCCTCATCCCCAACTCAACTCCATCCCCATCTTTATCCCCATCCCTCTGTCTCTGTCCCCTTTGTATCCCCATCTCCTGTCCCTGTTCCCCTCTCGGTCCCCTCTGCCGTGCCCGTCCCTCTCCTCCCGCCCCGCCCCGGGCGCTGTTGCCGGCGGGGCGGGCCGGGGGCGGGGGCGGCTCGGGGCCGCCTTTGTGCGCGGCGGGGCCGGGGCTGTCCCATCCCCGTTCCCATTCCCATTCCCAGTGCCGCGTTATCCCGCACCTTCCATCCTATCCCATCCCATCCCATCCCATGGCATCCCGCAGCCCCATGGCCGCCCCCCGCCCGGCGCACGGCTGCGGCAGCGGAGCGCTGCTGGGGCGCTTCGGGGTGCTGCTGCAGGCGCTGCTGGCTCTCTGCGCCTTCAGCACCCTCATGCGTGAGTACCGGGGAGCTCGGGGCATCCCCTGCCCGCGGGGGGACCGGGGGGACCGGCGGCACCTCGGGGCTGGCTGCCCGTTCATTAAAAAGCACCAAGTTTTGCGCCGTGTCCCGGCTGGATTTGGGAGGAAGGGAAGCGCTGCGGATGTTCCCGAGCCGGCGGTTGCAGCGCCAGATGCTCCTTCTTAAAAACTCCCTAATCTGATGGTAATGAAGCTCCGCGGAACGCGCGGCTGTAATCTGTTAAAATTGGCTGCGCTTGTGGGAGCCATTGCTCAGTCACTTAGAAAATTTTAATGAAGGGTAAAAAAACTATTGGTGTAACCCCGCGAGTTGCCGGGGAGGAGCTGACAAAAACGGGGCGGGTGTCCGACGCGGCGCTGCGAGGTGAGGGTGATTTAATTGCGCCGTGATACTGCTTTGCTTAATTTTCCCTTCAGCTGCGCAAAGTTTTGGGGCTTGAGCGGCTGGGGAAAGAAGTTACAGAGAGAACGTGTTTTGTTACTGGCAAAGGGGTGGTGGTGGTGGGAGAAATCAGTGAGAAAAATCACCCCGGGGTGTGATTTCCAGGTCCAGAGAGAACGGCCTCAAGTTACACTGTAGAAAGTTCAGAGTGGGTGTTTGGAAAAGCTTCTTTCCGGGAAGGGGAAGGCATTGGAACAGGCTGCCCAGGGCAGCGTGCTGGAGTCACCGTCCCGGCAGGGATTTAAAAGATGTGTGGATGTGGCACCTTGGGACCTGCTTTAGTGGAGGACTTGGCAGTGCTGGGTTAATGATTGTGCTTGATGATATCAGAGGTCTTTTCCACCCTCAGTGATTCTGCGATCCTGTGGAAAGGTGGGGAACACTAAGGCTGAATGAGCCTTGAAAATTTACTGTTGTTTTGTGCTGCAGCTGTGTTTTGCTCGGAGCAGTGTGTGTGTTGCTGCTCTTCAGGGTTAAGTGGTTTAGCACAAGTTGAATCAACATGCCAGAACTCGATCTTTTTTCCTTGTTTAAAAGCCTGTGGTGACAGTGAGCCGAAACTTCCAAGTTTTCTGGCTAAGTAGCTGCAGATTTTGAGGTTCTCTTCCACCCCCCCCCCGCCTTTTAGAAACCACTTTAAAAGGCTCCAGTGCTGTGGTTAACGCCAGGCTGCCAGGGAAAACTGCAACAAGTTCTTCCAGCGATAACTGATACCTTCTTCCAGCTGGAGCAGCCCGGTTGCAACATGCCACTGCTTGTGTTTCACCAAATATTGACAGTAAGAATAGTGGTAATTTCTTTTTCTGTTCCAGTTCCCCCTAGTGATGTGTGTGTACGGGTTAATTGCCCCATAAACTCCATAGGGTGTCCCATAAAATCAAGGACTTAGGTAAATCATGTTGGAATACCTCTGTGGATGAGGCTATGTAACCTCTGCCAGAAAATCAGCAACCTTGAGCTAACTGCTGGTGCAAGGGCTAGTATTTCTGGGAACATTAACAACCTCTTTGATTAATGAAGAGAAACTGAAAGTTGATCCTGTGTGGTTTGGTTTTGACTCAGCTGTGGAGGAACTGCTGGCTGGGACCCCAAGAGCAGATGTGTTTACAGCCCTGGGATCCCAACCACAGCACCTCCTCTGGCTGCAGCTGGGCTGGTGGTCCCTAATCCACCCCAGCTGGTCCTTATCTGTGCCCCAGTCACACACTTCCAGCTGGAGGTTTCCTTGGATCTGCTGGAGGGGCTGTTTGTGTGCCGACTCCTAACCCACGGTGGTTGTGATGGGCTCACCATGTTTTATGTTGGGCAGCAACTTGCAGCTTTTGGGTTGTTTCTGTGGCACATTCAGCTGGCAGCCTTCTGGGAAGGAGAAGGCTCCAGGGAGGCATGGAAGCCTTTGGAGCTGAAACAAAAAACTTCCTGGGAACTTTGGTTATATCTTCATTACATCCAGCCAGGCAGTCCCAGCTGGGTGACTGCATCATGTAGAATTTAGGATGTTTCTCTTGTTGGAGTCAGCCCCTGGATACTTCTTTTCCTCAGTACTGTGGCATTTTCAGTGTGTGTTTCTGTTGGTTTTATTATTGTGATTTCTGCTTTCCTGGGATGTTGCAGGCCACGGGTTAATAAGTGGAAACAAGGTCCATGAAGGTGGTGAGGCCCTGGAACAGGTTGATCAGAGAAGCTGTGGATGCCCCATCCCTGGAAGTGTCAAAGGCCAGGCTGGATGGGGCTTGAAGCAACCTGCTCTAATGGAAGGTGTCCCTACCCATGGCAGGGGTTTAAAACTGGATGTTCTTCAAATCCCTTCTGACTCAAAACCATGGTACAGAATTCCTCCTGTCCAAACCCAAATCAATGCCTTTTCCATTCCTTCTACTTTAAAGTACAAGCTCAGCTATAGGAACATCTGGATTTGGATGGATAATATTTCCAAATGGTGCAGATACTTTTCAGAGCCCTTGAAAATATGTAGAGGAACTCAGACTAACAATAAAGTGGCATTCTACAAAGTTTTGCAGGTGTGTGTGCATGGGATGTGCTCAGAGTATCCCTCTTGAATGTGGGTCCCAAGCATGGACGTTGCAGGGGCTATAAGTTTGTTTTTATCAGAGCAATTTGTGTCATTAAATTTGTATTTTTTAGGGCTGTGGAAAGATTCTCTCCTGCCAACCTGATAGGAAAACCTAATGGAGTAGGAAATTAGTCTTGAATGATTGAGTGGGGTGGTTGCTCCCCATTGTAGTGGATTTTGTGAAATGGGTCCCTTGTGTGGTGTGGTGAAAACAGGACCCAGAGGTAAATGGTGCCCAGCCTTGGCAGGGAGTCAGGACAGCTGTTTAATGGGGTTTTGTTATTCTGTCAGCTCCCATGAGCAATAATGACGACAGTTCATTTTAGCTTACAAACACTCTCTTGCTTTCCCAGCAAGGTCTTTAAAGCTGGAGTCAAGCCTATCCCAGTATGAGCAGGGCTTGCTCTGGTGGCAGCTTTGCCTCATTTGGGAGTCAAATGGCAAAGAGGTGTTACCCTTTCCACCTGCCTGGAGTGGCTTTGGAGGCACTTTGGCTGTAAGGACAGTCCTAGAACTGAGACACAAACACTTGAGGCAGTGGAGCCCAGCAGCTGTGTGCGTGTGGCGATCTGGATTCCTGTGCAAGGACATCCCCTCAGGGAGGTCATGACCCTGAGGAGTGGGGATAATTGTGCAATCCCATCTGAAGCAATTTGTGATGCTTTTTCTTGAGCATCGCTCAGCTGAGTGAAGGAAGCTCATTGCAGTTGTCTCAGTTGCAAGGGCTGGGTGTGCTTTTGAGGACTGAGTCCCTGCAGTTGTTGCTATTCATTGAAACCTTTTTTCTTTTGAGGAAGGGGTTCTAGACTAGCAAAAGTTGTCCAAGTTTGCACAGAGGACAGCAAAACTCTTTGAAATGAGAGAAGATCTTTTGTAGAAATTACATCCACAACCTTATTTGTGAATTAACTAGAGTGCAGGAGAAGTGAATTTGGGGAGTTGAAGAATTTTTGTCTCCATTGTGAACAGAAAAAGTTTTCCCTGGAGCTGGTATACTCATTTTCTTCTCTACCATGAACAATGTTGAGGACACACACGAACATTTGTTTCTCTTCCAGCTTTTTCATTGTCTGAAACTGTCTTGGCAGCCCTCTGAGCTGCTGAATGAGGTATAGTAGCACTTGCAATGTTGGTATGAAAATAGATTTTTCTCTTGGAAAACACTCATATTGCCAGGCAAGAAGAGCTGGACTGGACTGAGCTCCCACAACCCAGTGGGAAATCTGGTTGTCAGCTTTGCTTTTGAAAATGTCTTTATGCTGACTCCTGTGACAGCAGTGTCCCTCTCTCTTGCATGTCACTGCTGGAGACACTCTTCCAGCACATCTTGCCTTGAGCTAAAAAAGCAGAGTTGTTTGCAGTAGGGACCCTGGTGCTGACCCCCAGGCAGGACTTGGTGCTGGAGATGCTGGGATGGTGTTTTAGACACTGCTCCAAGTAGTTTGTCCTGAGGCAGAGCCACAGAATAGGAATTTACCAGACTTGCTGTAAAAGAAATAGTGTCTCTGTGGTAGAAAACAGTTGTTAAAGAAATCAGGAGTATCCCCTTGATCTGTGGACTGTGTTTTCTTGATCCCTGTGGGTTTTCCAGCTGAGCTTTCAATGTTGATTTTCTCCTGGGTGGTGAAATTGGAGAGAGCATCCTCGTCTTGAGAAGTGTCTGACATTTGAGAGGGATTCATGGAACCTGTTGCACTCATCTCCACCAGATAAATCAAACTTAACCCACCTTTTGTGACTTTTTACTAGACCCTCAAGTGATAGGAAAAGGGGCAGTGGTTTTAAACTGAAAGAGGATAGATTTAGCTGAAATACGAGAAGAATTTATTTACAGTGAGGGTGCTGGAACACTGAAACAGGTTGCCCAGAGAGATGATGGGTGCCCTAGCCCTAGAAATATTCAGGGTCAGGTTGGATGGGTCTCTGACCAACCTGGTCTAGTGGAAGGTGTCCCTGTCCATGGCAGGGGGTTGGAACAAGATGACCATTAAAGGACCTTTCCAACCCAAACCATCCTGCGATTCTGCCCCAGTGCTAGGTTCAGGGTGGTTGCTGTATGTAGTTTGAAGTGAAATGTTGTTTCTGTGCTTCAAAAGAATCCTGAGTGCTTTCTGGTTTGTGTTTTGACTTTATGCTGGAAATACCTCATGAGGGTGGGTGGGAGTCCATGTCAAGAAAAAGAAGAAAGAAATGCTAGAGCATTTGATCTGTCCAGACCTCCATGCTGTTCTGAAATAAATCTGCCCAAGACACAAAAACACTGCAGGCTTACCATGCCCGAGAAATGCACTGCTGACTTTGCTTGCTATCACACAAGTGCATAACTGTGTCTGAGTTTAATTGTTCACACACAAGAGCACTTAAATTCCAACTTCACCCCTGTAAACGCTTTTCCCTTGTCTTAGTTTCGGGCAAATTTGGGGGAAAACTCCAAATGGGGTTCCCCCAGGAAAACAAAATTTAAATGACCCCTCTCCCCAGCTGGTCCGGGAAAAAAAAATTCCTTGGAGAGAAGTGGAAAAAGCTGTTTATTTAACAGAAATTGAATAATATTAAATAATAAAACCTCTCACTGTTCGATGGGATGGCAAATCCAGGAAGAAAAGTCCTTTTCATGTGGTGTAGCTCGGCTTGCTCAGGTTCTTATCAGTCCCTCCGGCGCTGGAAAGTGCTGAGGCCCAGGGCCCGGTGCGACACAGGCGTGAGCTCCCGGGGTTTGGCTGGGTGTTTTTCAGTCCAGAGCAAGTTTGCACAGATACAAGACAAAGGGAAAAAAAGGTCCTGGGAACTCCTCTGCCTCAGCTAGCTAAAACTAACTAAAATCCAAAGAGTAGCTCTGTCCCGCTGTCTGTCCGTGCTGCAGACACCACAGTCCAGGAGAGCGATGTGGGGGAGTGATGTTTTTCTTCAGCACAAACTGTGGCTTCTTCTTCTCCCCCTTCGCTCTCAGAGCCAGTCTTAAAGGTGCAGAACTTAATAAATCACATAAACCAGGCAACTGGGGATACCAGTATCATAAAGTCACCCCAGGACATCCCTCCAAAGAAAAACAAAGCCACAGAGGTTAACCATCTCTGGCATTGTGGAGCTTGGGTCCTTGCTGATTTATGTGTAGGTTTGTGGGTTAAGCAACGAGCTGCACATGGCAGGACTCTCAGCACGTTTCTCTTCTGCTTCAGTACATCTGAAAATTGGATGAGCTTGAGAACACGTGCTGCACTTTGTGTGCTGGAAGGTCTGTGCAGCGCTCAGTGTGCTTCACTAAGCTGCACACAGCTTTCCACAAAGCTTTTGAATTGCAGCTGTTGATTGCTCTGACCTCTCCTTGGCTGTCACTCCTCGAGCGGCCAAACCGAGTGGTGGAAGCTGAGCGGGGACTGGGAAGCTCCTGAGAGAACAGAGGGGTTGGGGGAGATGTGAAATGAGCTGGTAGAGCTTCATGAGAAGTTACCTGTGATCCACAGGCAGCTGAGCACCTTGCACCTGGCTGAGTTGGTTCTGTAGCATGGGGTGAGCAGTTTGATGTTATGGGTGACTTAATGCGACAAGAAATTGTACAGGGAAATTAATGGGGTGGAGCATGCAAAGCTTTAAGGAGTCTATTAAATTTCCAGCTGTTTTTTTTTTTTTTTTAACACCATTTGTAAGGAAACTGTATGGCAGAGAGACTTTAATGATAAAAGTTGGGTTTTGATAAAATCCTGTCTTTAGTGCTAAAAGGGAGTAGAAAGTATATGATCATTAAGGTCCCTTCCAACTCAAACTGTGATTCTGTGTTAACTGCTTGTGCATCACTTCATCCTTCAGGTGGTATTCTCTTAATGATCTTGGATTTTATGGTCTTACTTTATCTTTCCTTGTCTAAACTCCATTTTTTCAAGACGCTGGCTTGCAATATAGTGATGCTTTATATGGAGGGAGTCACAACTGCCTCCTCCAGGATGCTCTGTATTTGAGTTGGAGCCCAGCCTCAGTCCAGGTGTCCTGTAGGACCTGCTGTGTCAGCAGATAATAAGTTCTGTTCTCAATGTGCAAAGCATGACTGATGCTTATTATCTCACAGCTTTGGTTGGTGACCACCTGGCACTTGGCTAAAATAACAGCTTTAAATATCTGTGTAAAAATGAGACACAAAGGGTAGAGCTTAAAACTGACAACCATGCCAGAGTCCTCTGTGGCCTTCACTGGGGCAGTTGCAATCTCCAGAAGGATGAATGTTCCAGCTGAGGCTCCTGAACAACCTGCTCTGGTGGAAGGTGTCCTGGAGTTGGAATGAGATGTCTTTAAAGACCCTTCCAATCAAACCATTCTGTGATTCCATGAACACAATCTCAATTTCTGTTCCTTCCTCTGTCCATTTTGCTAGAGGTGCTCTCGTTCTCGTAACACTGGTACAAGGCTCTTTGGGGGGCAATGACCAAATACACCTAGTGCAGACCTGAGGATGGAAGTCAGCAGCAGTCCATGTCCTCAAAACACTGACAGCTGTTTAGAGGAGGAAAACCAGGACTTTTGCTGCTCCCTGAAGTGATGGGGGATATAAGTTTCACACTGCTCTGGCCAGCAGCTCTTTGGCTGCTCTCTGCAAACAGTGGCTGCTGCTTCCTGCCATTGTGTCTGGGGTCGAGCTGTCTGAGTGGCTGCATGCTCGGGCTAAGAATAGTGCAGACCCCAGGGTTTTGGCTCTGTATCCTGCATGTTGGCTTCTTTCCTGCCTGGGGCTTGGAAAGAGCCTGGGAAAGGGTGTGTCCTGCAAAATAGATTGAAATGTGTTATTGGAGACTGTACTGCTGAAAATAACAGAGGTTGGGCAGGGAAAGAGCTTCTGTTTCCTCCCTGGTACAGTAGCTCCAAGTCCTCTTTGGAACAGGCTAGAAATAAAGTCCTGACCCTCTTGTTAGTGGGATGTGACCCTGGAGATGGGGTTTATGGCAGTCAATTTAATCCCCTCTTAAAAGCAGGTAGCAGTATCACCAGTTTGCGGTATTTCAGGCTTTATTTTTGGTGGACCTCTTACAATTTGGGTGTATTAATGCACATAAAATTCTCATGTGTGGTTCATTTTCAGTATCTACCTCCCAGGCCTGCTGCTGAACTAAGTGGGGTCAGGCTTGGATCCCTGTAAATCAGATCCCAGTAGTTCTGTCTGTTGAGCCAAGACCTCCCTCCCAAGCCTCAGCTTCAGAATCCTGTGGCTGATTGCACTAAGATTTGTCAGGGAGGTGGTCTGGCTCTCAGCCAAGCATGTCTAACCATATCCAAGGGAATTAAGTTTCCCTCTATAATTTTGTAGAAATCTGACTTGGTAGCCTGTTTTGCTGATCAGCAGCTGGTTGATGCTGCAGCTAATTCTGCTTAATTTAGGGGGTTTATACCTGTGCTGGTGCACAAATCTGCAGCAAATCTGTCTGAATGCAGTGTGGGGTCAATGGGGGATGCAGGGAGGATGTTCCCTCATGGGTGAGGAGCAGCACAAGGGAATAGGGCAGTTGTTGCTACTGTCCTTGTCTTAATTTTTATGATCAGAAAATTTGTTTAAAAGCAGAAGTAGGCTGTGGCATGTTGACTGTGGCAAGCTCTGGTAACTTCACAGCATTTGTCTTTGTCTAGGGCTTAGGCAAAGCTGTCTGTCCCCTTTCTACTGCATCAAGAGAACACCATAACGAATATTAACCTCTACATTACCCTGGAAAAGAGTGAGGACAGCTGTCATTGTGCTTTTATCTTCTAGCTTTTTGAGTGTTTCCAGATCTGCATTGAAAGACTACAGCAAATTTTTTTTTTTTTTTTTTCCTAAAATTTCACCGATTCTCATTCAGATGTCAGCTTCCACCCAGTCTGGTGGTTCTGAGGGAATTTCAAGCATGTATGATCTTTATTGTCCTTGACTGAAGGGGAAAGGCTGAGAAGTATTTTGTTTCCTGCCCCACCCTTTCTCTGCTGTGGGCAGGGGATCTCTCAGATTGTCACTCATCTTCCTTCCCTTTTGGTTCAGCTTCACAGCTTTGTGTCTGCAGCAGCTGGAGCCAAGTAGGGGAGGAGTGGGAACTTGTGAGGGCACACCCTGAGGAAGGCAGGCACCATCCCACTGGGGCTCTGCTCATGTTTAAAGGGTGCCCTTCCCCTGGCTCTTACAAAATCTCGGAGTCACAGAATGGTTGGGAGCTCGGAGATCATCCAGTTCCACCCCCTGCCATGGACAGGGACACCTTCCACTCTCCCAGGTTGCTCTGAGCCCCATCCAGCCTGGCCTTGGACACTCCAGAGATCCAGGGGCAGCCACAGCTTCTCTGGGCACCCTGTGCCAGGGCCTCCCCACCCTCCCAGGGAAGAATTTCTTTCCAAGATGTGCAATAACATTGCTTCCTTGCACAAGGCAGCTTGCTTTGCACATGGACAAAGCTGAGAAGGGAAGCGGCATTAAAATCCTCAATCCTGTGGTTGGGAACGGGGTCCTGATGCCTTCTGGTATAGACCAGGTACATTCCAGTCTCATTTTCAATCTAATTGAATGGGGGTTCTCTTCCATCTTGTGCAACTCTGTGTGCCGTAAGCTAGATTTTTAATTAACTTTCCTTGAGTTAAATATTAAGGATGGACTGACCTGTCTGAGCCCAAGTAGCAAACCCACCTACAGCTGGTGGAAAGCTGAGTGGACTGCAGCGAATGGAAACACATTTTAAGAAGAACAGAGGAGATTTCAGCCTTTCTCCACCCGAGCCTGTGCATGCCAGGGCTTGGTTCTCTGTAGTGTTCAGAAGAGGAGAGGGAAACTTTGCAGCTGTTGTTCAGTCTCCAGAGCCCTGCTGTGCTCACTAAGCACAGAAGTGCTGCTTCATGGAGGGGTCCACCATCTCCTGGAGTCTTCAGAGATGTGGTGCTGTTCCTGGGTGGATTTAACATCCCCCCCTAACCCCAGGTCACAGCTACCAAACAACTCTGCTCCCTGTTTAAGCTCTGGTAATCTTGGCTGGATTTCTGGTTTAATTTGGAGACAGCCTGCTGCAGCTCTGCACAGTAAATGCCCTATTAAGCAGTTAATTATTTCTCTATAATGCTAGCTTTTATCTTTAATACAACAGTTTTACTGTCTCTGATAATTACACAGTCTCAGATAACTCTCTTAAATCTAATGAGGCATGACAAGCTGTGTTCAACAAGGCACCACACCATTAACTTCTTACCTCTTACTTGTCATCTTATCACACTGAATTACTGGGTTTCTAGCCTGAGTGGCTGTGGATACATGTCACTTCTCATTAAGAAAATAATGAAAATCTCCCCTGGTGCTGCTCTGGTTGGGCTAGTGGTCAGCTGGCTGGCCTGGTGGCCTGAAGACCCCTCCAAGAGCTTTTCTGCAGGGCTGTGCTCTTTGACCCCATGAGCTGAGCGTTGGTTTAAGCACTTCTGGCCACTTGGTTGGTCCATGGCTCTGATGCTTGTGGGTAGGTGAAATGAAAATTGGCCTTTGAAGGACATCAGTAATGATAGATCTTGTCTGTGCTGATGGAAGTCATTGCTGCAGGGATATCTCATGGTGGGATTCAGATGGATGAGGGAAACTAGGAGGGTTTTTTTTTTCTGGACAGGGGTAGGACAAACTGCTGCAGCAATGTCTGGTGTAACTTGAGTGATGCTGTGCTACTCATTGCTGGAAATAATGGACCAGGTCATTGCAGTGCTGGTTTTCTGTGGATTTGGGATGGACACCAAAACCCTGCATGTGCCTGAAGTCCTGGGGTTAGGGGAGATCACAGGACTGGAGAATGGTTTGGGTTGGAAGGGACCTTACAGACTATCTTGTTCCACCCCCTGCCATGGGCAGGGACACCTTCCACGGTCCCAGGTTGCTCCAAGCCCTGTCCAGCCTGGCCCTGGACACTTCCAGAGGTGGGACAGCCACAGCTTCTCTGGCCAACCTGTTCCAGTGCCTCACCATCCTCACAGTAAGGAATTTATCTTCAGTTTAATATATCTTATTTTAAGTATCTTCTTTTAAGTATCTCTTCTTTTAGTTGAAAGAAGTTCCTCATTGTCCTATCACCCTTGTCTTTTCATCTATTGCACTGCCACCTTGCCAGTAAAAGCAGCACAAAGCTGCACTTTAGAAATGTCAAGGCTCCTGTCAGGGAAATCCCTGCATCCTTCCACGTTGGATCAGGAAGGCATTTCCCAGTGGAAGGAGCCCAGGCTGCCCTTTGGGGACAGCCTGGGCACTCAAATACAGCTGGAGAGAACAGAGCAGTTACCTGACCTTGTGTGTTTTCAGGGAGTGAAGAGCTCCTTCACTGTCAGCACTGTAATTCCAAGCTGCCTGGAAGGATTATTAGGGCTGGTGGGTAGTGATGGCCCCTCCCTTAGCATTCCCTAGGTCACTTCCCATGGTCCAGGAATGCTGCTCTGAGGGATGCCAGAGCACATGGCTCTCTCCAAACACCTCTGCTGTCCATCCTGCTGACCCCTGGGTGCAGACACTGCCTCTGGCTGGCTTGCATCCAGGCCAGAGAATAGAGC
Organism: Poecile atricapillus; assembly: GCF_030490865.1. Classification (NCBI taxonomy): domain Eukaryota; kingdom Metazoa; phylum Chordata; class Aves; order Passeriformes; family Paridae; genus Poecile; species Poecile atricapillus. The sequence goes on from NC_081288.1 coordinate 4,532,913, forward strand.
CATGGAATCATGGCTGGGAAAGCCATCCAGGATCATCAAGTCCAACCATTAACCCAGCACTGCCAAGCCCACCCTTAACCCATGTCCCTAAGCACAACATCTGTGTCTTTTGGACACTTCCATGGACAGTGATTCCACCACTGCCCTGGGGGAGGTCCTTTGGCTTTGCTCAGCTTTAAACTTGCAAATGCTGAGGGTCCTGCAGGACTTTTTGACTGCTTCTGCAGTGAAGGTTGGTGCAGGCTGCACATGTGGAGTGGTTTATCTGGCTAATGTAACCTCTCTAATTCTCTTTGCAGTAAAACGATTTAAGGAACCAAAGGCAGAGAGGCGTCCCTGGAGGATATGGTGAGATTTTTCATTTGAAACTTGAAAAGACTGTGTTTATAATATTTTTTTCCTCTTATACTAACAGTCTTCTAGGCCCCCTGTGTGTTCTGTATGACATTTAATTTTTAAATGAAATATGCTGCTGCTTCCCAATGAAACCTCCATAAATTAGCTGGTACTCACTAGAAATAAAATTCCCTGCATAACTCCTCCAGAAAATCTTGGTTTTTCCTCCAGGTTTTATGATACCTCCAAGCAGGCAATAGGTGCCCTCTTCATCCACTTTGCCAATGTTTTTCTGTCTGATCTCACTGAGGAGGACCCTTGCTCTCTGTAAGTACTCAGGGCACTTGCATTCATGCCCTACATCTGTCAAAGGGAGAATTGTGTTGGGAAGGGTCATAAGTAGTGGAAACTGATCCATTTGAAGCACTGCATGGGGATAAAGCCTGCTGGGCTTGTTTTTGTCTCTGCTGTCTTTTTTGCTGGTCCTATTTAGGGGATTTCTAAACCAAACTTCAGACTTAGTGTAGAAGTGCCACCTTTACTTCAGCCACTTTGCAGATAAAAATTTAGTTTCAGTATTAACATTATCTCGTTTTGAGGAGCTCCTTTAGGCTTCAAAATGCTCCTTAAAACCTTCTGGCCCATCTCCTTTTTTATATTAAAGTGCTTCACCTTGATATGTTTCTTTAAGCAGACACAAGTTTGGCTGGGGCTGCACATAACCTCTCAAATGATGTATTGTTGTTTTTTTAAACAGACAGTGTTTTAAAATAAACCCTTTCATGCTTATGCTGTGCCCTTTGGGTGTGTTGTTTATTTTTCATATGTGTTTTATGTTTCCCTGCACTGCCTGACTTGTCATCCCGAACCAGGCAGCTTAAAACCCTCCAGCCCTGTCCCTGGGCTTTGAGGCTCATGTTCTGTGTCCTGCCCAGTATAAACCACCAAACCTCATGTTTGTATGGAATGCTCTTGATTTCAGCAGCTGGAAACTGTAAAAAGCCAGCCTGAGCTTTTGGATGTAGAAAAACTTAATGTTACGCTTTCAAAGTGGATATCAAAAGCAGATTGTTGTTTTCAGTTTCTTGGTTCAGAGGCAGTATCGAGTTCTGGAAAAGGAAATGTTCACTGCTGTAGCCTTGTGCTTGGCATTTTCTTCATGCTGCAGAAATCTGGCAGAAAATATTGCAATAATGGAAAACTGCATAAAAAAACCCCACATTAGTCTATGTGATTTTCTTTTTTCTTTTTGGAGTTCATGAAAATACCAAGCCCTGGATTAGAGCTTGGACCCTGCAATCCCCAGAAGGTCCCTGCAGGTCTCCTGCCTCTGGCACTCTGCCCAGTGACACTTCAACATCCAGAGCTGCAGAGCCCAAATCCACTGAGCCAAAATCTCCTGGCAGGGATGGGTTCAGCTCCTGGATCTGCTCTGGGACCTGAACCGGAGGTTTTTGGGACCTCAGGGTTATTGATGCTGAGCCAGGGCCCATCACCTCCCTCAAAACCTGCCTCTCAGTCTGTCTCTCAGTTTTTGGGAGCCTCTTGCAGCTGCTCAGAAAAATGGATTTCTTGCCTCTTCTGCTGCTCAGTTTGTAGAGCAGCTGTGGTGCCCAAAAAGCTGCCATTTTCTTGTGTGAAATTCTGGAACAGTTTGGTTCTGTTTCCTCCAAAACTTGAGATTTCATTCTTTTTAATAAGGACAAAAAAGATGCTGCAAATGGAAAGCCTTTGCTTTTTGGAGGGGTAACTTTTAAGAAGTACTTACTGCTATATGAATAAATGAGCAGTGCCAGAGAGTTGGTAGAGCCTGTCCCTTCTCTCCTGAACAAGCATTTAAATTAAGAAATTGCTGGTAAGGCTTAGAAAAATGCGATGAAAGAAAAAGGAAGCGAGTTTGGATTGTAAAGGAGGGTTATTTAAAATTGTGGGAGTTTTTTTTATTAATTTCCATTATGAAATTAAAGATTTTGGATAAGACTTAAGAACACAGCTGAAACCTGAATTTTCCTTTGCTCTTAGCTACCTTATTAATTTCATCCTGGATGCCACGCTGGGGATGCTGCTGATCTGGCTGGGTGTGAAAGTTGTCTCCTGGATCGTGCAGCACAAGAAATACACATACCTGGTCTTTGGGGAGTATGGTAGGTGTCACCTGCCCTGCCCAGAGGGGGTTGGTGTGCTCCCAGCTGGGAATGGGGACAAGAAAATGGCAAAAACTACAGTCTGGGGCTGAAATGTGAGCAGCTGCCTTCTGTTATCCCTTCTTCAAGGAGCTCATGAGGGTGAGTTAAATGCTAGAACCACTGGAGTGTGGCAGGGTGGGGAGGAAAAGCTGAATATTTCTTTGGATGTAGACTATACCCCAGGACATCTGTATGGTAAATTAAGGTGTGTAGGGTTCTTTTGTGGGGTTCTTCGTGGGTTTTTCCCTACCCACTCCATTCAGAATATGGAGTTGTTCTTTATTTGCCTTGAGCTGTAGTAGGGATCAGCCAGGCACAGTGTGACCCCAAACGTTGAGTTCTCAAGTGTGGCCTCTTTCTCTTTAAATTCCTGCCTTGAGATGGAAAAAACTTTTCCAAAAAGCTGCTCTCAGCCAGCCCCACTAGAGGGTAGCAGTTCCCTTCCAAAAGAGCAGAGCCAGCTTGCTGGAGAAGCTGCGGGAAATGGAAAAATTAATGCTTTGCCTATTTTACCTTACATCTAATGTACAGATGAATGTAGTCATGTTTCAGAAAATACATCTTGTTCATAAAAATTGCAGTCTTACCTTTAAGATGTTAATCATTCAGTCTGTTCTGAAGTTAGTTGTGTTTCTTTGTGTTTTTAGTAGCTGGTCTGGCATCTGAGCTGGTGAAACTTGGACCTGACTAGGATTAGTTTGGAGACCCTGCTGCCTTGTGAACTTAGCCTGTGCAGATGGGTCATGGCAGAGGATGAAGGGACTGGCTGGGTTTGTGAGGCAGCAGAAGCAGCTACAGACTGGGAACGAGATGATGTGATGTGGCAGGGCCAGCTCTCCTCAAACCTGGCTTTAAAGGCTGATCTCCAGAGCAGTTTCAGCATCCTGACAGCAGGCGTTTGGTGGGGGGACCACTTTTTGTATTTTCCCTAAAAGCTCCTCCTTTATAATAGATCCCTAAAGTCAGGCAGATGAGACAGCAGAAGAATCCAGATATTCTTAGTTCAGGAACTGGAGTTTTTCCTCTTTGGAGCAACAGGGACTGGAAGCCCAACCACCTCAGGACACGGCTTCAGCTTCATGTGCCACGTCTGCAGTTGAGCAGAAGCAAAAAACATGAAAAGTGTATTGGCAGGACACTGATGAACTTCTGTTGAGCTGTAGCTGGCCTCTCATTAGGGCTGGCTTAGACTGCAGAAACAGCTCACTCCTTTGAGAAAATCTTGCTGTCATTAGTGAAAAAACAAGTTTGTGCTGTTGCTTGAATTTGATTCTTGGATTGGGGGTTAAATATCTCATCCATCATTTACAGTTTTTGGTGTAGGTCTCTGGCCAGAGTGACCCCAGTGGAAAATTCAGGTGGCAGCCAAGTGACATGTCCAAGTCAATCCTGTGGCAGGGCTGGGGGAGGAAAACACTCCCATTCTCATCTCTGGTGTTAAGTAACTTCCAAAACGGGAAGACACTTGTAAACTTTGTACAGTTTGATGCAGGCTCCAGGAATATGATTCATTTTCTGGGCTAATTGCTGTACCAGACTTTTGCTCCTCAGGAGGATTGAGGGAAACAACATAAGTCCTGCAGAGGAGAGAAGCAGGGGAGCACCAAATCCATGTTGCAAACAGCAGTCATGCCTTTGCTCCAGCCATCAGAACAGAACAGTTGTGGTTTTGTCCAGTAGAGCCAGTACCCATCTTTCTGCATCAGCTTGGAGGAAAAATCTGTCACAGCTGTGTCCTTCCAGCATCCCTGCAGCTGATGCAAACCACTGCAGTTGTCCTTTGGTGTGGGCTGCAGCAGTTCCTCCTGCTGTGGTTGCTTCTCCTGCCTCCAGAGCCCTGGCTGGCTCCCCCATGCAGCTGCAATAGCTGCATTAATGGAGAAGTAAAATCTCCATTTCCCTCCCAAAAGGGGAGGGAAAGCACTTAAATCTATGCTGCTATTTTAAGCATCCAGCTGTCCAGAATTGTTCAGAAAAATCAATTACTTCCATATTGCCAAAAACCCAGGAACAGGCATTCTGAGATCAGCCTCTCTTGTGTGTGAGCTCGTGGCCGAACACTGCTGCAGCCAGGATTGCCCTGTTCTACAGCTAGTGGGGAATCAAAGGCTCCTGTTTGCTTATGTTCCTCCATCTTTTGCCCAAAGGCTCTTGATTACACTCTGAATTGCCTCTAAGCACAGAAAGCTGCATTTTGGAAATGCTGTCTCTTCTCAGGATGCCTGGCTCCTACAATCAGGGACTGGGGAATTGTGTTCTTGGCACAGGTGGGCTTTGGGGAATGAGGGTTGCCTTACACCTACTCAGAGCTAACAAACTCCTACCCCTGGAGGTGTTGAAGGCCAGGTTGGATGGGACCCTGAGAAGCTCCCATGGCAAGGGATTTGGAACTATGTGTTATTTTTAAGGTCCATTCCAACCCGAACCATTCTGTGATGATTCTGTGAAATTCCACAAAAGCACCATTGCTGTAGCAGGTCATGGTTATAGCAGCTGTCCCTGTAGGGAGCCATCACAGGGAGGGGAACAAAGAAGAGTTTAAGCTTCAGAAGATGTGGGAAATGGATACCCAAGTTCTTGGAGGTGCTGTTGGGCCAGGACAGACTGAGCAGGGGAGGTGCTGGCTCTGGTCAGAGTGTGCAAATCAAGACTGACTGAACTTTGTGTCTCGGCTTCAGCCTGGTCCAGATCTCATCTCCCTCCCCATGGCAATGAGCAGCTCTCTAAAGAAGGCCTTTTTATGGCTGCAGTGTCCTGACATTTTTTGTTGTGTTTAATAATTCTTCAGGATTACTTTAGAAATACCCCAGTATTTCTTTTAAGTTAGCAAATGTGATGAATTTGCATTGAGAGAGAGATTTCCTGCAATGTGCAAGTAAGTTTTTCTAGAAAAACATTAAGAAATGAGGGGGAGGAAAAGTGTTCTCCCTGGAAAATGTTCCTCTGGATGCCCATGTGGATGTTGAATTGTGTATCACTGTAGCTGTGGTCACTGGCTATTTAATCCTGATGCTTTGTGCTCGTTCAGTGTCTGGAAATGGAAAGGCATCTTGCTTGGAGGCCTTCAAAATCTGTTTAGTGGCCTGTTGAACTCTGCTGGTCAAATTTAGTTCTAAGAGAATATGCTCTGTGCCAGCTGCTGAGTTTAACTGAGGACCTGTGTAGGCTGCGTTTGGCCCGTGGTGATGTTGTACAAAATTTCCATAACAAATATTCCCACGTCCTGGAGCAGTCAAGGGAGCTGGCTGCTAATGCTTGAGGAAATACTGCTGGAAATAGCTCTAACCTGAGGGGCTGTCCTGTCCTCAGCCTGCTGGGCTTTTCCACCCATAGGACCAGGGGGGAAAAGTGAGGAGAGGGCTGAGGTTTCTGCTCAGGGACTGAGTGTGTGTTTGGGTCCCTTGCTCTGAGCAGGGGTACAACTTCTGAGCCTCCTGAAGCTGGATGACAGCAACATTGCTCCCTGCAGTCTGAATATCCACAGCAACCAAAGATCCAGAGCAGTGGTGTGACGCTGCACTGGGGACAGATTCCAACTGTGCACTCACTTTTCCCTGGTTCAGCAATGTGGTTGTCCAGAGGGGTTGGGAATGCCCCATCCCTGGAAGTGTTCAAGGCCAGGTTGGGTGGGTTTTGGACAACCTGGTCTAGTGGGAGGTGTCCCTGCCCGTGGGATCCCTTCCAACCCACACCATTCTATGACTCAATCATTTTAGTTCAGGTGCAGAAAATGCCAGAGAGGGTCTGAGGTGTCCACTGGGCCCATCTGGCTGATTCATCACATTCCCATCTTTAGAAACCTGGTTTTGCCCTCCAAGTGAGCATTTCACACAATTCAGAGTTTATTGCATTTCCTACCCTCCTCTGGACTTGGCACTGATAATAAGACCCCTTGGTTTTGGAGGTACCATTTGAGTATCACCTAAGTTTTTATTGACTCTTTCTTCCCCTACCTTGTCACTCAGTACACCTTGCAGTGCTTTCAAATACTTGTCTTTCCTCAAACCCCCTGAACCCTCCACCTTGGCTCTGGTTGAGCTTTTTTCCTACCTGCTCTGTGTGCACACAGTCCCCAGAAGTCTGTAAATAAAGCTGTCTGGCAGTAACATGTGGGCTGTGCTGACAGCTCGGTGCATTAGGCAGCCTGGATTAAAATTAATCCTGTTGTGTGGTAACAGCTCAAATACCTCAAGCACTGCTGCTCTGGCTCCCCAGCAGCTGGGCTCCCACGCACGAGTGGAACATGAGACACGTTTGGCTGAGGTTGCCACGGGCTCCACTGGTTTCTGGGCTGCTCCAAGGAAGTTTTGCTGGGGGTGGGGAGCACCAGGAATGCTGCTGGAGGAGAGCAGTCAAAATCCAGTGGGTGCATCCCTCGGAGTGAAGGAGGATATTAATTTCTACGAGGATGGGGAGATGGATGTAGGAAGGTTTTAGCAGAGGGTGTTCATTAAGCTAGAGGGAGAGGTTTGTGGTGGTAGATTCATGTGGTGGATGTGCTGGGTTCCCTCCCAGCTATAACCTGGGACAAGGAACTGGAAGGGTTCAGAGGGAGTGTGATACATACAGTCACCCAGCAGGTGTGATGTGGAGGCTGCAAAGATCATTTAGACCAATTCCCCACTCTGCTGTGCTCAGAGCTTTCCTTTCCTTGTAGTAAAGAGGAAGACATCTGTTTTATTCCGACTTTTTTTTTAGCCTCCTGGTAGCAGATTAGCTTTTTCTGGCTGGCAGTATGGTGTGGCTGAAAGTCTTGTGGGCTCTCCTTGAGATTTATGTACAGAAATGCTTCCTGTAGGAAGAATCCTTTCCCATCCACAGTGCAGAGCACCTCTGGGCAACACTTGATCCATCAAAGACATCAGGCTGAATCTGAGGATGCCTCTCACCATCTGTAGGAAACCAGCACTTACATGAGCTCAGCTCCAGTTTTCCAGCCTTTCCCTACTGTGGAAGGACATGGGGCAAATCTGTCTTACTGGCTTGTCTAGGGACCCCACCAAAAGCTTCCCTGATGAGATGCCAGAAAATGTTGGCTTGAATGTTCCTGTTATTGGTCAGAGTTAGGTGAATTATTTGTGTTAGGTGGTGGATTAGTGGATCCACTGGGGTGGATCAGCGGTCCTTGGATGACTCCACACCTGCTGAGGCAAGAAGCAGACAGCTGCATTCCTTGGTGAAGTGGAAATGAGCTGCTGTCTAAGTCACCTTTGCAGCCCTTAAGGCCATGCTGCCGTTTCGTTTTTACCTTTGTCTTGAATCATTCTGGTACAAAGCAGCCTCCTGTCCTCGGGAGATCAGGATGCAGTAAAAAATAACAGTAGGAGCACCCTCTGATCTCCCTGCTGGGTGTGGAAGTGCTGAATCCCCAGGCAAGTCCATGCCTAGGGTGGGTTAAGAAGCAGGTTGTCTTTCCCAGGGTCTGTGCATCAGCCTGCTGAGCCAAAACCTGTCCAGTGCACGGAGTGCAGAACAAGGAGCCACAGGCCATTGTTGTGCTGGTGAATGTCCCTGCAAGGGGGCAGGTATCTGGGAGAGATCTCAAACTTGCTGCTGCTCTTTGGGCAAGCTGAAATGACAGAGGGAAGTCAGAGAGCCGATTCACAAAGGGTGCTGTGGCTGTTGGTCGTGTCCCTCCGTGGGGGACAGAGCACAGCTGACAACACAGAGCAGAAGGGAAAGAGTTCAGATGCAGGAAGGATACAACGGATGTGTTTGTTTTCCTGTTTTGTTTGTACTCAGAGCACTGATGGGTGTTGATAATGTGGGGGTTTCTGGGAGAATTGGTTTGTTTTGGGGTATGGGGCAAAAAGGTTCACTAGACCCAATGTGTGTGCCAAAGGCAGCCAGGCATCCTAATCTATTGGGAGAGGCTTTTAGGAGGATCAAAGCCTCTCTGGCACCAGCCTGTGGCTGCCAGCTGCCTCTAGCACTGCTCCCATCTCCTCACAGACCACCCATTAAGCTGTTGCCTGCCAGGGAGCAGAGATTCCTCTCTCCAAAATCCTCCAAAGGCTCTGCTGGGTGTGCTTCCACATAACCTTTCTGTCTGCCTCTTCCTGCCCTCCCTCCATGCAGCTCCTGCTGGTTTGGCTCTCTCTGCTTGCTCTCCTCATCCCTGCACCCTCAGCCTCCCGGTCCTTCCCTCTCCTCTTCTTTGCTTCCTTCTCTGTCACGGCTTGAACAATAAAGAATTTGGGGAATGAGGTGATCCTACCTTGGGCACTACCAGGACACTTCTACTTTTTAGCTGTAGCTTTGCAATGAGGCAGATGTTTTGGTGCATTGCTAACATATGACAGAATAAGGACAAATGTACCTGTAAACTTGTTTTGCACTTGTTGGGAAGCTAATCCCCACAGAGCTGGGGTTTGGTTGGATGCCAGCTCTTACCAAATCCCAGTATGTGCTTCTGGTTTTTGTGGCCAGAGGTTTTTATTGGGGTGGATAAATGTGCCTTTGCAGATTGCTGGTGTTGTCTCCCCTTCCACATCTCAACAGAATTGTGCTGAAAAGTGGGGAAAAGTGGACAAAAGTGAAGCAAAGCTCCCAGCCTGCTGCCATCTGACCACATTGAGCATTGGCATCTGTCAGTGCCAACTGCACAGGTTCCCCTGTACGGATGGAATTCCGAATTCCAGCCAGATTATGCTGGGAACAAGTGTTGCCAGGAGTTATCTTTGTCTTCAAGTAATAAGAGGAAGTGCTGCAGCTTTCCTGAGCCGGAGGCAGTAGCTCAGTTTTGCAGACCTGAGATATTCTGGTGAGCAAGGGGAGGTGATAACCAGCTGGCAGGGTGCTCACAGAGGGCTGAGGCAAGCACATGTAATAGATACAGAACCATTATTGTTGTTAACAACACAAATATGCTTTTCCTTATTTCTTGGTGAGTACCCCATTGGAAACATTCATATTTAATTAGCATTGATTCTTCTTGAGTGAATTGCTTTAAAAACTGAGGCAATGGAGCCCTTTCTCTTGCTCAGACAGTATCACATAACCAGTCCATCACTTCATCAGCACAATGAAGTAATTCTGTTCAGGGCTGAGAAGTTATGCTGCTTGTAGTGAAAATGGTGACTTGAAATTTTCAAACTGTTTCTGGCACCTCTGTGGGTAAGGTTTGGCAGGGAGCACATTGCAGATTAAATCTTTAATGATTTATTTGCCTTTATTTTATAGAAGAGTGTGCAGGTACTGACTGGTCCTTTAGAGAGGAGGGTCAATATCAAGCACGAGGCAACTTTTCTACAAGGCTTTCTCTTCCTGTCCTCTGTCCCAGATTTAATATTCTGTTTTTCCAGGTGACCCTCCACAAGCTGCTGCCTGGATTGGCCAGTGTATCCTCTACTTGCTGATAATGGTTTTTGAGAAGACTGTGATTAGCCTTGTCCTACTTATCCCTGGTTGGACAAAGGTAAGCAGTATTTTTCTAGCTATATCTGTTGTGGTTTCTTTTTGTCAGCTCTGCCTGATTCACAGTTCCCATTATTGAAGGCCTTTAATCCTCACACTTGTTGACATCACTTTGTAGTCATTAGCTATTACTTAAATTTTGGGAAATATGACTTTCATAATGGCTTGGCTTTTGGTGCATTCTCTTGCTAGTCAAAAGCTAATGGAATAAGATGATGCTTTAATTTTCTTTCCCGTTCTTGGAAAGCTGAAATGGGCTGGGCTGGCAGCTGAGCTCCCTTCAGTTCTGCCAGAGGATTTCTATGTTATTCAGTCAAGTCAGTCCATGTTGGTGTTTTGTGATCCCGTGCTTAAAACAGGGGGACTCTTACAAATTAATTTGGAAAGAGCTGTACAAGCAGTGTGTTGTCTTTTCCAGCTCAGCTGCTTCTGCATGCCAGCAATGTTAATTGTGCTGATCAGAAGTTTATCTTTAAAAAAATTAAAATAATAGTCTGTGGGGCTTTTAGCCACATGCCTGTTGGCAGGTAGGTGTGATGGGTGTAAAATCCTAATTCTGAGAGTCAGTTTGGAGTCCACTTTCACCAGGCTCTGAGGTACCAGGCACTGTGTATAACTTGACTGAGAGTTACTTCAGCAGTCTGGGAGCACTTATCTCTTCAAGGGTTGTCCTTCAAACCCAGTAGTCCACAGTGCTCACACTTGGATGTGAATTTACTCAGCAGCACAAATCCAGATCCAGAGATGCTGCTGGATTCCTCTCCATGATTATTGTTCGTGGCTGGTATCCTTGTTCTGCAGATGAGCTCCAGGGAGCCAAGGGAAGTCGCACCAGTTGTTGTCATGCACTGAAAGACTCACAGTACTTGTTTCTGTACAAGATCATGTGTTTGGCAGCTGGGCTAAGGGAATATCCTGTGTAATCTTTTAAGAGCTGGGTTGAAGCACAGGCTCCAGAGCTCTGGCTGCTCATGTACAAAGACAACCAGTTTTCATCAAAGGTCTTGCAACAGAGCTGTTCAAATAATGATTCTAAATGTTTTCTCCTCTGCAGCTTCAGCAGATCCTCCTGGGCTACATCCCAAGCCCTCAGCTGGAGCTTGTACTGGTGATGTTTGTTGTGCCTTTCATAGTCAATGTAAGTGGTGCTTCTGCAAGTGCTGGGTGGGATGCTTTGGAAATTACAGTATACCCTCATGGGAGTGTGCACAGGGACTGGCTGGGGGCAGCCTTGAAGTGGCTGGGACAGGATGGAGGGGTGTGTTAAGAAATCTGTCACAAATCTCTCGCTGCCACAGACTCTGTTCCCAATTCCCATCCTTTCCTCTGAGCTGCCGTGGGGCTGACTCTTCACCTCTTGGAATAAAGCTGGGTCTTGTTAGGTGAGAGCTCATCTCAGCAGCAAGCAGTGGGTGTGGGGATGCCCAAAACCCTTTAATGTTCTATAGGATGGCTTTTGATTTGACAGTCCAGCCAGTTGACTGGATGTCAGATTATGTTACAGTAAGACAAGGTGCTCAAGGTTACCCAGAATTGTTCTTCTCAAAACTAATTTGACAAAACCTCTTGAAAGCTCAGCTTTTTCCTGGTTCCCCTCATTCTGGGTAATCCTTGAGCTGCTGCCCAGTTCTTGCTGAGGTGGGAAGTGGGAACAAGGTGTTAACACTCAGATGCTCCCTGGACAAGTAGGGAGTTGAACTCACTTTCAGTTCATCCCATGCACATTTCAATGGATGCAGCACTAGCAAAGTTGGATTGATCTGCCTCTCTCCACCATCCCATCTGCCTCTTTGCACATTACAAAGCAAATTCTGGTCCTCGGAGAACTGACCAGGGACTGGTTCAGGCAGATGAACTTTGGATGGAGCTTGGTTCAGTGGTTATGTTCTGGTGGAAACTCAGCCTATTGCGGTCTTCCTTAATCTGGGTCTTCAACAACTATGGAAACAACAGGACATGTGTAAGAAGGGACTTAAGGAATTTGACTCATCCAATCCCCATGGACACAATTGATGCAGGGCTGATTTAGATACGAGGTTGATCAAGGCTGGGTATCTGGAGAACCCAAGAGGAGAAGTATCTGTGATTGAGTGACTCTGTATTTTGGTCTCTGCAACCTGTTGATGTAACTTCTTTCTCCCCAAGGCCATTATGTTCTGGGTTGTGGACAGCTTGATCATGAGGAAATACAAGCAGAAGGATACCCTAGACATCAATGGATCCACAGAAACTCCTCGGGCCAGGAGGACTGAGGAATCTCAGGTAAGACCAGGGATGCAAGCTTGTGGGATGGTCTGTGTGTTTTACCACAACCCTGTAACAGAACATCACATTGCCTGAACCTGGGGTGGTGCTTCATGAATGTGGGTGATCAGCCTGTGAAGTCAAACTCAGTCTAACCATGAGCAGTGTCACAGCCCAGGAGCTGTTGCTGAAATACTGCCCTGAATGATGACAGTATCTTGGGGGGATGAGCTGGCTTCTGCACTGATCTGAGTGTGCAGGCTAAAACTGTCACTCTGAGCTTTGCTGTATTTAATTGTAATTAATTTTGGCTGGGAAGTGCTTACTTTCCTCTCAGTAATTGTTAGCATCCCTTTTAGAGGACAAGGCTTAGCTGGGAATCCTATTTTTGTCAGCATTTGGTATTTTTTTTCAACCAGATTATTGTCTCTTAGCTGGTTGAGGCTGTTGTGTTTTGTGTAGCCTGAGCCTGACAGTTACAAGTTATGGTAGGGGAGGAAATGCTGCAATTCCAGCAGACTTTGTTCTTCTTAATCATGTGTGGTTTGTTGGGTCGGTGGTGTCTACTTCTTACTGACCTTTGGGCACAGTCCACAGTTTTGGTCCCTGGGAGGAATTCCCTTCCTTCTCCTGGCACCCAGGCCTGGTTTCAGTGTGTTCTTGTATGACTGCTGATATCCTGCAGCTCACTGGAGAGGCTTAACGAGATAAGATAATTTCTGGCAATCACAGCCTGGCTCCTGGAGGAGCTTCTGCTGAGGAATTTAGATGAACAGAAATAGCTCCTGCTCTCTGAGAGTTCTTTCATAAGGAATAACTCAGCTCTTGTGCTGATAGATGGGATGGCCCATCACTGGTGGCACTGCAGCACACACAGAGGTGGTGATGTTTTAACAGTATGTGCTTGGCAGTCTGCACAGCAGCCAAGGCTTCTGTGTCCCAGGGGTGCAGTGGGGAAGTGGCCACAGCTCAGGCAATGTCAGAGGAATCCTGGGCCTGCCTCTGGATGAACAGTTCTGGCGAGGTCAGTGGTGGTAAAGCCCTGCCCTGCTCACTGGATGTGTTCCTGAAGGCCCAAGATCAGTCAGAATTACCAGCTCAGAAGCAGAGCTAAGGAGGTGACATCTCTGTTTGAGACAAGGACCTCCTTCACAGCTTTTGGAGCCAAATCTTGCAGCAGGCAGGCTGGCAGATGGTGGCTGCTGTGGATGGGCAGATGGTGTCACAGGTACTGCTCCTCCATGGGGATGGAGCTGCACCTCTGTCTTGTTCCACTGGCACTCCCAAGTGTTTTGTGACTTCTAGCTCAGTTTTGGATATCTGAAGGAACACCACCTGCTAATTTCTAGATGCCAAGAAAGCCACTTCTGGCAGGTCAATAGTTTCAAGTAGTAGAAACAATTCCCACAATCTGCCACGTTGTGTCAAAGGTTTTTCTCATCTTCCAAGTACCTGACTGGTTTTCCCTGAAGACTTCAGCAAGAATTCAGCAATGTGCAGGTCATCTGTTCATCCTGAAACCCTCTGATCCATCACTGCAGTGGAGCTACCAAGGGGACTGGTTTCTCCTTGGAGCAGTCTGCAGGGATTGCCTCCTTTATGCTCAGACATGTTCCTGTGCCTCTGGCCTGACAAATATTTTGGGCAGGGAAGGAAGCTTTTGAAGAAACACAGAAGTGGGTGACATGTTTTCCTGCTCTTTCTTGGCACAGGGCCTTGAGGAATAGCCTTAAGCTCCTGCTTCAGGTGTCAGCTTCTTAAGCTGTGAACTAAAGATCATGTTGACTGGCTGAGCCCTACAGCTGGATTGACTGGAATTTAGGCTCAAAAGCAGAAAATGAGCATTTGCTGGGTTTGTTGCTGCTAATAACCTGTTCATGTGGGGGAATTTCTTGTTTTCCTGCTGCCCATTGGAGGAGGAAGGGGGGCTGAGGTGTGTAGGGCAGAGCTAATGTGTCCCACAGGTTTATCAGGGTTCATCAGGGCTGTCTCGCTGCAGGCGCCACCAGCTCCCCATCTCACTGCCGACTTGAATTTCAACCCTCTGCCTATCTCACCAATGGAGTGTCATTATTTTCACATGAACCAGCAGTTTGTGTTTGGAAAAGGAGAGGGAGAGATAGGAAGCAGAATGGAAAGAGTGGGCTGGAGTTAACCTGTTAAAAGCCCACGCTCTCTGCTTTCTCTGGGGGCAGCAGGAAACCTCAGCTCTGTCCTTGGCTTGGTAGAGCAGCTGGGCAGCAGGAAACCCAACAACAGCAATCCTGTTTCTGGTGTCACTTACTGACTGTGGCTGCAGCCAAGGAAGTGGCAGCCTCTTGAGGGCTTTAAAGCTCCTTTGGTGAACCAGAGGATGAGCTCTTGCTGCTTCTTCTACACTGAATCCCAGAAAGGGACAAACTCCCTTTATGGTTGGAAGAATTTCCACCTTTCTTTCCTTCCATGTCAGTTTTAAGCTTTGTGTTGTTTCAGTCTCCTGCCCTGCCTTGTAAATTTTCATGGAGTAATTTTTTTTTCCCCTCTTGTGGGATAGAAAAGGATCTCTTGAATGCCAGCTTGCATCCAGTGCTGTTCAGCTTGGGGAAATTAATTAATCTGCAAGGCCCTTATTTTTGCTTTGTCTGTGTCCTGCCCTTGACCCGAGGCTCTTTTCCCTTGCCCTTGTAACTCCCAATGAACTTTAGATCTTATCAGTGATTTCTTTGTTTCCTCCACTCAGGAAAACAAGCCAGTTTTAATAATGTTTTATTTGATCTTTTTTTCAGTTGTTGGTTTTTTTCCCCAGGGAGGTGGATGAGTTTCTCTTCCTTTCCTGAGGGCTTACATTTTAGAGACAACCCTTAAAGCAAAAGTCCAGTAACGTTGGTACTTGTGAGAAAAATAAGGGTGAAAATAGAGACCACTTTGAGGCTGGAAGGAAAGTTAATTTACTGCATGAGGGCCTGCCTTTGATCAGGATGGAGTTCAGCACCTGTCCTAATTCCCTTCATAAGGAGCTCTGTGTTTTGGCATTCATTAGATGAAGATGTTGATAAACACCAGTACAGTGCTGCTTACTTTTAAAGTGTTGAAACACTTAGTCCAAGAGCAAGTTGGATTTGCCTGTTGCTTAGCCAAGAAAAAATTTTTATTTATTTTATTTTTAATTGTCTCAAACTCGTGATAAACTCAGGTGCCAGGTCCTTACAGGGAAGATAAGTGAAGGTGGGCATAGAGGTGGCTCTGAAAGGAAGCTGTCCCACCTCACAGTCCTCCTGACTCGTGGCAAATCATGCTGTGGAATGTGTGAGGTGTTTGAGGACTGCTGAGACAGCAGCACATTGTGCCAGGACTGGAAAACCATGTCCCATTTCCACCCCTGCCACCAGCCTGCTGTGATCCTGACCTGGATGCATCTGCAGGGGAAGAGCCTTGTCCAACTTGTTCTGAAAACTCCCAAATTGGAGTTGGGCTTGAAAACAATATCTGAGGATGTGTCCTGTGGCTGTCATGGCAACGAGGTGCTCTCTCATGGTGCTGCTTCCTGGGGAATTGTGGAAAGGTTACTGGGGGACTGTTGGCTCGTGTGGCTTCCTACAAGTGTGTGGTGGGCAGGTAGCAGCCTGGATGGGTCTGGATGCACAACACTGTCACCATCCCTGCTTGGCTGCAAGGGGATTTGAGTTTTCAGCTGAAACCCACCCAATTCACCAGTTCAACAGACCCCACAACCAGTTTGTTGCAGCCCATCAGAGCTCACTGAGTTCACAGTGCTGCCTATGAGTAATTACCCACACATTTCTTCAGGTTCAGCAGCATCACAATACCAATGTGATAAACAGAGGAAATCTTCACGTGAGAGAGATGGAAACTTTACAGTGTGTGTCCTGAACCAGAAAAAAAAATATAAATTCCTTGAGACCAATGAGGGGGACAACAAGAAAGCTTAATCCAGTCTGCTGCTGTCCTTTGGGTGTCTGATTGTGAAGGGAACAGCACTGGATGAAGGGGCTGGGGTGTGTGTGAGGGTGGGGAGGAGGAAATCTTCCCCTGCGGCTCTTCTGCTCCTTTGAAGTCACTGACTCACTGGAGTTCTGTTTTTCCTGTTTAGTGTTTTTGTTGCTGTGGTGACAGGCCCTGTGGCGAGTCCTAACAAGTGGAGGGCACGTGAATTCATAACTGTGCGTGGAAATAGACAGAGACAGGAATAATTCCCCCTGCTCCTGGTTTTGCCCCAGGGATCCTGGGCTCTGGGAATGTTCTGTGTGTGAGCACTGGGCTGAAAGTCCATCAACCATCCCTTGATTTAGACCTCTGCTGAGTCAGGCACAGGGAGACTTCACAGTGACAGTGCAGCGTCTCTTGTCCAAATGTGGGTGTTTGAGGAGATGGGGGTAGGGGAGGGTTGAGCAAACAGCCTGGTGTGGAGCACAACTCCGATGAGGAGCAGCTGAGGGAACTGGGGATACAGGAGAAAAGGAGGCTCAATGGTGACCTTATTCCTCTACAACTCCCTGAAAGGAGGAGTCAATCTCTTCAGTCTGGGATCAGTCTCTTCTCTCTGGTGGCAAGAACAGGACAAGAGGGAATGATCCCCGGTTGTACCAGAGGAGGTTTATACTGTATATTAGGACAAAATTCTTTACTGAAAGGGTGGTCAGGCACTGGCACAGGCTGCCCAGAGAAATGGTAGAATCACCATTCCTAGAAGTGTTCAAAAACCATGTAGATGTGGTGTTCAGGGACATTTAGGTTTAGAGATAAACTTGGCAGTTCTGGGTTAATGGTTGAACTCAGCCTAAGAGGTCTTTTCCAGCCTTGAGGATTCAATGATTCTAATCTGTCCAGCCATGAATATTACCCATGCACACTGCTGGCTGCCTGGAACTGGGTTCCAGCTCTTCTGCAGTCAGTGCAGCCATCTCCTGGATAGAATCCAGCCTTTTTCCTCTTCCAGAGGAAGTGGCTGGACAATGCCCACATAATGGCTCTGTCTGCATCTTTCAAATGCTCCAGGTTGATGGCAGCCAGTTCAGAGCAGCCCATGGTGGGCTCAGGTGTGGAGTTAACTACTGAGTGTGTAGGGTTCCTGGGGGAAAAGGGCAGCCTTTGGGTCCTGCAGCAAAAAAAAAAAAAAAAAAAAAAAGTGCTATTTTACCTCAAACACCAGTGAGAGGTGTCACTGCTCTCCTTTGGCTCCCACAATTCGGACTGAGCCAGGAGCTGCTGTGCCAGGCAGAAGCAGAAATGAGGTGCTGCCAGGCTGGAACGCCACTCCTGAGCTGGCTGGCCATGGCTGTAGCTCTGCTTGCCCTTCTGGCTGGGCTGCGGAGGTGACAAACATCTGGGGGCCTGGGAAAAGGTCCACATGTGGTATAGCTGTTCACAAAACATGTGGCCTCATTTTTGTATATCTCCACTGAGGCTTCAGCCAGGCCTCAACATTCATGTGTGAGTCCTGTCCCATGGGGAACAGAGCCTTGGGCTGCCCATTCTGCTCTCACGGAAGAGCTGGGACACCAGAAGGTCACGGTGTCTGTGCCCAAATCCATTTGGCTGTTGTTGGGGAGATGGTCTAGATCACCTTGAGGCCTGGATCTGGCAGCAGGCCCTTCTAGGAATGCTTGACTTGTTCAGCAAGCAGGACTGAAGATCTGAGACCTTTGACTCCATCAGTATCTGTCTGTTCTCCTCTCTAGGTACTGCTCTCTCCAGACATGGATTATGATCAGTCTGAAAGCGACCAGGATATTTCAGGACTCCAGGGAACCAGCCAGAAGATGAAACAGCCCAGCTATCAAGTGGTCATCTGACAGCAGTGGGACAAGGGAGATGGAGGAAGGAGCAGCACTGTGATCCTTGAGCTGGCCAAGGAAGGGCAGGGTGGGGGAATACTGGGTGACTCTTGTGGATCTACAGAGATCTTTTTGCCTGCCTCATCTTAGACCTGTCCTGCAGTTGTCTTGGGGATGGTATCTGTGCATCTTGTACAGGCTTGAGCAGTATCTGCTTTACCTGTCTGCCCCACACACAGGCATGTTGAGGTTGGGGATACAGGGATGTACTTCCCTGGCTGGACAAACTTGAGTGTGACTTTTTTTTTTCTTTTGTCAGGGCTAGAGACTAAAATGAAAAGATTGTCTGTTTTTTTAATAGAAAAAAAAAAAAAAAAAAAAGGCTCTATTCTGTACTACCTGAACTGTGACACTTTTATATGCACAATGCTCAAGAGAATTGGTTTGCAGTATGTATTTAAATGTCTTGAATTGGGAAGCTTGTTCCAGTGGATCTGATTCTTTTTACTGTTTTATAAGGAATCCAATAAATATATGACCTAAAATTGCTTCATAGATTAAATGCCTTCGTGTGCTTAATGTTCTGCATTAAGAACACTTTCACAGTGTTCTTACACTGTGAAAGGGAGGAAGGGGGGAGCTGTTTAAATCTTTCCTGACCAGGGAAGGTTGTGTTTCTGCAGCAGGGCTGTTCTGGTAAACCTGAAGATGAAGAGCTTGAGCCACAGAGCTTGGTTTCTGTGGTTGAGATGTAAGAGCTGCATCAGCCTATGCTGGGCTCCAGGACAGACTCAGAGATGGATCCCAGTCACCACCTTAGGAAGGGAGTGTTTACTGGAAGTTGACAACTCGCCTTTGTTTAAAATAAACAACTGAAACATCTGCAGGATCTGATTCAAACTGGATCTGAAAGCCCCATTAGCTAGCCCTGTTTTGGGGGCAAGGAAGGATCTGGAAAAGACCCTGGGGCATCCTAGGACTGGTGCTTTTTGCTCCAAGTGTGAAGTGCAGGGCTTTTCCCTGTTTGCTTTTCCTCTTAGCAAACTGTATTTGTCTATAAACACAAAAATGCAAAACACTTTGCAGCTGTCCTGGGGAGAGAGGGAGCACAGAGCCAGCTGCACCACCCCACTCCCAGGCTGGATGCAGAGACACAGCTGTGGAGAGACCCATCCAGAGTCCAAATGGGGGGACAGTCCTTGGAGCAGGAATCCAGGATCCACTGGACTGGTATCCCTAGCCAGGCTCTGATTCTTGCAAGACAACTCCCCTTAAGTGATGGATGGGAATGATCTTTTATTTTCCTTTTTCCCTTGTATTTTTCCCAAGAAAACAGCCCTTATTAAGGAGTTAAAATTAAAGGATTTGGATTTTTTAACTTGGCTGGATTTAGACTTAAAGGCTGAGCTTGGAGCATGTGAAGATATCTGGTGGGGGTTTTTTGAGGGTTTGGTTTGTTGTTTTTCTCCTGACTTCAAAGTGGTTTGAAGCCTTAGATGCAAATCAAAGTCTCGGATGCCCCTCAGTGAACTAGACACGCTTGGCTACACTTGCAGCTGTGCAGCTTTAAACTGTTTTTCTGGAAATTAAGTCCTTTTTTGTTTTTCTTCCTTAATGAAGGGTCAAAATCCTACTTCTGCTGGCACATCAAAAGGGTTTTGGAACACATGGCACACAGCGCTCTGAATAGATTATTTATATTGCTCACTGCAGTGGGTTTCACAACACAACTTCTGCTTGTCTGGGGAGTTCTGCACTGGTAAAGGGCTGGAGTAAGTCCTGGGCTGTGTAAGGTTTTGACTGGAAATAGATTAAAACAGCTCCCCTATTAAAAACTTGCTCCCAGTTTTGAGGAATCCTGGTAGTTTTGGAGTTTTGTTCTTGCTATGGGGCTGCACAGTGCAATCCTGCAGTGGGTGAAGACTGCAAATTTGGCCAAAGCGATGTCCTTGTCCTAAACTGGCGTGTGAGTGACATGACCTTCATTTCAGCCCTTAGTTGTGGGGGTCTGAGAAGGTTCACAATCAGCAATAGCAGGACAAGTAAGATGTGGGGGAAGGTTCTCCCTCAATCCTTGTGTAGCCTGTGCTGTTTCAGCAGCCCTGATCCCTTTCCATCTCTGGAACAGTGCTGTGCAATTGTTTCCATTGCACTCCAGAGTGATTGCTCAGCCTCATTCCTGAGCTGAGCACTGTGCACTCATAGACACGTCCCTATGAATCCAAGTGCTCTGTGACACTCTTGGAGATGAGAATAAATGCCTCTTCACTGCAATAACTGCATAGAGGTCTGGCAGCTCTCTGGGATAGCATGAAGGGCTGTGAGGACCAAGCCTTAACACATTCCCCCTCATGAGAGAGGGAAGTGTTGTGATGCCCACTTCAGAGCTGAAAAAAAATTGAAATTTACAGTCCATGACCTGCCTTTGCTCTTGGGGCAGCAGGAGCACAAGCCGTTTTCCCGTGTCCTAGTCTACTATATTTAAAGTCTGTGGTTAAACTCTCATTTCAATGTGGGAGTAGAACCCTAGGGTCTGTCCTTGCCTCCTAACAAGCATATAGAAAATGAAGAACATCAGTGACCTTTAACTTTCCACTGAAATTAGTTTGGTTCCCAACTTACTGTTTACTTGTGAGTGGTTCTTTCAGTCATCCAGTAATGCAGGCCTTTCCAGCAGCATAAAACATACACAACCTTAGCTTCAAAGCTTGTTTTATCTTTGCCAAATGAAAGCTCCACTGCAGTGTTCACTGTAAAATATTTATTGTGAAATGGATAACTGGAGCCTTAAGGAGACCTTG
Source organism: Poecile atricapillus (assembly GCF_030490865.1). Taxonomy (NCBI): domain Eukaryota; kingdom Metazoa; phylum Chordata; class Aves; order Passeriformes; family Paridae; genus Poecile; species Poecile atricapillus. The sequence goes on from NC_081288.1 coordinate 4,553,670, forward strand.
AGTATATTGCTCCAGGTGCTTCGTATCGCTGAGAAGTTGGACTTGAACATTGCTATCTTCAGGCCCTGAAAGAAATGTGTTTCCTTGGCTGGAGGAGGAGAAAGAGGAGCAATGATGCACCCAAATTACTAGCAGTAGGTGTGTGTTTATATATATTATATACATGTCTATATACACAGGAGATGGGGGGAAGAGCCTAAGCTGTTCTCTCCCCTTAGCAATACACGTGGACAGCACAATGTGGGAGGAGAGGGAAGGTTTGAGTAAGGACAGTATGGAAACACCTGCCAAACCCTGGGCTGTCCAGAAATCCACTGCCACTTTCCTGTTTGCTCAGGTTGTTCAGATGTGGGCTGTGGGTGATCTTCCTACTGTCTTCTTGGGCAGGCAAGTCAACTTCGCAGCTGTTCTTCCTCATCTCTTTCTGGCCCGCAAGCAAACTGCTGAGCATTAAACCTCTGTTCTCATTCCACATTCAGGACTGTGCTGAAGGTCTTGCCTTTAGCTCTCCCTCGCAGGAAAGCTATTTCTCAAGATAGCAGGGCCCAAAGCAGTAGTTTCTTCTTTATGTTCTGTTCCAAAGTACGAGCCTTGGCATGAGTTTTGTGCTAACTGAGCTCTCTGTAAGGATCTTCCAGAGTGCAGTTAAATCTTGCTGGTTGCTTTTGGCTGTTTCCCTCTTCCAGGCAGCACATGGAGTGAGTAAAGAAACCATGCTTGCCACCTGCTCTGCTGCCACAGTGCTTGCAGCTCTAATGAGCTGATCAAGCAACTGGAAAATCACCACCCCACCCCCAGCAGCTGGAGCTCCAACAGCAACAATATGATTTCATTGTTAAATATGAAAAAAATCAGTCAAGACTGAACCTATTTCTGGAGGTCTCTGGCAACTGTTTTCTCCTAACACATGGATATCATTTAATTCCTGGAGATGCTTCCACACCCAGCCTCCCTCTTTTTCAACTATGGAAAGGCAGAGTATTCATGAGCTCAGTTTGGCCTTGCCATGTAAATGTCTTTGTGGTTGTCAAGTCCCCTTTGGAGAAGCTCTTTGCTAAAACTCCCCTGTGGCTGATCTATAGCATTGCTCAGTGATGCCTCACTTTAAAATACACCACAGCCCTGAAATTTTGGGTTTGGAGCACCACCTGCAGTGGGGGTGGCTGGCAGACCCTTCTGTAACCTCCTGCTGCCAAATTCCTGCTGCGCACAAATTCCTGCAGTGTAAGGAAGGAGAAGAAGCCAGGGGAAATCAGGATGAAAATTTTTTGACAATTTGGAATAAATAAAGACTTCCTCCCTGATTACAAAAGCAGCTAGAAACGTCTAGTCAAAATTCAAGAGGCTGCCTTGTAGGCTCACAAGCTGTTGTGGGTTCTGGTTTGTCATCCCTTAGGAAATTTTAATCTTTGCTGAGCAGAAGGGGCGTGACGCTCAAGGACCTGGCAGGTCTGTTGGAAGCTCACAGTGGAACTTTGTTCCTTTCTGAGGGAGTCAAGACTCAAGAAATCACTAACCCTGCAATGTCATTTAAATTGAATTATGTTGAATTAACTGCTCCATGGAATGGGAGCCTGCACCACTCCTGTTGCTGCTGAGGACCAGAGGTGTTTTTTAAGCACACAGCCTGTGTACCAAGACAGCAAAACCCCATCAAGGTTTTCACCACTATTTTAAGGGCTTGTAGTAGATTCAGGGAACATCATGTTTAGTGGCAAATCCAGACCTCATCTCACTAACCAGGAAAGCAATACCCTCCCGTGGCCAGTTGATTTAAGGTTTTGATTTTGTTTGATGCTAATGGGTTGGTGAAGATGAATAGCCACCCTCCTCTCCTCTCTCTCTCTGTCTTTCTCTCCTTTCCCCATGGACCAAGGTTGGAGCAGGTGCTCCAAGTCACTTCTTTGCAAAGCCTATCACCTCAACAGGCACTGTACTGAATGATCTACCTTTTGTGGGGTGACTCACCAGCCCCAGGGGGTATTCCACAGATCCCTGCATGGGCTTATTTAAGGCCAGCAGCATCTGCACTGTTCACTGGCTTATTTCTCCCTTCCTTTCCACTGGGAGAGCACCAATCATGCCTTCAACCGTGTCCTTTCCCCCAGCCTTCTTTTTCTTCAGGAATTTGATGAACGTTCATTTAGCATGAAAAAGAGACAGCTGATTTCCAAGGACAAAATCCTTGGTTTCTTTGGCACCAAAACAAAAGGAAATATTCATAAATTGCCTTAAGGCTTCAGAAGGGACCTGCTGCCACACGTGCTGCCGCAATGCATGGCTGTGACCGGTCTTAAAGGCTGTTAATTGTCCCAAAGCTGGTCCCTGTGTCGAAAGGATGAGAAGCCAAATAGTCCTTATAGCTCCCATCGATCAGTTTGTCTGCGTTGTTCTTGGCAAACCAGCAGTCAACTTCCTGCTGGCCATTGTAGATCCTCCTCTGCTTCCACACAACAGGAACGAGCCGCTCCTTCACCTTCAGGGTGTTTGTAGAGTTTGCCTTCAGCACCTCAGTTTGGTTCTGCCCAGCCTCCTGACGACTTGCATTTAGGGATTCCTGAAGAAGCTTAACTTCATGGTTCAAGAACTGACCTGCAAGGCAAGATAAAATAAGAGTCCATGAATGGCTGATCTGTGCCTGTTTATAAATTGTTGTGGTTTGGTGGTTTGTTTGTTTGGGGTTTTTTTGGTAGGATGAATTTGAGGATTCTCAGCTTATGGATCTGTAAAGCGCTTCTCTACAAGAACAGGATGAATTTCGTTCCTATGATTTATTTCTAAATCGCACAAACATAGAGGTTAGAATAAAACCCTATTTTTTTTTTTTCCCATGGGTCACTGAAGAGGTTTTTTAGCTGCCAGTAGTAAGTTCCCTTCTGTGGAACATGATTACTAGAGGTTAATAATCCACAGAATGTCCATCAGCAAGCAAAAAGTTCTGGGCCTGAAGACTGAAGTTCTGTTCCTTTGCCTTCTTGGGAGAAAGCTCTCTAGGCCAAACCTAAGTGTGGATTTAGAGGTTTGTCCATGAGAGTGGCCTGAGTCCAGAACCCCACTCCTAAGGGATCATTTCCAGCTTCACCTGGGGGTGTCGAGTGGCACAGAAGCTATGGTGGAAGTTTTGGAGTTCTGCACTTGTACATGACCAAAAACATCAATACTTCTCATTGGCTGAAGGAACACAACCATCAGGTCATTATCTGAGCCTACCTAAAGCCTAGTTCCTTCAAAAGGTAGGGGTGGCTCTTCCTTCATTTCACATTTGAAAGAAAGGGGCCACAAAAAGTTCTTGTGGAAGATTTGGTTTCTGTCTCTGTACTGGGAGCATCAAGCACAGTATTCTAATAGTAACTGTATTGAATAATCATTAAAAGAGTGGGAATGTGAAAACCAGGCACAGCTGGGATAGGGAGAGAGAGCTCCTACAGGAAGAGACAGGAGAGGAGTTGGAGGTACTAGAAAGAGAGAAGCTGTTTGAGAGAGGATGTAAAAGTCTCACCTGGGAACTTAATCCCCACCTGCCTTGTTCCTTCCCTCCTGTCTCTGCCCAGAAATATCATTTATATCTGATCTACAACTCTGAACCCGATAATCTGTCACCTACCCAGTAGCCCATGGGAGTCAGAAGAGAGGCCTTTACTGTTGGAGATGTAGAACCCCAGGTGATTCCTCTGGTATGGGGCTGGCTTCCTGTAGTGGTGAATGAGGATGACAAAGCTGATGGAGTCCCGGATCGTCACGGTGATGTTGGAGTAGGCAGAGATGGACACCTCGAGGCTCCTGCTTCTCACAACAGCACTCCGGCCACAGGACAGGACAAGCCTTTCCCCATCATCCAGGATGACCCTCCTGGGTGTGATCTCCAGGTAAGACCTCTCTGGCTTGTTGCTGAGGATGGTGATGGTGCTGAAGTAAGTCCGATGTTTTTTGTGGCCATTGGGTGGTGCAGGAGCTCCAATTAATTGGCCATTCACAGTTACACCTTGCAGGAAAACAATCAGTAAATGAAAGCTGGAGCCCAGGATCATAGAATCACAGAACATCTGAGTTGGAAGGGGCCCAGCAAGAACAAGTCTATTGTCTCAATGACACAAACCTTGCCACTGAGGACATGCAGGCTTGCCACCTCATGCTCAATTATTTCACTTACCAGTATTCAAACGAGTCTGTTATAAAATTAGGACCTCATACAGAGCACATAAATTTACCCAAGCTCAGAAACACTGACCTTCTCTGCAGGCAGGTGCCCCCAGCCCCATTAATCCTAACAGAGTGTACACAGTGCCCCAAAAAGAACCACTTTTGAGTATTCTAAGGTGCAGATCCCACTGAGTCAATTAAAGCCTAAAAGTCCACAGTAAGATTCCCAGTCACTTTAATAATTTTTGTGACCTATTGTCCATAAGACAGTGACTCACTTCCCACAAGCCTCTGAACACCCACTGAAGAGTGACAATTGAGGAGGCTTGTTGCTAACCCAAGCTAAACACAAGCCATTAACACTGAGATTAAATATCTCTATATCCCATTATTCCTGATGGGATATCTCATGTCTTCAAAGATTCAAGGTTCTAGTGCTCCAGAGTCTGTTTTCCCCAAGCTCATTCTGCATTTGAGCCACAAAATCATTCAAGCAGTAGCACAGTTTGTGAAAGAAGCTGAAGGGAAACATTGCCTGGAGCTGTATCTTACTAAGGCAGACATAAACACAGAAATATGGGGTCTAGGCCGCTGCCATGCAGAACAGAATCATTACAACTTTATTGTGGCGTTTTGTAAAACAAGCCTGTGAATTGTCTCTGGTTTTGACACCCCTTTCTCCCACTGTTGCCCTGAGCAGGACATAATCTGCTTATTAGCTGCCCTGCTTAGAATTCCAGATCGGATCAGACCACACTTTGGGCCCCTGAGGCTCAGATTGGCTTGGGCAAAGCAGATCCTGAGTCATGTGGGTTTTCTCAAGATTGTCATGACTCTCTAGCCAGGTTGGTGGTTTCTTGACTAAAAGAGCCAGGGTGTTTGGTGAGCCTGCTTGAGTACTTTGCTCTGTCCTAAACCAAACAGTACTGTAAGTAAAGAGGGAAATTCCCACAGCAATTTTGGTGAGTCCAAACCTTTTATTTGCAAGCTGTGACTTTGTAATTGGGTGAAGTTGAACCATAGAAGAAGCTTTTTCTAACTTCCTATCACCTTCTGGCCTATGAGGCACCTTGGTGCTTGGTCTGCTGCAGAGCTGGCCTTACACTTTGATTTTCCACCACAAGAAACTGCTTAATTGCTCACCAGATTCCTTGTGATCAGAGACCAGCCGGAGAATGTCCCCTGGTTCTCCATCAATGTTGAAGCAGACAGAGAACTTGCTGGAGGGAAAATCAATGACGAAGTGAGGGTCCCCATCCGCTGAGAAGACATGGAAAAAGAGATAAATGTGAGAGGCTCACACAAAACTGCAGTGTCCAAGATTGCAACAAAACTGCTGTTTAAAGTGTGTTTGTCCCTGTTTTTTCTATGTCCTCCTGGTTTGTTGTTTTTAGAGGGTCAGATGGAGTTTGCCAGGAAATGCCAAGTTTTGCTTTGTTTTTTGCTAAGATTGTTTTGTTTCTCTCACAGAGAGGTTGGGTTTTCAATGACAACTCAAAACCCAAAACAGTCTAGATGAAAATCAGGATATTTTCTTCCCGGAATATAATTTCAGTGATTTATGGGAATTATCATGTAGGTGTTTTGAACTCCTCCATTCTGTCTTGGCAAACTACATCCCTCACAGCTCACAGAAATGTACTTTCTGACCAAGGGCTGCTGCATGGGTCCACCTCACACTGACCTCTCCTGGCCCTCAGTATCGGATTGGAGCAGTCAACAGCAGCTGTTGATCCCACAGTCTTAATTTTTCAACAATCCGTGACCTATCATCAACTATCAGACAGCTGACATTAGTAAGGCAAGTCAAAAATCCTAATTTCTAAGGTAAAATTGACCCTATCAAGAGAAATTCAAGTCAAAATTCTTGATCTGGACTTATTCTTCAGTGTTTAATAAAAAGTTAAGTGAAGATACAGGACCAACAGGAAAATTGTAAAATACTACAGAATTATCTCTTTTTCCATCTTCAACAACTTTTTTTATATTTCAGCATTGTTATTTTCAAAGTTTTTTTCACTATTTCTAGTACAGAGAGAATGTGTTTCTGTTCTCCCCTAAACTGCAGAAGTCTCAAACATGATGATCAGGTGTTGTAGATCATCTGCCTTGCTCACACTCCTGCTTACTGATCCTCTCCATATTTTGGTTTTGGTTTCATTTTCCTCCCTACTGTGTAGCTCTGACAAAGAGAATTTTGGCCTGTTACTTGGAAGGCTATACCACAGTGATGTACATCTGAGGTGTCCATATATCAGCCACTATTATTCTGCATTCTTAAAGGCATGAAAACAGGCACTGACCTGAAGTTTTGGAGATTTTAATTCTCTGTTTATCCTGCCCTCTGCGTACACCTAGAAGTGGGTAAGGAAAGCTGTTACAACTAATTACTGAGCAGCAGAAAGAGATATATTACAATAATATTCCCCAAATATTATCCAAAGATTATGGGATATATTCCTGAAAACACTTTAATGTAGAACACCAATTTTTCTCCAGTTCCTACAGAGCAGTAAGTGTTTCAAGGGGATGAGTGACAGGTCTAAAAGGTTTGCTAAAGACTACCCAGCCCACAGTTACCAAAATTGGTATGAAAATCTCAGCTTTGCCCCTCAGTTCACTGTTCAGATCACCCCTGTGCCAAAGTCAGCCATGAGACATTGCCCATGCAGGAAGATGTTTTTACCAGAACAAGGTTATTCTTCTCTCATACCTGGTGGGGCCTTGTGCCCCTGCAGGCTCTGCACCTTTTCCCCGATGCCATCAGTGGAAGGGCTCATAAACTCCTCCTGAGGTGGCTCTGAGTGGAGTCCAGCCTCTTTCATCTTCAGAACAGTGAAGGGGGTAACAAAATTGTAAGCCAAGGCCATTGACTTGGCTTTTTCCATCAAATTGTCCTTTTCCTGACTGTCATCACTCTTCAGCCGAGAGTTGAGCAATTCCTTGATGGTGAGGTAACTCCACGCCCTCTCGATGTAATTATTGTCACCTTTGCCATCCTCCAGGCCGGGGACACCTCTGATGTCATTTCTGCTCAGCAGGTCAATGGCCACATCTGTTTTGAGGAGGATGTACTTCTTGGAATTGCTGGCAGTCACCTCCACGTGGAGTTTATCCGAGGTGCGGTTGATGAGTTTGCCGGCTATGATAATTTCAGAGCCATTGAAGTAATTGGGGAAGAAGTTCTGGGTGACCTGCTCCACGTCGTCTTCGGGGTAATCAACACGGATGTCAGAGAGAAGGGGTGTCCCTATTTCATCATAGAACCTTAAATCAAGACACATTTTTCACCGTTAGCACTGTATGAACACACTCTTGCACTTGTACACCCACAAGGACACAGTCAGGTTATCTAAAATGGCTCCTAAGTCATTCAGGTACAGTTTGAGCCATTGGGATCCAAATTTAACTACCACATCCACTCTAACTTGGCACAGAAAAATAGGGGGGGGGGACCTCTGCCCTTAGGGCTTTTCAAAACCTGAGTAGACAAAGCCTTGAGAAACCTCACCTAAACTTGAAGTTAGCTCTTCTCAGAGCAGGAGGCTGAATTACAGGATATCCAGAGGTCCCTGTCAACCAAAATTATTCTCTGCCTCATTTTAATCTTCACTGTTCCTCAGGCATCTAAACAGAGTCTCTTAAGTATGTTCATAACCGTAACAGCGTGTCCTGACCTCCCTTCCACTACAGTTCCAGACCTCTGCAAGGAGATATTTTTGACCACTTAAAGGTAAATTATTGGCTTCCAAGATTCATGGAAAGCACCCCAGTTATTAAAAAATGTACTTAGAGGAGATGCTGTTACCTACAGGTTTCTGGTGGTGTTACACATGGTATCCCAGAGACAGAAACTGTAAGGCCAAAATGTCCACCAAAGCTGAAGAGATTCCAAACCAAAGCTGAAAGACCCCTAGGTTGTGTTGGTTAGTGTAGGAATACAGTTTTCTGAGGTCCAACAGATAAAGAAAATCCAGAAGGAATCTCACCATGCCCCCCATTAATGAGAACATTTCCAAGGAATGCAGGAATTCCAGCTGCTATGTACAGGCACCCTGGCACAAGAGAAGTCACTTCCTCATGGTTCTTTTTCTGTTGGAACAAGGCATGTCTTTCATGGAACCAGGGAGGTTTACCTTTTAATGCTTTGTTAACGTGACCAGCCACACTTGTGAGAACACCTTGCACTGAACAGCCCAGAAAACTTTCACAAGGCTCAAAGCCCAAGTTTACAATAATGTGTTTTCCCTACAGCCGTGTACTTTTGAAGGTTCCTCCCAAGCTGCTCCAAGAATACCATATTTCCCATTTAAATGCCAAACTGCTCATCTCTTGGCAAGTCATTTGAGTTTAATTTGGTAAATAAACAAAGAATTGGCCTCAGCCCTTTTTTAGTTCAAGCTGCATTTATTTGACACATCTGGTAAAACAGACTGTCTGGAAGCGAAAGTCACACTTCCTGCTTTATTCTCTCTCCAAGGGAACCCAAACCCTGAACTGGTTTACTTTCTTTTAAAGTCTGTCTGAGCACTCATTGTCTTTCATGCAGAGACCTTACCAGATTTAAAAACATGACTGAATTAAACTTGAGAACTCTCTATAAATTAACTTCTGAGTTGTAGCAAATGGTGGAGATATCCAACCTATCTTAGAATACAATTCAAGGAAGTATCTGTATAAAAACACAACCTGTTGAGAATGAAAAAAATTACATTGGCACCCATGTAGGTTTTCCCTCCAACTGAGGTTTGAATTGGCCTCCAGCAGAGATTGTGCTTTTCTGTATAAATTTGGCACCAGATGCCAAATGGGTTTGCCATGACTGAGCTTGATAAACAGTGAGCTGTTCATCAGAGAGAGGCGTTTGAACAAGTACTTGCAGCACTGGACTCCCACAGCCCAATCAATCAGAAATCCTCTGTTTGCCAGGGAATGCCACTTGCTATCCAAAGGACATGTCCTGAGGAGGAAATGACGTGGGTGGAGTGACAGATGGATCTACAGAATTTAGTTTAGAAGGAATGCTTGTCCACGCATAACAGAAGGCAAAGCCCTGGTGGAAAGCGCTTGGATTTATTGCTCCAGAGCAGCTAGGCATGAGCCAGGAGAGAGGTCAGTACTAAATTTCTGTCTCTTTCCAGTTTCTGTGGTTAAAACACCAATATTTTGGGGGTGAAAGCCACACATTTTTATTTGGAAACACTGACACATTGCCAAATGTTTTTGTCAGAGATGTGGTCACATATCTTTCTGGCGTTCCTTTCCAGAGTCTCCCCTTGGACTACAGCTCCCTTATCACAGAAAATGAACATAATCTCTGGTCCTACTGAAGGATAAGGATTTCAGGAAACTTATGAGGAGTTTAGGTCACAAAGAATGAGGAAATTAAGTGACTATATGGTTATCCCAGGAATGATCTTAGTGTTTTCTTCAAAGTCAAATATTTTTGATCTTGGGCAAAAAGTTATAATTTCCAAATATTAAATAAACAAATTTTTTTGCTCCAAAATGGAATCTTCATTCCTGATCCCCGCCATGCTGTTCATGTTGTCGATTTGATGTATGAAATGCATCCTCTCCTCCCACCATCTACCTTTGAGGAGTTGGGAGCTGTACCCCCAGCTCTCTGGGTTTTTATGTCTAAAACAATGATCTGAATTAGGGAAACAAATGCCTTGTTCTGAGGGTTTTGGAAGCTCCAGTACATCTCAGGGGGTCTGCTAAGAAAAAGGAAATTTCTGGGTACCCATTCAGAGTATCTGATCAAACTCTGCCTCTCCCAACCAGAGCTGAGCCTCAGGGAAGCTCCAATTTCTTGCCATGTCTCACTAAAGGATTTTCCATCCCAAAATGCTTTCCCAGAGAACCCAAAGAACAGAAAAAGCATAACAAACCCCTTGAGGTGGCTGGCTGCATCCTCATCCTCCTGGAAAAGCCTCGTCATGCCGCAGTTCTCCAGTGCCATCCTCTCCAGCAGCTTGTGGTCCACATCGTTGCCAATGCCGATGGTGAAGAGGCAGAATTTATCCCGGATGGCATCCTTGGTGTTGCTGAGGATTTTGGATGACTGTGTTTCCCCGACAGTCGGCCTCCCATCCGTGAGGAAGATGATCAGGGACACGCTCCTGGCGTCAATGTCATTCTGAGCAATGTAATCATTCAGCAGCTTCGCCCCGGTCTGCAGAGCCCCGTTAATATTAGTCCCTGGGAAGGTACCAGAGTGATTAGAGATCATTTCTCCTTCTAAGAGTGGTGTGAATAATTTCCCTGAGGTCCTTTTAGTGAGGTGACCGCTTCTCTGGACATCAGGATGTCCCTTTTCTCCACATGAAGTTGCTCTAGCCCTTTAGTTCAGTTCAGCTCTGTTATTTAGCACCAGTTTGGCACAGCTGTTTATGGTCTTATGAACTGAGTTATGAATTTCAGTTTGTCATGTGAAATTGCTGTTGAATGTCTCAATGTACAACAATCAGTCTGGTAAACAATCATACTATGTTTGGCTGGTACAAACAAAAATTGTAAAGCTTTATTATGGGACTCTCCCAGATGATATCTGAACTAGGAAAAGTTCTGCTCATTTTTTTTTCTGATGGTCACAACACTTGGAGTCAGGAAAAAAGCTTTCAAATGGGAAAACTAGTGGATGGGTTCATTCTTCACACCCCAGGGGATACAAAGTTTAAAGGGAAAAGCTTGGTTAGCTGAGGAGTGTGTTTGCACAAAACAACTGGCTAGTAAAGAATAGAATTGCCTGAAGTGGGGTGGGAGGGAGAAAACAAAGTAAATGAGGGAACAGATGTACATTAGAATAGGCATGAAAAGGATCCAAGCCCACAGTGTGTTCAAAAAATTAAAAATAAAAAAAAAAGAAAACAGGAAAATGAGTACAAGTATTCACTTTCTCCACATATTTCTAGTCAAAGCATAGAGGGATTGGCTGTGGGACCTTTGCAAAATAAACACATTGGGGTTAAAAACAGCTCTTAGAAACAAAGCTGGTGAAATGGGTGAAGAGCCATACACAGCTGACTCCTGGGGGTCTGGAAAGGGAGATCTAGGAAGGTTGTCAACAAGATGTGATAGAAAGCCCATACAGCATGAACCTAGAAACTCAGTGTCCACAGCTCCAGTGACTGCAGCAAGACAAGGAACAGGGAAGCAGCAAAGACTTCTGAAAAGTCCTCAAAATCCTGACTCTGTCTTCTGCAAAATGGTTCTCAGCCAAAAAACCTGCACCCAAATATCCTAACTCTCAATCTCCAGGCAAATCCAAAATTTCAGAAAGAACATTTTCCCCAAAATGAGAAGAAATCCATGTGATGTAGCAGAGTGTGTAATTTTATACTCAGTTGTATCATAGAACTACCAAGCACTGAGAACTGCCTTTTGCCACACGCTCAGGTATTTAGCAGCAGGATTTTTCTCCCGTTTCTTTGGTATGTAAGTACAGCACAGGGGTGTAATGTTCTTTGTGTGTGTTCATGTTCACTGGGAGATAGTCAAGGAACAGCACCTTTATAGGGAAAGCACAGAGTTAGCCGAAACTGAAGTACCTGTGGTGGAGAATCACTACACCTTCCTGTTGAGCCACAGTCAATCATTTCCTTTAACTTTTGTTCCCTGGCAGGTTCATGGGCAAACCCAGCTGGTTCCTGCACAGCTCTCTTGGCATTTCTGGAGTAAAAGGCTTTGTTCTTTCAGTTTAGTCCCACTATTGGTAATTGTTTAACTGGGCAGGTCCCTTAACCACTTCCTAAGCAATTCCTCTCACAACACAAACAGCACAGCCAACCATCCTGTTTGCCCTGTTTCTCCAACTGAGGGTTTCCTCTGCTAGGAGTGGTCACTGCTCAGGGGCAGCCACAGGAAGGCCTTCCTGACCTTCAACCAGCTGTGACTACTTCCATGGGGAAGGATTTGAATAGGTCATTTTGCAGCCCTCTGGGCACAGCTGCTGGAATATGTTTGGTTACAAGCCTCACTGTAGCTGGAGATCTTTTTATACTGCTGTCCATAGCCTCACAGAGACCTATGAATCAAATTAAAAGTCATGCCTGCACTCTGCCACTGTTCTGGGGTTTTCTCTGCCTGCTTCCCTCCAGGCAACAAGGCATAAGCAAAAAGGGCCAAGAAATTCTCAAATATAATTTTGGCTGCTCCTTGGTAGAGATGAGAAGACAGTACTAGGTGAGAAACTTACTCCTGTATAAGGCAATCCCACATCCCACAGATTGTGCTCCATCCCTGGGGTTTCCAGCCCAGACAAAATCATGAGCCTGCTTTCACAGAGCCTTTCAGAAACTACACAATACTGGCACTGTGTGTCCTTTGCCAGGGTATGTTTTCATCTGTGTCCTCAAGAAATAACCTTGGAAGCTTTCCCATTCCAACGGTGTCACCAGATAAACAAGAGAATGGAATCAAATTGGGTTTAATAGGTATACAGAATCACAGACTAATTTTGGTTGGAAGGAACATTTAAAGGCCATCTTGTCCAAACCCCCTGCAATGGGCAGGGTCTGAGGAAACTTTCCCATCATGTATGTTAATGGAGAACACATAACCCTGAGTGGAGGTGAAGGAACCCCCTTGTCCCATGAGCTAAATCCTAATGTCTTTTTATTCTATATGCTCCAGGACCACATTCACCACTCTCTGTTCTGTTGTAGCTAATTGGATAACACAATTAGTCCCATCCCTGTCTCTGGTCATACCTCCAGTAGGTGACATGTTATGGATGTACTTTTTGGCATCCCTGATGTTATTTGGAGTAACTGGCACCAGCCGGTCCTGCTGCCAGACCTTTATTCGGTTGGAAAAGCCAATGATGTTGAAGTGGTCTTCAGGCCTTAGGTCCTGGAGAATTGTGAAGAGAGCTTCTTTGGTCTAGAAAAAGAGAGAAGCAGACACAACTCTCAGTGTTTTAGTGGGCAAGAATTTAGTTTTAAGATTTCTCTCATCTTTTAGATATTTCTACACCAGCAGTTTGGCTGATGAAGAAAATTGGGATGTCCTTCCCTATAGCAAGGCCTGATCTCTCTGGTGCCAGGGGCTGGGCAAATAGGAGATGAAAAACAACTCTTGCCCAAAAGGTCTTGTGAGGCACATCTAGATCTAACTAAGCTTAAAAATCAGGCATCAAAATTAGGATAAAAGCTCCCAGTGATGGGGAGAACCATGTACTGAATTAAGGGATAGTGAGTGATAATGACTAATAACAAACTCTTAGAGTTTGTCTAACACACTCTAGATTGGCAGTAAGCTACAAGTGGCATATATTTAAAATAGGTTACTTATAAGTTAAAAAAAACCTGCAAACATGTCAAAGGATGCACATTCCCTGTTCATTATTAGGATAGTATTTGCTACATATACACTCTAATGAATAGTTCCAGCAATTAATAAATGTTTAGGTTAATAAATTCAGTTAACTAGATATAAAAAGAAGTCCTGACTAGTCATTGCAGATTCTACCTGCCAGTCAATTTTGTCACCAGGTATATTATTTTTCATCAATATGCCAGCTGTTCATCATACTATGTAAACACAGGCAACAGAGTGAGGAAAGCCGGTCACAAGATGAATTCTTAAAGGAGGTTAAGGATCCTAAGTTCTGGGAAAGCCAGACCCCTAAGGAAATGTCAAGAGGAAGACTGCAGAGGTGTCCAGTTCCCCTCAGAGAGACCAGCTTGGATTTAGCAGCCATGAAGCTGTGTTCACATGGAGACAGACTTCAGCTGAGTTAGACTCAGAGAAGTTGCACAAAAGCATCCTCTGTCCATGCAAACATACCCTATATTTGGATGCAAAATACATGGGAGGAATATGAGGCAATATCTAAGCAGAAAAATCAGCAGATTATCAGCTCAGCCCCTTCTTGGCCACCATTAAGCCTCACAAATTCCAAGGAAAGCTATGCAGGAAATAATATGGTGGGCTCACCAGCTTTTAAAGGTTTCTCTCATGCCTGTCAGGAAAATACGTGAAGGGCTAGTCCAGAAAAAATATAGAAGTAATCAGCAGTGCTGGAAACCACATAAGTCTAGGCCTGATGTTGCTATGTAAAGACAGTTTGGAAAAGGGCTCAAAAGACTTATCACGCTGTGTCATCAATGTCCCTCTGGATTCTGCATGGCAGATGATGATGCAATGATGCAACTGCAAACAAATCTAATCCTCACAGCTGGTGCCTTGGCTCTCAGTCCACCTGAAATTAAGGGGAATATTTCCCATAGCTCCAAACATTCTGGAGCCAAGTCTGGAGACTTTCCCTGCTTCTATCCTCTGTACAAATCATTTTCCTTCTGCAGGGATCTCAGGATTAATCCCTCCATTTGCTTAGCTGGAACATTCCTCCACATCCCACCACTGTTTCACAGACAAGAATATTAAAGCAAATGCTGGTGGAACAGATTCTTTCAAAGAGAAGGGGAGAACCCCACTAGGTTCACATCATAATGTGCACCAAACAGACCTTCACAAAAGTGAATTCCTGCCCCAAATATGGAGGCTGTCTCCAGTCTAACAGTCCATAGAAACTGACAAAGTTGGGCTAAATAATCGGATATTTGAAAAAGAAGCTCCTCTTTTACAACACTGTATTGTAAAAATGCTTCAGATAATGCATGACATCACCTTTCAGAGACACCTTCCATCAGCATCCCATTTTACAGAGAGGAAAATCAGGCTACTTTTATAATTATGTCAAAGTCAGAAAGTGAGAGGTTCCCAAAATTGGAGTCCCCAGCCCACAGTTCAATCAGCCAAGCTATCCCACATGTGCACATACAGCAATCGCACAGCAAAGAAAAGGACTGATTTATTCCACGATAACAAGGTTGGCCAGAGTATTTGCCCCTCAAAAAATTGGATCAAAGTAAGCAGAAAGTGAAGATAGAGAACCTTCTATCCTGCATGTAAGCAGTTCCATGCCAAGCTCTTCTGAAGGAGATTTGGGCAGGGTGTTAAAGCAAGGAACAGAAGACCACAAAGGCTCCCTACATAAACATCCCCTCCACTCCCACACAGGAGAGAAACAGAGGTTCCTAGAGGCAATGATTTGAAGAAAAACTCCCCAAATCTCATTATCTATATTACAGCTCTCTGATTATAATTAACATTGCTTGACCTCTCCCATTACAAAACCCCTCCTTTTCAGTTTTTTTTTTTTCCAATTCTCTGAAACAGCACTTTTGTCAGAGGGATTTATTGGGCCCAAATAAGCTCTGCTGTTTCTGAGAACAAGGCAAGAGGAGAAATAATCTTGCTTTGGCCTACTTGCAGAGAGGCTGCCTCTCACTTCCCATGTGCTCACAAATTCCTTTTGACATTCTTGCCTGTGTTCAGCCAAAAGAAAAGGAAAGGGTAAAACAACACAGAGCAGAAGTACCTTGGTGTATACAGCATCCAAGCTAGAATTGCAGAGAGGATCAGGAGGGAACTGAAACAGACATTCCCAGGAAACCCAGCACTTCCCCACACCCTCATACAGGGGCCAAATGTGGGGCTGGGACCATCTCTCTCCTTTCATTTCCTCTTTGCTTTTTGCCTCATTTTTGTCACTCCAGAGTTTGAGTCAATTTTTCCCAGGAAAAACCTTCTGCCATATTTTAATGGATATGCACTGACAGCCTGGATTCTGGCATCTGTATCCTGTGCTTGCCTCTGCAACTTAAATTAAAACCCTTCGAATTTATGTAACATGCACACAAACATATGTACAAGTGTGTGTGTGCATGCACACATGGTTTTGCTCCAAAGCAAACAGTGAGGGAGGCCATATGTTCATTCTCCTGCAGCTTTTTACTCCATTCACAGTAAAAATAAAGGGTGGGATTCAGCTTTCCCAACTCAGTCATTAGAAAGCTGGGCATCACATCTAATCCTGCTTGAGGCAAGGGAAGCCACCTCCAGGGATTAATCCATCCCATTTGTCTGGGACAGGTTTTAGGATGGGCTGAGTCACTGTCTGGAAGTGCCTGTCTCCAGGCATTGCCTTCAAGCAGAGAAGGTGGGACTCACCTCAAGAACTTATCCTGCCCTGTCCTGAGCATTCTGATTTTTGCTGGAGCCAAAAGGAGCTGAGCTGTCTCTCCACCTTTCCCAGAGTGCTCTGAATCCCCTGTCTCTTCCTATTTCCATCTCTCTTCCCAGCTCATTAGGACTCCCAGGTATGCCCTAAAGACTTCAGTCCTCATGGGGTGGCAACAACATGCTTTGCTACCTGCCAGCATTCCTCACCCACTAATGGTTTATGAGAGAGATGTGACTTCCCTCAGACTGCTGGATATGATTCAGGAGCTGGCAGGCAAAAACAGCTTTTAATAAGGAGGATATCTTGGTAAAATCATGAAGGATTTGGCTATGACCAAGTGTAATCGGTGCCCAGCCCTCTTCTCCCATCTCCACCAGACCCCAGGCCAAGCTTTGCAAAGCTCTTCTGCCTGCAGCTTCTGCTGGGATACAGCAGCAGGTTTCTGTTTGTCCTTGTAAGGCCTTCAAGCTGCAGCTTCTCCTGGCTCCAAGGAGCCAAGGGCTGTGGCTGCCATGGGATTCCCAAACTGCTCTGCTGCCAATGGGGTTCTTGCAGTTCCACTCCCACCTGGCCTCAGTGAGTCATTCCACTGAAACTCCTGCCAAAGAGGCAGAAAATTAACCATTTCTACCCTGCTGAGGGCCAGAATATTCCTCCATGGCTGTGCCCATGCCACTGGTTCATTTTGGAGATCAGCTGGACCCATTCACAGTGAGGAAAAAGAGTTTAGGGCTCCAGTATCTCTGTGCCAGGTGCTGCAAGGTGAAATACTTTTCCCAACATGTTTGCCTGGGTTGATGCATTTGGAGCAAGGATTAAAGCAGAGGATTGCAGGAAGTAACAGTCCAGAACAGCTGAATAAAAATCCTTTTTTACCATTTGGGAATAGTTTGTATGTGTCAGAGTCAAGTTTTAAATAAGGATTTAAAAGAGGATAACTTGGTGGGGGAAGATTCCTCCATTTCCCTTAATACAGATAAAATTGAGCTGAGGGGTAGAGACTAAATTGCCACTGCATTTGAGATGAGGAGTTTTGCTGGTGAATGAGCTACCAACACAGCTGGAATCTTGGGACTGAAACAGCCATCTCCATGGTTATGACATATCACCCCCAAACCTGGAGCAGGACAGCCCTGCTCTACAGCTGGGGACAGGTGAGGAGACCATGACTGCCAGGAGTGACCACAGTTTATGTCTGTGCTTCATAAATGATGAGAGGAGGGAAGAGGAGCTCACACTGCCTAAATGATGAGCAAACAGTGTCTGCTCAAGCCTACAAGGCCTGGGACAAGCCAGGGCCCAGCCACCACTCTGACCTTCCCTGTCACCTCTGCACTGGCACCTGCACATCCAGCACAGCTGCTGCCTGTCTGGTTCTTGCTTGCTACAGGCCCTGCATGACAGCCAGGGTGATTCAGAGCTGCACCAGCCCCAGCAATAGCAGGAAGAGCAGAGCTCCCTCGGCTACACTCGAGTGTGGCTGTGATCTGCCACCCTTGTACCCAGCCCTTGGAATTAATGCTGACAGACCTCATCTTGCCTAAACACTGCTGGAACAAAGCATGGGAAGATACACGCTCTTAGGGAAAGCTGAGAGCCTTCAGCCTTTCTTTGGGCCAAAGATCTGCCTCAAAGACATCTGGGATGATGTCAGACCATCTGGGCACCTTTTAGGAGGAATCTGAGTCCTGGTGACATTTCTTCCACAGTCCCTTATTTGTTTGGGGAGCGGGGCGAGGGTGAGGCCTGGCTACCCTGAGAGCTGTGCAGCTCACAGGGACACAATATGTGGTTGTTAGGAGCTGTGGCACTGCCAGACCTCGGCCCTGCTGGGCAGCAAGGAGAGAATTCAAACACCTCATTAAAATGCATATCCCAAGCCCACGTATTCACACTTTCCATCGCCTTAGGAGCACTTCTAAGTGTTTCATCCAGCCACCCTCGCAACAGCTGGGCAGCAGGACTCCATCACCAGTGACACAGCCTCTTCCAGGTCAGCCAGCACCAGGGAACTGCTTGGGCTCAGGATCAGCCTGTCTAGAGAGCAGTGCTAGCAGGGAGGAAAGCATTCCCAACCACAGCCTTTGGAAAACAGGAGCCACTGACAGGAACAGATGCAAAGGAACAGCCTGCAGAGAGCAGACCTGGGGCCATCTGTATCCATGTGCTAAACAATCCCACAACTAGAAGACAAAAATTCTGCACAATTTGTCCTTCCAGATCCCTATGAGAAACCAACTTTCACAAGGGAGCTAAGGCACAAAATGTAAGCTCAGAGGGAATTAGGAAGCCATAGCTCTGTCCAGTAATATGTCTGAGAGTGCAACAGTGGTAGGGAAGGGCTCAGAAATGAGATCTCATACAGCAAAAAGGAGAAAAGTACAAGTGAATATATTGTTTGGCAAAAGATTGCAAGGAAACACAGGGACAAAAAACAAAAGAGCTCCTTCCTCCCCTTCAATATCCTCTGTGCTTTGGTTCTTCTCTTCCCCTTTCCAAACATGCAGAGGCAGCTGATAGAAAGATCCAGAGCTGGAATTTTCAAACAACAGTCAAAGCTCATCAATGTCCCCATGGTCTATCAGAAGGATTAATTAGTACTGTGACTTAAAGAAAGGCTTAAAGGCATCAAAGTCATACTTGAAATGGTGCTAACATGGTCAGACAAGGTGTTGTCATAGATTTAGTTCAGGTCCAGAGCCAAGGGGAATGCAGTGGGAGCACCACTGGCACATTACAGGGAGCAGCCAAGGTGCAGAGACAGCAGAGGTTTGGGCAGTGTTGTATCTGCTGAGTTTGGAAGCCACATCACATGAGTTTTGCTTTCCTCTGTGTCCCAGTGTCCTTTCTGCCCACATAATGCTGGTCACATGTCACCTGCCAGCAACTAGGACCTCTGTACCAAAACCAGGGTTTAACCCAGAAGTGTATCCTTGGATTGTTTTACCTTCCTTCATCCCACTCTCAGAGAGGACAATTGGCTCTTTTTGCCTCCCCAGGGAATGTCCTGAAATTGAGGAACTGCAACTGCCCCTCTCCCTGTCAATGTATCTTTGTGCTTTCTTCCTGGCAGACAAGAATGGTGTAACCAGGGAAAACTCCTTCGCAATTCCAGACAACAAGCATTTTGTTCAATACTGACACAGGCCTGTGATGGGAGGGAGTTTGAATACAGAGTTCTGGACAATAAAGGTCTGTCTCCATCCCCTTGTCCAGTCTCCCCCTCCTGAACATCCCAGATCCTTTGCTGGTCACTTGAACATTGTTGACTCCCTATATGGCCTTAAAAATATTGCTTTGTATTTTCCCAGGCTGAAAAACAGCCATCCCTTAGAACAAATGTTTGTTCCTATTGCCCTTTCTGAAAAAGATTTTTCACTTAACATTGAGTGAAACTCTTAGCTCCACATCCATCCAGGACACTTAAGCACTGAATTTTTGCTCAGTGGATGATAAAACCATCCTCAAAGATGTTATCAGTTAGGGTAACCCACTTGTCTAGCACCCAGCAGCATGGTGAGGATAAATTCATGAAAAACTAATCTCAAAAGTTGATTTGGAGTTCCATGGGTCTGGAGGGCAGAGTAGGTGCTCAGTCTTTGCAATCTCACTGCAGCACTGAGGATGTGAATGAATGCCAGTGTGAAGATTTAAGGAGGCAAGTTCTAATCAGCACCAAGCATTGTTACTTGAAGCCCTTATCCCAGTGCAGAATGGGTTGCAGTTGGAGGAGTAAACAATTCCATACAGTAAATAAGGCAAAGGGAAAAGCTTAAGGGCTGCCCCACAGTGCTATACTGAAATAACCTCACTGGAAACAACAGGGCTGCATGGGCACACAGCCAGACTGACACAGCAGTGTCTGAAGGCCACATTCTTCTCTTGTGCTTAGCTCATTTTAAGTGGAATCAGACCCCATAACATGCCCATCAGACAGTCAAACCCCCACCCTGTCAGCATGACGAAAAATTTCCATGGAGATAGCAGCAAAAGGTCAGCACCAAGGGAAAATGCCCCATGCCCTCAATGCAGAGCTTGACATCTCCCCCTCTGCCCATCCTCAGAAGATGGAATTCATCCCAGGCATGAAAACTGTTCCAACAATTGGGTGCTGTCATTTTCCGTCACACAGACCAGCCCCAATAGAGCACTGGGAAGAGCTGACATGCCCAAAAGCTGTCCACAACACATCCCCTCAATTTCAGGAATCACCAACTGCTGTGCTACAGAGCAGGAATTGAGTTGAGACACAGCTCATCATGCTCTTCATACTGATTACCCCCATCCTTCACCATGTAGCCACTCTCACAGAGTGGGTGTCTCAGCAGCCAGAAACCTGCCAGGTTTGAAGCTTTCTAGCCCCTACTCAGAACATCCCATCCATGTGTGTAACCTGCTAGGAGAGATGTGTTGCTCTTCCCTGTGACTTCCCCATTTTCATTTATTTTCGTTACAGGACTTGCAGTAGGGACTTTACAAGAGGGTCTTAGTGACAGGACAAGAGGGGTTGGTTTTAAACTAAAAGAGGAGAGATTTAGATCGGATATTGGGAAGAAATTCTTCTCTGTGAGGGTGGTGAGGCCCTGGCACAGGCTGCCCAGAGAAGCTGTGGCTGCCCCATCCCTGGAAGTGTCCAAGGCCAGGTTGGACAGGGCTTGAAACAACCTGGTCTAGTGGAAGGTGTCCCTGCCCATGGCAGGGGGGTTGGAACTGGATTATCTTTAAGGACCTTTCCTTAAATCCACACCATTCTAGGATTGTCTGATCTCCAGTGAGTGAGGGACAGTGACAATGGTTTGTTGGTTGAAGCAAAGACCCAGCACTTTTGCTCAGGGTTGCATTAAGCAATGCAAGAGCACTAAACAGTTCCTTAAAAAAGCAAACTTGACAGTTTTGCCATCTAAGAATCTGCCACAGGGCCCTCAGAGTTCTCCAACACCTGCCCCAAATTTTCACCATTTCCAAACCCTCTCAGCATCTCCATCTCCAGGATCCCCAGTCCCTCCTGCACATCTCTGCCTCCAGCTCTTCCCCCTGCCCATTTCAATCCTAAACCACTGCCTCAGGCATGAAAGGAAGCCAATTCTTTGCCCAAAACTCTGCAGAGAAGAGAGCAGACATTTTAGAGAAGGTTAAGTCACTGCATCAAGGGTACCTATCCAAGCAAAAGCTCTCTCCTCATGACACAGCACTATATCCCTCATTCCTAAGGGACCTCAAATTACATCATGTAGACCCCAGAGCTACCTGTGAACGCTGTTTGATGACAGTAATACAACATGGAAGACCTCACTCCAGCAGGATTCCATGTGAGGTTTCACAAGCACTTCTGAGCTTCAGCTGCTCTCCACAGCCAGAAACAAACAGTCCCAGTTGAGCAATGTGTAGGACACACCCTGATTTAGGGTGAAGGGGTATTTGCTTGGAAATAGCAGTGTTGCTGCAAACAGTGCTAATCTAATAACTTCAGTCTTGACAAAGATCTGGTGTCACTTAGACTTGGGGGATCTTTGTACAGCCGTAAGTGCAGACATGGTTTGCCAGCTAAAGAGACAAGACTCTGCAAAGAGACAAGCACAGGCAAAGAAAACAACCTACCTAAATTCACATAACAGTCATGATGAAAGCACACACAGAAGCCAGGTCTAGCTTCCAGGTGTTGCTCCAGCAGCTGGAAAAAAACCCTTAATTCCAGCTTGGAAAGGACTACTAAAGAAAGAGCTTTCACTTCACTGACTTTTATTCATTTGCCAGAGCCTTGAGGATACCAAGAGGCTTTAATGGCTCTGCCCAATCCCAGCTGGGGCCTCCACCCACCCTCCTGCCCATTTAAGCGCCAGCCTGGGCCTTCATCCCAGTCTCAGACCAAGAGCTGTGCTGTCTATAGCTCTGGTACATAAACCTCAGTGACCCAAATCCATGGAATGACTTCCCAGCTTCATTCCCCCACTTCCATTTCACTACAGCTTTATCTGGTGGTCACTGGGCTGTGTCTGGCACATCAGCAGCGCCTGTTTCCAGTTCATCCTTTGATGAACTCAGTGATGGTCCAACTGAAACATTTGGGAGAGCTCTCAGTGTCTTCATGAGTTTTCAGTTCATGCCTCAGCAGCATTTCCATGCAAACTCGACCCTCACCTTTTCATCCTATTTACTCCAAACTCAATTAAAGGACTTGCACTTTGGTGGTCTGGGATCTTCCTAGGAAATTTTGTCTCTGCTTCTACTGTCTCAGCATGAAGCAAAATTTGCTGTTAGTCCTAAGACCAGGAGCAGATGCTCCCCTCCTGAATACCTGAAAGCATCTTCCTCTGAAGCTTGCTTGTTTCTCTGCATGACCCTGTCATTATTTAAAAGTTTTAGGGTTCAGCAGATTATTTTTCTGCACGACAAGTAATTGCATTTCTCTTGGAAGAGAAATTTTATTTTCTTTGAGTAAATAAAGTCTAGATGGATGTGATATCTTATTTACTGTAGTATTTCTTATATCTTATATTCACACTTCCAGAGAGGACTGAGATAACACTGCTGAGGTGTACTCCTGAGCAGGAGGCAGCTGCATGGGGTTGTTGGTGCTGCAGGCAGCTCTTCTGTCTTCTCTCAGGTTGTTTCTTTCCAACAGAAATGGAAAACCTGACAAAACTTTCCTCGTCACAGTAGCTTTGAACACTCTGAAGGCTGTAATTAGAATTAGCATTTTTTCCAGAGTTCCCTGGCGATTTCAGGCTGTTCTCCCGGGCAGCAGCCATTATTTAGACTAACAGTCAGCAGGCTCACAGCCAGTTCTGCAGCAACCAGCAGAAGTCAGAGGAGTTTGGAAGGAGAACATTGAGTGCTCAGGTGCTTGTCTGCTCCTTCACCACTCTGAAACTCCTCAGGGGCATCTGTGCTGAAGCACAGGAGTTGAGGGGTTGGGCACACAGGGCCCTCAGACGGGCTCCACTGTGTGTGTGACTCAAGGGTACCAACAGCATCCCTTGGACAGGCACAGGCAAATGAACTGAAGCCCTTGAAAATCCCCAGCAGGTCCCAGTTTCAGCAGGGATTCCTCCTAGAGCAATTAACCTGAGAGAAAATTACAGTCTGGCACACCACTGTTGACAAGGTGCCAGGCTTGCAGTGAAGCCAACTGCTTAACTGAGTGTGTGGCATTTACTGCCTGTGGGAAAAGTAAGGTGAAACAAATCCGTGGTTGAAACAACTCTATCTTGCTATACATCTACAAAATACCTGCAAATTCATCCTCTTGTGGACATATTCACAGCTTGGAACACTCATTCTATAGCAAGAGCCCTTTCTCACCATGTCCAGTGAAGGTGGGCACAATGATGGTAATCACAAGGTGGTGAACTTATAACTGCACCCTTTTTCTCCTGGTTATATTAATGAAAAACTGCTGTGTCCCCTTCTACCTAGCCAAAGGTACCATAAAATCAGCAGGGTAGACTGCTCAAAGGGCAAATCATTTTGCTTCCCAGTAAACCCTGCAGATAGAACCACTTCCCCAGGCTCTCCTGGCTGTTAAAAGCAACTATTCCACACAGAACTTGCTGTCTCTTTGCAGACAAAGGAACAAAGTTCATTTGGATTTTCCTTGCCAGTGGGACAGCAGTAATGATGTGAAAAGCCTTGAGCACATGAATATTTTTTCCCATCATGCCCAAGGATTTTCTATTCCTGAACTTTATCTCCCTGTCAGTGCTTAAAGGAGACTGTAGCAAAGGCTCAGGTTCTCAGAGGAGTTTGACTGCTGCAACACATCCGAGTCTGCTGGACACCACCAGAGCTCAGGAGCTATGAAAACTGAGGAGAAATATCTTCCCCTCAAAGTTAATACATCTCTTAATGATGTTAGGGGAAGGTGTCAAGGGTCTTAATCACAGAACCAAAGAGCTGTCAAAACTGCAAAATACCTCTAAGAACATCAAGTCCAATTATTAACACAGCACCACTGTGTTCACCGCTAAACCATGTCTCCAAGTGCCACATCCACACACTTTTAGAACACCTCCAATGATCTGATTCAAGCTGATCAGCCAGTCTCGCTCTATGTGTTTGCAACAGAACATCTGTTGCTTCAAAGACTGAGATATCTTAGGAAAAAAGGGATGGCACAAACAGATAAAAATTCATGTTGGAAAAGGAAAACCTTGGGAGAGGAAAAGATAAATGACTCACAATTGGGTTGTGGGAACTGTAGGATGTATGAAATCCTGACCCCACTTGAGTCACTTTGCCATTTACTTCGTGAAGGCAGGTGACTGTAAAGCACAACATCTCCTCCAGATGCTCCAGAAAAAGGTACACAGCTGATGTTTCCTATCCTTGCTTATGCAATCCTAAAAACTGTCCTTTGCCAAAGTCACTGCAGCTGACCCACAAGAGCACTTTACAATTGCTGACTGTATTTTTAGCTGACCTTGCATGTGATCCAGTAGAGAGAAATGAGGAAAAACAGTCCCATGGGATTTCCCAGCTCTCTACATACCACCACAGATCACCACAGCTGTGAGAGTCCAAAGAGAAAAGACAAAAAGGAGACATTTCCTCTGCTCAGATGTATCTTGCCACCAGGGAATATGATTGTAATTTAATAAACATCTTAATGACATCAACAACTGAGTAAAAAGGACACTGAGCAGACATGGCTGTAACTGGTCACACTTTCCTAAAGAACCAAGAGAGGTTTATTTTTCAGCCAGTCCTAGATTTTGGTCTTTTCTTGATTAATCAATGTGGGGGTTTTATGATTTTGATCTTAATTCCATAAAGTTTATGTTTTGGAGCAGCTGGAATCAAAGGAAGATAAGTGCTTCCACCCCAAAGCACTCCTTCATAATGTACCAGTGGTTCTCCATAAAAAGAATATACTGAGATAACAGACAAAAATGTTGGGTACAGCTTCAGCTAAGGTTCTGGGTAGACACTTCTCTCACTTCAGGCTCAAGAGGAACCTCTCTGTAGTTAATTTGCCTGAGATCCAGGTTTGGCAGCACAAACTAAGTATGTAGTATGCAATATGAAGTAAACCTTTAGGGGTTAATGGCTGTGTTGCTTTTAGTAGGTGTAATGAAAAGAAACTCTGATACTTGGGAGCAGAATAAAAGCTTTCATAGTGCAAGGTTAATCTGCTGACTACTTGTGCAGCTCACAATAGTACCAAAGCCCTGTGGAGTTTTAATCTCCCTGGTTCAGCATTTGGTCACTGGCTGTCTGCTTCCAGCCTGCAGGACTGGGGACATTTGTGCCAGAACTGTTTATTCTGAGAGGCAGGGTGGTCATTTTCCAGCAGGAGGATAACAGACAGCCAAGAGCCAGGCTCTGTCCACAGGACTTTTTACAGATTCAAAGGCATCTTGATTTGAGACCTCATTCAGCACAGAACTAGGATTGCTTGTTAACAACTCTCGTGATGAGTCATCTCCTTCCCCAGCCACTGGGGAAGATAATTTGGATCCATAGAATCCATATGCTATTTTATATTCGATGTGCCCTTCAGCTTGGTGTGGTGGCTCACATTAAGGTCTGTGCCCTGGAAAAACATCTGAGATTTGTTCCGAAATACTCAGATTCCCAAAAAGGACAAAATTACTTTTCTTTCAGCAGAACCTCTTGAGTTTTGCTTCACTAAGTGTTTTGCCAAGGTAATTTAAAGGCAGAAGTGTTCTCTCTGTGCTGTTAGACTGGAGAAAAGAATCTGCTGAATGCACTTTGCTGGGAATTCTGCCTGATCTGCCTCTTTTCATACCTCTCAGAACAGAACTGCCCCAGACTGCCCTATGCTCAATTTTGGAAGCACTGACATTTACAGAATGATGAATCCTTCTACATTCCTTGTTCCCATCCCGTTCCCATTAACATGATCATTTCTCACTGTAAGATACTTTACTGCAGGTAAATCATCTCACCTTGAGGTGTCTTCAGAGCCACCTCTCACCTGAGACACAGCAAACATTTTGCAGAAGAAAAACAGTGAGACAAAGTCTGAACCAGGCTTTGCCCTCTCAGAGCTGAGCAGCCCACAATAAACACAAGGAGCTCACCTGCTTCAGCTTTGTCCCCACCATGGAAGCGCTGCTGTCCAGCACGAACACGACGTTCTTTGGCAAGGGAGGAAGATCTGTGGGGGCGAAGTAGTGCACGAAATATCCATTGAGGATCTGTGGAAGAGCAAGGGAGTCAGGAATCAAAGGTGCAATGTTCTACAATATCATTTTGGCATATTTGGATGCTTTCAGTGACTCTGTCTACAGCGCAGGATATGAATGCTCCTTGGTATCCTTCCTAATTCTGGTCCCCTGTTTATCCAGACTGGATAAGCCAACTGGAGCTCTGCACATCTCTTTCCATGGCTGACACTGGGGTTTCCTTCCAAATGCAACAAGGATATAACACATGTGCCAACAGATCAGAACCACAACATGTACTTGAGGAACTGGTCTTGTATCCAGATATGTGCAGCCAGTATATTGAGAAACTGAAAAGCAGACACAAAAAAGAGCTCAATGAAGTTGGGGCTTAAGTCCATCTCGTGGCTGCTAATTGACTGGTTTTATTTTGGATAGTTCTTACAAGATGGAGGAGTGGCCTTCACTCAGGAAGCATTTTTAGGAATTTGGAGCAGGCAAAACAATTGAACCATCTCGAGTACAGTTAATACAACAGAAAAGATTAATCATTTGTACAGTACCTGAACATCCCCAACACTCAGCTCCCTGTTGACATCGTATCTAATTATGAAGTCTCCCAAAATTCCATTTCGGGCGATCCTGGTTTGCTCAACAACACTGGGATTGAATGTAACCTTAGCTAAGGTTTTGGTGTGCCCAATGACAGTAGAGGGAGGAGGAGATACATCACCTGTTGAGATAAATCCACAGTATTACAGGTTTTTCACATTGCCTTACAGATGTCAAAGCACAGCAAAGGTGTTATTGCCATGGAGACAAATCAGCCAGCAGAGTGACTTACTGGGATTGAAGATTCAGCTCTCCAGTGATAAAAAAAGAGAGATAAAAAGAAATTAACCCCTCTCCTCTAGCTTTAAACTGAAACCCATGTTGTAATGCTCTCAGAGATGCAAATGTTTGTAGAAAATTCCTGTATTTGGTTCTGTTTTGCCAAACACACAATCTCAGACATGCTGCTCATTCCAGCCAGCTCTAGACATCCAGGACACAGATCTTACACCTGAGATCCTGACAGCCAATGCAAGTAGGATTCATTTGACCTGTTTAAACACATTTCTTCCAGGATTACGTTACTCAAACTGTAGATTTTTCCTTATTGATTATAAAGAATTCTTGAGGTGGCATGTTCAGACATACCACAAGCATGTGAGGTGGGAATGATCTGAGTGACCCTCCTTGCAGAAGCCTTTTATATTCTTGAACACAGTTCCCATGTCTTCCCCCAGGTTTCTTTTTTAGGCGGCACTTGATATCTGGATCACAATTACTCTCATCTGTTTATTTGCCTTGTTCTTTTTAAACAAGAGACAGAGAGAGGAAAATCTATGAGATATTTCAGAGTCCAGAGCATGGATGAGCTCCAAATGCTTTTTCTGGTTAGTGCTCACACTGAAGGAGTTAGTAGAGCCTTCAGACAAACTTTCCACCAAATTCAGCTGAAGAAGTAAACAGAGCAGGAAAAAGCATTTTCCAGATGAAACTGGCATCCTCACAAGAGGAACAGTTAAACCTAAATTATTTTGGAGTCTGGCAGATTTGGAATTAGAGCTGAAATGCAAAGTTCATCCTCCGCTAACATGTGGAAACTTTCAGACAGCTGTTATAAGAAATAAAAAGCTTTCTGAGACCTCTGACTTCAGAAAGAAACAGTCATCCTCGAGCAGTCTAGTGTCTCCTGCCCAAGCCCACAGCTGGTTCTCACACAGCTACACTGGAGGAAGAATATGAGGACAGCATCCAGGACACCATTCAGAAAGTGGCTCCATTCTGAGCTTGCCAAAGAAGGTCAAGATCATTGCCCTCAATGCCTCCTGTTTTGGGGTTTGTATGTGCCAGAAGACAACACCTGCACATGCCAGAAGATCATTTTCCAAAACTCACATGCCTAGTGCCTTCCTTTGGGAAAAATACAATTCCCATATGGAGCCATGTGTGCAGGAGTTACTGTACAAGGAAATATCCTAGAAAGACCTGTCATCACATTGTCTCTGCTCCCCATTCAGAGAGGATGGATGCAGGACTTTGAAAAGACAAGAAAAGGATACATCCACAAGTGAGACTGGAGGAGATATGGGATGCTGGTGGCTCAAACACTCAGAACAAACTGCTGATGGGCAAAGCACCCACCCAGGAGCCAGGGCTGAGCACAGCCCAGCTCAGGCTGCAGCCGGTGCTGGACCAGGTGAGGAAAGAGGGGAACCTGGGGAGGTGGGAACTTTGTCTCTGTCCTTATGGAGTGAATTCAGCTGTGATAACTCCCCACCCAGGGGACAGTCTGAAGGTGGTCACGCTGCTGATTGGCCATGATGGGACATAATTGACAACAGCACTAATTTAATAGGCAGCTGTATCTTCTGAGAAGGTGTCAAAGACTCCCAAAGTGTCCCATGATCCACAGCATTCCAACAACCATTACAAGCTCCCCAGCCCTGGGCAGGGACCTGGGCATTCCCACCTGAACCTGAGTGAATATAAACCAAATAGACTGGGCATTCTGTGGGTTTCCCTAGGATTTGCCTCACCATATGATGGATCTAGCCTGTGATCACCACTTTGACCAATAGACATTGAAACTGCAACAGCCAAATCTCATCACAAGTCTTTCAGGTAATGAGATCTTTTTACTCCTCTATATTTTCTAAAGTGATATATTTATGCTTTTATATTTTTATATTACTATAGATAATAAGAACCAAAACATATCTGTTTTCCTGTGCTACCAGGTTGTTCTAAAATAAAACCACATGTGTGTATTTACAAACACTAATGAATCACTGTCATTTCAAGAACCTGGGTTACTCTCACCTTTTAGGATGGGTTGTAACAGTTTGAAGGTGCAATATATTTTTCATCCACTATTCTCAAGGTAATTTGTTAATACCTATCAAAATATCATATTTTATAATTAACTGTGAGATACTTTAGACATAGGAAATAGAGGAAGAGAGCTCTCATGACATATTCAACCTCAAACCAGTCAGGCAGTGCCATTTTCCAATGTTCCAATGTCCAGCCAAGTGGTACTGAAGAGTTTTAAGCCATGGGAATACAAGAGAGAGCAGACACTTTTTTTTCTCATTTATTCCCAGTATATAGATTGTCTGCTAAGCAGCCCCTCTGTAAATGTGAGATTCACAATTCACCTGTCTTTCACTTAAAAACTCCCAACCTTCCCTGGAGGTCTCACTGCATGTGCAGATCCCACGATTTTTGGGTGTCATATGAGCAAGAATGCTTTGCAAGGAGCAAGTGACGGCTCTGATGGTTTGTTTTTGGATCCATCTTGAGAGATGACAGTCAGCTGGAATATAGTGGACAACCACATGGGATGATTCCAGACAGAAAGGGTCTGTAATTGAATTCTGAACACAGACAAAGCACAGGGAATCTGAGTTCTGTTGCTTTACCCATCCTGCAATGGAACACCTTTTTCATATATGTTTTACTGGCTAGGGAGGATTATAGAATCCAACAGCTCAGGCCCATTTTTATATGAGCTCTTTGAAATCTGAAGCATGATGCCAAGAATGTCAGTGCTTCCAGGTTGCCATTTGGATAGTGAGTTACATGAGTTTTCCCTGTATGTCACTTACATATAGGAATTTCCATACTGTGCTGGAGCAACAGTGTGTCTGCTCTGCTGAGTCTGTGTCTATCCTTGATCAATGCCAGATGTCTTGCAGGAAAACCACATGCCAACAATGCACTGAGATATTCCCTGATAGGTGAAAAAAGTTTCCTGCCTGTCCTGATGAGGAGCAGAGCACATTTGTCACTTGGCACGTGGCTGTACAGCGCAGAAACTAATAAGGCTTGACCTGGAGGTAGTCCAAGTCACTGAGAGCCTTGATTGGAGGTGATTTGGATGAAATCAGGAGGATCTCACTGAGCAATCAGTTTAACTCCAGTTCACATGTATTAGGATCTTTCTGTGGCAGATATGAACAGCTCCACTGATTTTGCTGGCACTGTGCTGCTCAGAGTGACTGAGGGTCAAGTCCCAAAAGACTCTGCATCCTCCTTCCATCCTTCTTTTTTGGTGCTTTTTAACAACATGTAGCAATCACAGTATCCTGAGCTGTCGGTTTACAACAGAAAAAATTACATCTACACTGTCTGAACAGTGAGCAAGGACAGTTGGGGGTAAGAGCAGATGCTCAGATAGCGCTTAGTGCTTTGGCAAAATACGGATTTTCCTCTTGGAATTTCCCATGTTCTGAAGTGCAGGATTTCCTATCTTCCTTGGCATAGATGGATGGAAAAAACAATTCACTTGAGTGAATAAAATAAACAGTTCCCAGGAGATGTGGAGGCCAGGGAAGAGGCTGCTCCAGTGCTGAGCACAAGGCCTGAAGGCCCAATTCAAAGCTCTTAAAGACAATAGGAAAAAAAAAAAAAACCCAAACCCTATTGAGATGAATGGGATCAGCCCTGTATTCATTAAGCTTCAAAGTCCTCACAGGCCTAGGCACAGATAGCACACAGACACAGTCATCCAGAGAAAATAGATCCAATGCTGCCAGGCCACTTCTTGAGAGGTCCCCAAGGCCCCACAAATAACAGAGCCATGGGTTATAAAATCCCTCCTTACCTTCAGCTTTCCCATTGCCTTTCTGCTTGCTGTTTCGAAGGGGAGGCACCTCCAGGGACACTATTCCTGAGTTCTCCAGGATGTTCACCTCCACTCGTAAGCGCCCCACCAGCTGCTGGGGCCGGATGCTGACGGTGTATTCGTATTTCCCCAGCCGCCTTTGCAGAAGTTCTTCATAATGCAATATGAACCTGGCCTGCATCTTGCGAGGAATGAAGACAGAGGCCTTGAATGTCTCATAGCCGTTCTCCCTGGAAGGAAAATCCAAAGGCACCTTCACATCCCATACACATTACACATTACCTCCTTCTCCCCCCTCTGATAGTTT
The DNA here is from genome assembly GCF_030490865.1 of Poecile atricapillus. NCBI lineage: Eukaryota > Metazoa > Chordata > Aves > Passeriformes > Paridae > Poecile > Poecile atricapillus. The sequence continues at coordinate 4,584,953 of NC_081288.1, forward strand.
TGCCTGTTCCCTGTAAATAATCAACTGAGCCTTTCCATCAAATCTTGTTGAACACCTATTACAGTTACCATTGAACTTTGTTGATTTACTGCTCTGTATAATTAAAGTATGTTCTTGCTTCCCCCTTGAGTGAAGTGGATGATTGTCCATGACAGCACCCTAATTTTCCATTCTGTTATTCAGAAAGTAACAAGAATTCTTTCCTCCAGTAGTACATCCTGGACCATCCTGGAATTTAAAAAGTTGTGTGACAGGGTTAGAAAAGGCCACATGCAATTTTTCATGGCTTGGAGTATAGGAATGACACCAGGCAGTGCAGATAACATTCAGTTTAGCTGCTCCTTCCCATAAATCCATTGATGGGCATACCAAGGCAGCCAAGACAAAGATGGCAGGAGAGTGCATCACTTCCCAGAGCACAGCCAAATGCACAAAACTCACCTTCCTTCTGTGGGGCTTGGAGGTTTCTTGTGCCTTTCTTTGTCATTGGTGCTATTTTTCTTTTCTTTGCCTGTGACCTCTCCATAATAAGTCTTGTTGCCAATGCTCCTGGAGAGATCAGAGATGTCAGCGTGGTCACTCTGCACCCAAGTACAGTCACAGGTGTACATTTACTGCAGGTTCTTTCACGGGCTTTGATGTGAGAAGAGTCTCAAAGTGCTGCTGATGTCACTCTCCTCAGTCCACCCAAGTCTCTGGGACAAAAGCCAACTCAGAAATTCTCTGGCTGGAAATACCAGCCCAGTACAAAGGCAAAAGTCTCTTCCTATTCACTTTAAATGGAAGTATTTCATAAAGAGTGGGTCCCCTATGCCCTCTGGTAAAGCCTGAAGCTGTGGCCCCAATATCTGTCTGTAGAGAGGATCTGAGCATGATCAAACCAAGTATGTTTGAGACCAATAGTTTAATTTATTGGTCATTTCACTATGAGGTTTCTCTCTATTTGGTTTATCATTCACACCTCCAGCAGCCACTGAACCTATCTGCTGGTTAGAGTTGATTTCTGCTCCATTGACACTGTGGAGAACAGGAAATTACAAGAAGATTTTTAGACATTAGTCAGTCAGGTGAGATAAATTATGTGCCATTGTTGCTGAACCTTTCCCTGGAAAGGTTTTTGAGGTCTTGAAGAGAGTTTTCTCATTCAAATCAGAGAGAGGAGGAGAAGGAAACAGTTAAAAGACACTCAGATGGGAAATAGAGTAGCTTCCCTCCCTGTTTGCATTGAGGATTTGAATTTAGTACTGTGGCATCCCTAGACTTGGTCTGTGCATTACTTACATGGTAAAGTTGGAGATGAAAGCTGCAGCTGGGATCTGCATCTCAAACACTGCTTCCCGTGCCTCAGAGCCACTGTTCACCATGGTGCAGGACACGGTGGTGAAAGCGTACCGGGAAATGATCGTGGATCTCACATTGAACTCGGACATCCGAGGCCTGGTTTCCTATGGGAATCAAATGTCACCTCTAAACAGACAGCTGGATAACTCACCCCTTCAGTGTTTCCATGGATTTAATGTTTAATCTGGACTGGCAAACTCCTACCCAATGAGTATTAGAAGTCCTGACAACAGGCAAGGTGGGCTTGTCCTCAAAGTTTCAGGTGAGCTGCAAACAGGAATCAGGAATGTGGTACTGCCTTTGCTCATACACAGAGGCCACAGACATTGTCCAGTGCTTGGGAAAATATGAGAACTCTGTTTATGCCAGCCTTTAAGTTGTGAAACACCCTGACAAAATCCATCTCTGTCCTAAACTGAAGCCTTCAGCTCTGTGTGAGAGGATCAGGATTATTCCCTCGTGGCCTGGGAAGAGAAGCCCAAAATATGTCCCCATGGGGTCCAGAACTGTCACAGACCCTGCCCTGCTCACTGTGCACAAGAGCAGATGGAAGACTTCTTGAAAGACTGACATCACCATTTATGAAGCAGCACCTCCAAATTCATCCAGTCAGATCCCTAAGTTATGTAAACAGAGAAACTGCTGTCAGTGGAGTCAACTGAGTCCTCCTCTGTTGACAATCCATCCTGGAAGTCTGCACTAATGGATGAAGAGACTTAATAAAAAACACTGACACTGTGACATCTCAAACAAAGTATTTTAAGCTTTTTAGCCCACACTGGACTCCTTCCAGCAGAGACAGCAGTGAATGACACATGATGTAGCAATGGAAGCTGAAAGCCAATTTCTGCTTCTTGGGAATGTGTTTTCGTGCACAAGTCCTGAGTTGGAGCATTTCTCCAGACTAATGTGTTTTTTGACAGCAATATCTCCATGGAGCTCAAATGTTTTCTTCCTGGAATACTTCAGTGTAATTAACTGTAAGCAGCCCTTGAGAAAGAAAAATCTGTACGTTAACTTACACAATCAAAGGCCAAACCCTCAAAAGCAGAAAGGAGATAAGGGGTAAAATACACTGTAAATACAGAGCAACCTCACTAAGCCAAATACAGTCAGACTCTTCCTATTGAGGTTGGTAAAAACTCACAGTCACGTAAGAGTTGTGAGGACAAGAGCAGGCTCTTCAGCTGCCCGTCCAGGCTTTCTTTCAGAACAAAAATAATTTTGGCAAACAGCTTAAGAAAGGGAGCAAGTTTTTGTCTGAGTATGAAACAAGAATATTTCTGCAGTAGCTGATGGCATCAGAAGTAACTGAGCATCCAACTAACCAAGTTGCTGGGCTAGTGAATTCCAGGAAAATGGAAGAATGAGGATCTGCTAGAAATACAGATCTACCAAGAGACTTGGCATGAAGCCCTACCTGCCTACATTTGCAAGGCTTGGAAAGAGTGATGATGTGTCTCAGATGAGCCTAGTCATGATAGATTAACTGGGGAATGTGTTCTGTGTCCAGGATCCTGTTCAGCTCACGTGGAACACAATGACATGAGATTAGAACATCCTGGGTAGGATTCACCTCACTGATTTTAGGCAGATCAGTGCAATGGCTCTAGGCTAGAACACCCCTGCACAGGTCTAATGTCCCACCCTTAGACCACTGCTTAATTAACTGCTGTTAATTAGAACTAGATCCTACTGTTCTTAGGACCTTCCATGATACATAGACATGGCCTTCTAGTCTCATTATCCAGAAGGTAGAGAAGATAGGGAGTTTTGATTGAAATAGGGTTGTAGGAATGTTTTCAGATATAATGATCTGATGCTTCATTCAATCTTCCATGACAATAATTGCCTGTGGTATAGCAAGGTACACAGAGGATTTAATAACAGCAGATATAGAAAGAATCGGAAACTACAGCAAATTCTTTGGTGTCAGACCTTCTGCATTCACCCCCATGTGCTGCAATTCACAAAAAACTGTGGGTTTATATGTAGCTGACAGATGATCAGCAAAAGAGGATCAAGCCCTTTGCCTGTCACTTGAGATACAAGTGGCCCTGCAGTGACCTGTCTGACACTGTGAACACACTGATGGATTCACAGGAAGTCAGAAATTCTTTCAAATGTGACAGAGAGCATGAACTTGCCACTGTCAGGACAGCAACAGGAGAATGGTTGTGTTGGGTGAGAAAAAAGCAGTTCTAACCCTGTAGCCTGTCACTGGCAGAGACCAACAGCACATGCTTAGAGAGTGTAAAAACAGTACAACCTGCACTGATGCTACCCAGAAATATTCTGTTTTCAGTAATTTGGGGCTGAAGGAACTCCCGAGTCAAGGGTGGTATTTTTGTGGTATATTTGTACACTGTGGATTTCTCTTCTATTACTATACACAGCTGCTTTTTCAATCCATGTGAACTTTTATCATCTGCAACATCCTGCTGCAAGGCGTTCCACAGCTGAATGGTATTTTATATGAAAAAGAAAAGTCACTTAGGATTTTTTTGCTAAATCCACTCTTTGCTGGCTTCAGCTGATCTCTGGTATAGAATCACAGAATGGTTTGGGTTGGAAGGGACCTTAAAGCCCATCCAGTTCTTACCCCCTGCCATAGGCAGGAACACCTTTGACTGGAACAGGTTGCTCCAAACCTTGTCGGACCTGGCCTTGGTAAGGCAGAAAATATCCCACTGAACAAGCTCCAGATCTGATATACTTACAATCTGAGGAATGGCAAAAAAAACACAATGAAAAAAGACATTTAACAACCCTCCCTCTTCCTGGTGGATGTGGGGAAATCAGACACTGAATAAGGGCATCATGTAGAGCTGAGGATGAAATAATTGGTTCACCTTCCCATCCCTGGAAGGGATCTGCTATTCCCTGTATATAGAAAATATAAATGGTGGGGGCACAGGCCATTTCCAAACAGGTTGCTCTGTCAGGCTGGGCAGGCAGCCCGAGTTCCACTCTGAGATTCCTGTGCTGCATTCCCTGGAGCTCTTGCACAATCCATCAGTGCCTGGTGCTCTGACTTACAGCTGCACAAACTGTTTGTTTCCTGCACTTTTTATTGGGGCCTTCAGAAGATGAGAGGCAGCTCAAAGGAAAAAAAAAAAAAGAAAAACAAACCATTTGTTTAATGTTATTATTATCATGATTTATCATCCCTATTAAAAATTAAGTGAGGGAATGCCAAGGCAGCAGATTAGCACACTGCTATGAGCCAGGTTGGCTGGATGCTTTGTGGAGGTGTCCTGGTTATGATGATGAACTGGCAGCTGAAATTTTCTCACCAAACAAATTATTTTATGCTTGTTTACATGAAATATTTGGAAGGATAGAAAAAGAGATGAATATAAATAAAATCCATTCCCTATTTTTGCCTTTATCGGTTACTTTCATCAAAACAAATTAACTGTCTCTCAGATTAGAAGTAATAAACTGGTAATAAGCCTGAGAGTTTCTCTCTAGGCTGCTGATTCCAATCTGTCCAAGATGAAGGAGACCAGAAGGTGGCTGCTCAGTGTGTGAAATGAGTTCCACCAATTCTTAACTGGGAAGTCCCTCAGAAAAGCCAGAAAAACAACTGGCCATGAACAGCAATTCCACTGACTGCCTCTCTACATCTGAATTTTAGATTTCTGTGCTGAAAGAAGGATATTTGCCTCCTTGTTTTCTTCCTTTCTCCAGTAGATTTTGTCAGAGAATGACAGAGATCTTCAAATTTCAAAGCAAACTCCCATTCTCTTCAAACTCAATGAAATTTCATCAGGCTTATGTTCACTACATTGTTAAGGTTAGTGATGTTACATATTCTTTCTCCAAATCTGGGCTTGAGAAGATGGATTGGGAAATATTAGAAGAACCTGTTGCATTGATCAAAGTGAAGATTTGTTTTTTTTTGTTACCCAGCATCTCACTCTACCATCAAATAGTCCATTCCCAGGCACAGGGATGCACACACACACACATCCAGGGGAAATGCAGCACCCATGAGGTAAAATAAAGACAGGGTGTGATACGTACCAGCCTCTGCAGGAACTTGGCCTGTCTTGGGACACGGCGAGCAACCTGCAAAGAGTTAAGGGAATGAGTGGGTTCTGTTCAGCTTACAGCAGACATGTCACTTGTTTAATCCCAGACACGGGGCAGTGTGACTGATCACCCATGGCCAGGTTCAAATGCTCCTCTGGTTAAAATTAAAATCTGAGTCTCTTCTGCATTAACAGGCCCACTGATCAAAGCTCAGCAGTGGAATGTGGCTGTCTCGGGCAAGGAGGTGCTGGGTGTTTTGCAAACGGTGCTTGGCAAGGGACCCTCTATATGACGGCAGGAAGGTCAGCCTTTAGCCCTGGCCCTGGATGCTAAGAACGTCCCTGGAAATATTGAAGGCCAGGCTGGATGGGGTTTTGAGTAGCCTGGTCTAGTGGAAGATGTCCCTGCTCATGGCAAGGGTTTGGAACTGGGTGCTCTTTAAGGTCCCCTCCAACCCAAACCATCCAAAAGCTCTATAACTAATTTAAATCAATGCTACAGCTTCAGCTGTATAAATATTAGCTCAAGAGCAGATCTGTTGCCTAAATATTCTCCACAGGTACTGTGTATTTACTGTGCAGTGACAGAAAAGCACTGGTGATGTGCAAAACAGGAATAAAGATATTTAAATTCAGCCACAGACCTTATTATGAAACAGTACTTCACCTATGAGAGCACAGTCATACTCATTGCCTCAGCTCCCCTGACTTCTCACATGGTGTGAGTAGCTTTCAGCTCAACATCTCAAGTCCCTCCCCAAAGCAAGTCTTTTGTCCATGAGGGAAGCCAAGTGCCATCTTAAAATGTCAGTGGAACCCCAGAGAGCAAAAGAATGCAACAATATTTTTTCACCTGATTTGCCCTTTGAGTTGATTCCCTCTGAAATGGCAGCAGCCCTTGCCAAAAAGATGATTTTGTGTCTGTTTATATCATGCATGGAAAAGCTCAGGAATGCCCAATGGGGAAATTAAAGTTTCATCCATGAGAATCTTTACTATTTCCTTCTGCATTATTAGCCAACAGGTTGTAAAAGTAGAACCAAGGGAGGAGAGGAGAGGAGAGGTTCGGAGAGGAGAGGTTCGGAGAGGAGAGGAGAGGTTCGGAGAGGAGAGGAGAGGTTCGGAGAGGAGAGGTTCGGAGAGGAGAGGTTCGGAGAGGAGAGGAGAGGTTCGGAGAGGTTCGGAGAGGAGAGGAGAGGTTCGGAGAGGAGAGGAGAGGAGAGGAGAGGAGAGGAGAGGAGAGGAGAGGAGAGGAGAGGAGAGGAGAGGAGAGGAGAGGAGAGGAGAGGAGAGGAGAGGAGAGGAGAGGAGAGGAGAGGAGAGGAGAGGAGAGGAGAGGAGGAGTTGTTTGCATCTTAAGTTTTGGAAGAAACCGTCTGTCTGGGTCTGTATCTCAGACAAATAAAGCCCCTCAGGAGCCTGGTGTGAGAGGCTGAAGAGTCTCCACCACTGCAGGTTCTTCAGTAAAAGAGAGATAAATGTCTCTGAAGTTGGTCCTGCTTGGAGCAGAGGTGGGGATGAGAGACCAACAGGCCTCAGTATTTTTACTGAAGGTTTACCTTTTTGGAACAAATCCACCTGTTCTGTATGGAATGGTCACAGGAGTTTTTAAAGACTAATCAGTGAAATTGGAAACTTAGTTTCTGTTTTTATCTTTCCCCACCAAAACCCATTTTGTTTGCTTGCTTAATTGCAAGCAATTAATAAGGCTCTGTGTACTTGGCTTCTTCAATCAAGTCTTCTTTGGTTTCTTCTTTCTAAAGTCTTGGGGATACCCAGTGGACATCAGTGAGGAGCTAAGCATCACTAGATAGCAGTATCCTGTTTTCTAGGGCCTCATGACTATGGCTAAAACACTGCTGCAGGGATTGTTATCAGTCTACTGGACTGTTCCAATTAGGCAGCTTCACTGGCATCATCTAATGGAACATTTTCCAAATTACCATCAACCTTTAGCTTTAAAGCTTCCAACACACTCATTAAAGCCAGATAATTGCTAGCAGTGACCCCATAACTTATTGCCATCTGTTAGACCCAGCATGGTGTATGGGATATAAGCTGTGCAGTGGATTTGTTTCTAGCGCAGTGTCTCGATCTAGGGGAGCACCTGCCTGTTCTCAGCCTGGCTCAGGTGTTCAGTGAGGACAGACAGATGTCCTCTTGTAGATCTGGCTGTCCCAGGGCACCAGGTCACCACACCTATTTACACATCACTGCTTTTCTGGTGGAAGTGACTGCTGCTGCTGACCTGCCAGCAGCACAGCTCCTATGAAAACACCCTCATGTGCCTCTAGCAACATCAAGCAGGTTCCTTCAGCACTGTGAGCCAGTTCTCTGAGCTTTGCAACTGATTTTCCCACTAAAGCAGATGAGTGATCCCAGATACCACTGCACTGGCAGTGGGGGAGATATTCTCTCCCTCTTGGACAGGTGGGTTTGTAAAACAGTGTTGGTTTGTGGCTGAATTCCCCAAAAAGGAATATGCATCCACAGTAATCAGGAGTGACAACAAAGTTTTTGGTGTCCCCATAGGGAGAGATGTGGATGCTTCTGGAGGGAGATTCTTTCTGTTCTAAGTGGGATAGATACAGATACACGTGAAGAGTCTCACTCTTCCCACCTGCTGCATGGCAGAAGATGCCAAATACAGACAAATACTGACATTTTAGACAGACTGGATTATCCCACCTGATCTCCAGCAAGGCACAGGTATTCCATAGTTCCTGCATTGTATCTCAGGCCCACATGGGTGCCTCAGGTGCTACAGAGCCTCTCAGATCTGATCAAATTTAGATAAACGACTGCCGCCCTAAGTGACTCAAAGTCACATGTGGTATCTCTTATGGACCTGACAGATGTGAGCACAGACCTGAAGCTCAGGGGTTTATAGAATCTGAATGGTTTGGATTGGAAGGAAATTAAAGATCATTTAGTTCCAGCCCCTCTGACACAGGCAGGGATACTTTCCACTTGAAATAGAGTACAGTCTCCCAAACCACGACCCAAACCCTTGCAGAAAGTTCATTGCTCTTTCAATCCCATTTCCTCAGAAAATCTAAGCCACACAATTACACAACATAATAACCCTCACTTGTAGAATATTTTTTTTTCCTTCCACTGTCAAGAAGCGATTTAGAAACTGAAATTCATGTGGTCTGTTTCATCCAGCATGAGTTAAAAATGAAGTACAGTAAGCCCATAGGCAGAAAAAGCTATCCCCCGAGCTTGAAATACTCGGAATTACTCAGCCTGGAGTGTGGCCAGGACACGGCGTTAACTCCCTTGTCCCTGTGAGGTGCCCCGCTAGCCCAGCCATGGGTGGGTGTCGGACCGGCCCCATCCCGGGGCAGCAGCAGCATCACCAGAGGGGCATCTCCTGCCTCAGCACCCCCAGCACGGCTCCATGCTGGCTGTAGCACGGAGTTGAGCTGCACGGACAGGTGGGATTAGCGCATTTTTATCAGACTGCCCCGCCTGTCAATACCGCTGGTGAGGAGGGGACAAGCCAGCCGCGGCCACCTGATGCTCCCGAACAACCTCCGCCTTTAAACCTACCTGCTCCACGATGCTGTAATCCGCCAGCAGCTGCTCCTCCAGGTACCTGGCCATCAGCTCCGAGTCGGGCTGTCCCGCCGAGGGGGAGAAGCCCCAGCAGAGGCACAGCCAGAGGATCATGGTGGGGAAGGAGCCCCGCTGCCGCTGCGCTGCCGGCCCGGCTGCGGGAGCCCGACAGGAGATACAGCGACCCACCCTCTCCTCCTCCTTCCCGGCTCGGGACCGGCCCCTTTTCCACGCAGGGCGGCCTCCTGTGCCGCAGGGAATCCGTGCAGGGCTCGCATCCCGCAGCCCGGGGTCCCTCGGCAGGAGCCGCCGCCGTGCCCCGCTGGACTCGGCGCTTCTCCTCAGCCCCCTCTCGTCTCCTGCGGGACAGGGGCGGTGCTGGGGGTCCCCGAGGTGCTGCCACTTGTCATTTCGGCACCTACAGCCCCTCTCGGCGAGGGGAATGCTGAGGGGACAGTTCCTGCACCTGGCCGGGTGCTCTACCCACGCCCTTAGGGAGCAGAAGCCTACAAAATGCTTCAAGGCTGGGGCTTTCCTAAAGGATGGTCAAACCCTCTGGTTCCACCCTCTGTGGAGGGAAAGCTTCTCTTACTCCTCATCTGAAGAGCCCTGGCTGGTTTAGGAAAGCTGTCCCCAGGGTAGGGGTCCCTCTGCACCCTCAGCTTGGCAGCCACCCGACCTCGAAGGTGGCCAAAACACGTAATTCCACCTCCCTCTTGCAGACTGTGTTTCTCAGCTGAATAAAGCTGGGGTGACCTCCTGCTCTTCCCTCCATTTCCCAAAGGCAGAGCCCTCTCCTGCCAGATCAGCCCTAGGTGAACTTGTGGGACAGTCTGGATTCTGCCTGGTAGATGCCAGGGACATTCCTGGGGCATGGCACTGCCAGCTGGCACCGACCCGGCAGCTCTCACCTCCAGGCATTCTGGAACTTGTACCTGCAATGCTCACCTCACCGCAGATCAGGCGTATTTGCTACTTTGTTTTTCTATGACAGCAGTAGCTTCTCAAACCTAGCAGACCCAAACTTCCTCTTTCTGCTTTGTTTTGGTTTTTTGGTTTGGGGTCTTCCCTTCCCTTCCCTTCCCTTCCCTTCCCTTCCCTTCCCTTCCCTTCCCTTCCCTTCCCTTCCCTTCCCTTCCCTTCCCTTCCCTTCCCTTCCCTTCCCTTCCCTTCCCTTCCCTTCCCTTCCCTTCCCTTCCCTTCCCTTCCCTTCCCTTCCCTTCCCTTCCCTTCCCTTCCCTTCCCTTCCCTTCCCTTCCCTTCCCTTCCCTTCCCTTCCCTTCCCTTCCCTTCCCTCACACACAAACCTGAGATGATACAAACCACTGTATCTTCTTTTTCTTTTCCAGCTCTGGGCCACCAGGACTGGAGCTGCTGTGGTTCATCTCCTATCCATGGCAGTAACAATGTCACTCAATATCTCTCTGACCTTTCTGAAGCTTTGTGTCCACCAAATCCCCCATGTGCTTTTGAGATGCTCCCCTTTCGGAAGGGAAGGAGATGGAGTGAAGGGAAGGTCACGGTCAGCATCTTTGGAACTCTTTATTAGCAAAGTCATGGCTCAAACTGAGGCTGAGGTGACACCATCTTCACACACGAGGCCCTGCTGGCACTGCCAGCAGGAGGGAAGGAATAAAAAACCTGCCCAGTCCTTTTCCCACTGAGACCATTGACAGGTACAAAGGGTTCTGTAGTTGCCACACCCTCAATGGGAGCTGCAGCACTGCAGAGAATGATGAAAGGCTGATGTGGATGGGGAAGAGAAGATGCTCACAGAAAGCTGGAGGGAGGCTGAGACAGGATGCTTCAGGCCCCCAGAGACACCCCAAGTGGTTCCTCTACCGATCTGATCCCTGCCAGAAGACAGTTGAAGCTTCTCCTTCAGCTCCTCACCATTTCGAAGTGTGGTGGAGGAGGTCACAACCATCCACTTGGGAATCAGTGAAGACACTGCAATGGTTCAGGCTGAGACCTGGCTTAAGAACACACACACAAAAAATGGTTTTCAGTATTTTTCATCTGTTTCCAGTTAGTTTCAGCTCCTACATGTCTTGCCTAGCTCAGACAGAGGAGTGCATGGGAGCAGCACGGGAAATAGGACTGCAGCCTCCTGTGCCCTTACTACTGACACTGGGATGGTCTCAGCCTGCTCTATGGTTCACTACCCTGGGGACACAGATATGCAAAAGTCTTACAGTGCATATTTAAAAATGTTGAAAACAGTCAGCTAGACCAATACATAGAGCATGATTTTCCTCCTGCTCTGGAAAACCTAAAGGGAATCAAGACACCTCTATAAAAGCAAGTCAGAAGCAGCAGGCTAACCCTAGGGGTAACAGTAGTTTCTGGTCAGGAAGGGGAGATGTTTGCCAGTTTGATTTGACCATTGCACAGTCAGGATGCTTTTGGAATACCATCCAAATCTCACCAGCTGCAGCATTTGGCCACTCTGCATCTCCCAGTGCCCAGGTGGGGATCTGAGGGCCACGGTGTATCAGAACAGTGAGACTCTGCAAAGGTGATGCAATAAAGCTGAGCCTAAGCACACCTGGTGAAAGGAGGGTATTCAAGCCAGAACAGGATCCTCCAACGGGCATGAGAAAGTGATCTGGGAAATGCACTGCCCTTCCTAAAGGGATTAGGAACAGCCAGTTCTGCTTCTGCTCCCCTCAGCAAGGGCACATAAGGACACAGCACGTGAGTAAGACCAAGGTGTGTTTTAATGTGGTTCAGATGCAGTTGCTGAGTGAACATTGAGCCTGGGGTCCTGTTTGTTCACATTATCCCCTCTTCCTTCTCCTTGGAATACATTCTCCTGGTTTGGGGTGTGAACATGGCAGGCACTGTGCTGGGGATGCTGCCAGAGTCCAAGACAAGCAGCTACTCAGGTGTGTTCACATCAGACATGTTCGATGCTGACTTTTGCAGACTTAGCAAGATGAGCAGCTGTTCTTTGGATGGGGGCTCAGCAAATTAAATTTCCTGATGTGCCTGCAGCCAGCATGAGCAGAGACAGCACAGAGAGAGAGACATGATCCAACAGCTGAGCTTTCACACACATTTCATCTGGATCACATCATTTTATATCAAGTAGTCTCTCTGTGTTGAGACACAAACATGGGCACTTTGGTGACCTCGTGCAGGGTTAAATGCTCAACCAGAAGTGTCTAAACCAGCAATTAAATGTACCCAAAGCACCAACAAACTGTACCATTTAGTGGCATTCAAAGCCAGCAATTGGATCAATTGGCAAGAGTCCCAAAGGGTTATACAGGTGTAGTCATATACAAATGTCCAGAGGTAAAATTAATTACCATGAGGTTCAGGGAATTGCTTATTTTCCTTCAGGTCTTAATCTAAGCAATCTCCTCTGAAACATCTGGATGGGATCTGCTGGTCCCCAATTCTGACACTATTACAAGATACCTGTACTCCTGAAAGAATCACAGAATGGTTTGGGTTGGAAGGGAGTGTAAAGATCATCTACCCCCAACCCCTCGCCATAAGCAGGGATACCAGATTGCTCCAACCTGGACTTGCACACTTCCAGGGAGGGGGCATCCACATCTTCTCTGGGTAACCTGTTCCAGTGCCTCACTATTGTCTGCAAAATATATTTCTTTCTAATATCAAATCTAAACATCTCCTCTTTTAGTTTAAAACTGCTACCCCTTGTTCTGTCACTAAATGTTAGGTAAAAAGTCAGTCTCTCTCTTTTTAATAAGCTCCCTGTAAGTACTGAAAGGCTGCAATCAGGTGTCTCCTGAGCCTTTTCCTCTCTAGGCTAAGCACCCCCAGCTCTCTCTGTAACAGAGGTTCTCCAGCCCCCAGAGCATCTTCGTGGCCTCCTCTGTTGGACTTGCTCCAACACATTTTTGTCATGTTGAAGACTCCAAACCTGGATGAGGCCCTCCAGGTAGGGTTCCATGAGGGCAGAGAAGAGCAGAAAGGTATTTTCTGTGGTCCCTGATTTTCTGTGTCTGCTGATCTCCCTGCTGCCATTAGCTGTGTGCACCATGGCCCAGCAGAGCATTTCAAAACTTATAAATCTGGTATTATTCTGATAAAAAACACCCAAAGTCTCTGTCAAAGGGCCTTGGTGCTGGGGATATCTGACTGTGTCTGGGACACTGCTATACATCCATATATATAATTTCCTTGAATGGCTGGTGTGAGATGGGACTAATGTCAGGGCAGTCACACCAAGTCTGATCCTTGCAGCTGCACCCTGTTCTTACCCAGATCACTGGAAATTTCCAGATATGAAATTCAATATGGGGAGAGGATGCTGGCTATCTCATCAGACACCGAAATGGTGACATTTCTCCCCAGGTGCAAGTCAAACTAGCAAAATTTAATTAATCTGAGGGACAGGCTCTGCACAGCACTAATTCAGGTGGTTCAGAGCAGACAGTGCATGAGAACTTCCTTCCAGAGGAATCCCAGCCATGAGAGGACATCTCATGGAACAGCCCAATGGACACATAGCACAAAACATCCTATTCAGATCCTGTCCTCCTTATGAAATTCTGGGTTCACCTAAACTGATGGTAGGGCTCTGAGCATCCTCAGCGCTTGTTTCTCCCGTATATTGTCTGTAGCTTGAGAGGTTTCAGCTTTTTGGGTTCTTTTGGGCAGTATATTTGAGCAGTTTGTGCCATCTGGTGGTCACACTAACTTCCCAAGCGTGATATTTTTACCAAAAAAAATTAAGCCACATTTAGTGGTTATTAGAGGACTGAAATAAGCAGTTACAAACTTGTTTTTTAAAATTAACTTTGTTCTAAAAGGACAATTTTTAATCTCTTCAGGGCACCAGTGATTCGCTTCCTGGTCCAAAGGTCCAGATGACTCCAGAACAGCTTCAAATTTCTGATGAGACAGGACTGGTCACCCTAAGCTAGGGACACGTGTGTACAAAAACCAGTTTATATATAAAATTCAAGATCAGCTAGGTGCCATCAACACAGCAAAGACTGGCTGCCCTTTCCTGATGCTTTTGCAGCCCTGGAGAAGCCCTGTCAGCCATGTGATAGCACTCATTGAAGGTTTTCCTGAGCTAACTTTGAAGTAGTTAACTTAATATTGTTAAATTAATTAATAATTAATGTAATAATTAATGTTAATAAGTTAACTTAAATATTGCCAGATTGTGCCACAAATAATGAGGTCAGCAGGACAGGGCAGTGACCATCCCCCTGAATTTGTCACTGGTGAGGCCACAGTTTGAATCCTGGGCTCAGTTTTGGGGCCCTCACTACAAGAAGAAAATTGAAGCACTGGAATGTGCCCAGAGAAGGGAACAGAGCTAGGGAAGGGTCTGGAGCACCATAAGGGAGCTGGAGGAGCTCAGCATGGAGAAAAGGAGGCTCAGGGGTGCAGTTCTTGCTCTCTACAGTTCCTTGACAGGAGGGTGCAGCCAGGCGAGGGTCAATCTGTTTTCCCAGGTATCCAGTAATGAGAGGATGAGAGGAAATGGCCTCAAGTTGCATCAAAAAATATCCAGATTGTACATTAGAGAAAATTTCTTCACCAAAAGTGGTGTCAAGCACTGGAGCAGGCTGCTCAGGGCAGTGGTGGAATCACCATCCCTAGGAGAATTCAAAAAACACCTGGATGTGGAACTTGGAGGCTGCTGTGGTGGACTTGGCAGTGCTGGGTTAATGGTTGGACCAGATGGTCTTCAAGGTCTGTTCCAACCTAAATGATTCTATGATCATTGAAAACCCTGCTCCCATCCTCTCTATTCCCCTCCTGTACACTCCCTGTTCCAAACACACCACTTCTCCCACCTCTCTTACCTGGCAGAGGGCTGAAAGCTCTGCTGGAATTCCTTGTGAATTTCTGGGTGTAAGTTCAGAGCTCAGGAAAAGATGGAGAAAGGATGAGCAACAGCAGAGTTGTGCCACAGAAATAATTAACTGAAACATTGAAGTGTAACATACCATAAGAGAAGATAACAATATTATTAGTATTATATAGTGAATATCATATAATAAAATATAGTATACAAGAAAATGTAATGTACTGTAATGAGATATAATTATATGATATACTATAATGTGATATACTATAATATACTATAATATACTATAATATACTATATTATACTATACTATACTATAATATGTAAATAATAATATATATTTGACTGCTGTTTTTGTCCTAGAGTTCACACAGTAATTCTGTCATTGGCATTGAAGCTGCTCAGATGTCTCCAACAATCCTTTCTTTGGGTAGAGTGGAAGGGATACCCCAACAAATTTTCCCAAAAGGCATCTTCCTCCCTTCCTTCCCCTTTTTGCTTTGCTCTCTTTATCTCATCACTTGAAGCACCCAAAGAACCAGGGGGGCAAAAAATCTCTTTCAAAAGCACCCAGGAGCCAGAGAACATGCACCTGAAAATATCATCAGATGTTCTCACGTGACTAATTTTGGAAATTTAGAACTATCACATCATCAGCTATGATTTTTTCTTCCCAGAAGAATGGAAAAAAGGGTATTTGTGTGGCTCAGGATCCAACCGCAAAGTCTCTGGCAGCCCCTGTGGGTTGGTTGGTTGGGAGGGCCCTTGGAGAAGCCCAACACTGCTGCCTCCATCGCACTGAGAACCAAACTTAGCCTCTCTTGTTATAAACAGACACACTGGAGTTCTCGCTGAGAGCTTTTGAAGTTTTTGGATACTGCAAGCTCTGTGCCTAGCAGGAAATTAGTCAAACACCACAGGAAGCTACAAAAGCAAGGAGTGAGCCTATCCAAGCCAGTGCTGTTATCGAGGGCAGAGGCGAGTGAAGACACTATTTGGATAACCCTTGCTCAGGCACCACAGCTCAGACTTGCGTTGCAAGGCTAATATTTACCTACAGCCTAAACAAAGTCAGCATTTCAGAACTTTGCTCAAAATGCTGCATAAACCTGGGCTGTTTCCTTGAACTTGTCTCAGAGAAGGGAAGAACTTGTGTCTGTACCTGTGCAGGCTGTTCTCAGGAGAAAACAAGCAGGAAGAAAATGAAGAATCTGAGCAGCTTCCTGGTTTTGTTCCTCATTTCTGGAGTCGGGGGCTTTGATCTGGTTATTGATGACATCCCAGATGTGAGTATTTGGAGGCAGGGCCCAGGTTTCCCTTCCTTGCTGAAGCCTGGATGGAAGCGGCCGTGGGAGCAGAACTGGGTCACTGCTTCACAATTCTCTTCTACTTTTAGCTGCAAAGTTTTCTGATAATTGGTCTTTATTTGTCATTTGTAATGCTGAGTTTTTTAAATATTATTGAAGCTTATTATTATTGTTGTTATTTAATATTATTAAAGGGAGAGTGTGAGCCTAAGTCCAAATTTCATTGCAAGCAGGTTTCATATTCTTCAGTGTTGCCTTTTCTGGTGTGGTTTTAACCTTTAAACATTTAAGTGGGCTTCTGTACTCAGATCTTCAGCATATTTTATACCCTGTTTCCCTGGAATAAGCAGAAACAGGGCACCTAGTCATCTTTGTGGATGGAGCCTCCTGTGTGGAACACTGTGAACTTCAGCAAAGCTTTGTATGGAATTGGGCTTTTGTTAACAGGAATTCAAATATAGAGTGAGTATCCTATTGACTTCACATTCCTCAGCAGAGGGATGAGAGAATTTATAAAAGAGACCATCATTTTTTGGGATAATACAATGATAAAAAGAAGCATAGTTATAGCTTTGACTCTGAAACTGAGTCTAAATTTAAACCCCTAGGCTCAGGTGAACTTAGATTTGGTGTCTGCACCCATTTCCACACTGTAGTTTTGAAATATTTCTGTGAAGTCAGCAGGGATTATACGAGGTTTTCTTTTCCTTTGCAGGATTAATAAAAATCTTCAGTGAGCTGGGATATCCTATTTTTCCTTATTTTTACAGCCATTTTCTTGACTCAATGGGATTTTAAAACTGGGTTTATAATTCCCATAAAGAATATTCAACACCTGTAGTTCTTTCTAATTGTAGATGCCTTATCAATTTAACATCAGTGTGCTTAAACAATTTAAATTAATTTTATACAAACCTTTGTGTGTATGCTATCACATAAGTTAGAAAGGAATTCATGCACTTAAACTTCTTTATTGCTATAAATTAAGCTCATAACAAAATTTAATTAAGAGTATTACTGTGGTGTGACCCACACTTCTAAATGAATCAGTGCACTTGTAAAAGACCTGATGTTCTTTTGCTGTCATTGGGAGGAATTTAGTTCTCAGGTATATTGGTGTAAAACCAGGGACGATTTCTACTGGTTTGAGCAGAAATTCTCTGAACTTCCTTTGAGTAAGATCAGTGTCTGAAATGCTGTAGTTTCCATGGCTAGACCCATCCTGGTGATAATCCTCTTGCTCTTTGTGGTCATTTCATGTTAAATATTACTCCTTGTTTCAGAAGGAAAGGCTGTAAAATGATGGTAAAGGTCATGATTTTACAGGAGTTTATAGAGCTGGTTGGCCACTGAGGGAAGCTGAATGTGTAAGGATTTTGGACTGAGATGGTTTGTGCTTCTGCTCCCCATTAGCATCCAGGGGAGGTAAAATCCCTTTGGAACTCTCCTGAAAAGTGCTAACCAATAATAAATCAAGTGATAAATCAAACAGTAAGGCAGCAGCAACTCTTTCTTCTTCTCCCTCCTCTAGGAAGTGGAAAACCTGATTGATCTGGAAATTGATGGATTTCCCTCAAGCTCCAAGGCGAGAAAGGGCAGGTACCAGGTACAGTACCCAGAAATGCTCCAGAGGAGGGAGGACAGAATGGCTGGGAGCTCTCTCCAGGTGTCTTTCTCCATGTCCAGGGTTGTGAGTGTACAATCATGTGGGACCAGCTGGTTTTCATAGGCATTGAGACTTCCATATCTCTGGCTGGGACAAGAACTGATGCTCTCCCTTAAGCACAACAAGGCTTTGTTCTGTACCTGTGCTCCTGAGGGGATAAACAATGGAGATATTTGTCTAACTTCATGTCTGGGGAAAATCCCATTGAAAGGGGTGAGGTTTTTCCATGAGAAAATGGAAAAGGACTTCAGACACAGGCACGTGTAGGCTGTAAACATTCAGTCCATTCATATTTAACTCTGGACAAAGAGTGACACTCAGTGATGAGCTGGTGGCACCTGAGATCTGGGAAGAAAATTTGTTTCCAGCACACTGATGGGTTGCAGATTATTTTAGTCTGTTGGCTTGGAAGACATTTAGAACAGCATTGCAAGAGTTTTTCTGTGTTTTACACAGTAGCAATTAATGATAATACTCATGAAATCAGTTGTTTGAATGTATTAATTTTTCATTACACTGCATGAAAGAAATGATGATCAGAGTGGACCTTGCACCAAGCTCTGGTGCTGCTTTTCTTGAGCTTGTTCAGTGTAGAGAAAACGAAAGATCCTCTTGGATAATGTTGGATTTCCCAGAATCTTTGAAATTACACACAGGCAAACCTGATTTTCCTTTTTCCTAAGGCTTTGGATGGAACTTATTGATACCTAAAGCCTGCATAACAGTGGAAGAAAATGGCAGATTTTGGCATGAGTATGAATCAAGACCTCACACTTGCCAGTCCAGTATTTAAATAATTGAATCATGATCTAAACAGAAATTCCTTCTAGCTGCACTTCTCCAGGGAATCATTACTTTCCAATGTATCTGTATCAGTGCCATATGTATTATGTTGCCTCTGTTCCCAAAATTCCTGGATACATAGAGGCAGAGACATATGCATGCAGTAATTTACAATTCTACTGCTGGTTTAATTATACCAGTTATTACTTTTATTCCCATACATTATTTCCCATCCTTTACCTATAAAATAAATTTTTGCAAACCAGTAGAACTAAGATCTCATCTACTCCTATATTAGTTGAGTCACAATAAAATAAAATAAATGAGATTAAACTGAACTGTGCAAATCATCTTGAGACAGCAGCTCCTGGCCAGCAGCAGGAACACAGTTATTTACTGTTCATCACCACAGGAAGGCTGTCTCCCAAATTATTTTTTCAGCATTATGCTTTTCTGCAAAGAGCTCACCTGTTACTGGCAACAAGACAACAGATCTCCCTGCAGCCCCCATTGATTGGCTCTAAATACAGAGGATGGTTTTCTAGGTACAGATAAGGTATTCTGCTATCTTGCTCCTGAGTAATTCCCAAAATGCTGTGCCTCAGGTGTGTGAATGGTCCTCGTGACCACAGCAGCAGAGTGTTCCATGGCCTGGAATGCAGGTGACCTTGTGAACCTCTATATGGTGGTGCACAGCTGTTATCTCTGTTTTGAAGATAGATAAAGTGTCTAGACCTGTGAGGCACCCTGTGAGGTGGGATGTTCTGCAACACGTCCCCCAGATTTGGGTCCTGGTCTCTGGCTGTCCAGAGGTGGGTGAGATCACACCTTTTACACCTTTTTCCTTACTGTTCTGCCTGCCTGGTTTCCCCTCCAAGAGCAGCAGCACAGGAAGGATACAGGGAAAGAGATGGGATGATAGAATCGTGGTGCAGCTTGGGTTGGCAGGGACTTTAAAGCTCATCTCATTCCAACCTCTCTGCCATGGGGAGGAACACCTTCCACACCTTCCACTATCCCAGGTTGCTCCAAGCCCCACCCAGCCTGGCCTTGAACACTTCCAGAGATGGGGCAGCCACAACTTCTGGATGTCCTGTGCCAGGACCTCACCACCCTCACAATGAAGAATCTCTTCCTAAATCAGCTGGTTGGAGACTCCCCCAGCTGCCAGGGGTAAATGTAACCAAACAGACAAGGATCCATCTGCAGCACTGTGAAGACAAACTCTGCCAAGTCTTAGGTCTGAAATTTCTCTTCTTGCATCTCCCTGAGGATCCCCTGAAAGGAGTGTGAAGAGGCTGTAATGGATTGTGTTAAAAACTGCTTAGGAAATTACAGAAAAATAAGTGAATTATGAGACAATAGCACCTCAAAGAACTGGAAGGGCATTCCAAGTAGATCTTAGAATCACAGAAACATGGAATGGTTTGGGCTGGAAGGGACCTGAAAAGTCATCTGATTCCAACCCTCTGCCATGGGCAAGCACACCTTCCAGTAGACCAGGTTGCTTCAAGTCCTGTCCAACTTGGCCTTGAACGCTTGAAGATCACACCTTATTTATAGTTTCTTATGTCAGGCATCTTCTTTTCAACATTTTTCATGCCCCAGTAGAAAAGACATTTCTGTCAAATGCAGAACATTTGTGATTCTGCTCTCCTTATTTCACTAAATAGCTGCAATGTCCATGCACAGTGATTTGAACAAAGATCACTGTGAAGTGTTGAATATCCATATCCTGCACAGGTTTCAGGAGAAGATGCATCTCAGTATCTGAAGACAGAGCCCAACATCTGTCCTTCAAACAGTTCCTGAAGCACATGTTGTCTTCATTCTGATTAGCAATTTGGCATGCGTGAGATACGGCTCAATATCCTGTTTTTATGCCGTGATCAACAGGTGTGGATGTGATTTAAAAGCAAAGATCAGCCATGAATCCTCATGCTGGAAATAACAGAAGTCTCAGGGACCACAGAAGTCCCCATTCTCAATGATCACATCAGCACTCAGACCTGTAGGTCTGAGTAGGATCTTCAAGGCCAGGTTGGATGGGGCTTGGAGTAACCTGATCTAGTGGAAAGTGTCCCTGCCCATGGCAAGGGAGGTGGAACTAAAGGATCTTTAGGGTCCCTTCCAACCCAAACTATTCTGTGCTTCTGTTTCCTTGATTCTGGGGTTCAGGTGCCTGAAGATAAAGGTACAGCTCTGTCCTCCTGACCTGCTGGAGTGGCTGCCCTCTGCAGCCTCTGAGTTCCCAGGTCATGGGATTCCTGGCCCAGCCCATGTCTGATCTCTAACAGCAGCCATGGGAGTCACAACATGTACCAGTGATAAACTCCTTCTCCTTCAGCTACCCCCTCTTCTCCACCAGGAGCTATCAGGAGGGAAACCTGGGCATCCTGAAAGCTTTAACCACCATTCCTAAAGTGGGTCAGGAGCCCTAAGCTGAGAACCAGAAATGTACCCCAATAAAACAAAACCCCTGTGCTCTAAGGTCTCAGTCTTCATCTTCCCAAAATTAAATTTGTTTCAGTTAATGTCGGTTTAATCTTAATTTGTATTCAAGATGGTGATGTTCCCTATGCCAAAGGTATGTGTGGGGCCAAAAATCACTCTTCTTGGTCTGGTCCTTTGTCAGGTGTGACAGTCCAGTTCACTGTACAGTGAAGTTTGTGGGGTGTGACAGGATCAGTCCATCAGGCTTCACAGAGGGTCCCTGGAGAGCCATAAACTTCCATATCCTGTAATCCCAGTCTGAATGGTTCAGGTAGTGCCTTAGAGCTAAAAAATGAAAACCTGCATTTGTTCTCAGGCAGGCAGAAATCCTGCAGTCTCTTCATCCACCTTTAAAGGGTCCTTAAAATCATGTCTTTAAAATGAACTGGCTATGACATCATTATCTCTTATACAGCACAAGATTTCCCTAGAACAGTATATTAATTAGCTTCAAATGAACTTAACAATTGCAGAACAATCTTCCAGTTCATCATGAGATTAAAGCTATTTTCATGAGCATCTTCTGTGGTTTTGGGTCCTCTTGACCCTGGAGAGCTGAGATGGCCTAGCTGTGATGATAATATAAAAGTAGATCTCTGCTTTAAAAAGTTGATTCTGGGTGAGCCAAATTCTCTTTCAGGGGATTAATATCAATATTCCTTATGAGAGGGAGATTTTTTGGGGGGAATTAAACAGAATTATTGGAATGGCCACAAGATGTCAGCACCTTGCCATAGAAATTTCCAAATGGAGCAATTCGTAGGGCAGGGGGGAAACCACAACCATTAACGGGCAATTTCGTCTAAGTAATGCATGCATAATTAACTTCCATAGGCACAAGCATGTAAATGTAATATCGATTACACAATGGGTTTTTTAATTCATGTATATTGTATATAATACATAAATATTTTCTAATGTAAATGGTAATAAAGTGAGCTAAAGAAGTCTGGGGTTTGCGGTTTTTCCACTTTTCATGGAAAAACAAAGAGAACTTTTCTGTTAAAAACAAGGGTGTCTGAGGATGACTTTCTGTCAGCGTGATATGCTTTCATGAAAAATGTTTTTCTAGAAGAGAATGTTTTCTTTAAAAAAAAAAAAAAGAAAGAGGAAGAAAGCTGTCCTGTTTGTGAAAGGTTCTGAGGCACAGCTGGGAAATCACATGCTCCAACATCCCATGTAGAAATACATGAAATAAGACAAAAGGAATATTCACACTTTGTCTGGGAACTCAAACTAATTCTCATTCATGTCCAAAGGGCAACAGAGCTGGGTAAGAGTCTGGTGCACAAGTCTGAGGAGGAGTAGCTGAGGGAGCTGGGAAAGGGGCTCAGCCTGGAGAAAAGGGGAATCAGGGGGACCTTGTGGCTCTGCACAGCTCCCTGACAGGAGGGGACAGACAGGTGGGAGTCAGGCTTTGCTCCCAGGGAACAGGGACAGGACAAGAAGAAATGGCCTCAAGTTGTGCCAGGAGAGGTTTAGGGTGGACACTGGGGGACAATTCTTCCATGAAAGGGTTGTCAGGAATTGCATCAGGCTTCCCATGGAAGTGCTGGAGTCACTATTGCTGGAAGTATTCAAAAAAGCATGTAAAAAGTAAATGTTTGGTGACCCTGGCAGTGCTGGGTTAATGGCTGGACCTGATTTTAGATGTTTTTTCCAAATGTAATGGTTCTGTGATTCCCTATGACCGTATGATTCATAATCTTAGAAAACAATTTTTAGATCCCTGTCTTGAAACAACCAGTCAGTGTTCTTAGCTTTGCTGAATATTCCTTCCATATTTTTCTTTTCCAGCGGAGCACATCTGACTGGGGGTACGTTGGAGATCTGGTGAGTATTTTTTTTCCTCTGTGATAAATAATACTGAACAAAGTGATTTTCTGGTTAACCATTTTTTGGAAATCAATCCCTCTGTTTGTTCAGTTCCTTGTTTTTACTGCCGGTTGGGTATTAACCTATTTTCTTTAAACAGAGATATGTTTGCACAATCCTGTTGATGCATCTGCTTTTGGAGGGAGAAGGGTATGGTAAATATGAAGAAATAAGCATCAAAAGTGATTAGACAATGTCTTAATAAAACACTTAAATACTGTTATCCCCCTGCTGTGGTTTAACCATTTACAACACTAGGTCAGTAACCAATGCTTCCAGTCTCCTCTGTTTAGAACTTTGATTGAAAATGTGAGCTCTCTCCTCCTCATTATATGATGTTCAGGATTACTGTGTAGCTTTCCATGCTGGATTGCACTCACAGATTCATTCCAAGGACCGGTTGCATGGTGAAAAGCAAGGAAAACATTCCTGCTTTAAAAATACCCTCTTTCAGCTGAAATATTATGATGAACTATATTCACATGAATAACCTGCCATAATTTCCAGGTAAAATATGGAGATGTCCTGAGCTTGAGCTCATGTCCCCCCTAGCTGCCATATTGTGAGGAGTAGCAATTAAAAAGTAGCACTGAGACAAAAAAAAAAAAAAAAAAAAAAAAAAAAAAAAAAAAAAAAGATTGATATTGTCCTTTAACACATTTTTTCCAGTGGCACCCTAAATTTATAGAGTGATTTTGTGAAATGCAGGTGGAGGATGATGACAAGATAGGTCTTTACAGCTACAAGGTTCAGTCCACCATCACGTCTCGGCTGGCCAACACAATGATCCAAGCCAAGATGGTGAACAACGCAAAGCGGCCACAGCCCATCATGTTTGACGTGCAAGTCCCCAAAGGAGCTTTCATTGACAACTTTACCATGTAAGTAGTGGTCAGGTACCAGCCTTGTCTTCTGGAAGCATTCAGCGGGCTGGGAAGGAAGTATTTGTAAATGCAAAAAGCTCTTATTCTTTTCCAGGTTCAGTATAATTTTTGCAGGCTTTCTCAAGAGGTTCATACCATCAGTCTATCTGTCTGTCCAGGTCTTCCTCTCATGTAATTATTGAGCTGTTGGTCATTATCAATAAAAATGGACAAAAGTCTCAAATAGACTAAGCCCCCACCTTGCCAGAGCAAAGGAGAGAGATCCAAATCAGAGCCCTCACTGAACAGAAGCTGTCCTGGTTCAGTATCCATTCAGACAGGCAGCTTGCTGTTCAGGAGATGTCCTGATCCATGTTCCAAACCAACTATGATATCAGGAACTGCCTTCCCTGCCCAAAGCATGGGGAAAGTTTGAAGGAGGTGGAGGAGAGCAGATCCTCCCCAGAGCACAATGGTGCTGGCTACTTGAAATAAAAATCAGATAGGGAAAAAGATAGAGCTCTAGTGAAAATCAGAATTCATTACTTTGGGGTTAAGCAAGAACCTTGTTGTTCCATTTCCCACCAGCTTAGATTTCACTGATGTAAACTGAAGAAACAGTCCTCGATTGTAAAGTTTCTTTTGCAAGCTGACTGTGCTTCTCTCTCCTAGGGATATCAATGGTATCACATTCACCAGCCATATTCGGGAAAAATCTGAAGCCAGAAAAATGTATGCTCAAGCAAAAGCCAAAGGCAAAGCTGCTGGAATAGTCAGGTATAAACACTCTGGCATATGGATTTTGTACTGAACTTACTCACAGGAGAGCTGAGATGATCCATCCCAGGAGGCAATAGTTGAGGGGGAATCCTGGAAAGGAAAATGCTTACTTACAGTAGCTCTGATATTTAATTGTCACAGACTTAAACTGTGTTTCAGCTTTCAGGTTGCTAAAACACCCTGTGCTAACAGACAACTGCAGCTCCCTGGCAGAGACCACAGTTAGAATCAAACCCTCAATCTAAACCAAAGTGAAAAGACGCTTTTTCTTCTCCTTGTATTTTCACAAAATAACCCCACTGATGACTTTTCAGGAGCAATGCCTTGGATATGGAAAACTTCCAAACTGAAGTGAATGTGCCCCCAGGAATGAGGATCCAGTTCCAGCTTCACTACCATGAAATGATCCGAAGGAAGCTGAGCTCCTACGAGCACGTCATCTCTGTGAAGCCAGGACGCCTGGCCAAGCACATGGAGGTAAAGCAGAGCTGGGGTGTGTAGGAAGAACCCTACAGGTGAATCCTTGCTGAGAAAGCGCTCATGTTTTTCAAGGAGGTGTCCCTGCCCATGGCAGGGGGCTTGGAACTGGATGGACTTCAGGATCCTTTCCAACCCAAACCATTCTGTGATTTTAAGACAAATCATGGTTGTGGAGAGACAACCAGAGATCATCAGCTCCCATAGGACAGTACCTCATGAAGCTGGAGTTTTTGTCAAAAGCATTATTCCAAATAAATAGCAAGTATTGTTTGTTCAAGACAAGTTTACACAAGAGTATAAAAATGTCAAAGCTTGTTTGCCCAACTGTTTCTGACGTGAGTCAGTCACGATTCAGGAGATTCTCAGCTGTGTTTGTCACTGGGGACCAGACATATTTGTTCCTCACTAGACCAGGTTGCTCCAAACCCTCTCCAACCTGGCCTTGAACGCTTCCAGGGATGGGGCAGCTCTCCACAATGAATGTCCTCCCTTCCTGCCTTTAGGTGGATGTCCGCATCATTGAGCCGCAGGGACTGCGCTACGTGCATGTTCCTAATTCACTCGGAGATCATTTTGATGGAATCACCACCATCTCCAAGGGAGAGAAAAAGGTAACCAGTCACAGATTGGAAATAGCACGAAATCTTCAGTTTTCACGCTTACTCTACACAGTCCTGGCAATTTTTTGTACCTGCTGGAAGCATGCAAAAATGTGGCAAAACTGTCTTTAATTCCATAGTAATATGTCAGGCAGTATTGCTTCCTGATATTCAAATTCACCCCCATTCGTAGTTTAGCAAATTATTTCAGAGATACTGTGTGTCTATATTAAGTCTTATCTTCTCAGGCAGTTTCAAGTTATCCACTTAAAACAGAAGAAAAATGCCATAATGTCTGCATGCTCAATCACACTACTAATGAAAATGTTTTCTTCCACTCAATTCACAGACAAATGGCAATCCTCTTTGTTTGGGGAAAAATGTCAATTAGAAACCTATTAAAAATATTGATAAAATTATGGATAGTTTCAGCTAGCAAAATGTTAATAATGTATTGCTTGATAGAAATGGTTTGCACACTCTAGTTGAAATATTTGGTGCTGTAGATGGGTCATGTGATTTGTGTCACACTTGCTACTACTGAATCAACATATCCAGGCAAACCTTAGTGCTGTTTTTCTTCTGAAGTGACAAAGTCCATTTTCCACAAATAATGAAAGCAGGAAAGTGTTCAGTGGAATCAGGAATTTCTTGAAGATGTGAAGTTTCTGTGTCAATCACCCCCCTCTCACACAACACCTGGCTGACTGATGATCTCTCCTCATCTCAAGGCTCATGTTTCTTTCAAGCCAACAATGGCTCAACAGCGAAAATGCCCCAAGTGCTCGTCCACGGCTGTGGATGGAAATTTTGTGGTGCAGTACGATGTGAACAGAGAAACCACGGGGGGAGAACTGGAAGTAAGTGTGGCTGCTCAGCTGGGACCAGAGAGCTGTGAATAAAGGAATTGCTGTCCTTCAGCAAAATGTGCTAAACTTCATCCTTCAGGGGAATGAGCATGAGGACGAGCTCTGTATCCAATTGAAAGAACAGAGGGATTTTAAGTGGGCAGAATGGATTTATTTAATTTATGACTAAGACATGGGCTTACATATAGTAGGAGAAGATTCCTGTCATGTCCAAAAGCCAATGTCTTTATACCTGGCAGCACTCTGATGATTTAATGTAGAATCAGAGGATGGAGTCATTGGATGTTGTACCAATACATCACAAGGAGACAACCAGAACATCACTATTTTTATGTTAACATGAAGCTGAGTTATGAGGTTGAATTATTACAGGCAGAACAGTCTTTTTCAAAGTATTTTTCATTCCTCCCTATGCTAGGGCATGGAAGTGGTCTGAGAACCAGGCTCTGCTTTTATTGAGTAAAAATGGTTTAAGGCTGCAGAGATGTGCAGAGCTGAAGGTTAGAACTGGCCAATAAAGAAGAGAAGAAAGACAATAAGGAGAAATATTTAGCTCATTAAGAAAATAAGAATTTTCTGCTCTGTCACTGTCTTGAGTTTTCTGAAATATTTTCTGCAGCTCATTTCATTGTGATTTTTTTATTTTATTTTGCAGATTTTTAATGGCTATTTTATTCACTTCTTTGCTCCGGAAAATCTTGATCCACTGCCCAAAAACATTTTATTTGTTATAGATGTCAGTGGCTCGATGTGGGGACTAAAAATGAAACAAGTAAGTGTTTGACCTCTGTTGCAAAATGAGCAGCCTGCCAACTTTCCCCAAGTGCTTTACCATTCACTTCTGTAGCTCACTGGCATGTAAAATTACCAGCTTAATTTAGAGAATATTTGGAATCAAGGACTTAATGGTTTTACCCCATTATTTATAATGTTTCTTCCATGACTAAAGGAAGAGGTGGTGCCAGATTTTAACTCTAAATATAAATTTTAATGGGCAGATCACAAAATATTCTGCAAAGGCTCTGACCCCCTTTTTCTCTAATGCTCCATACTGAATCCTGGGAAAGTCTCAATGGGGATACTACATCCCTGCTTTCCAAACATGGATGAATTGTTGACAGCCCTCTGAAGACCACTAAGGATTGTTTAGACAACATAACCCATAAAGGGGAAAAAATGTTAAAATAAGATATTTTAGTCTGCAAGAGAAAATGCTTCAAGAAAGATAATCAGCCTCCAAATATGCAAACAATTGTTCTGAAATGGAAACTCATCAACTGCCTTTCATGCTCAGCCAGGGTGGAATAAGATGGAATCAGATGGATTTGCAGCAGGAGAGGTTTATGTTATGTGTTAGGGAAAACTCTGTAGGTCTGAGTGAGGAGTTTAGGAGATTGCATATCATGTATCATTGAAAGGTTTTAAGAACTGACTAGACAAACATTAGCTGGGGATCATCCAGGTATATTTGAATTTCCTTGAGAGCACAATAGTAAGGCTTGGCAGATTGCTTCCTTGGGGAAATCAGTGCTGCAAAACTGGGATACAGGTAAATTGTCACTTGTTTAAATTACACATCTTCAAAGAGATGTTACCCAGCCTGAAACGACTGCATTGCAGACAGAGCTAAGTCTCCTGAGCTGATCTGAGCAGTTGCTCTCTCCTGAACCACAAATGTTTCTCTTTCATTTCACTCTGTGTTAGCAGGAGTTAAACAAGTTGAGCCACATGAATTTATCCTTCCTAATTGCAATTTTTCTGTGTTTCTTTGGTGAAAAATTTGACATTATATAAGAAGTGAAAAAAAAAAAAAAGAGAGAGATTTGGATAGCAGATGCTAATTTGGATTTCAGTGCTCACGTGCTTATTCCTCAGAGGCTAATATCTGCCTGTGGTTACAAGTTAAGAAGAGGTTTTCATCAGCAGAAAGCATAAACCTGTCTTCTCTTAAACTTCTCAGACCATCGAGGCCATGAAGGCAATATTGAGTGAGCTCCGTGCTGCTGACCAGTTCTCCCTGATCGACTTCAACCACAACGTCCGGTGCTGGAGAGACAATCTGGTCTCAGCCACCCCATCGCAGGTGGAAGATGCTAAGAAGTACATCCAGACAATCCATCCCAATGGGGGTATGAGGTTCTGATTGCAGGGTGCTCACAGAAGTTGCTTATCACAGGAGTGGGTACCTAAGACAGCCTTCAGACTGCCAGAGTAGTCCTAAACAAAAGAGTCTGATTCCCAAAACAGGAAAAGCATGCCTAAAGAAGAGCAAGAGTTGCAGTTTATTGTATTGGGGGATGGAATGGCATTGCCTTCTAGATAGAACTCAGACCACAGAGCAGTTGCCTTTAATCTATCTTACTTCCCACCTCAGAGATCCCAGATATCATCGAAAGATCAAGTCCATCTCATAAGCCTGGATGAACAGGCCGATGAAATATTCCCTAAGCAGGGAACTCACAATCACATGCCCTAGGCTGACAGCCAGCTGAACATGAGCCAGCAGTGTGGCCAGGTGGCCAGGAAAGCCAGTGGTGTCCTGGCTTGGACACTTGTGTGGCCAGCAGGACCAGGCTAGTGACGCTCCCCCTGTGCTGGGCACTGCTGAGGCCACACCTCGAGTGCCGCGCTCAGTTTTGGGTCCCTTGTGACAGGAAAGACATTGAGGGGCTGGAGCATGTCTAGAGAAGGGTAATGGAGCTGGGGAAGGACCCCAAGTCCTACAAGGAATTTAAGGACATGGTTTAGTGTTGGACTGGAGTTAATGGCTGGACTCAATCTTAGAGGTTATTTCCAACCTTAATGATTTAATGGTTCTATGAGCTACTAAATGCCAGTGGGAAAACTGTTTATCCTTTTTGTTCCTTCATCCTCTGTCTGATAAACAAGGACAGATGTCTTTTGCAGCTGTACAGGTCTTTGGAAGGGGCTTATGATTATTTTAGTCTGCCTCTTCACTCTTTGAAGTGCAGTTCTAGATGGGTTATTCAGTTATTTGTGCATCAATAGTGTGGAGAGACTCTCCCTAATATCAGAGCCTTCTGGTGCTGTGGTACCTTCATCTTCAGAAGTTTTCACTACAATGAACATGAAGTTATAGTCTTGTCCAAAATCATCAGTGTGTTGGGAGTAGGAAGCCAGGCTGGATAAATGAGTGACTGACTTGGTTACCCCAAAAGAATTGACACATAAGCTTAGAGATCAGCTCCCATCCAGCAAAGCCAGTTTAAATGCAGCATTTTATTATCATCTTGTCTCTGGAGCTGCTGATTTTTTTCTTTCTTGACAAAGAAAATACCTATTTTCTGACTGCGCAGCCTTCAGATTTCTGCTCCTCTCATCCTGATTTCTTACTCTGCTCCTTCTGTGACACAAATCAAACCTCAGGTAAACTCAGCAAACATACACCTCTTCTTGTCCAAGGAATGGGCTGATGGCCAGAAAAGAAGTTTTCCATGCTCTCATTCAATCACCTGCCTGCAAACCCAATAATTTTTCCCAAACCAAATAGTTCCCAACACTACAAAGGGTCACACTGGAATTAATGAGGGGGAGTGGAGTGGCCTCATGAAGACAACAGCCTGGGATGAAAAAGGGAACCAAAGTGCAGAAAGGTGTACCTAAACATCAGAGAGGAGATGTTTTGCTGCCTTGATCTCATCTCTTGTCCCTCTTAACTCCACTAGAATCTTAGAACTGATCTGGATTCAACAAGTTGGGTTTTTTTTCTTCATTGTGTCTTTGACAGGCACAAATATCAATGAAGCTCTTCTCCGAGCCACTTTCATCCTGAACGAAGCCAAAAGTTTAGGCATGTTGGACCCAAACTCAGTTTCCATGATTGTATTGGTGTCTGATGGAGACCCGACAGTAGGTAAGGATCCTGCTTTGGGTGAGAACAAAGGCTGGTGGGGTAAGCCCAAGAAAAGCAACAAATAGACAATTTGTCAGTAAGTTTAAAGATTTCCATTAATCTTTCTTCCAATGGCTTGTGCTGCCCTTTTGCCAAGTGCTAAAAGTGCCACAGGGCTTTGCACAGAAGCTTTTGAAAGATGAGCAGCCTGTTATGCAGGTTATGACTTTTTTGCAAATTACAGAGGTGCACAAATCCTGTAGGACAGGTAATCAAAATAGCCTTAGAGAAATTGGGCTTTTGAGCAGCCTGGTCTAGTGGAAAGCATCCCTGCCATAGCAGGGAGGTTGGAACTGGATGATCTTTAAGGTTCCTTTCAACAGAAACCATTCTATGATCCTATGATTGTACAAAAATTTCCTCTTCCTGTGACTTTAGCTCACACAGATCTATGCAATCACAAGCATAACATGAAAATCAGGAAAAAAGAGTGGAAAGGAAATTAATTTGGATTGGATTTGGTACAGGTCAAAGCAATTGCTGACTTGAAGATGTCAGCTCCAAAAAGTCTGCCATTAAAAATAAGTCTGAAAATAAAACAAGTCCCAACAATGACATAGAATGTCTTAAATATGAGAAACAAAGTAAAGTCTTCATGAAGATGTCTTAATCTGCAGAGAGCTTCAATCACTAATTCTGGGAGAACTCTAGATGTGCTAGAATTTCAAATCCCCTAGGAAGTTACTAAGAGCCCTGGATATACAAAGAAAATGCATCAGATACCAAAAAACATGTCCAAAAGGATTGTCTTCAGTGCAAACACTTTGTTAATCACAGTCCAGGAGAAGCTCAAACGTTGCTGTAGGCAATGGAAATTTGGCATTGAGCTTGCTGTCTAGATTTCCCTAATATCCAGAGAGAACCAGAGACACAGGGAGAGCAGGAGCCTGCTCACCTTGATGGAAACTTTTCTGTTGCTCAGGTGAATGTCACCCTTTCTGTGTCTCCAAGGTGAGCTGAAGCTGACAACAATCCAGAAGAATGTGAAGCAGAGCATAAAGGATGAATTCTCTCTCTTCTGCCTCGGGATTGGGTTTGATGTAGACTACGATTTCCTGCAGAGAATCGCAACTGACAACCGTGGCATGGCCCAAAGGATTTTTGGAAATCAGGAGACTTCTCTCCAAATGAAGGTGATCTTCTGCCTCATTGCCTCTTAAACTCTCCTGTTCTGTTCACAGCTGTAAATCCACTAGCAAGAAGTTCTCAAGACCCGTAATTTCCTCTGGAAAGTCCTGCAAGATATCAATCATATTTCAGCTTAAGTGGTCCTAGTTACAGTTTATCTGTAACACATTCTTTACTTCCCCATGTAGGATTAATATTCTATAAAACAGCCTTAACTATAAAAAAATATTTTCTGAATTAGAATTAAGGCCTGGATGTTACTTTAGGCCATTTCATCACTAACCAAAACCTGAGATATAAATGTTAAATGGTAATCCAGATTTAGCCAATGTAAGAAGAAGTTCAGCTCTAGCTCTGGCTCCAAATCAGTGAGCAGGAATTGCTGCTGATCAAACTCTGACATCCTTATACTGTTACTGTTCCCTGATTTCACCATCTGTACAAGAATTAGGTGGAAAGTAGCTGTTTGACTTACACAGTAGCCCAGAGCTGACCATCCTGAGAAGGGATTCAGGCCCACACACGTCTGTGCTCAAGACTTTTAGGTCTAGGACGAGCACAGCCCATGGACTTCTGACCATCCTTTGACTTTCACAAGACTTGGTGCAGATATTCTTTATGTACCCCTGTAAAAGTGTGCCAAGTATGAAGAAGTCTGCATTCTATGAGATGAGGAAATTCCCTCTTGCTCATTAGGGCCCCAGATTTTGTCACGTGCAGTTTTTTCAGTAAGAGTGGCCTGTGCAAGAGAGTCACTTTATGTACAACAAACTCACTTCTCTGTCTCCTTCCCTCTCAGAATTTCTACAACCAGGTCTCCACCCCGCTGCTGAAGAAGATTCAGTTCAACTACCCCCAGGAGTCAGTGTCAGATGTCACCCAGAGCAGCTTCCACAACTACTTTGGTGGCTCAGAAATAGTAGTGGCTGGGAAGGTCGACACGGAAAACCTGCAGCACTTGGAGAGCGTCGTCACAGCGACTGCAGTGAGTGAAGGTGTCCCTGGATAACTGCTCGGGGCATTTGGGCTGGTCCATTCCCTCCTGTGTACAGTCTCCCTGCTGAGAGTTAACCAGCAGAGGGTTTTGTCCACTTGGGTTCCTGGTGGGAACATGGGGAAACTCATGGAGGGTTTATCTAATAGTGTTCCACAACAGCTTCAAGTACAGCCAGGAATAGTCACTACCTGCTCTCTGCAGCCTGCCAGAGGAACTTCCTTCTAATAAATGTACCAAAAAGATTAAATCTAGACAAAAGAATGGATTTTCCTTCATGCTTTGTGGAGATGCAGGAGTGATCCCCTAAGGCAACTCCTTTCATGACTGAAATTCCCACCATCAGGGAGTTCAAGCTGGTGGATCTACAGCATATCAAGTCCTAGCACTGCCCTTTTATGTGTGATGAGATTTCCCCCATGTTTTCAGGGCTGCTGTTCCAGGTGGAGTGGGATGGGATGGGAATATTAAATCCAGACCTTTCTTTCTGAGGAGGAACGGAATTATCTGCACTCTTACAGGGCTTAGGTGTTATCATTTGTCCGTTGTTGGAAAAAAAACCAAACAACTCCAATATTTTTTCCTGCCAAAACACAGTGCAGTCCAAGGGTCTGTGTGAGAAAGTAGAATTTGGTTTGTGTTCTTCAGTGGAATTGGATGTGAAAAAGCCTGAGGGGAGGATTATAGAGCTCTGTCATGATCCTCTTCTTTTGGCATGAGTTAGCACCTCTTGGGCTACTGCTAACAACTCCTTGAACTACTTTAATCCACTGCCACAGAAGTGTCTTTAACAAAAGAACATCCTGCTACATTTCCCCTCTCATTGTAGTCAGGCCAATGGGACTTTTTGATCTACAAGTGACCAAGGGCAGAGCCAGAGTGGGTCCTTAACCCCAGCCAAGAGGGGAATTCAAGGCACCCTGTTCTCCTGGCTCCTCATCTTTCTCTCTCTGACTGCACAGGCAAATGCAGAGCTCGTCATGGAAACCCTGAGAGATGTTGAAGAGCTGGATGGATTCATGAAGAAGGACAAGTTTGCAGATCCTGAATTCACAAGGAAGCTGTGGGCCTATCTGACTGTCAACCAGATGATGGCAGAGAGGTGAGGAGAAATGTGCTCAAACAGGCCTGCCTGTGGGGCTGAGGGAATGGAATGATGGAGATTTACCTTATGGAGCCCAAGTGAGAGTCATGTAGCCGTTCAGGATTAATCCTCTCAGCCTTTCCTCTTGCAACACCTCTTGGCTCTGTGACCCCTCCATGACAGAATTGCCATGGCAGCTGCCATGTAGAGCTGCTAACTGGGAGTTCTGCTTCTGTTCCCACCCAGAAATGCAGCCCCCACTGCAGCTTTGAAGAGGAACATCACCAAATCCATCCTGCAGATGTCTCTGGACCATCACATCGTCACCCCCTTCACGGCCATGCTGATTGAGAATGCTGAAAAGGATGAGATAATGCTGGCAGACCAGCCCAAAGACCCCAGGAAAGGCTGCTGCCCAGGTCAGTGTCTCACTCTGCCCATTACTGTGTCTCTCTTGTTGTGTAAAAACAGCCTCTGGTCTGAATTAGGGACACAAGGAAGAAGATGCTGGCAGAGATTTGACCTGTGCAATCTTCCGTCCTGCTGGTGTCCCCCAGCTCCTGTTTCCCCTTACTCCTCTTCACAGCAGGGTCAGCAGATGTTAATGTCAGCCCAGCATATTAAAACCAAGTTTCACGGATTGTTTAAGGTAATGTTATTTCATGAACTGAATGGGAGAGAGACAGGACAAGTTACTTTCTCCTGTCTCCACCATAGGAAAGGCAGAGAGAGCTCTAGTACAAAGGGACATGATAAAAGGTAATAAATGCTTGCACTTCTTTGAAACCTTTATTCACATGGGTCATCCCAGAGCATGCAGGAAGAGTCCTGCCTTTTCTCAGGCACCTCAAACTCAGGACCCAAGTCAACAAAGTTTTTAGCATATGCTGGATTTTTAAAAGTCAGCTTTTTTCTTGGCAAAACACTTCAGCCCTTACATTGGAGACTGGGCTAAGGTGGGGGCTGCTCTCATGAGTGAGAGATAAAAAGCCAGGCTCCATTTTTTCACTGGTAACTTATGGTGAGCTATCTACCCTCATAAGTCATATTTCATTGGTGAAGACACTGGAGCAAATCCAGCCTTATGTCACTACACAAATCCACTGTAAATGGTTCTGCACCTGCTTTCCATTGGTATAACATCAGGCTTTGATCTACTGCAGTGCTCTAAAAATTACACCATTACATATGTCAGCACTTACAGAACCCTAATTGTGACTGTCGTCTAACAGGTACTCTGGGATTAACTCCAAATGCACCCAATAACAACAAAGGGATCCCAGCCTGGGCTAATGTCACAGCTGTGCCAGTCAGCTTCATGCCTGAGCAAAGGAGCCCACCTGTGTCCTCCCTGAGCATCAACAGAGGTAAAACCTACAGCATTTCTCTGCCAAGGGACACCAGACACATCAACACTCATCACCTAATGACTCACCACCATCCCTAGAAGTGTTTTAGGCCAGGCTGGATGGGCATTTGAGCAGCCTGGTCTAATGGAAGGTGTCCCTGCCCCTGGTCTTTAAGGTCCTTTCTGATATAAGCTTTATCTTTATAAATTATGGAGAATTTTGATTTTGAATAGATGAACCTGTAAAAATATGCTGTAAGCTACAAGGATGAAGCTATTTTGGATCCTAATAGGATCTAAAGTATCTAAGCGACCTCCTGGTCTGCTGTGTGCTTCCCTGAGGCTGGGGCTGTTTGCTGAGCTTAACTTTAGCTTCTCTGCAGTAGCAAAGTTACCTCCATTGTAAATGACAGATGAAAGCTATTGTAGAGTTACTGCTGCTGTAAATGGCAGATAAATGTTCTGTGGTAGATAAAAATCTCTGAGTGCTGCTGGTGACTGATGGATCCTGTTAATTCTTGGGCCTTTGCCACAGTTTAGTGGCAGTTTATTTGAGCAAGCCAGCTGTGAGAACCACTGCCCATAAACATGGTGTTACTACAATAACTCTGTGTGTGATGTGTGTATTTATGTAGTGATTACACAAAGAGCTCTCAAACTCCTTCTCAGCACAGGGAAATCTCAGCTGCCACCAGCCCAGCGGGAGCTGGGCAGAGCTCTGCACTGCAAGACAGGACTGGAAGCAGCTGCCTTCAGTGATGGGTGCAGGTGTTTGTCTCTTCTGAGGCAAATTTTAAAGGACACATGAATTTCTGAGGGGCCCAATTCTGTCAGGTTGTAAAGTATACTGTGAGAACAAGTCCTGGATTGTATTCCTCAGTGGGATTAGTGGGCAGGATGTGCCTTTACCTGGCATCATTATGGTTCACTGCATTTGGCAGCTCTCAAACCAGGAATGTCATTTCCTTCCCTTAAACCAGGGAATTGTATGAGGAGGAAGTGTTTGAGGGGCTTTTGTGAGGAGCATCTGAGAAGTTTTTTGGCTACCTTGGGGTGGAAAGTGCCCTCATTTTACTATGAGGAGTCCCAAAAAGTGCTTCAAAATCCTTTTGAACAGCTTTTGTGTCTCTCCCCTCTAGGGCAGGCACTGACCTGCTTCTCACACTTGTTTGTTTTCCGTGTTTCAGTGGACAATGACCCACATTTCATCATACACCTGCCCAAGAGCCAAAGGAACATCTGCTTCAATATCAACTCAGATCCTGGGAAGATCCTAAACTTGGTTTCTGATCCTGGCACTGGTAAGGGAGTAAAACATGGTTTATTTTACAGCACAATTTTTTTCTCTTGTGTCTGAAAGGTATTCAGAGGGACCAAGGGAATTGCCTACAGGGGGGACTGTGTGCTGGTAGGACTGTGACCAGCAAGCTGAGGAAAATGGTTATTTCCACATGTGGAGTATCGTGTCCAGTTTGGGCCTTGCCAGTAAAGAGAGATGTTGACAAATTGGACTGAATTCAGTGGTGGCCACCAAGATGATTTTGGGGCTGGAGCAGAGGACAGAGAGGGAGAGGCTGAGACAGCTGGGTTTGACCAAGCTAAAGAAAAGAAGTAATGGATCTGTGGTGGGTCTTGTTGCTGTTCTCAACTCCGTGATCAGAAGGTGAAGGTGAAGCCTCGCACATCTCTATGGTGCAGATCTAAGAGACAAGAAGCTACAGAAATGAGGTGCAACAGGTGAAACTCAAGAAAACCTTTTCACTGTGAAGACAGCCAAACACATGGACCAACCCCACCATGAAACCATGTCCCCAGGCGTCACGTCCACAGATTTTTTGAACATTTTTAGGGATGGCAACTCCACCATTTCCCTGGGCTGCCTGTTCCAGTGACCACCCTTTCAGTCAAGAAACTTCCCTAATATCAAATCTAAACCTCCCATGGCACAGCCTGAGGCCATTTCCTCTTGTCCTATCCATCCCTTACACTAGGCCTGAAGGGATTCTGCTCCTACTCCCAGCAAGATTTAACAGCAATTCCCTGTTTATTGTTTTTGTGATTATTGTGCTAAAGGATTGAACAATAGCATCAGGAAGCAATTTACTAAATTATTCTCTTCTCTTGGCTGGAAAAATTGGAAAAACGGGTTCAGAGGGGTTCCTGTTTCTGTTGATCCCATGGTGCTCCCTGTTGAGATCAGAACTCCAAATTTCCAGGCAGTGCTTTGAGACTGAGGCAACATTTCTTTCTCTGCTCTTCACAGGAGTTGTGGTCAATGGACAGCTCGTCGGGGCCAAGAAAGCAGAGAATAACAAACTCAACACATACTTTGGCAAAATTGGGTTTTATTTCAAAAAGAAAGGTCTGAAAGTGGAGATCACCACAGAAACAATAACACTGAAAGATGGCTCTTATGCCATCACACTGACCTGGGCTGACACAGGGCACATCATTCGGAAACAGTGAGTTGATCGTTTTTTACCTGCTCTCACCTAATTCTATTTGAGATACCCTCAGGGCTCCTGCCATGCCATGATTCACATCATCCAGGAGAGCTTCCCCTGCAGATTAACAACTGTCAGCCATGCTGGACGCCCTACAACCCTGTTTAGGCAACAGGACCACATCCAAAATGTGCATTCACTGTAGAAAGAGCTTAAATTTGTAGGGGAAATTAGGTTGCCTTATGGGGGTGAAATGTCTGTTTATTAGGCATTTCCTGCCAGAACTCTGAATACCACTCCCAAGGCTCAGGGTTTTTCATGGATTCTCTGACATATCTGCCATCCCTGTGGGATTGTTCTGGATGCATGAGAGTATCTCAAGGGGCTGAGAGCTGTTGTCTGAACTGACCCTGCCCTTTGGTCCCTCTCTGCCAGGCTCCTCATATCTGTTAAGAAAGAAAGCAACGTTACCATCACTGTGGGGGAGGAGATGTCCTTCATGGTTTTGCTGCACCGTGTGTGGAAGAAACACCCAGTGAATGTTGACTTCCTGGGAATCTACATTCCCCCTGAAAACCAGTTCTCTCCTGCAGCCCATGGGCTGATAGGTAAGGGCTGAGGATGGGAGTGGAAATGGTGGGACTCTAGGGGAAGGGGTTTTGCCAGATCTTGGAGGGAATTTTATAGAAGCATAGGCATAAAATATCCTGTGTTGGAAGGGACCCACAAGGAGTCTAACTCTTGCACAGGACACTTCCAAGAATTCTGCCATGTGCCTGACAGCATTTTCCAAATGCTCCTCAACTCTGGCTTGGTGCTGTGACCACTTCCTGGGGAGCCTGTTCCAGTGTCCAACCACTCCCTGGGTGAAAAACCTTCCCCTAATACCCAGCCTAAACATGCCCTGGGCACATCCTCATGCTGTTAATTTGTTGGTGACTGTGTCCTGATGGAAAAGGTGTGGAAATTATTCAAAAAGAGAATAGGGGAACTCCTGTAATGTTCTGGAAGTTCCAAGGACATTGTGGAACATCAGGGACCAGGAGATTATTCTTTATTCCAGCTGGGGAAGATGTTTTGAAAACAGACCTGACTAGGTGACATTGAGATGGGACTTTCCCTGCCTGGCTAAACTGCTGCATATTGAACATGAAAAGACCAAAACAAACTCCTGAAAACTTTCTGAGATTTCTGTGCAAACATCTGTAATCAGCTCTTCCCTAAATGACAGCCCTTTCTGGCAGTGGTATAAAACAAAAGCAAGGCCTCAGTTCATAAGATAAATCAACTTGCTCAGTCCTGGACCCACACAGAACTCATTTTGAGGAGCAGAGATTGTTCTCCCAATTACTGAGAGACAGAGTGCCCTGTGATCCATGCTGGATTGGTTTGCCTGCTGGAGCTAGTTTGATTTTCCTAAAGTGCCTGGCAGCAGCTGACATGGAGCTTCAAAGGTCAGGACACACAAACAGCTTTAAACCTCTCCCTGACCAGGTCAGTTTGTGTCTGAACCAGAAGTGTCAATCCACCACCAAACACCCGGGCAAGCTCCAGAGAAACCACAAGCCATCATGGAAGTGAAAGGCAACAAGTTCACTGTTACCAGGTAGGAATCATGTGCTTTATTGCTCTCTTTCTAAATCAGTTCTGTCCTTAGTGCTGCCCAGCATCTGACTCTGGACAGGTTTGAAAAATGCCTGGAACCCCCCAGAATAGGCCCATGAGATCACAGAGCTGTAATATTCATTGTGTTTTGTGGTTATTTCCACTTCCTGCGGGTGGGAGACACATCTCCCCACTTTGGCAGAGCAGCACCAATATTGAGCAGGATGCCCAATGTCTCCTTGCCTATTTGCCAAGTTGTGACCTTGCTGTGGGTGTCCTCCCTGCAGGGGTGTGCAGAAGGACTACAGGACAGAGCGTGTGCTGGGGACTGACGTGCCGTGCTGGTTTGTGCACAACAGCGGCAAAGGCTTCATCGATGGCCACTACAGGGACTACCTGGTCCCCCACCTCTACAGCTTCATGAAGAAACACTGAATCCTCCTTTAGTTCAAAAAATTCCCACCTGCTCCTTCATGCCCAAACAACTCCTCTGAGCAGCAGCTGTCAGCCTGTCACACCAGGGTGACTGGAGGCGACCCCACCACTGTTTGCTTTGTTTTATCAGTGTTTCAAAGACATGTAAACTCCCTTTTCTGCTGAGAAATGAAATCTGTAATAAAGTGACACGCTGGGTTGGAGGAGGTGTCTTCCTCTTGCTGTGTCTGATTTAATGGGCTGTAACTCCATTAAAAATTTGTACTATTTTCTAATAATCATTTCATAGAGGTGTAACAGTGTTGTGGCTCCTGCAATGTGGATAACACACATGACCAGATTTAATATGTATTTAATATTTACACCTTTGTGTTTCCAGACTGCTGGGAAAATGTAAGTTCATACAATGTTGGAGTGGGCAAATGAAGGACGTGCATTAAGTAAAGGAAATTTAACAGAAAAGGAATCTGGGTCTGGAATGGGTATCATAAGCAGTCTCCAGTATTTAAAGATGGATTAACCAGTGGTGAGGAGGGTCCTTGAAGTAATTGTTGTTGCTATATTGGCAAGAAATTAATTAGATGAGTCTCAGACAGCTTCCAGCCTTTTTGTGAAAATTCAAAATCAGAATGGGGCTTCATGCAGATACAAATCTTTCCATGTAGGAAACATTCACACTATATAGAAATAATCTTCAGTACTAAAAGTTTCCCTTCCAGGGGGCTTAGCTCCCAAAAGATCACTTACTTTTCAGGAGCATTCAGCAATGAATGAGATTAGTAGTGAAACAAATATACCTGTGTGTATACCAAAAGCTGGATTCAAAACCCTGCTTTTAAAACACCTTATTAAAACACATTGGCCTTATCCTTTTCAGCAGACCTAATCTAGGAAAGGAACTCAAGCAGTCTCCTTGCCCTTCTCAATTTCAGTTTTCTTCACTTAGGCACTAAAAGCTGGTACAGGATCTTTTTTTCAGCTGTGTCAGTATCAATGTGGCTTTGAAATGTCTTTTAAAGTTCCTCTCAGAAGTGTCAGCTACTTCCTACTAATCATTTATTGCTTCTTTCAACTCACCCATCAGTTCTGGCCTCCACAACCTCCTGTAGCAGCAGTTCAACCAAGCAGTGAGTTACCATTCTCTGGTCTTCTCTATGCAACTTACAACTTGTCTACTATATTTACTCTAATTCTTCAGGTTGCAGAATGTCAAGTGTAATTATTTTCAGTGATGCAGAAGCTGCTGTTACTTGCCCTCATTACCCTCCTACAAACATCCTCTCTCTCACTATCTCTTCTCTGGGAGTGGGCAGTGCTGTTCACACAGCACAGGTTGCACAGAGACTGAATTTACAGACAAGTGTTCTCTGCCTCCAGATCTCCTAACTCTAAACATTTTATGCTTGAAAAGACAGCTGATGTCCTGTGTGAGATGTTCCAGGCTACCTGAGACAGCAGCTATTTCATTAAACCTCTGCAGAATTCCAGTTTTCTGCAGGTTTCCCCTGGAAACCACGAAGTAACAAGACCTTTTGAAGCAAGGAAAGGGAAAAGGTTCCAGAGACACACAACCTTCAGGTGATGGGTTTTATGGCCCAGGACCACACACAAGCCTTTTTTTATTACCCAGATAATGTGGTGCACCAACCCAGCACTTCACTGTGCTCTTTGGCAGGCTTAAATCAACAGCTGCTTCACGCATTGGAAAGGTTGGTAAGAAACACACTAGCCTAAGAAAGGTCTCTGTTTATTCCTGAAGTGCCTTAGAAATAAACGTTGTACAAAATGTGACACTTTTAAAAAAATAAAACAAATAGTGCTATATCATTTTGCACAAGTAACATTACTCATGTAGCAGAACAACAATGGAGGAAAGGAAAAGGCTTTGGAAAACCGAAAGAGCAACCCCCAATTCATATCTGCACAAGCTTCAGCTGGCATCCCAAAACATGCCACAAGTCACATCCATGGTGCAGCTCCATAAGGAGTCCATATGAAGATAAATTCCATATCAGTATTATCAGGAGCCCTGATAAACCTGCTGGAGGAGCAATGACTTGCATCCTACTATCACTGATGTGCTGATCAAAAATAAACTGGTGACTGCACTTAATAAATCAGACCATTCTTACAGGAAACAATCCCTTGCAGCACTGGTATCTTCCTACTTCCTACTGGTATCTTCTTCCTTGCTTTGTTCCTGCACCCTGAAGTCCATTTTGGCTCTGAATTGAGAAGTGTGTTGCTTAAACTCCCCTAGTTCCATCACACACTGCCTCCCTGTAGGTAATTCTCCCTTCAGGACCTGCCCACATACTCCACTTTGCAGCTCTCTGCTACATTTTACAAAAGGAAATTGAAGCAAATACTATAAGGTTGATATAAAATTAAATGAAAAATTTCCATAGGATTTCCATAAACATTTATGTAACAAATTCATAGCTATCTTTAAATAAATCAAGTTTGCTGTTGTTCATGTCTATATACATTATAAATACATATACACACGCACACAATTAAAACCCTGACATGGTAGAGTCTTATGTCTGCCTGAAAGATTTCAGAAAGAAGGTTTTGAGAACCAAAATCTTCTCTGACGCATGATTTAGCACCTCAGGCGAGTTTGGAAACATCTTCATACTGGATATCTTCTACTCTGCGCCCTTTAAGAGGTCCCTGGATAATTACAGAAAAAAAAAAAAATATAACATAAAATTGCTTGTTTCTTGAATTCCCAACAGGGAGTTTATAGTAGGAGAGTACAGGGGATTTGTTCATAACACAATGTTCCTTGATACATAATTTTCAGCCTGACCAGAGAATGTGACAGGGCCTCAACACCATCCCAGAAATCCTTTCACTTTCACTTTTAGTACCAAAGTTCCTCCTGTCATCAGGGCATCTGCACAGCATCTTCCCAAATCTTCCAGAACCCAGTCTGGGTTGAGTTTGTGCAGCTCTTCGTCCTGGGTTTCAATGCAGATGCAACCAAAAGTATGTATTCTATTATCATCTATTAAAACCAGGCGGGAAACGTTCTTTATCTCTTCTATGACCCATCCCTCATATCTTAGGGGGACACCTTCTGTTAATGGGCCAGCTACTAAAACCAGGGGGGGCAGTGTTCTTTATCTCTTTCAGACCCATCCTCTTTCCAGGGGGATATCTTCTGTTAATGGGCCATTGGGTCTCACTGCATGACTGATAAAATGACATCATCCCATTGTGAGATGCTCCACCCAGAGAGGATCCTATCATTCCTACCTGGACAAAATCTGGAATTTAGAACACCACAGGCAGCCTTGCTCCACTGAATTTCCAGAGGAAGACAGGACCCATCTACACCACCACTGTACCTTCAGAGGAAAACTACACCCTTCTACGGCGTCATTGCTTCAACAGAACCACAACTGTCACTCCAGGAGGACTGCAGCCACCATTTAATCAGACTGCTACTGACCAACAGGGTGTCAGGTGTTTTTCTGCTCAGGTGACCAACAGTCAGTGTTTTTTTTTCTCCTCGTTTTTTTAGTTTGTACTACTTCATATTTATTTTAGTTTTCCTAGTAAGGAACTGTAATTCCTATTCCCATATCTTTGCTTGAAAGCCTCTTGATTTCCAGATTATAGTAATTCAAGGGGGTGGG
This sequence comes from Poecile atricapillus, assembly GCF_030490865.1. NCBI lineage: Eukaryota > Metazoa > Chordata > Aves > Passeriformes > Paridae > Poecile > Poecile atricapillus. Next base: position 4,628,011 of record NC_081288.1, read on the forward strand.
GTGGTGGTTTACATTTTTCCATTTCAAGAGAAGTTTCTGCCTTCCTTAACAGAAACCTGTATTTTCAGACCAAGACACCGTTCCTTGAATGGGATATAACAGTGCTCCCTCTTGCAAGCTGTATTTAAGAAGTTTGACTTTGAGCCAAAGTCAGTACCTCTATGCTTTATCAATTAGTTTAAAGATTGGTTTTGCAGAGCAGAACAAAAAAAGAGCCACACAGACATGTTGGCATGGACTGGTTGTTAACCATAACCGAGATCAGAAATGAACATATAAAGCCCCACATGCAGTCTGGAAAAGGCAGGAGAAAATTCACATCCTTGCATGTTCTAATTTTTTTACCTTCCCACAAAACAGTATCACTACAGCTATGTTCCAAATAAACACACAAAATATTTTCCAAATCTCTTTCAGGCCCAAAACTCACTAAATTTAGCTCCCTAGCATCTTTCTGAAGATTCTCTGCAAACAGCAAAGAATTAGCCTGTGCTAGGTGAGAATATGTGGCTGTTGACCGGTGAGGGCTGTCCACAGAACTTTGCACACCACAAATCCCACCTGTAAGGCAGGATTAAGGATACCATGGTTCTTTGTGAAAGCTCTCCATGTACAGATTGAAAGCTGTCTGCAAACAAGAGCTTGCAATGTTTGATACTTACCGAGTCAATGGTTATTGTCACTGAAAACCTCTTCTCATTGATGGATTCCAAAATGCCTTCATTTCCTCTGTACCCACCATTTAATACCATCACTTTCTTGCCTGAAAGAAAAATAGCAAAAGAGTTACACAGCAGAGTTACAGACTTCTGTAAAATGTTTGTCCCCATCTTTCTTATAAACCCCCTTTAAGTATTTGAAGGTGCTCTAAGGTCCTCACAGCAACTTCCCTTTTCCAGGCTGAACAACCCCAGCTCTCTTAGCCTGTCTTCTCAGGAGAGGTTATGGTACTTTCAAGTGGATGAATTATAGTTTAAAAGAACTGAAAGGTAAGTTTTGTAGAGGCAGAAGGCAAAACCAGAAGAAAACAGCCGTACCTGGTGCTGGTATTACAGTTTCTAGATGTGTCTGATCAAGCTTCAGCTTGTCCCCAGAGTCAATCACCTTCACAACTGCTGTGTATTTGTCAATCACTTCCTGTTGTGAAAGGCAGAGGCCAATCAGAAAAACCAAACATTTTTCTCTAAATTTACATTTCAAAGTTAACAAACTTTGTTTGTTGTGACACTGCAATTCTGCATTTTCAAAACCAGCAATATGCAAAGGCTCTAGCCTGGAGATTTTATGTGCAAATGAGATCCTGCAGCTTAAATATCAGTGCAGAACTGATTAGTCTTAGGTTAAAACCCAAATGCACCGCTTTTGGTCACATCCCATTGACTCAGGGAATATTCCCCAAGATGGATGTGCTAATAGGGACAAACTACACAGGACAAAACCATGCTTAAGAAAGGATCACTGAATAAATGACATGAAACCAATTCAGAGGTTCACTGCCTGTCCAGAATAAGTCCCAATACAGGTGAGGTGACATTTCAGTCCTCAATCACGTTGTCTTAAGGCTGAACAACCTGTATAATGAAACAAATTTTCCCAAGTCATATAATTCCAGAAAAACCAAACCAATGCCACATGCTCCCCATGGCCCACCTTACCTTAACAACTGCCTTCTTCTTGTGGTACTTCTCCCCAAGCTTTTTCGTTACAATTTTTACAACGATCTCCTGGGAGATTTGAGAGAAAAATAAAATGAAGTACCAAAATGTGCAAACAACTCTACAATCTAAATTAAGAGTACAGCACAGTCAAGGAAGCAACAATAGTAAAGATGTGCCTTTCTGAAATTTGTGTATATTGTCATCTTATTAGCTCAAAGTAGCATCTCTCAATTTTTTTGGGTTTCTTTGACAAATACAGTTACACTTGAATTCACAATCCAATGTGACAGCCCACAATAGGTCAAGAGCAGGAAAAGGAAAATAAGCGTGAATTTAGTTTGCAATCTGCTTCTGATCTTTATAGTAATCAACAATGGCTAGAAATGCAGAATTGGCTGTATTTGATACAATAATAATTTTTAAGTCACTTACAGGATGTAACCAGTAGTCTCTTCGAGATGTTCTTTTCTTCTCCTCTTCAAGCTGAAGAAAAACAACAAATAGTCACCAATTACTTCCTCCTTCCACTGCAGCTTTCCTATGCCTTTGAACAGCTTTGAACCAATTATCCAGCCCTATCTAATGTGGGGAACAAAAACAATCCCCAAACCCTAAATAACAGTAAGTCATTATAGTCTTGCCTCATAAAAAATGATTATATGAATCCAGGAACTCATGCTAAAATGGTGATTTGTAATTTTTTTTTTTTTTTTGGCAAGTGTTTCTAGGTATTTTCTTCTCTTGCAAAATCTGTATTCCTTTACTTCCAACACCTCAGCCATCTGGGGACTAGGCAGAGTTGAGCAGCCAGTTTTATGAGGAAATGAAACCAGTTTTATGGGGAAATGAAATTATTTTGCCTGGTAAGATGTGAAAGTTGGACACTGAATGCCTTCCATATGAACAGAAGGTCTGAGGTCACTTCAAAGGGATACCCTGGTGAATTGAATTGCCACAGGCACAGGGGCACACAGAAACAGATCCCACATGATTATTACCTCCATGATCTCATCCAGTGCAGATTTCTTCTTTTTTTCTTTGGTTTGGCCAGAGCTGTGAGCTGCTTCTTTTCTTTTAACTGCCCCCTCCACCATCTTCAGTGCATTCTGTCCAAGGACACTGCTGGAAAAGTACATCGGTTCTTTCACAGCAGATCTTACATTTTTTTCCCACTAGCAAGATGCATTTGAAGAACTGGCTGTGCAAAAAGGCCTGCTGGTCTGCTGGACTTCAGCTGTGACAGTCCCCTTCCAGACCCTGCACACCTCCTCCTCCTCTAGAAGTGATCTCCTTGGGGTGCAAACTCCATGTTCACTGAGGGGCACTGCTGGCAGTCCAGCAGAATGGACACAGCCCCATGACCAGTTCACCACAGCACAAGAAACTAGTTGATCAAGGACTTGAGTTCAGTGAAGAAGACAAAAGCTGGTCTGCAAATAAGGTTTTCAAATCTGAAAGGACAAACTTTAGAGAAACCACCTGGACAGAGGAACTCAGACATGGCAGATATCCAGAATTCCTTTCAGACAGAGACACGGAGCCTATCTGGCAATGGGAGAAAACACCCAGAATCTGCAGACAAGAGCTCCACACCCAGCAAATAAATGTCACCCTCACAACCATATTCAAAATAGGCAAACAGCCTAAGAATTGTGGAAAATAAAGAGCAAGCATCACAAAAAATTACATCTTGGGGATGATGGAACATCTAGGTAAAGTGAGAACTGCTCAGAGGCAGCTTCAGTTCAGCCATTTTTCTAACAGACATTGAACACAGAAAAAAAAAATTGGGTATTGATTCAACTCAAAAGATGAAGGCAGCCGCTCAGAGGTGAACAGTGATACAATTATTAATATGGCCTTAGGACAAAGTGCATGTTCTGCCTGTGGTGAGGATGTTAGGTATACTCCCACAGGGAAGATATCCCATGGGAATGAAGATACAGGAATTGCAGTGGATGCAACTATAAGAGAAAAATTGTATTTCAGAGGAAGTCTGAATAATCATAGAGTTTGAGAAAAAAATAGCACATTAAATCATAAATCAAATAGCATGTACTTAAACAAACATCCCATGAAGGGCAACATACAATTAAAACATAACAACTGCAGTGTCCATATTTAAGAGGACTAACATATCTAGCTGTGAAGTCGCTACAGTATCATTTCAAAGTTTACAGATAAGTATTTAGTGTATGCCGTGAAGAAATGAGACTACTTGACACATGATTTCACATTTTGCCAAATTTTAGCAAGGACCTGAAGTATTCCTCACTGAAACTATTCAAGTGAGAGTCTCAATTAAGTTTCAGAATCGTCTTAAGCACAACTTGATGCTTATGGATAATTAACAAGTTTTCCTCAAAGCCTGCAATCTGTATCTATTATTGCAAAGAACTGCTTTAGTGTCTCATTTTCTGCCTGGCATATATCCCATCAGATACCTTATCTAAGAGCTGAGTGTGATGAGGGGAAAGCTTTCTTTTACCTGCAATACATTTAATTACAATATTGCCTCACATGAGAAGATGCACTGCTCATCAAACAGTTCCACAGACTGCTGTAAGTCAGTACTATTTGCATTATTGATCCCTTTTTTTCCTGAATTGCTTGTGGTTACATGATGACAATTAAATCCCAGAGCTCTAGGAAGAACACAGAGCTCACAAACCAGAAATCAGACAGATTTAGCTGCTTAAAGGATGACCAGAGAAAACATTATCTCCAATCATACAAGGCAATCAAACCTTTTAGGAACCAAAATTAACAGGTCAGGAATATCCATTCATAGAAGGTAGCTGGGACTAGATTGCATCACTGCAAGTGCTTTGGCTGGATCCCTTTCCCACCCTCCATGGAGGAACCTGTAACTGCCTATTACTTTATGGGCATCTGCCATGAAGCACAGAGAATTCAAGAAGGCTCCTCACAGCTCACACTTAAGATACACCCACTCATCCGTTTTAAATACAAAACAAACCATGAAGTCACCTAGTAGCCCATTCTGAATATCAAGAGAGGATGAGAGATTAGACTCCAAGTATTTTGGGAAAGACAAACCTTCCTGTTCATACAAATACCATTGTCACAGAAGTGCTATGTAACAGTAAGGGTTGGCCTTAAATTCTTTTCTCACCTTGTTTTAGAAGATGCTGCGACTGAAGTACTTGCTCCTTTGTTTAAATTAAATGTAACTAAAAAATAAAGAGACATTACTCTATTTCTATCTTTAAAAATAACTGCATTGAAGGATGTTAACAATTTTTAACATCTGCAAATAGGATAAATCATAAATTTGAAATTATTTACTAATCTATATTTTGGCTTAGTTTTTACGATAAATCAAACTTTGTAATACAGAACACTCTGCATTTCCATATTCCAGTGCTCTTTATAACTGATCTCAAAGCACTTTATGAAGCACTAAGCAGGCTTCAATGCTGATTCCATCAGAATCACAAAATCAGCTCCAGTAGGTTCTTGAAAATTACATCCATCAAAATCTGATTACCTTTCTCTTCTTCGTTTTCTCTGTTCAATTCAGTATAGACTGGCATTTCCTGCCAAAAAAACACAAAGCACATTTGAAGAATCAAAAAGAAAACTAAGTCAAGATATCATTTTTTGGTGATCATTGCTTAGCTCAGTTTTACAGACAGCAGCTGTAATATTCAACCTGGCTTGATTTGTAAAATATTAAAATTGAAAACATCATCTCATTACAGGTTTCTGTGCAAAATTCTCCAATTAACAGAAATGCTAAACTTGCTCAATTCCATCATAAAAGGCAAGTAAGTGGTCTTGCTTCAGCAGTTTTCTCTATCTGAACCAACATGATCTGACTGGTTTCTGGACAAACTCAAAGAAAAAAATTCTGGTGTCTTTCCAATTTTTAAGCACCCAAGGCTCAGACCATTTAAATTTCAATTAGTTTTAAATTAAGAAGCAGGTAATTGTTTACAACAGCATTTAAATGTACCCATCAATACCCAGGATCATATGGGAGGTTCCAGCCCCAGGCAATAACATGTATGGAGATCATGAAATGATGCCAAATAAACAGATCCCAAATAACCAAGCCAGCACCACCAAAATAGAACTTTTTACTATGTGAACTTGGTTATGCCAAATGCCCCTGGTTATTTATCTCAGCCTCCTCAGTGTACAAAGCACTTGTTATCTGCACCTCTATTAGCTGTGAAATGCCATAAATTAAGACATTTAATGCAGGTTAATGGATCGTTTGCTCCCCCTTCCTAAATTCAAAGGTGATTTTTAAATCACTAATCCCTTGAAGAGCCGTAAATATTACTTCCTTAGTACTACTGCTAGCTGGGTACAAAGTAAGTGCAAATTAGGAAGCAAAGGAAATAGCAGTGCAAGGAATGTAGCAGCATCAAATTCCCCAGTTTACTTAACCACAATGAAGGCTCACACACAGTGCAATTTTCCTCACCAGTTCTTTCCCCTCCAAACCTCTTCTAACTTGTTGTTCAATGAATTTAGCGGTTTTTTCTTCATCATCAAGGTCCTGTTTCTTCTTCCTCTCTTGTTCTTGCTGCCTGCGAATGGTCTCTGGGTCCCTGTCGATGTACTGAATGTACCAGCCTTTAGGAGTCTCATCAACCTTGCAAAGACCTAAAAAAATCAAGGCAAGACAAAGTAAGATTAATATTAACAATATCAAGATCATTTTTAGTCCATGTTCACTGTAGCAATGCAGATACTTTACCAGAGACAACAACACGCCCCTTACTGGGCTGCTAAAGCTGACTTTGAATTTGAATCTGCACCACGTGTTCCTGGCCCTCAGCTACCCAGATCTGTTTGGACACAAGCCAGTGTATGTCACAAAGTGCATGAAGTGCTTTACAATACTTTCCTTATTGAAGAAAACGTTTCCTTCTTACTGTTTTAACAAGGAAGAAGACAGAAAACATGTATAATTGATACACACTAAAGAAAATATTGCAGTGCTGTGCTATTATTACTGACTCTGGCTAGCGTGACTTTCCAAACACTCTGTAACTGCTGGATGTATCCTGCAGAACAGGGGCACCCAGAGCCAAAGCAAACTTTCTGTCACCACAGTGCCATTTAATCTCTCTTCTTCCCAGTAAACACAAATCTGCAGATCTCCAGCTTTAACCCTTCCACTAGGCCAGGAATGAAAATGACTGCTTGCTTCTTGTCACCTCAGATGTGGAAATTAAGGGATGTCCTAGTTCTTAATTTTTAAATGGCAACTGTTGGAAGTTGATTTAGAGTTCAGCAATACATCCAGTAAATACAGACCAGCAGATGAAACAAGGAAATGCTCACAACTGATGTACTTATACCAGACTTCTGACATTTTTCATTAGAAAACTCCTAAAGGTTAGCACAGAAATACGTGTATATACATATATACAGGAGGGGAAGAAAGGAAAATAACTAACATAAATATTTACTGATCAGTTATCAGGAATTCAATTGCCCAATAATATTAAGACTTCCCAACCTGAGCAGGCACACTCACCTTCTCTCCCCAGCCATTTTGTAAAATCCGTCAGTGTTTCCCATTGTGTGGCATTCATGTGGATGTGCTCTCGATGGCTGATGTATTCATTGTACACAATATTATTGTGAACTCTCTTTGTTCCTAAAATGCAGATTATGATTATGATTATTATTATTACTGAACCAACAAAAGACACTAAAACAAGCAAACAAACAGCAAAATATTTACCAAATCGCCTTCTGAGCAATTCAAGGAAATCATTTCGGAATTCCCTTAGGGAATAAAAAAAAAGTATTTTTAGTAAAACTTTAACCACTAGGAAGCAATTTTCTCTTGTCATCAACAATTAAACATCTGCAGTATAAACCTGATGATTATTCTTCTGAGCTGAGTATGATGCTATTTCGACACATTTCCCTTTTTCACTAGGGCAGGACTAAATGCAGGAAGAAACACAATATGATACATGCACACACCTTAAATCTCCAAGAGAGTAACAGCCTCTCAAAGGGATAAAATGGAGCAAAGGAATCTCAACACTTCCCACTAATTACTAGTGTTATGTTACCAGATGTCTTCCCAGACTGACTGACACAGAGCACAGGGCAGGACAAAGGGCAGAGGGGTGGATGGGGCAGATGGATCACTCATCTCCCTGCTAATTTCAGGGCTGCAGAATAAAGCCTCACTTCAGACTCCTGCTGAAGACAGCTCCAGTCATCCCAGCTCTCACGTAGGTCAGCTGGACAAAGGCCTGGGAGAAGCTGGGAGATGTCAGTCCCTCCCTGACTTGTTCTCTCTGTTATGGCTCTTTTAGCTCGTGTGTGTGGGGCAGTCACTCAGCAGGGACAGAAAGGTGATGTATTTGTAACACAGAGGGACTTCAAACATGTTTAAAACACGAGACAAAATTGTCAAATTTGACTAAAATTATTTGCATTGCCAAATTTTCAATTACAAAAAGAGCCAACATTAACATGTATCACAATAAAGTGTCTTCAGTGGGACATTATTGGGTCTTAGGGGTGTGGCTGTGCAGACCTGACACAGGGATGAAGATCTGGGTAAGAACATACAGAAAACTTACTCAGAGAAGTAATCCATGAATTGCTGAGGATTTTCAGAAGCCAGCAGCAACTGCCTCTGGTGGGACTCAGACATGCAGTGACACTTGAAGCCATTCTATAAAGTAAAAATAAATACTTTGCTTGTCTTTGTCTCAATTTGCAACACTCATAGATTAAGAGAGCATTAAAATCCTACAGATAAAATCCAGTGATCACAGTTCCTACAATGTTCCCTTCAACAGCACTGGGAAGATAAAATAGGAAGAAATTATTCCCTGTGAGGGTGGTGAGGCCCTGGCACAGGTTGCCCAGAGAAACTGGAAGTGTTCAAGGACAAGCTAGACGTGCCTTGGAGTAACCCGGGATGGTGGAAGGTGTCCCTGCACATGGCAGAGGGGTTGGAAGTGGGTGATCTTTAAGGTCCTCCCAACCCAAACCATCCTGTGATTCCATGAGCTCGGAGCTGTCACAAGAGCTGACCCCAAGCAAGGGGACCTGCCCCCAGGAGAACCGGGATGGGGGGTCCTTAGCCGGAGATCTGAGCCACCCGAAGCACAGGGGACACCCCCCCCCTCCCAGCGCGCCGCCAGTTACCTCATCGCGGCACTGCTTCTGGCACATCTGGCAATACCAACGCAGCTTCTGCAGCCCCTTGGACTTGATGCGGTTGGCGATCGCCTTGGGGCTGAGGAAATCCGACTTCCCCATGACGCCGATCCCGTCCCGATCCCGATTCCGCTCCCGAGCCGGTGCCGCTCCGGATCCCGCCTCCTCCGGAAATGGCGGCGGCGCCCTGGAAGCGGATCCCGGCGGGGCGGCGCAGGCGCGCTGCGGGCGCGCTGACCTTCAGCGGGGCTGTGGTGGAGGCGCCGCCATGTTCGCCCGGGGCGCCGCGGTCGCGCTGGTCCAGCCGCAATGGTATCGGCACGGGCCGGGACGGGCGCTGTGGGGACGGGGGAGCGCGTCCCGATGGCCGGGGCGGCTCTGCGGAGTGAGGGGGGATGGCTTCCTTCGGCCGTGCGGCGCCGGGGGGCGGCGGGGTCGCAGCCCCGGGCGGCCCGTGAGGGGCTGCGGGCTCTGAGGGGTGGCGGCGGAACGGGCACCGGGCGATGAGGGCAGCTGGGTCCCGCAGGGATGGAGGGTCTGTCCTCGGTGGGTGGAAACGCTCGGCCGGGATGGGTGAATGGGACAGGCAAGGGTTAAAGGACAGGTTTGTACATGGCAGGAGACCTTGCTCTGGCCAGGAAATCGTACGGCCTCCTCAGCTTCGTTTTAATAGTCTTTAGAAACTAATTGCATTGTATGAAGCTTTGTTTAAAATGATTGTTTTTATTTCTGTTTGCCCTTCCAATGCCCTCGTTTGCTCCGTGCCATTACCCAAGGCGGTGGATATTGCATTTAGCTTTTCACTGTACTCGGCACTGCTGAGGCGCCGCCTCGAGTCTGGGGCCGCTGCGGGGCCCCTCAGTTCAGGAAGGACATTGAGGTGCTGGAGCGAGTCCGGAGAAGGGCAGTGGAGCTGGGCAGGGATCTGCAGCCCAAGTCCTCTGAAGAATGACCGAGGGAGCTGGGGTAGCTCAGCCTGCAGAAAAGGAGACTCGGGGTGACTTTACCACTCCACAACTCCCTGACAGGAGAGTGCAGTCAGGTGGGAGTTGGCCTCTTCTGCCAGGAGCCAGCGGCGGGACACGAGGACATAGGTTTATGTTGTACATTAGGAGCAATTTCCTCACAGAAAGCGTGATTAGGCATTGGAATGGGCTGCCCAGGGAGGTGGTGGAGTCACCGTCCCTGGAGGTGTCTAAAGAAAGATTGGATGTGGCACTCAGTGCCGTGGTTTAGTTGATAAGGTGGTGTTTGGCCATAGGTTGGACTTGATGATCTCAGAGGTCTTAGATGAGGGAAGGATGAAGGTGTGCCTACAGGCCACAGGTCAGCGTGGCTTGTCTCTGCCAGAGATGTTTTTTAAGAAACAGGAAATCTTTGAATTTTCATCACTCTGAAAGGGATTTGCCCTTGGCAGGTGTTGGTTTGCTGGAGAGATAGTGAATTATCCTAATTTCTCCTGCATTTCTTTTCAGGGGCCAAGTCAGGAATATGGCAACGCTAAAAGACAGTAAGTAAAGGTTTTGTCTGATCTTGAGAGATGAAAAATGTTGCAGGAAAGCCATATGTTAAAATATAATTCTGTTTAGTCTCTGTTGGGTAAAATTATTCTGATACATAGCAATGATATATAGGCCTGCAGTGCTAATTACATTAAACAAATGTCCTTCAGAAAAGGAATTGCTTGAAGTGGTTTTGGCAGTAATTCAGGTGTCTTTTTATAGTTATACTCAAATATATTTTTAAAATATTTTTTATTCATATGTTCTAAACCAGATTTCTGCTCACATCTAAGAATTAACTTAATTTCTCCTGTGTTTATTTCCTTGTGTTTTGATGCAGCATTTGGGGGAAAAAGGATTGACTGAATGGTTTTAGTGTGATAATGCTTCCTTAAGCCGTTCCTCATAGCTCTTATATAGGGATATTGCCTAGGAACTGTGCTTGTCTGTGGTTTTTGGTTTATGTTTTGGTTTCTTTTTCCATTAGTGTTTTTATAAATGTCATTTTACCACAGTTTAAACAGAGGAGGAATTTTTTTCTGTCTTCACACTATGGGGATATTTTTGTTTCTTTCCTCTGTCATCTGTAAAGATGACATTATACCTCAGTTGTCGAATTTGCAGAAACAGGTAGAAGTGAAAGCAAAGAGAATAGTAAATAGACTTCATGTTAGGATAAATATTAAATGACTGTAGTGTCTGAAGGAAATAATATCTCTGTTGTAAAGATGAATTTGCGTTAGCCATGTTCTTACTCTTATTGTAAACACTGAGACCCTTTTTGAGGTTTATTTGTGTGCTGTTTGTTTATTTCTTCTTCTTTGAAAAACATGGCAAAATATTTTTGTATGGCTCTTACTGGCATTTTGTTGTTTGGGTTTGGTCATTATGCCCAGTACCGTCCATGACCTTCAACTCTTAACCTTGCAGTCACCAGGCGTTTGAAGTCCATCAAGAACATCCAGAAGATCACCAAGTCCATGAAGATGGTTTCTGCAGCCAAATATGCAAGAGCTGAGAGGGAGCTGAAGCCTGCGAGAGTCTATGGAACAGGAGCTCTGTGTGAGAGAAAGTTCTTGCACTTAGTCATGGGGGAGCAGAAGAGGAGGTTTTCATAGTGGTGATAAAATGCTAAGGCTTTTTAACCTTCCAGTAGTCTGTTTCCAAAAGAATTTCCATAGTGAACTTCTCTGAGTGACATCTGATCAGAGTTGTGAATTGTTTATTGCTCACATCTGCTCTGACCATGTGCAAACTTGGAACAATTGCAAAGGAGATAAAATTAATCTGGCTGAGATTTGGAGCCCTTTTATAAGTGGTTTTAGTTAGAATAATTCAGAGCACTTTTTATGACTTACTTTCTTTTTTTGGCACCCTTGAAAAATGTAATTTTTTTTTTTTCCAGCTCTTTATGAGAAAGCAGAAATAAAGGCACCTGAGGACAAGAAGAAGCATCTCCTTATTGGTGTGTCCTCTGACCGAGGCTTGTGTGGTGCTATCCATACATCCATTGCTAAAACCTTGAAGAACGAAATTACCAACCTCTCAAATGCAGGGAAAGAGGTTATGGTGGTTGGAGTAGGTGACAAGATCAGAGGCCTGCTTCAAAGGTAAATAGGATGAGGCCCAAAACTCACGCTGCAAAAGAGTTTAGTTTGGAGTTTTGTTTGTTTTCTGTGGTAGAAATTTCAAGGCTGTTTAGAAGATTGTTTGACTATTGTCTATTGATTCCTTCATTGATTGTCTATTGATTCCTTCATTGACAGGAAATTGCATTTAAGGGAACTGTGCTAAATTCAAGTTCCTGTAAAAAAAAAATCTGCAAATATTCTAAAAGTGGTTTTGGTAATCTCACAATTTGGGAAACTGCTGCACAGCACTATTATTTTCTTGAAATAAAAGTCTGAAAGCTGGCAACTGGTGCTGTTACACATGTGTGTATTGTGAAGCTATCATAATTTAACTAAAGGCAAAGTTTCTTTCTGACCCTAATTCAATAAAATGTTTAGTTCTGAACACTCTTTCCAGTCAGTTACTTCTAGTGAATCAGTCTTGCTGCCTTTTTTTGTACTTTAGCACATCCACTTGGTTCTAACACAGGTTTGTTTTTTTTTCTGCAGAACACACAGCAACTATTTCCTGCTGACATTCAAAGAAGTGGGACGGAGACCTCCAAGCTTTGGAGATGCTTCAGTCATTGCTTTAGAGCTGTTAAACTCTGGGTTTGAATTTGATGAAGGCTCTGTCATCTACAATCGGTTCAGGTAAGGTTGAACTGAAACTTCACTGGAAAAATACTTGGCAGAATGCTTCAAAGAGCATATTGCCCTGATAAAGTTATATGAGAACTGGCTGTGATTTGGCATGTTCACTTGTTGATTTTATTGTGTGTGAAGGACTGGGCTGTTTTTTCTAGTAGCTGTGGTTGGAACTCCCTTTTGACTTGTGTATATATATATAGTGAATGCTGTTATATTTGCAATCAGCACATCATTATTTTCAGGTGATATCCAAGATCTTTTCATCAGGATTATCACAAAACTTGGTGGCATGGGAAATCCAGAAGTTGTCTATTGTAATTTGAACCATTCAGTTTAGAGTTAGTTGAACTGGACAGTCTATTTTGCTCTTTTTTTACAGGTCTGTCATCTCTTACAAGACCGATGAGAAACCAATCTTTTCCTTTGAAACTGTGGCTAGTTCTGGTAAGTAGGGAGCTAGAAACCACCAGTTACATGCAGTGATAAATCACAAGAAAAGTACTCTGAAAAAGGGAATATGGTATTAAAACTTATTATTATGACACTTGTATCATAAATTTAACAGATGGTTTTATCTTGGCCAAGGTCAGTCCAAGGCTGGCTTACAAAGGTACTGTGGGACAAGGAGGTTAAAAGGAAACGTGATATAAATCTGGTTTGAGATTCTGTCTCAAGCAAGAATTGTGTGTACGTCAACTCTGTCAGTTCCAAAATTTTCAGCACTGAACAGCCTGAGTAGTGACTTCACTGCTCACTAAAAATACCCCAGAATGTTTCTGCAGCATTGTTTGAAAAGATTAATCATACTGAGGCAATAATGTGTTTTCCTTTGGCCTGACTTTCCTATTATTAAATTGAATTAAAACACATAAAATAGTTAACAGAATTATAACTAGCATAGAGATTCTGAAGGTGCACATCGTATGTGCAGGAAGTTCCTCTGTGCTGCCTTAAGTATTGAAACAGCCCAGCCAAGTAATCTTCTCCATGTCACTGTGTGTCGCTCTATTAAGGAACGGCTGGGAAGAGACAACACAGACTGTCATGGAGTCAGAACAGGAGAATTCCCTAGTTTATTGCTTCAGCCTTGTTTTATAGACTGGTTCGTGGAAAGTACAGAAAGGAAACTCTTATTGGTTAGTAAACTGCTACATCACCATCATTGGTCAGTGGTGAACAACACCCTCTGACTTTCTCTTGCAAAGAAAACACGGGACAGACAAACAGCACCTGGCACGGCTGTTTTCTGTCTCTGAGGATTGTTTTCAAATCCTCCCATGAATTTCTCAGGCTAGCTCTCAGGCAGGACTGAGAAGCTATGCGGCCTGCAGTTTCTGCAGGCTCCCTGCAGCTTGCTCCAGAGCTAGCATCCACAACTGTGTTTTCCTGGAAGTAATAAATCTTGGATGTCTCTAAGCCTGCTCTTCCGTGTTTTGCAGAGAGCCTAAGTATCTATGATGATATTGATGCTGATGTGCTGAGAAATTACCAGGAGTTCACACTAGCAAACATTCTGTACTACTCCCTGAAAGAGTCCACCACCAGTGAGCAGAGTGCCAGAATGACTGCCATGGACAATGCCAGCAAGAATGCTTGTAAGCTACTCCCTGGGTTTTCCAGGACTTCAGTTGTTCAGCAGGAAAGTGCTGACCTCCCTTTGTGTAATTCTTGGCTTCAGAAGTCATCTATTTCTTATCTTAATTCCACTTTGAGTCATTTTTTTGAGCCAGTTCAACTGAGATTCTGTTTCAAATGTGAATGGTATTTAGTCCCTAGGACGAGGGATTGCTGTCAAGAAACGAGCCTCGGACTGGAACTGAAATAACAGATTATTTAAAAGACATATGAAATACTAAACTAATCTTGTAATGGCTAAATATTTTCTATGCTCCTCTCATGTGGCTGCTCTGAGGATTTCCTGAATTTTCATAAATCTGTACCAACCCATGCACCAAATAGAATTAGTGCAGCACAATTTAAACGTGGGGAAGCTTAAACAATAGTTAAATACTACCTGTCATGGAGCAAGTAGAGAATATATGAGTATTCCTTGGCAGGATCCTGGTGATTGTGTGAAGCTGATGTGATGTACAGTTGGGCTGCCTGGAATGGTAGGCATGGCTCTGATGACCAGCTTGAGAGAAAGAGGTGATAATTTCTGTGTTTCAAAATAATTGAAAAAAAAAAAAACCCAGAAAAATCTGTCTCCTTTTGCCACAACTTGAAAAAAATAATAATAATAATGTAGTTAATTGACAGTGAAATCTGATTTCAAAGCAAATGATGTGTGCTTGTGTTATGTTACAATAAGCTATGTCATACCTGTTTACAAGTCTGCCAGCTGTTCTGCAGATGTTTAACTGACAAGCTGAATTCTCAGGTTTCTAGATTGTTTCCTGGTAATATTACCTGTAGGGAAAAAACGTCAGGTGCGCCAAGGCTCTTGATATTTGCAGTGGTATTGTTGGATATTTGCAGATATTTACTTGGCTATTCTGCCCATACACCTTCTCTTTATCTGCATTTATTCACTCATTCTGTGTTAAAACTCCAATCTTGCCTTTTTCCAGCCGAGATGATTGACAAGCTGACCTTGACGTTCAACCGCACCCGTCAAGCCGTCATCACCAAGGAGCTTATTGAGATCATCTCTGGTGCTGCTGCTCTGTGAGTATTTGTAGGAACATGCAGTCAGAGCTGTTGCAGTCAGTGCTGTTTTTTTGCCAGGGTAATGGGCAAGGTTTGGGATTGTAGGCCCTAAAACCAGAGTGAAGGCAGTCCCTGGCATGGCTCCCAAGCTTTTCAGCTTGCGCAGTTCTACTAACCAGAGCGAAGTTTGGCAGTTTTTTCTGAGCAGATACAGTTTAAAAGTTGGTAAAATAGATCTTCAGCCTCACCACACATCCTTGCCTGGAGAGGCGAGGGTTTTCCTCCTTTCTGGCCTTTGGTGGATTTCCCCCCTTGTCCCTTTTACCTGGATGTTTCCTACCTTGCTTTATCAAGTAGCCCAGTAGTGTTGAGTGGGGGAATGTCATGACTGAAATGCTTTTAGATAAATGATGTGTTCAGAAGCTGAGAGGTTGGGGATGGGCTTGCAAGGAGGGTATTTCCAGAATCTGTTGTTACAGAATATGTATTTTACTTGAAGTTCAGTATTTTGCTTGTTTGCCTGAGCCTGAGGTTTTGTGCAGGTGTGTGCTGCAGGTTACAAATGTGGGGGCTTAGACCACAATTTGTAACTGCATGTAGCTCATGTGTATTACTGTAACAGTTAAAAATTTGTGCTCTGTATGGAAATACATGTGTTCATATCCTGTGTATTTACAGAATGCCTGGAATATGTACTTTATACTATTTCGGTGCTGTATTGTGCTCCTCACAATACATTTGTGGTCATAAATCCATTCAGAGTTTTGCCTGAATTTGCATGAGTTGCTTCCTAACCTGCTTGTTTTGTTTTTTCTCATAATACCATAACCAGGGATTAATCGGGAAAAGCGGTTCAGCCGTATCCAAGAGGTAAAGTTATCTCATAGAAACTGGATTGTGTTTTAAAATGAATTAACACAGAAAATATAAAGTCAGATGAGAAAGTCAAAATTGAGTGGTCTTGGTCAGACAGAAATTTTTCTTAAAGAGCTGTTAAATTGGACATTTCTAGTTTGAATCTGTCTAGACAAAGAATTCTTAATTTTCAGTAATTTTAAGGAAAGTATGTCCATGGGAGCATAATCCTATATGAGTTATAATTTTCTGTGGGTTTTTTTTTCTCTATTACTAGATTAATTCACAATTACTGTTTGAATTTTTGCATAGTGGCCTGACTGAATATGATTACTTAAAAATGTCTGTATGTAAGACATACCTAAAGAGGTTTCTGTATTAAAATGAACATATTCAAAATCTAAAATGTAAGGAAAATTTTGAAATTTAAAATGTAAGAAAAAAATAGATTTGATGAATAGTTTGGGGGAGGGTAAGGAATATTAATGAAGTGTTCAAATTAGGGAAGATAACAGTTTAAAAGAAATACATAAACAGATGAGAGGGTTTTAATTTGTTTCAATTTTCCTTACAGGTGAAGAGGAGCTCTTCTGAGCATATGTGGTTTAGCCTGCCTGTGTCTGTGTTAACAAGACTGGTCTGTTATCTTGTGAAGAAGTGGAAAAGCCCCAGAAATCTGTAAATTCTTACAATAAACCACCTCCATGAAACAGATCCTTTTGGTTGTCTGTGGAGAAAATGCTCTTGGAGTCTAAATATCTGGATTGGGCTTGGGTGTGCTTTGAAACTTTATTTTTTAAAAGTCTGTGTGCTACATTTTCAATTTATTTTCCATATGAAACATGTAAGTGAATGCTTCTTTTGAAGAGTGGAAGAGATTTTTTTGTTTCATCCAGATTTTGAAAGTGACCTACTTTGACAGATACTGTGGGCTGAAGGAGACTGGAATAACCTCTGCATCACAGAGCTAGAATATCTACCCAGCAATTGAGAGGTGGGGACATCAGAGTCGAGATCAGAAGCCAATTTTATTGAGTATACAAGGCATTTATATAGGGTTTTACTTATATGGCACTTATAGAGGGTTCTTTTTTTGGTAACAATTTCCACTGCTTACACATTTTTCATGACATCACCTGGTAACATTATCACAAAGTTTCACAACTTGTTTCTTGATCACTTATTGCCCAGGGACCACTTACCTGTGTCTCTCTCCCGCAGTTTTTGCTCGATCAGGCCTAAGCTATTAAGCTCCTTTATCAGTTCTGTTATATTCTCTGTTTTATTCCCCATAAACACTGATCTCTCATATTTGAATTTTGTATTGCTACTGTTAACAGCTTTTGAATTTTTAAAATTAACTGATGTGATTAGGTGAGTCACTACAGAGCTTATTTAGAATGCAGTTTATAGCATGATCAATATGTGTATAGAAATGTAAATGTCAGAGGGCTGGGGCAGCTCTACTGTGGAGACACCCTGAGTTTTCTTCAGCCTGGAGAATAGAAGGTTCGAGAGAGACCTTTCAGCATCTGAAGAGGCTCCAGGGGAGCAGGAAAGGGACTTCGGGTAAGGGCATGGAGCAACAGGACAAGGGACTGTGGCTTTGAAGTGATGGAGGGCAGGGATAGTTTGGATATTGGGGAGAAATTCTTTACTGTGAAGGGGCTGAGGCCCTGGCACAAGTTGTCCAGAGCTCATCCTGGTGCCAGTATGGAGCCCTGAGGGACACCACCCTCAGGACCTTGAGCTGTTGACCAAACCAGGAGCTTCAGGACTTGGTTCTGGATCCAGGTCCTGCTCTTCAGGCTGCAGATGTGAGATGTGACTGTGATACAACAGACTACTCATAAACCAAAGTGCTAATTTCTGAACTAATTAGGTTTTAATACTATTCTATTCTATTATTTACCTTTCTGTCCTCCATGCTCTGATAGTTACAGGTGACCACTGAGTTACAGTTTAGCTCTTGTGTATCTCCACAGCCACCACTGAGTAAAAACTCTGCTGCTCCTCCTTGTGCCTCCTACAGCACTCAGTTACTGTAATTTTTGTTACTGGATCCTTTTTGCCACAGTAGTTCAATCCTCTCCCTGCTTGTTTTTTTTTGTTTTTTTTTCCCCAATTAATGAACTTGCCCAGAAATACTTTCTCCTCGTTGCTGCAAATTTGGTGTTCCATCCAGCTGGAAAGTTAAAAAAGAGAAAAATAACCTTCCTGGGCAGCCTGTTCCAGTGCTCTGGCACCCTCAGTGTAAGCATGTTCTTCCTCATGATGAGGTGAAACTTCTTGTGATCTGGTTTTGTTTATGGCCATTGCTCTTTATCCTGTCACTGGACATGACTTGGAAGAATCTGGCACCATCCTCTTGACAGCTGTCTCTGAGATATACTGAGATAATTATTTAGAGGTAGAGAGTTTATTTATAGAGATTATAGAATCCCAGGATAGTTTGGGTTAGAGGGGGCCTTAAAGATCATCTTGTACCCGCTGCCATGGACAGACACACTTTTCACTATCCCAGGGTGCTAAGAGCCCCATCCAACCTGACTTTGAATACCACCACGAGTGGGCCATCACAGCTTCTCTGGGCATCCTGTGGCAGTGTTTCATCACCCTCACAGTGCAGAATTTCTTCCCCACATCCCATCTAACACTACTCTCAGTTTGAAGCCGTTCCGCCTCGTCCTGTCGCTATCTGCCCTTGTAAACAGTCTTGTTACATCCTTCCTGTAAGCTCCCTTCAGGCGGTGGGAGACATTTAGCGAAGCTGGGGTACTGATCCTGATGTATTTACACGACGCCGACCCCGCCGTGTCCCCTCCGCGCTGCGGGACGCGGCACTGAGGGCTCCGGGCGGGTTCCCGCGCTCCGCGCCCCGCCCCGCTCGATGCGCTCGGCGCTGGAGCGGCGCTGCCTGCCGGGGGCGGGGCGGCGCCAAGATGGCGGCAGCGATGGCGGCGGTGGCGGGCGGTGCGTGAGAGCTCCCGCGGCCCCCCGGCCCCGGCGGGATGTGCGAGACCTACTCCCGCTGGCTGCTGCGGGTGTCGGTGGCGCAGATCTGCCAGGCCCTGGGCTGGGACTCGGTGCAGGTCTCGGCCTGCGACCTCCTCACCGACGTGCTGCAGCGGTACCTGCAGGGGCTGGGCCGGGGCTGCCACCGCTACTGCGAGCTCTGTGAGTGCGGGCTGGGGCCGGGCCGGGGGGATGCGGCTGGACACGGTCTCCGGAGGCCACTGTGAGTGGCCCTGCTTGAGCAGGGTCCGGACTGAGTGAGCTCCGTGAGCCCTGCCAGTCTCGGCCATCCCGCCAAGGAAACGGCGCTGGGCAGTGCTGGAGCAGGGCAGGAGCACGGGGAGGTGGGATTTGGGCAGAGGGGCACGAGGAAATGGTTTGGGGCAGTGCTGGGGTCTGGGGGGCAGGACAGGAGGGCACAGAGAGGTGGGTTTTGGGCAGGGGTCTGGGGGACAGGGCAGGGGGGTACAGGGAGGTGGGTTTGGGTAGCACAGGGGACCCTGAGTGGGGATCTGTGGGGAAAGGCTGTGGGGTATCTTTATGGAGGTGTGGGGAGAGCAGCTGGAAGCTGCTGCCTGTCAGGTAGTGCCAGGAGCTGAGGGTGCTTGGCAGGGCAGGGTCACGGAGCTGTGGTCATTTGGGCAGGGCAGAAGAGTGCAGGGAGGTGGGATTTGAGCAGTGCTGGGGTCTTTGGGTCAGTGAGCATGAGATGTGGGTTTGGGGAAGATCAGCCCATGTGCTGGGAGCTGTGGGGAAGGGGAGCCAGGCTGTGCAGTGGTGCACAGGACTGAGAGGACGGGGAGGGAAGCCGTGGGGCAGTGCTGGGTCAAGGGGGTCCTGGTGCCAGGGAGAACTGTGGGGCAGTGGGTCTGGCTGTGGGTGAGGAGTTGGGGCTGTGGGGCTGGAGTTGGAGAACAGGAGGCTCTGTGGCAGTGGGTCCGGGGTGTGGGGACATGGGGGTGCTGTCCCACTCTCTCTGGCTGCGGTGAGCAGTGTGCTGGAGAGGGAGAGACACGAGTACAGGAGGGGGAGAGGGCACTGTTGGCCCCATTGCTGGGATGTTCTGAATCTGGGAGCGGGATGAACTGGAGGGAGAAGGGGCAGCCAGCCCCTTTTACTGGTGGGATGTGTACATGGAGGATGTGGTGCTGTGTTGTCGTGGCTCATTTTTGGGCCACCTTTTGTGCCCTGGAGTCAGTGCTGAGGGGGCTGTGGGGGCCCAGTGCAGGTGGGGGGGTGTGTGTGGGGTTCACTGTTCTGTCACAAGGGGAAGTGCTGAGGATGAAGGGTGCAAGGCTTGGACTCCCTCCTGCATGGGGAGGGAGTAGTGTGCCTGGAGGTCCTGTTGCTGGGGTGCTCTGGGAATGTTTATGTGGAGAGGGGAAGCAGTGGTACTGTGGGGCTGGGAACATGTGTATGGGGAATGTAGGAAGGCAGGGATGCACTAACACTAACATGTTTTTGGGGGGAAGTGGAGCTGTAGTGCACAGAATGTGGGAGTGTGGCAGGGCTGCACATGGGAACTGTGGAGTGCAGAAGGGGTGGGTTGGGGCTGCGGATAATTTAGTGCACTTGCATGAGGTATAAGTGTCCTCATGTGGATGCAGAGGAAGAGGTTTCGCTGGATATGTGGGGGACTGGAGTTAGCCAACACTGGCATTGAAGCGGTACAGAAGGAGCTGAAGGTGATGGTGAGGTGCAGGATGCCCAGGGCCTCACTGTATTAGGGGTGAGGTGGGGCTGGGGTGGGAGAATGGAAGGGATGAGTTTACAGCAAATAGGAGAAGAGAAGGAAGAGAGGCCTGGGAATCAGTGCCAAGGACTGCTGTCTGGGTCACACACGAGTGTGGAATGTGGGTGTTGATGTCAGAAGTGAGCACCACTGCTGGGTCTGGGTCTACAGTAGAGGATGCAGTTGCGTGTCCTTGTGAGTGGGGTGGAGGTACTGAGGGGTTGGATGTCCTGCTGGTACCTGCAGAACGTGGGGTTTTGGAGGATGGGATGTCCAGTTGCTTGCTTGGTCAGTAATGCTGCCAGTGGGGCTGAGAGGGTGGTAAGGGATGTGCTGGGTCTGGGAATGTCAGCAAAGGAGGCTGATGGGTTGGGAAGGGGTGGGGAGGTGACAATCTCTGGGGAGAGGGAGGCTGTCAGGATCACTGCCAGGTCTAAACACAGGAAATATGGGGAATGCGGAGCAAGGCTCAGGCTCTCAGTGTGGTTAGAGGGTCATGAGTCTGTGTGTGTGGAGGCCTTTGCTGCCCTACATGTGGGGCAGGGAGGGTGTCATGTGGCAGAGATTTGTGTGCATAGATGGGGCTGCCAGTGCTCCTGCTGGATCTGTGAGTAGTAGGAAGGAATTGAAGGGGGATCTCCATAGTGGAGGGACTTGGGGGAGCATGGAGAGGTGGATATAGGCTGTATGCCTGGAAAAGCAGGGCTGCTTATGCCTTCTGTGCCAAGAGTCACATGTTCCCCCTTCCTTTGGCATGCTGAAGAGCTGTGGCATTGTGGGCAGCTGCTGCTCCATGTGTCCTGTACTTGTGGAGGGGAAAGTCCTGGAGAACCCCTGGGGCAGGGGTCAGCTGGGTCTGGCAGGGGCTTGAGCTGGGATGGATAACTGATTGCCTGAAGTGCTGGTGGATTTGGGGGCTGCTGTAGCCAACACCAGTTCAGAGAATGTGCTTAGGCCTGCAGGAGATTACTGGAGAGGTAACAGGGATCGCAGCCCTGAAATGCATCACCGGGAATGTTTGCCAGTGCTGTCCAAGCTGTGGGAATTGTGCTAATGAGGTGTCACAGCCACAGGTGAGAGGAATATCGGAGACATGCTGCTGTCAGCTGGTGGTGGATTGGATGCAGCATCAAGATCCAAGGAACTATGAGGTCTGAGTGTGTTGGATTTCTCTGCAGGGGTGAATTTGGACAGTGTGCGGAGCTGGGAGGTGCAGTGTGAGTGGCTTGGTCAGGAGAGGAGCAACCACAGCCTGAAAGTGCTGTTGCTGGAGGTTGTGTCCCTTCTCTGAAGAAGGGAATTTCTCCCTGCTGCAGGGGTCCCCCATGCAGCAAAGTGATGAGCTGAATGATGGTCCTGGCTCTGCTTCATCATTTCAGGAATAATTGAGATCAAGTCTGACAGTGCCAGTGTAACCAAGCTTAGGAATGACTGTATGCTGCAAACTGGATTTCTCAGGTTGTACAGGTTTACTTGTACAACTTTCCCCAAATTTGAGAGCAAGTTAGTCTAGAAATGGGACTGTGCAATATTAACCCATATATCCCAGCAGTACAAGTGCAGCTGTGAAGTTTGTATTCCAATCCACACAGAAACTATCTTTAAAGCAATTAAAGGAGACAACATAGAGGGTTTAGGAGGATGGAGTGATGAGGTGAAAAAGAAGCTCATCTAGGTTTGGTCAGAGCTGTTCTTTCATAGGGTTATTACAAATTTTGAGGAAGATGCTTCTGCTGCAGTGTTTTTAAGACTGGGAGGAAAAGACATAGAGATGATGCAAATAATTTTTTTGGTGCTGAGGACTGGAGGTTTGTAGAGCTCAGATACACCTTTCTTGCTTTGGGTTTGCTTACTGAAAGTGGGAAAGGCATTTTTTGCCTCTATGAGTGGGGAAGGAAGTACCACAAGTATCAATCTTTGGTGGTTTTAGATTTGTTTGTTTGTTTGTTTATCTTTGAGGAGAAGGGGAATATGCTCTGTTTGTGCCAGTGATGTGGTATTTTTTGTATCACCTCTCTTAAAACGATGCCTGTATTTCTTTCTTTAAAAAGGTTTGTAAAACGACATCTTAATATTGAGCTGACATCTCCCTGCGATTTCAGAATTGTTTCCTTTTGCTCCTAAAATAAGTTACTGTACAAACCCAGCTCTGGATGAATGAGCTGAATTCTGCCATGGTTTTGCATAAGTAGAATTAATTAAATTCCAATTGTAGCATCTTCATTGTCAGGGCGTTATCTCGGAGTCAAACCAGTGGGGTTTGAGTTAGCAGGGCTGTCAGCTGAGGGACATAATCTTTGTGTTCCAAACTGAATGGATTTACTCTGACGTAGTTGAGACACCGTGGTATTGCTGTGAAAAGCCTGTCATCGCTGCTCACATGTTCTCTCACTTGCAGAAGAAAATTATGGCTCTCCCAGCTGGGTTAGATCTTTGTTCCAGCTGTTACATCCCATTAGGAGAGCTACATTCAAGATTTTCATTACTTTTCTGCTGTTGTTTCTTTGCATTTACAGTAGCTGTAGTTGATGGGAGCTTCTGTGGCTGCAAAGAGAAGGCAAAAGGATTTGCAAAGCGGTTTTGAGATGTGTTTGATGCCGTGAAATGCTTCTGAATGCTGTGTTGGGGGTGGAGGAGAGGATGAACTTACAGGGAGAAAATCAGGGTTTTCCTCTTAAAATACACCATATTATGCTGCTCAAATTTGTGGAAAGCTTGTCAAAGGAGCTCTATTCAGTATGCTGTGTGCTGTTTTGTCCTAAAATTGAAATTAAATATTTGAAAACCAGTGTTGGAGTATGTAATTAAGGTATCAGGCTACAAAACAAACGGATGTAGAGTGGTTTCTGAGAGCAGAGTTCTGCATTGTTGTTGTTGGTTTTAAGGAGAGGTGAAAAGGGAAAAGCTCCCTGTTAGGTGCCACTTTGTTTTGCACTCCTATTTCAGGTGCTTTGATAGAGGGGTGGCAGAGCTGGTGCTTTGATTTACCTGCTCTGGAATGATATAGGTTGGATTTTTTTTACTGGGGAGCTGTCCATGAGGGCAGATCAGAATCTGCTTTGTTTGCCATGAATTTAGCTAATGTAGCTTGGCTGTGGGGTGGTGGGTTATAGACATGCAGAATATGTCATGTTTTACCTCTTAACTTAACACATCCATTAAGGCAGTTCAGTTTCCAGTCTATTTATGTGAGTGGTGCAGTTCATGGGAAGGATGAGGAGGGGACTTGTCATTCACACCCCCCTGAAGTATTTTTTTCTGTTACATTGCTCTAAAAAACAGTCAGGTAGAAGCTACTTTATCACTGAGGGCACCGGGACATATTTCATCAGGACAAATTTAGATTATCTGCTAGTACAACTAGAAGTGTAATAAGCTGGATAATGAACTTCTTGAATTTAGAGGTGGATTTTCCTCTGCTTTCTTTCAGTTTTCAGTCTTGAGCTTATGCTTGGATATACTGTGATTTATTTTTTTTCCCCCCCCTGAAATTTGCTAACAGTTAGGAAATAAAGTTTAAAAGTTTGTCTTTAGTTTCATATTGTTTCACTACTTTTTTTGAAGATTATTTTTATGCAAACATAGAATTGTAGAATATCTCAAGTTGGAAGGCATCCACATGGATCATTGAGTCCAAGTCCCTGTTCCTTGCAGGACTACATACTAATTATATATACATATAAAAATATTAATGACCATACTGAAATTGGTATTATTAATGCACCTGCATTTTTGTTAAAAGGCAGGTTCTGATCTGGTGAACACGGTATTATAACTGGAAGGAAAAATTGCCGATATTGCAAAATGTTTTCCAAGGCAGAACTGGCTCCAAAGCTGCTCCAATGTCTCCACAGTCTCTCCTTTAACCTTCATTATAGCAAAGGGAGAATGCAAACAGCAGACCAATATTTTCACTGATAATTACCACAGAGGAGAGAATTCACCTGGCATCAGCCAATCTTTTCTTTCTTTGTAATGTTAAATTTACCTCATGTGTTGTCTTTGTTTTTTTTTTCTTTTTAGTTACTTCATTCTTACCACTCTACAGTAATAATCTGTATTAAAGGATTAGATTTTGATGATCAGTTTAAGTGAGCCGATTCCTGCTGCTGGTCCTTGAATGACTTTGTAACAAGGATCTATCCTGGGCCTGTAACATTCATTATAAGTCTACATTTTATGTCCTCATAACCTTAAGTGTTGATGTTTTTAAGCTAATTAACTTCTTACTGGCTAATAATGTAAAGAAGGACAGTGTGTTTTTTTGCTTGACATTTCTGAAGTTACTGGGAGAAATAGCAGACTCTGAGCACCAATAGCAAGAAGATGCTTTTGCCTGACTGGTAACTACATTAATAGGACCCCTTTTTCCCCACTTAAGATGCCTTAAGTAAGGCATCTATACTTATTAAATAACCTATTGTTCATGCTTATGACTTTGCTGGGTGGAAGCTATGTTGTCTCCTTGAAACACTTATCCTGGAGTAACTTTGTGTGACGTGCTGGAGCACAGGGAATCTGTGATAGAGCCTGTAATTAAAATACCAAGGAGCTACACCTAATAATTTGCTGGTTAAAATAAAATCTGAAAAAAAAAATAAAATAAAAAAAATCTCTTTTACAGCAGCCATGAGGGGGAATGCTGAGCTATTTATAACATGTGTACATGTAGCATTGGTGGTGACTCATTAATTTTTCTCAGTATATTTATTACAGAACTGTAGTTACTTCCTTTAAGAAACCTGGCATGAAACTAAAGGCTTTTCTGCTCTGTACTCACTTGCCTGTTAAATTTTCACTCATTCATATGAACTTTGGGCCAGGAAGGAGGAGGTGGTGGGGGAGAGTTTGGCAAAAGGGAATCAGCTGGTCCTGAGACTGAATTTAAGACAAGTAAGACAGTTCCCTAATTCCACACAACTCCCTCACAGTGCCTTTGGATGATATGAGCACTGGCCAGCTTGTTTTCTGGAGGAATTCTTGTAACTTTTGCAAAAATAGCTAGGCTTTAAGAGCTTCTAAGAAATCCTTTTCCCCCCAGCCCAAACCCTTGTTTGTATGAGAGTTTAGTGCTCCATTCTTGTATTTGATTTCGTTTTCCTTGTGGATGGGTTAATTGATCTGCAGGTGATACTGAGCAGTGGGGCTGAGGGCTGGATAACTTTCCACACAAATACTCTGCTCTGCCTGGATTCTCTCTGCCCATCATTTCAGACCAGTACTCTTTTGGGATGCAGTTCCACATGCAGATTCTTCCTCACCTGGTGCTTATTCTCATGCCCAGGGAGACTGAGAATATCGTAGTTGCACGACCATTCCCACAGGTTTCTGGTGGGCTGTTTTGAGACCAAATGGTCTTAATTTAGCTCTGGTGCTGCCACAGCTTTACCACTTTGGGAGCACAGTTCCCATTCTGGGAGATAGTGCAGCTTAAAAGCTTGTGAAAAAGGTATTTTCCTAGTTCACTGTTCATGAGGTAAAGGGATGAGAGTTGTAACTTGCTGGATAAACTATTCCCACCTCCTTACATCTCTTCCCAGCCCTGAACAATGATAGTATTTAAACTGTTGTGGTATAAAGAACAGCAAGAGACTGGAAACCAAATCTCTGAAGTGTCTGTGATCTGGCACTGACTTGCTGTGTGACATTAGATTAATTATTTCACTGGGAGGCTTCAGCATCTGAATTTTTAAACTGAGGATAGCACAGATATGTGAAGCATAATGAGATAAGTTCAGTAGGCACAGATTTAACTTTTTTTCTTGGCATCCTTTACTCACAGAAAGAAGCCTAAGACTAAATGAAACACCAGGAGAGAGTGTATTACATGTTTGTCAGCATTCCCTTTCATGTGTCTGGCTTCTGCTATTTTACTGATTTTTTATTAAGCCAGAGAGTGAAGAGAAATGCTAAACTGTTGAAATAAAAGTGTATAGTTTTAATTTGATTAATAACCTAGAAATACATTTAATGCATTTTTATGCTGTGATAGTTTCCAACTGGTTTGATTTTAAATACAGTTATGAATATAGACCTGATACTTTTTTCAAACACTTTTATCACTGAGGACACTGTCTTGAAAAGAAGGGTTAACTGCTCCATCCTTTCATCCCTCTGACATGTGCAGGTTTAAACATTATTTTTAGTTTTCAATCAAACTTTAAACTTGGCATTGTCTCTTTGGAGGCAAATGTCAAAGCTGTGGGAAAATTGAATCTTCTTTGGGGTTTTTTTGGTCACCTTTTGAACCCACTTTCTAACACACGTAATTGTTTTGTGATACAGTTGTTAAATATTTCCATGCTTCAGTTACACTTAGTAGCTGCTGCTTTTCCAAGTGTTCTTAAAAAGCACTTGTAGAAAGAATTCCTTTTTAGCATTTATCACTTGCTAATCATGTCAGCACACTTTTCTGCAGCTTAAAAAGATCCTGTGCAGATCAAGGAAAAGACCTTTGAAAAGTTTTCCCCAAGTTTTTCTTCTCACCTGTTTGTCAAACTTGTACCTGTTAAATCTTGACACCTTAGAAAATGCTTCAGTGAGTTCATAGGTATCTTCATAGCCTGAAGAGCAACTAGAAGCAACAACACAAAATTTCTTAGTAGTGTCAATTATCTGAATGTAATTTTTAAGCATAAAATACACTTTCCCCCCCCCAAAGAAATATAAGGGTCTCATAACTGCTCTGCAGTGTTGATATCTTCATGTAATTATGTGCATGCAAGTCTGGAGTTTGCAGAGCCAAGTGGTATTGCACTTGTACCAGGTATATTACACAAACACAAACTCTGAGGTGCTTCTCACCCTGCAGAGTTCACATTCCAAATACAGGAGGGTAAAACTGGCAGGCAGTAACTTGGTCTGATCTTCCTTTTAGCTGTGAAAAGAATTAAAACACAAGCGAGACTTGCCCGGAGTCACACAAGAGGCCGGTGTTGGAGAGCTGAGAATCAACCCCATAATCTGAGTATTATCCTTATCTTGACTGCAAGACTTAAGAAGGGAAATTCTAGAACAAAATTCTCATTTTCTAAACGTACCTGCAGGCGTGAGTTGGCTGGGGGTTGGAATTCATGCAGTGATGTGAGAACCAGCTCTCTCAGCTGCCTCAGCTTCAAGATAAACCAAGAAGAGATTAGGTTAAAGGACAAACAAAAGAGCATCCCCCCATTCTCTGGAGCCAGGGCTCCACAATAGCCATTGTGTTCCTTCAATAAACACAGGCTGCTTTTCCATAATTACTTTTTAAAGTAAATCACAGCTTATCATCATATAGGGATGTAATATCTTCATAAGCCAATTCTACAGAATTGTAATAATTCAGTATATCATTTTATTGCATTTAAAATCATGTTTGGGGTTTACAGCATTGTTTTTGGGTTATTGTTGTTATGAAAAGTCGGGAAGAGACTCGAAGTGGTGCCTTGGCTGCCAAAGCCAGGTGCCCAGTTCTCCCTCCGGAGGCCATTTGAGGGATTTTCCTCTGTCAAGCCAGGGAAACTGAGGTACTTGGGCTTCTGCAAGTGTAATTTAAAGCTTTGAGCCAAATTAATTGTATAGCACAAACTGCATCCTCTGTTGGACTATTTGCTTGGAGATCTTATTAAATAAAGATCCTGACTGCCTGGCTAGTGAGGTTTCACTTTACTTTTTATGAAGAAAATAAGATTTTTTCTGTAGAATCAAACTTAAGTTTCACCCCAAAAAATCAGCCCCTGAAGTATAGTATAAAATATTCTGTCCTCATCAGACCACTATTTAATATTCCTCTCTTTTATCCAGGAGTAGCTAACCAGTAGATGAAGTGGCTCATAGTTTATGAAGCCAGTAAATTTCCTCTACAGGTGGAAAGATACTTTGTGAAGGGTTTTTTTTATATCAAGAGGCTTCTTTTTCCTTTTCTCTCTGTAAACTACAGTCAGTTCAAAAAAATGAAATTGTTGCTCTTCTAGGCTGAGAAATAATGTTTGATCTGTTCATACTGATAAAGAACACTTTCTGCATATGGGGTTGTGTGGTGTTAATTGACTGTTGCCAGGTAAAGCTGCCTGTTGTCGCTCCCTCATTTGGGCTTGATTTGCTTCCTGGAGTGCACTTCTTCAGTGGTATGATTTGAAACAAAGTGATGGCTCAAAACAAAACCCTCCTGAAAGTAAGCTGGTGGAGCTGTGGAGTAGTCAATCCATCTCTCTTACTGGTGGTGAGCTGGGGAACTGTAATCTTGAAGTATCTTCAGGTCGAATTTTTTAACCTGTATTTGTATGAAAATATTTTTTAACCTAGATTTGTATGAAAATATTGTTCTGTTGTTTTTTTTTGTTCCAGATGGCCGCACAGATCCAATTTTGGATGACGTAGGCGATGCCTTCAAGCTTATGGGGGTTAACCTGCATGAGCTGGAAGATTACATACACAATATTGAACCTGTCACTTTTGCACATCAAATCCCTTCGTTCCCCGTCAGCAAGAACAATGTCCTCCAGTTCCCCCAGCTGGGAAGTAAGGATGCAGAAGAGAGGAAGGAGTACATCCCTGATTACCTGCCACCTATTGTCTCCTCTCAAGAAGGTGTGAAATCAATCCTTTGCTTTCAGTTTTGGTGTATTTGGGTATTTGTGGGCATCCTCCAGCAGCTCAAGCTGTGCTGCCCTGTGGCAGTGGCACAGGAAGGGCCCATGGGGTGCTACCCAAGCAGGGTTGCAAAACAGGTAGCAGTGCTGTCGCAGGTTTGTTCTCCACCATTCTTACTTTCCTTCCAGATTAACTCGTGCCAAAAATTCACCATGTTACCCCATGTTTCAATAATGCATTCTAAATTTTAAGTTTTGAGATGACAGTAGGAATGAATGCTCTGCATTACCTTTTATGTGTTAGCCTCCCCCTTGTGCCTCCTGCAAGGGCTTCTGTAATTTGGTAAAGGTAGAAGAAAGAAGGCTGGTGAGACACAGCATTTCCTACTCCTGATAGCTGTTTCTCCTTACTTGTGACAAATTTCACCCAAAAACCCAAACCCAACCAAACAGAAAAGCCTCCTTTTCCAATTAAAATGAATTCAGCTTTAAAATATGGAAGAGTATTTTAGAGGCATTGTACTGGCTTTTAATTCTCTTTGCTAACATTGATTAGGGTTTCATCATGCAGCTGCTCCTTCCCTTTCTTGTCCCACAGAGGCAAAGGTTGAGGAAACAGTGAAACCAACTATACAAGTGCTATGAGATGCAAATAACCTGAGAATTTTCACTGTGGCAGTGGAAAAAGCATACTTGTTTTCTCTATTTTTCAGCTATATGAGACTTGATTGCTAATAAGATAAACCTTTAAGAAACATGACCTAGTTTGACTTGCCCTTTGAATAGTGAACAGCACACAACTGTACTTTGTGTGGAAATAAATATATGTAAGGTAGTGGGCATAAAAATCCCAGACAGAAGAACATAATTTTCCAAAACAGCTGCAACCTGCACAAGATACTTGGTTTAGAATTGTGTGGGGACAGAAGGGATATCATGCTCTATTGTGCATATTGCTCTTTTTTAAGAATGAAGGTCTCAAAGTCTGCTTGTTGAAATAGGTCTAAAAACTCTGCCCAGCATAAGGATGAATATAAGCAACATCACCTTGTTGGGCAAAGAAATCCATTGCTGTGCTGGTACAAGTGTGGCATGGGGTAGTATTCCAGTAGTTTAGCAAGCTGTAGGAAGTGTATGTTCAGGCTCTCTTACGTCATGTTCAGCTAAAAATGCAGTTGCTTTGTACTCCAGTTAGAGCAAGTGAAATTGTGGTGAGGAACAGGTGCTGGGTTTGGTGTGTTCTGAACAAATATGCTCATTCCAGTAACAAAGTGAGGATTTACTCATCCTGGTGAGTATTTCTGAGGCTCTGTAGACTTTAATTTTCTGTTTCTTTTAGTTGTGTTTTATAGCTCAGTAGCATTTCTTGCTATTGATAACTATTTTATTATTGTTATAGTAAGAGGTAATTTTTATGTTATTTTATTGATAACTATATTACTATTGAAACACTGAACTGTTTCTTGCCTTAATACAACCCAAGAAGTTGAACTGCTTTCAAAACAGAAATACTTTCTTAAATTAGTAAGGAGATCCTGAAGTGTCACTCTTGTGAAGTTTGTTAAAAAGATTGTTCTAAAAATTTAACAGTGAACTCTCTCAAACCAGGAAGAGGAGAACAAAATATAAATATCAAATGTGTAGACAGCATATATAAAAGAAGAGTACTGAGGAAGAAGACTTTGAGATGTGAATGGGGATTTTAGCTCCCCTGTTCTGGCTACTTGCTTTGGCCTGATTCTTCAGGAGGTAAACAAACACCATTCTGTCAGAGAAATCTGGCATCTTTGAAGTGTAACAAGTTGCCCAGCAGTGTTGCAGTTGTTTTGTTTTTTTTTTCCCTTGGAAAATGATACTCTAAAATATGCAAGAAAAGTCAAATCCAGCGAGGCTCAAAACAGCTGCAGACAAATATCTGAGCATGGGGAGGGAGAGAGGAGAGTTACAGACTCAGCCTGACAATACCCGACATACAAAGAGAGGCTAAAAATTGAAATGGGGACAGTTGTGCTTTTTCTTTTTTTTCCTATATGTAACTTTTTATACTCTTTCTCTTGCAAGTTAGATCCAGGAGTTAGATTTTAGCAGTCCTTATAAATAATGTATGAATCCTTTTAACACCTGAAGCAAGAAGATATTATTTCCAAAGTTGGATGAGAACCAGGAAAACTTCTGATGCCTAAGGGTAGTGTATCAGCGCACATATAGACACACACAACTTGAAAAAATTAATGAAATATTTTTTAAATGGAAATTTAAAGGAAGCATTAAATACAGTTGCTGAACGCAGATTTGTTATAGTTGATTTAAAAAATTTACAGCTGAGGACATTTTAATTTTGAATTTAAGTGTTTTCTGAAAATGGTGTTGATGCTCTGTGGTTCGTTTTTGAAGGGGATGAGGTGCATCACAGAACTGCTGTATATGTTTTGTTCTATGTTATTCCAAGTAATATTTGGAAGAAAAACTTACTTTTGGAGATTAGAGGAATGCATGTTAAAAATACTGAAGAATTGCAGAAGCCGTTTGAATACTTTGCCATATTTTATAGTGTAGGAAAAAAATGAGACTGCTCAGATTGTTCAGTCCCTAATATTTGAGTTGCTTTGAGTAGGCAATAATTAGAAATTGAGAAAGGCTTTGTGCACATTAGGGTGTGCGATGTAAATCCTTCAGTGACTTTAAGGAATCATCAGCAGGACTCCTTATGTCCCATTTTATATTAAAGCCTAGAGCTCAGCTCAGTTATGAATATTTATTTACTGTTAGGGGTCAGAAATTATGAGTGCTGATACATTTTAGCAGTAATGTAGCCACAACTTCTAGTAAGAAAAAACTCTTTTTTCAGTACTGTTAAATTAAAAACCAAACCAAAGCAGTGTTCAGTCTGCGCCACGACCAGTAGGTGTTGCTGCCCTCCTTCCCAAAAGTCCTTTAGTTCTGCACATGTAACCAACTTCTTATTTCCACTTACTCCAGAACTGGTGGTTGTTCAGGTTAGGCAGTGGCTGCCCAGCAGCACAGAGATATCTTGGTTATCACTGCCAGAGAATCCGTAAGAGCAGAAAGCCCTTGCCATGTGAGAGGAGCCGTCTCTTTCATTGTACTCAACAGTAAGAAATTCTGAAAGAGCTCTGAGTGATTCCTGAAGTTGTGGGGGAAAGGGAGGAAGACAAATAAGTTTTCAGGATCTGTAAATTGTGTCAGTCAGAAGTTCTGTGATACAAATTTTGTTCCAAGAAAGCAGAAAATGTTTCCTTGCCTTAAATGTGGAGTGCAAGCAAATGCTTGTGCTGTGAGGATCTGCATATATAATTCTACATATTATAAAACAATCTGACTCAGTATTGCCATGGAAAATGTTGGATTTTTAGCAGTATTTTTACAAAGGACACTGAAGGGATAATTTTATGGCAATGTATCATGATGTTCGCTGTCTGCCTATTTTTAATTACTCTCCTTTTTGTTTTTGAGTTAGTTTAGCACTGTTGTCACTAAAATGTCATGGTAAAGTTGTAAGACAGATTAAAAAAGGAGAAAAAAATAAATTAGTTACAAAACATGATGGTCATGCTTTATTTCTTGTGCTTTAATGCAAGAGAACATACATTTTGCAATAATAAATCAACTTCATAGAATTTGTTGATTGCATTTGAAGCAAAACCGTATGTGCTGAAACTAGGCCAGCTCAGAAAGCCCAGATACTTCTCCACAGCTAATAATAATCACTATTACATTTTGTGATAATGTTGAGAGTCCTAGTGTTGTAAGAACATGTACCATTCTCCATGAATAAAACAAAGAAAAGCGCATTGTAAATCTTCATGTGCCACGGTATCCTTATTTTTAAGCTTCCTGGAATTAATCTCAACCTGTACTTGCTGCCTCTTGTTATAATTTCATTAAAAATAATACTACTACTACTAATAATAATAACAACAACAACAATAATAATTTTTATTTTTTTATATAACCACTTCATGCCAACTGCTCTCTTTTTGTGACTTTTTGAAGTCACAGGCAGTCCATCCCTGCTTCTCTGTCTGTAAAACTGAAGAAAACACATTGGTTTTGTGTGTGCAGTACTGTTCACAGTCTGTGGTATTTACATTAGACACTTACTCCTCTCTTACACTCTAATTGTGCAGGTGCATGGCAGCAGGATATGAGGAAGAAAACGTGGGAGTCTCTTCTCACTAGTTTAGATATTTTGTGGGGAGAAGGGTTGCTTTTAGAGAGTCAGACTTTCTCTGTGATTCCAGCTGCATTTTTTTCTGTCCTCTGCTTCAAACCACTTCACTCCCACTCCTAGAGGTTCAGCTCCTTCTCCTTAAAAATGGTGTGGGAACAAATGTAATTTTTACCAGGCATTAAATTTTGTTGTCTTTCATTCCTGGTAATGTATGCTCAAGCACTGTCATTGTATTTCTGATCATTGAGTCAGGACAAGTTCTTGGCACAGTTTACAAATTCAGATTTATTTGTAGCCTTTTCTGTCAGAGCATTTTATTTCACTGTCAGATCAAAGCATAAAATTGCTGATCTTCTTACAGTCCTGCCTTTTCCCTTCTTTGCTGTTGATGTGATGTTAGGACCTATTACCTACCAAAACCTGATGCTTCCAGCCACCTGGAAGCGTGGAAACCCAGCTGTCAAATTGCAGCTCACCTCAGCACATCTCTAGTTTTTTTAATGCTGTGGTAGCTTCTGCAAATCTCGTTTGAATTGATGAGAATTGGGGGTGCTGGTGAAGCAAGGTGCTAATCAAAAGAACACATTTTTGTGTCTAGGTTCTACCAGTGCTAGAATTGTAATTGTATAAAGCATTAAGCATCAGGGTGATGAAAAGCATTAGTGTCAAGCTCCAGTGGGAAAATAGAGCAGAACTTAAAAATTGTCACTGCCCCGTCAGGCTGGCAGTGCTTTCTGTGGCCATGGTCTAGAATGGAATGTAGCAAATCATGGATCTCAGACCAGAGTGATTTCAGTCTCTGGTTTCTCCAAGGGTTAAACAAAGCCAGTCCCTCTTTGTAAATCAGAATGTGATGGGCTTTTAAAGGGATCCTGGGGATCACTTTGCCATTTTGGTAACACAGGTCTTGCTGTTGTCGTTTTTTGACTTTTCTGCCTTTCCCCAGCTCTAGTTTAACTCCACAGACTAACTCTCCCTCATTCTAGCAGCTGCACCAATGATTCTAAAACAGCAATGATCTTTTCAACAGAGCTTTTCCAGTGTAGTTGGTTAGGAAACCACCACTCCTCGAGAAGCAGGTACTGTGTATTTGAGCAGCCTGAAGAGTTAAAGCCCTGCCAGAGTGTGGAGGTTTTGCTCCTGGCTGCTCGCTGTGCCTGGTTGCTGATACTCACAGGCATCCTTTACCTGTGTGTGCAGTGCACTGAGAGTCTGATTGCTTTTGTGAGGACGGATCCTCACATCTGCAGCAGCCCAGCAAGGAAGGAGCAACAGGAGAAACAGACAAAATGAGAAAAGCAGCCAAGCTTGAGATGCAGCCAGAAGAAAGGCATTGGGAAGGAGCCAATAGGAGAGGCAGGTTTCAAAGGAAAAAAAGGAAAATATGAGACAGGAACAAAAAAAAGTGTACAGAAAATGTGCCTGGTTTAAATCTTGCCATTAGACAGAAAAATAATTTTTCTGGAAGGCGTGCTGATAAAGCTGTAGTTGGGAGGACAACTATATCTCTGCCTTTTCTTAAGGAGTTGTATCATAATCGAAAGCATAATTTCCAGTGAAATCCTGCAAAAAAGGATTTAATGAAGTTTGTGGTTTTTTTTTAATGTGGAGTTAAATAGATTTTCACAGGAGAGCTTCGTTAATTTGCAGCACTTGTAGAAAAAAAAATCAATGTAATAAGTGCCATAGTAAAATTTTATCTGTGGTAGGAACTAAATCACGTAGCTGGGATTTGTAGACTGTGGAGACAGACACATGCACTATTTTTATATTGTCTAGGGGACTAGTACCTAGCTTCTAATAATTCATGTCTTTCGAAAAAAAATAAAACAACTCTTGCTATTTTTTAAGAAACTTAATGGCAGATGGAAGTGGGGAATGGAGGACATGGATTAAAAATGTTTTTATTTAATTGTAGGAGAGGCTTGTGATGAATTTTCATGTTTTTGTTTGTTGGGGTCTTTTACGTGTTTTATCCTTTAAAATAAATAAACCAGGTGGAACCTGGCTATACATGAAGCAAATCAGAAAATAAATTTTATAAAGATACTGCCTCCATTTTTTTACAAGTAATAGCAAGGAGTTAGTAAAACTAACTATAAAAATTCAGCATTGGGAAAATTTATTGGTTTAGCTTCTTAAGCTGTCTAGTTTTATTTGCTGCATATAGCAATTGAAATGAAGCTAATGTGACTTCAAGGGGATAGCATTCTTTTAAAACCTTCTCACAAAGATTTTTCTGTTTTTCAGACCTGTTTAGATAACTTACAAGTTAGTGATTCTTAAGGATTCAAAAATAAAAACTGCAAAACACAGAAGTTGCCTGATAAAAGCCAGCCTTTTGCAGTAAATTATTTACATGG
Source organism: Poecile atricapillus (assembly GCF_030490865.1). Classification (NCBI taxonomy): domain Eukaryota; kingdom Metazoa; phylum Chordata; class Aves; order Passeriformes; family Paridae; genus Poecile; species Poecile atricapillus. The sequence goes on from NC_081288.1 coordinate 4,663,981, forward strand.
AATGGGAATGAAAGTCATGGATCCTTTCACTGCATTGTGATGTGCAAATTGCAATTTTGGTTCGAATAAAACTGGAGGAGAAAATGGGACTTTGTGATAAAAGGATTCTATTGTCTTGTGTATTTTGAACAGAAATGCTGTCATGATTTTAATTTCCTACTGATCCTTTTTCAGCAAAACTTTTGTCACTTGTCTTGACTCGTCACGTCAGATCAGTTTTTTCCCTTTTCTGACAATGTGTGACTTTGTTTAGTGCCTGTGTTGCTTCCTGCACTGTCTACTGCAGCTATGCTCGAGGATTTTATTTCAGCTGGATCATCAGATACCTTTGTGCCTTTGAAAGCATAAGTTTCAAATTAGGTTATTGTCTGATAGCTGGGTGTTAATGTTCTTGGGCCTTTCAAACTTTCTCCAACTGCCCTGAGTATTTTTGGGGACTTGAGGGAAGAGAGCGGGAAATGAAAAGTCTGCCTGATTCTTTAAGCAGGATAAAAGAGAAGCACAACTGGCCTATTTTAAGGGCTGACCATGTAACTTTATTATTACTCAGTGTTTTCATGCAGGAATGTTTCCTATTTTTCTTTAAACAAATGCTTTTCTTTCTTTCTCTGACTTCTGCTACCAAGGATGCTTTAACTTAATGAACATGTTAGTGATTCCTGGCACTTAAAAAACAAATAAAAATCATTTTAGCTACTGGGAGCAAAGCCACAAATTTGATTGCTACCTCCCTGCATGGGAATTTGTGCCAAACTTCTGGAGAAATGTCTCAGTCCAAGCAAACGTTAATTTTGTACTAGGACGTAGAAGTAGAACCTGTCAGTTGAGACCTCATATGTGTGTCTGATTTTGAGACATGTGGCCCTAAGCAATGCCAGCATCCTCCTGCTACTTATTAGCAACTGTGGCATTTACATGGACACAGGGAATGGTTCACACCTGGAATTCAGGAGCTGGCCCTCCAGGTAGTTGTTCCAAATTACACAACTGCTCAGAGAACTGTTACTTGGAGAGTAACTTTTCTCAGTTTAACACCTCTGAAGCGTCTGAAATGTTTCTTAACCTCCTGTGAAAAACATCCATGCTGGGAGCTGTTTGGGAATAGATACTGCTTGGTGTTTTGTGCACATTTTCAAGCGTAGCTGAGCCTAACCTTGATCTCAGCATCAGAAAAAAAAGTTGTCTAGACAAAGATCATGAGTGGATTACGGGACCCTGTATCTCTCTTGCATTAATCAGGGGAATGACTCATTATAAACTTCTGTGTGTGGTACAGTCCAGGCTAAGATTAAGAAATTCTGCCTTCTGATTTTTAAAATTATGACTAAGAAAGCTCATTTGAATTATTTGTCTTTTGCCACACACAGATAAGCCCTTTAACTTTACCATACAGCTCTTGACTTCAGTGTCTTCTTAGAATTAGGGTTGAAACGGACCTTAGAGATCATCTTCTTCCAGTCTTCACCTTTGATACACGCTCCTGTTTTCTCCAGCTCCCAGCTAAAGAGAGTGCTAGTGACTGGGTAAGTCATTAGGAAGGGATAACCCATTTTTGTGTGTAGCCAACTCCAGTTAATTCTTCAAGACTTGGAGAAATGCAAAGTTGGATGGATAATGGGGAGAGTTCAAATGTGAAGGCATTTGGAGACATGACCCTGGTTCATGCAGCCAGATGCTTGGATAATTAAAGTTCATCTTTAGCTGTGTTTTTTTGGAATCTTTCATTTTTGTAATTGCACTCATTAGAAACATTAATGGTGTTCTGATGACTTGACAAGATGGTATTTTTCTGTATTTCTCTGGTTTGGATTCTGTTTCTTTGAACAGCTTGACTGGGTAAAATGTAACCCTGTATGCTCGTTGTGTATAAATGTGCATTGTTTGGGTCGGTTAAGCAAAGCCTACCATAGCATACCTGTGTTTTTGAGGAGCAGTGTTAAACTTGAGCAGGGCTGGATCTGGCTTGTACTTAGCCCAAGGCTGGAAAACAATGGGTCTTCAGGTGGGTAACACAGTAAGTCACAAATTTCTCTGACTTGGTTTGAGATTAATATTTAGTGATGGTTATAAGCGATGACGCCACGCTGCCAGGGGTGGTATTTTATATGGAGAGATAAACTAAAGTTCAGCTCTGCGTGCATGTGTTTGAAAGAGGTCGATAACAACTTAAATGGCCTTTCTTCTGGCCACTTTACAATCTGCAACCTTCTGCTTAATTTATTTTCTTTGGTGAACTTGTTTGCCCTCTGCATTCTCACTGTTGATGTCTGCTGCTTTCCCATTCCAAAGGGCTGTGTTAAAGGAAGACTCTGTGTTTCATGTGTATTCCTACGGTTGGGATGGAGCATACTTTTCTTCAAACGTTATGAGCTCTTTTCCCTGAGGGGAGTAGGATGGTACAGATTCTGGGTGTCTGAGAGGTACAGCTTAACAGATTGGCCAAATAATCCATCCTGAACTGGAGAGTGAATAATTTTAATACCCCTTATCTTGCATAGATTTTTATGGATATTCATCTCAGCAAATGAACTTTGCATTTCTAAATATTTAGAGCAGCATGTTCGTTCAGGCACAGCATATTTGAATCCTAATATTCTCCGAGTTTCTCCACGTTTCTCTGGGTTTCTGTGCATGTGGGACTTTGATTCCAGGCTTATTTAAACAAATAGTTTGCGCTTGTGTGCGGACAACGCTAATTACGTCTGACAGTCACAATTGGGAATAGCATGGAGGAAATAATAGTTCTTGACCAATCGCTAAAACACAGGAAGTCCTGGTGCCATAGGAAGGGAGAGAAACTCACTTCTCATTTCCTTTGGAGTCCAGTGTGTTCAGATTAACTTTAAAGGGAGCTGAGGTGCAGCTCTGAGGATTTAGGCTTCAATCATGTGCTCCCTTCGTGTGGAGCCCGTCTCAGCAGGCAGCAAGGCACCAGCTCTCACAGCCCAGCTGCTGGGGATCCTATTGCAAATTAAATATGAAACAAGGATGCGTTTGGTTTTGCATGGGAAACTTTTTAACACAGTCACTCACGAGGCTTTCTTTCTGCTCTGGGTATTTTAAATCACAATACTGCTGGAGGTGATAGCTCATCTGTAATCTTTCAGAAATAACTTGTTTCTTTTGCTGTTTTAAAGAAAATCGATGGGTTTTTACCATACAGTTTTAATTTTCTGTATTACAGGCTTTACATGTTCAGAATAGCAAAGTTTACATTTAGTTACCTTTTATTGGGCGTGTAAAAATATTCTACAAATATTTTCAGTGTGATCAAAATGTGCATATATTATTTGGGTCTTTTAATATAAAAGGTAAAGTTAAATCAGATATAATCAAAGTTGTAAAGGTAAAGTTAAATCAAATATGCTTGGACAGGGATCTTGGGTTGGGATATTTTGGGGGAATTTTAAGAAGCTTTAGAATTACAAATTAATATCTTTTTGGATTTTGGTGACATTTAGCCATCTGTTTATCCTCCTGTAGCATCAGACCTTAACTTTTCTTTCCAAAGTCCTTAAAACCATGGTATTAAATGATACTGGTCAAGATGAGCTGAAAAAACATGGTGGAATTTTATTTTCATGGTGTTGCTGTATAGTTCAGTTACACTTATGAACTCCAGCATGTGAAGGTTTGTCACAATATTGCATGTATTGACACAATTGTGTATTTTTTAGGACTCTTGGGGAAAGTACCTTTGTGAGAATTAAAAAGTGATAATATCTTAATGCTGATATTGCAAATAACAAACTTCCCTTAGATAAGCTGATTTTCAGAGTAGTTTATGCTTCGAATCAGTTTAGTTTGCCAGTGACTCAGGCTGAAACACTGAATTTCCTCAAATCCTCAGTTTTGCAAGGGGCACATCTATTTAGGGAGTTTTTCCTTCACACAGAAATTCCTTCTGACATGAGCTCACTGAGCTGAGCTCCTTGCAGGTATTTTTGGACCATCTCTGTTGAGATGAGCTCCCGTCACATCTCCTAGATCCCTTAGAGGAATGTATACATACATGGGAAGCCTGGATACAGCTGTGATCGTAAAATCTAGCCCTGTTGCCTGGCTAAAGGCAAGATGTTCACACTGGTGTGGAAAGTGAGGAATGTCAGATGAAATTGGAGGTTGAATTTTGCAGTATCAATGATCCATATGCCATGTGTGTTGGAATGTCTCCTGTGCTCTGCTGTTGTGGGCTAAGATTTTCCTAGGTCACAGGCTAAGCCAAACAGGGCTGCTGCAGGACTCCTAACAGGAGACATCCAAGGCAATCCAGTGAAGCAGGAAACACTGTTGATTAATAGATGGAACTTTGTAAGAGGCTCAGTCTGCTGTTGAGCCTGGCATATTTCAAATGAGATGAAAAATTAAGTCCTTGCCACTTGTGGTGATTAAAGCCTCGGTGGCTCACTTTTCAAGAGCAGCATGTGAACCCTGCTGGCATGGTTCCAGTTGGGTTATAGAGTTCTGCCAACCTAAATGCCCCAAGCAGTTTCAAATTCATGGAGGAGAAACAGCTCAGTGCTGTTCTGTGCCGCCAAGTAGCCGCCACATCCTCCCACCACAATTCCTGTGTTTCAGCAGCAATTGAAGGGATGCTGTGCTAAAGGCAGTCCCATTCACTGAAAGCATCAAGCAAGCTTCTATTTATTTTTTTCAGGGTAAATCCAGCAGTGCATGTGTGTTTTCTAGCTTGGTGTTAGACCTGTGTGTGTGAATGATGATAAATAAGTGTAAAGCTGTTATGCTCTTTCATGAGAGGGAGTAGAGCCTGTCCCGGTGTCAAATCTGTGTTTGCAGAGGAGAGACTGTGTTTGATCCAAAGGTGCTGCCAAGACAATGAAGCAACTGAGACAAATAGAAATGTTTATTTTTTTAATCAAAATAATTTTCTTTCTTTCTCATGAATATAAGGGCTGATTCTGTGCATAATATAGAGAGTAACGTCCATGTGGTATTTTTAGCAGCCAATGTATAGAAAAGTTGTGGACTTACAGAGTGATTAAATGCAAAGAGCCAAGCAGAGGGACGGGGCAACTGGTTACAATCTGCTGTGAAAGAAAGGTGTGGGATGTGGGAAGGTGATGCTGGCAGTGCCACCAGAAGAATGCATGTTGGGGTTAAATAACTTCCCATAGGATTTGTATAAAATGGAATCATTCTTATCAGCCCCTGGTGGAATGGCCAGTGCTTGTGCTGCTCTCAGACTCCAGTGTTACACATGTGCTTGTGCTGTGCAGTAGCTTTGGCCTTATCTAAATGGAAAAACCCTTTCCAGCTTGAGAGCAACTTAGCAACTTTTTAATATCAAAAAGAGCACATTATACACAACACATGTACAAGACTCAAAGGAACATGTATGCTGCCTAAAGTTTTTGGAGCTGGCGTGTGTGTGTGTGCTAATCTCCTGAGAGTTCATTGCTCCAAGCTTTTATCAGGAGCAAAGGGAGGCAGAGCTGAAGACTTCTGTGCACTGCCACTCCATCTGAAAGAACCAGCTCCTTTTTCCTTAGTTCAAGGCAAAGAAGTGTGTGTACATCATTCCTATCAATGCAGTCACAGGACTCTGACTTCCTTTTTAAGTGAAAATAAATGAAAATGTTCTTATTCTCTATTGTTAAGTGGCAGAGGAGCTTTCTGCTACAGCCTCATTGTCTTAGATCCGTTTCTCAGTGCAGCACATCTTTGCATTAAGCTGTTATTACCTTTTAATGCCATTTGGAAGAGATGAAATATACCGGTAGTATCTCAAGGGGAAGACTCTAGATATTGGTTTTCTGAGGAAAAGCTTAGATGTGGATTAAAAACCTGCTTCCTTTTTTGCTTGTTTCAAGCTGACTACAGCTCAGATTCCTCGGAGTTACCGCAGCCTCTCTGCGTCCAGTTTTTGCAGTTTCTTAGCTGCCTTAATGGGTGTAAGTTTGGCTTTCTCAGATAATTTCTTCTGAAAGGACAAGTGAGATGAGGGAACAAGCGAGCTCCACAGGGAGAGATCCCAGCAATGTCCTGTCCACTTAGTATCAAATTAACAGGGGGAGAACAGGACAGTGATCAGATAACACCTAAACACCATTCTCCAGAATTAAGATGACTTTGTTTCCTTCCCTGCATTTGTTGTCCCAGCATCCCACAGAGGTCGGGGTTGCTTTTTGAACAGCTGCATTAGTGCCATACTCTCTGTGAAGGGTAGGTCATTCCTTTCTGTGGCATCAGGAAGGAGCTGTAACCTTTTCATTTTAATGAGCCAAACCTTTGTTAAACCTGGAACCTTTCCTGGTCAGAGGTACATGGTACATGAACATATCTAAGGCAGTTCAGTCTCTGTAAGAAACAGTCTGCAAGGAGAAGTCTTGCTTCTTCATGCAAAGAGACAGATTCCTAATTACCACGGAGCTGACAATGACATTTGGCAAAAATCCAGAGCAATAGTCAGCCCTATTGCCTCCTGCTGCAGTGAGGCACCTGAGCTGTCCTGTCATCACACCTCCTGATGTAATTTAAGGAAAGTTATATCTATAAGTGGAGATTTTCAAGATTTTTTTCTCTCACACTTCTATTGGAGAGCATATTATTGCTATACTTATCAAGAACTTATAATTCTTTTATGTTATTTAATCTATATTGATCTACCTACCTACCTACCTACCTTCACTGTGCTGTATCAAAGTTGCAGCTTTTATTCTGCAAAACCCAAGTACTTTCTCTCCAGTTTTTGTTTTGCCTTCTACGTTCATGTCTCATTTACAGCAAAATATGTGTTCTTTAAATAACAACAGCAAAATCTGGTTACATATGGCAAAGGAAATAATACAGATGAAAAATCTAGGCTTTCCCTAGTCCGAGTCCATATAGTATCTTAAATTGCTATGTGTTATTTGGCTATAAAATGCATTGCACAAGTGAAATATTTTAAATTATTATATCTATGCAATTAATAAATTATTAGTAAATTTTTAGAATTTAGCAGCACTAAAAGATTAGTAATTTTAAATGCATTTTAATTAAAACTAATTAAATGTGTTTATTTCTAAGTTTACTTGAAATTCCTTACTAGCACTCAAAAAGAAAACAAAGAAGCATATATCCAGAGGGAGGGATTACTTGCTTTCAGAATGGAAACTTCAGGAGGGAAGCCGAGAGGAGCCAGATGAGCACATGCAAGGAAAATTAAATGTTTCAGGACAGTGTGAGCAGTGAGATCAGATAACTACAGTCGTGGTGTATCTTCTTGGAGGTGGTATTAGTAGTTCTTCTGCAGTGATCTCTACTGAGGAACGAGAGCGTAATGTGTGATACATGTGGCACATTTTGGAGCATGAGGTACAGGGGTTTGCTCCTGGTAGTCCTTGGGAGACCAAAAAAAGAGAGACACCACAGTGGAGCCACAAAGGGGCTGCAGCAGGTGCTAGACTTTGGGGAAATAACTAATGCACTAATCCACACTGTGGAGTTGAACCAGAGCCATCAGGGCAGTGTCAGTGCCCTTCCTGTTGCAGCCCTGGGAAGAGCACAGCACCATGGTCTGTCCCCAGTTGCACCCTAATCAATTTGGGGTACCAAGGATGTGCTGATGCTGGGTGACAGGAGATGATGCCTTGGAGAGCCAAGCTCTTCTCACAAACTTGTTACAGTAATGCATGTAAGGATATCTGGTTGGGCCTCATTATTCAGAGGCTACATCCACATTTATTGCTCAATTTTCCTTTCCGTATCACTTAAGGAAGAGCAGGAGTCTCTGTTATGTATTCTGAAGCAGAATACATCAGTCCAGGTGGAGTGCCACGTTAAAGAGCTGCTAGCTGAGCAAGCATTTGGGATACAGGGATACAACTCAGTTTAAATGGGTTTGCAGATGTCATTGCTCCCTGCAAAACAAGAGATTTGGTTAGTGGTAGGAGTCTGTTAATTTAACACAGAAAAATCTGTGTTCCTCTGTTTTTTCTCTTCATCAATCTTTTAGATATCCTGGAAAATTAGATGTTTTCCTCTTCCCTGTTGAAACTCAATCAGATGAGATTAGGTGTTTTCCAAAAACACAGCTGTGGTTTTTTTCACCCTAGCTATTATATCTGATTTACTGCTAAATGCAAATTCAGTGATCATATTTGTTCAGACTTATACACTGAGTTTTAACATAATTGTTTTAACAGTAATATTTTATAAATCACTGCAGAAAGGTGTAGATTGCATTCTATTTTCAGAGCAATTTCCAACTTGAAAGTGCGGTGAGCTTTATATGAGCTAGAAAATCCCAAGGTGTAAAAGCCCAAAAGGTCTCTATCACTCTTCTCCCTTCAGATACCACATGTGCAAAAATTTTACAGCATTGTTCCAAGCCTCAAGCTGAGAGAAGTTATGACTTAAGGCTATTGGACATGGAATTTTCAGACAGCTGCAAGTTCTGCTATTTTTAAACCCTTCTTCATGTGCAACAAAAAGTCTGGTTATTATGTAAAATGACATATTCAAAAAACTTTGATTCAAAATATTTTTTATATTTTAGCTGCATTTAAGTAATAAAAAAAAAAAAAGAATGTGGAGGAAGTATTATGTGAACTCGAATAGCTTAAGTCTTATGGTAACTTTCTCACAGAAATTCAGCTTGTTAGTGGAATCCAGGCATAAGATGTTGTATTTCTAATAGATACAGTTGTGTTTGGGTTTTTTCCTCTGAGAAATACAAATGTTTGAGGCATGATTTAAAATGGATATAGCATCGGAACATTCACTGTTGTGTCACTGTAATTTGGTAGAATTAAACCATTAGGGGAGATGAAATAGATTCAGTGGAGCTATCAGATAGGATCTCACAGCCTTTCTGTTTAGATGTGCTTTACTCCTAATGCCAAGAGAGCACTATATATGTGCCTGTGATGTTAATGAAATGGACGAAAGGTGCAACTGGCATGTTTTTGGTTTTTTTCCTCCCTTAAAGTTCAATCTTTCCATCATTCTGGAATTCTGAATTTTCCTAAGCCCTTTCCACTTTGCATGCCATTTTCCCAGTTGGAAGTGGAACCTGGTTTTGACAAACAGCTCCATGCTGTTTCCATGCTCTGTTGTGGGTCTTCTAATACTAAGACTGACCTAGCACATTTGCTATGGTCAAATGTACTCTGCCTTTTCTCTGCCAGAGCCTTGAACCAGTAGTTCTCACTCCTAAGTATTCCATGATTCTATTCCTAATAAACAAGTTTATTGAAATATACTAAATATCTTTTTCCTGCATGCCAAGATCAGCTTACATTGTTCTAAGCATAGTGATTTTATTTATGTTTCTCAGAGCTGTCATTCTCTGTGAACATTTGTGCCACATTTGCCGGGTGACACTTTCTGACAAGCTCCATTCAGTGGGCTCACCCTTGGTTTTGGAAGATGCCACAATAAAACCATAAATTAAATAAAGCCTAAATGATATTCTCTCAGTTCCTTCCTAGCTCTCCCCACTTGTTCATTACCACTTGCCTGTCTTCTTTCAGCATGTTTAATTTTTTGTCCGAGACTTTTCAAGTAAGATTTTGTGATACTGTCAGATGTCGAACTTTAAAGCTTCTATTATGGTTTCCAGTTATCTATTATTTTTGTAGTTCTTTCAGAACAATCTGAAAATTGATCAAGTTATCTTTTTTTTTTCTTGTCTAATCTTGTAGTGGGGTTTTTTTCTTAATACATCCTAATCTGTTGTGGGTAGAAGTGGCAATTGTTAGGGTCATTCTTTTGAAGTGTGTCTGTATTCTGGACATACTGATAGTAGTAATTAGATACATAAAGCTTTAGTAATTAGTGAACTCCTGACAGAGACAGCACAATAGGTTGAGACATTGTCTCAAAGAGAAAGACAAAATTATTCAGATGCTCTTTGTTTCAATATTAAAGGAATGTTTTGTGCTATGTATGTATTTCGTGGGATACACACGTGATACCAACTAGCTGTTCATAGTTCTAAAATTTTGTAGCAGTGGTTAAAATCTGCAGCTACTGAGAGTGAATAAAAGCTGAAGGAAAAATAAAATATCTTGGTTTTATACCACTGAAAAAGCTTTTCTTCTCTACAAGTGTTATTACAGAAATGTAAAAATATTATTAAGTGAGCAGAAACAGTTTTCTCCTGAAAAGGAGACCTGTTCAAGAAGTTCAGAAAAGTCAGCATAAGGTGCAGAGAAAGAAGGAGGCTTAAAGTGTTTTCAGTTTGTATTTCCATCCCTGTTGCTGTTGGGGAAGCTTGCCCTGGATTTGTACTTGGGACCAGCTGTGTGTGGCTGTAACCCGTGGCTGCCCTTACACAGAAATATTTTTCTCTAAAGCTCTTGCTAAAGAATAAAAAGAAAATAATTTTCAGTCTATTTTCATTAGAATTTCATTTTATTTCCCTACTTTTTGTTTGTCCGAAATGGCAAAAAGGTTTTCTTTGCAGAGCTGGACAGTGCAGGAGTCTTTGGCTGTTAATTTTTCTGTCTGGTTTTATACCCAAACTCAATGGTTGCTGTGGCCGAGGTCTGAGAAGTTTGAATGTTTATGTTTCCTTAACATGACAAAAAGTTTTGACATGGATGTTGATACTATTGCACTAGTGCTAACTGTATTTTTAAAAAATCAAATAACAGATTTACTATTATATCCTATTATTTTCCCCATTAAATGTACTTATCTTGGCTTATATACCCCTTATCCTTTCAGTAAGATTAATCAGTTTCCTTAGTAAAGCCTGATGTGAGATATTGAGGATACAAGGAACAAAACTAACAAGGAAGAATGTCTGAAAATACTGAAATGTTATTTTTAGTGGAAATAAAATGTCACAGAAGCAGATGGTTTTGTTGTTTGGGGTTTTTTTTGGTTTTTTTAATGAACATCTGGCTTAATTTTTATAAACAACTTTTGTGCAGATGGTAAAAGGGAAGAAAAATGTGACCACTTTGCCAGTGAAGCAGCCTATTTAATCACCTCGATCAGGTCCTAGATGAGCTTTCTGAGGCTTGGATAGTAAGAATGCAGAAAGCTGGATGTGTCCTTCAAAGATTGATTTCAGCCCTGGTGCTCATGATCTTCCCTGAGCATCTTTTCTTGCTGTTCTCACTGCATCTGCAGTGCTGAGAGCAGTTTGGTATGATGAACAGACTGGAGTTAACAGCATTTGTTACTGCTGTGTGTAAATCTAAAAGGACAGATATAATATTAAGGTACCAGAAAGGCAAAATCTTCCTGGTAAGTGCCTCTTAAAGTTCTCACAGTCACAATTAGTTTTCCCTCTTCCAGTTACTTTTTTATATTTGTAATTATTCTTCTCTGTTTTCTCAACTTTCAGATTTTTTTCTGAATCTTGTAGAAATCTTTCATAGAAGAATGATGCAGTTTGGATTTATTTGATAGCCATCACTATTTGGCAACAACCTATATATGCAAGTTATTTATATTCTGAAATGAGCATTTAGGAGTTATTTTATTTCCTGAGTTTGGCTAATAATTTAATTTGAAAATAATAAGCTGTTCTAGTTCCTTTTTATTAGGTGTCCTATTTTAGGCTGAGTTTGTTTGGAGGGGCGAGAGGTGAAATTTCAGTGCATTTCAATAATTTTTAAATCACCCAATTTAGAACATCTTTTTAGGCTAAAATTATATTCATAGAGAAAACTTTGTTTTCCTTACTGACCAAAGTTTAAATGTGCTGGTTCCATTACCTTTTACAGGAGCAATCTGTGGATAAAAGGTTCTCTTTTAGTGCTTGTTAGTGATACACTGTTTTGGGAGAAGTTTCTTATATTCCTCTACTGAATGTACAAAATAGTTTCTGGAAGATAAATCTAATATTGATTTTCATGTTCTAGAAAATGCAACTAAAAATTAGTTTGAGGCAATGCATGAATCTCTGGTAAAAGCATAAATTTACTCCTAGAAAATAACCTGCTTTTCATATTTAAGACTGAATTCTTCATCCCAGTAAATATTAATCACAAAAGCTACAATGTGCATCCCAGCTACTGGCAACTGGTTGTTTATCGGGATAGTTTACACACAGAAATTAAGGCATTCTCTCTCCTTTTCATTGAGCAGAGAGGTAAATATCCTGAGTAAATAAAACACTTATGGGCAGAGGCCAGGATTTTTGAGATTGGGAGAAAACTACTTTGCAAAGTGCCTTTTGTGAAATCTGTGTCGTAGGTGCAGCAGTGTCAGGGGAAGGTGGATTTGTACTCCCCAATTTTAGCTAGCTTTGACATCTGTACATCCTCTCTGCCTTTGCATAGGAATCTGTGGACAGATTGCTTCTGAGTAAAATACGGTTTAATTTTTTTTTCCCTGATTTAAAAGAAAAAAAAAGTCTTTGTTGGGGGAAAAAGAAAAAAAAAAAGTTCCCAAAATGGGCTCCCTTGTTCTAGAAATGACTTGAATTTACAGATAGCTTCAGGTTTGTGTGGGTAACACAGATCAGCTGGGGGATGCCTCCTGCCTTATTCTCCTTCCCCTTTCCTCCCCTCTGCTGCCTCCAGGATTCCTTTTCTCCATATATTGAGGAAGCGAGAGAGACTGGTGTCTCCCGAGATGGATCTCAGAGTTCAGGGAATGTCTTTCTCTTGCCATCTGAATTGAAAATTCCTGAAAATTTGGATTTTCAGATTAGTGAGCAGATAGATCTGTAGTAAATTATTTGCTGTTTTGATTACACTGACTTGCTTAAACTTTCTGTGGGGACAAAAGGTGGACTGATTTTTTTCTGAGGCTTGGATAGTAAGAATGCAGTTTTAGTTACCATGTTGCTTAAAAAAATCCTAATTTAACCCCAAGACTAAGAAAATGCTTTTTGCTTTTATTGCCTGCTGCATCTGTGTATTTTGCACCCTGAACTGTCTTCTTTACTGTGATTATTCAGAAGATTGTACAATCACCTCTGAAGATTTGTTGACAAGTAGATGAGTTTATGCTGGAGAACTTCTGTGAATTACAGTGTATGGGGTTTTCTTAGAAATACATACTGAATTTAAAAGTCTCCCTTTGGGGAATGGAATGGAATAACTTAATGCAGTTAATCACTCCTGGCATTACCTGTCTAAAACAACTGGAAGGCAATGGGTTGAGATTTTAGATTGTATAACTGTCCTGCAAAATTAACATTCCTTTTAGAAAGCCAAAACCAAGCCACCTACAAGCAGGATATTGCTGTAAGGCTACAGATTTAAATAGGCAGAAAATGGACCTTTAGGATCCAACAGCAGCAGTAAATCTACCATCATTTGCACTGTATTTTGAGTAAGCAAGTTGTTAAATGTTTTTGTCTAGCTTGAACTTAGGGCAATATCACATATTCTTGATATTGCTTTAGTAATATATGCTTTTTTATTGCTGTTACTGCACTGATGTGGCTTGAAGTAATTTTATCACCTCCATGTAACCTTTGGTGTGTATTACTCAAGTATATATACTGATATATGTGTATATATATATAAAAGTGTATATTCTTATATATACTTAAATATATGAAGTGAGCGGAGGCTTACCTGCTACATCTGTGCAGTCATTTCTCTTAAGGGGGGTGGAGAGATTTGTAAAAATTAGGCTCAAAACACAGATTTGAAACTGAAGTGGTGTGTGAGGAGAGGTGCCAGACTTCTGAAAAAGACACACTTTTGATCTGAGCCTTTTCTATAGTACTGTGTTTAAGCAGCTAATTTTTCAACACAGTTAAACAAAATATTCCAGCTTTGCTGACATCAAACAGAGGCCAAACAGAAGCAGAGTTGGATGGAGGAAGCTGGGGGTTTGTCACAGTGTGTAGTAAATAAAAAGGCTGTCTGGATTGCTAAGAACTCACATATTTCTTTGAAATTAGCAGCACCTTTAGATCTCTCAGCCCTGGATGTTTACACCCAGTTTTAGCAGCCTGATTTTGAGCTGCCGTGCTCGATAAAGGTTGTGGAAATTGGAGTCCGTATCAACAGCTGAGCGAGCATCCCACTCCTGTTCTCCAGCATCACCAGCTGGATGAGGGTCTGATAGTTTGCCACTTCCCAGGGGCCTTGTGAGGTGGTGGAAAAGTTGCTGTAATCTGCAGGATGTGCTAAAAAACCTCACCTCAGGACTGCCAGACTGTTTGGTTTTTACACTGAACACTCCACGTTATTTTAAACCATGTAAATTTAGGATTCCTCAAGAATAGGGGAGTTTTTTGAATTTCTAATTTTAAAACAAAAGGAAGATACCCTCAGTTTTATAAAAAGTGCCACTGGCGTAGAAAGATGTGGATTTTAACTGAGTCTCTCTGCCCCTTCCTTCTTTGAGTACCCGGAGAGTGCAGAGTCTGCTGCTCAGAGGGGCCGAGTTTCAGGGAGCTGCTGGTTTGAAACGAGCTTATACAATTCATGGCCATTTTGACATCGTCTTCTTCCTGCAGCCATAAAATTATCTAAATTCTATAGCTACAATCTGAAATATCTAGGCACTTGTGGCTGCAGTTTTTTTCAGGTGTTAAACTATTTGCCATTTAATCATTAGAGTTATAGAATAACTTGTGAATTTGGGGAAAAGTCAAGGCTCAGACTTTCAAGAGTGTAGTTCATTTGTATCAGTGGAAATTCTAAAAATTTGGTTAAAGAAAAAGAAAACATGTTGAAGTGGAAAGAAATAGCTCTTTGCTCTTTTTATTCTCTCAGGTTAAGGTAAGAAAGCCAAGGGGTGACTTAAAAAAAACCCAACTGTGTTTTCTTTAGAAAAAAGGAAGGGTGAGGGAGCTGTCAGGAATTTCTACGTTACACTTTTCAGTTGTGCTAAGATCCTTCTCCTGCTGTTTTCTTTCCCCTTTCCCTTTTTCACTTGGCCACCTGAAACTGGAGTTTTGAAACATCGTCCAGTCTTTCCTCAGTGCTTAGGATGGCATTGAGTTCACTGGTTTGTTTTCAGGAGCCAGACAGCAATATTTTGGGATATAGTTACTGTCTGAAAAAATTCATACTAAAATGCACTGAGTAATGAAACAGATTTTTTGTTATTTGCTTTAGATTATTTCAGAGCCTGTTTGCTTTCAAAGGTGTTTCTGGTATCACCCAGTCGTATCTGTCACAATGCAAAAGCAAACTAAATTGGATTTTAAGAATAGCAGTGTTCTAGTACAGGATCCTAAACAGATTCGTCTTTGGGAATATCCTTGTTAGATGGATCTTGTGAGACCGAAGCGATTCAGACCTCAGATGTTGCTTTTTGGGTGTGTTTGAGCTACAGTATTCTTTGAAATTATTAGTTGCCCTCTCACTGCAGAATGCATGCTGACTGCAGTGCTGCACTGCATGTGTGCCATACTCATCCTGCAGGAAGTTGGCTGAATTGGGTTTTGTGAGGTGCTCACAAATTTTAGGCAGAAACGATCCCAAACTAGCAATGCCTAGCTGTGTGCGGTGTTTGGTGCTGGAGCACTAATCCAGCACTATCTGGGAGTCTCAGCAGAGGGCACTGTTGGAGCATTAAAGCCATTTGAAAGGCTCATCTCCAGCTTTTCTTGATTTCTCCCCCCCCCCCCCCCCCCGTTTGGAAAGTGTTTAATGTTCTCCATGTAATTAAATTCAGTTCCCTGTATAATTAGCAATGGAGCCTTATTCTTTGTGCCACTGCTGTGGATAGTATTATTTTTGTCTCTATTTGCCTTCAGTCAATGCAAAATACTGTTGCCTATCAAAAGGTAGAAAGTTTTATTGCTATCTCCCAAAGCTAAGCAATATTTAAAGGTAGAAATAGAAAACTATGGAGTTACTTTCATTTAGTTACTCAGAGTAAATAGGAAACCTTTAAAATTCCTGCTTATGGCCTGGGAAGGAGCAGAGTTAATATGCCAGAATAATTTTACATTTGTATCCAAATGTGTATTATAGTATTTTTGAACTGTCACTATTTGCATTTTGTCAAAAATATATATGAAACATATAATATTTAACTCTCTGTGAAACCTATTGATTTTATTTGGCAGATTTTGTTTTCTTCTTTAGTTTGTTTTCCTCTGGATCTTTTCAAGAACTTGTCATTTATTGGTGCTGTTTAACATATCGAAATATTAATTAGAGTGATCAGGCATAATTATTTTTCATTAATTGCAAATGCAAAGTAATTACTGTGACCTAGAAATAGTTCCCTTGTCCAAATTTCTGTAAACATCCTAATTTTTTTATAATTTATGAGGACCAACTACAAAACATTGTGTCAGAAAGAAATAATTTTCTGAGGTACTAGAGTACTTAACACTGACATTACATTAGACTCCTCTTACTGCTTGTAAAGGAGAGATATTTGGAAGATGGAAGTCTGATGTGTTTGGCTCTTGAATTGGCAAATACATAGAGCATTAATTGCAAAAAACACGTTGTAGGTTTCTTTCAGAAAGTGTCTCTTTGTCTGTAACCAGTTGAGTTACATGAACAACCTGGAGAAGTTTGCTTTAAAGATCGAGGGATACGCTCTGCTGCCGACTGGCAGGATACTCTTGCATTAATTTCAAAATCAACCACAGAAGACATCTTCTCCAAAAATCTCTGTTGCCTTAGAAATAGCAGGGGATATTTTTTTTTCCCCTACTTGAAAATGTTAATTAAGTTATCGGCAGCTGAAGGCAGGCAGATTGCAAGGGAAGGGGCACCAAAGAGTTTGAAACGAAAGCGTTCGCTGTGGGTCCGTACGGCTCCTCGCTTCCAGGGGAAATCCCGGGGCTGGAGCCTGATCCCGATCCTGCTGCGGGCTCTGTGCCTTGCTGGTGCTGTAGGATCTGTAGGGATGGCAGTGCAGGGTCTGTCCCTGCCTGCAGCAGGGTTTGTGTCTCAAGGCCAAAGCCGCTGTCTTCAGTCACTACTGGGATTGCAGCTGGAAACAGCAACTTTGAATAACAAAAGCAAAAGTTGGTTGAGTTCCTTCTTAGTGCAGCACAAGACAGCTGGATTTGACTTTCAAAAAGAGAGGTGGTTGCCTCCAAAGAAAAAGCATACTCAGTAATATTGTTATGCAGCGGGTTGTAACCATCTCTGTCATGTATTTTCTAAGGGGACTAATACAGTGCCCAAGAAGACTCTAATTAAATGTGCCTATTTGTTTTTTACAGCCTTCTTTCATATCATTTCCTATTAGTGTCTCCTTACACGAGCTCGGTAGGGTAATATTCAGGCAAATTTCTGTTTTGTCTGAAGCATTAATACTGATGTTCTGCTCCTGTATCATCCCTGTAGCTGTTATCTGCTGTGTGTTTTCCCCACGAGAGGCTATCGCAGGTTTTTAGTCCAGACTGTTTGTATTCGACAAGGTCAAGATAAGTTTTATCTCTATAGATAAGTCAAGTGCATTAGGATCGATATAGTTACAGTAAAATACATTGGCAATATTTATTGCCAAGATCCTAATGAATTTTTAAAGCTTGGAAGGCTGTCAGTGAAGTGAGGATGCCCTAATTGGTTGTTTACAACAGGACCTGTATAATTATACAGTTAAATACTTTTTGAAAATAAAAAATTGTACAACTTCATGGTTTTTGACAAGGTAAAGCTTTATGCTCCTCCTCTCCCAAATCCTAACAGATTCTTAGGACACCATCAAAATAAGTATTTACTTTCCATTCACTTGGATATCTGTATAGGGATTTATGAGGCTTGTCCCCTACTTACCTGTTATGATTATAAAATTGCTCTATTTTTAGCACATTAATAGTTTTTTGGTTTTTTTTTTAATTTTACCTTCAATTCTTTATTGACAAGATAATTGTCTTTGGTTTGGCTTTGACAGAGTGGCTTTGGCCAGTTTCATTTGTGATATAAATTTCCCTAGGTACATATTTATGCAGTTAAATCAATAAGTATTTCATAATCTCTCTAAATACTTATGTAACTTAATAATTCCAGCCATTATGATGCATCTGCTTAAATATGTATTTTATGTAGGGGCATTTAAAAATGCAAATTATAGGGATTATTTTCCTTCAGGCTTTGTATTTTTCTGTTGCATCAGATAGAGAGTAAGAAAATTAACCCACGAAAAATCCTGCTAAAGTAATAATGAAGATCTGCCTTCTATCTGGTAAAGATAATTTGTTGATAAGACTCCATGGCTTGCTTGAACTCATTTTGCTTTCTCTGCTTTCTGTAGTTGATCTTTTAAGCCACACGACACAACCATGGTAAGGGCTAAGTTAAGGAGAAAGTTTCCACCTTTATCACAGTCACCTACTTTTGGGCCTTTTATTAATCTGTCATCTTTCACAGGTCTGTTTTCTACCCCTCCTGTCTCCAGAGCACCAGAGACTGCTTATTTTTATTGTTAATACTTTGAGATTCAAAATCAGGATTGATAATACCATGTTGGGAAGCTGCTGTGTAGCTTCTCTTCGTCTTTACCGCGGAGGCTTGATACCTGACACTTTTAATTTAATTTAATTAGGGAGGCAGAACCCCATCTTGGTGTTCATTAAGGGGATTATTCATCAAAGTTATTGCTTCCTTGATGGAGAATAACAATATCACTCGCAATGGCTGCTGTTGCTCTCATAACTGTATTACTTTCTACTATTTTTCTCTCCAGGGCTTTGTACTTAGTCTCTTTATTTGAAAATTTTAAATTGAGGGAAGCATAAACTTCTGGTATAGGAAATTCACCAGGGTCACATTTATTTTCGTCTAGTAGCTTTATGTCGTGTAAATGCTTCGCAGAATATTTTTTTTTCTGCTTTTTATTGGTTCTCTGCACTGTCTTTAAATATTTGTATTTCTTTCAAGCTTAGCTGCACTTCAGCTCAGGGCCGGAGGTTTCTGGCTGCCTGTTTGCTGATGTAGCTGAACTCTGCCATGCCGAAATCCTGCAGAGATCGCTGTAGGAAGGAAGCCTCTACGGAGCAGGGAGTCAACACAGGCTTCGCTGGAACAGAGTGGAAATTTAATGTAAAATTAATAAGGGGGGGGTTGGGGGAGAGCAGAATGTTTGCAAAAGTTATCTTTTGTAACACAGCCCTAATCAAATATTCAGAAAAAGACAGCTTTAAAAATAGAACAATTGTCCTTTTAAAACATGACTAGTTTGGTTAATTTACCCCCAAGTATCCGGTGTCTGTGACTCTGAAAAACTCTTATCTACTAAGGGGGGAAAAAAGAGCATTGCAGAAAAGGTGACAAGTTTTCACCTCTTTCCTCAGAGAACATTTTAATTCCACTTTAATCAGCCTGCCAATAAAAGAGTACTTGGCTTTCAAGGGGAAACAAATCAAAATATGCATTTATCAGTCACGAGGCAGAATTCAATCGCTCACAACTGATGAACTCCAAAAGGAATGAAACTAGGACTATCACGCTGCCTTGGTGGTTTGCTTTGTACTATCAAAGAACTGGTACTATCTTTTCCTGCCACATCCACTGTTTGTCTGTCATCCCTAATTATGGCCTTTCAAAAGCAACGCTTCATAATTGCTGTTAATGATTAAAATAAAAAAAAAAATCGTATCTAGATAACTAAACTAGTGTTCTGCAGTGTGCAGATTTGTGTGTTCTGCAGCTGCCAAAATAACTAAAATTTAAAAAAAAATTAGCCAGAGATGAGGCAGAGGAAAGAGAAGGAGATTGCCAAGTAGTATTGTCAGTGTTACCATACAGGCCTCCTACAAGGGCATGTCACAGGCCTGTCTTATTAAAATAAAACTTTATTTTCCACTAGGAGAGGAGACTGAGGTTCACATTGCGCTGCACAGGTGGGCTCTCATTTCAGACTACTCTGCTGCTCTGCTCCGGTTAAGAAAGAAGAGCCTGAAGTGGAAAGAAGGGTTTTTTTGTATCAAGGCAAAGTTGGATGCTGTTTCACGTATGGGTGTTTCTAGGTTGTGGGAATTGGTTGCTCTGGGTTTTCAGCTCGTTTAGCATGAGGCAAACACATTGCTCACTTTATTGATATTAAACAGAGTTGTCCTGATGGTTACAGTAGTTAGACTACAGCATTATACACAAAGCTGAATCTTTCTGGTGAGAGAAACTGCATTCTTTGGGCTTATCTTGCTCCCTGCGCTGGAATTTACATGCGTAACTACCAGTGCATCAAGATGAGTTTTTCGCCTTTGTGTGGTTTGCATCTCAATGAGGGTGGAGAGGTGCAGTCTATTTAGCTTTCCTTCTCCCTGCCCTGAAAAATGGTTTAAACTCACCTCCTACTTTATGCTTTGTTCCATCTGACTTCTCTTCTGCAACTAAGGATTTACGAGGCTAGAAAGCAAGAGCCAAACTGCTCTTGTGTTTCATTTTCTCCATTCTCATCCTTGTTTGATTTCTTGTCAATTTTTTACGCCCTGGCTGTGGACCCCTTTAGGGCCGGGCTCGGGCAGCCCATGAGATATTCGTCTCCCCTAACACAGCCCAGTGCCTTGTTCAAATCCCAGCCTCGACTCCGGTGTCCTGGGATTGCAGCTTGAAACTGGTAGCGCAAAATACCAGCCTTGGCGCGAGTTTGATGTGCAAAAACACCAGGATCTGACCTCTAGTCTCTCCCTTTCCCCTTCCTGTGGTTCCACAGTATCTCACTTGTGTTGCCTGGGTCTGGGGAGCTTTCTACTCTCCTCTGTCCCACTGAGCTCCATCCTCTCTTCAGATCTCACCTCCTGACCTCCTTTTTTTTCCTCGGGAGTCGATTAGACAAAGGAGGTACGTTGTCATGTGGATGGGATATACAAATAAATTGCATTGTATTTTTTTCTCTTTTACGGTTGTTTTTAATCCTGTGTTTCAAAAGCGTGCTGGTAGCAGTTTTGGGTAAAAGAAATATAAAGCAGAATTGTTCAAGTGCCTGTTTGGGTCACAAATTTGTGGAAATTGATGCGTTGATATTGCTTGAATAGACAGGACAACTTGTGATACTCTTAAAAGGAGGGAGAAAGAAGGTAAAAATGTGATGGGGTGGGAAACTTTCTTCTTCATTCAGCAGTGGTTACATCAGTCATAGTGTGGTAGGAGTAAAGGGGTTTCTGTACTCAGCTGTTCATTTCAGGACTGCTTATATTTAATTGACATGAAACTAAGTGTGCTTGATTTAAAATGTATGTTGCACAGCTTTGGAAAATGAAGTTTAAGCAAACCAAGTAGAACTGTAAATAATAATAAGTTTATAAAAGTACTCTAATGGCTGCAGATTAATGATTTAGGATTATAACTTGCTGTTGCTTAAATAAACAAGTGATCATACAATCAACAGAAAATACAGAAACCCAAAGTTTTCAAAATAAGTTTTATTTTTAAGTGAGAGCAGAGGAAAATTGTAAAGCTTTGCATGAGCTTCTCACATTTCACATATTCTTTTGCTTTCTTGGTTTTGTCAGACAGACTTTCACATTCTTCACACTCTCATACATGTTGCTTGAATTCTTGCCCTGTTTGTCTGATTTCCCAATAAAGCACTGCACTCAGAAAATATTTATGCATTCACTCTGGGAAGACATGGGAACATTATTTGCCTGTTAGGTTGTTTTGCTCTAGGAATAATCTACTGAAGGTGGTACTATGTTATGACCCAAACCACTTGGAATATTGTACATACAGGCTACTAAATTAAAATGGTCATACTGCTGTGTATGATTATAGATAGTTCTGTGCTTTCTGGAGAGCTGATCAGAAAAATGATCAATCATTAGACAGCACTAAAAAAGGTGTGTTGCGTGAAGGTTGGAGGAGGAGGATGTGAAGGATGAGTCAGAAGCCAACACGTTCCTCAGAATTTGGTAATTAACATTAGTGAAAATACAAGTCAACAGGAGCTGGAACAACAGAAATTTCTAACTGCTTTTAAGAATGCAGAAATCCGGGTGTTGTGATGTTCCTCCCTCCTGTGAGGGTCTGTATCCTCATAGAAGATTTGGTGTGTTACCCTCTGTGTGATGGGTAAATTCCAGGTATATCACAGAACAGTATGAAATGATCTTTGGAAGGCAACTGTAGAGTATCCTACACCCGCTCCCCCCCCCAAAAAAAAAGCCAAACCAAACCTACTGTTTTCCCTTACCTCTCTCTGTAAGGCTTGCTGAATTATAAGGACCTAGAAATTTTCTTTTTATTTGGCTGATCTTACTAAATATCTGAAATTGTGTTCAGGTTTTCAATAAACTTTAGAGGATTTTGGCAATACATTTCCTGCATTTAGTAGTATGCTTTTGGGATGGGGGGAATTAAAGATGCATTTTAATGTTTTTGTATTTGGAAATTAAATGCGTAATTTTGCTTTATTTTCTCTTACTTCTACCTATACAGCTCTTCTTTTGTTGTTTTTTTTTCTCCTAAGTAAGCATATAAGATAACCTGTTTTATTGTCCTGTTTTCTACTGTCATGTAGCAGTCACCTTTTTTTGTTTTTTCTCTTTTCCTGACCCTCCTATAAAGAGAAACCACAATAATTGAAGTTGCCTCTGATTCTGCAGCCCTTTTGCTGGGTGTGTTGGATATGTTACTTTAGTATTTTTGAGTGATTTTTATGGCACTTCTCATGGCCAAATCTTATTCTCTGTATGATCAGTAGGAAATGTCCCCCTTATTTCTTTGTGGCCAGCTCTTGCTACTGTGCATTTTCAACTTCAAAGACAGCAATAAACCTCTGGTCCCCATCATTGGAGAGAAACCCACTTGGGGTGAAAGGTCAGAAAGAGGTGGCAGTGCTAAGAAATGTCTCTGAATGTCAGAATCAATTAAAATATTACTTTATTTAAATTACTGATTTTGTGGCATTATTCTAATTCACGGAGTCTTTAAAGCCATGAATTCTCTTTGGAAATATTAGCACTAGAAAGCATTGGGTGCCTGAAAGCTGTGGGTTTAGGGGGTTTTATTACTGTTTTTTTTTTTTAATCTGTCTGGTTTATAAAAGCAAAGATGTAAGGAACATCATGTACAACATGAAAGAGAGATTCAAGACCCTTTCCTTGCTGCTTTTTAATCTGCTGCAATTACTGTAGATTCTTAACCCTGTAAGTAAAAACAAGTTGAAAACTCAACTATCCCCTAAAAAGAAAAAAAAAAAAAAATCAACAAAAAAACCCAACCAACAGCTTTGATTCATTTGGTTTCAGCTAGAGACAGCCCTGGCATCACCTGCAGTGTGGTGGTAACCTGGGGGTCAGGCAAGCTTGAACTGCAGCATTAGGGATGTTGTGAAGGCTATCAAGCTTTTCCTGTGAGCTGGTGCTCCCCGTGCTGCTGCCTGGGGCTCCCATGCTGCTGCTGCTGCTGCTGCTGAGTTTTCCAAGCAGCTCCTTCCCTGGTGCGTTTGGCATGGAAAAGGGGTACTCATCACCCGCTGGATTTGTCTTTTCTGGGTAGAAGGAGCTTTTACCTTCCTGTTTCACACTGCTGACAACTTTTCCTGAGCTGTTGTGATGGAAGTAATGCCATTTAAAGAGAGAGATGTTTAGGCATGCCAGATTTATCTTACAATAGGAGTTGCTAGTGTCTAACGTTGTAGCCTGGTTTTGTCACAGACTAAGAAACTTGATGCAACATTTCACATTTTATTTGATCCAGCAAACACATTTTGGTGCTTACTTAGTGTTCAAATCAGGTTTCTCTAAGTAACTGTCTGCTCTTAGCCTCATTTTTCTGATTGTGGCGCTCCATACTGCTCTAAAATACAATCTAGTCTTTGTAGGAGTAGCTCTTTTACAGCAACCATTTACTAAACACCTCCTTGGTTTACAAAGGTACTTGAAAAACTTGTGTGATAGCTGCCCTGGAGGACAGACAAATTGTCTTTTTAAGAATTTCCCCCAGTATTGCTATTTGGGTTTACTTAAAACTTAAATTAGACAAGAAGACAAATAAAAATTAAAAAAAAAAAAAAAAAAAAAAAAAAATCAAAATTTTTATTAAATAGGAACTTTGGGTTTTGAGCGTTACAAACCCAAGGAGGCATTTACACTTTTGATTTTACAGTTGTGATAATGCACAGGGTGATTCAATCAGACTGAATCTCCAATTTGTATCTTGGGGTTGTTTTTTTAAGCCAGAGGAATCATTATGACATTTATTTCAACCTTCAGTATAACAGGCTGTAGTTTTCACATAAGCTTGCTTTGTATGGAGTCCAGGATGTTTGGAATTTTAAATCTTATTTTTCCCTCTAATATTGCCTGTGTGAACCTCTTGCACAGGCAAATGCTTTCCCTGGCAGGCTAAGGAGCACTTACTGATGAGGAACGTGGCAGTGAACTTCAAAAGAAACCAAACATCAACCCCTAAAACACACAATGTTTGGAAGCCTGACCTCTGCTAACCTGACCCTCTGTTTCAGGGCATTTTGTTTGTTTTTGGATGCCAAGGGGTGGCTCTGGGTCTGCCGTGACACTGAGTGAGCACCAAACCCCATAACTGAAAACTCCTCAGGGATTAAGTCTTGATTATTGGAATATCTTAATTATTTTGTCTTGCTTTTTGAAACTTCTGGATGTGCTTAAGGCACATTACATTGGTAACTGTGTGAACTGGGAAGTGCGCTGACAGCCAGCATCTCTCAGGAAGTGTCACAGACCTGCACAGAAAGTCTAGAGAGAAATGTAAAATACCCCTTTATAGAAAAATAAAGTGGGGAAATGTAAAAAATGCATTCTATACTTTTTTTTTATTTCCATCTGTTATTTCCCTTAGCTTCTGGAATTAGGAAATTTGGTTGGGACAACTATATATGACTTGTATTTGTAATATTCTAACAGACCATTTACAGAGTCAGAGAACAAATTAGGTTGGAAAAGACCTCTGAGACCATCGAGTCCAACCTATGATTGATCACCACCTTGTCAAACTGACCCTGGTACTGACTGCCACATCCAGTCTTTCTTTAAACACCTCCAGGGACAGTGACTTACCACCAGCCCTTCCAGGGATTTATGAGGAAAATCAGGAAAATTTCTCAGAAAAAAAAAATTCACCCACCTGGATGGACAAAGCATTTCATAATTTTTGGAGCTATTTCTCCTTTCCAACCATTGGAGCAGGAACAAAACACACATCTGGTTCTTGCTGCCTTTTTGCTCAGCAGGGTAGGGAAGGACCAAGAAGGAGAGGGAGAGGAAGGAGCTCAGGTGTTGGGATCAGGGCATGGAGATACCTGATGTGGTTCCAACCATAGGGAGGGTTTGGATCTGAGCAGCAAATGCTGAATGATGGCAGCACCGGTTTGGTTACTTCTTCCTCCCTTGTGTGAGGGTGTTTTATGCAACAATTTGTTTAAATGAAAACAAAAGCAGAATTTTGTAAAGCTGGAGAAAGGGTAGTGCTGTGTAGCAGAACATCAGACCAGAAATCTCTAAGTGTAGTAGGTAAAGGAAGTGCTGGGGGTGCAGGTCTCCTAATCTTCCAGAGATCTCAGGGAAATGCCAGTTGTGTTTGGGTTTGTGTTTGTGTGTTTATTCTTTGCATTGTCAAATGCCTCTGTGGCTGTAGGAGTGGGGCTGCTGCAGGAGCTTCAGAGAGGTATGAAAAACATTCCTTCTAAAAATACTGGGAAGCTCCCTCCACCCCCATTGTTTATTGGAAACTTTTCCCCTGTCTTAAGATATTTGATTATGGTGTAATGCAGCTAATTTAAGCATCTGTTTATCACTGCCTGGCTAGACTGAATGTGAAATTTCAATTGAATTACCTCCCAAGAGAGCTTTGAGCTCTGAGGGTAAAACAAATCATTTTCTCTGCATTCCCCTGGGATTGTCAATAAAAAAGAATTCATCTAAATAGTTTACATGCGTTTTGAAATGTTGCATCTACTAGACTTGGTTTTGTTGTTAGTGGAAAATTGCCAGTGTGAGTGGAATATTGGCTTTAACTCGACTATGGCAGTGTTGTAGCACAGTGGTACATGGTCTAGAAAGGCTACAGCTATGAAATCATTTACATTTAATTCATATTTGATCAATAAATGTGTGTGTTTTATTTTAGAACAGAAGAGAGCATATAAACCTAGCTTTTTACAACCTCAGGCAGAAGATATCAGCAGCCCACTAGAATAGAATACACATAGAATATCCTGAGTTGGGAGGGATCATGGAGTCCATGGATCATTGAGTCCAGTTCCTGGTCCTGCACAGGACAGCCCCAGGAATCCCACCCTGTGCCTGAGAGCATTGTCCAAATGCTTCTTGAGCTCTGCCAGGCCTGGTGCTCTGACCACTTCCCTGGGGAGCCCGTTCCAGTGCCCAACCACCCTTGGGGGAAAGAATCTTTTTCATGATATCCAACCTGAATCTCCCCTGACACATCTCCATGCTGTTCTCTCTGGTCCTAAGGGCTTCTCCAGCCTTTCCAGTTATCTGTTACAGTGAATTATTGCTGTGGGCTGCTGGTGGGATGTGGGGAGCCCCTCATCATCACCGCAGCTTTGTCTGCTTCTAAATATTTTTGTGTGCATACACTGTTAAACATATTTTCACTTACACAAGAAACAGTAGGTTTTCTTTTTTATTTGTCATTATGTCAACAAAAATCTGGGAGAAGGCAGAGTACAGGTTTTTCTTGCTCTGCAAAAAGAGCACTCACTTTACATCTTCTCTATAATTTTGGTAGTGTGAGGAGAGATTTTCCCTTCTCGTTTGCGTTACTTGGGTCGGAAGTGAAATTGCTGTCATCCACCTGCAGAAAACCTGCAGGTCTAATCTGTAGGTGATTTTACCCGGGCCTGGGCTGCTCTGCTTAGGGGCAGGTGCTGCCTTCACTCCAGCTGGGATGTGTGGACATGTCCATGAGCTGCAGGCAACAATCCATGTGCTGGTGATGCCCCAGTGCCTCCCCACTGCTCTCCCTGGAGGACAAACAAGTTCCCCTCAGCTGAGTTTGCTGACTGGGCAGGAGCCCTGAACTCTCCACACATAAAACTGTGGGCTGTCTTTCCAGATGCAAAGGAGGACACAAAGATGAGTTTTCCTTATAGGAATACCCACACCAGCCTTTGTGCCCTTCACCAGAGTCTCACCAGTGGAGCTTACCTGGGCTGCCGTGTCCATGTTGAGGGTAATTAGATACAAGGAAGAAACTTTTTACTGTGAGATTGGCAAGGCCCTGGCACAGGTTGTCTGGAGAAGCTGTGGCTTCCCCATCCCTGGAAGTGTCCAAGGCCTGGTTGGATGGGGCCCTGAACACCTGGTCTAGTGGAAGGTGTTCCTACCCATGGGACAGGGTTAGAACTGGATGAGCTTTAAGGTCCCTTTCAATCCAAACTATTCTATGATTCTCTGAGTTTCATTCAAGCAGGAAAACTGCAATCCAGGAGTCAGATTGAAAGGTGAGCTGACACTGAGTGTTTGCACCCCACACCAGCACGTGGGTAGCCTGCACAGTGAGCAGAAGGGAGGTGGATGGCAGAATTTGTTTTTCTGGCACTCTAAGATTGCCAGCAATTCAGATGAGAGTTCAAAGAAGGTCCAGCTGGCGGTAGAAAGATGCTTCACCTTTACACCAGGTTGGCATTTATGATTCAGATAGTTTAAAATTTGCTCTTATACAGATATTTAGGCAGTGAAAAAAAAACTTCTTTAAAGATCTTATAGTAGTGATAGCAATGAGGAGCTTGGAGGTGGCTGTGCAGAGTGAATGCCTGTTGATACCTTTGGAGTGGAAACGTGCTCAGACCTGCAGGAGCCAGCCCAGGTGAGCAGCTAAACCATGTAATCGCCCTGTCACTCTTTCAGACTCCTGTCCTAGTTCTGTTTTTATTGATGATAAAAAAAAATCTCTTTATATTAACTGAGATAATTTTAGATGACACAGCAGTTGGAATGACACTCAAAAATCAACAGTCCAAAAACAGCACAAACAGATGGAAAGCTTTAAGAAATTTTAGAGTTCACTTGTTCAGGAGTTTGGTGTTTCTGTGGTCATTCGTATAGTTGGTTATGTTTAATGGCAAGGCCCAAGGAACTTAAATGCCATATATGTAGGCTGTACATTTTCTGACAGCTGTAATCAGCAGTAGTTCCTGTAGTTGTCTCAGGGAGGGTTTGAAGAGAGGCAAAATTGCTTGTTTACTTGTCAATATTTTCTTTGTATATAGGGGGCTGACTGTTTAAAGACCTTGTTTGCAGAAGCAATAAAACTTACTCACAGATGGCAACAGTATGGGAATGATTAAAGTTTTAACTTACAGCAACATTCATTGAAAAGAGCAAAAGCATAATTGTGATAAAGATAATTCTGGATTTTTATTCCAAAACAGTAGTAGACCAGAAGTCTGTAGGTAAGTTGAAGCTTTGGCCTGTGTTGTGAGATGCTAATAGTCCATATTTCCTTTCTGGCTCTAAATATGGAACTGTTTTGACAGTTTAAGTATACTGTAAAGCGATTAATCCTGACAGGGTTGATAGTAACTTAAGAAAAACATTTTTAAACCCCAAAACTGCAGTTTATCTTAATGAGTAGCTCACACTGTCAACAGCACAGCCCTGTTACTGTGTGTAATAGGGTTTAGTGACTATCACGATGAGAAAGGACAGGTCTTGTAATTTGAAAATACATGACTAGAAGTAGAGATAGTCCCTGCCACTGAGCCTCCAGCCTGAGATACTTCACCTGTGCCTCTCTCACCTTGCTTCTAAACAATGTTAAGAACAAATTTATTTTTGAGATCCTTGAAATAAAATGATCATCTCTTAGGAGAGGTGTGCAAAGATGCCAGCTGCTTAAGATA
Organism: Poecile atricapillus; assembly: GCF_030490865.1. Lineage (NCBI taxonomy): Eukaryota > Metazoa > Chordata > Aves > Passeriformes > Paridae > Poecile > Poecile atricapillus. The sequence goes on from NC_081288.1 coordinate 4,692,613, forward strand.
AAATAGATGCAAGAGTTTGTGTAATGTTAAAAGTGAGTACCTACAGGAGAACAATCTTGGAGCGTTTCCAGTTTCAAATAAGTCCTGTGCCACAAAAAGTCAGAAGTCTCCCTTGAATGAAGATCATTACCCTCAGGGTGCACGTTGGTCACTCTTTAAAATTCTTATAAAAACAAAGAAATTAATTATCCAGTATAAAAATGGGACATACGTCTCCTGGCAAACATTCAATTAACTTTTTAGTGCTTGCTACTTAATGTTGTGTTTGACCACTCGAGCATTGAGAACGACTTTCCTTTGAGAGGGAGCTGGGGTGGAACGTGGCATTGGGCTGGAGCTCTGCTCCACTGGCCAGTTGGGGCTGGTCATCAACATTTTTCCCATGATCGTTGAGTGTGGAGCTAGTTATATTTTACTTATGCATGTGAGATGTAATTTGCTTTGGGACAGGGTTGTTTTTGGTGTTTTGGGGTTTTTTTTGCAGGCTGGATGATGTTTTATTGAGAATATAATTTAGCTAGTTTTGCAATCATAGACTGGTTTGCAGTGGTTGAGCATGAACTACCAATTAAAAGCAACTGTATAATACTTGTAATTCCCATGACTAATGGGCTGAAAATATGGAGCTCTTTGACCTGGATCCAGTCCAAGCCAAAGATGTATTATGCCACATAGATCACGTTTTCTACTGTTAAAATATCCAACAGTGCAAGTGTAAACCCCAAACTTTAAGAAATGTTGACTTTCAAAGGAAGAACTGACATGATGACGAATATATTTTAAGAATAACGCATGAGAAGAACTTGAATAACTGTGTTTTTGTAGAACTTTTACCTATTTCTGTGTACATTGGTATAATTTATAATCTGCTTTCATCATTAATCTCCTGCTGCTTTACTAGCAAATGATTACATACTGAAACAATTGGAAGGAAGAGATTCTCTGGGATTTTTATTGTGTGTGTGATGTCCTTTAGATTAGCAGTAAAAATCACACTGCTACAAGGTAAATATACATATTAATTTTTTCAAGTGCATCCGGTGTATAAAGATTTTTCTTTGATTTTTCTTTGAATTGATCTTTGATTGTTGTACATTAATTTATATTTCTTTTTTCTCAAAAGGATCACTACATTGTGAAATTTGGGATTAAACTAAATAGCTGAGTTTTGTTGTTCTTCTAGCAGAACAAAATTAAATATCTGTGAGTTAAACTTAGTTGGTTGAGCTGCTAAATGATGTATAAATATGCAGGGGCCAAAGCTGATGTGAAGGAAAGTGCTCTGCTCGTTAAACGAGGGAGCGATTGTGTGTCAGGGCAGTAGGAGTTCTCTTGGAAACAGGGGAAATTATCAGCGTACCAGGACAGAATGCAAAGGTCGATCTGCTGAATACAAATAAAGTATTGAGCACCAGGTTCTGCCTCATGGAGCTGGCGCTTTTGGAACCGCTGTGATAAATGCACTGATAAATTCAAGGGAATGAGTGCTATTGCAAAAGCCTGATGAAGGCTAGAAAGTGTCCAGCTAGTAGGAATTGCACTGCTTGGTCAGGCACAATGAAATTAAATAGAATTTGCTTTAGTGAAATTGCATCAAGGATGATTAAAGGTGCTGCTGGGAGAAGGTGGCGATCACCTTCCACTGAAGCCACTTCAGTGACTCCATGGTTTACTCCTTATGCGTTTTGGCTTTTTCTCATTTTTGCTCGTTTCCTCTGACTTCAAGGCTCCTCTCCCCCTCCCGGTCCTTTTCACCTTTGTGCTGTGCCCCTGCTCCAAGCCTGAAAGCGACACCAGGCTGCTTCAGAGAGCAGGGATCTCATCAGCACCATTCCTTGGGTCCATGAGTTTGCCCAAATACACCAAGTCCTGCGCCTGCCCCTTACCCATAGATAGCATTCTTCATTGCCCCGCTCTTTGATAAATATGTTTTGGGTCAAGATTTAGCCTTTTAGCTCCAGAAAGCTGATCCATATAACGCAGCAGCATGTTCCTTCCTCAGCTGGATGAAATGGAGTGGGCAGGTGGGAGCTGCTCCCTGTAAGGATCTGCAGTCGGGATTCCACTCTGTATCTCATTTTCCAGCTAAGTTTCCAAGCAGTTGCTGATCCTGAGCTGCTAAAACCACCCTGGTGTGGTGTCACAGGAGTCTCACCTCAAGGGCCGAACTGCTCATTGGATGTTTCCTTGATGTAAAAGCCTGCAGAAGAGTCTGAGTCAAACTTGCTTTGGTTTTGCTTTGATATGTTTAGCATTTTGCATCAGTGTTTGGAAGCCATTGGTCTCATGGGTGTTAAAAATGAATTGTAAGAGAATTAACAACTTTCCAGTTGTTTTACTTTCTTAAAAAACAACAGCAGAGCAGTGCTCAGGGCTGCAGGCAGCACTGAGGCCTTGCTGTGCCCTGCTGTGTTTGCAGGGGATCTGAGACACCAAATGTGAAGCTTGAGTGACTAGAACTGCATTTTTCCCCAGATGGGCTGACAATGTAACCAGTCTTTTATGGTGAAATAAAACATGTGGTTACAGAAATACACATACATATATATAACCCGTGTAACATCCCTGTTTTATCACGATGAGGACTATTTTGTTTCCATTTGATGTTTAAATGATCGTCTGGTAGTGGGACTAGAGTTCTGTACTCCAAATAAGAAGAAAAATCATCAAATTCATATAAGAACACCTCAGCACTGTAAGTGAAGCCTGTTTCCTCAGTGTATATTTTCTTGAAATATTTGTCATTTTACCTCTTCTTCTGCTGGTTAATGCTGGACTAAGGAGTTTGAGGAATATTTTTCATGATTGCAGTTGTTGGAGCAGTGCATGTGCAGAGCTGTGTTCGGTCATTTATTCCCTCTTCATTTTTGTAGCAATTGTAGCATGAACTAATTATTTTCTCAGCTTGAGATGTGTTGGAGTTGCAGTTGATAAGTGTTTATTTTACAGAAGAAGCTTTTTCAAGGAGTGACCTAAGCTTGGACATGGTGTCCTCTGCTCTTCTCCCTTCAAGGGCACAGGGAAGACTTGCCAGGGGGAGAAAAGGTTGGACAGTAAATTGATGCACCTCCCTTATCCATGTGTGAAGATCCAGGTGTAAAATTAATTCTGCCACTAATGAAATTGTCTTTCTGTGCTGGCACATCCCTTGAATTGCCTGGGCAACAGCAGTGGTAGCCAAATGGAGCCAAGTGTCTCAGAGGAGAAGCAGAGGTGTGTCAGCAAAGAAATCAGCACTCCACTGGGTTTAAATCATTTCTCTTTGCTTATCCTGGGAATCAAAGCCACCAAAATGCCACCTTCTCTCTGCCACTGACTCCTTTCCAAAGGATGTGCTGTTGGCTTGTATGAAGGGACTTTAAATACACCACAAAGCTCGAAACTTGCACCACAAATGAAGTACTACTACTACTACTACTACTACTACTAGTATTGTTCCAGTTCCCTGCAGATTGAAATTGGCCAAGTAAATTTGATACCACATTTAGCTTCTGAGGTGATAATGTATCAGATTACACTTTGTGGGTGTTTCTTGTGGCATGTCAGTAAAACAGAGACTAATATTCTGAATTGGCATTTCAGAAGGTGTTTCTGCAGAGGGTGAAGCTTTCAGTGAGAATTTGAAGACTGTAAATGTTACTGTGAAGGTGACCATTCTGTGTATTTTTCATTATAGACTGCTGACTTCTATTATAGACAAAATGTTAACAGTTGAATATTTTGGTTTACAGTTATAGGTGGTAGAGGTTTAGGACATAAATAGGTGTTTTGTATGACAAAAAAAATAATTGAAATAGCGCTTGAAAAAGTTCATTATCTCCATATTCCATAACTTCATTAGTTCCTTAAATTAATGCACCAGCAGGATTTGCTGGGTGCCTTGTGCACACAAAGAGGCAGTTGAAAGCCTCAGTCTTGGGGCATCAGGTGTTGGATTTGGTAATGCAGGAAGAAGTAAACAATGGCCAATTCTGAACAGTTGTAACAGCTGATTAAAAAATTTTAGTCAGTTCTTGAACAGAAAATGAAGTTCTCAGTTGCATTAATACTTTCCTTGAAACAGCTTTTGCTTTCTGTAGAAAACTGCCTATTTCTCTATTTCTGGTAGACCAGAACACTTTTTTTTTCCCCCTCATAGGGAAGAGTTTTGCATAAAACCATTTTCTGACCAGCTTTAAAATGCAGAGATAGCAAAGACCACTTAGAGTTTTTTTCTCATCACTCCTAAGGAAACTAAATGCTAAACTATCACTATTATGTGAGGTTTATTGAAAGCTAGAAAAGGTCCTTGCTGTTTTATCCTCTCTCCATACCCCAGAAGAGGAAGAAAATGAAATAAAATATGTATGCCAGGGTTTTTTTTGCCTCCAGGGTTGTTAGTGAGAGCTTTAGCTGCTTCAGTACTTTCCTGCCTTCTCTCTAAAGCTGTGCTTGTTGGTCCTACTTGCAGCAGCAACCTAAAATGTTTAAAAACATGTGGGGAGAGAGGAGGGGAAGCAGGAGGAAATGATATTGGCTTTTAACAGGAAACTGTGAGTTTTGCCAAACACTGATACAGCAAAAGCTTTTGACAGGAGAAACCAGTTTCCATTTGGAAATACTGCTATGATATTGCTGGGTCGACTCCTGTGCTTTCTCTTCCCCACCTGGGTTCTCTGCATGGACTTCATTCCTTCCTTCTCACCTGACCTTAAAGAGCACAATAATTGGTGTTTTCCTAGAGGCTTTAATTTATTTTTTTTTTAAATCCAAGTTATAATAGATGAATCAACTTTGTTGATGTTCTGTGATATTTGCATCTGCTATAGCAATGGAATGCCACAGATTTCCCTCCAGTGGCTCTGGTGTGTGGCTGCTCTCCACATCAGCCAGGTCAGAGCAGCATCCTGCCTAGGAAAAATATCTTAGCTACACATACACCATAAAATTGGGTTTTCATGGTACTTTGAATGGTGAGGGGTATATGTCTGTGTGTTTGGGGTTTTTTTCAGTAGCAGTACTAGCATCCATCGGTTCCCAGAAGTTTGAAGTTGGGGATAACACCAAATGAAGTACTTTTTGTTACATTATCCCTGTGGTTTTCTGGCTTGTGCCAAAGCAATGTAGCTCTGTCACTGTGGCGGAGGAACTCTGTATTGCAATGTATTTTTAAGACAGCAAGACTTTATTTGAAGAGCAGAAGAAGAACACTTGGAATCCACTTCCTTATCATTAACCTCAAAGTTTCCTCTCCATGAGCATTTTGATGGCATGGGGTAGTTTCTTCTTTCTGGATCTAAAAAGTGGCTTTTCCATATTTTTAGCCAGTTTTTCACTAATTTTAAACTATGTATTTACTGGCTGCTCATCATGCCTATTTCCCCCCTCACCAAGCAATAACTTTTCATGTAGCCCTCCAGATCTTCCCCTCCAGAGTAATGGGAGCATGGTTTTGGAGTGCTGAGCACACCAAAATTTTCCCCATCTGTGTTTGTTTCAGTGTGTGAGGACATTCAGAAGGAGCCTGTGCCTCCATTCCAATTTCATGTTGCCCAGTCAAATTATGTCTGAAGAACTGATCAGAAGGAGATCAGTCCCTTCCTTAGACAGGAGGAAATCCAGTGGGAAAATTGATTATTAACATGGTACAGTAGAAATACAGAGACAGAAGAGGAAGGAAATGGGGCTTGGATTTTTGGTAGCTCTTTTAATTTGACTCCATAGTTCATAAAATGTCCACAAACTAAATTGTGTGCTTTGGTTGTATCATGAGTATGGATTTTGGTACACCAAACTCTGGAAATCTGGTTTTGGTTGTGGAAGAGCCATGCACAGAACACAAAACATTGGGAATGAATAGATGGGGATGTGCTGCCAGTACAGGAGAGTTCACGTTGCAATTGTACTCAAAAACTAATCCAGAACAACGCAATTTCTGCTAGAAAGTGTATTTTCAGGCTTTTTTAGGGTTGCTTGGCTATAATCTCTTTAACTTTTAAAATTTAATATGGAGGCAGATTTAAGCTCTGACTTTTATGTCTAAATATTAAAAAAATCAAATCAAAATTGAGGGGTTTGGTGCAGGACCCACTTTAAACACATGTGGGAATATTTACACTGGTGAACACAGATACTGAAATTGTTTGGCAAGTTGTTACAAATAGGTATTAAAGATCCCTATAAATTCATTGAACAGACAGGCAGACACCTCAAGGAAAATTACTCAAAATGCTGGATATCTAAACTGGGTGCCTAAAGAAAATTATATAAATACCTTGGATTCTCCCCTCTTTTCTTCTCTACCCTGTTCTTCCAGCAGACATTTATACTAATCCATTAGTTAAAACAAAAAAGGCTTTTTCCTACTTAGTCTTGCAGATGGTTTTGGCCTTAAACACAGCACAATCTACAGAAATGCAATTATTTAAGTTTTTGTTTTTAATGTGGCTCATCATTGCTAAATTGAAGAACCTAGGATTAAAAAAAAGCACTTAATGTGAATTAAATGGTGGTGGTGGCCAGCGAGTGTTTGTGTTACAGCAATAGTATCACAGGTTCATTTCCTTTGTATATCTTAGTTTGGTTTTGCAAACTAGGATAGGGTTTTTCCAGCTTTTTCTGTATACTTTTTCAGGGCCTTTTGTTTCCAGACATGTAAATTAAAAGAGATGCCATTTCCACGCAAAGAGATGAAATGTTTATTTTAAACATTTTAAACATATTTTAAACACACAAGAACTCTGTTACGATATAACTTGTTGAATCCTTGATGCCAGACTGGCTTTCATTGGAAGATGAATGTGAATTTGAAAAGGATCCTGTCAAAGGAGTTGTGCTTTACAGTCACTCCTTTTAGCTTTGCTCCTTTTAGCTTTAGCTTTGCTTTATGTTCTTCTGTTTTAAGCATGAAGGAGCAACATGTAAGAAAACAAAAAGTTTGCAGCCTTGGTGCATGTGTTGGGATATTTTTTTTGGTTTATGGACTGTTTTCAAGCCTTCCCCTGTGCCCCCTCCCCAACACAAGGGAACAGAACCCTCCTTACAAGAGAGGGAGAAGCAAAATGAGCAAAGTTCAGATGAGTTTTCATTAGAGTTAAAGGTTTTTTTCCTGCAACAATGTAGTTAATTTCCAGCTGGAGCAGCCTGTGGGGAATTGTGCTGAGCTCCCTGTGGGCTCATGGATGAGATGGGAATGGGGATGGGATGCTGGGACTCCCAGGGTCGGGCTGCAGGTCCCTGGCTGGGCTTTCCGTCCCCAGGCACGGCAGAAATCAGCTCAGTTGTGCTCTCAGCTCGTGTAGAAGAGGGAACTGGTTGTTTAAAACAGGCTGCCATGATTTTGCCATGCCTTCATTCTCTGCCAAAGTTTTCCAGAAATAGGGAGTGAGAATATCCTCCTGCCACCTTTCTAAGGGTATTTTTAAACCTGCACGTCAGCGTAAATCAGAAGAGCAATAAAACAAGGGGAAGGAGCAGTGCAAGGTTCAGCTGAGCTACAGCAGCGACTTCTGAGGGTGCTTAACCTTGCATATTTTATTTTTTTTGGTCTAACTGGCGTATCTGTAGCTGCAGACAGTGTGCTCTTAATAAAATTATAAGTGGGAATTAAATATGGTAGTACAGGGTGATAGGGCAAAGCTGAGAGTTTCTCATGCAACTTCGCTTCCCTCTGATCTTTTATTCAGTGTTTAGAGATGGAAGATCTGCCGTCCTTTCCCTGGCATATTTTTTAATACCGGTATGCTTCTTGCACTCTGCTTCCCCGTTTGGATTTCTATACTGCTGGAATGTTATGTGTACAGGCAAGGGTTCATAAATATATATGTTCCCTGACGGTTTCAGTTCCTGCATGTGTTAATGAATATATATCCCTCGACGGAGTTTCAGTTCTGCGGCAGACGCGATGGATTTCGCCCTCTTTATCAGTGGCACCATTAGTAGAGATAGAAATGGAAACTTTTTCAACTGGGAAACTTTTTCAAAACCAGCTGGGATATCATTGATCGAGATACAGTCTAACCCAGGAAAGTGGGGTGTAAGTAGTAATTGGAGCTGTAATGCAGTTGAAATGATGTTTTTCTTGCTGTTTGTTTTTAGGATATTTTGTGACTTATTCATTCATTCTCTGTCTCTGTTTTTCCTTAAAAATAAAAATTTCTCAATGATGATAAAAAGGCATTTAGTGCTGCTGAAACAACAGATAGAAATATCAGAAATATAATTTTGTTCTTTTAAAAATATTTAAAAATATATTACAGGTGTGTAAAAGAAGTAATATGACACTTTAAGGAATTTTCAAATCCATGACATCTTTTCCCTTTAGCATGTTATACTTAATGTTACTGTTTAAAAGCATGGAACAAGACTTCATAGGTTTCTGTTTTAAAAAAACCAAAACAAACACACTGAACCAAAAAAACCCAACCTTCCCAAGACACTGGATTTACATTTAAAAAAGAAAACAGGTTACAAAGACCCTGCCGTTAACTGTGCAGAAATGAGCATTTGATGATGGGTTTCAAAGGAAGCAGATTAAGTGATTCACAAGTGCTGTGGCGTTTGGCGTGTGTGGGGATTCGGGCAGTAAGTCAGAAAGGCACAGATTAAATACTGTCAGGGACCTGGCTTTGTTGCATCTGTTTTCATGATGAAAATCTAATTTTGAATTATTTTGACAAACTAGAAATGCAGTTTACAGCAGCAAATATTTTTTCCATTTAATTTAGAGTCCCAGGCAGACAAATTGACTTGCCTTGACTGTCTCCTTTTCAATAATTATTCTCCACAAATAAGTTCCGGAGTCAGATCTGGAGACTGATTGACTTTGCTTTCAAAAATGCATTTTAAAGACAAAACCTAAACTGTATTAAATATTTGCATGGCATCAGTCACTGTAACTAGCACAGTGGTTACATTCTGTCTGGGAGAGGGGAGGGAGGTGGTCATGCAACAAACATCAAGAGGCAGCTGATATTTAGGGGACAATTTCTATCATAGCGTGATCACTGTGGGAATATGACTCTGAAGCAAGGAAATTCTTTTTCCAGTCAGGTGCATTTTATTAGAAGATTCAGACCTCAATCCTGCCTTGCAGTCCTCCTTTCTCACTTGGCTGCTTTGATGTTACTGGTTTTCACCACAGGTTAGCGCAGATATGGCCCAGATTTTCCCAGTTTCTACCCTCTGTGACTCTTTCCCTCCTTCATCCCAAGTAATTCTTCCCTGCATATGCCCATCAGTTTTGTACTGTGTGTAGGAAGGTGATATTAAAACAATATTATAGCAGCCCCTAGTAAATGTGGAATCTGTGTGTATTGGTTACATGGGATTAGTGATTGCAGATATACAGACACATAGAAATACTTGTACATCTCTGGTCACTTGACCTCGCTGCTGATCATTCTCCCATTGGATTTGTAGTATTTAAAAGTTCTGTAGCAAATTCAAAAAGTTGTGTTTTAATTACTCATTCTGGAAACAGGAAAAATTCTTACCTTTCTCACTTGATTTTTGAAAGATCTTCGGCAGTTCCTACTCTCTGACAGCAAAATCATGTTCATTCCATCAGTGTTTAGGCTTAGGTGTATTCTGACAGGACATTATTTGGAAGGGGTATAAAGCACCAAATTTGACTGTGTGTAGTTCATGGTGTATCAAACAGCACTGATACAAAAAAAAACCCTGTTTTCATTTAAATGAAGATAAAAAAAATAAATTTTAGAAATGCAAGAAGTGTTTTGGTCAGTTAAAAAAGACAGTGTCAACAGACTGTTGACAGTGACATTTGGCTGTGAACAGCTAGGACAAATTTAAAATTATTTAAATCTTTATTTGTTAAAGCTGAAGTATAATCTTTATTTCTTAACACACACACAGCATCTCAGTTATGCTCCAGCTTTTAATTTCACCCCAGAAAAATGCATTCTCAGTCAGGCCAGGAGACCAGATACACAGGTGGTTTTTATGTGGCATTTGCAGACATGCCATGCACACAGTATCTTGGTTTTATGCTGAGGAAATCCCAAAGCATCTGAAATGTCACACCTAAGGAAGTTACACCTAGAAAGAGCAGAGCCACCCCTTTGAGAAGTAGCAGATAGATGATCACAGCACTTGGCCTAAACTCTGTCCTCCTGCACAAAGAACTTTCTCTTATACACCCCAGTGCTGTGAAAATGGCAATAACAAATGTAACTTTTGAGCAGAGTAAGAAAACTTGTTTATTTATGCCTTATTTGGAGTTCTTTCACTCCTACATAGATGAATCAAGCCTTAGGGCAGTTACTTAAGGGTGAAAAGTAGGTTGGAAATCCCATTAGGATTCCACACAAGGGTCTGAGCATTCCCCACAGCTAAAAAATTGAAAAATTTCAGCCCATCCCTTGGGATTGTGGGGGCAACGCTGCTCCTTGTGGAGAGAGACTCTTGGACCGTGAGCGGCTGTTCCACCTACTCTGAAGTGAAGTAGTAAAAGATTGTTTTTTGGCCATAGGAAATGCAGAACCATGAGAACAGATAATTGGCATTTTAAAGTATTGCCAGTATCATATAATACGGTGCTTTATTTTCTCATCGTTTGAAAGAGTTATTTATTTAAATTTTTTTTGGTGGTAACAGAATAAATATGCTAGTGTTACAAAAAGCATAATAATATATTGTTTTTATGGGGAAACAAAGCTCCAGAGGAAATGATGGTTTGATTTTGTGCATATTTTCTGCAGTAAACATTTTTGGCATTCCCTTTCTTTCTTTTTTTCTTTTTTTTTTTTTTTTTTTTTTTTTTAAATACTTTATTTTTCCTGCTTGGTTTAATGCAGCATAACCTCCTTTAAATTTAGTGGGAAGTGTAAATGTATGTAATGCTTTTTCTGTGGTTAGAAAATACATGTAGCATTAAGTTATTAAAGCTTGACTTTAAACTATGTCTTGGGCTAATGATTTTACAGTATAATTGCTTTAGTTAATTTGAAGGCAGGTATACATACAGCTTATTCCATTTTGGCACTATAAAGTTTGCCATTGGTATTATACCTCATTTTTTATATGATTTACATAATTTGTGAAACAGATTTAATACTTTGTGTGTGAGCTAATTAGTTTCTGGTTTAGAGCCTTATTGTATGTTCATTGGGTTCTGAACACCTTTTACAGTAGCACAGAAGGTCATTGTTGGATCTAAATTCTTTGTAGAGCAATCAATCCCCTTTTAATAAAATAAGTTGCATAATTTTTAATGTAATTAAATTGGGTTCTGTGGAATTGTTTTCAGCTGTAAATTTGCTGAATTGGAAGAAATACGTGGTGATGTGTTAATTACTGAGTTGTGCTCTTTCCCTTGTTACGGTATAGTTTTAGATAACTGGACTTTACACGAGTGTGGTTTTACATTTTTATATTTACCTCTGAGGAGCTCGTAAGGGGTGTCCAGCTTTTTCTGGTAGAAGAGGAAAAAAAAAGAAAATGAATGTTTCTCATAGAATTTCAAAAACTTCCTACCTAACTTAGAGAAGATTCTGTGTTAATATATCCCGACCATTTATTACCAATTGCCAGATGACAGCAATACAAGCACTTGCCAAGCACTGAGCTCTTCAGCAGGTGATGATAACCAGGTTGAGTGCGTGAACTAAACGTCCCTTTTCCAGGGAAATGGAGCCCCTCTGTGCACAATCAGCATCTTAAAGTCACGTCACACTCCAGCCCAAAGAAGTTCTTTTCCTCTGGAATGTGATTTTTACATGAGGGCACATGCTGGCTGTTTTCCTCTCCAAGGAATTGTTTTCTTGGCTGCCGCCATCCCGTGTTTAACAGGACTGTGCAGCTTTAACGGCTCCGGGCTTATTAGGAGTCTAAACAGTCTCCTGTATCCTTTGTGTCAAAATGAGTGAAGGCTTTGGAAATCATTTTGGGATTCACTGAGCAGGAAAAGGAGTTGCTCGAAAGAGTCAGACCCTGCAGAAAGGCTGGCTTCCCAAGTTAAAAATGGACAGCAGCAAATCCCTTCAGAAAATTTTCTGCAACCAATCCCAGTGCTAACTCAGACTTTTAACTTAACCAAATAATTTCTGTAACCAGTTATTTCTAATTTGGATTTTATTTGTCTGCTTCTACCTCACTTTTTCCCTGTGTAGCTCTCACATGCATGTTTGCGCTTTTTAACTTGGTAAAGTAGTTGCATTTAATACAGAGATAAATTAAAGTTAATGAGACAGAACCAGAACACGGCACAGGTATTTACCTTCCCTGTGTTTGTGTGCTGTTAGGAACTGGTTCTGGGATTTTTGTACTCTCTGTATAACTGTGATCTGCTAAACATGTTTTGTGGGAGAAGCAAATATCACCAGTTGCCTTCATGCTCTTGGCCAAGGCGCAGCTGATTTCATTTAACAGTGCAAAATCTCTTACATAGAACCACCATTGAGGGGTTTTGATTACTTATAAGAGCCTCTAACCAAGGCAGTGTTTTTCTGATATGTTTACATATATACATAGCGATAAAAAAATAAAGAACAGGGAAAACTGTTTTTTTATTGCGTTTGCAGCCATTCTCGCTCAGCATAGAGCTGTTAGAACTTTGTAGTACAATTACACCAGTGGAAGCCTTTAAGGCATTTATTTCCGAGTGGGAATACTGTTTCTCCTACTTTAAACAATTAGATGAGTATAATCTCACTTTCTTCCTGTGGAATGCCACACTTTTATTGCTATCATTTATCAGTAGTGAGATGCAAATAAGGCGTAAGCTTAGGAGCCTGGCTCAAATAAAAGCAGATTGTATTGATTCTTGTGTGGTACAGAATGAAATAGAAAATCATCTGACAGCCAATCAGCACTCATCAAAGTGATTTTTAAAGAATAAAAGCTGAATACGTACAATATAAATTCCTTATCTTGTTTATGTGATGTACACGAGCAGTTGAAAAGTCAGAAACTGGATTAAAATTGTGGCTAATTGCGTGTGATAGTGCTGGTTATTTTCATTAAGGGTCTAAAATGTGAAGTGTGGCTTGGGCTAAAAGCAGCTTTGGAGTGCACAGAAACTTTGGAAATCATAGAATCATAGTTGGAAGGGACCCACAAGAAACAGAGTTCAACTCCTGGCCCTGCACAGGTCAGCCCCAACAATCACACCGTGCGTCTGACAGTTTATTGATGGACACCTAAAGATGGAGGGGAAAAAATATCAAACAAAACCCCAAAACTTTCACATCAGTGACAGCAAATGAAAAGAGACTGAAAAACTGAGGTTTTGTCCATGTAGCAAGTTAATGATTTTCTTTAAAAAAAAAAAAAGTTTCCCCATCCCCCTGCACTGCTCAGGAGACAAGACGGCTGCTGATTTCTTAAAGCCTTAAAGTTAGCTGACCTCCTCGCTGAACCCGACTTTAATGTAAACATTTTCTTGAGATGGTTCGTAGCAGGGCCAGCAAATCTGGAGAATATTAGTGGCGCTGTGTTTGCGGGAAGCAGGAATCCCTTGGTAATTCTCAGGAGCTCTTTTCCAGGCCAAGGCAGCCTGAGACACAGTTGTGTTTTCAGTTTTGCAGGGTTCGTTGGTAATGCCCTGTGTATCTTTCTAAAATGTAATTAGTAAAACACATAATTAGTTTCTGCTTTGAAGTCGAGTTTTTCTTCCTTGCTTTCACTCTGTTAAAACTCTTTATCTCCCCCCACCAAAGGTAAATAATTTGATAGCCCAATATTGGCGTTGATTTAGTTGTCGGCGTTTTGGCATCGGTTTGTGAATCTAAATAGAAGAGAGAAATTAGAGCAGGGCTTCCTCCAGATCGCCTCTTTGCAGGAATATTAAGTTCCTTTAAATGCTCCATGCTTAAGTGAAACACACAGCTGATGTCTCAACCCCAGTATTTTGAAGAAAAGTTTTATTCTTGTTTGGGTGCTTGCATTCCTCCTGTACCATAGGAGTTGGTTAAAATGTGTGTCACCATGTGGAGTATTTTGCAGGTAGAAATATTGTAGCTGAATTTCTACCTTTTCCTTACCTGTGTGCCTTTTCTTTTAGATACATTGCATTTATCATAAGCTTGATCAGCTGCTGAAATAAGATAAATACTTAGCACATCTTGCTTTTCAGTTTCAAAGCACTTTTCACGCATTAAGTGATCTCCCCAGCGTCCCAGTCTGCCCAGTACTCACTGCTGTAGCAGCAGCATGCCTAGAGTGGGTGCACTGGTGGGTAGCAGCCTGATGGACATCAGTCAGCAGTGCTTATTATCCCCTAGCACATGTTACATTTCACTAACTCGAAAAATCTTATTTTTATGTGCAGAAAAAAACATGTTTGCCCATAAGAAACCTGTGCCTGATATGGGCAGTCCTTGCTGTCACTGCATGTTGTGTGTTAATCTGCTAATTGGGCTCAGTCTGTTTTCCCAACAGGTAAAAAACTTGAGAGAGTAGAGAGACTGATGAAAGGAGACTCTGTGTGTAGTTGATTTCTTTTGGTTAAAAAAATACATCAAAGTTGCCTTTTCGTTTTGGAAAGAAACTTTACAGTTCTGCTATTAAAGTGTCTGAAATCCAGCTTTCACTTTCAGCACAGGGCACAGAGATGCCAAACTCCCTTTAGATCTCGCATTTAAATTACTGAGAAAACTTGCAGAAAGGAAAGGGGAAGAGGGAGAAAGTCAAAGACTGAAGTTTTCTGCTTTTACTTTTTTATTTTAATTTAGAGAAGAATATAAAGATTCCCATGAGCAGCACAAAACTGGTGCTTTTGCAGCGGTAGAGTTGAATCCTGCCAAAATGCTGCCAATATTGGCTGGTTTTGCAAGGGTGAGCTGCATCAATTAATTGTTCTTTCACCCTTCTACCCTCACTTTCTGTAGTCATGGACTGTGTCCCACATTTTCTGGAGCAAGGATTCTCCTCATTTATCTTTTTTGGAAGTTGTAGGGTACACTGAGCACACTGGACACTGGTTGGAGCATATGCAACTTCCTGAAATATAAATAATAGTGAAGACTTTATATTATTACATAATAATTTGATTGGCATTTCTCTAAGGTTTTTTTTTTTTTCCCATGTTTTGATCACAGATATGCTTAATCAGTGTTAAAATTGGCTGTTGTGTGTGTTGGTTGTCGTGGCTTGTTTAATACCTCCTGTTTGCAGTTGTCCTAGTTTTACCGTCTTGAAAGATGGTTTCTATTTAGTTCCCTTAATGTTTGCCACAGTTTGTTTTAAAACCCACAAATTTAGCTGAAGTGTTTGTTTTTTTACTTAAGAATGTTAACTTTAGAAATAAAAGATTTCCTGTTTATCAGCAAAAGTGTTTCTTGCCACTTGCAGGCATGATTTCGAAGATGGATTTTTTATTTCCTTCTCTTACACTGCATTTCTTTCTTGTGCTAAACATAATAAACCCTGAGCTATGATAAAGCTTATTTAACCCAAGTATACCTGCCTCACCTCAAATAAATACAAAATAAATTGGGCAAAAGAAAGAGATAATATTTTTGAATCAGGACACAAACATCACTCTCTGTAAGATATTCATTGTACTGCAGTAAATGGGGAAAATATATTGAATTTATGCACACATGATTGACTTTTCATACAGTGAACCCAGGTTAAACATCTTGAATATGGAATATGAATAGAGCTAACATTTTCATATGAAGCAATAATGAAAATTAACAGAGCTCCATTTCCACTGATAGCAAAGAACATTTGATACTCCAAGGCATAAAATGTGTTTAGTACTTGGGTTTTGTTAAGCTTGACAGAAGCCAGGAACTGGGATGGTACAACTGCAGCATAAAAGCTGCTTCTGTACCCGATGACAGGCTCGAGGATGGAATTGGGGGAAAACAATAACACCACCCACCCGTCCCTCATTCCTTACAGTAAGAGGAGAAGGCATTCATGGCTGTGTGTCGTCAATGGGATCGTCTCTGACAGCATCCGTCCTTGGGACCTGCGTTTTGTTCCCTGGCGCCAGGCTGCAGGCACAGAAGGGGGGGAAAAATCTCCTTCTTGTGGATTTTACAGGAACAATGCCTTTGCTTTTGTATTTTTTACCTTGTTTTGTTCTGTAATAGCCCTGGATGAAATGGGGTTTATTCCAGGTAACAGGAAGGATATCCTGGTGCTTTCCTGGTTTAGGAGCTGCAGGGCTTGCAGACCAGCTGCAGCTGGAGGCTGAGGCATTATTGCTGTGGGTTCCTAACCCTGGTGGTCTGTCCTTCTCCCTCCCTCAGCATCTTTGAGTCAAGCTGCTCCAACACAGGAGCCTGCACTTTGAGGACTTTTTTCCTGCAGAGGTTTCAAGCCCTGTTGGGAGTTACTTGTTGGGTCTGTATGTGTGACTGTTTGATAGGCAGAAAAATCAGAAGTCAAAATACGCAGATCAGGCAAAAACTGCTGGAAACTTTCTTAATGTTCCCTTCCCTCCCACCCCTTTCACCTCCAGCAGAAGCTCAAGTTGCTTTTCTCTTGCAGCCTTATAAATGCACTTGTTTCCTTAGTTGTAACCCTATAAATGCTCCTGTTTTAACATGGGCCATGTTTGAAGAGCTGACCTTTTATTTGGTTTTACTTCTTTAAACTAAAAGTTTAAAGGTACCTAAAATCATTTTAAAGAAAAATGTGGCCTAACAATTAAGGTTTGACTGAGCCTCTCCAGCTCCTGTGTGCACACAAGGAAACTTTCCTGAAGAGTCACACAAGGGAGAAATTCCTCTGGTCAGTGAATGCAAGGCCCCTAGCCCTGGAGAAAAGCTTGGCTTCCACTCAACTAAAATAGGTTCTTAATTGATCCTGTGCTAACCCAAAATGGGAGATTTTTGCTTTCTTTCTGGGAGATGGAGACAAAAATAAGTGAACAAGGACACCTGTCAGCTCCTAGGCTCTGGGTGTTTTCCGACTCTGTCTGCTGAAAGGGCATTGTGATACTTATGATTTAACCATCCATAATGATGATTTACACTACCAGCTTAAATATATAGAACTTCCCAGTGAAACCATAACTAAACCTCTACCTAAATTCCTAGGACTGACCTAGAGTATCTTTGAACTGTGTATTTTGAATACAAATGTTGTATTTAAAACATTTAAAAACTCTACTCAGCACCCAGGAGAGTTTAGAGCCACTGAAGTGGCATCTGCTTCTGCACTAGCCTAGAAATGACTGTTTTGCTGTTCTTCATCAGCTTCAGCCAGCGTAAGTTGAAGGTCTTGGAACAGCTCTCTTTGGAGTGACTGTTTTCTTTTGTGTGGAACCTGTAAAATGAATTTTAAACAGGTTTCTCTGCACATCTTGCAAGATTATTATTATGAATAGAATCTTACTTCAAGAGCTCCTTGAATTTGTGTCAAGCCTTCAGCTGATCCAGCAAACAGGTTTCTTGTATCATTTAATATCAGTTTGTTCACCTGTGAAATGGGTGTTTTAACAGCTTATGTGATGTAATACTTTAAAAATGTACTTAGTACACTAGTATATCCTGCAAATTAATAGAATATTATGTAGAAAGACTTTGCTGTTGGCTGGTAGGACAATGGTATATGCTAAATTTCTTTCCATTCCACATGGATGGTGTAGAAGGGACAGTACAGTTGTGTTCTTAAGTATTGTGTGAGAATAAACCTTTTTAATCCACCATGAAGGATAATGTACCTCATTTAAAAAGTTGTTTGAGATCCTGCACAGACTGTTGGAGCTGTGCTTTCCTTGCTGTGCCAACTCCTTACCTCAGGAGGAAGACAAAGAACAGTTTGCAGTTAATGGTCTGGGATACGGGACATGGGGTCACACTTGCTTTGTGACCTTAGGTAGGTCAGTTCCTCCATAAATCAGTATTATTACAGTAATATTTCCTGTCCTTCAGCTTAGGTATGTCTTCCATATTTGATTTGTAAACTGTTCTGACTGAGGGCTTTTCAGGTTAAGTCTGGACAGCATCTACCACAACGGAGTTCTTTTGTTAGCTGGGGTTTCCAAGATGCCTCTTTAATAAAAGCCATCATAAATTCAGTTATGTTACATCCTTCTTTTAAACATTGACACATATGAGGTTGCACTTGTTAAACTCAAAAATGTTCAGGTGAGGCTGGACATAGAATCCTCCCATGTCATTGCATGATGGTGTTACTATCACAATTTATTTTTTCAAGTGCACCATATCATTAATATTTGACTTACCCTAACTCTGCAAACAGGAAATTATGGTTCATGAAATTCTGCACTCAGAGCAGTGAATTGCTGGAGTTTGACTTGGCAAATCTGGATCTACAAAACTACAATATATTGGTTTTGCTTGGTATTTATATCCTAATATCTACTTTGATCCTTGGTGTAGTTTTGTGGGTACTTGTGCATGTATGAGATTTTTGTCTCCTTGAATTTTACTCACTTCTAATATTTTACTTTACATGTACAGTAACATTATACTTTAGAGTCCAGAGGAGCATTTTAGAAGAACAGTAAAAATGTAATCATTGTATGTCATGTGAAGGAACCATGATTGGTTTTTCCTGTTCTGGCAGGACATAGATAACCAGCAGATCAGCATTTGAGCCCATCCACTGTCAAAGTTCCTCCAGTCTTTCAAGAGTTAGCAGACATCCCTGTCACTGTCTTGGGATGGTTTTGCTTTAAATTTGTTGAATGTTTAGAAGAAATCTATAGAGAGAGAATTAATTTTAGCTGCACACAAGCAGATTGTCTCTTCTGCACATGGCCAGAGTTGTACCTTGCATCAAAGCTTGCATGGGTGGGGAAGGGGTTTACTACTGTAGCAAAGCCCATGAGTAGGAATTTGAGGTCTGGAAAATGCTGCCCCAGATCATTTCTGCAGAGTCCAGTTGTGTTCACTTACACTTGATAAGGAGCAAGGCAAAGATCCCAAAACCTTGACTTTTTAATGTAGGAAACCTTGTTTGTTTATGGAAGTGGGGCCAATTAATTTATGTGTATACCTGGTACAGCACAGCTTCAGCCAAGGCCAGGCTGGAGCTCTGAGCAGCCTGCTCCAGTGGAAGGTGTCCCTGCCCATGGCAGGGCTTAGAATGAGATGATCTTGAATGTCCCTTCCAACCCAAACCATTCTAGAATTCTTGGATGATGGTGCCTCTCTGTTTCACATTGCTTTGACAGTCATTTAAATTCTCACATTATTTTATACTTTATGGAATAACGTGAATGGATTCAGTGACACCTAGTTTTCAAAAATCTCCAAAGCATCATCAAGAGAGGGTGCTCAAGTGTTTATATCCCTGCTTCATCACCAGTGGGGCAGCAGAACTTTTGTTCTGCTTTCCCATGATTTGAGCAGGAGTGAGCAATGTGGCCTAAACTTTTTTTTCCCTAAAGTCTGTGACAGGCCAGGCCTGATAAATATTAGCATGATAGAGAGAGAAAGCTATAACCTGCTGACACTGGGGGATATAATTAAAATGTGTAGCCACCCTGAATTACAGCTGTTGCAAGTGTCCCAGCTATCTTAATAATTGAAGACCTTTTAATAATTTCATATGTTCTTTACTAGCTTGGCCTTGAGCTTAGGCAGGACTTCAGTTTCAAGATAATTTTCTTGTCCTCAAAAGTTAAATTGCTTTCTTTAATATAAAGCATACAATAAGGAGTGCAATTGAGGAGCTGCATGCCTACTGAACCTGCTCTTTCAGCATGAGACTCCACTTGTTCGAAGCAGATGCAGAGGAACAAACACTCTTTTATTATTAGATGATAAATCCCTGATGCCGTATCACTGTTTTGGCTTTCAACCTTATTGAACTTTCAAGAGAAATGCCTCTGTTTATAACATGAACTGCCCAGTAGCATCCAAGTATCTGTCACTGCACTGTGGACTTGAATTTTTATTTGGTGAACTGTACTGTGCTGTGTTGTTCATAGTGTGTCTGGTGCTATACGGCTGAAGTCTGGCTCATACCCTGATGAAAAGCTGCAGAATGAGATGTGGGGGTTACCATTTTTGTTACAGAATTCTGGTTGCAAGTTAGAGTTTTTAATAATTTTTAATTAAAGGAGTTGGCAAATGAAGGTTGTTTTTTTCTGAGTACAAATTAAAAAATAATATTTCTGCTGAAAATTGTTGGGACAGTCTTAATTTATTGCAGTTTGTTGGGCTTTTTTCAAAAATATTACGAAGTGTATATAAAGGGGGCTTGCAAGAAGGCTGGAGGAGGACTTTTCACAGGGGTATGGAATGATAGGACATGGGGGAATGCCCGTAAGCTGCAGGAGCGTAGATTTAGATGGGATATGAGGAAGAAGTTCTTTAATGTGAGGGTGGTCAGGCCCTGGCACAGGTTGCCCAGGGAGGTTGTGGATCTCATCATCCCTGGAAGTGTTCAAGGCCAGGCTGGATAGGGCTTTGAGCAGTCTGATCTAGTGGAAGGTGTCCATGGCCATGCAGGGGGATTGCAACTGGTTGATCTTTAAGGTCAGTTTAAAGATCCTATAAAATGCTGCTGAAAGTATGAGTTCAAAAATATCTGTGCTGAAGGCAAAAATTGCCTGTGCTGTAGAGGATATTATTTATTAGCACATAGAAACATCTCAATAAAAGGTGACATCTCTAGCACCTGACTTTGAATGGAAAAGCAATTTGCATTTCTGTATGTGTATTTGGCAAGTTATGTTTCTGTGTTTGACTTTGAATTCACCATTCTCAAGTAGCTTCTTCAGCTTCTAAAAGTGGGGAAACTGAGGCAAGGATCTGAATTTATTTTGCAGATGACTTAGTTTAGAGGTAGCTGTAGTGAAGCAAAGATAAAAGTTGAATTTCACTGTCTCCTGGATGAGTGTCTCAGGCAGGGTTCCTGAGTTTTTTGCTTCCAAGATTTACTTTGGAATACCCAGCTTGTTGCTTCAGCAGGAATCTGCTTTTGGCACAGCAGTGGGGTATTCTGCCAAGAAACATTTTTTGAATATTGATATCTTAGCCCACAGCATTGCATTTGTTTAATATTTGGTAAGATCTCAGCTCCAACAGTCAACTAGCAAGAATTTTCTTCTCATGGGAGCTTTCTAGCAAGTTCTAGGACATGGTCAAGATCTGATGTTTTATAATGCCAAGATGCTTTATAAAGCATCAGCTCTAAGTGATGCTTTCTCCTTCAGAGTATCAAATTGATAGTCAACCATAATTTGGTTTTTAAGTTTGTCTGTTGAATGAGTCCCAATTTGTATAGATAATATATTGTGTGTTCAAGTGAGTGCTCTACTTTTGTACATTCCGTTCCATTAAGAAGATGAGACCTTGGATAACTCAGAGTTTCAGATAATGTGGAATCAAATACGTTAGCAAGTTGTAGTGTAACAAATCAGCACAATGACTATTTTATGTTTGAAGTGGAGATTGTGTTTGGAGTGCCTGTAAATGCCTTGTTGGAAAAATCAATTCTGAGCATCTCCTTTCTCCACATTTTGATTCATTTTACCTCAAATGTATTTTGACACTGAAGTTTCAGTCTATCCACATGCAGGGTTTAACTCTCCTGGCTATTTTTGAGCTTACTCCAGGGTTATACCACAGTGGCTGAAAACAACATGTGATTTTGAAGGGCACATCATCTAGTGTTTAATTACTTTATAGAATCATATAGTTGCTAAGGTTGGAAAAGACCTTTAAGATCATTATATCCTACTGTCATTTGGCTGGTGAAACAGCCTACATGCTGAAAAGAAAAGCATGCACAGGAGGCAGCTGAAGAAGAAATTAAGCAACAAATCACACTTCTTGCTTTCTCAAGTCATCTCACTAGACCTCAGACTCCATATTTTTAGGAGACTTGCACCGTGTAGAGCAGTGCTGGTAGGATTGACAAAACTTGTTTTATTTGGAGCAGGCAAATGAATAAATAAGGCTTCTTGGTACACTCAGAGGGCTCAAGGCACTTGGGGAAAATATCAATAATCCCCATTTGATAGAGGGTGGGAGTCAGGCATGGAGCTGTGTCTTGTCAAGCACTGCCGAGCTGGTCACTGGCAGAGCAGGGCCTTCAAATCTGCTTGAAATAGGAAAGCTGATGAGACAGAGATATGGGAGGGCTCCTCCAAACCTCTGAGTCAAGCAGAGGGTTTATAGAGAGATGTAACATGTTCTTTAGTTTGATTTATTTTTCTTTGCTAAGGAGAGAGTCTGCAGTACTCAACATTAGATAGTCTTTGCCCTGGGTGCACCAAGCTTTTGCATTTTCTGAAGGGATATATTGGTAGTATTGTGAAAATGTGACTGTGACCTATTTAGACGGGTTAGAGTGGGGTACAAATCTCTGCACTAGGAAGAAGTATCATTTTCCAGCTGGGCAGAAAATCACATTTATTCTGTAATAGAACACAAGAGCTCATTGAACACCGGAGTGGAGTGGCTGAGCCGTCAGTGCTCCACCGGGGGAATGAAGTCTCCGCTTAAATATTCCATCAGATAGCAGAAATCCTGGGAGTCTGAAGAACAGAATTACTGGCTTCGGTAGATGACCAGAAAGTTCCTTTTTCTGTCAGGAGAGGCTGTTCAGCTGCAGTAGAGGATTGTTTTTAGAGGAGCTGCAAGACACTTTCTGTATGTGTTCTCCTTGCTAATTGTCAAGGGCTGAAAAATTAAAAGGAAATTATTATACCTAAGCATAACCCCGAACTCACAAGGTGGTGACATGCAGAGATCCATGCACATTTAAATGAATCTCTCTTAGAAACAGGAACTTTTAAATCAAAGGCTTCACTTTCTCATAAAATCAACCATTTGACCTAAAAGCTCAGAAGTTGTAGGGGAGTACCCAAAATTATCAGGAGTGGAACAGTCTAATATTTGTGTTGTTAATGTTGCAGCCAGGATCAGTTAGTTTGTAAGAGGAGGTAGGACCTCTTCTCAGGCAAATTGTTGTGGTCAGGAAAAAAGCAGCAGTACATGAGCCTCTGTCCTGGCAAATAGTTTGTGCATTCAAAACTAAGACTGTTTTTTCCCTCTCTCCTTATGAGTCTTAGAGGAAATTGCTTCCTCTTATAAATCTACTATTTGCTGCCTTTCTTCAAGAAATACTTCAATATGTTGGATTTTTAAAATTTATTTAAAGAAGCTTCACAAATTTGAAGTGCAATAAAAATATTAACATGCAAGACAGTGAGTTTGGGTAATGTCACATCATTAGGTTTGTGTAGGTGCTCTGAAGTGCTTCCCACTTACTAAATTCCACAATGCGAGATGGGAAAATCTTATCTCTGCCTCATGCTGGCATCACAGCAGTGAACTTGTTGAATTCCCTGAGTTATGGAAATACCTGGTGTAGAACCTAAACTCTGTATTGCAAGTTTTGACACAACTCCTTTGCAACCAATGGGGAACATGTATTATTTTCTGTCCTTCAAAGTTGCTTTTCTGTAGAGATAACATAGGCAGGGATAACTCCGAGGATAGGCGCTCACTCAGCGGAGGAACATTGCTGTATTACTCACCAAGATAAGGAGGTATTAAGAACTTCCTTGGAGTTCTTACCAAAAATCAATTCTATCTTTTATAGTTCTCCTATAAACTAGAGATAATTCATCCCTCTCCCTGTCCTAATCTGCACTAAGCAGGGATGGAAACGAGGAGAAGGATGTGGTGAAAAAGCCAAAAGTTAAAATCTCGCAGTCCTTTTGTGATTTATTTTGAAATAAAAAAAATATACCTTTTCTGGATGGGCATCAGCCATAAAGTGGTGGTCATTCCCAAATCAGCTGTAAGTGCATTACAAGGAATTAAACTACTCTTTCTGCCAGGAGAAACCAACAGTTTCAGTGGCAGGAGGAGCATCCCTCTCCTAAGGAGAGATGCAGGATCATTATGCAGATGAATAAGGCGTTTCCCCTAATCCAGGCGGTGAAAGATAGGGAATCTTTCCTCTTCAGACCATTTTCAAAATATCTGATTAGTCAGATTACACCTTCTCTAAAGAAATAGGTGAGCTGGTAGGTTCAGAATTTTATTTCCAAACTCATGCTAGACTTTGAATTTTCATCCCTGCCATCAGTATTTTACGTGACAATGACCACACATCAATAGTTTGTCATGTCTGAGCCCTGCTTGTTTTTTCCTCTGTAGATGAGACCCATGGTGTAGTGGAATGTGTCCCTGCCCATGGCAGAGGGATTTGACAAGATAATCTTCAAGGTCCCTTCCAACCCAAACCAATCTATGATTCAGTGATTTTGGTTGTCTGTGCATATTCCTTCCCATCTGTGGATGAAGAGCCTGTAAAAATATGTGGCTATGCCCTGAGCAAGTTGTCCTGAAATATCTGGTCCTGGTAATAAAAAATTCCCCAAACAGTGGCTTGGCAAAAATCTTACTCCTGAGTAAGAATGAAGTTAGACTTTTATTCTGAATTGGACATCTTGTGTCCCTAAATACCTGCTATTCTGGAGCAGTCAGAGAGCTTGTTAATCATATTGCTTATGATAAATGATATTTTTAGCCACTCTGTCATTCAGCATGTCTGGTGTATGTCAAGGGTAATATTCTCTCAAGGTGCTGTAGCGTATTGAAAATGGAAATAATATCTTTTCAGTTTCTCAGGTATCCTGACTAAAATTGTAACTTGTCTTTTCTCCTCCCAGTTCCTTATGCTTTTGACCATCACTAACTTTTTTTTTCCCTTTTTAATTTGCAGAAGGCACAGATACAAGTCCTGACAACACACCCTTTTTATTTAAAGGATTAAGACAGTGTCCTTGTTTTTGCTTTTTATGGTTATATTTCTTTCTCCCTGTAAGGCATCCAGGGTTTTTAAACAGCTTTCTGTTCAGATAAGTAAAATCTCAGATTTAAGCAGGAAATCTTAATAAATCTTAATTTTTTGTAGGATATTTATCCTGTGGTAGCAGATTGTGACAACAGGAAGCAAATTGTTACCGTGTTAAAATATCTAATGCTTCATTTTCCTTATTACTTCATCCCAGGGTTCTGGAGGTCGTTTTAGTTGAACTTCATGAATTCCTGGGTGTACACAGAGCACACCAACCTTTTGGGTATATTTCTCTAGCCCAGAAATGGTGGAGGAGGGGGCAGAGCTCCAAAATACAATGAGAATCTGATGTCTGCCAGAGTCAAACTTAAAGTTTGAAACAAATTCAGATCTGTATCTGGATTTGAAATTCCTTATTAATCTCTTTAGCTGCCTGCAGAGGGTGGCAGGTCTTTTTTTGTACATTTCAGTGATATTCCATATTTGAGTGAGATTTCTAGCATTATCTGAAGTTCTGTTGTCTTTATTACCACTGGG
The DNA here is from genome assembly GCF_030490865.1 of Poecile atricapillus. NCBI lineage: Eukaryota > Metazoa > Chordata > Aves > Passeriformes > Paridae > Poecile > Poecile atricapillus. The sequence continues at coordinate 4,717,840 of NC_081288.1, forward strand.
AACAGTGACAGTTTTTGGTGGGAGGGAGAGAGGAAAGGGTTTGCCATTTCCCACTTTATTAGGGAATAATATGGTGTAAAAATAATCATTGTGTCGTAGAATATTCTGAGTTGGAAGGAACCCATAATGATCATCAAAGTCCAGCTCGAAAAGAAAAAGATTTAGAAGGTGAATTGCGGAATGAGCTCTGCTGAGTGAGAGATACCATTCAAGAGAAATAAATATATCTCCTACCCCAGCTGGAAAAAGAATCCTCTGCCTTACTCTAAAGTCAGAGATCTGAATAAGTCTTCTAGTTTTTAATAATTGCTGAGCTATGTCATATCTGAGCAGTTTTTATCTAGGAGTATGCTAAGGCATTTTTTATATTTTTCTGGATGTGCACAAGAAATGAAGCCCCAATAGCTACAGTGGCAGGTGTGAGATGGAAAAACTCAGGAGGGAAGAGATTCCGCCTAAACAAGATCCTGAGGACCAAAACTTGCAGCATTTATCATCATGTGATGGAAAAAAACAAACCAGCAAACAATTGCTGCCCATTTACGTTCTGGCTTGTCCCACAGCCACTTTTAGCATGTGTCCACAACATATCTGCTTGTCCCATCTTCCTTATTTTGGTCTGGAAATGTTTATTTAGTATAACTCCTCTTTACCTCTTCTTCCTCTTCTTACTGTTTCTTATAGTTCCATGTTTCGTTGGCTTTTTGAGTGTTTTGTCCTTTACCTTTTGCTTCAGTCTGGCCTTTGGCCATCAGTTTCCTTCATGAAAAAATCCTGAGTGACGCAAAAAGCAAATGCGTTCTTTCTTCTTCTAGTTTTTATCTTCCTGCTAAATGCAAGACAAAGAGAAAGCTCAGGAAAGCTCAGAGTGAGGGAGAGGAAAAAAGCAGAAAAATTCTGTAATACAGAAAACCTGTGATTTTCTGGGTTTTGGAAGGAGCAGTTAATGAATTGTAAAATCACAGAACCCTGGAATGGTTTGGGTTGGAAAGTATCTTAAAGATTGTTTAGTTCCAACCCCCTGCCATGGGCAGAGCCACCTGCAATGAAGACACAGAAAAGAGAAAAATACAAGGATGAAAGAAAAGAGAAAATCAGAGCAAAATGAAAAAAAAAAGTGCGAAAGAAAAACTTCAGTGTTTTTGTGTTCTTGATTTATCGAAGCAGCAGTGTGGGTGAAGTCCCTGCTTTACAAATCTGATTCAGGTCCCTCTCCCATGAATTTACAGCTTGAAATGGGAAGTGGGAGAAATTAATGGGGAAAACCTCCCTCATTTCAATTTATTTCTCTGTAACGCATCCCAGAGCATATTCCATTTTGGGGAGAGGAGGGAATGACAGATTGTTGTTGCTAATAGGATTTGGGTCAAACTGCTGCTCACTGTTTGGCACGTAACTAAATTAAGAGGGAGGTGTTCTCAAAAATGACATGGCACAGCAGGATGATAATCCCCTCCCCACCCAATTCCGAGTCCTCTTCATCATCAGAGATGTTTGGCTGAGCGTATTCTGCAACAATTTATCCATTAAAACTTGAGCTTCCCCACCGCTGGCTTTAATCCTGGCTTGGAAGGAGCTCCATTGCCACGGCTGAGCGCGCTTCGTTCTGCCTCAATCCCAAGAATACCAACAGTTTGTGCTCACTCCTGAAGATAAATCTCCCCTCCACCCTCCAAAACTCACGAGGACAGAGGTGGTAAAGGCTGGAGTTTATGGAACAGGAGGTTAGAAAGAGAGGCAACAAGCAGCAGAGCAAATAAAATTACAGATGAACTGCGTCAGCTGCAAATGCTTTTGCAGCTTTTCACGAGTAAGGGAAGTTTTGTACCTCGAGATGAAGAAGTTGTCTTCAGTCTGCGCCTTCTTTGGGGTCTTTGTGGATCATCAGCTGGTGTCCCTGGGAATTGCAGTTCCCTCTCAGCAGGGAGTCACCTGGTAGTGAACCAGCCTGAGGTCCATGAGACAGGAAGGTTACATGGGAATCTGACAACTCTGAAATGAAGGGGTTTTATATTTTTTTATGTCTGAGTGGAAAGTTAATGTTACGTAAAACTGCCTACTGAAGCCAATTCCTTCACTAAATTTGTTTTTGTTGGATTTTTTTCATTCCTTCTATGTGTCCAAGAAAAATATTACTTAGCTAAAAGGCATTAATTCAGTTTAAATCAGAGTATCGAGCCCTCTGAATCTAGTACTGATGTGTGCACAAGTTTCTTGTTTAAATTAAGCCTGCTGGTTACTGGCTTGTTTGTTTCTCCACTATCCCTGCTTTCCCTATATTCAGGATGTTTATCTCATAAACTGCTAGAAAAATAATGGCCATGTACCATTTTTTAAATAATTCAGATGGAAAAGCAATATCCTGCAGAATTTCTGTAATCAAGTATGCAACCAATCCAGCTCGTGCGGAAACTTGATCAAAATAGATCCTTAACTCCTGGTTAAGCCTAATTAGGATACAGAGTTCAATACAAAGCCACTTCTCATTTTCCTTTGCAATCAGCACATCATTTTTGTTTTGTTAAAGGACACAAGTTGCATCCCTTAGATAAACAGCTTGGGCAAGCTCTGCAAAACAATTAGTGCATCTTTCACATGGCCTAAACTTGATTGAATAATTACTCAAATAATGGTCAGTAATGGAATACATAGGGTTATCTCCTGGCTAATCCTCAGGTAATGGAGTTGGTGTATCTCTGATTTTTCTCTTAGCTGTTCCCAGTGAACAGGAGACTGAGACAAAAGTGATTATGGGAAGTTGAGGGAGTCACTGGAGGCCAGCAAGGAAAAGGAGGCCTTATCTTAAGCAATTAATCAAGAAAACTCCTATTGTGGGACAATTATTCAAAGCTAATTCTAAAATAGCTTTAGAGCCTGAGGTCCTGAAGGTTTTTTAGTGTGGTTTTTTTCTGTTTTGTTTTTGTTTTGTTTTAAGAATTTTGCCAAGGTCATTGGGAGCACAGGGGCAGCCCTTGCATCCAAATGAAGGCTGCAGCATAAAGAGGGAGTTGAATCTAAAGAGCAGCATTTAGAATTTTGAGCTGAATTTTGTACAATACACAAATGTGGGCCTTGAGGTCCTTGTCAGAACTGTGAGTTTTTATCTTAAAAAAAGAGTTGGAATGTTTTTAAACAGAGGCAATATTCTAAAACTTGCTTAATGCTTCCACAAAAGTCATAAAATCAGAGAATGATTTGGGTTGGAAGGGACCCTAAAGCTCATTGTGTACCACTCCTTGTCCCATGGGCAGGGACACCTTCTGCTATCTCAGGTTGCTCCAAGCCCCATCCAGCCTGGCCTTGGACACTTCCAGGGATGGGGCATCAACTTCCCTGGACAAACTGTGCTAGAGCCACCCCAACCTCACAACACTTTCTGCCCAATATCTAATCCAAACCTGCTCTCTGTCAGTTTGAAGTTTTTCCCCCTTGTTCTATCACTACATACTCTTGTAAAGTAGTATCTTACTGTGTGTCCTTTGCAAGTGACACCACGAGAAGTGTATCACAGTCATTTCACATCCATGCCCACCTCTACTTTTGCAAATGCAGGACTCTGATGTCTCTGAATCTCCCCTTTATTTTTTCATTATTATTTTCACTGCTTTCTGCTTAGCTTAGTTGTCCTACAAAGCCTTGCAGCAACCTCAGAAGAGCAGGATTGTTTTGTGGCTGTGGCCTTGTAAAAGCCCACAAGATCTTTCCAGTTGTCTCCCAAAAAAGCTCTTGTACAGTGAGAGCATGTAACTGACTCCTGTGCTGTGCTTTCAGCCCCTGAGCTCCCTTGAAAGTGAGATTTATTTGAAGATGTTGCTGTGATCCATGAGATCCTACAGAAAGAAGCAATAGATTTTAGCAGTTGTCCCTGAAAAATTATAAGGTCACCGGAAAAAACCCAGAGGTTTTAAATTGGATGTGGTTTAAATTTTCCTACGGCCTCCTGAATCGGGCTCCTTGCTGGAGTGGGAAGCTGCCCACAGAATTATTGCTCAGCACAGTCACCCCATGCTCTCAGAGCACTTTTTTCCCCGTGGTGCTGACAGCAGCATTTTGAACCCTCCGTGGCGTCGGGCCGCCCGATCTGGTTTCAAATGGCTGTGGAGTGTCGCCGGGGAAGCGCTGCTGGCTAGGTGATCACACTGCCCTGATTAGTTTTCTCTCTGCCCATGGGCACCTTTTGCAGGGCAGGGTTACAGGGAGAGCCTGGACACATATGTGCTCCCGTACAGAATAAAGCAGAGAGGCTGGAAGACAAAGAGAGTCACTAATTGGATTTGTAGCTGTAAGAAAAAAATCTCTTTAAGTAAACATTTTCCTCTCTTTAAGTCTCCGTGGCTTCTTTCGTGAAGACCGCCTGAAAGTATCTGTTTCGGGGGTGAACCCTTCCCAGCAAATTTAATTTTGAGGCTTGTCAAGCTTTATTAAAACCTTATCATCAGTGATTTCCTCCTCTGCTAGATCAAGAAGATTGTATTTGTTATGGGATTCGTGTTGTGGCTCAGAATTCATCCCAGCAAAGGAGGAGGGGGATGTACCTGGACACACCGGTGCCGGTTCAGAGCACTGAAGTCCCAGGATAAGTGTGGTCAGCACATCTTCCTGAAGGCTTTGGATGCTATTTAGACAGAGTTGGAAGCTGTCACTGCATTTGTGTTTCTGAGTTAGCAACTGTGAGAATAAACTCCTTGCTCTACATGGCAAAAACATTCATATTTGCTCCTGGTATCATTAAAGAAATGGATTCCCAGCATCAGAAATACTCTCAACCCATTCCCAACAGCTGGAATATTTGGTAAAAACTTTTAGGTATGGTGTGTATACATTTATTAAGGGAGGAGGTGAACATGTGCCCTTTTTTCACTCTGAAGTAATTACATTTACATTAGTGAGAGTTTTCCAGCCAATTGCAGAGCCTTTTTATTTATTTATTTTTAATTAAATTTCTGTGACATCTCTTAAGTTGTGCCACTACGGATCAATACCACAGATTAGAATTTCACCTAACAGGGTAGACAGATCTTTTCCAATTTAATCTAGAGTACAGGACCTGGCTAGCTTTTTTTATATCTCTGAATTCATCTATTGAAAATAAACTTCTCCCTATCCCAGTCTTTCTCTTTTTTAGAAAATATTTTTGAATTGTTGAGAAAATACTGAATTTCCCTTTCTTACCCAATGAAGACAAAAAGATGAGTGGAAGAATCTCTTAAATACATGCTCTGTTTGTTTTTCTTATAGTGCCAGAAGTAACCAAAGCACTTTGGAAAACACAGATACGGTTCTTGCCCTGAGCAGCTTATCATTGGGATTCAAACATGCCCTTGCAATTGCAAGTGATGCACAAGAGGAGGAGGAGAGGAAAGGCAATTAATGGCCAAATGAGTTGTTGAACTAAAAAGTTATTTGAAGGTGATTTAAACACTCAGAGCCTTTTTTAAGACAGCAGAATTGCATCTTTGTCCTCCATAGCCAGAGTGATGATGGTCTTGAAGCTGAGTTGAGCCAAGACTTCCTTCTGCATTTTTGCAGAAGGTCCCTCATGTGAATAAGAGATTAGGACCCAAAATAGCCCAGGTCTACTTTTGAGGGAGTAAAGCAAGTCAAAGGCAGACACAGGTCATTGTAGCTGATCACAGACCTTGGTGCCAGAGGAATTCTCTCTCCATGTGGATTTTGTGCCCCACCTGGCAGTGTCTGTGTTTATCCTGTGAACTTGGAGATGAGCTCATCATTTAATAGGAGACCACTGATCAGAATTGCCATGATCTTCCCTCCCATCTCCTCTACCCTTGCCACAAAACCAGTAACGAGTTGGGTCACTCTGGGCTGAAGGACACCCTAGCTATTTTTAGCAGCAATATAAATACAAATATGCTTGTTAGTACAATCTGAAATAGCCCATCTTGCCATCATGTCTGCCTCTTGCTGTCTCTGGGACTCTTGAGGATGAGAAGTGTGACTCTTCAGTTCAAACGTTAAGGCTTGGGCCTTAAACCACATTTCTGCTCTCACAGGTGCATTACACAAAAAAACCCAAACTTTTTGGGGTTAAATTTTAAACTTCTGCAAGAAAGAATGGGATCTGAAGTAATATAGTGAAAGAAATATGTGGTATCTATGGGACAGTTATGCCTTTCTGTTTCTGGAGTTCTTTAGCTCAGTTGCAAAATAAGACATTAAATAATCGCAGTATTTTCTCACTGCCGAATTCAAGTACCCAAATATACATACAGGCTGCAAATCCATGAAGGAGTAAAATTCTGCAATGCCAGGTAAAAAATTATTAATATGGAAGAAATACAGGTACCCTAGTGCAATAAATACTTAGTCTGTTCCTTTGCCAGGAGGTACAAATAGTTGCTTCCTAAAATATTTGTAAAAGCCTAGGGATTTTCAGCCTAGGATTTTATTGAAGGTAGAACAGTATATTTTCTTATACAAGACCATAGTATAGAAAAGGAAAAGCACTGTAAAAATCCTTCCAGATGTTTATATAGGTTCAATGTTTTTGTTTTTATTAAGATTTGTGATACTTGAAAAGCTGGTTTGGAAAGCTCAGCCAGGAAGATTAGATACAGAGGTGCAAAGTGAAAAGACTGATGGTCTGCTTTCCTTTTCTCAAGAAAAATACGTATAAACCCCTCATATTATATTTGAGAATTATTAGATACAGATAATACTATGTGGATTTTGAGTCTTTAGATGGTAAATTTGATCTTTACAAGAGGAATAGTGCTGAATCTCAGTTGTAACAGAAATTCTCATCCAGGAATACTCCTGGGAAGATTATTAAAATACTACAGGTACTGACATTGGCTACAAAGATCTACTTATGCATATTTCTTTAAAGGGGGGGAAAAAACACCTTAATACACAGTATTACCATAGCTAGGCCCTATTATACTATTGTAATCATAGCTGAAGCAAGAACGGTGATTAACGATGGCAATTTATTGTATCTGACGAGGGGAGAAAATAGGAGATGTTGTCGTTATCATAAATCATATCATAAATAACCAAAGAGAAGCACTCAGAAAGCTTGTGTGGTGTCAGCAGCAAGCCCTTTCAGGCACGTTAGCCCAGGATGTAGCCATAGAAACCCCAAAGTCATATTGTTATCTTAGTCTTGCTGCAGTTATGTGATACAACAGTATTAACATATAGATTAGGCCATTTATAATACTAGGTGTCATTTCAGGTTGGCTTGCTTATATAGCATTTTAGTTTTTTTATTGTGCCGAATGTTAGGGAAACGCTGCATTTTTACAGGTCAGTATAGAGCCATTTATAAAGTATCAGCTTCACACCTCTGTCAGTCTTGCTAATGTACTCTGTTATTGATTGGTTGTACTCTATGAATTGTCATTGCCTAATTACCTTGTCTTTGCTAATAATTTTATTTTTTACAAGTCAAAATGTTCCTTTAAAGAGAAAACCTCTATTCCTTCCCACATACTTTGGGACAAGTTCTGGCTTCTTTTAAGGATCATACACCCCAGAAGGAGTAAAAAATGAAATAAAAAGCTTGGAGACTAAGCCAAATTTTGTTGAAGAGGTTTTCTGTCCCTAGTTCTATGTTTTGATCTAACTGCAGTGGTTTTCACATTACACTCTGCACAGTTCAGGGGAGAGACTCAATCCCAAATAATTCAGAGCAACACCAAAGTGACTGAGCCAAGGCTGCCCTGCTGACAGGGAGCTGGCTGGATCTCACACATTTCTCATTCCATCACTTCCTAAAGATGCTTCTGGGGTTGTTTGTACTCTCCAGACCCATTAGCCCAGCACTGCTGTGTGTTTGTGTGTGTGCATGAGCTACAGAAAATGTTGAGCCACTGCTTAAAAGTCAAAGCAAAAATAAAGTCTCCCTTGTTGTATTTAGACAGAAACATGTTTTTGCTTACTGTAGCAGCACAAATTCTGGAGTAATATTTTGCCAGGTCAGAGAGAGATTGTGGGTGTAACAGATAACAATCTGCCAATTCTGTCTTCAGCAGGGAACTGGATGTGTCATTTTAAGAACCCTGTATAATTTGGCTTCATAAAATTCCATATTTTTAAAAATATTAGAATGAGGGCAGCCACTAGTAACTACTTAGAGGTGTTACTCTCATTGCATCTGATATCCTAAAGCAGCAGTGGAAGCCAAAATCTCACATTATATCCTAAGCCAAGATCTTATGCTCAAAGTGATGCTCCTCACAGCTCTCTTTTTCCCCACTCCCTTAAGCTTGTGTTATCTTGAAGTGGGTTTTTTACTTTGCCAGCTGGGCATAAAAATACTTTATCTTTGGTTTTCTTTTTTCTTCCACCCTCAGATATATTTCCACTTGAGTTATCCCATTAGGTCACTTCTAGCCCAAACTAGCAGATAATCTTTCTTATTTTAGCCTCGATTAGTTCCTCATTCTCCTGCACAAATGCTTGAACCAGGACAAAAGAAAGGATGGGACCGTTTCCATTTAAATGTAGAACTACAGGTTTAGGAATTATGGTTTGTTTCTAGCAAACTATCAATCTCTCTTCTCATACTGGTGCTCAGTAGTTCATCTCCAATGATTTCATACCAAGATGGAGAGGATGGAGAGGTAACTGAATCAACCTGGAAATTTTTGATTCCAGAACCATATCATTACCGTCATCCATATTTCCAGATGGTTGGATGTCTTATGTCATTAGGGATGGAGGGGTGTTTTGTTGACCTCTTGTTGCTTCTTGGACAGGTTAATAAGGGCTTCTGGAGTGATTGATAAATTAATACACCAAGTCTTGGACCTGCTGAACACCTCGAACTTCAGTGCTGGCTAATAGTAAGGATTGAAGGCACCACCCAGCCATTTGGGGCAACATTTTCCAGTGTGATTAACAAGTAGAGATGTTTAACTTCAAGCACCTTTCACATTTTCCTTACATGAAAAATCACTTCCCATACCTGAAAGCACTTCTTTTTTTTTTCTTCTTCTTTTTTTTTTTTTTTTAATATGTTGGTGGGTTTTACATTTGATAACATACTGAGAAAGCACTGCAGTGAACTTGCTGACACTGTCAGTGGAAAAATGTGAGACATGAGATCATCATGGAAGATGAATTCCTTGGTGGTGCTCTCTTCCCAGCTCTCTTCACATAGAAGGTATCAACTGGGAAATGTCAGGGTTTGGTAAACAGGTCACAACAGTGATCAGTTGTGTTCATACAGCAGAAAAATTATATATACAATTATAAATATATATATATATGTATATATGTAACATATACACAAGTGTCTATATGAAATCCAGTGCTCTAAGCCCCACATGTCACAGGTATCTCAGTGTGTTCATTTTGCATTAAGGTATCAGGATATTGGCCTGTAGGATATCAGGATTGAATTTTGTCCCTTTTCCATTAATTTCCTTTATGGACTACAAGCACACTTTCTGTTTGTTTTGGGAAAAGGCCATTGTTATTACAAGTTAAAGAGATAAAACATATCATGGCACAAGTAAAAGGCTTCAGTTTTAACAGAAATCAAAAGCTTCTGCTTATTAGGATATGATAGGGATGTAAGCTCTTGACTTAATGACTTAAAATTTCCAAAAACTTATCTTTGGCTTCATCTCATGCTTTAACTAGACAATAGGAAAATTATTCTGGAAGTCTGCAGGAAGTTTTTTTTCTATTTTTTTTTTTCTCACTAAAATGTTTCATATGTTGGGTGGGACAATCCCTTCCTTCCTTGCATTTGAGAGGCTGAGCTGGCTGTATGAAACCATCAGCCTTGATATCCATGTGGTCCTAAGGAGGATATTCATGGAAACAAAGATGGATTGGAGATTTTAGTGCAGGCACTGCCGGATCACTTCCTTGCCAAAATCCTAATTTTCCTTAAAAGCCCTGATGCTTCCAGCTCCCATTCTCAGGTACTTGGTACCATGCAGTGCAAAGGAGTGGAGAGGCTGATCTGAACAGAACTATGTGTGAAAGAATTCTGTGATCTACTGATAGATCTTAATTGGTCATTTTGCATTCTCTTAGGAAAAAAAATGTTCAAGTTCTTTTTAAAAAGAAAATTATTATGGAAGAAATTCAATAGTTGAAATAGGCATGTATGAGTTGCATGGAAACATCTGCTTTTTGAGAATTGTATCCGTAATGGGTTTACTCTGATAGCTGATCCTGTTTATCTGGCATACTGCAGTTAGTATCAAATGCCAAATGCCTAAATCTTACATTATTATAATAACAAGAGTTGGCTTCCACAGGAACTGTTACCTCCCAGAGCTTTATGCAATTAATACATTAGATGTAGCATAGGAGGTAAGAGCTGCTGTTACTAAAACCAAGTCACTGTTTCTTCAGCAAGTGGTGTCCAGCTTTAGGCCAGCATGTCTGACTCTGCTTCATCTTGTACATAAAAAATATTCATTTATTCTTAAATCTGCATGTCTTACCCAGATGGTTTTATCCTGTCACCACCCTGTGACAGAGCAAAATGTTAATCCAGTTTTCAGAAGAGAGACTGGAACTTTACTTAAATTAAATGCCAGACAACAGACAGGGTAAGTTTTTGGCAGGGTCAGGAGCTGAGCAGAGATTTTTGTCTGTCCCAGTCTGTGCCATGTTCTCTAGGACACCCATCTAGCTGTCAGTGCTTATGTTTTCTCACTGATGTTACCAAGTAAAAAGTGGTGACGACTAAGATGATGACAATTTTAATTTTATTGATGTGATAGATTTTCTTGCTTGAAGAATGCCCATACATAAGTGCATTTCTACTCAATCAGATGAGGCTTGCATCTATTTTTCCTGCCTTCACTTTTATCTCACCCATTGTGCTGCCTCCTCTGACGAGGCAGCCAGGTGAACATGATAATGTGGTACAGGTGATTGCACTTCTTTTTCTGCAAAAAGGCAGAATTTCTGTTCCTTTATACCCTTGTGTCAGTTTCAGGGACAAATAGTCCCTCAGTTTTTGTAAACCTGGAAATTAATTACTGAAGTGTTGACTACTGCTGTCCTGGAACTGAGCTGTGGCCAAATTAAGAAGGTATATATTCAATAACCCTGAGATCTGGGGTCCCTGCTGTGCCACAGGAACATGATGTACCAAGTAGAGTTTGAGCTTCCTTAGTGTTTTTTCCTTAAAAAAGGTGCAGGAGTTTCAGTTTCTTGCCTGAATTATTGAGCTTAAGAAATTTTCCAGCATTTGAAGTGGTGACAGATCCCCATGGTTTGCATTTGGTATTCTGATGATATTTATCAAGTTTAGCTTTTACAGCACCTCTGTGAGGTGGAATCATCATTGTCAGATGGGAAGGTAGCAGGATGTGGAGTGACCTGCCCCAAATGACCCTGCAGACCTGTGTCAATAGACAAGTGGATTCTTTCCTCCCTTAACTTCCAGATCATCCTTTCATGAAAGTGAATTTGCCTTCTGACATAGACACAGGTGATATTGTTACCCATTGAATCATTTAGGTTGGAAAAGCCCTCTCAGATCATCAAGTCCATTAACCCAGCACTGGCAAGTCCCCACTATATCCATGTCCCCAAGTGACACATCCACGTGTTTTTTGAACAGTTCCAGGAACAGTGATTCCACCACTTCCCTGGCACAGCCAGCTCTTTCTCAGGTAAGAAATGCTGCCTTTCCAACCAGATTTCTCATGGTCAGCATGCTGACAGCTCTCAGCTTGTTTTATTTCAGTGATGGACAAATTCAGTGCTGTGATGGCTGAACTCATCCCTCCTGTAACCCAGGCTCTGCACAGGGGGCCTGCTGACATAATAAACAATTGCTCTCTATAGCTTTAGTAATGTGAGCATTAATATTGATCCAGCACTGACTTCTCTAACAACCAAAAAAAATGTATCTGTTATCTTGAGAAACCTCCCAAACAGCTCCAGTCTCCTTTCATTACAGGGGAGAGTTATGAGGGCAGATGGCTGAGGTGATATCCATTTGACCTATAGATGCTAACTCGGGCTGGATCATTAATAAGGTGGCCGGAGATAGGGAGAAATGGCAGTAAAGAGAGTTAAAAACCAATCCCCTGCACAAAGGATGGTGTGTCCAGAAGTGCCAGGTGGCAAATGGCATGGACAAAGGTGAGGAAGTGGCTGCGTGGTTGTAAATGCTCATCACCAAGTCAGGCAGCAAACACTTAAAAGCTGAAGTTTTTCCATATTTAGTTCTTGCTCTGGTGTTAATCCTTTGGGAGGAAAAAGAGACGTAGGTCTTGAACTCAAGATAGAAATTTCACTTTCTCTAATTAACTACCTCCCTCCACTGTCACAAGAAAAAAAAAGAAAAAAAAGTGCTTCATTGTTTTCTGCCACAGCTGTGGTGGCTCAGGTTTGAAAGGCACTGCCTGGCAGAAAACCAGTCCTTGCTAAGGATCAGACTGTGGCCTTGTTCCAAGAGAAATTTGGATTTCATTTGACCATGATAGGATTCCAGATTGTCATCTGAGCATGTCTGAAAAGTGGTGAATGTGTGTCAGGAGTTAAGTGCTCATGAACTTCCTTAGTCCCTGGATTGTTCAGGACTGACCCAGGCAATTTTTTCCAGATGTTTTGGGGAATCCAAGTCCATATAAAAGGGATGGTAATGCTTCTGCTTCCTTACTAAGTTGTCTTTGTGGCTTGCAGGAATGTGCATGAAAGCTGGAGCCAAGACACCCCGATTTCTTGTCTCACCTCTACAAACTGCACTTTAACCTTTCTGCCCTTCCCTGGCACCTCCACACAAGATCACAGAAACTTCGTGGGCCCGCTGCAAACTTTACTTGGCCTTATTTAAAAAAAAATAAGCATTGCTCTTTTTTTATTATACAGAACTCCGGTCCCTGTTCTCCAAAGCTCCTCTGAAATTGTTTTTTTGCCTTTGATCCAGCAGCTGCTGGTATTCTGCAATCCTAAGTAGGTAAAACATGAGAAGCACCTTGGGATGGGAAGGAGTTATAAAAATATGAAATATTGCAGCATCCTTCCCTCAGGTACAGTTTAAGAAGGGGGCTGTTTAAATGGACATTGGGCAGAAATCTTTAGCAAATAAATATTCTGATTTTTCTAGTAAATGTAAATTTTTTACTGTTGCAGTAGTTTATTTTCCACTTTATTGACTCTTTTTATCCCCATGTTTCTTGCATTAAAATGGTTAATGTTCCTATCTCTAAAGTCTGTATCATCAAACCCTATCTTTCCTAATATTTTAATTCGGCTACACTTTTTGTCTTGTGGCTGAGGCAAAAGATTTCTCTAAATCCCAATTTTAAAATATGATGTTTGTTTTAAATTTTATCTCCTACTTTTAAATGAAAACAAACTCTCAATGCTGAAGTAGGTGGAATGGGGTTGGGAGGGAATTGCTCAGTAGCAACCAGTGCTGTGTGACATCTGATGAATGCTGATTCTTCATCCCCAAAACCTTCTGAGTGGGTGAAGGCAGCTGATTTCTGCAGCAGCTTAAACAGAGATTGAAATTACTTCCATGATGGGGGAAGCAGATTTTTTCCCCATAGCAGGTGCAGGCTCAGTCCACAGTGATTTCTCAGTTATACTCTAACTTTGCAGTTTAAAAAATTTAATGTCAGTGCCCAGCCAGGCAAAACCTAACTCCCTAACATTTCTGTTTTTCACGGAAGGCTAAGACTTTATCCTCAGGCAAAGTCTCCTCTCTGGGCTGGCTGCTGTAAATCCTCTGGGCCCTGGTGAAAGCCAGACTTGCTAGCTCATTTTACTTAATTTGTGATGCTGGCAAGATTTGTGCTGCAGCCCAGGGCTCTTGACTCAACTCTCCTAAATCAGAGCATTGACACATTACAGTAGAGAAACACCAGCGCAGAAAACCTGAAAATAAACTCCTTGAAAATAGATATTTCAGAAAAATGCTGTCTTACTGAGTTGTAAATAGCGTTTAGTGGAATGTTTCAAGTTTCTTGGTGCTTTCTTCATTAAATCCACTTGCTCATTAAGAAATTGGGTTTTAACCACTGTCCTCATAAATGTTTTTTACTACATATTTCATGTGAGAATCTTGAGGCACAGGATATCTTTCCTCAGAAACCCTACTAGACAAAATGTCTTGAGTTTTTGCAGGTGGGTAAACAGAAACTTGGGGTAAAGTGAAACGAGGTTGTCTGTGTAGGAATGTTAACCAGCAGAAGTGTAATGATGTAATTACTGCAAATACAAATGTGTCACATTAATGCCTGTGTAGACATTCTTATTCAGGACTAGGAATCCTTTTTCCTGCTCAGATAATTCCATTTTGAAAGTGAGGAAGTGTATCCAAGAGGATAAAGTGCTTGGCTGTGGTTGTGGAGATCAGAGGTTCTCTTTTTAAATCTACTGTGGATTTCTTGGGAGATCTCAAGTGAATTTTCTCCTTTCTCTGCACCATAGTGTCACATGTGGGTGTGAAGATGGTGGTTTATGTAGGGAAAAAAAAATATGTTATTAAACCAAAAAACCGCAATCACACAAGTGGTATCCACAGTGGTTCGGAATAGTTGATGTCTGATGCCTACACTGTGTAGATTTCAGGTTTATCTTGCTTTCAGAAGCTGGCTTTTGGTTTTTGAATGCCCACTTGCTCTGGAGTGTTTTAGGTGGATTTCTCCTTCATTCTGGTTTCACTGCTGCAGGAATGCAGCGTATGCGTATCATACCGGTATATGCACTTCAGGATTGTCCCATGATGCAAACAAAACAACAGTAAGGGAGATGATGGAGAAATGCATTTCAAAGGCATGTTCCTAATCTGAACCAACACACACACACGATGCTGGGGCGTTCCCATATAGTCATAACAGATAATGTCCACCTGCAGCAGCTCTTAAGATGGTATCAGACACAGAACCTGGCAGGTTGAATGGGGCTTAGTCCTCTTCTTTAACCTCCAGACTGTGCTGCTTCAGGAAGAATAAACTAGGTTTAAGAAGATGTTTTCCTAGTAGTTAATCTGTAGTCAAAATTGTGTGATATATAGGCAAGAAAGACAGTTCTGATTAATTTTACTTGGACACTTTGCTTGACACTGTATTACACCAAAAAATGTTTCACCTCAACCTCTTTCCCTTCATTTATTTAAAAATGAATGAAGAAGTTAGGTGGTAGAAGTAGGGTGATTTTGGGTAGAACTGACACTTTGGACCTGCTCTGAAAGCTCTGCCATTGGTGAGCTCTACCCTCCTCTCCTTTGCTCATGGGTTCAGTGTTACCGCAGTGAGGGCACCCCCAGTTCCAGCAGGGGCTGATGTGAGACAGGAGGTGCCACCTGTTCCTTCTACATAGACCAGTAAGAAGCTCTTATGTGTCCAGTTGTCTGCACATGAATATTTGCTCTGGTGCTTGTTTGTTTCAGTTATCCTAATGTTTTTCTAAACGTTTTTTGTTACAGAAGAGGAAGAGGAGCAGGTTCCTACCGATGGAGGTACATCTGCAGAGGCCATGCAGGTCCCACTGGAAGAAGAAGGAGATATGGAAGAGGATGAGACAATTAATGATGAGAACTACTTAAGCAAGAGACCATTAGAAAGTCCTGATGCTGAGGAATTCCCACCTGTGAAAAGGCCAAAACTGTCTGTTTCCAAAGGGGACCCCTTGGATGGAACCGTGGAACCACGTGAGCCTCTTAGCTCAATAAATACACAAAAAGTACCACCAATGCTTTCTCCAGTTCATGTTCAGGACAGTACAGACTTAGCCCCCCCTTCACCAGAACCACCTATGTTGGCTCCCATTGCAAAATCCCAAGTGCCGACCCCCAAAACTTCAGAGGCAAAGCCGTTTGTACCCAAAACAAAGTCCAAAACAAGTTCTCCAGGACAAAAGACAAAATCACCGAAAACTACACCCTCACCAGTGGTAGCTGGGAGTCCCATTCGTTCACCAAAAACTGGATCCAAAGAGAAAAAGTCACCAGGTCGCGCCAAGAGCCCAAAAAGTCCCAAAAGTCCAAAGGTTCCTGCTCATATTCCGCAACCACCTGTGAAGCCTGAAACACCAAGTAAAACCCCTCTGGCTGCATTGAGTGAGAAGATAGGAAAGGAAAATATTCAAGTGAAACAGGGACAGACACCACCTGAGCCTGCCCCTAAGCCAAATATGGACAACCAGGTGAAGAAAGTCCCGGTCATGGACAAGACTATTGATGATTCGATCGATGCTGTGATTGCTCGTGCGTGTGCAGAACGGGAACCGGATCCCTTTGAGTTTTCCTCCGGGTCTGAATCAGAAGGGGAAATTTTTACCAGTCCTAAAAGACTTTCTATATCTGAGTCTACAACTCCTAAACCTTCTGTTCCTGCCAATAATGCAAATAAGGCAGGAGGAACTCCAATACCTGCCTCAGGTGGGACTTCAAGTTCAGACATTTCATGGACAATGGATGACTCCATTGATGAGGTCATTCGGAAGGCAAACATGGGGACACCTTCTAATCCACCTACCAACTTCACTTATTTCTCCTCTCCTTCTGCTTCACCTCCAACTCCAGAGCCTCTTCTCAAAGTCTATGAGGAGAAAACCAAGTTGGCTTCATCGACAGAAGTGAAAAAGAAATTGAAAAAAGAGCTGAAAACTAAAATGAAGAAGAAAGAAAAACAAAAAGAAAAAGATAAAGAGAAGAACAAGGAGAAAAATAAGGAGAAGGAAAAGAACAAGGAGAAAGATAAAGACAAGGAAGGAAACAAGGAAGCAAAGTTTCAGTGGAAGGAACTACTCAAAGAGGATGATCCTGATCCGTATAAATTCAAACTAAAGGACTTTGAGGATGCTGACACAAAAGTAAAGTTGAAAGATGGCAATACCAAAAAAGAGAGAGAAAAACATAAAGATAAAAAGAAAGAGAAAGAGAAAGGCAAAAAGGACAAGGATAAAAAAGACAAAGAGAAACTCAAAGATAAGAGTAAGGAAGATAAGATAAAGGTGCCATCAGCGCCTCTTGTGTTACCTCCCAAAGAAATGTCTATGCCCTTGTTCAGCACACCATGTGCCATGAGGCTTCCCAGCATGTTACCTTCCTTGTCTCCTATGCTACCTGAGAAACTATTTGAGGACAAAGAGAAACCAAAAGAGAAGAAGAAGGACAAAAAAGAGAAGAAGAAAAAGAAAGAAAGGGAGAAGGACAAAGAAAAGGAAAAGAAGGAGAAGGAAAAGGAGAGGAAAGAAAGAGAAAAGAAGGAGAAAGAAAAGGAGAAACACAAACATGAAAAGGTAAGCTGGTTGGATGAGTTGAGATGGCACACTTGCTTGAAAAATCCACATGGATTCCTATGTTTGCTGCTGAGCATTGTCCAAGAGCTTTGAGGAGAAGTGTGGTTACAGGTTTGGTGTTTCTTAATAATAACAGCTCCAAGGAAGGTGTCCACCAAGAGCTTCAGAGATTGTCCACCTCTTTGGAAAACGAAACAGTGGAAATCTAGTTCTGTGAATTTGAAATGTGAGATTGTCCTGGCTTTTCTCAACTCACTTTTCACTTGGAAAAGCTGCAGCTCAGACTCAACAGCAACACACACAGCAAAGGGATGCAGTGTTGTGATGCAGCAAGTAGGTTTCCACTAGAAGGGCAGCATTATTATTATTATTATTATTATTATGCCTTTCATATAAACTTTACATTTTGTTTCTAAAAGTCTGCTGTTTCAAAGTTTGTAGAAGCCTGGAAATTCTCAGGTGGACAGAAAAGAGAAGCAGTCTGCCTTCAAATAAGTATTATCTCACATGCTCAAAAGAGCTGCTGAGTCTTCTCTTAGCAAATCTGCCCCCCTGCACCAATTTGTTTGAAGTAAGAAAATTATTTTCCAATTATGGTCTAAGTGTTCAAATGTCACCTTTCGTTCTGAGTCTTATGCTTTAGAGACTGAAGGGGAGAGCTAATTTTCAAGGGGTTTGAGTTCCTTGCATTCCTGTAACTCTTACTGATTTACATCAGCCAAAGATAATTTCTTCTTTCCAATATCACCTAATCTCGAGAATATATTTAATATTTAAGAAATGAAACCAGCATATTTGCATGTTATCAGATTTGAAATCCCATTAGAAGCAGCTACCCTAATTCAGGATTTGCTCTAATTTTTTTGTCACTTCACCTTATAATACGCATTAAATTGTTAATATTGAAAAGAAAGAAGGAAAGAAAGAGATTGTCTTCCTATGTGATAACCTTGGATACAAGAGTTCCTAAATCTCTGTCCTTAGCCTTAGGAAGCACTGTGTGAGTTCCAGTTTACCAAGATGCTCTTTACATCCTGCTTTGAGTGTAATACTCGGTTTGTACATGCTCGGATTTGGGATATTCCTCACTCTCCTTTTCTTGCCACACTTATATTACCTGCTGGACTTGCAACAAAGTGCTGATTTCAAAACTGTGCTATATTTTTAAAGTTTACAGATGGTCCATGCAGAATCTGGGTGATGTGGGGAACTAAAGTTTGTCTTCTGTGGATGAGTTGGTGATGGATGGGGTGGTGGCCCAGTTGTCCATGATAATTTCATGTCGCCTCTTAGACTGCAGCAACACTTTCACAGATTCCCCATTTTATCTCTCTGCCCCTTGTGCCTGAGCTGTTTTGGCAGTATTTAGTTGAGAATTTCTGCTGAGATTTATTTTTTAAATTAAATATGGGTGTGTGTAAAATAGAGGCAATTGTTTTGCCTCATTGCATATGTTCAGTTTTGCATTTCTTCTGCAGTTGTCTCTGTCAAGTTTGTTTTAGAGTGATAAACAGACACATAAACAAATACAAACTGGTAAAGCTTCAGTATAGACTCACCATATATATATATATATTAGGAAAAGGAGTTCAACACTAATAAAAACTTGGACAAATTAAATTGACAAAGCTGCCCATTACCTTGGCAAAAAGTCCCTGTCAAAAGATAAACTTTAAAGCTAGAATGCATGAAAGAGTCCCCAGATAGAATTAAAATTTAAACTGATTCTTGAGAGATAAGCTTTTTTTAAATCCACCTCTTTGCTGCAAGTCAGGATTTTAAAAATAAATTTCCCCTTTAAATCTCTTGAGCGATTTTCATTTTTTGCAAGGCCGCACTGCTGGTGTCCTGGAAAAATGGAGAGTTAGAGCTTTATCAGTTGGTGCCCTGAGGTATGTGGCAAAGAAGCTAAATCCTTGAAGATTAGCAAAAAAAATGCAGCACATGGCAATAAGGGGCTTATATGACTACTAGTATTAGTTCAGGTGAAAGAAGTATTGCTTATACATAAAACTGGACAAATCCACTGACAATGTATTTTTAGTTAGCTACAAAGGAGTCTTATATTGCTGGACTTTACCTCTTTGGTGATTTGGGAAGCTTAGTAATCCACTGTAAATGCTCTTCTGCTGGCCCCAATTCCCAGTATTACTCCAGAATGCTGCTCTTTCGTTTTAACCCCTAAAAGTACATGTTTCCTTAATTTAGCTTTTAGATCACACAATGACTTATTTAGCCAGCAGTTGTGCTGCAAGAGCAAATGATCAAGTTACAGTTTGGATGTTTAATCTGCCACAGCTCGTCTGCCTTGGAGGTGTAAGCACAACCTGGGAGATGAGTTCGTGGGCTCGCTGCAGTGTCATCTCCTGATGGCCAGGAGAAAATATCAGAGTCCCATTTCCAATATTGCTGTAGTTAAACAAAAGACAGACTCAGCTGTAATGTTCCCATTTTTGAGCCTTGTTATAGTTACTACCTAAGTGCACATCCCATCCTGTTGGGTGATTGAGGCTTTTTATCGAGTTTTTCCTGGAATTTTGCCCTAGGCAGCTGAAAGGTACAGAGCAGCAAACAGAACACTGTATAAAATGGCAGAAAACAGAAGCTAAAAGGCTTCATGCTGGGGGTGTTTGGTGGTGGCACCAAGAAGGAGGAGCTTTGTCTCAGGGCTTGCCTGCAGCTCTGTGCCCTGCAGTGGTGTTGGGTGCTGTCCTTGGAGCCAGAAAAGGAGCTCTGGGGCACTGCCTTGCAAGCTCCACCAAATGAAAAGCAAACACATGGAGAAGTTACACCCCACTTTACTCCAGAGATTACCAGGCATGCTGTAGGAGTGACTGAGCAGCTCAGGGAGCAGCTGCTGACCCAGTTTCAGCTAACCTTAATAAGCTGAGCTGGAAACTAAAGTAGTTGAGGAACTGCTTCATGAGAAATGGAGACATCCTTGCGTCAGGGCAGGGCTCGCCAGAGCTGCCCCAAAGTAAACTGCCCTTGCTCCTCTATAAAAATCCTATCATCAGTGTAGAGGAAGACCAAGCTCTGCAGGATGTAACTGTGAATGCTCCTTAGTTTTCTCCCTGGTCTAATGATGTAAACCCTACACACAAACCCACGTTGTAGAAAGATGCTTCCTCTCCTCTTGTATCAAAGGGTAAGATTTAGCATTGTGGTGGAGGCCTGTTTTCTTCTCCCAGCAGACTGTGGTGTGGGTATCTGAGCATAAAGTGGTTTATGTTCTTTTCTTCTGCCCTGTGAGCCCACATTGTTTAGAATAGAACCAAGGACCTTTATAAATGACATGAGCATCTCTCTGCGCTGTGTGCTGGAAGCTGCAGCAGCTGTGCCTGTCCTGAGACATTCTGTATTCAAAACAGGCACTAAAGAAGAAGGAGAACCTGCAGAAGAAGAGGCAAAATAGCCTGTGCAAAGCCATAGTCCTGAGCCTCCAGTACCCAGGGTTCAGTTTCAGTCTGTAAGCAGTAGGTGATGTTACAGGTTAAGATGCTGGGGAAACAGAGAAAAGACTCATCTGTGGAAGTGAAATTGTTGCAGGCATTAGAAGCTTCAGAGGAAAAAATCTCTTGCAACACTCCAGGGGAATGGCGTAACAAAAAATGTTTCTACATAAACAAAGAGTGGAGAGAGGCCTGTGAAATCAGTTAATCCATATCCATGGAGAGCTGTATTGCAAAGTACAGTTCACTCTGTCAGAGCAGGAGCACCACTCAGGCTGCTCTCCTCTCTCTGGCCTAGACATCTCCTAGAGAGCAGCTCCAATTCTTTTGCCAAAATGCTTGGCAGAAAATTTTGTTATTACCTTTCTCAAAATAAGTCCCACTTGAGCCCTCCCACTCTGGCCTGCTGTTTCTCACACTGCTTTCTGTGCTTTGCATTGATTGTTTGCTCTCCCTTTTTCTGTGAAAGCTTTATGAAACTGGAGATTTGATCAGATTTCCATTTAGTGTATGCATATTAGTTTTGTCTTTTGAGTTCCTGGAACAGATTCAGCCAAGTGGTTGTTTTATTAAATATGGTGACACACATACTCAAAATGAGATCAGTCTCCATCTCTCTCTTCATATATATACACACACATATAATGTATATACACTTTTCATATATGGATCTAAGTTGAGTAATGAATGCCTGGAGAATCATTACAGTGTCAGCTGTAGCATCTGTGCTCATTCTGTACAGGTGTTGCAAACCAGTAGCTCAATGGGAGCTGGTAATTTTGGCATATACTGGTTCCATAAGTTCAAGGACATATTCAAGTGGTCTAAACTCCACCAGATACCGAGATTGGAATCCCAGGCCACTTGAAAAATAGTCATTAAAAACCTCAGCCTAATTGCAGTAAAATGCAGTGGCTGTTATGCCAGTGTGGATAAGAACTTTCGCAAAGTATTCATTGTTGGCAAATTCAGTTTGGAGTTTATTTGCTTCCTTTGTCTCTCTTTTTGATTCAAGAGAGTCATGGTACATTTTTGTGATGAACCTGGGAAATAACTGAATTTAAATATCAGAAAAATGTGCAAACACCAATGGGTGTCTGACAAGTTTGAGTACTAAGATCAAAGCATTTCATGTCATTGTTTAGAAACAAACTGTGAAGTTTTGTGTCTCTAGAAAAGTACTTAGTTAGGAAGATTTGCAAACAAATTGTATCAGGAGGTACAAATACAGCAAAATTTCAAGTTGATGTTTTCAGCTTAAAGTTTGTATTTTTGAATTGCTATGGCTGGCACTCCCTGCAGACTGAGACCCATCCATGCCATGGGATGAAGTGTGAGAGAATAGTGATTAGTCTCATTAAGTTGATATACTCTGGTTAACTCCATCAGTCCTTTCATGTAATTAATGTATTTTGAGAATCTGCTTGCAGTCTTTGATTGATGATTGTGTTCCCCTGTACAGATAAAGGTGGAACCAGTTGTTCCAGCTCCATCACCGGTTATTCCTCGGCTGACTTTAAGAGTGGGCGCAGGCCAAGACAAGATGTAAGTACAAATAAATCCATCTGTAAGGTGTATGCTCACCTCAGTCCATCCTCTGGCACTTGTGGGAGCTCTTCTTTTCAGTGGGAAAAGCTTAAAAATTAGTGGTAAATTACATTTATACAGCAAAGTGGATTCTCCAAGTGATACCCATCACCTTCCATCCATCCTACTGTGTGTCCCATTCCCTGTCTTTCTAGGGCATGGATTACAGGACTCCATCTAGGCTGGCACAATGCCTCCAGTGACATTTAGTGTGGTTTCTGTAATGGATGCTTATCCTGAGTGTAACCTACAGCTAAGTTTCACAACACTCCCCAGCTAACAGTTGTTTTATGCTTTAAAACATAACAGTTGGAATTCCTTTATACACATCTGTTTTATTGTAACTGTTGATGATTATTCATGAGTGTACCTAACGCATTTCAAGTGCTGGTTCATTAGCTCCCTAATTATTGGGTGCTGTTGTACAAATAATAGTTACTTTGTACTGGATGAGCATAAATAGGGTGATCCCTATCCTGAGATCATCCAGCATAAACAGGAGGCTGGAGAGGCTGGGGAAACAATGCGTCACCAGGCTTCTTAGGCTGGTCCTGTGTTGTATGTGAGGGTTTCTTTTAATCAGGTTTTTTGTGTTGATTTCATGGCACAAAGCACACTTTCATGTCCAGTGGTAAATATGAGCACCACACAGATCTTTTATTTCCATTCCTTGCATTAAATACTGCTAATGCAATTGTTTCTCTTATTGGAGCCATTAGGAACTAAACCCCCTAATCACTAATTTTTCTGCTCTAGAAATTAAATGGGATTTTGATGATTATTTTCTTTTTCTCTGATTCCTTTTTCTCCCCAGTAGTAACCATGACTTTTACTGGTTTGAAGCTGCTAAGGGACTTCAGTCATTCCCTGGTTTCTAAGGGACACCCGCACCCCAATTATTAACCATTTTTGCTTTCTTCCTTTCAAAGTATGATTTGAGTGTGATCTAAAATTTCTGTGCCTCAGGTTGCTTTACAAAGTTCCAGCTTTCTCAGAATACTTGTCTGTCCTGCTGAACATGATTTGAATGTGCATGGCTGGACATACTGTCCCTTGAAAGCCCACAAATCCATTTTCCTCCTTGAGGAGCCATGGATACTTTAAAATTCTGCTTTTTCAAGGACTGTAGAGTGTTTATATGGGGGAAATTAACTCATATTTTCAAGGCAGAATTTCTGAATTAAAGTTCTGATGACATATTCTAGCACCAGTTATCTTCCAGCCTTATCTCACCACACTGTTTCTCATACCCACACATGTTTTGAGGGGGGACTTCTGACTCCCTCTGTTTGCTACAGTTCATGTGGGTGCATCATTGTCATCCCTGCCAGCCCTCAGTGGGTCTGAGATACTGACATCTTGCTCCACGTGCTTTTACAAAACTCACTTTTATTTCAAATTCATTTTTGCATCTTTAGTGGCACCTTGGCCCCCATCTGAGGATCTCATAACAGGCAGAAAGAAAAGCTTTTTTGATGTGCTATAGTAAGGGAAAGTTAAACTTATGTTTCATTTGTGTCAGTAATGATATTCTAAATACCTGGCAATTATCATACAAAAATGTTGTGTTTCAATTAGCCTGTCTCTGGAGTTTACTGGCATGGGATTGTTTGAAGATATCATGAATCTCCATGGAAAGGTGCAAGCAAAATTTTTAAGGATTACTAGAATTTGATATGAGTAGAAACTAAATGGAGAGGCAAAATCCCTCTGCAGTGCAGCTGGGGCTCTTCAGCCTGGAGAAGTGAAGGCCGTGGAGAGATCTTAGAGCCCCTTCCAGTACCTGAGGGGCTCCAAAAAAAACTGCAGAGGGACTTTCCACAAAGTGACATGGAGTGACAGGATAGTGGGGAGTGGCTTCAAAATGACAGTGGGCAGGGTTACATGGGATATGAGGAAAAAATTCTTCCCTGCAAGGGTGGTGAGGCCCTGGCACAGGGTGCCCAGAGAAGCTGTGGCTGTCCCATCCCTGGAAGTGTCCAAGGCCAGGCTGGACAGGGCTTGGAGCAACCTGGGATAGTGGAAGGTGTCCCTGCCCATGGCAGGGGATTAGAACTGGATGATCTTTAAGGTCCCTTCTAACCCAAGTCATTCTGTGATTTTGTAATTTTAACTTCTTGACTCCTCTGCTTGGACCAGTGTACAAAGCAGTGATGGCAGCAGCAGGGAAGTCTTTTCTCTTGTGTTTGGTTGTGAATGACAGTACATATTTCTCTCAGATTTAAAGTAATAGCTGCATTCAGGCTTGTTTGGAGTGCAAATGTTCTTACAACACACATCAGCTCAAAAGAAGTGGCCATTTACAACATTGGGTTAATAGACATGAAAATGTATTATTGCTGAAGGATGGACAAACCAATATTGGAAAAACTGTCCTACTTAAGAGTTTTTTTGCAAGTGTTTTAACTGCACAGTAAAACAAGAAGAAAGTAGATTATTATCAAAGCATTTCCATCTTAGTTGTAAACAATTACAGCAATACTTGCATGGATGCCACATTAGAAGAAATTTACTGGATTCCATTCTAATGCAATTAGAGCTAATTTTGTTCTTTAAATGAATAAAAGGTCAGCTAGTAAATCTAGTTTATCTCAAGTCCAGGCTTCAATAAATTGTTTTATTTAATTTGTTGTAAAAGATCTTATCCTTAATGGGCCTTGCTCTTATTGGTTTGCTTGGGTTCTAAAATATTTATGACCACCTTTTTAGATATGATTTGAATGATATGTTGGAAGGGTTTTTCACTTTTTTTTTTTTTTTTTCCATTCCAGTGTTATCAAGGTAGATTGCTAACTGAGTTAGTATAGGAAGGAACTAGAGATGCTATCTTTTTTCAAAACAAAATAAGCAAAATAAAAAACACAGACTTTTAAATTTTAAATGAACTGCAAATGATGAGTAGGGTTTAATACTTTTACTCAATTACATCATGGCTTTTTTTGGTCTTGTTATTTTTCCTAAGCACTATCATTTTTCATACATAAAAGTTTTTTTAAATCATATCTATTGATAAGGTGTTGACATTACAGCTACTACTACAGCTGACATAAACTTCAGCAAAAGTACATGCTGTAATGTTTGATACTTCTGATAAATTTATTCTACATTTAAATACAGCTTTTAAGAAAAAACATATGGCATTGACACTAATGCCAGACCACAAAGCACAGTACTACTCACTGGGTGCTGTCTCAGTGTTTCTGTGTCCTGGAAGCAGGATATATGTTTTTTGTGAAATCAGGTCTCCAAATTTACCTTAAAATTTCAGACTTTTGCTCCAGACCCATATCATAACTCTGCCATCAGCAGGGAACCTGGAAAGCAGACAGGAAGGAAGGGAAAGACAGGCATTTAAACAATGTTTAACTGGTAAACCTGACCTGCTGCTCTAATGAAATTGCCCCTTGTCTTCTATATTTTTTAAGTGAGTAGATACGTGACTTTCTCCAAAAACAGATCACACACATGCTTAGATATGTATGTGTATGTGCCTACAAAAATGTATAATAAATAACCTGTGGATTGTAAGATAAATTTCTAAAAAGATTAAGGGATGAAAAAAATTTTGTTACCCAGATACTTAATTGGCCCCACTAAAAATCTTTATTACTTGGTAGGATAATATCAGTCTAAAGCCAACTTATTTATGTGTGGAGGCTCATTCATCTGCATGATACCCCCATGGTAAAAGCCATGAGCAGAACCACCTGACATCCTGTGTAGAGGATCTCAAAACCAAGGGTCAAGATGGAGGAATTATCCTGTGATCATAGATGTGACCTCTCTTTGAAATATCAGTGACCCAGAAGAATATTTTTGGGACTGGGAGGACAGGAGAACCTAGTTTATTACACCAAGTTTCTTGATTATCCATGTAAGAAGTTCCACAACCCCCACAGGGAAGAATTTTTTTCCCAATATCCAATCTAACCCTGCTCTCTTTCAGTTCTGTTTGCTCAAGAATTTGTTATTTTAAGTGCAACACAAAATTGCAGAAAATCAGTTCTTCACTCATACTTTTTGAAATCCCACAGAACTACGTAATTTCACTTGTAGCATGCAGGGTGCCACCAAGTGCATGCTCACCAAAAAAGAGATGCCTTAATGATGGATCTTCTATCTACAACAAGCTTAATTTACGAAAGAGTTGAGTTGCAAACTCTCCAGAGATTGAATTTTCGTGGGAAAACTGCACACACACATACACAATCAGACTTTAAAAGGTCATGGCACCAAGGGAGGAGAGAAGAAGAAGGTTTTAACAAATACATCCATATGTTTCTTATTGACAGTTTCTTATTGAAGAAAGAAATTAGGCAAGAACTGTGTTGGTGCTCCCCAAAACTCACTGGGGATCTGAGTTGCTGCTGTAACATAAATGTGTGTTATTTTAAAACTGTTCAAGCTCTATGTGAGTTGTGGAAAACTGGATATCCAAGACTTTGCTGCTAGTTTGGGTTAAACTAGAATCCTGCCCTATGCAGTTTCCAAGAATGCACCTGACTGTTACAGAATCATCTTTGGTTATATTCAGGAGCTTCAGTTTTTAGCTGGGTTGTTCTCATACAGATAAATCAGAGGGTGTGAAGAAACTTTTGCGCTCGTCAGACTTTGATAATTTACATTATTGTCTTCATAGTGTTTGCCCACAAAAGCTGAATAATGGGGTTCATTAAGCTCCCTGTACAGGCATATCCAAATTGTTTGCCTCCAGCCTTGGCTCCCGACGTGTGGCTGGGGAGGGAAGGATTGGCTTTTTATTGACTTGTCAAGCCTTAGGTTTGCATTACCAGCCAAGTAGCTCATGACCCATTCCATTTATTGCACTGTTTTGTGGTGGGGAAACAGGTAAAGGAATCCTGCTGGAAGCCCCTCCTTCTGCACGTTTTGATGAATAAGGGCAGTGTTTGGAGCAGTTAAGGCACCGTGACCAAACCCTTGGACAGACAGAGTGGCACAGCATGGGGCTATTGTGGGACACAGCTGTGGGCGGTGTTGGTTACCCTGCGAGACTTTGCTTATTCAAGGGAAAGCTCCAGAGGAGAATTCATTGAGGAATTAAAGAGGAGGGGAAAAAAAAAGTGATACTTCAGGGAGAAAAATGGAGAAGGGCTAACCACTGTTTGGGAAAATTAAACAATAGAGCGCAAGCAGTAAAAGTCTGTGTTTATTGCTGTGCTAATGGGTATCCCAATTATTTTAGCAGGGAAAGGCCATGTTAACTGTGCGTTGACAGAACTACTGCTCTGGGTGTCAATCCAACTTCTGCTGTAAAAGAGCATGTAATGGTGAAATCATTTTTGATATGATCAATAGACCACCTAAGTGAGGAGGCAGAGTAATGAAAAATGATCTTGCTCCTCTCCAAGGTGTGCTGCAGGAATTCCAGTGATCTTTACAGCTTTCATCAATCTTTGTGAGTGTATTTACTGACATACACACATTTCTCTGTTCTGTGGTCTTTTAAATTATAAGAGCTGGAGGACTGATTTTTGGTGCCTTTTTAAATGCTGAATGTATTTTAATGAAGATACTGTCTCAGCTATGATTCATATCCCTTTCCCAATTGTTCTTTTTTAGTGTAACATATTGGCCCAAATCCTGCTGTAAAATCCCCATGTGTGGTCCTGTATCCATCCAAAAGGCTCCTTCACTTTCGTGGAGGTTCCCCAGCCTCTCCCTTGCTGCAGGATTGCAGCTTTTACATGGAAAAAAAATAAGTGAAGAATACCATATCCCTTTTACCAAATCAAGTAAATTATAATTTTTGTTTATA
Source organism: Poecile atricapillus (assembly GCF_030490865.1). Taxonomy (NCBI): domain Eukaryota; kingdom Metazoa; phylum Chordata; class Aves; order Passeriformes; family Paridae; genus Poecile; species Poecile atricapillus. The sequence continues at coordinate 4,745,854 of NC_081288.1, forward strand.
TTTCTAGAGGTGATTTAGCACAGCTTTTTCTTCCTTGAGCATGAATTAAATTTACAACTTCAGATGTAGTCCTTAAGTTTCTTTTTCCTTTTATTTTTTTTAATTACTGAAGTCACCCCAACTAATTATTCATCCTGTTTATGGTAGGTAGTAGTCTGTGGCAAATTATTTTCATTTTGCTGCTGGCCACATTGGGTGATGACTCCAAAAGTGAATCCATAAAAAGGCTTGAGTCATTAGAAAACAAAACAACTTACTGTGAGATTCTTTGATTTTTCTGCTTATTGCTCAAGAGTAAAAAAAAAAATTATACTATATACCACAATTTTAAAAAAAATACTTCAGGCAGGTTTAGACACATGAGGGAATTGCTTGTGTAAATGGCCATGAGCAGCTGCCCTTATGAAGCACAACAGAAACTGATCAAACGTGTGAAAGATTAGAAAGGTAGATGGGTATTTGTTTCAAAAATAAACTTTCCATAGAGGGTGACTGCAAGAGAAAGATACTGATTTGTTCTTGTCTTTGACAGAGGTGCTTCATTTTATTCACTCTTTTATTGAGGTTTTTAAACAAAAGTGAGGAAAGTCCATAGACCCAAAAATTTGGGGGATGGTTCCTGGGAGCTGGATGTGGACAAGAAGACCATAAAGAAACAGCCACAAAAGAACAGGTGGTCCTACCTGAATTTAGTGAAGTTGTCCTTAGCAATTGATCTTTAGCTCTACAGAGTCTCCAAGTCCAGGACCATCTGTCTTACTTGTTTCTTTCAAGAACAAGCTTGGTAACAAGCTGAAAATTCCAGCTTTAAAGATTTTCTTAACCCATACTGGTACAACATTCTGGTAGTTAATATAATTCATGTTCTATACCAGCTCCCACCAAAAAGGGTGGATATAGGACTGGTTTATGGGCAAGCTCCTAGACCATGCATCCCATAACATTTCCCAATACATATGACAATAAAAGGCAGTTTGCCAGGAACACAGGAGAGAAAATTTGCACAGAGCTCACTGACATAAACATGTTTTACCAGGTTCTGGTTTTGCTCTTGAGAACTCAGCAGAAGGGGTTGGTGCCAGGTGGTTTTAACATTGAAGATGTTTGTTATTGATGATAAGAGGAAAAAAAAAAAAAAAAAAGATGAAAGATACCAAGACACCACGCTACCAGCTCAGTTTTGTTTTGTCAGACTGGCAGTGAACCATCCAGAGGTGTAAGTCAGAATGGTGAGAAAATGGGAGGGAGATTTAGGAGTCATCGACAGAAAGGTGCTTGTGGTTGTTGGGAGAAATACTCTGGGTGTAACAGATACAGATGGTGAAGGCCAAGGGCAGAACTCTGTTTCACTTAAAGTAATGGGAAGATAAACAGTAGAAAACCTGTAATTCAATTTTAGCAGTTCATGTGTCCATAAAGCAAAGGAGTTAGCTGGAAATGTCAGCTGGACTGAATGTCCAGATGTTTGTGGGGCTTTTCCATAGTGTTAGAATAGTAGAATCATAGAATAATTTAGGTTGTAAAAGATGTCTTAGATCATCAAATCCAACCATTAACCCAGCACTGCAAAGTTCATCACTCAACTGTGTGCACAAGTGACACAGCTACATGTCTTTTAAATCCCTCCAGGAATAGGTGACTCCACCAGTGCCATGGGCAGCAGCCTGTTCCAGTGCTTCACAACCCCTTTCATGAAGTCATTTTCCCTATTATCCAATCTGAACCTCCTCGGGCTCAACTAGAGGCTGTTTCCTCTTGTGCTTTCACTTGTTACTTGGCAGAAAAGACCTTCCCCCACCTGACTGCACTTCCTGTCAGGGAGTTCTAGAAAGTGATAAGGTCCTCCCCTGAGCCGCCTTTTCTCCAGGCTGAGCCCCCCCAGCTCCCTCAGCTGCTCCTGGTGCTCCAGACCCTTCCCCAGCTCCATTGAAATGGAGAATGAGCTCTGATCTCCATGTGCACCACTGAAGGTCAACACTCTTTATGTGGAAGTGGCAGGCACCTAAAAAAGTGGATGTTATCTTGGAATAAATGCTTGAAGTTCAGTTTCCTTGATAGAGAAGAATTCCACACGACAGGTGGTTAAAGTGCTGAAGTATTTTCACTTGCAAAATTGCTTGGGGTTCCATTGGAGGTTTGGTGCATTCTGGCACTCTACAAACTCTCAAGTTGGTTACAGTGTGTGCTTGTGGAGCTTCTTTGCCAATATGACTTGTTTGTACAGAATAAAATATACAGCAGGGCATGAAACAGCAAATAAATTTTCTTTCTAAAAGTAATATGGGAATTAGCCTACATATCAGAGCTTAAATCACACTGATTCTCCTCCAGGGCTGGAATAAAATTTTCAGAATCACCTCTTATCTTTGAAGAATCCAAACCATATGGAAATTTCCTCATTTCCGTAGGTGTTTTTGACACTCTCAGCCACAGACCTTGGAGGGTTTAGGTTTTTTCTGGTACAACAATCTCAGTTCCAGGTGTGAGATTTTTCAGTAACAAAATAGCTACATCACTTTCTGGCATCCAGGAATTTCTGTCAATAAGAGAATGTCAAAGCTAATAGATAATATGATGATTGATAATCCAAGTGAATTGTACCAGTTTCAGTTATGTCAGTGCAGTTGATAGTGTCGTTTTCCTACACATAGAGACCCATTTAGCTCCTTCTCCTTGCTTAATAATGGGTCATGAGTTTGGAAAAGAATTAGGACTTCTCAAATGTTACTTTTTTCCTCTGGGCAGAGAAACAGCTTCTTGGGAGCTCTGCCTCTGAGAAACAAAGATTACTGTGATTTTTTTACTAGACCTTTCAAAGTATTGATACAGCATTTTTTTGGAGCTCATTGCCCATAGCAATCATTCTGTCCTGTGGCCCATATCCTGTTTTTGAAAAGCCATTTCCTTTTGGTGCACGTCTTTCCCCTGTGTTCAGGTGAAGCAGTCAATGGGGCTTTCAGCCGTAAGGATCAGAATGAAATCAAATAAATTACTTCCAAAGATAGGAAACCATTTCACACCTTGGAGCTTCATTTTGCTCCAGATGTAGCATGTTACAGCTTCTGCCACTTAGAGCTGATTAGAAACCAACTGACCTGTTGCAACACTTTAAATCTTGGTAGAATTTGCACTTTGCCTGCAAGCTGACACTTGGTGTTCATCCTATTTGGGTTTGGAGCTACAGCTGTGAACAAGGTGATTGCCCTGGAGTGATGATTAAAAAGGGTTTTCATTCAGTCTACCCTACTGAGAAACAGAAAAACTTAACTGAAGTTTTATTTTTTTCCTTCCCTTGGAGCAGTGTTTGACACAGTTTTAAAGCAGTAGATAAGCATTGACTCTTTACTGTAAGGGTGGTGAGACACTGGCACAGGTTGCCCAGGGAGGTGTTGGACTCCCTATCCCTGGAAGTGTTCAAGATCAGTCTTGATGTGCTCTGAAAAACCTGGTCTAGAGGAAGATGTCCCTGCCCATGGCAGAGGGGTTGGGACTGGAAGATCTTTGAGGTCCCTTCCAACCCAACCATTCTTTGATTCCATGAGATCTAACAACTCAGCTGAAATTCAGGTATTACACGCTAATGTCTTGGCCCAGCACAGCCTTGGTGTAGTTGAGCAGAAATGGCAATGGATGATCTCATTAAGTTTTCATATTGGGTTGAAATGCTGTTTGCACTGGAACAGATTCTGAGGAAGAAAAATAACTTAAAATTACCTTTGTCAGGAAGCTTTATGCTCTGCTCTTTCAGCAAAGGGGTTATTAAAAAACAGCATGGAAAAATAATTGGTAATCATGGTATTTGAGGATTTCTCTGTCCTTCTGTCCTTCCACTTTAAATTTCACATCCCTTAGGTTTTTCCTCTTTTTATTACTTTTAGATATGTTTTCTTGCTTACTTCCGGGCACTCTGTGACAAATCAATACGTGTTCAGTGATAAATACACTGAGGTTCTGTGAGCAGGACAGCTCCTGCTGGCATTTAGAAAGAAATCTAAAGTGAATTTAGATTGGACACAACCAAATACACAGTATTTACATTAATTCTGTTTTTTTTCAAAGGGAGTGGTAACCTGTAGTCACAATTTGTGGAGGCTCTTATTACCACATCTATTCCAAAGGTTTTCTCACACCCCTTTATTCTGGAGGAACTGTTTTGATTCAAAAACAACTTTTAATTGACCTTTTATCTTTCAGTGTAGAATCTGTTTGTGCTACATTGCCGGGCAAGCAGTCTGCAGAGAAATGGAGTTCTTGTCTCAGGACTGTGATTGTTTTGGTGGTGGTTGATTTCTTAAAAAAATACTCATTCAGCCTCAGTTTTAGAGTTCTGGGATTGGTATGGAGAAGGAGGCGAAAATTTGTTTTATATAATATTGTTCTTGCAGACTAAGTGATGATTTTGGACAGATGAAAACACATTTGGGAAATAAGGTAACAATATATGTGTGGTGATGTCCCAAGGAAGAGTTTAAATCCCAGCAGGGCTCAGGTACCAGGTGGACTGAAGCTCTGCTGCAGTGAGAGCCGCCTACTTGCAGTGTGCTCTGTGCCTCAATTTCCCTGTCTATAAAACAGAGCTTATAAATCTTGCCATCATTTACATAGTGTTTTGATATCAGGTTTCTCTCTAAGTCTGAAGTAACAGTAATTATTAGTCGTGGGACTGCTATTTCCCTTTGATTTCTCCCCACCTCCATATTGCCATGTGTGCAGCCCCTTCTTCAGGACAGGCTAAACCACCCTCGCTGAGATTACTCCATCACCTCTAATGGTGTAGCACAAAACCATTCATTTCTCCACTCTGGAGTCTAAAGTCTCTGAACTTCATTAGCCCAAGGGAGTGGTAGGCCCAAGCGTGCTCCGAAATGCCGATCTCCTGTTTTGATAACTGAGCTCTAAAATCAAGATAAACAAGCTGCCCTATATACTGAACATGTCCTAATTGTACACGTCAGGCATGCCAGCCAGTCGATGAGCGTGTGTTGCTCGCTAATGAATATTTGTAGTTTTGGAAGATTTCACATGTGTTCCTTGCAGCTTCTGCAGTTTTTAGCAGAGTGGCTTCGAAGACCCTGTGCAGGAGGAGAACCTGGCTTTGGACCAAGAAACTCTGTAATTTAATTTCATATGTTAGCTGGGCATGGTCACTTTTATTCAAATTGTATTAGCTAATACTTCTCTCGAACTGTTTACACTGTGTGCAGAGTTGTGTTTAAAGCCCTATTAGCTAATAGATTTCTTAGTCTAGACTTGGGGAGGGTTGACTCCCTGAAGAACTCCTAGCAGGACTTTGTTTATTGCAGGAGGTAGGACAGGGTGGCAGGGAAAGAAGGGGCAATGATGTTTGAAACCATCCAAATGACTTCTGCTGTGCCAATATTGTGCTGACTGCCCCTATCCTCACTTTTATTATAGCTAACTGTTTACTGAGAGGTGGCTCTTCAGTCACGAGGATAACTTTACAAATCATGGGAGTATTGGCACCAACCAAGGTCTTAAGCATTCAGCGTTGGGAGCCAGCACTGCCTGTGGAATGGGGAAGACACAAGAAGCATCTGAGTTGGGCATAGCCAGTCTGGCAGGAGCCCCAGGAGCCACACACTGGGACTTTCACTGAACCAGAAACACATCATAAGCCAAACAGAAAACTTTCTTGGTGGGGGATAACAGTGGGGTTTTGGATGTTCCCCACTAACAGGGGAAAGAGGCTGGTTTTGATGTGTAGGTTGTTCCCACGATGGCCTGATAGTAGAACTTCCTTCCTTCTGCAAGTCATAGACAACATAACTTGAGACTCCTGCGCTTTGACTCACAGTCTAGCACCTTAGTGACACATATACAGAGCCTGAGCCCCACATTAGCAATCACTGGGACATATGTAGTGTGAATGTCTTCAGTGTTGCTGATGGAAGAATCATCTATCCCTTTAGAACCCTTTAGATTCCACTCTGATTTTCTTCTCCTGTTTGCTCATAGAAGTGAGACTGCAGCTGGGGGTTAGGCAGGAGTACCAAACTCCTTGCTCTTGTTTCCTTTTACTAAGTGTGCTTTAGTATAACTTGCTATTGTTCTGATTTTGTGGTGCAAGTCTTGTGAGAAAAAACACCATTATCACAGCAAGGTATTACATACTGTATAATTCCAATTTCATTTCTCAAATGATGGCTTGGAATTTTATTTACTTGAAATTCAGACAATGTCTCTAATCCTAGTGATACTGCCTTTGGAGTAACAGAGTTGCAATAAACTTTAAAGGTGAACTTAGAATTCCCGTTGACAGTGGAGCTGGACATTCCTGGTTCTCAGGAGTCATTGCAATTTGATTTTCGTAAGGGTTTCTCTACCAATGTCTGCATTTTTTACTTTCTTAAGTGATCTTTGTCCCTGGAATGTCTAACCTTTCTTTAAATCACCCTCTTTGAACAGTCCTGTCACAAATTAATTGCACTCCCACTGTTACCATTCAAATATAAGTAAATTAGTTAAATGATTTACCAAAATGTGGTAAAAAAGATAGACCTATGTTTTGTTTGAGGTATTGGGTTTTTTGGGGGGATTTTTTTGTTCTATTTTTTTTAAAACTTCTTTTTCCTTCTCTTTATGTTTCTAACCTAGAGCCTTATAGTAAGGGCTTTTTCTGGCTTGTCTGTGAAATTGCATGCACATCAATAGCACTGTGTATCAACAGTCATTAATAAATGTTAGGTCTTCTATGTATCCCCCTTCTTGGGCAAGATTATTCTATACAGTGTATTTACTAGAGCTACATCCTGTCTACTTCAGCTACTCCAGTAAGTAGCAATATTTTAACTGCTGAGTGTATAGTGTGCGTCATTTATTTGTCCTGACTAGATCCACTGCTGATTTCATAAACATTTGGGGAAAGAAATACCAAACTAGCAAATATTTGCAGAACCCCCTAATGTAGGATCTTAACAGGATGATATTGTCTCTCAGTTTGAAGATTAAAATCAGTGCTGTTCACAGCTGATTAACTTTCCTTTCTAATATTTCCCACAAATTGAGCTAATGCAATAAAACTTAACGAAACAAGGTTTAGCGAAGCCACAGAGAATATTTATACGACAGTGAGGTACAGACTGGCTCAGCCTGTCCTGGCATTCACTTTGTAATGGCTCTGTGCTTTATCCTGTGAATGGATGGGTGCAGCAATGGCAGCAGTGGGGTTGAAACAGCCTCTTGGGTGACTCCAGGGTGATGTGAATTAGCTGCTCTGTATTTTCTCTCTCTGTAATCAGTGATCGGTCTTTGCTTTCTCTCCCATCAGCTCTAACAATTGTCAATGTTGTTCCTACAGAGTCATCAGCAAAGTGGTGTCAGCTCCAGAGGGCAAACCTTCCACTCCCGCGGTGCGGCCTAAAACACCTCCGCCTGTGCCATCACCGGTGCCAGCTCCCGTTCACGTCACCCCTCCTCCGGCTCCAGCTCCTCCTCCTCCACAGGCCACCATCTCACCAGTCCTGATCCCACCACCCTCTCCAGCTGTGTCAGCAGCTGGAGGCTCCAAAGCTCCCGTTCGGAGCGTGGTGACCGAGACCGTCAGTACTTACGTGGTAGGTAACACATGCCGTGCTCTGTCCCAGCGCCAGGGGCATTCCTCTCTGGAATTGGTGAGCTCCTGGGTAGCTCATCCTCTCAGACTGATGGTTCCTGGATTCCTGATGTTGCTATCTGTGAAACTGCTTTTTATCCACCCCTTGTTTCCACACATGTGTTTTGAGGGGTTAATAACTTAATTGAAACACTACAGCTTGGACTGAATTTTTCATTCGTTCCCATTCCAAATTTCAGTTCCTTCTAACAAGTCCATCTATATCCCATATGATATTTTCTGCTAACAGCTAGACAACTTATTTTTGGAGGTGGAGGTTTTTTATAGGTGCTTTCAAAAGTGCTGAATTGAAACCTCAAATGTCAGACTCGCCATAGATTTTGCTGTCAGTCAGGTAAAGTACAAAACCCTCATACAACATCAAGAACTTGACTTAGCCCTCATTTGAAATGTGTAGGGTGCACTAATCTCTTTCCTGGTTTCCTTGACATAGAGAAATTGCAGATGTTTGTGCATCTCAGAAGTCTGTAGATTGTTCATTAGTCTACACTTGATTTGTGTGTTTGACACTTGCTCTGAACTTGGCCTCTGTCTGGCAGCATTCTTCATTCTTTTGGAAAAGTCTCTTGTGTAACATGGTGTAGGAACTGCATTCCCTAAAAGAACGTGGATATATGTCTGAGTAGGACAAGGCTTGCTGTGCTGCTGAAAATTTCTGCTTTAGATGCTGTGTGAAATGAAGTCCTGAGCATTCCTGATCCTTGAAAAGCAGCACAAGGGTAGTAGTGTTGTTATCTTCCCTGTCCTGGCTAAATTCCAGCTTGATTGGTGACACCTTGTTTAGCTGCAGTTTAAAAATCTCACCATTTAAAACACCTAAAGCTTACTTTTATTACAGAGTTTGCCGTGCTTGAATTGCAACATATGCATGATTTTTTTTTTTTTTAAGTTTTATGATTCCTGTTTTAGTATTAATTTCTAATATAAATTTACCCTGCATTTCTAATAGAAAGGTGCTTCCCTGCTGGACTGAAACTGCTGTATCATGTTACTGGTCTCTATTTAAGCAGCTGCTACATTTCACTCCTGAGTTAGTTACAGCACTGGACAATGTCACACAGGCTCTGCATATCCTTAGGGTGCAGGACAGCCTCACAGTGACAGTAAACCCACTGTCACTCTTACTATTGTCATTGTTATTATTACAGTAGCTCCCTTTAAGAGAGAAGCACTTCCTAAATGCTCCACTACATCCCATTTTCTTCTGTAATTATGAAAAGAAATAATTTAGAGATGACGTTAGTTTTAGAAAGATAAACCTAGTACTTTACCTAGAATACTTCCAGTAGTAACACTCTTAGCACCTTAATGAAGAATTCAGAGGATATGGAGGCTCCAGGTTATTTTTTCTTTTCACAAAACCATAGATCATCACAGAATGGTTTGGATTGGAAGGAGCCTTAAAGACCATCTTGATCCAACCCCCCTACCACAGGCAGGGACACCTTCCACTGGATCATGTTATTCAGAGCCCCATCCAACCTGGCCTTGAACAGTTCCAGGGACAGGAGTCCACCACCTCTCTGGACAACCTGTACAGTGCCTCACCACCCTTATTGTAAATATTTTTTTTGTAATATACAATCTAAACCTACTTCTCTTCAACTTAAGACCATTCCCTTTTGTCCTATCACTCCAGGCCCTTGTGAGAAGTGATGTTTTACAACATTATAGTTGAAACCAGGGCTTTGCTGCATTAGGACCCAACTATGTGCACATGCAGAGACACCTGATGTGACAGGTTTATAAGTCAAAATGCTCAGAGAGAGGTTGGGGAAGAAGAGAATGATTAATAACTATTAGCCTCTCGTATGAAGGAACTCTAGGAGACAGAATGATTTTTCTCAGATCACATGGGAAAGCTGTTCTAGAGATAAGAATGGAGCCAGTGTGACAGAGGTGCACAACTCCCTTCTGCAGGGGAGGAGAGGAGAGTGATTTTATAGTTCAAAAAAGAAAGGATACACATCTCCCTGTTGGATAACATCTCAGTCCATGTGCTCTGCTCATTAGTTCTCAGTGGTTTGTACTAGCACAGCAGTCAGCAATCCCACTCTGTCCCTCCTTGCATGACCCTTGGCTCATTAAGGAATGAGAAGTTATGCAATATTTTTAATATCCTTATTCAGCAGCCCAAGTTCTTGTTTAACAAACAGGCAGAGGTTTCTGTAATTATAGACCACCCTGCCCCCTCCAGCCCCTGAGAGCCTGAGGCAGGCATTCTGCAGGGGGGGTAAAATATACCTGAAAAACTAAGTTTGGAAAAGTTAGGGTGTCTGTTTTCTGATCGGGCTACATCTGTCAGTGCTGCCTACACCTGGCAAGGCCCAAAACAGACAGCACCAGAAATGGGGTGCCTGTGCTGGGGGATGATGGGGGTGCAGCCAGGTGTCCAGGCAGGTTTTGTAGCCCTCAGCCTAACATCCCACAGCATCCCTTCTCTGCAGCACCATGGCACAGCATCCCCTCACTCTCCAGCAGGGTTATCCCACCTAAATGCCTCTGGACCTCTTCACTCTGAGCCCAGACACTTCACCTGGGGAGCAGATGCTTCTCCAGCAACTTAAAATTACTTTGCAGATGTGAGATTAGATGGTAGATACAAATGATTATTGCAATCTATCAGCTTGGTAATTGAGTTAATTTTATGACGGTGCCTACTCTGTATCGCTGTTGGGAAGGGGATTGTTCCCTGGTTAGTATTCCTGGGACTTGTATTTTTGAGTTTTAAACCACAAAAGCATTCAGGGCTTTAAGAGGAATCAGGGAAGAGTGATGTGTTGGTTGCAGCTCTGGTACATTCCTATTGATTTTTCAGGAAGTGGTGTAAGATGTACAGACCACCGTGCAGTGGCTTTTTTTTTTTTACTAAGAACATTTTGGGCTTTTTATCTGCTACTTTTTAATATCATTTTTGTAAGCTGTACAGATAGCAAAAAGTTATTGCCTGAGATACGTGTAAATGCACAAAAGCTGAGAACAAAACAGTTTCTGTTTTTGAGATTCAGCGATAATGTGTAAATCTTCATAAAGGAGTGATGGAGTCAGGGTAATGCCCCAGACATTTTGTATTGTTAATTGCACTCCTTTAGGTAGATTCTGTGACATTTTGCGTGTATGTTTTTAGCAAAGAGCTGTTCGAGAACCACTGGAAATCTAAAAATACAAACAATGGGTCAAGCAGGATATAAACATTAAAAAAATGCATATGATGAACCCAGTGAGCAGCTGCCCAGTACTGTAAATGATCTGCCTTTCTTGTTTCATTTACCCTTTAGTAAATTGTACTGCGACATAAATGTCATAAGGGGAATGGAAAGTTACTCAGTAACAACTTTTTTATATCCTGATCTTATCAGCTCCTTGGAGTTGAAGACTTTGGCTAATAAGTAATGCAGCAATATATACACACAGCGCTGTATATTTTACATGCACATAAGAACTGTTATCTTACGCAGGAGGCTGCCGTGGCTCCTGCTTGCCATTAGCAGGGTCGAATTTTAAAAGTATAGACAGAGAGGGAATTGTGTCCTTAAGCCCTGGCTCTGTGTGTGAATGCCCATGCTTAGGTCGGGTGGTGTAACTGGCTTTACTGGTTTATGGGACAATGCAGGAAAATATATGATTTTGTCATCATGAGCAGTGTAGGAAAATCAATTAAGACGTAACACTGAGCTCTCATGATCAGAGAATTCACACATAACAACAGGGGCTGCTGAATGGCTTAGCCAGATAAGCAAGAAACCTTTTTTTGTTGTTGTTTTTTTTTAATGTCAATTTTCCTGCCTGCTTAGCCCTGAAAACCAGCTAACTTTGCTTTTCTTTGCACCAGATCCGAGACGAGTGGGGTAACCAGATCTGGATCTGTCCTGGCTGTAACAAGCCAGATGATGGCAGTCCAATGATAGGTTGTGATGACTGTGATGATTGGTATCACTGGTAAGTTCCTCTCATCCATCCTGCTCTGCCAGTGCCTGGCAGATTGGGGCTATATTATTAAAAAACCTTTTTTTTTCCTAATAGTTCGTGACGTTGGGAATAGTTAAATAGCTTTACTGTGTCCAATTTAATAATCTGGAAGATATTTTTATCTCTGTTGCTCTGAAATTTGAAAAGGAAGATTTTAAGCTGTGAAGGAGAGTTACTTTTTAATTAATGGGCATTGGTGATAACGGTTGTTTTTGAAACTGCTGGGAAATATTGCTGATTCTGGTAATTTTGTGAGAACTACAGGATTATGAGCACAGTGTATACAGATAGACAGTTCAAATTATGAAGCATTGTATGAACAGTAATATAAATGTCAGCTCTTATAAAAAGGTTAGGGGAAATTAATCACTTTTTAGGAAATTTTTTTTTAAAAGCTACATAAAATAAGGGGTTTTGCAGCTGTATTAAAGAAGCATTTGAAATTATTTTAAGTCTAGTCTGTTACACCTGAAAGTGCACTCATATTTTCTACTAAAATAACATTTTTTATCTGAGTATCCTTTTGATATTTCTCTTTTGTTTCAAAGCAAGGCTTTGAATAGGCTTTGATTATTGTTTTTTAGGTTTTTTAGGTTTCGATCATTATATTCATTAAGATAATGATAATTGCAATATTAATTCAAGGGCCAGATCTAGTCTCCCACTGGAAAGTTGCATTTTTTAGGGTAAGAAACAAAAACAATGTTAATCCACTGAGATGATGTGATATTTTCCTGTCCTTCACAGGCCTTGTGTTGGGCTTACGGCTGCACCCCCAGAAGAGATGCAGTGGTTCTGCTCCAAGTGTGCCAACAAAAGGAAGGATAAAAAACACAAGAAGAGGAAGCACAGGGCGCACTGAAGGCTTGGCAGGGGACTGAAGTCGTGCGGTCACCGCGGCACCTCCCGCCCCGACTCGGCTGCAGGAGGGATCCACCCTGCCCGCGTCCCCCCGCGGCTGCCAGGGTTGTGTCTCTGCAGTGAATCAGGGGCGAGGAGATGCCCTTGGTCAGGAGCTGTTGGGTTTCACAGACCGTCCGAGCCCAGGGCATTGGATTTTGGTACATTCTGATGCCATTTCTTTCCTCTGCCAAGGGGAATTTGCACAGAGCGCTGTGAAGACTTCGGTGGTTCCTGGGACCGCTCCCGCTCCTGTGGCTCGGCAGCAACACGGATGAATGTTGTAAATACAGATATCTGTCCTCTTCTTTCTCGATTTCTTATTAATCCCTCTTGAACCTTTGCAGTAAGGTGCTGAGAGGAGGAGAAAATGTAAATTGCAGTAAGTTGTAAACTGAGACAACCTTCTGGAATGATTTCTGTAGTCTGGATACAGTTCAGCCTTGACTCTTGCTGAGCCAGATAATCATAATGTGGAAATAAAAAGTGGCTGGTAAATATTTTTGTGATGAGAATATATGAAGCTTTTTTCCTTGATTTTTAGTACTAACATAAAATAAACATGTTCAAGCTTTTGTGATATATCTTCTATTTTTAAAAAGAAAGTTTCTATTGTGTCAATTTTTTTCTTCTGTGTGAATTTCTTTTGGTGGACCTGTAATATATTTTATACTTTGATTTTTGGTTTGTTTTTTTTTTTTAAGTCTTTGTCAACGTTCCTTTTCATTGCTTGTACATTTCATCAGTGTGTAAAAACACTTCCCATTAAAAGATTTTCACACGTGTAAATACCTGATATTTATAAAGTAATTTTTTTTAATTATTTTTTAGGGCTTGAGGATTTTTGTTGTCGTTTGCCCAAGAGTACAAACCTAGCAGCTACTAAAAGCCCGTGTGACAAACGCCTGTCCTCATGGCTGTGAGGGATTGGTGAGCTCTGCCCCAGCTGTGCGTGCACGAGGAGGTGGCCAGCACCGTAATTAGGCCTCGATTCAGATACTTAAACATGTGGTAACTTCTTAAGAAGTGAGTAATCCTATTGCCTTCAAGGAGCCTGTTCCCACACTTGGTTATACATGTGCTTAAATGCCTTCTGAATTGGGAGCTTAGGCCAGGGGGCTCTGCACTTCTGGTGGCAGCTACAGCATGTTAATCTGTAGCTGGAATGGACTTTTTTTCCCTTTTCCTCCTTTTTTTTTGTTTTTTGTTTTTTGTTTTTTTAAACAAGTGGTTAATGAGTTTGCCAAAAGCATCCTATTTAGGTAGAAGAGATGCAGGTGTATTCTTATCTTTGTGCATCCCCTTGAAAAGACCAGTAAACTGAATCCCAGTCACATTCCCCGTGGAAAATGTGAGGGGAAGGTGCAGAGAAACTGAAATAAAAGTGTTTGATATTGTAGTGCAATGGGTCTCAAAGCTAAATAAGAATAAATCTTAAAAAAAATTTATGCCTTTTGTTTTCTAATAAATTTTAGATTGCATTGGTTAATTTGGGGATATCTGTATTTTAAACCAATGCAGTGAGAACATCATATGTTGGAGAAATACTGTCCTTTAGCCTGTTGTGCAGATATTAAGAGTTATTTTTTAAATGCATCCAAATTGATATTAATGAGAGTGAATTAGTCATGTTTTTAAAAGTACCAGTCTAGTTAGGGAAATGAGGCTTTGCTGATAGAACTGTTAAATTGCAAATCAGTGGAGATATGGATGAAATTGGTTTATTAAAAGTGCACTGTTACCTGCTTTGTTCAATGCCATCTCATTTATATTCCGTCCCTGTTAATTACCAGTCAAGAAAGTTCTTGGGTTTGATTTTTTTATTCTATTTTATTTTGAATTGTTGGATATTGCAATGCTGATTTTTGGGTTTTTCCACATGTAATGTGCAGTCATACAAAATACACCGTCATTGGTCGTTTCTGGTTGCAATAATAAAGAAATTAGCTTTTGGTAAGTTGTTTATGCATTTCCTCCTCCTCTCCATGAATCAGAACTTCTCATGTTTAATCAGCTGAATTACTCAGGATGCCATGGGAGGGCTGAACTTGTCCCGTTCAATGTCTGTTCAGCTCTCTCTCTACATGCTTGGCCTTGCTGCTGCTGGGTTGGTTTCTTAACCTGGCTTTTATGATTTTATAAATGACCCCTGTGGCAATAAAACCAAAGCATCATTTTCAGGAGGCTTGTGTTGCTGAGGGGATTAGTAACGGGAGAAGGGGCCCTTCACCTCTGGGTCATCAGTTTGAAACCACGCTTGGTGCTGAGCCTGCCTCCCTTTCACTTATGCTGGTGTGGATCAGGAATCAGTGGCATAAATGAATAATCATTCCAGAAATGGTTATCCCTGAGCAGCTTGGATATGTGGCTTGGACCTTCTTTACAGACCCTGGCCCCACCCAGCACTGAGCAAGCTCATTCCCCAGACCTTTGTATTTGCTGCTGGTAACTTCACAGGTTGCTTACTCCATAAATTTTGTGTATGGAAAGTTAGGGAGCAGTTGGGGCTGCTCCCTAGAGTCACTGCTTGATTTTAGGGGTGGGATTTGTGTTCATCTGAATCCTTTTATGATTCGTGTTTTGGACACCACCATCCATGAGAAGGGGGCATGGTGGGTGGGCTGAAGGTTGGTTTACTCACTGGATGTCATGGGAGAGCATCCAAATCTCTGAATGGTTTTCCTGCCTTGAAATGCAGTTTCATCAAGAGCAGCATCAGTTTGGGGTGCTGCCTCTGGGTGGTTTGAGTAGAACTGGTGCAGAGTTTAGGAAGAATTAGTTTTCAGTAAGGAGACAACTCACTGTCATCTGCACTATAAAGAGTAGACAGGTACAATCTTCCTCCTTTATGGATGCACAGTGTGTAGTGGATTTAAGCAGGACAGTGCGGATGGGTCGTAAATATTCAAGAAAAGAGCATAAAAACTATTCCGTGAGAAAAGCTTCTAGAATCCTGCCGTTACTCTGGGGCCAGATTTTTATCTGGAGTCAGTTGGGAGTCAGTTGGAGCTGTGTCAGTTTACAGCAGCCCAGGAGCTGCCCACTCGCACGGCCGGTGTTTGGGCTGGGGAGCAGCTTCGTTTGGAGAGTTTTTTATCCTTTTTATCCTGTAAATCCTCCTCCAGGGCAGCCTGTGCCTGTGGGTCGCTATGCTCGGTGCTGGCTGTACAGCAGGTTAGTCATTAGTCAGAATTGCAGCTTGTTAATGAGTTTTGCATCCAGAAAAAAACATGAAGTTGATATCGAGACAGTAAGCACAGAGCTCAGAAATTGAAAAAACTATCTTGACTACTGATTTTTATTGGAGGGCATAGATATAAAAGCAAAGCATCCATCCCTGAAGTAATGGGAATGCACTTTTCCCAAGATAATCTTCCTTTGGGGCTGTATGTTGTGCTCAGAGCATCATTTCTCTGCTTGACAAGGTGTTTCTCTTCTGAAGGTGTCCACAGCTAAGTACAGTGAGGATCTTTATGCTCTGCAACTGATTTGTGATTCCAAATGTCCTGGAAGAGAAAGGGAATAAAAAAAGAACCCAAATCGGAGGGTATCAGAGCCTGCTGACTTTGTCTGGGCTTTACAGAGATAAAATATAGTGTATTACTTCACTGTATCACCTAAACCTTCTTTGTTCTCCTTTCAATAGGACGATTAAACAAAGACCTACTAACCAAATTAAAGTATAAAATGAACGCTGAGATACGGAAACCTTGCCAGGAAGAATGTTAATGAATGAAGTTCACTAAAGGCATTCTGGCTAAGTTTTCAATACAAATAGTTTTATGGCCAATCTCTTTAGATCATAGCAGTTTTCTTTAGAAGTTTTAAGTCTCAAAAGTAGATGAGTTTCCTTCACTGGGGAATGAATTAGATAATGCTCTGAATAAACTCCCTCTTCGCCGTCTTGTCAGTCATGCTGCTTAGGAAAGTCGCCCTTTCTTCTGGGGACTTTTGGATCAGCTGTAACCTCAAAAGTAGAAAGCTGCTATTAATCCATGTGTGCTGTATGGCAGAGAAGGCTGTAACGGGAGATTTACAGCCAGCAAACAGCTCGTACCTGGCTCCTGTGAGCAGAAACCATTAATCGTGAGCTGTGGCAGCCGAGCCAAAGGTGCTTCCCCTCAAAGGTGCTACTTCAGCCTCTTCAAGGTTTGCAGTGGGTGAAGGAGGGGGTCAGACATTTATTTAACAGAGTCTGTGGTGATAGGACAAAACAAAAGGGTGGTTGGTTCAGAGTAAGTGTAAGGAGAAGGTTTTTTATGATGACAGTTGTAAAACACTGTGACAGATTACCCGGAGGGGTGGTAGATGCCCCATCCCTGGGAACTTTCAGTGTCAAAGTTGGACAGGGCTTGGAGCAACCTCATCTAGTGGAAGATGTCCCTGCACATGGCAGAGGGGTTGGAATGAGATGACCTTTAAGGTCCCTCCCAACCTAAGTCATCCTAGGTTTCTATGATTCTAAGATGCTTATGGAGTGACTTTTTGGACTTTAAATCCTGTGATACTCCCCACAGGGAGAGAGGAAAGCTGAGGACTTCCAGACCATCTGTTTCCCCTTGGCAGTCAGCCTTAAATTTTCCTTCTAGTCCTTGTCTGCTCCAGAGTCCTGGCCTCTTAGCTCAGGTGTCTGGTGTCCCATGCCAAAGCCAGCACAGCTCAGCAGCTGCTGGGTGCCTTAAGCAAGTGGGGACTTCCAGCATGGTGACACCAAACATTCTCACAGTTTAGGTTTGATGCAATATTGTTAGGAAACAGATGATCTTTAATGTCCCTTCCAAACCAAGCCTTTTTATTATTCAGTGATTGCTCCCTCAAGCTTTGATCAAGAAGGCAAATTTTCTTCAGAAAACAAAATGTGAGGTAAATCTGGGATAGATGGAAGATTTTCCATGCAATTTGTAAAACACAATGAGAAAGTCATTTCATATGAACACAACTCCCTGTTATGTTTTCAATGTGAATGCTCCCATAATGACTTCAAAACAGCTTTACAAAACTGAACAGAAAATAAT
Organism: Poecile atricapillus; assembly: GCF_030490865.1. Lineage (NCBI taxonomy): Eukaryota > Metazoa > Chordata > Aves > Passeriformes > Paridae > Poecile > Poecile atricapillus. The sequence goes on from NC_081288.1 coordinate 4,763,371, forward strand.
TAGATTATTTTATTGCCTAAATGAGGGGATGACGGGGAAGGAGACTTGAAACACATTAACAAAAATTTAGGTTTCATCACCTGTCATGAGCAGGAATTTGGTTTACAAATTCCAAAGTCTTGCCTGTCAATTTCTCCCTAAGCCAGCATCTCGATGTGCCTGTCATTTCCTTGCTGTGGGACTAATGACAAGTGTGATGGTGTGTCACTAGCACTGGTGTCACCTGGGGCCTCCAATGCCACTGCTGTTTAACTGTGTGCCAGTGACCTTCATCCTTCTTCTTTCAAGCTGTTCCCTCCCCATGTGTGGGACTGGGCACTGTTTGCAGTGGAATTTTTTTTAATTTGGCATCCAGATTTGGAAAAAAATATATAATTTTTATTTTCTTTTTATATAAATTAATTAGGAAATAAGGACAAGAGATCATGTGCAGTTGTTCATTTTTGAGTTGTAATTTACAGCACTTTTTGATAAATGCTGTAAAAATTGTCTTTTTAGGGATACACATCTGCTTGTGGGTTTTTCTTGTCCACATGATCACCATTGCATGGATTCAGAGGGAGAAACTTGGTCTTGTTACCAAGAAAGCTGGGCACAGTTCTCAGTTCTGCTGTGGTGTGTTTAGGCACAGGATCAGAGCGTGTCCCAGTTTCCATCCACAGGAGGAGGATAACGTTTCCTGCTCTGTGAAGTCCAGACCTTCCCATGGGTTAAATAACAATAACACCCTTCACAAGGGCTGGATAAAACTGCAGAGCTATTGGGAGCTTCCCCAGTGACAGAACTGTCCTTGAACCCACTCATCAGCTGAAAATGTGTTTTTCTTGAGGTTGGGAGCTGGAAACTATCTACAACCCTCCAGAACCAGAGAGATCCTTTGTCTTTGCAGGCTTTACTTGACCCTCTTCCAAGAACTTTCCCAACATGAAACCAACTCTCTTTTCCTCCACTGATTTTGAGTTTTTCTGTGAAAGGAGCTGAGCTCACATTAAGACCTTATTTTCCTACAAGCTCTTCTTTGCTTCCAGGGATATCTGGTGGAGTTTATCTGAGAAACAGCTTCTTGCTTAAAATTACTTCGGGGACGTCAAAAAACGCCTCTCATAATTTGTACAATAGCTGCCTTCTCTGGGCCTTGTGGGCTGTGAAATGTCTGCGTTGGTGCTTGGAGCTGGCATGTATTAAGATGTTGTGGATGAAGTGATGCTGTTGTTCTCTATATTTTCTGCAAAGACAGATGCTCAGTCAAGCCCAAAATCCAGGCCTTTGCCTTGGTATCTAATAACCCAGCCCGACCATTGGCTCTCAGTGCCACCTACTCTCTAAAAGGCTGGATTTGCAGTGCCACAGCTCAGGAGGAACCACATCCCTCCAGCCCTCACAGTCGTATCTGGCTAAATGCTGCAATTTTTGTTTTCAGGATTGCTGACAAAAAAAAAATAAAAAAATTCCCAAAGCAAGGATGTTCATCAGTTTCATGCTAAGGATCCCACTGAAGGAGTCATAGCTCTCTAGTACATGAGATGATGCTTAGGGAGTATAACCATGACCTGTACAATGCCTTGAGCTGAGCCAGTGGGAAAGTCACATAAAATGCTTTGATCTGGGGACAGCTTGCAATGGAGAAATGTCTTCCAAGTTCACTAAACATAAACTTCATGTGCCACAAGCCCATCCTATCTGGGGTGATTTTTAATTCTACCTGGAGGTTTCACAGCAAACCTCCAAAGCTCAAGCAGCCATTACAGTGCACCTACTTAACCTTTTTAAAGACTTCATTTACTTACATTGATCAGATCACAAGGACCTATTTTGCAAAACCCTTGTGTCCCTTAGAGTTGGGAAAAACATCTGCCTACCAAACTCTTTAGAAGCAGATCCTGCTCCATTTGATTTCTGTGTCTGTGGTTTCTCTCATATGCAAATTTTGGCTACAAAAACCCTTCTGTGGGGGCCACAAGGATGGGCTACTTTTGCACTGTGCACCCAAGTCACAGTGATTCCAATACAGATGCGTTTAAGATGACTATTTAGCTATTTGGAAGATCATAGAATCACAGAATCATAGAAGGGATGGGTTGGAAGGGACCTTAAAAATCATCTCATTCCAATTCCCCTGCCATGTGCAGGGACACCTTCCACTATTCCAGGTTGCTCCAAGCCCTCTCCAACCTGACCTTGAACATTTCCAGGGAGTAGCCACAGCTTCTCTGGGCAACCCGTGCCAGAGCCTCAGCATGCTCAATCAAGAATTTTCTTCCTAGTAACTGATCTAAATCTCTCCTAGTTTAATGCCATGTCCTATCACTATCTGTGTGTACGTTTGTCTCTAATTAATCTAATCAACATGAGATGTTTTCATTCTTTCAAAGAGTTTGTATGGGAACAGGACGAAGGGGAGAGCAGAGGGTAAAATGTTTTGAGCTACTGAGAAAACACAGAGTAGATGTAGTTGTCCAGCTTGATTCCACCTTCACCCCTCTTCACCCCCATTTCAGGCTTTGGTGTTCATCATTTGCCAAGGGCAGGACCAGATCTTCCTGCATCTTTGGAAAACTTAATTCTTTAGAGTAAAAACAGGAGCAGTTTGCAACTTCCTGCAAGCACCTCCCAGGGCAGATCTGCTGTTGCTAATGCCGGCAAGGCCCAAGGTGAGCTTTTGGCTGGTATCAAATCCTCCTCTCAAGCCAAGAAGTTCCCACTACTAGAGAGCAACACTATGGTCTACTTAAGTTTTGTAAGCCCTTAATGAGTCACTTGATATCAGCCGGATCAGTTCGCTTACATGGAAAGGGCTCCTATTTCTCCTGGTGGTGTTGGCTCTGGCGTGCAGAGCCGGAGAGCGCGGAGCTCCAGTGACTGATCCTTCCTACACACACTTGCACAAGGATACAGTGCAGCGATGGACTCATCTCGGATTCCTGCAGGAGGTGGTGACAGAGCTCCACCTTAATGAGTTCATCGCCCTGCCAGCATTCTTCCCACACCCAGGTGCCCATGTTGGCAAAGCTGTGCTGCACCAGCTCGCTGGAAAGCATTCCCTGGGATTTTAACAGGGTACAGATCTTGGGATACCTGCCTGGCTCCTCATTTTCAGTTGGTCTTGGTTGGTGGTCTGGTGGTGTTTATGAGCAGAACCAAGCGTGCTGGCTTGGTGTCAGGGAAGGAGGGTGGTGCAGAGACACAGGGGGGACCAGATTAATTTCCAGAGCTCCCACTAGGCCAAGTTTTGTACAAGTCACTGAGTGTGCAGGTGGGTGGAGGGAGGAGCCAGTGCCTTAGCCCGTGCCTGAGGCTCTGGTGAGTGTTAAACCCGCTCTGTTTACCAAAGCCATGCTTAAATGGCTGCAGAGCTGCATCACATCTTTGTTTTCCTTCTGGCTTCTGGATGGCATGCACTGGTCATGGAGTTAACACTTGCCAAATCACATTGCTCAGGCCCCTGGTATGAATCCAGCCTTGGATGCACACATTGCAAAATAGTTCCAGAGCTAAGCATGCTCTCGGCATTACCTTCCCCAAGGTACTCTGATTTTCTGCAACAACATAGCAATTTAGCTGTTTACTTCCATTTTGGGTTATCCTTATCTCAATCAGAAGTGTCCTGCTGCTTGCAATGGGTCCCTCACTTTTACTTTTCTGACACCACATTTCCCCTCTGTGCAAGACAAGTGCCTGTTATCATTTTCTGGAGGTGGATCTTCCAGACTTTCTATCCTGAAAGAGGGTAGGTTTAGATTGGATATTAGGATATTATTCTTGACTGTGAGGTTGATGAGGCACTGGAACATGTTGCCCAGAGTAGCGGTTGATGCCCCATCCCTAGAAGTGTCCAAGGCCAGGTTGGACAGGGCTTGGAACAACCTGGTTTAGTGGAAGGTGTCCCTGCTTGTGGCAGGAGGGTTAGAACAGGATGATCTTCAAAGTCTCTTCCAACCCAAACCATTTTATGCTTCTGTAACCTGAAATATCCAGTCAAATTTCGCATCCCAGTGCAGCACATCCCACTTTGCCATTCCCATACATGCATTTGGGCAAGGCAGCTGGGTGTCCCCAGTGATTGCTGGGAGAGTGCAATAAAACCAGGTAACTATTCAGCGTTGGCATTTGTTTAATGGCTTAGGGACTCAAAAGCTGTGGCAGTTCCCATCAGATGTGCCTGGAGAAATCCTGGGGCCGGGCGAGCATCACTCACTTTCCGCGAACAAGGACTGATTTGTTTTCTGCTGGCGTTACGAGCAGCGAAACCAAAGCAGGGCGGTGACGTGATTTGTGCCAGGTCACAGAGCACGTCAGGGGCACAGCCAGGGTGGGAACAGGCACCTCTGAGCTCCCATCAACACCAAGCAGACGACTGGTGCCGGAGATATCTGAGGCCAAGAGGGTCAGTGTCTGTAGAGGGGTCACCTCATGGTACAAGAAGGGGAACTTCCTTCTGGTTTCTAATCCTGAGGTCCCCTCTAGCAGCTAATTTTCGCTTTAGTAGTGACATGTGTTGCAGAATACACCTTTGAGCCTCTTTCATCCTTGGGTACCTGTCCAGGTACTTTTCCAGGCACCTTTACATGAACCTGTCACCGGGGGCATGAGTTTATGTTGAGTTTTTATCCCAAAAACAGGGCTCAGCTGCCAAGATCTCCCTGTAATAGACATGCAAAAGTCTGTATCCCTCTGCAAGGTCCTTCCAAACCAAAGGCACGGGGAGATGTCTGTGCATGGGCTCCCCCCGAGGCTGCCTGACGCACCTCTAACCACAGCCGGGATACGATGCAAGTAGAGCTCAGCAAAGCCCTTGCAAGAATTGAGTAGGAAGTGGTGATGTGGGGTAAAATCAGGTTTATTTCTCCCTGAACCAAAAGATGCACCTCTGCAAAGACCCCGGTTGCTTTGTCACAGGTGTTTGCACAGACAGGGCTGTGGTCTGGTGAGCAAACTGGAAGTGAGAGTCTCCCAAATGGTTGCAATAAACTCTATCAGCCAACAGATATCTGAGAAAGGCATTTCCATTTCTGTGGTCCTGGGTGAGGATAATGTGTTTCTAAATCCACACTTGCTTTTTCTTTGGGTTATTGTAACCCATCTCTGAGTTGAAGTGGTTTAACTGCCTCCACTGGGTAATTTTCCACACCTAGAGCCTTTGGATTTCTTTTCTTAAGTCTCACCTTAACTCCAAATTTATTCAGGTTTGTTTTTGTTCGTATGATAATCATAACATTCTTCTGATACATTTTTTTGTCAGCCTTGATTTACTGAGATTTGCTTGCAACCTTCGTTCCAGTTTACCATTTTTTGTGCGTGGGGATATTTTAAATTAATATAATTATATTTAATAACATATGCAGGTACTAAAGCATCTTTTGATTTGAGTCCTAACTTTCGTTATTACCCCCCACACACATACACACCTTTTTAGATATTCTCTGTTTAACCTATGCCTAGAGATTAATTAAAGTGTCATTAAAATGCCTTTAGTACGTTTTGTGTCCTACGTGCCTGGAAATACTTTTTTCCCACAGTCAGAATTGTTGTGCTTGTACCAGCAATAACTGGCATGTGGCTTGTTTTGTAGATCACCATGAGATATAACGAACACTCCTAATTAGAAGAAAACACATTCATTTTTTGGATGCCTGTTCAAAGTTGTCTCAGGAAGATCCACTAGCTTTTCATTTACATCTCTCCATCGCTCTGGGCCAGCTCTGATGCCAAGCACTCACTCGGAAGCACAGAGTGAGTCCCACATTGCATATTGTTGTGAAATGCAAATTTAGGATCTTCCCCATGAGTTATGGGGCAGTTTCTACCCCATCCATCCATTTCCAAGCTTTGGGTGCTTAAATGTGTATAGTCCAGCCTTGAATGCAAAGCTTCCATCCTCTTTCAGTATTTCTGCTTGGGGAGAACTGTAGATTTTTCTGGATTTGGAATGGGTTTGGCATGGGCCCGGTTCTGGGTGGGAGAGAAGTGCATGAAGTAGGAGTAGAAATTAGCAGCTCTAGGTCTCTCCCTGGGCAAGGAGCAGGGCTAGTCCAGGTATTTTTGTAAATAATTCAGGACACCACACAAATGTAGTTCAGTGCTTTCTTCTCCAGCCCTTTACATCTCCTTAGAAGTTTTACAAACCCCTGACAAATAAATACCCTTGTGAGCAGCTGGGATAGAAAAACAAAGCCCAAACTGCACAACCTCCTCATGGATCCATCCCATTCTTAAGTGAAAAGCAGGACACTCAGCTCCTCATTCCCCATTCCTAGGGAGCCAAAACATTGACACCCAGCTGGGCATCAAAACTCTTGTACAAAACCAGCACCAGCTTGGGGGTGCCACAGCTGCTTTTTGGTTTCATCTCCGTCAGAACAGGAGCTGAGAATCACAGCATCCCAGAGGTTTTCATCCATGGAGTCAAGCTTGAAGCTTTCCTGCTCCCCTTCCTCAGCAGGATGTGCCAGGAGGGCACCAACTCGAGGGTCATGGGAGTTTTCAGCACCAGCTCAGAGCAGCTCCTGCAGCCTTCTCTCCTAAAAGTCACGAGAAGAAAGAAACAAAACATGAGACAAGAAGAAGAAAACAAACAAAAGGAGAGCAAATTACTGGCTTCTCAGGGAAGATGGTGCTGAAGATAATGTAATTATAATCCTTTTCAACAGCTGCGAGGAGTTGGGGTGTTTCATGGCCTGCCTTCCAAACCTGGACAGGTTTTGCAGCTGTAGGTTTTGGAAGCCTGGCTGAACAACCCTCCCCCTGCTGGGGATCTGTCACTGGCCTTGGCAGGTTGGAGCATTCATGGGGACACCTTTGGGACACCACTGGGGACCATCGTGGGCAGACCCCATGGCTCCTCTTCTCCAGTGACTCAGGGCCCCCCCATCACCTCTCAATAACAATTCTGTCTTTTGTAAGAGGGCAGTGACCCACCTTGCAATTAGCAGGTGGTTTGGGGAGAAGTGCTAATAAGCACCCTGGGAAGGCAAACCTGGGAGGGAGGTGGGTGCTGCCTTGACTCAGCATCCTCCTGGGGTGGGGGGAGAAGGATGCTTGGGATCTGCTCAATGGGATCTTGCGACACAGCCTTGCTCACCCTTCATTTCCAAAGATTCTTGGGGCATCCCATCCTAGATGAGGTGGTGAAGAGCCTCCGAGAACAGGGCACCAATGATCTTAGACTGGTGCCATCCAATGCCACCCTCTCCTTGTAAAATTTTGTATTCTCTCTGCCCTTCTGCTTCCATAAATACCTTCTTACCAACATCTTTTTCATTCCCTGCTTTTCTGGTGGGTACCACTTTGCTGGGATGTTGCAAAAGCCACAGCAGGCCACTGTTAGTTCAGAAAAAAGGGTTGCCACCCAAAAAAAAAAACCCCAGGTTTTCACTCTTTTAGCCTTTAACCCCTCTATCCCCCATCACAGGTCAGTGCCATGGGTTGGAATTTGTGCTACGGTAGCTCCAATCAGGACCTGGGGTATTATTTATCGCATTTAGTACCTGCCATCAGTCATGAAAACTTAACAAAGACCCTATTTGGTTTATCTATAGGCAGCTAAACAAACGTATCTTGCTCTCCTGTTATCTTCTTGTTAACAAAACACTATCAGGATGTTCTAAACATCAGCATTTACTGTGCAAGAGCCCTTTATCTGGCATGATATATAGAGAGCCCATCAATTAGTGCAGGGGGCTTGGAAATACCTGCCACGCTTCGCTCAAAAGTCCCAGCACCATCCCAGGGCTGCATCACAAGTAAATATCCCTCTGCAATTCCTGGCCTCAGGCATCCCTGAATGAGACAGGAGAGTTCATTAGGAGCAGAAATAATGATAAATACCTTTTCATTCACCTCTTTTTTTAATATCAAGGCATATATACTGGAGACTTTCCATGAAAGGAGTGATGTAACAGCAGTCAAGGTTCTCGATGGTGCAGGGGCTGGGGAAAAGGGTCTAACTAGTAACAGGCTTTTATTCAGAATGGCTGGATATGGTTTGGGAATTCAGTGAAAATTGCCATGAGGCAGTGCATCCTTCTGACAGCAGGACCTTGCCTGCAGGATCAATCCCTCTTGGATCCCCCCCAATGAAATATCTCACTAGTGGAACAATTCTCACCCTGGCTCCACAAAGGTGGAAGTGACAGGCCTTGGACACCAACCGTGGTGGGTCCAGGGCAGCTGCTTTCTTCAAATACCTGTGCTAAATGAGCACCTCAGCAGAGCAGCCACTTGACACCATAAACCAGCCTCTCTTGTGTCAGCTGGACCAGTGGCGTTTCACCCACCTCTGTGTGGCTGTATCTCAGTGGGAAAGTGATTCTCCAGATAAATTGCAGATTGGGAGGTTTAACCCCAACTCCTGTTTGTCTCTGACTGCTTGAATGTCTTGCAAAACAGAAACATTGTAAACAAGCACAGGAGCTGGTTTGGAAACCACTGTGGCTGCCTGCAAGTGATGGTTACTCACAGAAGGTGTTTTCCTTTAGATGCATCTCCAAGCACAGGACATACTTCATGCACTTGCAGAGGTTGGACTCTTGTGGACTTCTGAGTCATTTAAGCGTCTCCATGTATCCAGGAAAGTAAACTGAATATTTAAAGGTTGTCAATTTATAATTTTTTTTAAATTTCCAAACTGAAAATAAAGGGAGGAGCAGTGGAATAGCCAGGGCTGGGCTTTGAAGAGGCGGCATCGAGCATTTAAATGAAATTGGTGTTAGAACCAGTGAAGCCAGTGATGGGAGTCAGAGAGGGCAGATGGCATCAGGGCTTTGGGGCAGGTCAGTGCAATTAGGAGTGTGTTTGCACCAAGCTGAGCAGGACTCTGTAGGAGGGAGGCCAGAGAGGTGCAGCAATACAGAGAGATAAGAGCCCAGAGCAGAGCTGGAGCTGTCTGGACAGGGAAGAGTAGGAGGCACCATAGAAATTTCCTGGGAGCTTATCACCGTGGACCATCTTCTCCTCCTCTTTCACATCCGCAGCAGCTCTGGTGCCTCAGGACTGTCCGAGCAGCCGCCCAGTCCCTGCTGCCGTCAGGCTGCAAGACCCACCAGAGCAGGGGGTGGGGCTGTGGAAGCACAGACTCCAGAGATCTGTAATATTACTGAGGCTGACTCCAATGCTAAATCTATGAATCCAGGAAGAGGCATTTGTGCCTCTATCCGTGCTGTTCCCTGTGGGAAAGGGCTGCTCACTAAAAGCCGTCCCAAAGCGTCGCATCGCGTTCGGTCTCCAGAGGAGAGGGATGGGGCTGAAATAAAATCCAGCAGCGTGGCCCCATATGGGCAAGCCTCACTGGTGGGGAGGGACCCCTCAGGTTAGCAGGGGGCCCTTCCAGCAGCACTTTAACTCTGTCCTTGTAGAGCCAGAGCTGGCTTTTAATACCCTGGGACCAGCTCCACAAGACCCCCTTCAACTTACACCCAGAGCCAGGAAGCACAGGTAAGGAGCCAGGTAGAAATTAAATTAAAAGAGGCGGTCATTGCTGATGGTTATTCAGTTTTGGGAGGTGCTCAATTGTGCAGGGCAAAGCTCTGTGTGGGTTTTACATTCAAATATTCACCTCACACCGCTCTCATATCATTGCTGTCGGCTGTTTTTTCCTCCAACTGCTATTAAAGTTGCTATTTGATAGGAGAACAAAAGACAAATAGGAATCATTGGTTCAAAACCTCACCATCTAAGCATGATCTTTCTAGACCAGGAACTCTAAGCCCCTGATCTGTGTGATATATAGTTTGGGTACAATAATATCTGCTGCAGTTATTATTACCTATATTACAAAGATCTCAAAAAAAAAAAAAAAGTGAGAGATATTGTACACATGCTGGCTAGTTTCTCTGTTAGGGGGAGGGAAAAAAAAAAAGAATAAAAGTTTAATAAACGTGTGCTGTGTTGTGGATGACTTTGTGGCGACCTTTGTTGCAAATGGCCTATGCATGCGGAATAATGGTCTCCGTGCAGAGAGGGAAATGGCTTAGTGCTATCATCGTTGCCTCGGTAACCATCAGAGTCTCCATCTAGCAGAGAGAAATGAGTTATGAAAAGGCTTGAGTGAAGAAGGGATTAACACATGATCCCAGGGACAGCATGTCAATCAAAATCAGCGGAGAAATTACACTGCTCTATTTGAGAATGTCTCCGGAAACGCAACCTCGGTGGGTGTATGTGTGTGGATGGATGCAGGCATGATGGAGAGACCTATGGCTCTCAGCCTCCTATGGAATGATATATATATTTTATGTAAATATATATATTATATATAAATATATATTATATATATAACACAATAAAGCTGAGATCACTGGTGTGCACGTGCCCAAGCACCCCTGCACACACATTCCCTGTACATTTGTGTCCAAACACACACAAGAGGCACCTCTCTATAGGGACACACTTTTGTGATGCTCACACTTGCTGGTCTCCATCCTGCCCCAAGCAGCCAAGTCGATGCAACCCATAACAATTTTATTTATTTATTTGTTTTAATAATCCAAAATGCATTTTTGATCCTGAAATTTTCTCATCCTCTCTCCTGTCCTTACCAGGCTTCATTGAAATGTCTGTCATGGCATCCCTTGTTCCTGTAGGACAGCCCAGGGGCTGAACACCCTGAAGTCTCTTTTCTACCTCCAAAAGGGAGAGCAGAAGGAAAAGAGCTCCCCTTATTACACATTCAAAATGCAAAATCCAGGGCAGTATGGAGACTCCAGCTTTATCCTGAGAGTCCCAGTGGCTTCACCCGAATTTCTTCTGCCAGCACTGTACTCCTGAACTCTGCAACTTGTAGGTCAAGGGCATGGGAACTACACCCACGATTAACTCCCTCCTGGTTTTAGCTACTGCAAACTCTGTGGTGGTTCCAAGAGCTGGCGCTGCCCAGCCGTGTGTGGCTGTGCACACATTTCCTATGGCGATTGTTTGCCTTGGTTCAGCTGATGAGCTTCACGTTACCTGGGACCAGAGTGAGTTTTCTGCTGATGCTGGGAACAAAATGTGATTGCTGGGAAGGGAGGACTTGTGTGACCTCAGAGCTGAGGAGGGTGGCTGGAAAAGGCCTTGAGTATTTGTTCTTTTCATTGGCCACTTCTGTAATAGAAAAGTTTTTCTTCCAGGAAATTCTCTCTCTCTATATATATATATATATATTTGTTTATTTTTGAGTAGATGATAATTGCAGGCAAAGTAGAATTTCACTTTAGTTTCTTCACTGCTTGCTGTGCCCTCATGCTGGGCAGTGCAAGAGCACTCAAGGAAGGGATTTGCCCCCTGAAAGCATTGCTGGGCCACCCAGCTCTTGAGAGCCCCAGGTTTTCCCTGTGCTCATCACCCAGCATGTCCTGCTCACACCTGGTCCCTCACATTGGTCCTGCATCCCTGCACAGCTCATCCCACACCCACAGCTCATCCCACATTCTACAGCTCCAGCCACGGTCACATTACAACCATCCCTTTATGTTCCATCCCTGCATGGACTCTTCTCCTGCCTCATCCTGCCATTCCATCACCACAGGAAAATACTTCTGTACATCCCTCTTTTTCCAACACCCTGATGGTATTGTCCTACCTGGGCATTGTCCTCCCTGTCCATAGAGCCCTCGTGCCCAGCATCACCCCCAGGACCACAAACCCCACCCAGGCTCAGCCCTCTGCTCACTCACCCTTTGCACAGCGGCACCTTCTCAGATGCACCTGTGGATTTTCCCCCAGCACAAACTCAGTGTGACCCCCTCCCCACAACCACACACTACAAAATCCCCTTTGTTTCCCACCCCCGGTGGCTGCACCCACTCATCTGAGGTGCACCCACCCACACCCTGCAGCTTCCCTCAGAAAACACCCAGGATCCAGCCTGCACAAGCCCAAATGTGGATGCCCTCAACACTCATCCATCACCCAAAAGTTCCCAAATGCTTCCGAACACACACTCTGCTCTGATGGACAGGGACACCCCATCGTATCCAGGGCCACCAAGAAACCCTCTACCCAGCCTTTCCACAGCCCTCCACCACGGTGAAACCCTTGACTCTGGTTTTTTGGGGGCTCCCTAAGCCACCACCCTCTTCCTTCCCCCTCCTTGCTTTCACTTCTCTTGGGTTTATTTCCCCTCCATTCCCACTCCTTCCTCCCTTCCCTTCCCTCCCCCCTGCCACGTCCCCAGCCTCCCACACAAGTTTAAAGCCATCAGCCCAGCCAACGGTTAACCAAATCGCCTTGACCTCTCTGCTATTTGATATTCGCCTCCTTGACACTCATTTAGGAGCTCGCAGCGGTAAAGCAGACATTGGACAAGTCCAGCCTGAAACCAAAGCCCTATGAAAGGAGGAGAGAGATCAGAAGAACCTGATAGCTAGGAACTTGTTCTCTCCAAAGGCTTTCTGGACATTTTAGCCTGGATCAGGGGTCCGTGGAGCGCCAGTTCGTCGCCAAGCAGGGTGTAAACGTTAAATGTTAGCTATTTGTTCCAGAGATTGGCATGAAGATCGAGCCTTTCTGCCTCCTCTCCCCCCGGCCCCCCTCCCGCAGTCTCTCCAGCCCGTCCAGAGTCTCACAGACACTCATTCATTAGCGGTTTAATAACCCTCCCGACGTGATAACATCCTTTACTCCGGCTCTGCGAGCGGAGGTGACCCTGGGGGTGGGCTGCTCACCCGAAGTTCTCCGGGGGGCGGGGGTCGGGGGGTACCGGCTCCTCCCGACCCAGTTGTTGGGTGAGGAAAAGCATCTTCCCCACACCTCCCCCCACAAACGCCAAAAAAAAATAAAGAAAAAAAAAAGAAAAGAAAAGAGCTCAACTTTGGTGCTCGCGTCCCTAAAAGTCGGCAGGGCTCTTCCCCCCGGTGTCCCCAAGCCTGGAGGGGGACACGCACACCCTGCCACCCCCAGCCCGGCACCCTGTGTCCCCCGCACCCCGTGTCCCCAGCCCGGCACCCCATGTCTCCAGCCCCGCACCCCATGTCCCCAACCCTGCACCCCATGTCCCCAGGCCCGCACCCCGTGTGCCCAGCCCCGCACCCTGTGTCCCCAGCCCAGCACCCCATGTCCCCAGCCCCGCACTCCGTGTCCCCAGCCCCTCACCCTGTGTCCCCAGCCCCGCACTCCGTGTTCCCAGCCCAACACCCCATGTCTCCAACCCTGCACCCCATGTCCCCAGCCCCGCACCCCGTGTCCCCAGCCCCGCACTCCGTGTCCCCAGCCCCTCACCCCGTGTCCCCAGCCCCGCACTCCGTGTCCCCAGCGCGGCTCCGCCGCCGGAGCCCCCGGCGCCCTTCTCGGTTGATGCGGAGATGCAGGAGATGCTGGCGGTCCCTCACCTGATCGAGCCCTATGTTATTTTAAATGGCTCTAATTTCACCATTTATCTCATTTGGCCCGTAACTGCGGATTCAGGCATCTGAAACAACCTTTCGAAACTCTGATTAGTTCAGCTTCGTTCAGTGCCTTTTCCTCCCTCTCCTTTCTCCCCATTTTTTTTCCCCTTCTCACTCCCTTTCTGCGCGACTTTCATGCGCTGCAGATAAGATATAAAATGCTCTATCGGGATCCTGTAATATTAAAGATCAAAAGTGGCATCAATTGAAGACCAAACGCGCGGAAAACAAAGGGGAAGGCTGGGAGATGTTCATCAGCTAATTACAACTGCAAATATTATGCAAATTTATCTTGGCACAGAAATGGAGAAAGCGAGTTTAAGTGTGGAGATAATGCTGGAATATTGAATGTTCAGCTAAGGGTGGGATGCGGTCCAATAAATTCATCTGAGGGAGAACCGGTATTATATATAAATATATATATATATTCCTATCGAATCATCTACACTTCAGATTGGGGGGGGGGGGGATATAAAAAATTGCGGTTATAATTGATACTTGAAATTCCTTGACAAATATTGCACAGGATATAGGGAGGAGAAAGAGTAAGGAAGCCGAGATTAGCGTTTGGATGGGATTTGTGAAACACCGCATGTGAAAAGATGAATCTATAGCGGGGAGGGGGCGGCGTGGGGTCCCCCCCACTCCAGACCCCAGGTGGGAACCTTTCCCTTTAGGCAAAAGGGAAAACCAAGTTATTTTTCAACCTCATTTTAGAAGCGGCTCTCACTTCCTGGAAAAAAGGACCGTGCTGGACCTGGTTAATGATTAAACACGGTCCCTGTGCCATGAGAGTCGGGAAGGGATGAGAAGGAGCAAGGGAAACTTAAACCAAGGCAGAACAGAGCTGCCAGCACCTGTCCCTAGAAATTTTAGCATTAGGACAGGCTGCACACAAAGAAAAAAAAAAAAAAATAAAAAGGAAGAAACCCCACCTAAACCAAAAAACAACCGAGAGGCAGCAAACTGACCATGAAGAGGATTTTAGGCACCATTTTCTCAGAGGCGGGGATGCTCTAGCATCACCCAGCCCCTGGCAGGGTTTTGAGGGGGTTATCCCAAACCCCGTTATCGGGTTTGACCCTTGCGGTGATTTTTGTTGAGATCAAGTTTTGGGCTGAGTTTTTACTGCTGTGGGAATCCCTCCCTCCTCTCCCCCATCCCTCGGAATGAAGCAAAGGGGGTTTATTTGCCACGGAATATGTTTGAAATGCAGCTTTTCCCTGCGCAGGTGAGGAGGCAGAGCCCGGCTGCTGCTCCCCTTCAAGGATTCAAACGAATACATTCAAATCCAGCAAAATATCAGCAGATCTTCCCCTCCTCAGGCACACGAATATCAGTAATTTCAGGTGAATGTTTCCCCCCACCTCGCCCTCCATCCCCTATTTCATTTCTGCAGCCAGAAACACAGCGCAGCGTTCATTTGCATACAAAGCAACACGCGGAGTTTCTCCAGTTTATGAGAAATGCCTTTAAAAAAAAAAAAGAAAAAAAAGAAAAAGAAAAAGGAGGCAGAGACACAGGAAAAGAGAGGGGAGAGACTCCTCGCAGAAATCTTATCGATTTTTTGCTATGCATGTATTTATTTGGCAACGGGGCGGGGAGAAAAAATAAAAAAAAAAATAAAAAAAAAATTATTGGCAGCCCTTTCAAAAAAAAAAAAAAAAGGAAAAAAGGAAAAAAGACAGATGCAAATTGTATTTTATCTTAACCCTGCTCCGTGCTTTATTCAATGTTTATGATGCATTATCTCCCCCTTAAATAAAAAATAAATCATGTAAAATTAGGATCTCGGAGCCACCGAGAGGAGAAGCTCCGGTCGATTTTCTTAATTTCAGTCTGAAAGTGACACACTAATTAAAGCTCCTCATCATCTCCCTCCAACTTCTTTTTATTATTATTATCAGATTTACCTTATATTTTCCCAATTAAAAAAAGAAAAAAAAATCAGTTTCGCTGCCCCCAGGATGAAACTAAACTAAAATAAGGACCCACGATTTTTTTCCCCCAACGTTGCCCATCGCTTTCCGCCATCAGATTCATTGTGATGTATTAGATGCAATAAATTATCCCATGTAACAAAACATTGGGAGCTGAAAGGGTGATAATCTGGAAAGCAGAGATAAGGATTCATTATTCCGAATCATTATGAATCCAACGTTGCCTCTGACTTCTTTCTTAATCAGCTCCTCTGATCCTGGATATGTGAGCAGCACAGATAAGGAAAGAGTCATTTATAATTCTGTACCTCGTCTAATATTTAAAAAAAAAAAAAAAAGTCAGAGGCAAGAAAACGCTATAAAACACAAGCAAGAGGCGGGCTCCGAATGAAATATCACTTCGATGTTGTTAGAGCCGCAGTAAGATTTAATTAAAATTCTCCTCTTCCACGTGCTTTATATATTTTTATAAATATATTTTGCACCTTGGTTGTAACGGATAGGAATTTACAATTGCGGCTATTTGTTGGGGTCTGCCTTTGACTTTATTCCCAAGTCCCTGATTCGGGTGAATGGAAGATGTGGATGAAGGGGGAAAGGGTGGGGGGAGCGATTATTTTAATTTTCGAGGGTCCCCCCCGGCCCCTCCGTCCCTCCCCAGCGCTCCCACAAAGTCATTAGGTCGATCCTACCGATGTAGGCGACCGCATTTAATGGAAATCGTTTTAAAGCGAATATACTCTGCGCACACAAAGCGCAGGATCAATGCCAAAGCGCCTGATTTGGGGAGATCAAGACGAAGGGTGCTTTCTTCCCCTCCTTGGAAACGTAGATCGCAACAGTGATATTAAAAAATAACCTCTCTGAGAATGTGTTTTCACAGCCGGCGAAGGGGGAATTATTGATTATTGGCAACTTTTCCCCGGGGTGGGGGCAGAGAGGGTGGGTTTTCTTTCCAGAACACGAGAGGCAGTTTAATTATAGCAAATAAAACATCCTCAACCTCCTCTCTGCAGCCGGCAGAGCGGTTATCCCTAACAATAACGTATGGATTTTATTTAGGGAGGGTTCGACTGCAAATCTTGGTTCAGGCGGAGCCGAAATCGATTGTGTGTGTGTGTGTGTGTGTGTGTGTGTGTAGGTATTTATTTCGGTGTATACCCGTCTAAATGTGTGCCAGGAGGAAAGCAAGAGGTGGGATCAAGCACATGCAGTGGGAGAATCACAGGCTCCCCTGGCAAGTTGGAAAACACAAGGAAAAAAATTATTCCAGATATTTATATATGGAATATATATATATGCGCACACCATATAAATATTCCACATATATTCCATATATATATACTCACACATGGAAAAATATATGTGTGTGTGCATATGTTTGTGGGGTTTTTTTTTTCGTGTATTTATTTATTTAAATGACCTCCGGGTATCTGACTATTGCTTTGAATGTATATTCGGACCTCAACTGCAGGCATCGAGGCGGGTCTGTGATATTTATGATAAACCCCGGGTGCCATTTAAAGCCTCATTAATTATGTTTAACCTTTGAATCACCGGCCATCGTGGCTGGAAATGAACTTCGCGGTGCGGGGTGGATGCGGGAGGGGGAGATGAGTGTGGATGCGCCTGCGCCTGTGCCCAAATTCCCTCTGTCCCCTCCCGCGCCCCAGCAAGCCCCAGCCGGAGGAACAGAGACAATGATGCGGGGACTCCATCCCCGCGTTCTTCCCAAGAGCTTTTTGCCAGGAGGATCCTTGATTTTTCGTTTCCCCACCTCGCCCCCCGCAGTTCCACGGTGTGCTCAGACAGCCCGAATCCAGCTCCCTCCCCCGCCTTTTTAATTTTTTTTTTCTTTTCCTGAGCAGTTTTGGAGGGATCCGGCACCATCTTCCAGGTTGATCTCGTCTCCCTCCCGCAGCACTGTTTTGGGGAGCAGAAGATTCCGCAGGGATTTTCCCAGCCCTATGATGAGGAACACACCCCTCGAGTGATTTCAGCTGTATTCTTTATTTTTTTCTTATCCCATACCCCGCAAGGATTTATCCCCGGCTCGTCCACACGGCTCAGTCCGAACCACACAAGCCTCGTGGCTTCAAAATCCTCTTTTTCGAAGCCTTTCCTTAGCAAAAGGCACATTTCTTGCCGATGGTAGATGGGCTCAACCCTCCCCCCGCGCCGTTGGGGTGCCCGAGCTGTTTCCATCGGTGTTTGGCGCTGGGAAGGTTCCCTTCGTGGCTCTAATGAGCTTTAAGTTATTACCTTAATTGAATGTGTTTTCTAAAGATAGAATTGGGAGGCGATCGCGTTACCTTTCACCTCACAGAGAGTCACTCTAGAAGCAGCGATAGCGAACTCCCAACGTCAGCAGAAAAACCCAACAATATCCCTCCGGGACCAGGAGGGTGTGTATATACATATATATTTATTTTTTCCCCCTAAGTGACCAATTTTCGCCCCACTCTCTGAAGCGCAGGGACTCAGCGCTGCCGGGATGTGCCCTGGGGGTCTCCGCCGGGTACCGGAGCCGGGCCGGGCAGGGCAGCTCTGCATCCCCCCAGCACCAGTGGGGCTCCCACTCGTGGGGCCTGGCATGTGCCTCACCCACCTGCTTTAGTCCTGGGAATAAAGCTTTATTCCAGGTTTATTCCCGAGGAAGCCTCTTCTCACCGAGGGTGGATTTGGAGCGTGGGGGGTGTTTTCCCCTTCTCCACTTCTCCTACTCGGACGTGGCTGCCCATCCCGGTAGATGAGAGTGGCCATTCCCGGACGTATTTTCCGTGGATAAACCCCCTCCCACCTTCCCCAGCCTGATCCTCCGTGTCTTGTCTTGGTGGCAGGACGCCCACCCACCCACCCACTCCGAAATGAGCACACAGCCCTGGCGAATAAAAATATCATCACCAAAACCTGGGGAGGTTTTCTTGTAAGCAAATCTGCCCGTGGATCGAGGCTAACGGGGAGAACACTGAGGCTGCAGCATTAGGTTTGGGGGAGTGACACGAGTGGGGGTTAAATGTGGAAAATCAGAGCCCCCCGCCCCTTCCCCTCTCGATTCCTCCATCTCCTCTCGGTTGGAAGATCTGGGGCATCCTCTGGAGCCTGCGGCGTGGCCACAGCCCGGCTCCCTGGCTTCTGCAGCACTTTAGGGGGGGGGGTGTTTATCTTCCCTCCACCTCCAGCCCTCGAAAGCCCCCAGGTGTTCCCGGGGAAAGGAGACCGAGGGGCGGGCAGGGGGCTGCAGATCCCCCCCGGCTCCGCATCGGCAGCGGGTTCAAGCCCGTGCGAGTCTGAGGGGACAGAGGGGGACACCCAGGAGCCCCAGGGCTGGGGCCGACCCCTGCGATCCGTGTCTCCCTGCAGAGGTGCTGCGCTCCTGCCCGCGGCCGGGAGCCTTCCTCGTCCCGAGGAGGAGTGGGAGACAAGGGGGAACAATCCTCGTCCCTCCCCGTTCTCGGAGCGCCAGGGGATGCGTGTCCATTCTTTATTTTTTTTTTTTTTTTTTTTTTTGTCTGTATGGTGGAGCCTTACACAGATGCATATTCAAAATAAAAATATATAAAAAAGAGGCAGAATAGGGTCATTAAAAATCGCCCCGGGAGGAGAAGGGGGTACAGAGGAGAAGAACCAGCCCCTTGTCGCTAATGTCACCACTTTTCCTCGAAAGCTTTCGATGCAGCGAAGCGAACCCCGGCGTTATTTGTATGATCATACGCTTAATTACATTTTCCCCCTCTCCGTTCCCGGCGTTCCCGGCTCCCGGCGCTGCCAGTTGCTCTCGGGACGGGTTACATCACGCTCACACCGCCGTACCTGGCGCGTCCCCCTGGCCCTGCCCCTGTCCCCCCCACCTCCACCTCCCCGCCCCATCGATGGGTGTGTAAAGAAATGGCCCATCATATTCCTCTCACTCCTGCTCTGCCCTTTCCCAACCCGGAAGAGCTCTGATCTTCAGCCCAGCCCGGAGGAGGAGGAGGGCAAGGGTGGGCGTTCGGAGGATGCGGCTCCCCCAGGTTTTCCCCCTCGGTGAGAGCTTGCGACATGCCAGCAGCGGCTCCGCTCCTCCCGCACTCCTGCTCTGAGCGCTCCAGCGGAACCGGACAAAATCAAAAGCATCTGCCCAGGTCAGTGAACACCGATTTGTCTGTTCGTGTGTCCCCCCCATCCCACCCCCCTCCTTTTTTTCTATTTTTTATTTTTTCCTTTTATTTATTATTTTTTTAAAATTCATCCTCCTTTTACTCCTTCTCCACGTGGAGGGCATTAGGATGGAGAGCTCGGCTCAAAGGATTTGAAACTCAGCCCCGATCCCCCTTTATTGATTGGCGTGGATGGAGGGGAGAGTCGAGTTTTCTCGGTGACCTTGGGGAAAGCCCCCTGATCCGTAAGGGGGCGATTTTTGGGAAGCTGGGGAGACGAAGATGTTTTACCCGTGGGTGTTGGGGGCAAAGGAGTGAGGCGGGGTCTGCGAGATGGGACAAGGCATTGACATAACTGGGATGAGAAATCTTAATCTCAGGACAAGAATGGATTTATATCTGAGGGACACGCGGGGCCTTTCTGTGCCTGGTTTCGTACCTTTTTGTATATAAATATATATATATTTATATAAATATATATATTTGTGTATTTTATATTGTATATCCGGACCCACATACTCTGTGTACAGCGACATTCATGCGGGCAGGAATGTGCCGATGGCTGCTGTTCTGTGCTCTTCCCACGAATAATTCCGATTCGATTTGATTCTGTTAGGTTGATATGTGCTGTATAACAGAAAATGTACCTGTGTATGTAGCACTCTCTCTCTTCAGGTTAAAAATATCTGTGTATAATACATTACAAGAACACTGTGCTTCTAACAGAATCTGCTTGGGGAGATTTTCCGCAGATATTTCTCCTTTTCATAGCTTAGAAACGCAGAGCAGAGCTAGCCCAGAGGTGTGTGGTTAAGGCAGGCTGGGATGAGGAGGGAGATGGCTCCACTCTGGGGCCGGATCCGCACCTTCCCCGCCGCTCCTGCTCCCGCTGGGGGTCCCGCGGGCCGAGCCGGGCCGTCGTGGGCTCTGGCAGGACTGGGGGCCGAAGGGAGAGTGGAGAGTTTCCTCTCCCTCCCGTCATCCCTTTATTAAGTCTCTCTCCTCCTTCCCCGCCTTGTAGAAGAATTTTTCACCCTCCAAACCGTGCGGAGGATATTTTGGGAGGGAGCAATGGGAATGGCTTGTGCTGTCAAAAAAAAAAAAAATCCACATTATTTGTCATCGAGCGATTTGAATACAGAAAGGGGATAAAATCTATCTATCTGTCTGTCTATCTATCTATCTATCTATCTATCTATCTATCTATCTATCTATCTATCTCCATCCATCCATCCATCCATCCATCCATCCATCCATCCATCCATCCATCCATCCATCTCCCCTTACCTTCACGTGTCCGTACACAGGCAGCGAGCTCGGGGTGACGGATTTTAATGAAACCGGATAATTAATAACCACCGGCCCTGCTTGTTTTCTCCATTATTTATGGGCCGCAGGTGCGGAGCGGGGGAGCCGGGACCTGTCGGTGCCGCGGGCAGGGGCTGCTGCTCCGACGAGGCGGACACCGGTCCCACCTCCTCGGCTGCACCGGGACGAGTCCCCGGACAGACAGGGGGACACGGAGGGTCCCGGGAAAGGAGAAACAGGCTCTCGGAAAGGAAGGAGGGGAGAGGGAAGGTCTACCCCCACCCCGCCGCGGCATTTTGCTCCCGGCTGGGGCGAAGCGCTTCCTTCTCCCGGGGATGTGAATTTTTATTTTTTTTTTTTAACAGAGCCGAGGGGAGCGTTTTAATTTCAAGGGGGGAAATAAGATGAGAAGGTTTTTCCCCGTAGGGGCAGGTAGGGAGTGGGATGCCGAGGAGGGGGAGCACCCGGCTGGGGACTGCTCTCGGCCCCCGGGATGGGGTGGGCATCGCCTTGTGCTTGGCCGGGGGCGGGACAGCACCTGGGGGTGCCTGTATGTGCTCCTCAGGGGAATCTGGGGTGCGCTAGCCGTCTCGTTAGGGCGAAAAGAAATCGTGCGCATTCTGACACCCTCGGTACTGTTTGAATTTTTGAGGGTAAACGCGAGCCCCACAATTGCGGAGTGGCCGTATCGTGCGGGGTTACAGCCGCTGGCTCTGTGGCCACGGGGGGTTTGTTTTGGGGGGGTTCAGGGGATGCAAGGACGATTTTCAACTGACAGCAGCCCGGCACTTGCCGGAGTAAATCGCTCCGGTTTTAATCCAGGGATGTCGGGATGTGCCCCTGCGTCTCACCGAGGAGCTGGTGTTAGTTCTGCCCCCTCCTCTCACGCCAGCAGCCGGGCGATTTGTGGATTTTTTTTTCCTTTATCTAAGTCTCGGGGTAATTTCTGCCTTTGGGAAAAAAGGAAAAAAAAAAATAGGGGGAAAAAAAAATACGAAAAGGATCCTTAAACACGTCGGCGGCTTCACCTTCTCCGTGGGGTGCGAGGAAAACAGCTCTTGCCGGGTTTAAAGCCCTCAAGATGCTTCAATCCGCCTTCAAATCTATCGCTCAAAGCGGTCCTGGGAGATAAAGCAAAATCGAGAAACCCGAAACAAGCCCCGACTCTCGACTCCCTCTTTTTTTTTTTTTTTTTTTTAATTTTTCCCCCTACTGAGTATTTCTTTAACCTCGCCGTAATTTGGAGTAGCTGTTCAGGCGATTTGCTGGCTTTTTCTTCTCTTAGTTTTTGATTTGTGGGGTGGAAACCTTTCGGGCGCTCTGCCCAGCTCCTCTCGGCGATAGCGGTGCCGGACACCCGCTCCAGGCTCAGGAGCCTCTCCCGCAGATGGAGAGGGGCGAGAATGGGCTAAAATGGGCTAAAATGGGGTAAAATGGGGAGGTGGAATAAAGGGAGAAGAGAGCCCCTCGCCAATGCGCACTTTTGCTGTACGAGGAAGGAAAAGGCGGAGGGAAAGGGAGAGAAGAGACTTACCGGCTTGAGCTTGAAGCGGGGCTGTCTGTGGAGGTCGGGGAGGAGGGAGGGAAGGGAGCTGGGTCCTGGCCGGATCCTGCCCCCGGAGCAGGACGGGGCACCGGCGGCGGGGGCGACACGAGTCCCCCTTCTCCCCTTCTCCCCTTCTCCCCTTCTCCCTTTCTCCCCTTCTCCCCTTCTCCCCTTCTCCCCTTCTCCCCTTCTCCCCTTCTCCCCTTCTCCCCTTCTCCCCTTCTCCCCTTCTCCCCTTCTCCCCTTCGCCCGGCTCCTGTCCGCCCCTCTGCCGCGCACTTTGGGGAATGTGTCGGGGGGAGAGGTCGCCCCTGGGACTTGCGGAGCCGGTTTTTGATCTTTCTCAGACTTTTTTTTTTCTCCCTTTGTTTTTTTTTTACTCCTGCAGTGTCCCGGGGCAGTCGCCCTTCTCTCAGCTTCAAAGAAGGGCGGGGAGGAGGGAAAGAAAAGTCCCAGTTTCTCTCCTCCCAATTTTAATTCTTCGAATTTCTTTTCTACGGCAGAGTAGGGGTTTCCCCCCTCTCTTCCCACTCCTCCATCAAATAGCATCATTTGCGCTGAAAAAAAAAAAAGTGTATGCGTCTGTGGTGGGTAGTGGTGCACGAAGGGAGAAAAAATTGGACCCGGTGTAATCAGCCGATGATTTGTTCTCTCTTTAAATTTGCATGGCTCGGCACTTCTTTGTGTGCGTGTTTGTTTCCTCCCGATCTCCACGAAGGGGAGATAACTGAATTATTAGAAAAGAACGGAAATATGTACGTATGTTAAAAAAATTAAAAAAGGGGGAGAGAGAGAAAGAAAAAAAAAAAAAGGAAAAACCACCCATGTGGCTGGTTTTGAAGCGGAAGGCTCATGTGGGTTGGGAAAGGAGGGAGGCAGAAATACCAGTCTCTCTTTCTTTTTGACTTTATTATTATTATTATTATTATTATTATTATTATTATTATTATTATTATTATTATTATTATTTATTAATTTGCCAGCTCCTAGCTGGAGGGACGCTGATTACCCTTTAAATGATAAAGGGGGGGTGGCCTTGAGGAAGTGTATCGTAATTCTTTCCTAATTCATGAAGGGAGGAAAAAAAAAGAGGAAAACAAAATATTCCCTCTTCTCTGCGCCTTTGTTTAACCCGAGATTATCTCAGCAGCCTGACCAGGGCCCGGTACCGTCCTGGCGGGGCTGTCCCGGGGACTGGCAGGCTCCGTGTCCCAGGAGGGGCTGTCCCAGCCGGGGAGGTGGCAATGGGCTCACAAGCCCGGGTGTCTCGGCAAGAGAGCAAGTTGCTGTACACAGGCAAAAAAAAAAAATAATAATAAAAAAAAATAATAATCTTCGGAGCTCTGCCCTGGGCCGTGTCCTCTCCATAACCCCCCGATTCCTCGCTCCCGGCTGTTTGTACAGCTTTACCTGTACTATTCTGGTACCCTGGAAAGAAAAAAAAAAAAAAAAAAAAAGCCCAGCCCGACAAACGTAACTTAATCCCCTTTCAGTCAATTGTCGTTTATAAGGGGGCTAAAGGAGAGGGGGGAGAAGGGGGAGGCTGCCTGTCCCCGCCCCGAGGTGCCAGTGGCGGCGGTGGGCACCAGCGAGGACGGAGAAGTCGCTGGCCCCGGGTCCCGGCTCCAGAACAACCTTTCCTGTGCCCACCTGAACAGGCAGAACCGAGGGAGACTAAAAAAAAAAAAAAAAAAAAATGTGGGGCGCAGTTTTTATGCCCTTTGACTGGTCATTTTTGGGGGAGCGGTAGGCTGGGGGGCCGCCCCATCTCACCAACTTTGGGGTTTTGTTGTTGATTTTTATCTGGCTTTCTTTGTGTTTTGTTTTGTTTTGTTTGGTTGGTTTTTTTCTTTCGTAGTTTCCCTCTTTTTAGCTCTCTAAATGACAATAAAGTGTCCAAAGCGTTTTCTCGTGACATTTTAGAGGCAGAGTTTTCCCCATTGCCCCCCTCCCTCCCCTAGGATGCTGGAGCCCCGCTCCCCGCAGCCCCCTCCTCCCCCCGGCAGAATTAACCCCCGAGCCCCCGACCCTTATCTGGCGGCTGGTGGCGAGCTTGGGGCTAATTGCTCCAACAATGGGCTCCTATTAACGCCGAGCTGTCACTGGAAACCCTGCTGGGGGCTGCCGGGGGGGTGAGGTGATGGATCTGCAGCCACAGCCTGGGAAAAGGACGGTCAAGGCCAGCGCTCCTCTCAAAACCCCCGGGGATCACAGGATAATCCGAGGAGACGGGAAAAATGATGGGTTTGCTCTTTTTCTTTTTTAAATATTCCTTTTTTTTTTTTTTTTTTTTTTTTTTTTTTTTGTCGGGGATGTTTTTGCCCTCCCCACCACGACTTTCTCCCGGCTGGGAGTGGGATAGGAAGATCGAGTCTATGGGAGACGAGTTGAAAATAAAGGGACAGCCTAAGCAAACTAGATTTGAAAGCGGGTCTCCTCCTCCCGCAACCGGGGCTGCGGCTGAGAAGGACAGGCGGGGAACAGGGTCCCGCCGTGCCACCCCTGTCGGGGCAGGATGGAGCCCTCAGGGCTGTTCCCATTTCTTTTCCCCCCTGCCACCGATGGGACTCGGTGTAGCCGTTGATTTATTATTTATTTTATTTTAATTATTTTATATTTTTATTTTATTATATTAATAATTATAAAATTTTATAATATTCATATATTATTTAAGATGCAATTAAATGCTTAAATTATTATTTTATTTTGCATTAATAATTCCCTGCCCTCCAAGCAGCTGAAGGAAAGCAGTTTCCTCACTACCTTCGGACAGGGCTAAAGGCACGTTTTAAAATGGTTTAGCAATTTTGTGACCTTTGGATGGAAATTCCCCTCCTGTGATCCCACGGCTGTAGGTCTCAGGGCTGTAAGTGCCGGAGGGAGCGGGGGTGGGAATCTCAGCTCACCTGCCCAAAGATCTCAGCTCGCATTAAGGGCCGCTCCCCCCAACAATGTTGAAAGACACAGAGTGACTTTTCCCAAGAGTGGGGAACCCCTCTGGCCCGCAGGATGTGCTTGAGGCGTGAGGAAATTTGGGGAGCGTGGATGAAGAGGCAAATCCCGGAGAGACACTTCCCGCTTACATCCATAAAATGCTTAAAGTCTGGGAGGGGGATGAAGAGGAAAGTTTGTGCTGTGAGGGTTGCTCCCCTCCTCAGTGTCCTCCTCTCCCGGAGGAGGGGTGGGCAGGAGACCACCCTGGTGCTGGGGCCGTGGGGCCTCCCGTGCGGAGGGAGCCGGGAAGTGCATCAGGACCGATCGCGCCGTTATCCCTTCCCTTTCCCCGTTCTAGTGCACCCCAGTTCCTGGAGAATGGGAAGGAGGGAACACGCCGCAAAATAAAAACCCTGCAGGCAAAGCGACTCCTCTGAGGGGAGAGAGGAAAGGCGAGTTTTGCCGGAGCTCGGGGAGGGCCATGAGCATCCCTCTCCTGTCTCCCCCTTCCCCCCTTCCCCTAATGGGCTGCAGGGAGCGGTTCCCGTTGCCCCCGGGAACCGGCCCGGGAGGCGTCGGCGAGGCTGGACAGCTCGGGGGAGCATCGAGCCCTGTCTCCCGGACAGTTCTGGGCGAGGGTGACCTGCCGCCCCCTTCCCGACTCGCCCACCCTCCTCGGCGCTCCCCACCCGCCACGCTTCCGCGGTTCCCCCGCACTGACCCTGCCGCGTGGCGGGTTCACGGCTCTTATACCTGTCCTGGTCGGCTTCCTTTTGAAATATATATATATATACACACATATATATGTGCATGCCCACGGCGCATCTTTCACATGTGAAAAGTCTGTCCCCACGCCCAACGGCGATGGGCTGCGCCGGGGGCTAAAACCTGGGCTTAAAACGAGCGCCCTCGAGGATTCGGAGCATCCATCCATCCATCCATCCATCCATCCATCCATCCATCCATCCATCCATCCATCCATCCATCCATCCATCCATCCGACGGGAGGCTTGCCTCTGCCGGCTGTCGAGGAGCGGAACGGGCTCTCGGCCGCAGGTTGAGCCCATCCCGGCCCCGCTGACCGGAGGCGGCCCCGGCGGGGGCAGCGGCCCCGGAGCTTCGGGGCCTCGGGTTTTAGCGAGACTCCGCGCGGTTCTCCGAAGAGCCGATTCCTCCCGCACCGGGGCTGACGCTCTGGCCGACGTGCGGAGACAGCGTGCAGAGCACCCAGTGAGTGACTCGTTCTAGAGCTTTTTTTAAAAAAATCTGTATTTTCCTTTTTTTTTTCTCCCCATTCTTTTTCTTTTCTTTTTCTTTTCTTTTCTTTTCTTTTCTTTTCTTTTCTTTTCTTTTCTTTTCTTTTCTTTTCTTTTCTTTTCTTTTCTTTTCTTTTCTTTTCTTTTCTTTTCTTTTCTTTTCTTTTCTTTTCTTTTCTTTTCTTTTCTTTTCTTTTCTTTTCTTTTCTTTTCTTTTTTCTTTTTTTTTCCTTTCTCTCCGCGCCTTTGGTCTCTCTCTTCCCACCCTCTCCGTCGTTCTCCCGTTTCCCCCCTCGCTGTCCCCCCTGTCCCGGTGCCGTTCCCGCCGGGATGACCCCGGGGTGCCGCTAGGGGATGCCCTGGCTCAACGCAGCGCCCGGCGCGGCCGCGGGCTCGCAGCCAATCAGCGCCTCCGGGGGCCGGCGAGGACCGGGTCCGCAGCCAATCAGCGCAGCCCGGGGCCGGCGCCCCAGTTCCTGCTGGCCGCCCATTGGCCGATCCCGCAGGGGGGCGGGGCCGGGCGCGGTGCCCGGGGGTCCGGTCGGAGCCGTCCCGCAGCCCCCGCGCGGCTCTCCCGGGTCCCGGCGGGGCGGGAAGGGGGAAAAAGCCCCTTAAACCCCCCAAAATCGAGTGTAAAAACTTGGCCTTTGCCGTGCGCTTGTATCCTTAAAAATAACATCAATTAAATCCTTTCTGAGCCGTGCCGCTGGAGAAGGCAGCTTTATTCCAGGGGGGAGCCCCCCGGCCCTGCACCTGCCGGTCCATCCCTGCTCCCGGGGGCTCTGAGCCCGCTGGCATCCCCCGGGCTCTCCGCCGGAGGAGCCAACCCATCCCCTGCACGCTCCATCTCTCCCGGCTGGCCGCTCGCAGAGTTTCTGGGACAGCGGGAAAAACTTAATTTCCCCCTTAAAAAAAGTAGAAAAAAAAAATTCACAAATAAATAAAAGGAAAAGGCGGGTGTGCGTGTGTGGAAATGAAGAGAAGTTTGTTGCCGGGGGGTTCCCGCGGGGGCAGCGCGGGGGCGGCCGGAGCGCCCGGCCGGTCCCCTCCTCAGGCTCCGCCTCCCCCGGGCTTATGACACTGGAACCTCCTTAAGTTGCGTCTCGCCACAGCTGTCTGTAAGCACTGAGCCGGCTGGCGCCATCCTGCTCCTTTCTGAAAGAATGCCTTCCCTGTAAAAAAAAAAAAAAAAAAAGAAAAAAAAAAAAGAAAAAAAAAAGGGAGAGAGAGGGAGGAAAAAAAGTAGGGAAAACATAGTGCGAGCGAGCACAATCTGATCTGATCAAGCACTTTCAGCTGCATCCCTCCTGGGTCACATACTGCTTCTCCACCAAGGTTTGTGCGGAATTTCTTTAGCAACTTGTCGCTTTTTAATTTTTTCTTTTGCCTCACTCTCCCCACCCTCCTTTTCTCCTCGCTCCTTCCTTTCACCCCCACTCTCTTCTCCCACCCCTTTACCCCCTCCTCGATTTCCCCCCTCTCCCTCCCTTCTCTTTTCCCCCTGTTCCCCCCTTTCTCGGTTGCATAATAATTAATGAGCAATCAAAGTGACTCTGGGCTGTGCAGCAGCGAATGACACAAGTTCTCACCGGCTTAAGCCACTGGAGCTTCTCAGGTGCAAATAAAAAAATAAATAACAGCGACGACCCAAAAAAAAAAAAAAAAAAAAAGGGAAAAAAGTAAAGAGAAAAGCAAAAAAAACCCAGACCCAAGGAAAAGTAAGAGCTGGCGGCAGGAGCGCGGTGGGAGCTGCTGGGCTCCGCTCCGAGCCGGGAGAGAGCGAAAGAGAAAGAGGCGCTGGGAGAGGTGGGTCCAGGGCAGAGCAGGCACTTCCCAGGGATGGCTGCCGAGGGATGGGATGGGTTTTCTCCTGCCTAAAAAGTCAGGTGCTAAAGTTCAGAACTTCTCAAGTACGTTTCTCTCCCTGCCTCTCCCTCTCTCTCTCTCTCTGCTCCTTCCCTTTCCTCTTTCTCGTTACAGGTGATCAAAGAAGAGAAACATCTGCAACAGAGCGGAAGAAACGAGGGGATCTCACTTCGTAGAGAAATTTTTCCCCCGTGATTTTTTTTTTTGTTTTCCCTTTTTTCCCCCTTTTTATTTTATTATTTTTCCCTTTTTTTTTTTTTTTTTTTTTTTTCTGGAATCGATCTTTTATCACCATAACCCCTACTCCCTCCACTTTAAACCAACCCCAACCAGAAACATCCCCAAACTCGCCGAGCACTTTTCCCCGCCCTGCATAACTCCGGCAGCGTCTCTCGCTCCGATCTCGAGCCCTCCGCGCCTTGCTGAGGAGGAGGAGGAGGAAGAGCAGCGGCAGAGAGAGCAGCGAGCGCGGAAGATGGAGGTGTCCACGGACCAGCCGCGGTGGGTGAGCCACCACCACCCGGCCGTGCTCAATGGGCAGCACCCGGACTCGCATCACCCTTCGCTTGGCCATACCTACATGGACCCCACGCAGTATCCTCTCGCCGAGGAAGTGGATGTACTTTTTAATATCGACGGACAAGGCAACCCCGTCCCGCCGTATTACGGCAACTCCGTGAGAGCCACGGTGCAGAGATACCCCACGGCCCACCACGGTGAGTGTCCGCGCCAGCCCCGGCTCCCACGGGCCGCTGCCGCTCCTGCCCCGCTGCCGGTGGCTCCGCGCTGCCCCGAGCCCCCCGCTGCTGCCGGGCAGACCCTCTCCTGCCGGCGGGGAAACTACGTCACGGGTGGATTTTGGGGTTGGCTTATTGGAAATAAATAAAAATTCAGGCTTCCTTCCTTTCTTTCACTTTCTTTCTTTTCTTTTTCTTTTTTTTTTTCTTTCCCTCTTTCTTCCTTCTTCTTTTTCTCTTTCATCCTCTCTTTTCATCTGACATCCCTCTTCCCGCTCCCTCTTCTTTCCCTCTCCCTCTTCCTCGCCTTCTTTCTATTTCTTTCTTTTTCATCTTCCTTTTGATTTGTTCCTCTTGCCCCCTTCTCTTTCACTTTGGTTTCTCCCCCCTCTCTTTAATTAGGTTAACAGTTAGTGTTTTCGTACTGTGTTTAGTTTTTGCACGATTAAGCTGCTCTGGGGAAGCAAAGCAAGCTAGAGAGCAGGGGTGTGAAAATGACCCCGCTGTCCTCACGCTTGGGCTATTTAATTCGCACTTGGTGAGTTTAGGCTTGGGACGAAAAGTTTTGCACACATACCCAAGGCAGCACCACAGCATGGGTTTAAAATAAGAAAGATACTGAAAAAATATAGCCCGTGGTGTAATTAGGTATTAGACCTGATGTGTTGTCTTGAGGGTCCTGCAGGAAGGTAATGATCCAGAATGTGAATCTTGTTCCTGGGTCACAGCTCTTAGAAAGGAGGTGAAATACCTGGGGCCGATGGGGCCCAGGTGCACGGGGGGATGAGTACTTCAGTGCCATCTTTTATGAAGAAGTGGAGAGATTCAGTATTTATAGTTGGAGTTTACCTAGATGGTTTAAAAAATAAGGAAAAAAAATACAAATGAAAAAAGGAGGGAAAAGAACAGAGGGTGGTTTGTGAAGCTGGACAGTGATCTCTGTCATGGCAAAATCTAAATCCCCGAGGTTTGCAGTGGAAATAACCCCAAAATAATGGAGAAAATGGGATGAGCGGAGTGGAGATGGAGCCGAGTGGGTTCAGGAGGCTGCTCCCAGCCCTCAGCAACTTGTTGAGTGTGAGTCTGCATTAGACTCCGCTCAGTAACTGCATTGTTCTGCTATTAGTCCCTTTCAAACATTATTTTTAAGGATTAGCAGCCTTTGTCCTTTCTTTCTTTTCTTCCCTTTTCATTTCTTTTTTCCCCCCAATATATCAGCAGAAAGTGGAAATGCGGTCTCTCTGATCTAGCATGAATATTATTTACTATGCTACTTCCTGGGGAAGATAATGAATCTTGACCCTTTCTATTCGTATAACCCACCTTCCCTTCCTTTCGAGCAGCGACTTTCAGTGTCGTTCACGAGTGCCTGGTATGGTGAAAACCCGTTTGGATCTTTTCTAGGCACACACGGGCTCCCATACAAACATAGGTGTCCACTCTATAACTATCTGTGGCTCTATACTTCTGTATTTGCATCTCTCCTTCTGTATATTTAGCAATCTCTAGACACATATCACGATGCTTACAGAAGTAAGGGATCTCTAGGTGCCAGACACTTTCCAGGGCTTTATTATCAGGCACAAACTTGCTCCCTTCCAGTTGAATAATTGTGTTTTCCATCTTACAGCCATTTGCTCAAGTTGCTGTTGATTTGGATAGATTTGATTCTTTGGATATATTTTTCTATTTGTTTAGCAAGGGCCGAAAAGAATTTAAAATATTAGATACAAGCTCTTAGGAACATTTATAACCAAAGGGAAAAAGATTTGACTACGGAAATCTAGTGGATTTTTTTCCCCACAAAGTCCAGGTCTGTATTTTAAAAGACAAGTGAAATGCCTGTTATCCAAAAAAGGGTATGGAGTGGTTTTTTTTTTAAGGCAATTGGTACCCTCTGTGTGTGCCATATCATTGCGAAAAAGCTATCTAACATTTCTGTGCAGTTTCATGGAAGAAGAAAAGACAAACTGAGTGGTTTGCAACGTTCATCAGCCTTGTTGCAAAGGTTATTATCATGTCTGTGGGCATTTTCTGTTCTTCTTCGTTTGACCAGGAGGTCAATTCACAGGCTTTATAGCTCACGGCTCTATTTGGGAAATAATTTTCCAGCTAAGAAATAAAAATACTTCTGTAGTCGGGACTTGGCAATTTCACGCAGGATCTTTGCTTCAAAGTCTTCGTGGGATTGCTTGGAAAACGGAGAGAGTGAAGCAGAGCTCGCAAAATCCCGTGTCACAGGGCTGGTACCCTGCTTGGAGGGTCCCGACCCCAAAACCCGTACCTCAACAGGACCAGAGCTGCCACCCCGTGCTCTTGTAGCTTTTAAAAATTAATTTTTTGAAGATGACGGGGTTTCTCATCAGATGTAATTTTCCTTGCTTTCCCCGCATGCTGAGCTCTTTGGGAAGGGCAAGGGGTGGTGGTGGGGGTAGCACGTCCCGGGACCCCCACGGGGGACTTTGCCAAGGTGGGAGAGGGATGTGACCGACCTGTCTCCGTGTTTTCTCCGAGCAGGGAGCCAGGTGTGCCGCCCCCCGCTGCTGCACGGCTCGCTGCCCTGGCTGGACGGGAGCAAGGCGCTGAGCAGCCATCACAGCGCTTCCCCCTGGAACCTCAGCCCGTTCTCCAAGACCTCCATCCATCACAGCTCACCGGGACCCCTCTCCGTCTATCCACCCGCCTCCTCTTCCACTTTATCCGCCGGCCACTCCAGCCCGCACCTTTTCACCTTCCCGCCGACCCCTCCTAAAGATGTGTCCCCGGATCCGTCCATCTCCACCCCCGGCTCCACCGGCTCCACCCGGCAGGACG
Organism: Poecile atricapillus; assembly: GCF_030490865.1. Lineage (NCBI taxonomy): Eukaryota > Metazoa > Chordata > Aves > Passeriformes > Paridae > Poecile > Poecile atricapillus. The sequence continues at coordinate 4,795,269 of NC_081288.1, forward strand.
AGAAGGAATGCATCAAATACCAGGTGTCCCTGGCCGATACCATGAAGCTGGAGTCCTCTCACTCTCGGAGCAGCATGGCCTCTTTAGGAGGAGCCACCTCCTCCGCTCATCACCCCATCACTACCTACCCTCCGTATGTCCCAGAATATGGCTCTGGACTTTTTCCCCCCAGTAGCCTCTTAGGAGGATCGCCAACCGGGTTTGGGTGTAAATCGCGACCGAAAGCACGGTCAAGCACAGGTAGGGCTTTTGGCTTCTTCATCCCCGTTGTTGGGAGAGGAAGCTGTTGGGGGGAAAAGTGGAGGGCAAAGGGATGGGGCTGACCCCTCGCTGCCCCCGCACGCACAGACATGTGCTCAAGCATCCGTGTGATGAGCAACAGGGGCTGAAGCCCTCGTGGGGGACACACACGACACTTCACCTTCCCCACAGTTCGCTCTGCTAGGTTTATAACCAAATTCCCCCTCGTTACAACCCTGGCTGGGGATAGAGCCAGGCCCAGGAACCCAAACCACCCACCCGGCGCCGCGGGGCTCCAGTCCCGGGGGCGACCCGGCCTCTCCAGCGCCCACGGTGCGCTCAGCTGCGGAGCCCGGGGAGGAAGCGAAACCGAGGGAACCGCAGCATTAGTGATCTCTCTGTATTTTAATAATGGTGCTAAATCCCGGCCAACTTCCCCCGCCTCGCTCTTCCCAGGGCCTCTTCCCATGCGGCGCCCGGGGATGCGGGGAGGGTTTTCCCCGGGGCGGTGCGGAGAGTTCGCCTACGCAGCCCCCAGCCCCAGCCAGCTCCGTGCCAGGGGCTTTGGATCACCCACAATGAAAGTCCCCAAAAGTGTCCCCCTGGCCGCCTTTCCCGGGGGAGCTGGAGGGTCCCAGCTCTGCGCGCACCCGGAATGGGCTGCGAGGGGCTGCGCGGCTCCGGCTCCCGACGGCTGAACACACCGGCCCTGGACGTTTGTGTGCACGGAGGGTGGGAGTGAGCCGAGGGGAGTGTGTTTGTGTGCAAAGGAAAGGGCGATTAGTCAAAACTCTTTTTCCCCCTTTTTATTTTTTTTTTCTCTCTATTTTTTTTTTTTTTTCCGAGGAGGCTGCTGCGGGGTTGCCTGGCATGAATGAGATCAGTTTTCAGGGTTTTTCCAGGGTGACATTTACTCTGTCTGTCTGAGCAGGGACTGTCTCTATTTAGCTGATATGTTTGAGCTAATCCAATTATTTTCAGACTGCTGCACGCGACAGTTGCATTGTTTATCCAGCGCCAGGAACTTTAATAGAGTCCGGATGCGGTTAGAGTGACAAAAAAACCCAGACCTGTATGTTTTGTACATGAAAGCAGGAGAGAGAGAGAGAGATGGGGTGAAACAAAAGAGAGGGACAGAGACTCAAACAGCCCGGGAGCGGCTGCCCCGTTTAACCGGAGGGAAACAAAACGACCTGGGTATTAACGGGACCGGCTCCCCGCCTGGCCCCAGCGCGGACCGGCTGCTATGTCCGGGGTAGGGACCGGTTTATTGTAGCCCCGGGCGGTGCTGAGCATCCCCCGGCCACCCCGGCGCCCTCCGAGCCGCAGCTCCCGCCGGGGCACCCACCGGCTGCGCGGGATTTTCAAACCGTCTCGGCCGCCCTCCACCCTCCCCTCTTGTTTTCCTTTTGCCACTTTTCTGTTACTTTACCTTCTAGAAAGACTTCTGCGGTTCGTGATAAACCAACCCCAGCAGCAACACCTATTTTTTTTTTTTTTTCTCTCTCTCTCTCTCTTTTTTCCCCCCTTTAAAAGTTGATCTTAGCAAGCTAGGAGTTCTCAGACCAAGAAGGTTAGAGCTGGAGAAAAAGGAGGAAGGGGGTGATTTTTCAGGATAAGAGAGGGAGAAACGGCTGCAAATGTATTTTTTTGTTGTTGTAGTTGTTGGGGGGTGTGAGAGAAGAGGGGTTCAGTGCAGAGGCTCTGGATAAACGGTTGCCGTTTGTGGTTAGGACACGGATGCTTCTTGCTCGAAGGCAGCACGGGCTGGGGCAGCGGGGAGCCGGCTCTGTGCTGAGCTGGCTCTGCTCTGCCCTGCTGAGGTCTGCCACTGCTCTCAGGTGGGTCACCAGTGACGTTAGGTACAAAAAAACTTCCCCCAGTAAGCCAAAGGCTCAACATAGAACCCCTCAACCCTCCGAAAGTAGCAGAGAGGCAGGGTCTGTGCCCTCCTAGTTCCCTCCTCCAAGCTGGGAACTGGTGGGCTGGGAGAGGTCTCCCCCTGCAATAGCCAGGGAGAGGATAAAGAGGTGCCCAAAAAGGAGAAGAAGGAGGGAAAGAACTTATGAGGCAGGCTTGGGGCTGTTTGCTATCCCAGATAGCCAGGATGGATCATCAGGCTGCAAGTGTGGTGGGGAAACCAGACAGGTTTCTGAAAGTTTTGGGTGGTGGAAGCTTAATTTCAAATTAATCAATGGAGTTGTTATGTATTGTCTGGAACTGGGGAGATATTTTGGGGGTTATCTGTGATTATTTTGGGGGTCCTTGATGTGGTTTGACCTGAGGCCAGAGGAAGAGCCCTCCAGGCTCATGAATGCCCCTGGGAGCTGGAAGAGGGCTCAAGGAGTGACACTGGGGTCCTCATAAACATCAGAAAGGGGGTCATGGACTTAAGTTCTGTATCCATTATTTTGAGTGTAGAGGGATGGAGGCTTCTTGCAAAGCCTGCCAAGGTTTTTCTGGTGCCTATGGAAACATGGGGTCTCCAGAGTTGTAGGAGCCCCTAATCCAAAGGTGAGGGGAAGTTGTCAGCCCCCGCACTGCCCCAAAGGAGGGACCTGTGGGAGGAGTGAGAGCTTCTCTGAGGAACCCCTTGAGCCACCATGGCATTTGGGTTGTCATTGTCACAATCCTTCTTCCCTTCTGCTGGGACACAGGCCTGATGCTGCCTATGGAGCAGTGCTGGGGAGGGGGAACAGGATCAGAACCCACCAGACTGTGCCAGAGACATCGTTCAGTCATGGATTTGGACCCTTGCTTGGAAACCTTGGGTTTGGGGGGGCACTGGCACGGCTGGGTCTCTGGGGAGGTTGTGGGTTTTTTTTGGGACGGGGGCCTTTCCCCAGCCCCTTTTATCTCTGCTTTCCCTAAGTGAACCATGTGCTCTCTTGTTTCCAGAAGGCAGGGAGTGTGTAAATTGTGGGGCTACCTCAACCCCTCTGTGGAGAAGAGATGGCACTGGGCACTATTTGTGTAACGCCTGTGGACTCTACCACAAAATGAACGGGCAGAACCGGCCCCTGATCAAGCCCAAGAGAAGACTGGTGAGTCTCCTTCTGTTTTATTCGTTTTTCTTCTGCAACTTTTGCTTCCTATCTGCAACTCGGGATGGACAGGGAGCCTCAGCCAGCTCCCACTGATCCCACTGTGTCAGTGGGCTGGAAGGGAGGGATACTTGGAGAGATGGTCCCAGCTGCTGTGGGCCTCAGTTGTCTGGCCCTCTTGCAAACTGAAAAACAGGTTTAAAAATCAAGATCCAGGGCTTCTTGCAAACCAGAACTGAGTTTTCAACTCCACATGATGCTTCTGGATGGTGACCTGAGGACAGTGACACGTTCCAGGGCCTAAGGGCAGGATAATAACTTCCTAGTGGCCAAAGAAGATTATCAGGAACACAGGATTTCTCCTGGGCTCTCCAAACTTCTGCCCTCCCCTTATTAATGTATCTCTATCCCCCTTGGCTGCTTGTGTCATGGAGCAGGCACCCAAACTGGATGTCAGGTGTCACTGGGGCGTCAGACAGACTTTGGTCCTGCAAAGAGCTGGAACCATCAGCTCCTGGTGCTGCTGGTACCTGGTGTGGTCATTTATGTCTGTGCCATTTGGGTCTCAAGTTGTGTCACAAGGACACAAGGCAGAGAAGGGTGAGTGTGCAAAGCCAAGCGTGTGCCCAGGCTGCAGAAGTTGGAGGAAGATGAAATGTGTGGGTAAATGTTTGAGATAATGGTTACAAGACTGGTGATGGTTCTAGGCACAGGCAATACATTACAGCATCCCCAGCGATCTGTTCATGCAATTCTCTGGGAGCCACAAAAAGGTCTGGAAGCTGTGGGCATGGCTAATAAATGTGTTGAAGTGTATTTGGCAAATAATCAGACAGACCACAAGGGGAAAAAAATATATCAACTAGGGGAAAAAAATTATGGTCCCTGCTTGGGAAGTTATTGAATGTTTCGGATTGAGGCACGTTTGGTTTTGTCAGGATTAAAGTTGTGGAAGGGCTCCTGGGGGCTGCTCAAAATATGAAGGAAAAGTGGCTCTCGCCTCTGTGGAATTTCTGAGCTGATGGATGGATCTGGCCAGTTTTGTGAGGCTTGTGCCCAGCATGGCCAGACCCCTCAGGCAGGACAGGGCTGGTTCATTCCTGCTCCCCTTGAAGGTGCTCACAGCTGTGTCCGACAGCTCTTAGGTCAGTCAGCTTCCTCACCTGTGAGACACCCATAAAATGGTATCAGCTTTAATCCCTTTGGCTCCTGGAAGCATTTGCAGGGTGCATTCCCAGGAAGGGCTACGCTGTGAGGGGCATCAGCAATAACTCTGACTGGCCATGAGAGTTTTGGGGAAGATGTGGGTTTACTCCTCTACCCTGCCAAACTTCCTGTGTGTGAAACCTCTTCATGCCCTCCTATACGAGCTTTTTCCGTATAGGAAAATATTTGTCTCTCTCATCTTTCATAGCCTTGTTAGAAAAAAGGAAAAGCTTTCTAGGGAGGGAAATACAAGCTGGAATTTTGATTTTTTTGCGCAGCTCTCTTGTTCTCTTCTCCTCCTCCCCCCTGGCCCTTCTGTCTTAAACACACAGCCCTCGTTTTCTTTATTTTTTTTTTCCTCGTTCTCTCTTTATGTGTAAAGTTAACTTCCTAGGAAAAAGCTGCCGGATATCTGAGCCCTGGAGATAACTCCTAAACAACAGCTCCGTTTCCCCAGTCCAAACACACAGGAGCTTGAGCGTATCCAAACAAGCAGAGGGGGAGGCAGAATAGGAAAGCGGCTGGAAAGAGGGGGAGAGCTTTCAAAAAAGTGTCTGATGGAACCACGAAAGAATGTCCCGAGTCACCCTGAGCCCGGCACATGTAAAATGAACTATATAAATAAATACATAGTAAAAGGTCATTCTTGGGGAAAAAAAAAAAAAAAAAAAAGAGGAAGAAAGAAAAGAAGTAAAGAGAGACCTTGTCTTGCATTATCGCTCCAATCTTTGGGCATTTTAGTTAAAGTTACAAAAAGTTCCCCTTCTTTAAATGCGGCCTCTGCTAAATGTGAAATTTGATTTTTCTACTTCGCCCCCCCACCCCCCATCTCCAGCACTGCCTGGGAAAAAGAAAGAGAAACATCCTTAATGATGTTTGCACCTATATTTATTTCCCTTGCTAACCTCTGAAAAAAGTTATTCAGAAGGTACCGGAGCTGGGCCTGCATTTGCGTTTTTTGTCCTGGACGTGGACGTGCGTGTGGCTGTGGCTTGACTGCATCTCTCCTGTTGCAAAGGCAGGCAAGGCTGTGGATGGAGGCTCAGGGTGGGGATCCAGCTCCTTCCCTCTGCCACAAGTTTCCTGCCTGAGCTTGGGCTGGTTTCATAAGCTCTGATCACAGCTGCACTGAAAATAATGATAGGATTTGATGGGTGGGAGAGAGGAGAAAAAAGAAATTTTTGGATGCTGAGAAGCCAGCCCCAGCCTTGTTAAATTCAGTGGTTGTCTTTGTGAGGGTGTCCTTTAGGTGAAAGGGATAAAGATTTGCCAGCTGAGGGGGCTCAGACAGCTCTGCTTCATCTCAAGGGGGAAGGTGGAAGACCTGGAGATGTTGGCAGGGGGATCACAAACAGGCAGGTGGTACCACACTGTCACTGCCTAAAAAGTCTTCAGCCCTCCTGGGGTCGTTCTTGTCCCTGTCACAGTCAGTGGCAGCCCCATCACTGCTAAAATAAAACCTTCCTTTAGTTTTTCTCCCATTTCCTGCCCATGAAGGTTGCAGAGCTCTCGGTTTCCATGTCAAGCCAATCTGGTTGGAAGAATTATAGCCAATTTCTCAGCAGGCCTATGCACATGCAGTCTTATTTTAGGAAAATGATGCTTGGAGCTTTGTGGGTAAATGCAGGCACTGAAAATGGCCCTTAATTAAACATCTTTATTAGTACTTGGTTCCTCTAACCTCCTGAATTTCACCTTCTCATCACTGATATAGCGCTTGTGAAGTTGTGCCTTTGCTCACTGGCAGCTGTGCCATGGGCTTTGGTCCTACAGATGATATGGGGCAGCTAATTAGTCATCCCATTACTGACATGGCCTGGCCCGAGCTGGTGATTAGCGTCAGTGGATGCCATTGCTGGGAGCTTTACAATAGCGTTATTATTCATTGTTTCCTGCCCACTGCCGGTGTCTCTGGTAGAAGTGGGTACAGCATAAAAGGTACAGCCTGGGACCAAAAGAACTTAAAATACTCAGCTAATGATGCTGAATTTTTGTAAGTGAAACACAGTAGTTGGAAATGGTTTTAGAGAAGACAGTAGATGTTGTGATTTATTTGCTTATTTAATGTCAGGGTTTGTTTGAAGGCAGCGCGGTGGTGACCAGGCGTGTCTTTTGAATGCGCTTGCAGTAAGAGAAATTACGGCGAGCGCTGTGTAGAAACCCCAAATATCTTCAAAGGGGATGTTTCCCCTATGTGGGCTGAGTCAAATATCACTGGTTTTTAGAAATTTCCTTAGGCTTGATTTTTGGGTCTGATAAGGGCAAAGCTGCCACCAAGAGACTCAATCCAGCCTCATTCCCCTCCAAGCCATGCGTGCTGTGTGTCAGGATTTCGGGGGCAGAGACCTGCAGACTCTTCTCCAGCGCTTTAGTGAGAACCTGGCTTTGCAAGCTGTTGTCTCTATGCTGCATTTCGAGCACATTCATTATTTTATTATCCTGGTGGTTTTGAAGGGAGCCCAGTTTGCGTTCATGGCACGGTCAGGAGGTGTGTGTGCATCAGTTCGGCGCTCTGCTCTTCATGGTGGGGTGCTTCATCTTCTCTGCTGGCCCTGGGATTTTTCCTAGTCCCATACGCTGTCCCCAGCTCCTGCTTGTCACCAGCACAGAGAAGTCAGCTAAAGGCCTCCTTGGGACTGGCTTGGTTTCTGGTCAAGGCAAAATGGAACTGTCCCTATGGGCAGCCTGAGAGAGACACTTGATGTCAGATCAGCCACTCTGTGATGCTTCCTAGCACCATTCACATGGGCATTGTCTTATTTATTTTTTAGATAGTCCTTTTTGTCTAATTAAAAGAAAAAAAAAAATCCTCTTCTATCTAAAGCAAAACCAACCCGTCCTCTCTCCACCTACGCCACATTCAATTATGATTAAAATTGCAACATGACCTAACAAGAGTTGGTATTAATGCTAAGGCTGTGCCAGTGTCCATGTTTGCATTTTGGGTTTGTTGTACGGTATCCAAAGATGCGGTATTTTCTTTTTCTTTTTTTTTTTTTTTTAAAATGTTGGATGTGCTACAGTGTGCGGCTGTGTGGGGTGAGGGGTAAATTTGAAACAGTAAGAGCACAAAAGAGAGCATTAAAGGCTCAGTTCTGCAAGGTGCCAAGCATTGCTATGATCTGGCAAATCGCTTAAGCACATGTTTTAACTTTAAGCACATGAGCAGTCCCATTGAAAGCAACGCATCGGGGTGAAATCAGAGCTCTGGGACCGTGTCATATTGATGAAGAAGAGATAGGATGGGGATCTAAAGGTCTTTTTTTTTTTTTAGGAGCTGTAGGCATTTGCACACACACAAACACGCATACGCACTCACACAGTAGTTTGAAAACTCCTGTTCCTCCTTCAGTGGCAGAAGGACAATTTGTTTGCTGAAGTTATAGTTTTTAAATGATATGTACGAATTTATGCATGTGAAAGAGGAGCAACTTTACTAAATTTGACTTTGCTAAGTCATTATCACAGCTAACAAAAAAGCTTCCGTATACACTTTGACACGTAGATTTTTTTCTTGTTCCTACCCCTTTATGAAATGGTAAATTCTTTCAGGCTTGTTACCAATCCTTAAATAAACATGAAGGTTTGGGCTGAGAAAAGGGTGTAATTAAAAAGCTGGGATTCTTGCTCTTTGCCACAGTGTTATTTCCGATCTGGAGCCTGTCTTCTTTGAAGATGAGCTGAGTTTACGGGACCGGGCTGTGCTTGCGGTTGGGCCCGGCGAGCAGCTGCCCACCCGGGTCTCACCCAGCGCTCGCCAGAGCCAGAGTGACTCACGCCCTTGACTCCAGCAATTGTCAGTTCAGGCCCTGACTGCAGAATTAGACCCCTGGGGGGTCTGGGAGAATTAAGATGGAAAGACATGTTGGCATTTAAATAACATTTTCCCCTCTGGAATGGGCTGTGCCAGCGCTGCTAATTTTGATGAGTTCTATCAGAGGTTTAGCACTTACTTTTAGGATGCCCTTTGGCACCTGATTCAGTTCACATATAATTTGGGATTAAAGCACCTTGGGGATTTTTTTTCACAATTGTTATTTGTTCTCACAAGTCAGTTTCTGGAGGCCTCTGCTGATGTGCGTCAGTCTTGCAAGGTTGATGTTTTCTTTCTCAGAAATTTTGCTGATTGCATTTTTTTTTTTTTAAACACCGGTGTTTTTCTCTTCCTCTCCTTCTCTTCTTTCCCTCCTTCCCACAGTCTGCAGCCAGGAGGGCGGGCACGTCCTGTGCAAACTGTCAGACCACCACTACCACCCTGTGGAGGAGAAATGCCAACGGCGATCCTGTCTGTAATGCCTGTGGGCTCTACTACAAGCTGCACAATGTAAGTGTGACTGTAATACTCAATAATGGGGTCTCAGCTTCCGTGCTCAATGATCCAAACTCTTCCTTGACTCGAGGGTTTCCAGTCTCGGGTGGTGCCGAGGCCTCTGTTATCCCTTTGGGGACCTTGGGGTTTGAGCGATGAGTCGTCAGCCTTTCAAACGTAGCCTATCCATCTTGGGGAGGTATAAAACCAGACTGTCCATGGGTAATGTTAGAGTTTTTCCATGCCTGAGCCAAGAAAGGAGGGGTGGGTCAACACAGAGACATTATCTGCTCCTGACTGGGCTCAGAGAGTTGGAAAAGACAACACGCTGTCCTGCAAGCCGATATCTCTACTATGCATAGCTTGGTTCTTCCAGCAAATACATACTCTGGAAAAAAAGAAATACATGCCAGAAACTATTTAGATCATTCTTGGGTTTGTGGCTGCCTTTGTCCTGTCCCTAAAGATGATTTATTTATGCCCTGTGTTTGTGCTGGTTGATGCAAACGAGTCCCAAACCAAAAAAGGACTTGATTTAGTTAGCGGGTTGCAGAGTCTACTCAACCTGTGATGTGAATTTTAAAGCATCTGTCATGGAAAGGAAGGAGAACTGAAATGAAATGGCTGGCAGATTTAATCTAATATCTCCATGCAAAGCCAGCTTGCAGGAACCAGGGATATGTGCCCCAGGGAAAGAGCTAAAGGGACCTGAAAAGTCTTCTACTGAATAATACTGCTAATAAAGAAGACTTAATGCTACTCCTGTTCCTCTCATTCCACATGTGGCATTAGAATAATTATTATGTCAAAAGAAGGAAAAGACTTGCAATTTCTCTGCTCTGATTTTTTTTTTTTTTTTCCACTGGTGGTTGATTGCTTTGTGTTTGGCTTGGAAATCTGGGGCTGTGTTTTGCCCTTGTGTCCACCCACGCAAACACATCGAAGACATATCAGGTTTCATGGGGCATCCAACCCTTGTGGTATCTCAGTCCCTTCCATTTGTTATTTCAAACTGCTTGGTTTCTTAGGATGAGTAAACAAGTTTGGATTAAGTAGAAAAAACCCCAACAAACAACCAGGCTAATTTTTCACCTGTTTCATGGAAGGCATCTCTCTTGGAAAAAAAGGAAAATATGGTTACCCTTTAGTGGGCAGGTGCCTCAGCATGCTTTGAGTCTCATGTAGCAAGTAAAGCTTGTCATCAAACTCTCAGTGTGATCACAGCAAACAAACGGGTGGGACCCAGAGTGAAAACTCTCAGAATATCATGAGAAAATATTCTGTTTGCTATTTCCTTGGCAAGAAGGGTTCAAGGTCAGCCACCTTCACTGAGGAGGGGATCTGTGCTTGTGCTCTTTTTCCATTTTGGCCTTGTAACCACCAGTGGTAGGACTTAAATCGTGTATTTTGGGAGACCTCTAAGGAGCTGCTCCTCCTGCAGCCAGCAACACCCTTTGAAGAAAACAGGCTCTTCCCAGTTGATGCCTGTGTTTCAATGGGATGACTTCTACCCTTGAAGGCAATGTAGTTCCTCCCCATGACTGCAAGAGATGGTAGGATGATGAGTTACGATGTGTCCACTTCCATTGTAGACATCTGACTGGAGAAATCTCCTCCTGAAGTGTTCAGAATGGTGTCTGAGTGCTGAGGTTCTCCAGAAATGTGCCTGCAAGAGCACATCCTTTTCTTTTTTGCACTAACACTGCAAACCTTGTCGGCCTGAATTGACCTCTAGATCCACTGTTTAGGGAAATGCCGATCCAGCTGTGAAATCTGTGACATGGGGCAGGCCTTGAGCACATTGGAACCATTTTCATATTCATTAAAAACACCAACAGCTGCTTGAAAGCTCAGCACAGCTACTTACCAAAGTCAAGTAGTATCTTGCCTTATGAGCAACACCATTAATGGATCCTGCTTAAATGAAACCCCCAGAGGACTGAGCTCCTATGTGCAGCAAACCTAACCAGGCAAGGATACTAAAATCCAGATATGAGTAGGTGATCCTTTTTTTATTTTAAATTTTCTTTAAGTATTTAATAAAGTATTTACTAAAGTACTTAGTTATGACTGTGGTGAGAAGTGAGGTCCTGCTCCCAGTGTCTGTATTATCTCCTGATTTCCATCAGGAGAGGGGTCAGAAATAGAGAGGCTGATTGTAGCATGTCCCTCCCAAGCAGCTGTCAGCATAGATGTTGTGCCAGTGCCAGTGGAAGGTCTTTGGATGCTTGGAAGTTGACTTAACCCTGTTTCAAGCTAGGCTGTAGCAAATTCCTGTCTGCTGTTTTATCTACCCTCCCTCCCCATTTTTTCTTTTCTTAGGGTTTAATGAAATTTTCTGGGACCTTAACACCATTAGGATATTTTAATGGATTGATCTGGAGTTGAAACTTATTCAGATTTTGTGTCCACACCGGGAATGATTGCAGTGAAAAGGCTAATATTTTTTCCACGGTGTTAATTTTTTCATGGAGCTATATCAGTTTGTTTTACTATTGATTCCCACAGCTTAAGCAAACCCATTTGTCAGTAGGATATAAGCAATAATCATAATAGTCTTGGGGTGTGTTTAGTGAAGCTGTTGGCATTCCTCCCACTGACTTCAACAAGAGCCTGCTCCATTAACACCAGTATTAACAATGACTAATATTTCACATTGATACGGTGCCTTTCATCCCGTGGCATCCCAGAGTGCTTTCTAAGATACAGCCAGCCTGGAAGATTAACCCAACATTGTAATGACTGTGTCTGAAGGATAAATCCACTTCAGTGACAGGACCTTATTGAGGCCAATGGCAAAATCCCATTGTCTTCAGTTAGAGCAAGATCAGACCTATAATGGTTAAGACTATCCCCTGGATTTGATCTGTTCAATATGAGGTTCTCATCCTTGTTATTTTAGTCCTTAGAAGTGGGATGAGCCTTTGCACACTTCAGGGATAGATGGGAGTGTACCTTGCTGGAGGTGCACAGCAGGCTATCCTAGGCCCATAGAAGTGAGTGATTTGCCAGTATTTTTGGTAAAACTCATCAGAAAAGGCCCCTTTCACAATACCCTAAAAGCAGCCCTATGTGTCCTGAGAGCAGAGCAGTCAGTATTTTGCATACGATAAAACAAAGAGCATAATTCCTGCCCATAATTAATTGGCTCCATCTGAAATTAATGAATTTCATATACATGAGTTGGGCTGGTTTAATTTTAATTTAGCATGTGTTTGTCATTTTTATCAGAATGAATTTTCACGGAGAAGGTCTTCCCTCCGGGTCTTTCATTTCTCTACCCCAGAAACAGAGATGGGTCCTTGGCTTTGATGTTTTGGGGACCACTTTAACCCTGCTGTGACTGGTCTTTGAAGTCACTGGAAAAAATTTCCAGCTTGCTGCTTTGACTGTGCTGGTTCCTGACATTTATCTAAATCCCTATCTGTTTGGCTCTTGGGTTAATTACCTGCTTGGAGTGTGAGACCAAGCACTGGGATGATGTGGCCAGCCAACAGCTCTGATCCCAGCTGTGGGGCTGGCCTTGGCTTTGTCACCATCCTGACACAGAGCTGGTGTTCGCATCCTTGAGTTCCACATCAAATCATAGCCTGGGCCATCCTGATCTTAGAGATTGAGTGAAACATGAGAGATGTTGCTTTGGGGAAGTGTTCACTGTCCTGTGGGACATGACACCAAGCAAGGGTCAGGACCCTATGCTTGTTCCAAGACCTAGCACAGCCCCAGTCCCACCACCAGCCTTATGTCACTTTGGCACAACCAGCTCCCAGGCTTGAAACTCTGCTGCTTCAACTGGAAATTGGTTCTGGCTGCCCCTGAGCCTTTGTGTCATGATACAGATCCTCATTTGAAGCTGGTGGGGCTGGGGCTGTGTGTGCCTCCCCAAATCTGAGCTGGATTCATCAGGGATTGACACTTCCTGGCCTCGTCTAATGTTGCTGCCTGGTGGAGCTCACTTGGGACTTCTTCCTGGCTTTGAACATGGACAGAACATCCCTGTTAAAAACTTGAAACAGGCCAGGCAAAGCTTTCCAATCCCAATAATTTATCTGGAGCAAAGGGCCACCCTGGTGTGTGCATCCTCATTCCCTCAGTGAGGACAGAAAGCCAGGGAAGCAGGTTATGTTGTGTTTGGAACCCACAACATTTTAAATTTTACTCATTGCTGCCGTGGGGCTGTTGTTGGGCTGCCCATGGGCAGATTCTTCCTTCCTACCTTTAGCTGGTAGCAAGCAGGGCTACTCTGTCTCTAGCTCTCTTTATCCAAAGGCAGAGGAATCAGCCTTTTATTCACCCATTTTTAGGTGAGGTGAAGGCTCTTGTCACTGCTGGTAAAAGGAGTCTGGAATCACAAATTCAAACTGGGATGACAGACTCTGGGATGACTAAAAGAGAGATGAGCCTGGTTCTTCCTCTCCCCATAATTCCATTTTGCATGTAACAGGGAACTATTTCATCCTGGCCTCCCTGGGAAGAGAAGTCCAGGACTGATTGTCATACTGTGAAAAGGAAAGGGCTGAGGAGCAACAAGTGAAACTTTGCTGTAGTCTGGAAGAAGGGAATGCTTTGCTCCTTGTGCTGATTTAAGGTCTTATGGACAAAGAGCTGCTCAGCACCCTTGAAGGGGCACCTTTTCATTGTCCTTCACATTAGATCCTGGTGGGCAGTAGATACGTTTTTTCTCCCTTTTGTAGAATGTCCATCAGCACCATCACATGCTCACATTTATTACAAGAAATGGTTCAGCCTTGGGGTGATTTGCTGCCTTCTGCTATAGGTGAAATCCTGCAGAGGAGCCAGAGCAAGACCCATTTACATTCTCAACCCCAGATTTTTAAGGTTGTTTAGGGACATTGGAGGTATAAATCCCTTCCCAAGTGTGGTTTGTGGGAGTTTCATGTCACCTGTATTGGTGCATGTTATGATGCTGGCTCTCTATGCAGTATAGAATCACAAAATCATGGAATATTCTGAGTTGGAAGAGACCCTCTAAAATCATCAAAATCCAACCCTGGCCCTGCACAGGACAACCTGAAATAATAAGAATAATAAGAGTTTCTTACAGGATGTCCAACAGATCTTTTGCTACCATCTCCTAACCCTCATGGATGCATGGATGATCATTTCTGCTGTATAGTTTCAGGAGGAGAATTTAATGTTTATTTTGCCCGTAGATATGTTTGTATGTGTGTAGAAAATACTTTGCTGGTCAGCACAGATACCTGTTTCAGCCCCCACTAAAAAAACCTGGAAGCCTTTAACCTTATTTCTTCCTGAACCTGGAAGAAATAAAATCAGATTGGTTAAAGAAAACCAGAAAGGATGATCAGAGCAAAATCTCTGGAAAGAAGAAAAATAAGAGAAATACCTGACCCTTTTCTGAGGAGTTGCCCAACTTCCTAATGGAGCTGTGAAAGCTTGAGACCCCTTATAGCACTGAAATCCCAGCAGTTCTTGCTGCTAATGGTTTTAGATCAGACCGGAAGCCTCAGGGTGAGACAGTGTCTGTGGGGAATATTTCCAGGAGGTAATGATTGGTTTCATACCTAAACACGGTGCAATTACCTAATGTGCAGATAGTTGAAATTTTTCAGCTGCTGTGAATTATTTGGGTATGTTTTGCTCCTGTGTGGCTCTGCCAGCAATTTTCTGTCATCTTGTCTTCAGAAATTTCAACTGAGCTTGGGATTTCCTGGAGGGATCTGATTTTGGGATGGAATGGAGAGGTTGGGTAGCCACGGCACGTGGTGTGCACAGGGGAGGAGAGGGGCTGTGACCAACTTGTCCTGCTGGGCTGGGGTACATGGATCCCATGGTGATTTGGGGAGAAGGGATGGAAGCACAAAAAAATAATTGATTTTTGTTTAGATTAACAGACCCCTGACTATGAAGAAAGAAGGAATTCAGACCAGAAACCGAAAGATGTCTAGCAAATCCAAAAAGTGCAAAAAGGTCCATGACAACCTTGAAGACTTTCCCAAGAGCAGCTCCTTTAACCCCGCCGCCCTCTCCAGACACATGTCCTCCATCAGCCACATTTCACCTTTCAGTCACTCCAGCCACATGCTGACCACACCGACACCGATGCATCCTCCATCCAGCCTCTCCTTCGGACCTCACCACCCTTCCAGTATGGTCACTGCCATGGGTTAGCAAGAGACTCCCCTGCTGAATGCTTACAGTCTCAAAATGAGATTTACTTTATATACTACTTGCATTTTTGCAGGCGTGTGGTTATGGGTCTGACGTCCCGAATCAAATGGGAGGGGGAAAAAAAAAAAAAGAATTAAAAAAATTTAAAAAAAAAAATTATTTGAAGGCATAAGAGAGAGAGAAAAAAAAATTAAAAATGCAGAAAAAAACTACAAAAAGCACAAAAAAGGAAAAAAAAAAGAAAAAAAGAGAAAAAAGTAAAAAAAAAAGTTTTAAAAAAGTGATGTTTGCCACTTTTTAAAGGAACTCACTATGGCGTCTATGTATTCTTACCCACTGAATCTGGATACCATTTGTGAATAAGCCATTCAGAACTTGCATTCCCTATTGGACAGGATCTCTAGTGCTGTGAAAAAACAAAATAAAATAAAATAAAAAATGCTGAACATTGCATATAACTTATATTGTAAGAAATACTGTACATTTGAGGAAGACTTTATTGCATCTGAGGATCTGTAATGAAAAAGGCATGAAGGACTCAGAGAGAATTTTTTTTAAAGGAAAAGGAAAAAAAAAGAAGACGGGAGGACAATTTAAAAACCAGAAAAACAAACAATGCAGACCAAGAGGAAACGCGGTCTTATGAACAAATGGACCAACTGCCAGTCATGTCTTCTCCTTTTATTTTATTTTTATTTTGGTTTCTTTTTTGTTGGTTTTTATTTTGGTTTCTTTTTTTCGTTTCCGGGGAGGGGGAGGGGGCTGGCTAGAACGGTTTTGATGATGCATTAACTAACTAACTAACTAACTAAATAACTAAATAAATAAAATCTGTAGGGAGATCATTCATTTTGGGCCATGGGCCTTTTACATAGGAAGTACCAATGGTGTCAGGCAATCAGTGTTAACATGCGGACATTGCCAACAAGGGGGTTTCAGATAGCCATTCTCCAGGTCTATACGCATTGTGAACAAGTTCCTGTAATTGTTGTTTGTATGTATAATTCAACGCACCAAAATAAGAAAGATGTAGATTTATTTCATCCTATTATACAGACTGAATGGTTGTACAAATTTATTTACTGCTAGTGATAAGACCTGCTTTTTTTTTTTTTTTTTTTTTTGTTTTCATATTTTTTCCTCCTTTTTTTTTTTTTTTGGAGAATAAACTAGATTAAATTCTGTTGACTTAACAGTGTTTTGTGCTTGGGGGCGGGAAAAAGAATATTTTTCTTTCTTTATTAATTTTTCTTAGTGTTTGTTTGGATGGTATTTATTACATAGTTACCACGGGTACGGGAATGTGTGTCTCTGCGCTCATGCTGACAGCCAAAGCAATGTTTGCAGTGGCTTGATAAAAAAAAGATAAATCACAGAACAAAGGAAAAAACCCTCAAAAATAAATGGACTGCATGTTAGTGTAACCCCACTGTCCCGTGTGTGCTCCCTGTCCCTTGAATAGCAGCCCAGCCGCTGCCCCCGCGTGATTTTGGGCTCCCAGGTGGGATGGGTCCCTTTGGGTCTTAGGCAAACATGACCAAACTGGTGCTGAGGACAATTTGGGACTGGGATAAGTGCAAAGGTACAGCAGGGTCCTTATGATCCCAGCTGCTTTTTAAAAAGGGGAAGGGCTTTGGACAAAGAAGAGCTGGAAAAGCATATTCTGCTCTGTCTCATTGAGTACTCAGTGATCAAACAATCAGACAGTTGAGATCTTGATGTGCAATCAGGATGGACCAGATCTGCCCTTGTCTTGGAGGAATGGGCAGAATCCATTATGATAGGCTGGATTTGATGAGAGAGGAAAACTCACAAAAATTCAAAGGCCATTTGCCAGTCCCATCCTGCAAAAGCTTTCTTTGAAACAGTGCAATTTTAATTAATATTACTATTGCTAACAGCAGAGTTTGGCTCTTATTGTTTCATTTCTGGTGGTTTAATTCTTAAGGTTCCATCATTTTAGTTTTCACAGTTTACTCATCCAGCTTCTTTATACTATCAGAAGGGTTGGGAATTCACCTTCCAAATGAAGGGTTAAACTTCTTATCAAACCACTCCATTTGCTGGAGATTTAAGCGCAGTGTGATAAGACAGAGGTTACCAAGGCTGTGAGAAAATGCTTGAAAAATCCCAAACAAAAATACAACCACGAAATGTAAAAAACCTCAGCAGACGTGACCTGCAAATTATTTTTATATTTTTAACGCTGAGCAAAATATTTCACCCAGAAATATGTGTACTCTTGCCAGGTGGATGGAAAAATATCATCATATCTGTCACAGCTGTTTGAACCCACTTTCTCTCTCCTTCCTTCCCTCTGGAGGGAGGGGTAACAGTGGCATGGGCTGCTGCAGGATAGTTCACATGAAGTGAGGGTGTTCCATGTAAGACAAAAAAACACTTCAGATCTTTCAGGATGGTTATACAGAGGTCAAATAGTTGGTTATTTGGGAGTGGGGGAGGAGGGGCAGAGGACTTTATTTGGGCTCTTTCTCCCCTGTTTCAAAATGAATCTAGTTAAAGTATGTCTACCATAAAGGAGGATTTGGCAGATGGAAGTGGAACAGGCACTAATCGTTTTGTAATGTTGTATATTCTTTCCTTTCTTCTCTGTTGACAAAAATGTGTAAAAAAAAAAGTCAGAACAAATGGTACATATTTAAAATCTTATGTTAATCACCTTTCTGCTTTCTCAATGAATATTTTAAGCATAAAGACTAAATGTTGAAATAAAACAGAGTGAAGAATTACCGAGATGCAAATGGAGATCTTGTTGGCTCCTAATTAATCATCTGTGAACTATAAAGCTATTTTCAATTAGCCTGACAAATCAAAGGAAATAATCATCTTTACTGATATTAAGCTTGAGAGATTATTATTTTTTAATTCGCAATACTACAACCTTTCCCTCCTTTTGCTCATCAACAGATTGCAGCTGGACTAAAATATTGATCCCAGGACCTCAGCAATGGCAAAAATTAGAGGAGGATTTGCATGGCAGAATTTTACAGTCAGCAATTTTTATGGTTTTTTTTCCCATTTGCTTTAGATGGAGAGTTTCTCTCTCTAACTCCTTTTTCTTCAAAAGTTGAAATAAGTTCTTGAAGTTTCTTTCTGATGTTGTTTCATAGGTCTTAGGGGCATTGAGTGAAATGAAGCAGGATTGGGGCCAGCCCAGAGAATGAGCATCCTGTAAAGGACACAAATGGAGACACTCTGTCTGCATATACTCTAGGAAATATATACATTTTGTCTAGAGACTTCTTACATCAATTATCTTATATTTCAGTGTCAGGAGGAGGATGAACAGAGTCCCTAAAATCACATCCCCCCAGCTACCACATACGAAGCTAAAGTAGCATTACTGTTCTATCAATTTCCCAATTAATTTTTATTTTTTAGGATTTTATCCTCTTTGAGCAAATATTCCAGAATTTTAATGTCTTGAAGGGTTTTGTTTGTGTGTTTTAACTTATGCTTTGTGTTTGCTTAGTTTTGTTTGTTTGATTGGGTGGACTTTTATTACCTCTTTCCTTCCCTTTAATGAGTAAAATCTGGTTTACAGAAAAGGCTGAGAACTGTTGTTGGGCAAACACCTTGTGAATGGCCACTCTGCCTTTCTTCATTGCTGAGATTTCAGGGAAAAGCTGATGATGGGCAGGTTGGAGCAGGAAAACCCTCTGAGTCATGGCTCCACTTTGGTAATCTATATTGTGCAGAAAACACCATGGAAGTCATTAGTGGGGTCAAATCTTGTGGTGTTTTTGCAGGCAAAATTCCTTTAGGGAATTTGAGTGAGTAACAGCTGCTGTGCTGCTGTGTCCATTGCAGCTACATTTTAATCCAAGCAAAATTCCATTGATATCAGTGGAAAGATTCCTAATGAGTAATGCAATGAGACTTGAATCAAGACATCCTATGTATTATTTTCAACCTTATCACCGTGATTTATCCAGCCTACAGAAGAGGACACTGAGGAGAGGCCTTGTGGCTTCCACACCCAAAGGTGATGTGCAGTGGCAGGAACTGATGTCTTCTCTCTGGTGACCAATGACACGACCTGAGGTCATGGCCTGAAGCTGTCAGGGCAGGTTTAAGTTTGATATTAGAAAAAATTTCTTCACTTAGAGTGTGTTTGGGCACTGGAATAGGCTCCCCAGGGAAGTGGTCACAACACCAACCCTGACAGAGTCCAAGGAGTGTTTGGACAATGCTCTCAAGGTACATGGTGTGACTGTTGGGGTGTCCCGTGCAGAGCTAGGAGCTGGACTCAGTTGTCAGGATCTTCTAGGATTCCAGGATCTCAGTTAATACTTTAGCTGTCCTGTTCCCATAGTGGTTCACATGTTCACACAGCTGTTGTGATACTGAAGGGATATTTTTAAGATTACCAGCCTCAGTGCTTGGAGGTTGAAGAAAATAGGAATATTGCAATTAGCACAATCTGCACACTTTTAATTTTTATCCTGTGCTTTTGAATCATGAGTTGACTTAGGATACATCTACACCTGCACTGAAGTTCAGATTAGCAATGTGTTTTTGGAGTGATTTCCTCCAAGGTGTAGTTCCACCTTGGAGTGATGAGATTTTACCTTGGCTCATGAAGCATGGTTTCCTTGGACCTCCACCTACTACAGTTATGACAACTCAGGCCTCAGGGCCAGAATAAAGCTACACTGAAGTTACCCACCAAAATATAGTATTTGAGTCCTCAGCATGGGTTGTTTTCCCCTCCAGGATCACTTGTATTTCTGATATCCACAGACTCATAGACCACAAGTTCTCATATTCATTTTTGGTCACTGAGACTCTTGATTCACTCAAGACTGGTTTTAATCTGGGAAAGCATCAGGGTGGGTGATGAAGGGACAAGAGGAAACTTATTTTGTTTTTTGGAAAGCTTAGGAGGTGTTTGGAATTACAAACCAAAATTATTATTGAAAAACCCCTGTAAACGAAGTCTTTAAAATGTCCTATTTAACCCCTATTTACCCCTTCTATAGGGGTCCTATATGGCATTGGAACACTCAACCCAGCCTTGCCACATGGAAACAGGTACTAAATGTGTGATCATCATTAAGATGCCAAATTTCACATCCTGAGCTCTGCTTTGTGGGTGCAGAGCTCTCAGTGGTATCTAAAGCCAGAGAGTCTCATGCCTGTATTTGTCCTTCAGAATACCAAATTCTTTAAAAATACAATGTTCATCTCAACCTGAACTGCAAATCCAGTGCTGAATTTCTTCCACTTCCTCCCATCCCTAAATCTGGGGAGATTTATGTTATGAAGATAAGTCCATCACTCGTGCAGAGTTTGGATGCAGTTTTGATGAGCACCATGGAAAACCTATCAGCTTTGACATGTCTGCAGGAAAGCAGGAGGGAGGAGTAAGCTAAATACAGGTCCATGGCTCAGGAAGGGCAATGTCCTCCCTGAATGAGGCAAAGGAAAAAAATCAGGTGTGATTGTCATATGTAGAAGGAGCAATTCAGGAGGAGAGAGTCTCTGAAGTCAATTCAGTATATGAACTGATTATTATTACAAACTGTTATTGTATTATTAACATGACTATTATTACAGACTAACTTATGTTAGCAAACAGTCAATATTTCCTAACATTTTGGTGGCTGATTTTTTAATCTTCACACTGCTTCTTTTTAAAATGCAATTTTTGGTTGCGTTCTTCTGTAGAAATACACATGGAGAGGTATTGGTGGGTGCTGTGGACTCCATGCCTTGTCACAAAGGACATGGAATGCGTGTTGTGCCTGTCATGGTGTCTCTATTCAGAGACCTGGAGGGCCCCTGTGCCACCTGTCTGTCTGTGCTGGTTCTGTGTGTGCCTGTGTAGATATGTAAGCTACAGCTCTACAGAAACCAAGGCACAACACAAATGTACAGAAAATTTATATCTGTTTCACACAATTCCCTGAGGCTATGCAGACTCCTGGGTGGATGTTGGATCACTCTATTGTAGAAGTATATTTCCCTTGTTATAAGTTTAAATTAAGACTTTGACCTGAAGCTCAACTCATTTTTTTCTCTTGAGGTACAAAACACCTGGTTATTTAACCTGTCCTTTTACATTTCCACTCTGGGTTACTGTCAACTGCAGAGGCACTGAAATAATTAATGAAAACCTGTCTTCTGGGAAGAGAGAAGTGACTGAAATGCTCAGGGAAAGTTTACTTGCAAGCCTCACATGCTAACGTGGATAATTAGTGAACCACCTGCATGCGTATTTGGACTTAACCCATGACAATTTTAATTCCCAATTATTATTGCATTGCAATATTACAGTGCAACTGTTTATTTCACTGTTTGTGTGTTAGAATCACATTAACCTTCTTACTCTTCTTGCTTAACTCTTTTCCTTCTAAATCACATATCACCCAGTGCATAACTCGGGGTGGTGCCATGGCTGCAGGTAGCACTGCTGTCTGCAGACATGAATTTCTTTATTCCAAGTCAGAATACAATCCTTCTGCTCCAGTTCTGCTTTTCATTACACCCTTCCCTGATATTCACCAGTCACAGAGGAGCTGCTTCTTTCAGCTGTCACCATTGTGAAAAATTAAGAACTCAAAAGAAATGGAGAAGTCACAGTATGGACTATTGTGAACGTATAGGGGTGATGATGATTGGTTTTTGACACTGATGGTTTGTTCCCCCACATGCCAAGGCTGCCCACCAAGAGGTGAAGTTGCCTCCCTTCCAAAACCTCAAGCCCGTTACAGAAGGTCATCCCTCTTCTCCACGCATGCAGAAATGATGGCTGATGAATTTACTTCCTGCAGCGTCGCACTGGAGCAGATTTATAGATTCTGTGATAAATTTTAAACTATATTTAGGGACTCTGAGGAAACAGTAATGAATAGACACAGGTCCTGAACTGTTATTCTTGATTGCAGCTGCTTCATAATAGACTTTTATAAAAAGTATCAGTATGGGAGAGGAAGTGGAGGGGAATATAAAATTATGCTGAGCCCAGAGAAAGGAGGATCCTCAAGTAGAAATTGAACAAGACCCATGGGAAAGCCAAAAATGAGAAAGGAGGGACTGAACATATGATGGATTTCTGAACAGTCACCCAGGGTCTTTCCATTAATAGCAGGCAGGATGTTTTCCTTTATGAAAACCCGATTAAGTTTGTCAGACGCTGATAACCTTTCTATAAGGATTTTCATTCTGTGTACTGGATGCATGGACGTAAAAGGGATATTCTTGCCTATTAATTTCCGTAGGGTGGCTTTTGTATAAAATCCTGGACATCCAAAAAGAGTTATGCTTCCATCTGCTTCTGCCAACCTTACTTGTATTTAGGAGACCTTTTCCAAAGGGGTCATGGGAGAGGAAGGTGAAAGCCTATGGATTTGATGATGCATATTTGTCCCTGTTGTCTGCATAGGTACTTCATGGATGTCACATAGAAATGGTTGTTTTTTGTTTTACAGAGTTGTCCTTCTGCATCAAGAGATGTAAAACCGGTGTGCAGGCTCTGGTGGGGACATCTTATCACTTCATTGGAAAATTGACTGGAAGTTTTATCACACAAACCTTGAGCAGAAAATTCTGTATCTCTGCTCTGAGTTGCTGTTTCAGTGTCCTGTCTCTCAGCTCTTGTCCTTGGAGTCCTGTCTCTCAACTCTTGCTTTATGGGAGTATGATAGATCAGCACAGAGTGACTAAGCAGCTCAGACATGATTTATGATGTTTGGAGAAATGAGGGAATCCCATGTTTTCACTGAATATTCTTTCCATTCCCTCTGGTCTACTTGATCCAGCTCTCTGACATGATGTCATGTGTCTTCACTGTGCATGTGGAGTGAATAGCTCTCCAAACCAAATCTGTCTTCAAACTTTGATGACAAGGTCCTCATGCCAGGCTTGCTAAAATCAGTTGCCAGGTCTCATTCTCTGCTCACTCTCAGGAACTACAGAATTCTCCCTTCAGGCTATTGGATAACCAAATTTTCTCTCTTCTCCACCATAAACCTGTCTTAGGAATGAGCCATTTTTCCTTTGAGGCAGTGGAAGTCACTGACAATCCAGGGACATGGAAGGGAAAACATCTGTCATGCCTATAGAAGTTTATTGAATTTGATAAGTGCTCTGGTCCACATCGATCCATATAACCATATTCCTACTGAAGCAGCATAATCAGAAAGATTTCCAGGTGCTTTTAGATAGCTCTGTAATGTAATTTAAACATAATCTTCGACAATTTTTCAGTTTGGTGACTAAGGCTTAAGAAAATGGGTAGTTTACATTACCTAGATGGGGGATGTGCCTTCTCCACAGTTTATGGCTATAGAGATATTTATTTGTGTTCCCATTACCTGCAGTATGGGATTAGGAGCAGTGTGAGAGACTGACACGTGAGTCTACAGGAGCTATAGCACATTGAAACATATCAGGTGGTGGGGTGATCACCCACAAACATGATCAGACTGATTTTCAAAATAATTTATTCTGCATCCCTTTTGCTAAACCAAAGCGAAACCTTTCCTGTGTATAAAAACTCATTTCAAAAGACCCTGCACTCAAGTGTCTGCTTCTTAATTTCTGAGTCTATTCCCTGTCTCATATAATCCATCCTTAAGGCCTCTAATCTTTGCTAAATTTGCTACTTGTGTTCAGCAGTGCATCTTGAAGCATTAAGTGCAGAAGGATAGATTCAGTTGATTCAGAAATATGAATCAACTCAAATCCTGATCTTATGGAAGAGGTGGCTTCTGAAAAACCCCTCTCCTCTCCCTTGAGGTGTTGATGGAAAGCTTCCTGCCTCATTTGTCGGCTTTGGCAGAGCCCTGAGTGAGGGTTGGATTTCCTGGGCTGTCAGCCATTCTTGGTCCTCAAAGGAACAGACAACCTGCTACAGGTGATCAATAGATGCCACTGCCTGCCCTGGTGTGTGAGGCTTTTTAAAAAGAAACTCCCAGGAGGAGATTCAAGCCTGGGATGTAATCTTGACCACACTCAGTTAACATTCAGTGAGAGGCAGTTATGAAGGTGGAGTCTTCCTTCCAAATGTTCACAGCACATATGCCTCAGGCAATGAAAAAACAGATGAAAAAGAGCTGTCCAATTCTTCTCTGTCATTGTTTTTTTTTTTTGTTTTTTTTTTGTTTTTGTTTTTTTTTTTTTTTTTTTTTGTACCAGTATCCTGGTATTTTTTCTTCATACTTTATACCAAGGGAAAGTGGAATTACCCCTGGACCAGAGTCATCATTTGAGCTGGTCCTTTAAAATTTTAGGTAGTCAGGAGAAGTCTATCTCTGACCTCAGTTGTACCAGTGTAATTGGTTTTGGTGGTGTCAGAGCTGTGACAATAAGTCTGGAATTAATCCAGGAAGTTATGTCTGAATTATACCTATTAATTGAGTTGCATGAAATAGGAGCAACATTTGTGTTCAAACTATTTTTGCAGTGAGTATCCAGGAGCAGTATTCCTGGTTTTGAAAAAAGGCTTTTATTTCGAATCCTCTGATCCCCAAAACCTGCATCAGTGCTTGTGGGAGCTGGCCAGTGATTCACTGGGACACTGAAAACTGGGACACTGAAAAAAAATGAGGTCTTTCCTGAGGCTTGCAACAAATCTCTGTCTGTTCTTGCTGCATTAGCAGGATCATTTTGCATGTTTCTCTACCATCTAGGCCTGGTATTAGGTCCTTAGACCAGGCTGAATGTTCAGCTGGAGATATGACCTTTTCAGGTATATCTAATCAAATATGTGTCCTCTGGCTCAAGGTTTTCCCAGGATACAAATACAAGATTTACTTACCAGTAGGTGTCTGGGGCTTCTTGACAATAAGTAGAGAGGAAAAGGAACTTCTAACATTTTAATCTTATACATATTTTAGACAGCCTTTTTAGGATGCCATCCACATCCTGGAAACACCCATTTTTTTTCATGGAGTAGCTGTACTGAAGATGTGGGCTTTGCCAGTATCTGGGAATAAGAGAGATAAGTCCCAGCCAGAACTGACCTCATGCTGGCCTTTGACCTCCCCACAGAAGATTTTCTGGTTAGTTTGGAAGTGGCCATTCACTATTACTCTGCAAGGGATTTTCCAAGGAACACAGTGGGCAGGTTAGAAGAGAGACTCCTAATTCTCCTCTTCTAAAAACTTCCACCCCAAATCGCATCCCAGTAAAGTCTCTGAGGCCCAAACCTTTTCAGATCTGTGCATCTTTGTTTTTATGTCAAAACTCTGCCCAGTGCTGCAGTGATTCTTCTTTATGTTTATTGTGATCAACTAATTTGCATTAATCAGGTTTTCTTTTTGGTAGCAAAAGGGCTCCTGGCAGCAGCAATAATTATAGACGCAAATAATTTCAATATTTATCTTATCTAACATCTGGGCATGTATTTGGAGGGCACCCAGACACAGCAATGTTAAAGAAGCTTGAAATGCCATTTTATAGGTAAATAAACAAACACATAAATACTTTGATTCTCAGTTACATAAAATTAATGTTTCAAACATCTCAAGGGGGGGTTATTTCATGGTAAAGCATTGTTAAAGCTCTGAAATCAAGTCAGGACTACTGAGGCCTGTTTTACTTGTGCATTTAACCTGTTACAATATTATGGCCATGTAGACACAAATCTATGAAGTGGCCCTTAAAAATTATTTTTGTTTTTCCTTGCCCACATTGACTTTATCTGGGATGGTGGCAGAGAGCTTTAGGCTCCAGTACCTAATTCTGTAAATTATTAGGTTCTCATCTTTTTGTACATCTGAAAAGTGGAGCTAATTAGGCTCATGTCATCAAACATTGTGGAAGCATCTGAGATGCAAAGCATTGTATCTCCTTCATTATGCAAGAGTAACAATGCACTTCTGAGGGTGAGGTTAAAAGCTTCAAAGCTAAAAAAAAGAGTAGAGTGACTGCCATAATTGTACCAGCCCCATCCAACTCCAATCAGTGACCTCTGAAATGCCTAAATCCCCTTTACAATAAATCTGCTATTGCAGTATTTTGTTGTGGCAGGAACAAAGTGATGCTCTGTCTGAGAAATATTGTTTTCTGAGATTAAAATCCTGGTAGATCTTCCAAATCTGCAGCCATGCCAACACACAAAGCATGACTGTGCAAAAAAATCAGTGATTGTTTCAGTTGTCAATCTTAAAAGTTTAGGTATAAATAACATAATATAATTTTGGCTACTAAAGAGTGTTAGATTGTCCTGGTGAGTCAAATAATTTGTAGTCTCCCTGTAGCTGGGTTTTGTTTTCAAGTTAGTTTTACTAAAAGTATAAGATGTGAAAGGGTTGGAAACTCATTTCAAAACTGAGCTTGAAGGTGACAGAAAAAAGCTGTGGGGAAATTAATCCCCAAATATATAATTTCTACATTTTCAAAATATTTCTCTTTTGGAAATGTATTTGCTTTCATGCTCAAAAAGCAAAATCTTTTGATATTGCATTTTATAAAGGCACTCTGCATAAAAAATGGACTTACTGTAAAAAAAACAACCAACCAGCCAACCAAAAAATATATTAATATGTGAATTAATATAAAAATTTTAGGGTCAAGTAGGACAAAATACTTTGCTTTAACCTATAAAGCACTAAAAATAATTCAGCACAAAAAAAAATATCATTAGCCATCTTTAATTTTTTGTATTCCATTTCTAAATGGAATCCCTTCAACAGGAGGGACATTTCTAACAAAGGGTAATTTTTTCCACACCCAAGTTATTCTTGGACTTAATCTACTCGTTTTGTAATCAATAATCAAGCTAGGCCAACACAGCCTGACTTCAGAAATCCCTTCATTAACAAGGACTGTGACATTTTACTGCTCTGTTTAGGCATCCTATAGAGATATCCAGTGTAAGAGAAGCTTTATTTTTTCTATGACTGACATATTGAATGTACCCATGAATGAGATCACACATTTCTGTCTAGGCAGAACCATGAACAATGATGGTGACATGTAAAAAGAGAGTGTGTATACATGAGCAGAGTGAGGAACTGGACTTCTTGATTGGGGATAAAAATCTAAAGGCTTTAAACTATGTAGTTATCAATCCAGCTGTCAAATGATTTACCTCTTCACACTTGGTTTTTGGCATCAAGATTTCTAAGGCCATGTTGCCAGAAGAGCACTAAGATGTAGAAGACACGAGAATCTCTTCTCTTCTCTTCTCTTCTCTTCTCTTCTCTTCTCTTCTCTTCTCTTCTCTTCTCTTCTCTTCTCTTCTCTTCTCTTCTCTTCTCTTCTCTTCTCTTCTCTTCTCTTCTCTTCTCTTCTCTTCTCTCTCTCTTCTCTTCTCTTCTCTTCTCTTCTCTTCTCTTCTCTTCTCTTCTCTTCTCTCTCCTCTCCTCTCCTCTCCTCTCCTCTCCTCTCCTCTCCTCTCCTCTCCTCTCCTCTCCTCTCCTCTCCTCTCCTCTCCTCTCCTCTCCTCTCCTCTCCTCTCCTCTCCTCTCCTCTCCTCTCCTCTCCTCTCCTCTCCTCTCCTCTCCTCTCCTCTCCTCTCCTCTCCTCTCCTCTCCTCTCCTCTCCTCTCCTCTCCTCTCCTCTCCTCTCCTCTCCTCTCCTCTCCTCTCCTCTCCTCTCCTCTCCTCTCCTCTCCTCTCCTCTCCTCTCCTCTCCTCTCCTCTCCTCTCCTCTCCTCTCCTCTCCTCTCCTCTCCTCTCCTCTCCTCTCCTCTCCTCTCCTCTCCTCTCCTCTCCTCTCCTCTCCTCTCCTCTCCTCTCCTCTCCTCTCCTCTCCTCTCCTCTCCTCTCCTCTCCTCTCCTCTCCTCTCCTCTCCTCTCCTCTCCTCTCCTCTCCTCTCCTCTCCTCTCCTCTCCTCTCCTCTCCTCTCCTCTCCTCTCCTCTCCTCTCCTCTCCTCTCCTCTCCTCTCCTCTCCTCTCCTCTCCTCTCCTCTCCTCTCCTCTCCTCTCCTCTCCTCTCCTCTCCTCTCCTCTCCTCTCCTCTCCTCTCCTCTCCTCTCCTCTCCTCTCCTCTCCTCTCCTCTCCTCTCCTCTCCTCTCCTCTCCTCTCCTCTCCTCTCCTCTCCTCTCCTCTCCTCTCCTCTCCTCTCCTCTCCTCTCCTCTCCTCTCCTCTCCTCTCCTCTCCTCTCCTCTCCTCTCCTCTCCTCTCCTCTCCTCTCCTCTCCTCTCCTCTCCTCTCCTCTCCTCTCCTCTCCTCTCCTCTCCTCTCCTCTCCTCTCCTCTCCTCTCCTCTCCTCTCCTCTTCTCTTCTCTTCTTTTTCTCTTCTCTTCTCTCCGAACCTCTCTTCCCTTTTTTCCTCCACTGTCTTTCCAAGTTATTTGTCCCAACACAGAGGTTCCAGTGACAGAAGCAGGTTCTCTTAAAGGCAAGGAATCAGTCTAAAATGGTATCAGAAACCTCATCCTGAAGGATAGGTATCTTGCCAGGTTCATGGAATATGCATTGTTTTACTTTTTTGGACAGACTTTTGGAAGGTTGCTAAAATATCGTGGTACAACAGATTCTCCCAAGACATCAAGTCCTGGTGGGGAAGGAGAAGTCAGCCTACATGAGCCAAAGCTGTGTATTTTCACAAGTCCTTCAGCTGCTCCTCCATAATCCAGGAATGCAGGGGTGTAAATCCCAATCTAATATCTTGGTTATGTTTGTTCTAATACTAATAATAGCTCCACCTACTAGACATGGGGCATAACTCACTGACATTTGTAAGGCCATCTGTGTTTTACAAGTAAGACACAGTGTGAATCAAATGTTCTATAACAAAAGCATTGCTGACATTTCTAATTTTTGCTACTGGGTCTTGCCAGCTTGGAAATGGGGAGTCCTGACAAGAGAACCCCAGAAGAGAGCCCACAAAATTTTTCACACCTTGCCTTTTATCTCCCATCCCTAAAAAGACTAGTAAAAAAGAATAAATCACTTGGGAACAAAGGCAGGCTGTGCCCAAAGTTTGATTTAAAAGGGGAGCAACCCATCAGGTCAAGAGAAATGGTTAAGTGCAGCAGTGCTCAGTTACCTCTGCGTGACCTTCCTTACAAACATGGACGGGAGCCTTTCAGCAGTGCTGCAGATGTTGGATGACTCTGCTTGTGCTGTTGAAAGACAGGGGTGATAAATAGCATTTGAGCCACGTTTCTCCCCTCCTTCAGGCAGAATTTGAGAATCTCAGGTATACAGCCTTGGGAGAGTGATTCACGAGGTACCACTCGCACCGGCTTCCTCCGAGGGAGAAAGCTGACACTTCCAGGACACTGACCTCAAGCCTGTGCATTTTATGTGTTTCAGCACCCTCAGGAAAACCACAATTAGACGTTGCCTCCCTGTATTTAACACTCTGAGACAAGCAAACAATATGGCTGGGGAACAAATGCTTGAAAAAAAAATATCAGAGAGAAAAGAAAACCCCAACCAACTCTGACATCACTTGGGTGAATTTGAGCTTGTTTGGAAGTGAACAGAATACCTTTTTGCACCTCCCCACATGATCACCTTGCAGAAAAACAACACCTCAGCCAAAAAAAAAAAAAAAAAAAGCGAACCCACACAGATTTTGCACTTTGTAGAGGCAAATCTGCCTTCGTTATACAACTATGTCTGGCCAGGCCTCACCCACTCCTCGTGCCTTCCCCTCCCGTGCAGCACACGAGCTCGAGATGTTGGCAGCTGAGTGTAGGCAGGATCTCAGATATCATGGCAATATAAATAAATAGAGAACGATGAGATAAAATATATGGGCAGATGGAGGCGCTGATAGTGAGATAGGCTGATAGGGTGGTCAGGGTTACTGTGCTTTAGCACATGCATAAATACGTGGGTTGTGCCCCTTACCCAGGGGGCAAAATATCCAGCATCCAACATGACACACACATGGCCATTCAGCCAAAAGCACTCCAAAGCCTTTAGGAAGAATAAACCTTACCTTGCATGGAACATTTACAGTAACAGCATTTTGTATTAAAAAAAAAAATAAAAAAAATTCAATGGCATATATTCAGAAGTGGGACAATTATTGGGGTCAATAATTTGACCCCAAGGTTTCAAGTAAAAGATTAAACCCCAAAACATTCCAGTATTTCCCATACCCATAACCACTTTTTAAGGAAGGCAAATACCCAGTTTTGAATAAAAGCTGAGAGACACTTTTATTATGAGAAATGTCCAAATGGCCACTGCACAAGTGATTTTTTCTTACATTTCCAACCATTCATAGATTGGTTTGGGCTGGAAAGGTCCTTAAAGATCATCTGTTTCCAGTCTCCCTGCCATGGGCAGGGACACTTTCCACCAAACCAAGTTGTTCCAAGCCGTGTCCAACCTGGCCTTGGACACTTCCAGGGACGGGGTTGCTAAAACATCTCTGGGCAGCCAGAGTCTCACCACCCTCACAGTAAGGAATTTCTTCCTCCTAATAGCTAACCCTGCCCTCTGTCAATCTAAAGCTATTGCCCCTTGTCCTACCATTCCATGCCCTGGTAAACAGCTCCTCTTCAGCTCTTGTAGTCCCTTCAGGTATTAAAAGGCTGCAATAAGGTCACCCTGGCCCCTCCTCTTCTCCAGTCTGAACAAACTTAATTGTCTAAATCTTTCCTTATAGGAGAGGAATTTCATCCCTCTAATCATCTCTGTGGCCTTGTCTGGCCCTTACTGCTATGAGAACCACCCGAGAAAATGTGAGGGGTGTGGGCTGTAGCCTTCTCTTCACACTTGACCAGCTTTTCAGTGTGCAGATGTTACTGCAGACCTGTACAAGCTCAGAGGTGAACCTGAATTGCTGCCTGAATTCCTTCATCATGCTGTCTGTGAGCTCCTTCCCAAGGATAATGGCCACAAAACACACTCTGGTTCTGGCCTGGTTTGATACAGAGCCTGTTACTTTCTGGGTATTTTTGTCAGAGCACTGGTGATGATTTGGAACGCTGTCTTGTTTCATGCTCACTTACTGAATTCAGCTTTTGGTGACAAGCAATTAGCACTTTGTAATCTATGGTGTGGAGGGCAATATATATGTTTTAATAAAGAGAACATTTTTTACCAGGGACTAAACACTGCTTGAACACTTGCTGAAGAAATTTGTCACCAAAATAAATAAAGGAAGTGTTTAAAAATCATGGCACATGGGTATTTTTAGGGTAAAATGCTTCCTTTATGAAAAATAACTATTTGAAGCTTTTTGCATTTTTAATTTCCAAATGGCATTTTCCTTGAAGGATTGACCTAATTCATGTTAAAAGAAGGAGATAAGAAAGAAAACTTTTAAATTACTTCCAAATGATACTCAACATTTCATTTTCAGATGAAGAAAATATTTTGAGCTGACTCAAATGATTTTTTTTTTGTTGTTGTTTGTTTCATTAAAACCAAATGAAAACCTTCAGACTTCCCGTTTTGCTTTGCTTTGATTCTTGTAATTTTTTTTCTCTATATTTATTATGCTTGGCCCTGCTGCTGGAAAATGCAGTAATTCTCTGAAGTGAATCACCACTGGTGACCTCTTTGAAAATAGTTTTGGTGATACACCTCAAATATCTCCAATCTTTCATGTCTTTCTTCAGGTCTGAACATTTGTTAATTAAGCATTGCCACGCAATGCCAAGGGAAGAAAGCTATTACCATAAAATGAAAGCAGGATTTTATGTGACCCCATTGGAGATACTAGGACCATAATTTTTTCCAAGCAATGAGTAAAACTGAAATTCTTGGAGTCTTTCCTTCTCAAGCCACAATAGGTGATTCTGCATCACTGTTGGGGTTATCTGTCCATGTAAAGCGGTCAAGAATGCAGCCACAAGTAACTATGGCTAAGAAACTATGGGTTTTTTTCTATAGATAAATGACACTATCCAAGCCACAATGTTGCCTTGTCTGGGACATTTCACAGAGGGTAATCAGGCACTGGTGCAAAAATAAAGAAATAAAAAACACAACTGAAGTTTCTGTGGATGTGCAATGCAAACAAAACCACAGCTTTGCCTTCCCCACCCCTGCACCAAAACTATGTTGAGGTTTTGGAAAGTATATTCATGTTTTCATTTTCACTCCTCCAAGGTAGGACAAGAAGCAGGATGTGCTAAAATACCACAAAGGGCCGCCTGGTCTGGGTAGGTTTCCAGCACGTTTTTGCAGGGCTCAGAATGGCTCTTGTTCATGAGCGGGTTTGGAGGTGGGGCCTTTCCTGAGAGTTGAAAACTTCCCCCAGCCTTGCTGTCCTAAGTGTAAAGATTGAATCTTTGTGGTGGATGACTGAGAATGGGTCTGGCTTATGGCTACAAAGAGGACAAAATAAAATCTTCATTCGTAAACTAGAATCACAAAATCATAGAATGTCCTGAGTTGGAAGGGACCCACAAGGATCATCAAATCTGACTCCTGGCCTTACCCAGAACCCCACCATGTGCCTGAGAACATTTTACAAACACTCCTTGGGCTCTGATGGCCTTGGAGCCATGACCACTTCTCTGGGCAGACTGTTCCAGTGCCCAACCACCCTCTGGGTGAAGAACTAATGTTTAGCTCAGCCCTGGCCATTTTTATTGAGGCTGCAAAAATTTCTGTTCTCATTGAAATCAAGGTAAATTTTACACCAATCTTAAAACAAAGCAGAGGTGAGCCAATAGATAGGGACCAATAGCAGAGGAGTCGGGGAGAATAAACCTAGATTGTTTAATAGGAGAATTATAGTATTTTATTTTCATTGTTTCTTTTCCCCAGCTCCAAGCATTGCATAAAGCTGTCTTTGTTAAAACATTGTGTTAGGCTATGGTCTCGGATTGGTAAAAAGGCCTTAATGCTGGGGTTTAATACGGTGCAAAAACAAGGTATAGTTGCTTTAAATTAAAATCCAGGATAGGCAGCCTCCTGAGAGCCTCAAAGTTTAAACAAATTACTAGAAGTATTTCTCAGGTGAAAATGGAAAGGATGCTCTGTGATGCAGAAGAGTGGCCATGAGTCCTCTGTGTTCACACCATCCTGGGTATTGTAAGAAGCTTTCTTGTGAAACTGTTTGCCAAACCAGAAGTCCTAAATTGAAATGTGTTGACAGAAGGAATCTTACTACTTATTTATAATTTGAATACATCTTGAGGCAGGTTGTGAGATGATGTGGGTAAGTCATGATCCACCCTCCTTCCTTCCTCCCTGTGTCCTGGTGCTCATTCCAGCACTGGCCAAGGCTCTCAGGGCATTTGGCATTTTGGGTGCTGATGCTGAGCATCACCCCTTTGCCCTGTGTTTCAGAGGGGACAGAGGGTGCTGGGAACTTGGCAGGATCAGGCCCTTCACCTCATGCAATCCTATGAACCCGAGGGAGCCCACACACGGATTTGTTCTGTAACACATAACAAACAACCTCGTTTTACTTAGAGGGAGGGAGATGAGCAGTTTGAGAAAATGATGCATTAAGTCAGGGCTGCCAACTGCACCTTGATGTGAGTGCTTTATGCCAAGATCTGTCTATCTATCTATCTAATCTTTTATATTCCCAGCTCTTCCTGCTCATCTATCTATCCATCTCTCTCACTCCCTCCCAGTATGTATTTTCCTTATTTCAATCTCTTTCTGTCTATCTGTCAGTTAATCTATCTGCTTATTTTGATGTCTGTCATCAGAATAACATCTGTTAGGGTGTTTTAACTGTGCTGGGAAAGGACATGTTACAATTCCCTTGACACAATTACAGTTTCATGGATGTCAGGCCCCAGTTTACCTCGACTGAAATCAAGTGAAAACAGCATATGGGCAGCAGGTTTTATTGTCCAGTGGTCAGAATCTGGAGGTAGAGTATAGGGCTAGGATCTAGCCTATGGTTTTCTGTGGGATTGTCTCCAATCCCTCTTTTGCCCTCAAAAACTTTTCTTAATTTCTTTTTTTCTCATTTCTACACTCTCCAGGCCTTCTGTCAGCACCATAAACAGGTTTCTATTTTTTGTCTGGAAAACTGACCCATGGGCTCTTTGGCACATGTAGATGTGACACTCAGGGAGAGACATGGTTTTGTGGGAATGGCAGTCATTGGACTTGATGATGATAAAGCTCTTTTCCAACCTGTATGATTCTATGATTCCTAGTGATTCCTAGGTGCTACTGAAAGGAAATGATCTGTTGTTTTTCCTACTTTACTCTTGCATGTACCCTCCATTTCTCTTTAAGGGCATCAAGTGTGGAGCTGTCATTTTGCATTTGCATTTGAGTGTGGGTAATTGGTTGTACCCTCTCATCCCCAACTATCAATTTTTTTATTCTTTATGTTTTGCTTTCTGTCATCTGAAAGCAAATGAATCTGACCCTTTCTTTTCTCCCTCTATCTCCTGTCTCTTTGTTGTCCCTGTGTTTTACTCTCTGTATGTGGTAAAACACATGCTTAGCTTACTTGGATTGTGTTCCCATGTATTAATTTCTACAGCCTGCAGCGAGCCATGAAAACCCATCTGAGCAGGGAAATAACAGTAGCTGTGCATTGGCTGGTAAAGGCAGAGGAAGAGTTTCAATGTACACAAGGAAATCGAACCTCTGATTTGCATAAGACTAGACTGTGCTAATTTGTTGAGTGAATAGATAGATGAGGAACAAAAACATGCCTTAAAGCGTGCATGGATAGTTACTGCAGAAACCAGTACCCAAAATGGGTCAGATCCAAAAGGTAAGCATTCAGAACCCGCTGCCTGCTGCTGGAGCTGGTCTTGATCAAAGGGTGAATAAAAAGCAAATATTCATCTGCTCCATGAAACCACAGTCCTTGGGTTTGAAAGGCATCAGGGAGCCACCCGGCATGAAAAGATGCTCCAGAAGTGATGGTATACCCAGGGATGTGTGTGGGATTATTCTAAGTTCCTGCAAAACCTAGGATATTTTTTTTTTCAGAGTTTGCAATGCATATAAATCTCCCCAGAGTTTGTCAGAGAAGTTTTGCTAGAGAAGCACAGAGTGAGGCAAATGGGAACATGATCTCATTTCTTTTCGTTTCCCAGTGAAGTGCTTGCCACTCTTGCAGACAAAACTTAAATTTCTCAAGGGAAATGAAATCAATGGAAGTCTCTGGGACTTTCCCTCTTTGTTACCTATGAAAGAGACAGACTTTAGGTCTGTACTCAAGAAACATGATCACGTTCAGCAGTGGACAGAGAGAGATTTGATATTAGCCATCATGTGAATATACACACACTTATGAGATATATATGTGTGTTTAAGAGTGCATTTATGTGTGTGTGTAGTATATATATATAAATCCAGCTAAGTGGGTTTTCCATGTCGAATGAATACCTGGGATCCCCAGGATCAGACAGTTTGATGAAACACTTTTGCTAAGCATTTGCTATTTTCTCCATCAATTTTATTTATTTAACTAACAATAAAGAGTGATCTCTGAGCAAGAAAGAAAATAATCATTTCTCGATGTGAAAAAGCTCTGAAATAATAAATGCCAAGAGCTCGCTGAGATGAAAGTCCTGAGGTGGTTGTTCTGGAGGAAGGGAAGCTGCTTTGTGGAAGTGCAATAATATTTTCCTTGCCTTAAGACTATGAAGGCTTTTCTGTTCAAGCTTTCCCCTGGAGCTTTTGCAGGATACGGCCGTGTTATTACACCTTTGATAGCGCACAGCCGGGCGATAGCTGCACTAGCAGGTGTGTTAGGGGTTGTAACGAAACCTTACAGTCAGGGCTTGTTTTCAGGAATCCGTTTGATTATGTCTTTAATTATGTTTGATTTATGTACGGCGAGGTGGCAAGAGACCTCAGCAAACCCGCAGCAAACCCGTCCCTGCAGACGAGGTCCTGGGTGGCTCAGAAGCGTTGCAGTGTTTCTAGCTGGAGGTTATGTGAGCCCCCCAGGTTGCTGAGCTGGGTATCTATGAAGGCAATTACCTTTGCTGCCTGCCTTTGGCTTGCTGCTAGCTGAAGACACTGGTCATGGTGCTCCCAGTGTTACTCAAAGCTGCCTGAACACCTCCAGATGGAGGTGGTACTGAGACCACCTAACCTCTCTCTCTGTAGAGAGCAGAATGGAAGGAAGTATAATATTTTCCTGAAAAAAAATAAAAAATGCAGAAAATAACATGAGAAGGAACTTTGCGGGTGAGAGAAGTGAATCGTTCACTCCTCGAGGCGTCTGAAGATCGATTCAGCTCTTCTCTTTAAAGGCTGATATTTGTCAACGCTTCTTAAAATCTCCTCTTTCAGTGATTAATACATTCACCATTAGAAATAATTTCTCTTGTCTTGTCTGATGTCTCCCAGGAAAAACAAAATACTTCATAGTATCCCTAAACCACCAATTACTTATTAGTTACATGGCAAGCTCAGGAGATCACAAGTTGCCCCTTGGGCAAGCAGCCATTACCCATTATGGAAAATAATGATCTGACTTTTGGATAACTGAAAAAGGGAGGATTATAAGTGAAGAGCTTGATTTGGCAGGGAACTGCCAACCATTTCATAGCTGGGAATCACAGAGAAGGTATCTCCTTTGCCAGCAAACCACAAGGCAAAAATATGCAGCTATCAAAGGGGTTCATGAACCTGGATACGTTGCTGGGGTTGCTGCTTTTCCACTGGGCATTGGCAGCCCTCTGACCTCCTACCCTATGGAATATCTGATGAGACCAGTGAGATATGAGCTCTGAATGTGAGTGTAAGCCAAGGGAGGACTTGTGTCTTCAATGGGAAGAACTACGAAACCTTGCTGTGTCAACAGGTCTATGAGTACTGCTCTTGACTCTTCATAAACTTTTATCAAATTCATTAGCTATGCACAAAGAGCTATCAGGCATCTTTGCCCTTGCAGACCCATTATATCCATGAGACACAAGTGTCTGTTTTATAAGTGACTTTCCACATAGTCAGGTTCTGTATATTCTCTCTGCCTAGGAGTTTCCAAGGAGAGATCTTTCCATTTGTTTTTTTTTCTGGATTTGGTAGCATGCATTGTCTTCATTCCCATGATGTGAATGTGTGCAGTGGGAAAATGTAAACTGACTGATTTTGGTATATTGATATCCTGTTGACAGTCTTTGGGATTCTTCAAAATAATTCCTTAATTAACTACTGCACTAATGAACATAATGGGGCTCAGTAGATTTGTAAACCCTTTTGTAGCATGTTCTCCAAAATTCCCTTCCACTTCCTAGGAAAATCCTAGATAATTCTGGATGGGAACCTGTGTCTCTGCATGGTCTGTTCCTGATTGAAGTGGGTCCCCCTCAGGGAGCCTGAATCTGATTAAACTCTTCCTTCACTGGATTTTTCTGTACACCATTCTGCTTCTTAAAGGGAATTGTTTATCCTTCTTTGGGTGCTCCTACTCTTCTTTTCTGTCTTCCTTTCCTCAGGAAGATTCTAGGAGGAAAGCTACTGCTGAACTTAACTGTGCAAGCTAAGTGGCTGTATGCTTAGGGGAGTGTTTGGAGTAGGAATACTGGGGGTTTGATTTGCTTCATCACTGAATACCTGTCTCAGGATTTTGTTGCAGAGCTGTATCTGTGGTCGATAAGTGTGCAGGAGGCAATGAGTTCATATGGCTCTGTCATCCACCTACTCCATGCCATATACCCTAGGAAGCCTCAGTGAGTGAAATGCCCAAATATCTGAGATCCTACTGCACCTTTTCTCTAAAAACATTCTGCTGACTCCAGCCTTCCCCAGGCTCTTGCTACAATACCCAGTTTGGCAGAGTCCTGCAAGCCATTTCTTAGGTCCTAATGACTGCACAGCTCTCATTTTGAAGGCTCCTCAGTGTTTGCTTCTTCAGGTGTGCCAAAAAGAGAGGGTGCGGTGCAGGCTTTGGTGAGTTGGCACCCTCTGACTTGAGTCAGTATTTTCAAGCCTTCATTTTTGCAGATGGTGGAACCTGGAGCACTGGCTTTGCTCATGGTCTTTTTCCTCCTTCCTCTCTTCCTTCAGGAGGCTGGTGCATGAGGGCAGAGGATGCTGATGGGAGCCTTTGGGATGGTGACCATCTTGGTGACATGAATGAGGAAATGGAAATAACACCCATGTGGCAAGAACAACACAGTGCTTCTCAGAGCATTGGGACGGCCACTGAGCCATGCAAAGCCCTCTTCTCTAAGAGGACATTGTGGGTTTGAACTGTGGGAGCTGTCCCCACATTGCAAGCATGTCATGATGACTAGAGCTGTCTATAGGTGTGTGGGGTTACCTTTGGCAATGCAGGATGTGCAACCAGCAGCACTGAGAGGACACAGTCACAGCTATATATTATAATAACTAATGATGGAACCTTCTTTGCTGTGAGAACTTAGGGGCAGTGGAGCAGTTATTATGGAAAAGTGGGGACTGTATCATGTAGAGCATTTAAGGCCAGGGACGCATTAATCCCACCTCACTGGATTGCCTTACCCAACCTGCCTTTTCCTTCTTTGTAACATTTCCTCACCTGAGATCACCCAGCTCCTGGTGACAATAGATGGGGAGGCCATGCAGCCTGGCCTCCAACCAAGGTGTAATTCTTCCAGCTGCCCTGCCCCTACCACACACGACAAAGAGACTGCTGTTAGTTCACAACCATTTCCCCCACTCCTGATTTTTTAATCCTGAAGTAAATATGCTGCAGCTACAGGACGGGTGGTATGCAGACACCGGGCCAGGGCTGGCTTCCACCATGGTGGTAGGAATGGGAATTCCACTGCAGGCTAAGGGGAAGGGAGAGCCCTCCAAGCTAATGTGATGTGGGAGGTCTAATTCCTACCATCACAGGTCTGATTTGTAGGCAACAGATTATTTCACTGGCTTTCACGATGGTTTTTATATCTTAGGATTTTTTTTTTTTAGCTTTTTTTTTTTTTTTTACATGAAAGCAGGAGTGTGTGGATTTTGCAGGTAAATTATAATGAAAGCTGATGGGTGCTTGTGTAGGCTTGTAGAGGGTTTGTGCACAGAAAGCAAGCAGGGGCTGGAGGGAATAGCTGAGTGCCCAGGGAAGGTTTAATTAGCATATAGTGAAAAACCTAAAAGTTGTACCGAGCCCCAATTCAGTGAAAGACAAAAACTCACTGTTCTCAGAACATACCTCAGCAGCAAGCTCTGTCGCACCTGATGCAATTCTTCCCTCTTGGGCCACCCACCTCCAAGACATGATTATGCAGTGAGAAAGGAGCAGCACTTTGCACTTTCTGTTATCATGGTCCTTCTTAATTATACATGCGTAAGTGTTCAGACATGGCCACAATGAGCATGGTACACATCCAGGGGAAGTGAGATTCATCTGAGAATCTCCTACTGCTTGGCAAGCATTTATTAACTCAGCCTCCCAACACCCCCGTGAGGAAAAATGTGTCGAAACCCATTTTCGGTACTAATTTAAAAAAAAAACAAACTTAAGCAAGCAAAGTGATTTGCTCAAAGCCAAAGAGCAGGTTGGTGTGAAAGAGCTTGCCTTAAAAATCCAGAATAAGGGATTTTGCCCTTTGTCTCTTCAAATGAGGCCATGTTCCCACGTTGCTTTGTGTTTCTACAGAAACTACAACAGGGGGGTCCCGGTTCGTGACTCAGGGGCTTGGTTCTAATCCAGAGAGCCATGTTTCCATGATTACTCCTGCTTTATGTAAAATGGCCCTTGTACAGGCTCATCTTGCTGAGCTTTTTGGCGCTGTTCCTGGGCCTGACTGCTACCATAGGGTAGGACTGCAGGATCACATTTCCATTTTGTAAAGAGACACGCTTTCTCAGGATGTGTGGAAGCCTGCTTAATTTCAGTAAGAAGTCTGCTTGAAACAGAACTGCAAGCCTAGATCTAATGAATTACTGTTATTATTATTATTATTATTATTATTATTATTATTATTATTTGATGTAGTGGGTCAAATTCCTAATCAGCAAATAGACCTCTTGTGTTAGGAAAAAACAAGTGTCCTTCATGATCTCAGGTCTCGATCCACCAATGCTTAACTTCTAATTATGTGCTAACACATATGAGTTTTATTGGGAAGCCATAATTTGGGAGCAAAACTGGCTTTGCAGACCTTGGCTGACATCTTTGCACTGCAACTTTGCACTTCCTTGGCATCCCAGTGAAAAGCTGCTCTCCGTGCAAGGAGAAGCTCTCCGTGTGAGAGCCGGCCATCCCGTGCGTGCTTCATACTGCAGGATCAAGGCTTCTATTAATGACAAGGCTTGACAGTGGGGTGAGACCTACAAAGAGAGGGACAAGGAGGTGCCGAGGGTGCCTTGTGATTATGCGGTTGGTGTGTGTTTCTCCACCGTGCAAGGAAAAGGGAAAGAAAACCAGCTAGACTACAACAGGCATCAGCAGCAGCATCCAGAGTGCAGCCTCAGTCATGGCCTCACTTGGAAACCCCTGCAAAGTTTTATTAACATCTGGTCCTCCATGTACAGTGATATTTTATGCGCAGAAACTCAGTTTCACCTCTGTCTTCTACCCTGTTCTTTTTTGTGTGTATGCTGATTCTGTCCTTTTTCCTCCTCTTTTTTTGGTGGTTGCCTAGTAGCTCGCAGTTGCATTCTGCCTTATCAGATTGTGCCTAGTTACAATCTTTCTCTGTGTGCCGAGGGCAACCCACCATAAGAGCATATGGAATATTTTAGTGTGCATTGTTGGTTTTTTTTCCTCCTGTTTTTTTTTAATTTTTAAATAGACTTCGGTTTTATTCACAGCATAATTTTGTTTCCATTATGATTGTCTTTTGTCTCTGATAAAAGCTGACATCCACAGCCTGGGAGCTATCAAAATAATCAGGTGAACTGAGGCAGGGTGGGAGGGTTTGATGACTTTGGGAGTCTCTTCAGCTTAAAAAACCCCAACCCCCAAAACCCCTGCATTCTGGGCAGGATTCAACTCCTTCCTTCTGACATCTGACTGAAAAACCTGTGTTTAGTTTATGTAACATCCAAATTGCCTTTCTGAGGTGCCTTCATTTCTCCTGAGAGCAGAGAAAGTCTCCAAAACATGGCCTCTGAAATTCAGGCTATGCCATACGTGCAACAAAAAGCCACACATGTAGCATGCTCTTCCAGTTTTGTTTTGCCATGCTGGCTTTGCTGGATGGGACAAAAAGGGAAAGTAAATGACACCTCTAGACTCTTCCTTAAGCAGTGACAAAGGAAAACATGCTGCTTTTGGCACAGCATGACGCACAGCTAAATGAGGGCTGTTGGGCTGACTGTGGCTGGGCTCTTGGCAAAGTCTGGTCTTCCATGTGGGTGCAGACCAGTGTTTCACACCTGGGATGTGATCAAGGGGGAGTTGGTCATGTTGCTTTCCATAAGCTTCCTTTCTGATGGAAATTTGGCTCATGAGACAATGCTGTGTGGCAGGATGTGTGTGCATGTCCGTGTGTCTGTCTGCCTGGTAACTCTGGAAGACATTAGCCTAATTCAATCACATTTGACAGCAGGACTGTAGATTTAAAGATATGCAGCTCCTGTAAGCTGCTGGAAAACAGTACAGTACTGGAGCTGAAGATTTTGTTGAAAGAAAGAAAACAGTGTTAGGTCCACCCTTTTTAGACATTAGAGAATCCATACAGGAAGGATATTTTGAATGTCCTACCTGTAGGAGCAGTTTAAATTGGTTTATGCCATATCAGATACAAAAGAAATCATTGCCTGCTTCTGTTTTCTCTGTGATACCTAGTAAGTTACAAACTTACTAGCATAAGCTTTCTTTTTTCTTTTTTCTCTTTTCTTTTTTTCTTTTCTTTTCTTTTCTTTTCTTTTCTTTTCTTTTCTTTTCTTTTCTTTTCTTTTCTTTTCTTTTCTTTTCTTTTCTTTTCTTTTCTTTTCTTTTCTTTTCTTTTCTTCTCTTCTCTTCTCTTCTCTTCTCTTCTCTTCTCTTCTCTTCTCTTCTCTTCTCTTCTCTTCTCTTCTCTTCTCTTCTCTTCTCTTCTCTTCTCTTCTCTTCTCTTCTCTTCTCTTCTCTTCTCTTCTCTTCTCTTCTCTTCTCTTCTCTTCTCTTCTCTTCTCTTCTCTTCTCTTCTCTTCTCTTCTCTTCTCTTCTTTCTCTTTCTCTCTCTCTCTCTCTTTCTCATTCTTTTTCTCTATTTCTCTTATCTTTCTTTCTCTCTTAATCTCTCTTTCTCTCTTTCTCTCTTTTTTTTTTCACTAATAAGGGAGCTTTTGCTGCTACCTTAGTGCAACCCTGTTAGAAGTCAACCAACCAGGAGATAAAAATCACTTGGACACGAGCTCCATGAGACCTGCTGTCCACCTACTATTTTTTCCCTCTTCTAATGCTTGGAAAGGGAGTTCCAGAAGGTGTAAGAAACATTTATTAGCTTATTATTAGAGGTAAATCTAATCAGCAGGTGATCTGTCGTAATGACATTTCTCCGAATATAAGAGGAGAAAAAGCCTGGGGCCATGACAGTGGTAAGTTTCCCACCCAAGACAAACCAAGGTGAGCCCTATTGGGTCAGAGTGTGACTGATCACTGTGGCTGTACCCTGTCACATATCTTGCAAGGAAGCTCCCATCTTCTTGTGGGTAGGTTAGCACAGTTTCTCATTATTAATATGGCTCTGTAGGTGTGCCAGGCCCTTTCCAGACTAATTAAATAAAAGGTCTCTGCCCCAAGGAACTAACCCAGCAAGGGATGACAATAAACAACAAGAGGAAGAGGGTTACGCAAGTGAAAGATCATGAGATACATCTCATGTTGTACCAGTATGTTGGGCCAAATCCTCAAGTAATTACATAAAGCCCAATTTTGCCAAGTTGTTCATTGTTAAGTTGCTCCACCCTCACGTAAGAAATCCCATTGAATTCACTTAATGAGAAAAAAATACAGAGCTGTGCTGAGAGGGGAACGATCACACCTGCAGCTCAAGAAAGTGGATCTGGTTGTGGGGAAAGGTTTATCAGGAGATAAAGAGTACAATTGAACTTTAAGGTGTTCCCTGGGAGATACATGGATATTTAGTTTTATTAAGCACTGCAACAAGGTGGAACGACGCACTCGGATTCCCTTGAAGTTAATTATTTTCAGATTCAGTCATTATGATTGGATGGTATAAGGCACTTAGGAATCAATGGGAGACAAGCGGCCTTGAGAATCTAGCTTCGTATCTTTAAAACTGGATCTTCTACAACAGCTACCAGTTACCATCTCTCCCTCAGAAAGACCTTGTCTGAGAGGTTCCCTCCTTCCTGAAGCCACAATGACTCACACTTACAGTTGACATTCAAGGAACAAAGACGTCTTCAGCATCTATCTTGATGTTCATTTGGGCCAAGATGGCAAGTCCCAATCTGCTTTGCTTTGAGCTTGGAGAGAGAGGGGCTGATGTTATAAAGATCAAAGCAGGTCCAGACTCCCCTGACGTTATTCTGCTTAAATGTAGGGTTTGGGGATAATTCCCAGCTCTAGTTTCAGGAAAATCTCCTACCTTTCAGCAGGGAGTCTTGGTCTTTCAAGGAAGCAAATGCTCCCATACCAAAGGAATCTAGCTAGGTCTATGACAAATAACAGCTCTGATGTCGGGAGATCTTTTTTTTTCCCACTGGATCTAGGCCATAGACAGAAATACAATTCCAAGAAGTGGGCAAACAACTGCAGGGAGGGAATAGTTGGGAGTGGGACTGTGTTCAGGTACGTAGGTTGAAGGCAAAGGAAACTTTGTGTATGTTGGCTCTGAAACCATGTGAGGTAGAGGGTGGTACAGAGAAAAACTCAGACAGTAGCTCACCTCCCTCTTCCCCGGGGGCAAATGCCTTATTTTCAGTTAGGAATGGATACATAATAAAGGAGCGAGCTCTGTTGCCGTCATGATGCAGAACCTGGCAGTGCCTGTTTCAGAATGCTGGTTTAAGCATAAACAATACCACATGAGAACAGGGAGAATGATGATGGACCCAAAATTTGTTAAACTACTTGCAGAGCACACATTTTGCCTGTTCTCTGACAATCAGGGCTCTCA
Source organism: Poecile atricapillus (assembly GCF_030490865.1). NCBI lineage: Eukaryota > Metazoa > Chordata > Aves > Passeriformes > Paridae > Poecile > Poecile atricapillus. Next base: position 4,839,052 of record NC_081288.1, read on the forward strand.
CAGAGCTTCCTGGGGCCCATGTACTCCCAGGGGACTTTCTGTCCTCAATGAGCAGGATGCTGAGACTCCGTTCCCTTTTGGACAAGGTCAGCTCACAGAGAAGGGGCAGGACATCAAGGATCCTATCAAAAGCTTCCAGCTGATGTGGTACCCTGTGAACACTAGAGCCTTGCATTTGTCAGTCCACAGGCACCACTTGTCCCAGCTCCTGACCAATGCTGCCCAGCCAATCCAGCCCTGACAGGGTATAGATGTGCATCCCAGGAAGCACAGATGGATGTCTGCTCAGCACTTTCAGGGACTTGAGTTACCCCAGGCTCCTGTTTGTGCTGGCTGTCAGAAATGAAATAACCCGGCAGCTCAGGCAGGGGACTGGAGAGGGAAACTGATACAGAACGGTTAATACAACACCGGTCCTTTACACTGAGGATGAGCCAGTCGCTTCTGAGCAACATAAGAAATCCACTCCAGCTGAAAAGCATATGTTTCTTTTCTCTTTACAGCAAAGCTCCCATTTCAGGCACAGGTATTATTTGTTTCTTGAAATCCCCTTTCCTTGTGTCTGCTCTGCTGACCTGATCATCTGAGAGCCCTGAGAGTGGTAGTTATCCCTTCCTACTATTGTTTGCTCTCAAGACCAGTTTGGAAGTGCTGTGTGCATGTGTGTTTGCTTTGTTTCTCTTGCTAGTTGCTGTTGGTTTTTATTTCCTTTTCTTTTCTCTGGGCTTAGATGTACACAAATACAACAAAGAAATCAGAAGTGGGAGGACTGTGGCATGCAAATCTGTCAGTGTGCAATTCAATTAGTGTATTGTTACAAGTGAAGCACCAGCAGCCTGGTGAGAAAAAGGAAGTGCCAGGTGCTAAAAGGACAACCAGACAGTTTTTGGTGTAGCACACCAGACAGGTTTTTCTGTCTTCAAGAAGTTTACTTGTTCTTTCTCACATACAGATGAGTAAAACTGGAGGGCATCTCTTGATTCTCCAAATTGTATCTCTTCTCTCTTTTAAACTCTTCCATGAGCTGAAAATGGCTCATGTGGAAGGAAGTTTCTTGGTGTGTTTTTGCTGTCACTGCACTAACTGGAAGTTGTTCAGGTATTTCACCTTAGTCTTTCTTCCACCAGCCTGTGTTTATTTAGTTTCAGCTATGCCATTTGTTGTGCTCATGCTGTCTTTTAGTTTAAACAGATTTTTTTTTCTCCCTATTTGCTCTCCTGTTGTGTTTATACATAAATCAACACTGTTGTCCCAGTCCTTGCTTTGTTCAGCTAAACAAGCCATGATGTATCCACTTTTTCTGTGTCATGGGTTCACCATTTCCTAACACATCTCAGCACTGGAGCTTTGTACTGTGAGTTCATCTCTCCTAAATGCAGGTAACTAGGATCTATTTTGTTGCTTTGGAGGTTGTCCTCCATGTGTTTTGTGCAGATCCAGACAGAAATTATAGGAAATTTCCTCTCTTTATAGGAAATACTTTATGAGGCACATTTTTGGTAGCCATGTCACTTTCTTTTGATGCTTGATCCAATTCTGTTTAACACTGTATGAATTATCTGCATGAGGGGATTGAGTGCATCCTCAGTAAGTTCACAGATGACACTAAGTAGGGTGGGAGTGTTGATCACCTGGATCCTCACCAGGGAAGGATCTGCAGAGGGATCTGGACAGGCTGGATCCATGGGCTGAGAACAATTGGATGAGGCTCAGCAAGGCAAAGTGGCGTGTCCTGCCCTGGGTCACAACAACCTCTTGCAGTGCTACAGGCTTGGGGAAGAGTGTCTGAACAGGACCTGGAGATGTTGGTTGATAGCTGGATGCGCTAGCTGTGCCCAGGTGGCCAATAAGGCAAATGACATCCTGGCTTGGATCAGAAATAGTGTGGCCAGCAGGACCAAGGCAGTGATTGTCCCCCCAGACTCCACACTGGTGAGGAGGACACACCTCAAGTCCTGTGTTCAGTTTTGGGCTCCTGGATTAGATGAACTTTAAAGGTCTTTTCCAAGATAAACTACTCTATAAGTCTATAAAGAAAGACATTGAGGTGCTGGAACATGTCCAATGAAGGAAAAAGAAGCTGGTAAAGGGTCTAGAGAGCAAGTCACATATGGAGCAGCTAAGGGTACTGGGGTTGTTTAGTGTGGAAAAAAGGAGAATTAGGGGATTCCTTATTGTCTTCTACAACTACCTGGAAGGAGGCTGTAGTGAGGTGGGGGTTGATTATTCTCCTAAATAATAAGTGAAAGGACAAGAAGAAAAGGCCTCAAGTCATGCCAATGAGGGTTTACACTGAATATAAGGAAAAATGTCTCCACCAGTGTCTTCAGCACTTGAACAGTTTTCTCAGGCAAGCAGTGGAGTCACCATTCCTGGAGGAATTTAAAAGACATATAGATGCAGCATGTGGGGATATGATTAGTGGTGGCCTTGGCAGTGCTGGGTTAATGGTTGGACCCAGTGATCTAAAAGGTCTCTTCCAAACTAAATGATTCTATGATTCTGTGATCCATGCATCACATTTTTCAGAAATAAATTCAGTCCCTCAAACTGATTTCTGAAGAAATGCAGTCATAATTTCCTTCCAGCTCAGTACTTCCTCTCTCAACACCACCTGTTGTAATTTCTAACGTAGTGGCTCCCCTTTCCATCATTAAATTCCTCTCCCAATCTCTATATTCTACTACTAAATTTCTCATGAGGAATCATATCAAATGCTTTACTGAAGTCCAGAGAGATTGGACCTGCTACATTTTCTTCATTAGAAAAGCAAATGATTAGGTCAGTTGAGAGCGATCTATCTTTTCTAAAACACGTGCTTTATTGCAATTTTCATTTACAGCTATGCCTTTAATCATTCTTTATTGCTGAATGTATTCCATAATCTGACTTACTGCTGATGCCGGCCCACATCTTCTGGTCTAACTCTTTCAATTTAGGACTTTGTAGACAGACCTTTTAAAGCCATTCACAGTCAGATTTTCTGCCTATATTTAGACAAGCAAATAAAATGGTCCGGGGTTCATTCTCTGATTCCAGAAATCATGGCAGGGCATGGCATGAGATGGTACACCTACACTTTAAAATCCAACTTCCCACAAAAAAAAAGTTGTCTTGTGGGTACTCTACTGGGAATAATGTATGTGATGTCTTCTTGACCACGCCTCAGCATGTCAGGTGCCACAGGACAAAACTAGGGACAGAGCTAAGAGCAGGGCAATCACATGCCCTGGCCTTGTTTAATATGCTAGTTCAGGCAAAACTAATAATTCTTTGTGCTTTTTCTCAGACCTCTGAAGGAAGATTGTTTAGTTTTCCCTTGAGCCAATGGCAATTTCAAGAAAGTGCTCCATACTCCCATTCCTCTTTTCCATTAGCCTTTATGCCTCTAAGGCTGTGTTTGGCATTCCCATCCTTTACTGGAAACTTTTGTGATTTGTTTGAATTTCCTTTGCAAATTCTAAGTGGGTTTGACTTGTGGCAATTCTTCCATTCAATGCCTTTGTTTCAGCCATCATATTTCAGCCATTAAAAATTTCAGTGTCTAGTTTGAGATGGTGAACCTTTGTCTCTCCAGGGTCTATGGATGACTTTAAGCACTCATCTCCATTCTGATCTCTTAGAAACTGGGGGAGAAAAGTCTCATCCTATATTTAAACAACCCTCTCTTTATTTGCTCACTCTTATTCTCCCTACAATGAACTAGTAACAGGAAAATGGAATGTTTTAGGTGAGGTCTTCAATCCAGAGGCAGCTCTAATGGAGCAATGGTGATTTTCACTGGCTGAGACCTGTGCCTGCAGCTTTCCCTGGAGAGCCAGGATGAGAAAGGTTTGACGCCATATTTTTCTTACAGAAGTCAGACACAAACAGGATTGTTGCTCCCATGTAGAGATTTTTTTCCTCCCCACCCCTGTGACGTGAAGCATAAGGCTGCTCATTTCAGCTTCTTTTTGGATAGAGGCAATAATTTCTTAATTTGCCCTAAAGGGGCACGCGCATAAATGGGGAGGAAAAAAATTAAGAGCTTGTGGAATTGATTGGAGGAGAGATGCATCTTGTTCAAACTAGAAGTGAAAATATATTCCAAAGGAGAAATCATTAGCATTTTCATTAAATGCCAAAGAGTGTGACTATTAGACCTACCTCAGGCAACCCTGAGGTTGAAAACTTTTCAACAAGATTTAATTGATCCAGATGGATTGAGGTTGTTTTTGTTTTTACCCCTTCCACCCTTCTACCCCCTATTTAAATCTCTGTACTCCATCACCTGTGAGAAAACCCCAAACCAAACCAAATTAAAATAAATAAACAATGCCTTCAGCCCACGCCCTGGAATGAAAACTGCAGTGTAATATGAAATGTGTCCTGATCGTCTTGTTATGGAGCCTGGTGACTCACCAACTGCTACAATTGGGGTTAGATAAAATAAAGGGATTATAATTAAGGAGGCAGCAGGAGGATGTTAACTGGGCAGTCAGAGAGGGAGGCAGGCCCATTACAGACCCGGCTGTGCTGGGAGCCCTGCCAGGGATGCGTGGACACGCAGCTCGGCTGTGGGATTTGCAGCAGAGGGTCTGCTTAAAAAGACACAACAGGTCCCAGTTTGTCTGAGCTACTCAGGCATACTGGGAGGAGGGGGATCCCCAGTTCCTGTTTGGTTCTCTGTAGGTATCCCCCAAAAATACACAATTCCCAGCTACCGTGAAGATGAGTGGTGAAGGGCTCATCTGCCATTCCTGGTTGCGGGAAGTTGTGGAAATGTTTCTTGAATTGTTGAAGATTTGACATTATTTCTGGGTAGGATTTTAATCCTGAACCTTGATGTAGGGATCTCTTTCCTTTGAAAAGAAATTTGAATCAGCCCTCTAGACACAGCAGAAACTCACTGCTGGTGACTACAAGTAAGGCCAGTGCAGGCACACCCTCCATGGCAGTGCGGAGCAAGTTTACTACTGATGGGGAAGAAGACAACAGCTTGCTGGCACATGACTATTAGGTTTAGACAACATACTTGGAACAGAGGCAGTAATATTTTAACCTGTTGGATACAAGATCATGCAGTATGTAGGCAGGGTGGGTCTTCCAACACGTACCATACCAATAGAGATATTCTTTCTCCATGTTCTCAGTTAGTTTTTTGGTTCTTGGATTCCTGAAGAAAAATGACTACAGAAATAATTCTGTCAAAATCTTCTTCCCATCTTACTTCCAATAGCCTGAGAGAGCCGGCCTCAAAGTCCCAAGGCCAGGTGGATGGTATGATGGTGTTCCACGTGATAACATGCCAGAGCAGGGCCACAAATGATCTATGGCCAGTGCAAATGCTTCTTATGTAAGCCCATGCAAGCCATTTACCTGAGTGCAAAGCACCTGATGCTTCAGTTTGGGATGGCTTAATACCTCCAGTAATTATCCAAAGGAGCCCTGAACACTCTCATGATTAAATATCAGGTTAGAACTGGACCTGAGATGAAATCTGTGAAAATGCAGTCATGTTTGGAAAGGGTTGCAGGAGTCATCCAGGGCTGTGACTGTGGTATCAGAGTTTCTTGGAAGGAAAAGTGTGATGATTTCTCATCACACTTTTTGATTGAGTTTTGGTAGGATGTTCTGTATTATTCCCCAAGCTGGAGCTTTGCCAGGACATAGGAATTTAAGTGCCTGAATGCAATGCTTCACTGATGGAGTTGGTAGCTGGTTGAGCCTGAAGCTTGCTCCAAAACTTCACCCTGGATTTAGCCACATGTGTGACTCTGTTTCCTCATGCTCCTCTGTCTATCAGTATTTGCCTGTTGTCATTCATCTGTCACTTACACTAGAAATGCCCTGGGGCTGGCATCCCCTCTTTGTTCAGAGCTTGTGCAGCCTCTTGCACAATGAACCCTGTGGTAACACGGCCAAACAACAATTGCTAAGGGTGAAAGATGGCCAGGTTGCAGATGGCAAAACCAGTCCTCAGGACTGGCTGTCTAATAGAATAACAACAACAAATTCATAATAATAATGGCAGGAGTAATGAATAGTTATATTCAAATGTTAGCTAGCTGGAGCTCGCCACTCGCTTCTGCAGTTACAATAAAATTCATTCTCCTTGCTGAACATGTATTTGCCTGCATTGCCAATGTGCTAATTCTGCTCCTCACAGTTTTTCTATTTACTTTGCTGTATCTTTCTCAATTAAAAGAAAAAAAAAAAAAAAGAAGAAATAAAAATCAAATCACATGGCATCAAAGAGCTACATCAGGAGGTCATTGCATCAAATGCTGCCGCTAGTTTAATAAAGGAACTGACTAATATACTCATTAGTGGTGCTCGTTGCTAATGCCCGATCAGATAATGAAATTGAAATATCATGTTTTAGGGTGTAATCAGGATCCCTGCAGGTGCTGGGATGGAATTGCCCCATAGGTACAGCATTACACAGTTAACTAGGTGTGTTACTTGACAGGGTGTTTCAGCTTCCCAAGCCTGCGGGTAGGAAGAGATGAGCAGGACTGTCAGCGTAGCCAGTGAGAATGGGGAATTGGGTTGGAAACAAGGGAAAAAAGCTGAAGTGACCTGGGTTAAAGTGGATTGAAGCATCTGGGAGCAAATGGTAAGTGTCAAGGCACCTAGGGGACCAGCTGGGACCAGGTGGATGTGTGGAGATGCAGTGCTGGCCCCCTGGGAGGACACACCACGCTGCCTGCGGACAAGGAGCTCCTTGGGTTGGCTGGGCACTGGTGGGTGTGTGCAGATAAAGACACTGAAGCAGGACTCCTGGGAACATCAAAGGCTTCACTGCCTCTCTGGCATTTAAAAGGTAGAGAGAAAAAGATCAGTGTGGATGCAAAAATCCCCATGTGTGGAATTGGAGCTGGGATGTTCTGCCTAGACCTCCCCTGAGTGGTGGTACCAGGCCCCTTTTATCCCTGGCTCTGAGTTGCAAAGCCCCTGGTTTGCAGGTAGTAGCAGGAAGGATCCCTGGGTCTACAGTGTCTCCTACACAAGGTTTTTAATCCCCTGTGTCCCAGAGAAGGTGCAATAGCAGTCTCATTGTTCAGGGACAACAGATAAGCATGTCACAAGCCTTGCTCCAGCTTTCTCTTCCCCAACTCAAATATTTGTCTTCTAAGTTTCCACTAAGTGCCTAATTCCATAGAAGTATGAAGCACATTTTTTAAATTGCATTTTTTTTAAATAGGAAAAATGAAAACACATAAAAAAAAATTCAAACCCAGCCCCAGTCTAATCAATGTTACCAGACTTTGGGTAAACCGGGCTGAATGACAAGAGTTTTCCAGAGGAATTTGTTCTGTATGGAAGTTAACTTTAAACACTTTTCTTCATTGCCAGATGATTTAATACTGGATGAGCCAATGAAAGACTTCAGAGACGCTCAAATTACTTCCCAAGTTGCTCACAGAATATGTTCTGCTGAGACAACACCAGGCTAGAGACTTCAGTGGGATTAGCAGTAAAACAAAGTTTTGTTTTACTAGAGTATTTTAGATTCTCTTCCAATCTTTATTTCTTTTTATTTTTCTCCCTCCTGCTCCTAATTAATTAATAATAAAATCTTACATGTTCGTAACAACCCCTCCTGGCTAGTGTCTCTCAACACTTTCTATTTGCTCTCTTCCTTCAGCTTCCCAAAACTTCCTCCTTCCACTTTTTTTTTTTTCATGTACTGTCCTGGAAAGACAGTTCAAATCCTTTCAGAAGAAGCAGTGAGCTCACCCAGTGCTTACACTTCTACTGTCAAGTCTTTCAGAAAAGGGATAAAAGAGGTGGAAGAGGAAAGTGTATGTCACTTCCCAGGGTTTCTCAGAGAAAATCTTTGCTTAATTCCAGGAGAGGGCTCAGGGCTGTGAATTATCTGGGAAGGGAGGTGTCCTCTTGCTGCCCAGAATATGGTACCTGTGAGGAGCTCCCTACAGGGAGACAGGATTTAGAACATTTCATTTTTCCATCTTTTCGCCTTGGCATTCTCTATTGGCTAATTTAGGCAGGATCCTGACCATGTGCAGACTGCTATGAAACTTTTTTTACTGTTTTTAGGTGGATTCTACAGGGAGATCCATGGGAATCAGGTCCCTGTATAATTACAATTAAACACCTAAAGCTATGGCTGTGTTGATAAGCTAAACAAGGCCAGGGCTCGAGCCCAGGTACTGGCACATGATCTCCCAAACTATCCAACCTTTAGCATGGTCCCTGGTGATGGTTCTGTCCTGTTCCAACTAGCACTCTCCCAGACAATGCCTGGGCACAGTCCAGGGACAGCCTGGGCCAAGGAGCATCACCGCAGGCAGTTCAGATGCAGCCCCCCAGTTTTGGAAGGAAAGGCACTTATCAGCATGGACGCAAACTGGTCTGTGCCAATTGGCCTCTGGGCCAGAGAACAGCCCCATGCATGTCTTATTTACTAGAATAGATGAAGTTAAATGCTTCCAAGAATGTAGCCTGGGATGCTGAATAGGGACTTGGGAGCATGGATGCGACCATAGCCCTGGGAAAAAAAAAAAGAGGATTAAAGTGGTGATTGGTTTTTCCAAATATTAACCAGCTCCTTCCAACTGATATGCTGTGCACAGCTTCATTTCCAGAAATCCGAAAAGGGGCCAGATTTCTCATTGCTTTTTTTCTGCTGCTGCTGTTTTCTTGTACAAATATAATCCACTTGTGGCCACTTCCCAGATAAAACAGTATGAAAGTCATGAAGGTGGACAACTAGAATAGCAAGTCAGGGTTATTTAATACTGGAATGGAAGTAAATTTTTTAGCTGGAACAAGGTGTTCTGGTGTTTTCCTTCAGGCACTTGTCAGGAGTGTTTGATGCCTCTGTCATAACTTGGTGAAACAAGATTTTTCACTCCCTCCAATCTGCTCCAGTGCAATATTGGGTGGAAGGTTGTAAAAAGACTTCAGTGGTGCTGGTGAGAATAAATCTGGGGAGATGAAACTGGCCCATTCTCACAGCATGAAATGAAAGTTGGTATATTGGTATCCCTTGCCACGAGCACTCAACTTCCTGGGTCAACAATGGAGCCTGTGTTTGTGCAGCACCTCGTGGAGGGGTGTCCTTGTCCCAGCCAGCTCACCAAGCAACGTGACACCACAAGCACTGAACCCCACAGAGAACCCACATGCTTCAAACTGGGGGTTTGTGCTCGAAAATCTTTGCTGCAATCATCTTCATGTTAACCTTTAGGGGAGTTTCTCAGCTCACTGGTGATTTGCTGAATCAGTCAAAGTACTAGAGATGGGAAAAAATAAAAGCAGCTTTTAAATTCTGATTTTGGAACTTATTTTGACTTCATCCACTCAGATTTCTGCCTGTATAGAATTTAAGTTTCTTGCATTAGAAATGAGGTGTATATTATACTTGCACATTTGGTGTGTGTGTGTGTGTGTATTACAAACAGAGGTGTGTGTGTAATAGAAATGTGTGTGTATTCTTTATCACCAGGTGGATGCATCATGTTATAATCCCTGATTCCTGGAGCAATGGAGAACCTGCTTAAAACCATGGTCCTTAGACATGTGGCTGCTCAGTGATGAGTGCCCAGGTGTCAGCAGTCATCTGGCCTGAGGGGTGAAGGATCAGCCTCACAGCCTCTTCTCAGGATCCTGCTTCCTCATGGACACTTCTCTCTGTGCTGCTAGGATCTCTGGAGGCAAAGCCCCACTCCTGTGTGTGTCACTTGGGTGTCTGGAGGTGACATGGTTAAGGCTGAAGAAGAGAGTGGCAGAGCTTAGCTGAAGGAGTTATCCGGTGTGATCTTAACTAGAAGGTCCTTTTTCTGCTCACTTACCCTTGCACACACGCACATAATTGCAGTGTGAATTCATAATATAAACCATGATGTAATAGACACCAACTCAACTCAACTTAATTACTGTACAAATGAACAACAACTTAAATCACAAGCAGAGTCCCATTAAAAGTAATCAGATCCTGGGTGGGGAGATGGTTAAAGGTGGTGTTTGAACTCCAGAGAAAAATGTGCTCTTGTTTGGACATAATTTGATTTTTTTTTTGTTATTTTTTCTTCCATGGTGTATTTTTGCTCTCTCTCTCTCTCTTTCTCTCCTTCTCTCTCTCTCTCTCCCTGGCTCTCTCTCTCATTTAAATTTTTCAACCTTTTCCTGATAAACCAAACTAGTCTAGACATATCTTTTGAGAGCAAATGTTCTCTAAGCTATGTTCATTCCTTGTGAGTTTGTACGTTAATCATTAAATATAATTAATTAGAACATCTTGTAATTAACTTGGAAAGCAAAATTATACAAGGGAATGAGTTTGTAACCACATCACATTTGAAATAAAAATAAAACTTAGACTAAAAGGAATAACTGCTCTTTGGAATTAGATGAGTAACAATGCTGGATTGGCTCCCCCGAAGCTGCAATTTTGGCTCTGAACCCATTCACATATATCAGCCATATTTCACATTGATACATTCACTCACACACACACAAGTGTGCACATAGCCTCGTACCACAGTCCAGAGTTAGCCCACTACAGGGAAGCTTTAAACCACCCTTCTGCCTTCTTGTGCCTCTGCTGTGTGGAGGGGCTCGGCAAACACACCATCAAACTGCCTTGGGGCTGCTCTGACTCGCCCTGACTACTTCTGATGGCCCTTTGGGTGTGATACTGGCTGGAAATTGTGGCATTCAGTGGCAGGCTTTGCTGCCAAGACAGGTGAGAGCTGGCAGGGGCTGGCAGACAGCTGACCATGGGTCTGCCCCACTCCCAGCTGGAGATTCCTGGTCCAAAGGAATCCTCACATACATGCTGGGACCCATTCCCAAGTCCACCAGTTCTCCAAAAAGCTGGTCCTGGGTTGACCTGTGGAGCACAGCTAATGAACACCCTTAGGTCTGTTTCAACAAAAAAGGGGAATTTCTTCTTGCCAAACAATTGTTCTCATCAAAAGGTAAATACCACAGTTATTTCCTTGTAAGTGCAAAGAGTTCTGCCATCCTTGCTTGACGGAATAATTTGGAGATGTCCTCTGAGACAGAAACTTCACTGTGCCCAATACAAACACATCTACTCATGGCTGCTGCAGCATCCCACAGTGAGATACTGGGCCTGGGGCCTTTGGCTCAAGACTGTGAGGTCTGCAGGGACAGCACTCCTGGGAATTCCTCAGTTGAGTTCCTGGAGGGTGTCAGGGAGGTTTGAAGTGACTGTACAGCAGCTCCTGGCATTTTGCTGGGCTCTGCCACTTACTCTCCATATGGCCTGGGGCACTTAATTTCACCTCTGGTTTTCCTTCCCCTCTGTCCTTGCTGAGTACAGAGTTTTGGGAAGGAGATCATCCTCCCTCTACACACTGGACTGCTGGCCAAAAGGGCTCTTCCACCTCTGTCACATCCTCAGTTGGGAAGATGCCTTCCCCAGTTGCTGACACCTGCTGAAACTGGACAGAGGACCTAATTTCTCTGAGCTTGCTCTTGAATTTTGCTTTTTGCTCTTTTGGCAGGAGGAATAGGAAAACCTCTCTCCAATTGCATTTCTACCCCTCACAGGCAGGCAATCTGGATAGCTTGGCTGTGCTGCTCATCACCAACTAAGTGAAGAAATTTTCCTTGTATTTTTGTGGTCAGTTTTCAGGCCAATGGGCAGGAGGCAGCTGGAGGAGAGGGGCTAAAGTGGAGAACAGTGGAGATGGAGCAGGAGAAACACTCCTCACAAGATGGGAAAATGAAAGATGAAATCTTCTGGAAGTTCCAAAACCTAGTGAGTGAAGAGTCATCATAGGTGACTGCAGTGAGGCAAAGTCCTTTTCTCTTCTGGGACTATGAGATGAGTGATCAAAGGACTTAGAAAGGTGGCCTCGGATATCCCTTTCCATTAATCAGGACATTCCTGTTTTGTGCCAAGCTCTCAAACACTTTGTTGACCCTCTTCACTGTTTCTTAGGCTGGAAATCAGCTAAGAAGCCATCCCTCAGGTAAAACTTGCTCAGTTTGTGGAGGGTTAATTAATTTTCAGGAGGCTCAAAAATATAATCACCTCCTTGGCGAGCAGGGTGTGTTTGCTGGCTGGGATGGAGGGGGAGAGGCACTGGGAGCATAACTGTGATCTCCTTGATTCCTACTCCTCCCTCCCTGTGGGTAGCACCCTGCCACTGGGCAGGCACCACGGGTGGGATGCAGCTTGTCTAATGTTGAGCAGGTTGATTTTAGACACCTGGGATAAACCAGATGGGTTGTAGGACCTTCCCCAGGCATATGGGAGGAACAGGCACTTCATGGAGAAGAGCATCCTACTGTAACAAGGGGCTAAGGTCCACCCAGTTCAGGTATTCAGGGTGACAAATGAAATGCCCATCCTTTCTTCAACAGTGACATGAATCCCCCACCCTAAAAGGAACTGGAGCTAGAGTTATCTCTCTGGAGAGGAGCTCCACTCTGCATCCTATCCCCATTCCTCCCGCTTTCTCACCTCCACTTTAGCTGCATCTGTCCCTTTCGGTCTCTTTGCTTTGGCAAAACTCCCATTTCAGAGCAAGATAAGATGGGCCTGATCCTGACATGCAAGAGAAGGTCTGCTCTGTATAGGACAAGACACCTGCCCACATCTATTGTTTTGCAGATACAGGGCACCATGAATAAATGAGGGAGCATGCATATACCCCAGGAACAACAGCACTGAGCGACAATAAAAAAAAAAAAATCCAAGAGAGATGTGACAGTAGTTTTGAATAGAGCTGACACTGAGCAAACACTCTGCACAATGTGGAGGGTGATATAATATCCTGCCCTTTCAGAGTGTCACCGTGACACGTATTTAACATTCATTGGCAGCAGCAGCCCGGCTTGCTCTTCACACAGCAAGGTGCTGTGCATATATCTAGGAAAAAAAAGATAGTTAAAGAGATGCACCCAGTTCACTGCCCTTTCTTGTGTGGGTGTGAATCTATGTTAGTGGAACCCATGGGAGTTTTACGACTGACTTCAGTCCCTATTAACCTCCCTGATGAGTAGTAGGAAATTAGGCATGTGTGGAGGGAAGGGTACTTATGAAAAGCAAGGTCTAATGAGAACCCGGTTTCAGAGTTAATTATGGAACAACTATTGCCGCTCCCTAACCCAATACTGCGCCTGATTCTGATCTCACAGCATGGGAAAGCGAGATACTTTATACCCATGGGGGCTCTTGGGCTGCATATGGCTCTTGAGCAATTTAAGTGCATTTATGCTGGGTGATATCATGTGATCGGCAGTGGGACTGCACCGATGCTGGGCTGCTGGGTAATCTGTGGGATGAAGCAAATCAGCAGGACTTGCCAGGTCATGCCCAGCCCCATCCCATCCCACAGTGCTGCAGAGAGACGGAGGAGAGCTGTTGTTATCTCCTCGGCGAACCACTCCTGCTGCTCTCCCTCCCTTCACTCTCTGATGTGCCTGATACGTGTCTTCTGTCTCTGGGCTGAATGAAAGGTGTTGGTAGATGGTTTGTAAGGTCAGCAAGATGGGCCAGCGTCGGGATCAATTGAGTAGTACCCGCGTGTATGTGTAATCAGGATCTGGCCTTCTGCTAATTAAAAAGCTTAAACAAACGCATGCAAATGAGACAGATATGAACATGCAGGTGGATTGCTGGCAACAACACCCTCCACTCCTCCAATTGAGGGGGCAGCCGGTCCCAGCACTCCCTTTTGTTTTGTTGTTTCCACAAAAAAGCTGCCTGTGTTGTGGGGAAGTTTCCCCTTGGTTGAGTGCAGCGCGTATGGTCCTGGGGCATAAACAGCCTCCTGTCCCATGACACATGCTTGCCCTGGGATTAAACACACACAGCTTGTCAAGGATGGCAAAAAACCCTTCATTGGGAGCCTAAGGAAAAGCCACTTTCCCATTTCTGTTGGCCTCATGTTTGATGGGCTGGGAACCTTTCTGAGTGTGAAGATCAGATGGTCGGCAGCATGTGACAGATTTTTCTGGGTCTGATTCCTTTCTCCGTGCAGTCCCAGTCCATACCAACCCTGGGAAAATCTTCTGGGAAAGGTAGATTTCTTGTCCAAGAATGGTGCATGAAACACAGGTGAAAGCTCTGGGGCCTTTAGACATAAATCAAGATGAAATTCATAATATTTTTCACTACAAACCAAATACTGGGATAACTCTTATAAATACTTGCACTGCTCTTGTCACTGCACTTCCAGAGTCCTTTGAGAATAGGGATTTTTCCCACTAACATAAACGGTCCTTTGATAATGGAAAATTTGCCTGAGTAAAGGCTGACTGTTTAATGCTGTGATTAAGTCATTGCTTTAATCTGGCATAGCTCTTGAAAAATCTCCTGGAAAGAGTTACTGGAAGGGTCCTTTGAGTTTTTTTTTCCCTAGAGCCACTCATTCCCTTTGTGCTTACAGTAATGTTCATGGGTCTGCATGGTGATACAGATCAGGGAACTGATCTGGCCATAAACTTAGTTGGCCAAAAAAGGGGAAACAAACAAACAAAAAACCCCAAATAAAAAACCCCTAAAGCCTCAAATTTTTTTCAGCATTGGGCCAACATGAGATCCTCTGACAGTCAGAGGGAGATAATGGGAATGAGAGGAGTCCATGGATGTGGCTAAGGCTGTCCTGTTTGTTGTACACAGTTCACAGAAAATTGTTGGTGCCATGGAGCACACTGTGCTGAAGACCAACCTCCAACCCACCTTCCAGCTTGTGTGCAGGACAGTTAATATCTACCAGATGCCTCACATACTTAGCAAAACTTATACTTGAAATGCCAGGCTGTGCATCAGGGTTGGACACCAGGAGTGGAGCATGTCATGCTCCAATTTGCTACAGTGAAGGGAATTTGATAAGAAACAGTCAGAGGGAGACCTCCTCAACAGAATTTCACACTTGATTTCTATGATTTTACCTTTGTAGTTGATTTTGTTACTTCTTCTGAACATGAGACTATGCTGTATTTTATTTTGGGTAGCACTGAATGTGAAAAGAACATCAGATCTTTTCCACCAATTCTTTTGGAAAATACCATCAGACATCTTCCACATCTTCTCCCTGCATGTCCCTGTCAAGGACCAAAACACTAAAAAAAGTCTCACTAGGCCTAGGTGTGTGACATTCTGTTCCATTTAATGTATTTTAAATTTCAGTAGAACTTAGACTAAATCTCTATCTGATATTCACAGGCTGGGGGTTCGGCAGAGACGGGCAGAGCGGTGTGTTAATTTGTTTGGCATAGCCTTGTCATGTGGGTTTTCATTTTGTAACTCCCCAACCAAAATAAAGGGTAGCTGAGATCAAAGTCATTTACTGTTTAAACTCTAATGCTCAAGGGAAGGTAGAGGTGCTATTTCAGATAGGAAGAAGTCTCTGATTTCATGTCATTAAAACCGTATGTCTCAGTTCCTGAAAGCACATAAATACACTCATAGTTCAGTTTAAAGACAGGAGCATATGTAAATACTTTGATAAAGCAGAGGTAGGATTACATGAAGTGCTTCTTGCTCTTGTATTGACTTACTTGAGTTAGTTAATTCAGACAAAAAAGCCATATAGGCATAGTAACTTTGTTTTTAACTAGATTAAAGTTAGGAGGGACAGATTAAAGCATAGAGGGGGCTTGGATGCTGAAAACAAATTACTTGTTAGAGCTGATCTGAAAATCTTTGATCAGTTCAGAAGGAAAAGTAAATTCAAATGGAAAACTCCATCTTGTATTGGAAGTCTCCACCACAAGTTTGGTTATGAGAAGAGCTTGTGACAATCCAGTCCAAATAGAGATGGAGGTGCTTTGTTTCCAGAATTTGTTTTTGGGAGTGATTTGAGCCACCACATTTTCATGCTTGTTTATCTGAATCTGGTTGGTCATGCAAGTTAAGAATCTCCCTCTTTTTTTAATCTTTTCTTTTTCCTCCATTAATATTTTAAATTTTTTATTTATTTAGGTTTCATTTCCCCTGAAACAGGCCTTGAGATGTTGATTCATTATAAAGTTTTGGCTGAAATTCTTGTTCCAAGGCCTTGGTGTCAACAACAGATTCCAGATTCCTGTTTACTTTAATTGGCTTTGCTTTTAGCCACAAGTAAAGATTGCAAAACAAAGGCGTGGAATGGCCATCTCCTGATTTCACTGTGGGTCTGCATTACTTTTTTCCCCCCAGGCTTTTTATGCGAATATGTTTGTGAAACCACTTGAATCAGGAATTTTGTTTTCAAGTGGGGACCTAAATTTAGGATCCTGCATCTGTCTTTAGAAATGGATAAAAATAACAAAAAGTCCTTACTTTTCTTCTCCATGGAGATATCTTGGCCCTGAGAACTTTCAAGATTTTGAATGTGGAACGTCATATTTGTCAGCATAAAAACTGTCAAAACTTTCCCAGCCATAATCTACAGCAGAAACCTCTGATTTTTCTTAGGTGTCTCTCAGTACAGTGCAGTGAATATGGTCATGGCAGGTGGGTGCAACTGATGTTCACAAGTGTGTGTGAAAAAATATGACAAATGACTGTCTGAGTTCCTAAAGCAGAGAACTAAGAGATATCTCCCAATGCTGTGGCTGAAAATGACTCTTCAGGAGGAGCCACCTGATCTGCTCTCAGCCCATCCCTTACACCTGAGAGTGTTTCGGGCTGGGATTTTCCAAAGTGCTCAGTGTTGGCTGAAATCCACTATCAAATTTACTGACAGTGATTCCCAGTGAGTCATTAGCATCAGAGCTATACCAGACCTTCTGAAGAAATTCACAGTGAGATCCTGCCCATCTGCTGCTGAAGGCCTCCTCCAGGGCCTTTTTATTGGTGGCTGTAGAGAGAAATGGCACAAGAAAACTGGAACAGTGCACACTGGTGGGAAAACAAATGATGTTGCCATTAATGTTTTGTAGTTGAAAGCGGTGAAATTCTTTCTGGGGAAGTTATGAAGGTCCTTCACACAACTCATGAGTTAATCTTTCCATTGCAACCTGTTTCCCTGGCTGATTGACCTCTGGTATCTTTCCCACTCTGCCTGTGGATTTGAAATGTTTATTCTCTCCATACTGGGGTGTGATGGGGATGGGTGTGTGCTCACTTGTGCTCTTAGTGTGATCTGAAGGACAGAAAATTCAGGGAAAGCCCTCTTATCAAAATCCTTCAGGGACTGTGAAAGAACAGAAAACCCCAATGCAGGTTGATGACTTACAGCCAAAAATGTCCAGAACAGTGAAAAGCATCTATCAGTCATCTTGGCTGTCTCCTTAATTCTCTGTCCTTCTCACCAGGCTTTTTTAGTCTCCTCCTCCTCCTCCTCCTTACTTCATGATTCCAGCTCTTTTATCCTGGCTGCTGGGGGTAGTAAGAGATAGATAGCACGTTTGGACATATTTACCCTCATGTGGCTTGTCCTTCTCACCCCACCCATGCTCTGGTTGTGATGATGCATATCTCTGGGAGTCAGTGGGAAATCTTTTCACAAACACTCGCTGTGTGTTGTGTCTCTTGTGGGCAGAGATGTTGCTGTGTTAGCCATCATTATTTGATCTGCCTCTCTGACAAGATTGCTTTAAAGCCTAAATGCTGTTTCTGTTCTTAGCTGGGAACACACCATAGTTATAGTTATAGCTTTGCCTGCATGGCCAAGTCCAGTTCCTCAGCTATGCTGGGAATGCTGGGCTCTGTGGGATGGAAACTGTGGAGAACAAAATCTGTGACAAGGAGTGTTGCATGGAAGAAAGCGAGTGCTTTACTGGAACACTATGAGAACAAAAGTTATTTTGTCTTCTTTTAACAATACTGCCCGAAAATCTACCTCTGTTTGTGCTGAAAGTACTCACTGAAGTCATGGGATTTCAGAGAAGTGGGTGGTAGAGGTAGAGAAGTATTGATTCTACCCTGAAGTGCTAGAAGTGAAGTCTAAATTCAGATAATAAATGCTTCTACATTTTGCACCCTGAATTTTGCCTATTTTTCTGATAATGGTAATTTATATGATTTTTAGTTTGGAGTAGAAATGTAAATTTCCCTTGCTCACCAAAATCAATGTGAACAGAAATTCATCATCATTCATCATGGTCTTGGAGTGTCTTCAGCCATGAAAACAAAATATCCACTGAGTAAATAATACTGAGGTGGTAGTTTACCTTCTGATCCTTCCATTGTCATGGATTGAAAGAGTCAAGTCAATAAAACTGAGATGTAAACCCTCCTCCAGTGGGAACTCTCTCTCTTGTTCCTCACTGAGGTTTCTCTCTTAGGACATGGAAATTGAATGGGATGCACCTGCGTTAGAGTCCTCCTCTATCTTCTTCCACAAAGAATAACAGAGGGCATAGGAAAACATGGCTGAGTGAGGGCAGGGAGGAAAGAGTATCCTCTTTAGGTAAGGAGAAAAAATTCTCTTTGGGAGTAGCACAAGAGTGCAGGAGGGTTGTTATTCCCATTTTTCTTGGGATTTCTTTGAATATGAGGATATTTGATAAGATTTCTGTAGCGTTTAAGGTCAATTATCTGTCTTTGGCCCAATATACTGTCCTAAGATCAGCTCTAGCTTTTCATTAATGTGGTTGTTTTGAGCAGTTTCTATGGTTCTATAATGTATGTTGGCCTTTCTAGACAGAAATGACCATTCAGAATGCACTGGGAAGGGGAGAGGACAGAAGACCAGTGCCCTGGAGTAGCTCAGTGAGGCTTGAGAAAGGGCTGAGGAAGAGCAGAGGGAGCATTTAATTTTTCCACACCTTCTTTACACCAGGTATGTCCTGTGGTGGCATGGCAAGACCTGTAAGCCTCAGGGAATGAAGGCCACAGCAATGAGAGGAAAATCCTTGTGCAGTGTGAGTTGGTGGAATGCCTGCAGGGTGTGATGCAGCCAAAGAGCCCCTTTTTGCCCAGAGCGCAGAGCAGGGGAGAAAAAAACAAGATAAATTATTGCATCTGTCCAAAGATTTTAAGAAGATGGTTTATATGGAGGGAATTGTGGGCACACAGTATGGGAAGGACTCTGTGACCTGGCCAGGGGTGTGAGGGGATTTGCTGTGCTGCTCTCATCACAATGTGGGACCATCTGCCTCCCAGCCAGCAGAGCTGGGTGCAGATGAGAAACAACAGGGATCAGAATATGACCTCCAGCAGTTTTGGGGGTAACAGCTACTCTGTGAGTGACATCCTGAAAACAGCCAGGGGGAAACCAGAGAGAGATAAGTTATCTGTGTCTCTCTGACCATTGTCCTCAGCCAGTTTGCAGAATTGCAGATTAGGTCCTTTTCTCTGGTCTCTCTTGCTGGTTCTCTGGCAAGTGCCACAGGGCTGCGATAAGAAGGAGGTGGAATGGTGCTCTAAGTACACAACATTTTTCCACATGCAGCAGGATATGCTAACTGAAACAAAATATGCTGGAATCTTTCCTTTGCTTTTCCCTCTCTACATCCAGAAAAGGAATCTCGGGATGTGCCGAAGGAGAAGGAGAAAGGGTTTATGGGAGGGCTATGAAAAAGGGTTTGGCACCCTCTGCATCAAAAAATCTCTTTACATTCCAGCATGGGTCTGCATGTTGCTGCCACAGTGTGACCACTGCACACTCAAACCTGCAGCAGACAGTGCCTTGTTCTTCTCCCTCCAGGCATCCCTTCCTCACTCCACAGAGCAGCCCAGGGCTCCCCCAGCATCTCAGGGGGGATCATCACAGGTGCAGGCAGCTGGAAGAGGACAGCAGGCTGCCATTTCTTTGTCCTGCTCTCTGTGGTGCCAGGCCCATATGATCTTCTGGCCAAACCATCCATGTAGGATCTTCCTGAGTGAGGCTGGTGTAGGCAGCACAAACAGCAGGTGTTTTTCAGGCTGGAGCAGACGAGGGTGTCTGCAGCCAGCTGATGGAAGAAGGAAACACTCACAGGACAGGGAGAACTGTGACATGCCAGATGGGAATGGAGATTTTTTTTTCAGCCAGTATGGGCAGATCTGGAACTGATCTCACAGGTGGAATTAGCCTTCCTCAGGGAGCAGCCCCAGCCCCCTGGGGAAGGCAGAAAATGCAGACTTTTCTGCATTTTGCTGGGAGAGGGAGGAGCAGGGCAGGTTTCTGCCCTGGGGATCCAGTCACCCTGGCAGCACAGGGGTCGGGGGTGGCCTTCATTCTTCTTGCAAGGTTGAGTCAGGGCTGTGATGAACAAGTCTTGCATAAGCAGGAATGCCATCACCAGTGGTAAGCTGAAAAACGCCGAGCTCTATTTTCAAAGACAGCTCAGAGGTTATTTATGTACGGAAATGCTCCTTATCTCTTAATTCCCAGACTGATGGGTGGAAGATATGCAAAGAGTGACTTCTGTCAGGGACGAGCTCACCAGCACTGCTACTGCCTTGGCAAGGGGGAGGGCTCTTTCTGCCTTCCCTGGTAGCAATGCTGACTAAGGGCCATAGGAATCTTAATTCCTGGCCCAGAGACGGCAAGCCAAGCTAGCTATCTGATGGGCTGCTTGGCTGACAGTTAATATCCTGTCGCAGAGAAGTAACTACTCATGATATAGCAGCTTTTTTTTTTTTTTTTTTTTTTTGCACCTGGAAGATCCAAGTGGGAAAGCCCAACAAATTCTCCATTTTGTGCTTAACTATCAGCTCTGTCCTGAAAGAGCCTAAAACAGAACAATTACTCTATATTTCAAAGAATATAACAGAGCTCCTTGGTATCAAAAATGTTATTTTGTTTTACCATGATTATTCTCAGATATTCAGGCTGGATTCATAAATTAAATCTTACTTCCTTGTGGCTGGAACTTTATTAGTAGGTAGAAATTTGCAGCTGGAAATTAGTTAATGATTCCTCTGTAAGCAGAGCAGACAGATGGCAATCCAGCTTTTTTCCCTGGCTGTGCTGACACTGGCATTCAAACTAAAGGTAATAAGACATTTATTAATGAGTGGGATAGGCAAAAGGGGAAAAAAACCCACCCCAAACCTAGAGCAATGAACACAGGTAATAGGGTGTCATTATTAAAGAGCTATCTGTCAGAGAAGGACATGCATAAGAATTAGGTGTCCAGGAAAAGGCTATGAAAATATATCTCTACTTCTGTTTGATGGAATCACATTTCAATTTTCATGAACTTTTTACAGACTAAATATATTTGTGTCTAAAGAAATCCTATCTCTTAGTAAGCAGTAATGACAACCTTATTTACACTGAATGACATTTTCCTACTGATTCAGCCAGAAAGAATTAATAATTTTTCTACTATAGGGAAAGAAAATACCTCATTAATAAATTTTTCTTGGTGGTGATGGTATTCTTGGTACTGTGGATCATCTGAAGAGAAAAAGTAAAACCTACTTCATAGGATTTATAACATAGAAAAAAGAAGAAAAAAGATGTCTTTTGCATGAAAAGGAATTTTCTAACATATCCCATTTGGGAGAATTGAATGAAATGTTCTGTCTTGCTAGCTGCCTGACTCTTGAGAAAAACCTTGCAGGCAGGGAGGCAGGATTCTCTGTTTTCTGCTTTCCCTGACCTCAACCTCAGTTTGGCCTCCCCAGTTCATGCTGCCAGGCAGGCAGCTGCCAGTGAGGGAGCAGAGGAATCAGTGCTCAAGAGCAGAGGATGCTGGACTGCCTCAGAAAGGGGATGAGAGAGAAGTGGGGTCCATGAACCCCCTCCTGCTGTGCTGCTGGGATCAAGTTGGTTTCCCACAGCAGAGCTGGGGAGGAATGCACCTGATGCCCTGGGGAAAATAATGTCAGGGGCTTGCTCCTTGCACCTCACCTGGAAGATGTGAAAATAGCAACTGAGGCTGTTTCTGGGTTTATGGTGGAAATTCCCCTTTTTTTTCCTTTTTCCTTTCCTTCTCCCCCCTTGTAGCAACCCACAGTAGAACATTTCCAATCGAAAATCCTTTAGAGAGTAGGATCCTGAATCAGCCCAAATCCCTGCATGTTGTCCACAGACCTCCTGATCCCAAGGGAATGGCCGGTGCATTAAGGAGCTGCTGTGTGTGACTCAAGGTGACCAAATTAAGCCCTCTGCATGAATAGTGGTTCAAGGGTGCTGAGGCATCATTTCTTTTCTGCAGTGAGAAATTGGATGAGAAGGTTCACATGAGCTCATTCGGTCTTTATGGGCTTGAACCAGCTTCCATTGGAGTCAATAGGTATCTTTCCATTGACTTTAATGAGAGCTAGATTGGATCCTAAATTAGTACCTTCATCCTTCAAATTGTTTAGCAGTGCCTATCCCCATCCATAATTAACATAAACTGGCTGTGATAGTCATCAAGAGGAAAATTATACCAAAATGTCCTCAGTAGGTTTATTCCTGCTCTCACTGAAGATGATAGGAGTCTCATAATTAACTTCAAACAGGACTGGTTGTCTGTGTATCATGATTATAAAATATCTTGATATATTTTTAAAGGAGAGTTCAGTTTGAGCAACTTCTTAATTGCATGTCAGGACTAAAAGGGTTGTCTGTGACCAAAGACGGCCACACTGAAAAATCAGGCAGTATTAAGGAGCATGATTTGACTTTGTGGCTACATAAATCAGTATTTGAGCTTCTCATTTGGTATTCACTGAAACGAAAACATAATCTGAGTTAATTGCTCTTCCCCAAGGTGCCTTGTTGCGCAATGTTTTATAAAATTAAAGCCTGTTAAGTACACACGAAGAAACATACTTTAGATGCAGAACATAAAATACTAGCACCTCTAATTCTGCTGTCATGTATGGTTGATTAACCTGGTACAACAGAAGCCTTGGGGAGAGTTTCTGTGCTGTTAGAAAACATATTTCCACTTAAGGGAATTTAGACAACAAAGGGATCTCACAAATCCCATTGTTGGAGGCTAGGCTGACATTCGGGGCATCCAAGCTGTCTCACAAAGCCATGGAAAACTAGGGGAAAAAAAATGCAACCTGCATCCCACTTAGGGATAGTTATCTGTCACCCCAGTGCCTTCCACAGCAATTAACAAACAATTAATCAAGCCCTGTAGCCCTTGCTAGGGTGATGCTCCTCTTGGTTTCAGCAGGAATATTCCCTGGAGTTGGAGTGGGTCTGGGGAGAGGAGTGGGGGAGATGCTGGAGACAGCAGTGGGAAGGTCACTGTGCTGCTGTGCTCCTGGTAGGGCAAGCTGCATGTCACCCACCTCTGAGAAACCCCAAATCTCAACAGTTTGAACTTCCCAAGCCCCTCAAATGCAGAGACATAACACAACTGGAGAAGAGGCACATGAGATCGAGGAGGTTGAGCTGGAGATCAGCATGAGAGTTATCTGTGGGGAGGACATGGTGGTCTAGGAATAACAAAAGAAATACTGCAAGGAGACCTCCCATCCCCAGCTACTCCAAGTTCTACCTTCTGCTTGCAGATCCTCCTTGGAACAGGCAAGGAGCCATGGAGGGCAGATGGAGCACATCAGCAGCTGCCTGTTGGACCAGAAGCTGTGCGGGAGCATGTGGGAAGATCAGGAAAGCTTATCAGATAGTTTTCAGCAGTGAAACTGCCTAGTAAGGCATAGTGTGGGAGCTGGGGGTATCCGGGTGAAGACCAGCTGGGAGCTTGCCAGGTGTGTGTGGTTTGAGTTAGGGTGAATTGAATCTTCTCCCAGGATGAAAGTGAGCCTGTATCTTGTAACAAAACCAGCTGGTGTTTCAGGTTGCTGCCTGCTTCTGCTCCTGACCTGCCCTGTGCTGCCCTCATGGCTGGCCCACTAGCCAGTACCTCACTCTGAGCAGGTCTAAATCCTCAAGTGAACAGGCAGAGGTGAGATAAATAGGATAGGATCCCTGGATTGTAAACCTGGCTATAAACCTGGAGCTCCTATTTGTTTTCTCAAACACTGTCCTTACACACTGCATGGAGAAATCTTTGGCCTCAAGTTCTGCCACGGAAGGGTTTGATTGGATACTGGGAAAAATGTCTTCATTAAAGGGATTATCAAGCAATGGAAAACACTGCCCAGGGAGGTGGTGAAATCACCATTTCTGGAAATGTTCAGAAAACACATACATGTAGCACCTGGGAGCATTGTTTAATGTTGGACCTGGCAGTGCTGGGTTAATGGCTGGACTCGAGTACCTTAGACGTCCTTTTCCAACCTTAACAATTCTATGATTCTCTTGTAATACAAAACAAATGTCTCCTCAGCACTGGAGAACCATCATCTGCAGTGTTTGTTGGGCATGTTTGGCCCACCCCAGCAATGGCCAGGCTGCTGAATGCAAAACCGTTTTCTGAAATGTGCACAAATGCTTTTTTTGTGGTGTGTCAGCACATCCCTTCTCAGACTTTGCAAGGAGTTTTGTTTCCATTTTATTCAGCCTCAATAACTGGGGAATTTGCTGCAGCCAATGTGCCTTGAAGAATGGGGAAGGAGACCTGGTGATATGCCAGCATGGCAAAATGATGGCTGTCCTGGCACCTGACTTGACTGGTCTGTGGATGAGCTGTCTACACCTGGATTATTTATTTTTAGAAAGATAGATATTTTCAGAAAGGAACCTCTCCAATCCATCCTAAGTGAAGGAGGAAAGAGGTGGGGATTTTCATTCTTCATGACTATATATGCCAGATAACTGAAACTCTGCACATTGATTCTTTACCTTGTTGTCACCTTCAAATCTGGTAAAATGTTTGGGACAAAGAACAGAATTTTACACTGCATATGACTCATAAAGGAAGAGAATTTTCTGGGGGGGCTTCATGGAATGACTGTTCTCTTGACACCTGCAAAAATGAGCCTTTGAGCCTCTGCCAGAATATTTCTTACTGTCTCATGTAGAAAAATGCTAGATCTTCTAAAGGATGTTAGAGCTGTATTTCCAGCTATCTAAGCTTCTGTAGTTTTCTCAGACTTCCTAAAAAATAACAGTAATACTTCAAAAAGTTCTTTAGCTTGTTCCTGTCAGACTCCTGGGGTAGGTGTCCAGGCCTGCTCAAATAAAATACTCCTAAATTCAGCAGATGCTGCCTCACCCCCTTCCCTCCTGCTATTTACTATTCCACCCACACCACGTTGGAGCTGCTGCAGATTGGGTTGGGGCTGGGGCTGTGCAGGTGTGTGAGGCTGGAAATTTCAGCTGCTTCCTTTGCCATCCCTGAACTTTGCCACGTCAGACACTGGGAGCGATGGGGAATCCGACCTGTGAGTCAAACATGACATTCACTCTCTGATTGCATGAAATGTAACCCACAGCATCGTTCAGCCCTCTAGGCTGGAATCTGCCTTAATTATGGGCAACTGTAAAGAAAAAAAAAAAAACTGCGAAAGATGCAAGAAATGAGATTCCACAAGCCCTTCTAGTGGTTCTGCCTGGCCTTAAGCACTAGGAAGCCTCTTGAATATGTTGGCTAATGCTCCAGCACTCACTATCCTACGTGACCTCTGAATATCCTAGGAGTGGCTATGAATATCCTAAGAGTGGCTACAGTAATTCCAACACTGAGTAATGTCTCCAGTCTTTCAAGAGCTGTACAAATTTCAACTGAACTTTCATACTGACTCTGCTAGCAAGATCACCTACACATTCTCACAGCAATTCCAGCTTTAAGCTAAGGTGGAAGTGTGTTGGTATATAAATCCTGCCATTCTGGCTCTTTGAACATGAATGCTATCAGTTTTCAAAGTTAGCCAGATAGGACAAATATGTTCCTTTCTTTTGATCACTGAGGGTATATCAACACCTGGTAATTTCTCTGAGGCCTTCTATGGTGGAGGCTGTCTTTCTCCAAAGACTGGAAAACAGCCAGGGTGATGGCTTTTTGAGGCCAAACTTAATGTTGTGAATAATTTGGATACTCTTGTCCTTCTACCCCTGTATTTCACACACAAGGAAATACAAGCAAGAGTGTGGCTTATTTGATAGACCCCAGCACTGAACTCAGGAATTCTTGGTTCATAGCCCTGTACTCAAACCCTTTCTCCTGCAGCACTCAAATAAGGGCTTGGTATGTTCTCAGTAATAACATCCAGTGATTTGTCCAAGTGTAACAGAACAATGCCATATGCTTTGGTTCCTAGGCCAAATTCACATTTTGGCTTTACTCCACTGGCTGTAAAAAAATGAGACAAATGGGAACATTGGACCTGATGTGTTTCCAGTCTGTAGGGACTGTGGAGGTGGTCTTGTGATTTTAACATGGAACTGTTTTGTTGTGATGTTTCAGTCTTTATTTTGAACATGGGAAGTTTCAGGGAGAAGCAGCTGCTTGCATTGCACTGGCGATTCAGGGGATCTACCCACAGGAAATGTTTCATTTCCAGCAATGCCCACTTAGCAGCGACATTCCAGTTGCCTACCCTTACAAATCTGGGGAAGTGTAGTGTTATTCTAATTCTGTATCTGTTGAAAAGATTTTTGATGTCTCTGGTCATCCCATCCATAGGAGGGTCTGTTCTGGATTATCTTAACTAAAGGATGGCCACAAACCAAGAACGGTAAATAAACCATCTGTCTTATGTGGGGAAGTGTGGAAGAAATCTGTGTGAAAGTCTTCTGTGTTGAGGCTTGTTGAGTAGGAATTTTCCAAGTGCCTCATACAGTGATTACAGTCATGTAGCTGACTTATTAGAAACCCTTGAAAAGGAAGAAAAGGCCCAAAATCTAGTTTGACATCTGTCTAAAACAAGCAGGCAGGAGAAATTTGGAATTTTGCTTACTAGGGAAGTTGTGGTGTTTCAACATTAACAAAATTTGCATCTTCCATCAGAAGATAATTTCAATTGAAAATCATTGAATAGCTCAAAT
Source organism: Poecile atricapillus (assembly GCF_030490865.1). Lineage (NCBI taxonomy): Eukaryota > Metazoa > Chordata > Aves > Passeriformes > Paridae > Poecile > Poecile atricapillus. The sequence continues at coordinate 4,865,736 of NC_081288.1, forward strand.
CTAAGAGGGTCAGGTGCTCTTCTTCACCTGAATACTTGAAAAAACTGCTAACTCCAGGTTCCAAGAAGGACCAAATCTTCCAAGAAGGACTTATTTTCATTTTATAGAGGGACAGGCAAGATATATGGACACAAAAATGTCTCTGGTGAGCCTGAAAATGAACCCTTCATGCACAACTTTCTGGGTTGATGCCACAACCTTCTCATGGAATTGTGGAGCTAAATTTGCTCATCATTTATGTATTTCCTCTTTTTGAAATTTTTTATTTCTTTTTTTCTTGGTTTTAATTTTCTCTTAAGGAGCTTAAAGAAATTAAATTAACACCCCTTAAAATATTTCCTAAGAATTTAGATTAACAGCCTTTACCAAGGACTGACAATCCTTCAAAATAAAAAACAAAAACCCAAACTATACTTTCTCTGTAAGAAATGCACTTCTACAGTGATACTACTCTCTTCCCTCCCTGCAGTAAATCTTGACATTTATCTTCAAATACAACAGCATAAAAAAAGATGTATTTTCATAATATAAGAGCAACAAAAATTTCATAGTGTCCCAAGAAGTCCTGAGGGAACTTTAGCTTTGCTACTGAATGTAAGGAAAAAAAAATCTACCATTAATGAGAATATTGATCTATAAGAGACAAAGGGAAGAGATGCCTTGTTGAATATATTACCTGTGAGGGGAAAAGACAAAATGACTAAATTTTACATGTAGTGGATGTTGCCCTCCAGGCTTTGCTCCAAACTTGCACAGGGAAAAAAAAAAAACAACAGGCTGAAAATAGAAAATAAATGGAAGACCAGTCTTTCAGCTTGGATTGACTTCTTTAGGAAGCAGAGATCTCCAAATGTGTTCATGATGTAGGGAAGAAGGGGAAGTGATTTGTAGAGCTGTACGTGTCTAATCAAGCTTTCTGAGCCAGTCACTGCACTGGGCTGGGATGTTATTTATGACAAAGAGTTTTAAAGGTCACTTGCAACGAGAGAGTATCTTTGATGGGTGACATTCTAGCCCAGTGGGAAACATGGCATAAATTAGAAGTTATAGAGACTTTCTGATTCAGTTTCAAACACTTTAAGTCAGTAGAAAAGGAGAAATATTTTCCCAATACAAGGGCATGTAGTGACAGGACAAGGGGGGATTGTTCCAATCTGAAAGAGAGTAAATTTAGATTAGATATTAAGAAAAAATTCTTTACTGTGAGGGTTGTGAGATGATGGAACAAGATGCCCAGAGAAGCTGTGGAAGCCCCATCCTTGGAAATGTCCAAGGCCAGGCTGGACAGGGCTTGGAGCAACCTGGGATAGTGGAAGGTGTCCCTGCCCATGGCAGAAGGATGGAACAAGATGATCTTTAAAGTCTCTTCCAACTCAAACCATTCTGTGGTTTTATGATTCCATTCCTTTCCAAATATTACAACTACTATTATTGTATTTTCTCAAAAACTAGAAAAAGAAGAAATGCAATGTGAAAAACAGAGACTAGGTATGGATTCATCAAAATTAATTGTAACTTTCTATAAATTAGGAGTCTGATATAAACCTGTTCTCTGGATTCCTGTTGTTCTTGCTGGGAGACAGCATGAGAAGTTGTATATTCATCACATGTTTCTTTGACAAATTTTCAGTACCGAGTGACTAAAATTAGGCTTGTGCCTCTCCACTGACTTCACAGGGATCTTCACAATTAATAATGCAATTTACTTAATATTGAACTTGACAATTTGCTCAATACTGAACTTCTAGTCAGCTACACTGAGGAGGGAGAGGCTCCATCCCAGGTAAAACTCATGCCTTTAAAGAAAGTCAGTAACAGCAATTCTAATGACTTAGATGCCATCACATCATCTGTCATGAATATTTTATTTGTGCAACTCCCTAAATCATGACACTGCCAATGTAAAATGTTTTAAGTTAGCAAAGAAAGAGGAACTGAAATCATCCCAGTGAACTTGAAGTATTTCCTGAGTAGAGGCCCTCATCTGAGCTCATCTCTCTCAGATTCTTTATAAAGACTGGAGAAAAATTATTAATTTTTAGAGCATGATTCATATATTAATTTTAGATTCCTTGTTTAGAATGATGCAATGAATTTCAGCCTGGGAGTGCCTAATTCTCTTCTCTTCTTTAATTTACCAGGGAGTCTAGACACTCTAGATGAGCTGTATATAACTTTGTTGCAAACTTTTTCTTTTGGCCATGTGAAGCCTAATTCTCATCATAGCCCTTTTAATTCATGTTTCAGAATCCTTCACCATCTTATTTTTCTGCCTTTCTATCAAAATGAATATGCACCATCCAGGACAGTTGCACTTATAAGACTGTTCCACTTCATTCAGCAAAACTGGACTGATTTTAGAGTAAAATGTATCCCACTATAAGGAGCAAGTTTCTTTCAAATCCCTTTAAACAATGGGAAGGAAAATTTTACACATTCTGCTGAATAGGTTTGATGGCACAAAAATCAAAGTATTTCATAAATCTTGCTAGGTATATCAGGAAAAAAACATAAAACATTAAAAAGTCCTGTTTTAGATGCCCTTAAGTTCTGCCTTGCATAGTCTGAAAGGAAAATATTCCATTAGGTTTATACCCCCTCCAAGGCTTTCTTGCAAACATATTATTAGGAAGGACATAGTGTGAATATAACTGAGCCCAGAGTTTGCAGCATAGTGGGGAATAGTCTTCAATGATTCCTTTTGAAAGCTGGAATCTTCCTGTGGAAAAAGGTCAATCAGAACTTTGCTCAGAGAGCATTACAAATACTGGTAAAAAATCAATTGTTCACTCTGAAAACTTTAGGTAGTTTCTGCTTACACAGTTTTGAGGAGAAATACATATTTTGTCAGTCATTAGTTGAATATTAATATTATGTCTTAGCTTACAACAGGACATCAGTAATATTCTTTAAATATTGACAGGAGCCTTTAAACAGAGATCTGGAGCTCTGCAGATCTTTCATTTAGTCACTAATTTGTTGAGCTTTGTATCCAGGATTTTGGTTTTCTGTCTCTGGAGGTGATGATGGTTCCCCTGAGAAATTCAGAGCCATATTAAGATCTGGATCTTGGGATATGATGAGAATTTATATTTAGGTTCCACCTTGAGACTGATTTTTTGTTGCTCATGAATACTGAATTTGGAGCTGTATTTTGATAAAATTATCAGATCAAAGATTGATAGATGTCAAAAAGTAATTTAGGTTTTGATACCTCCTAAGAAAACAACAGAGAACAAACTGGAGAACATCAATATGTCTCTGAATAAATCTATAGTCATAAAATAATGGAATAGAATCATAGAATGGTTTGGGTTGGAAAGAATCTCAAAAATCATCTGGTTCTCACCCCTGTCATAGGCAGGGATGCCACTCACTAGATCATGCTGCTCAGGGCCTTGTCCAACCTGGTCTTGAGCAAATCTGGCTCCCACACTTTGAATATTGTAAACAGTGATGGTTTTCCTCATTTCAAAGAAGATATGACAGGACTGAAAAAAGAAAATAGAATAACTAGAATAACTAGACCAAAACTGTTCACCCTTCAGAAGACCTGACATATCAGAGGTTACTTCTCTTTTTTTTTTTTTTCCAATAAAAGAAGCCAACTGCATAAAATAAAATGAGTTAGAGCCAACCACAACAAAAGCAGAAAGAAAAGGTTACTCTTACAACATGTGGCTGAACCTTGGGAGTGTCTTACACAGGACCTTGCAGATGATAGAGTCACAAACTGATCAAAGTTCTTATGAGGTGGTTTAGTTCTAGCCAGGGAGGGCCTTGAACCAGTTTGTTAGAAGCACAGAAAACAATCTTCTAAGAATATAGGTCTCACTTTGCCTTGCTCATGCCTTATGCTTATGCAGTTCCTGTTGAACTTTGCTGAAGACAGAGTTAATGCCAGCTAGGCCTTTGGTTTCACAAGACATGGCCATTTTTATGCCATGGTCATGGCTTTGCCTTCAACAAGACTTTTGCCTTGTACACATGCTGAAGTTGGTTCAAATCTTACGACCATAAACGACACCTGATTACTTTGTCTTCATCGATTCCAGACAGTGTGCTCGTGACTTAAGTCTCTCTGAGCTACTACTGATGACATCAAATCCTCTGAGTGACCATCAATGCTTGAATCACCCTGAATCCTAATCTGACTGAGGTCTGTGCAAGTCAGGTGCTCTTTGATGGTCTGTCTGTCTCTATTGTGCAGGCACAAAGAAGAACCAAGGGGAGAAAATGTATGGCTTATTTGGGAACACCAATAGTTGACGGGATTTTTGGTAGCCAACGTACAACAAAACTACTTGATATGTAGTTTTGAAGGTCTGAGCAAATTTTCCCTCTTGCCTAAAATGTCTTTTGTTCCCTTTACATTTCCCTTCTTTGGACTCTTATGTCACCACTGTGTGGATGGAGTGGCTTTGATGGTAAGGTTTCAAAATCCAGTCTCTTCTGTCAGTCAGTCATTGAGTTAATAACGCAGCTCTGACTGTAAAAGGTGTACCTAGGCAAAGCAGAACTGGAATTACAGGAGAATAACTTCTTGAAGTGCCCAAGGGGAAAGCTGAATAAACAAGGGCTTCCAGCCCGCTCAAAAATGTGTCAAAATGATGTCTGCAAAATGTAGTAATGGCTTAATAGGAATTCAGGCCATACATTGTCCAGTAAAATATGAATGTAAATGTTTGGAAAACTGTTGTGCTCCTAACAAGCTGTGTTTTACTCTGTTACTTGGCTTGGATTTCACTGAGGGTGTGATGGGCCCTTGTTTAATATGGAGTCTTGATTTCCCTCATTATTTCAGTTTACTTTTTTCTATGTGTTCATATTGTGATGGCATTTGGCATTTCTCAGCTTTCAATTTGCGTTCAGTGTGAGACCTGGATTAATCCCTCAGCTGATGTAACCCTGCACACTTCATTAGCACCCAGCAGATTTACATCAGCTGAGGATGTGTTTTTGGACTATTTTCACCCTCAATTTCCCCCCTTCTTTTATTTCTTTTTTCTGTCTCATGTTTGTCTAGCTAAAGAAGAAATTTGGTTGGGCACATCTTGGGATCTACATGGAAACTTCAGACTGAGGACAGAGTGACATCTCCTCTTCAAAATCAAAATATTTGCTTTTTAATTGATGAGGAGTTCAAATATAAAAGGACAAATTAAACGAAGAAGTTGTGTACAATAATTTTCTTTGACTGTTGCTTTAAAATCTATCAGAGACATATTTGATGTTTTTGCAGCTGTATAGCTCTTATACAACCTAAGGACCATTTATTGGAATTTTTGAGTGAACTTTTGTTTTTATAGGTGTGTAAATGTGTTATCGAAGATATCTTGGCATTTTAACCAACCACCTAAATTTTGTGAACTAATAAAAAATATGTCTCTTTTTCACTTTTCAGAAAACCCCTTTGGTTGACAGGTGCTGTTTTCCCCACAGTGAGCCTTTCAATGCATTTATTTTACTAAGAGGTGGTTTGGATTGAAAAATAATAACACAATGAGTTAAATTCAGTCCTTGATTACACCTTGGTAAACCTGGAGAAAAGTCATGAAAACAGAGAGAATTTTTCATCATTTGCATCTATCTGCACAAAAGCAGAAGGTTCTTTTGGGCAGAAACAAAATCTGTCTTGACACTTTGCATGAAATCTAGTCTATCCTGGTTTTTATAGAACTCCTTTCTTTTCTGTGGGCTTAAGAATAATATTTTTTCTTCTTTGAGGCAAGAGGGAGTTTTGCTCACAGTCTGAAACCAAGAGTTTTCTAGGTATGAACCAGAGAACAATAAAGTGTTTTGTGTTGGGCTCCTCACTCATTCACATGCAATCCTAGATCTTATGGAGATTTGAATAGCATGAGCTGTATTTGGTGGCCAAGGGAAGACTCAAATGAGTGAGTGATGGCCTTTTGCTTCCACTTGCTGATTACCATTAGATTTTAAGATGGAACAAAGTCCCTGGTGGGAGAAGAAGCACTAGTCCTCTGAACCTAGAAATGAGATGTGTAAATGTTACCACTGAATCATAAAATTCAGTTGTTTTATTTTTGTTTGTTTGTTTGTTTGCTTGGTTTGGTTTGGGTTTTTTTCAATCTTGATAACATTTTTAATGTAGTCTGCCTTCCTGAGTGCAAGTGTGTTGGTTTTGAATGAGAATCCAACTACTTCATTAAGAAGACATATATATATATACACACTACTAAGAAAAGTGTTAACAAAAATTACTCTTATATTCTAATTAAAGAGATTTAAAGCCTAGTTTCTTGCCACCTCAGTCATTGCGTGCTTTGCCATTGACATCATTATGAGAAGGATTTACTTGATCATTCCTGGGAGTCCTACAGAATAATTTTCCAGTCTTGATTTTTCTTTCCCTTGGGCTGGGCTGAGTCTATAAGGTTTGTCTGGTTTGATGGGACAGGAGGACAGGCAAGAGCTTGCTTTCAAGAATGACAATGTTCTTGCTTATAAAGGCTGTTTCCTAAAAAGCCCTTGGAGAAGCAGGGTGAAGAGGATGTGTTCCACATTGCTGTGCCCAGATTTTATTTAAACCCAGCTCAAACCTACACTTCCTGCTCCATGCCACAGTTACAGGGGGAATAGATGAGATGACCACTGGCCTCAGAAACTCTTCCCCATCAGCCTTTCTTGTTAGTTCTCCTAACTTTTAACCTTTTTGTTCTCCTCTTGACTCCTTCCACTCTGTCAGCATTATTTTTGAAGAATGATGCTCAGCCTGAGCTTGAGCAAAGCCCCAAGTCTCCTGTTCTAAGTTGCATTGCTGCTACTTTCAGTTACACACAATGGGTGTGATGTCCAGAAAAACATATATTCTTTTCTGCTACATCAAGTTATAATGTCTCAGTCTGCGAGTCAACCTCTCCAACTTAGCTTTGCTGACAGCCAGGCAAACGGAATTTTCTAGAAAAAGTCCATATCAACAACACCATGGTGGTGCTTTAGTTGACCACACTAGATGGTACCTGATCCACCTCCAGAGAGAGCCTGAAATGTGTGAGGTGCTCTGATTCAACACTGACCACTGCACACTGTTGCCCTGACATTCCTTCAGGATGGCCAGAGCTAGCCTTGGTCCTCATCTGCTTCATCTCCTTAAGGCCATGACACCACCTCATGACCTCTGTTTTCTCTCCCCCTTCTTCTGCTGTGTCAGAACTGACAGCTGAGCAGGCTGCTGATGAGTCAAGGCTTGGTGGAACCCCCAACACATATTTGTGGATAATAAATTCAGACCCTGAATGAACACCCATGCTGCAGCAGACGGGCACCAGGTGGGTGTTGGAAATGTGGGATGTGAATTCATTCAAAGGATGCTGGGGCTGAAATTTACAACCTCCTGGTGTATGTTAGTTTTAAACACTTGATTCATTAACACCTCTCTAGATGTTAAAAGAGGTTTGTAAATCGATTGGTAGCCAGGAAAAATGAGCAGCAATGAGGTCATTTCAGTTGGAATTGGCTCATTACCACGCCAACTGTCAAAAGTTTTTGAAGCCAGATTTATTTCTTTTCCTTTCCTTCTAACAGCCAGCACAGGCTGAGGGTATTTGGTTTGATTTTTTATTGTAGGATAAGAAGAAATTGGAAAAAATCAAATTCAGGAAAAGATAGGTAAACAGCAGATTTTCCTAGAGAGCTGAAAATGTACTTGAAATAGAGATTCTCACCAATCTTGGATCTGGTTTGGTCCAAGACTGGACAGAGTGACTTGTAAGTTTGTCCCTTAGGAATTGCATGTGAAGAGGAGGATTATATTTATCCACTTTTGGTGCAGCATCATTTTCAAATTGTGACAGGGATAATACTGATGTAAAAACAAAATAAAGAAGGGGAAACCCCTCCATATTTCTCAGGTTTCTTTTTTTCTCTCTCCTGAGTAATAGCACAATGAGGCTGGATCATCAATGAAAATCTAAACTCCAAGCAGAAATCACTCAAGTGCTGAAGCAGAGGTGAGATCTTCAGGTGGCTGCAATTTGTAATGTTCACACTTGCTGAGAGAGGCTTTGATGCGTCCAGTCAGCTCAGGGAATCCCCAGCTCTGATCTACAGATGGAGGCTACCATGAAGAGATAGGAGCATGTTCCTGAGGGCAGATACAGCGTTCCCCTCAGGTTCACTTCGGACAAATGGAAAGCAAGATATCTTCGGGCAAGTGTAAGATTATGAAACCTTCACTGGTGTGTTTATTCCTGATCGGGTAACACACAATTACTCTGTCCTTCCTGTTCATCCACTCTTGCCCTTCTTATCTGTTACATTTCATGATAGTGGTTGAATTGCTTGATCAAAGGAAGCTCTGGCTGGGATTTATCTCAGCTAACTGTAGGCAACCAACACATAGGCAGGTAAGTCTGAGTTAGTCACTCTAGGCTGCTTTTATTGTCAATAGAGATAACCAGGTATCTCTAGAGAGCAATTAATCTGATACTTGTTTGATATCTATATTAGGATGAGATGAATCACCTTCTCCAGACGCCTCTTCCTCTCTATTGACTGTAAAGGGAACTGAGGATGAGTAGCTTAGATGTAGGCATCTGTGTTACAGATGCTTTAAGATAAGGAGATAAATTCAGCCTCAGGGATTGAAGTCCCCAGTCCTGAAAGTCTAAATGGGTAATGATTCTAGAAAACTTATTGCAGAACTAAAGATAGTGGTTGAAAAGAACTTAGGCTCTTGTAGCATGAAACATGCAGTGGTTTTTACAAACTCTATGACACCCTAAACAATTATATTGGTGGCTATATTTGACACTTCAGAACAGTGCAGGATGGTGTGCTTCATGCACTGCTTGCTCTGCAAAAGTGGTTCCTGTTGAATTGCCACCTTTATGCTGGTGACAAAAACTGTTCAGTGACACCACTGTGCTTTTCTTGCTCATATCCACCTCTGATTAACTGCTTCAAGTTAGAGGACTGATGAAACACAGGTTTAAATCCAAGGATTCAGGCCCTAGTTTCAAGCCACACAGTGTCTCCCCAGTCTCTGACTACATAAAGCTATCCAAGGGTATTTGTCTCCCACAGTCAAGCTTTTCAGCAGGAAATTAACCTTGTATATTCAGACACCTCAGACACTGCAGTAGGGAGATTTTTTCACCTGTGGAAAACACCTAGTGATTGCATGAATGAACTTTTCTTTCTCTAAGTATAGACAGATCTCACACAAATGGTTTTGACTAGATAACTAAATTCTGTATCAACCAAAGCTGTAAATATTACATATATACCATCTTGCTTATAAAATGCCAGAAGGGATATACAGTGGGAAATGTGTACCTCTTCATGGAAAGAGGGGAAAATTTCTGCTGGAGAAGTGGTAAAGGTGTTATGATCCGAGGTGTCATTCCAGCTTTCCATTAAGGCTCTGCAGAGTACAGAGGGATCATACTTCACCAGCTCTGCTGCTGGTATTGTTTCCACCACCTCTCATTAATCAAGGTTCTTTGAATATTAGACTAGGGAAAGATCTGTGGCTGGTAGCTTGCCTAGTTGACAGTTACGTTTCTTTTTATCAGAAAGAAGGTGAGAAGATAATATGAACTTGCCATGGTTTAAGCCTAGTCAACAAGTAAGAATCATGGCTATTCAGTCACTGGCCTTTGCAGGGATGGGGAGGAAAGCCAGAAAAAGGTAAAAACCATGGGTTGAGATAAGAGAAATTTCATAATTGAAATAAAATACAATGCAGTAAGAATAATCATAGCAACAATAGTGATAACATTAAAAAGAATTGTAATGAAAAGAGAGATAACAATAAGAGGAATAAAATCCAAGCAGATAAGTGACACCTAACACAATTGCTCACCACCTGCTGACCAATGCCCAGCCCATTCTGAGCAGTGATTGGCCCCTCCTGGACAACTCCTCCCAGTTTATATACTGAGCATGACATTCTATGGGATGGGATATCCCTTTGGCCAGTGTGGGTCAGCTGCTCTGGCCATGCTCCCTTCCAGCTTCTTGTGCAGCTCCTCACTGGCAGAGCCTGGGAAACTGAAAGTCCTTCATTTAGGGTAAGCACTAAGCAACAACTAAGCCATCAATGCATTATCAACATTATTTTCATACTTAATTGAAAACACAGCACTTAACCAGCTACAAGGAAAAAAATTTACTCTGTCCCAGCTGAAACCAAGCCAGAGCTTCATTTTCCCCTTGTTTGTACAGCTTCCCTTGACACTTATGGTAGTTACAGATCAGTGTTATCTTACAGTTGTCATTGTTTCTGGCTTTGGCAGGCTATTTTAAGCAATTGAGGTCAGATGAATACTTACTACACAGCCAAGACCCACTAGGGAATAAGAATAATTTCAGGTGATTGTGTTAACATTACTCTGTACTGAACTCTGTCTTTAAGATCTAAATATTTATTCTTTGTCAGTAATTTTCATGGCAAAATAAAAATCCAAAGGTATCTAGTTTAGTTTCTTGTAGCTGAATTAAAGATGAGTCTTTCTTAAACTTTTACCAGTAGGTATTTATGACTCAAAACCATTTATGAAGCATTAAGTAAGGACACTTTTCTGCTACTTAATATATTCCAGAATTTTCTTTTTCATGTCATTTGTTAACAAGGAAATTGCAGATTTGGTAGGTGTCAATATAAATGACCAGATATTTTTTCTCATGTGTAAGTACCACACCACTAAAGACCAAGAATATATTTATTTCTTCCAACTCTCATGTACAACTCACAGCTGTCAAACGGGTGCTTAAACAGAACTTGTGAAGAAGGTGATTTTCTGAGGCAGGAAATGCTCATTTGTCCTTTTCTGAAGGTATGAATGTCATCATTTCCTTCTCTCTTTGTTACTCAGAATGAAAGGCCAAAAAAAAAAAAAAAAAAAAAAAAGGAAAGAAAGGAAAGCATTTATGTCCCTTAGTGTGATGAGAAGTTAGTCAGGAGAGCAGAGGCTGTCAAGCTTTCTTTGAGGAATGTGTATTTAGGATACATAACCAGCTAGACAAATACAGGTAGAGTTTAATTATCTTCTTCTATCTCTGGCATAAAATGAAACTAGTTCCAGAGCAGGCACTAGAGCTACATTAGGACTAAATTTTAAATAGATAAACTGAAGAGCAAAGGCGTCCTCATCTAATGGGTGGGGAAAAGAGACCTATGGAGATTAAAGACTGGAGCAACAGAGGATTTAGAAAAGCATTAAGGTCCCTGGCTCTGAAGGAGGCCCAGAAGCCAAGGCTAGCCAAGCTCCTGGCTCGTTTCTATATTTTAAATTACTCCCAGTCCGATTATGCCTCTCCTTGTGTGAAGCACAGGGAGAACTGGCTCCAGGACATAGTTCTCATGGGGTGTCCTGGGGAGACTGAGCCCTTTACATGCAAAGTGCCACTTAGGAATGGGTTTGCAGTGCAGAACTCTGGGTACAGCCCCTCTTGTGTAGGGCACAGACATCCCTCTTAATCCCTGAGTGAACTGGTGCAGCCAGGGTTTACGTTTCTGATCTCCAGACCCCTCCACATCCCTGACAGAAGCAGGTCACATCCAGCCAGGGCTGAGTTACTCACACTTCAACGCTTCCATTTTCACCAGAAATACAAGTCAGCACCTGAAATACTTTCTTTTGAAAACAAACCCCCTCTCAGGCCTCGTAGGTAATTTCTTGGGTCTCATTAAATCGCTGGGTGTTGTGGCTGAAGGCAGAGCTCCTGTGTCTGAGAGGAGAATAACTGTGCATCCTCTAGTGAACCTTGCAGAACCTCACCAGTGGGCACCACTACTTCCTCAACCAACTTGAGCTTGAGCTCACAGGATTTTCTCTTTCCCAAGTATCACATCTCTTCTGCTCCCTCCTTATTTTTCCCACTCTTTTGTTTCCAAAGATGCTTTAGTCCCATTTAAGTTTCCAAGCTCCTATAAGTGTAGAAAAGTTAAATAAGAACGTTTTACCCTCATTAGCAGCAAGTGCATCTTGATTTCAAGATTTTATTTAATCAGGAGTCTGGGATTTTTTTCTTTCCTTTCTAAATTTCTCTCTACAAACAACTCATAGTGAAAGAGGCCAATTTTCTGGACAGTTATCAGGCAGCTTTCATCCCTTTTCTGATGCACAGGCCACCAAACTAATAGTTTCGTGCTCTCAATTTCACACTCCAGAAATGACACAGAAATGTAACTGGAATACATGTTCCACAGAAACAGTACCAGAAATAACAGTTTTGCCCCTTAGTATTAGTTCTTTCAGGATGAGTTAATTTTTTTCCCTAAAGCTTTTGAGCTCAAGGAATCAGCATGGTTCTATCATAGATATTATACCCCATTTCTGGGAATCATCAGTGGGCCCACTCTTCCCCCTTTCCCCATCCCAGTTCTTTGTCCTCAAGACACAAAAATGTAATGAAGACATTCCAACAAAGAGGAACCCCTGGATTCTCTCCCTCTCCCCTCTGGCCAGGATATTTCTTTCCTTTCTTTTACTGACTCAGCTTAAATGACACTCCAGTGCTTCATGGGAACATTGTGCTGGGTGATCTGGTATGAAAATGTAGAATTTCTGAGCACCATATCAAACTTTTTAGTTACATCTCAGATGAGAAAGCATAAAGGCTTTATTCATATTGTGTTTGCCTGTGCCAAGAAATCACAGCTTCTCAATGGAGAGACTGTGAAGTGAAATGGAAAGAAAGACCTCATGGTATCACAGAGTGAAAAAAAAGTCATGTGCCAAGGGAGTGACAGTCTTCCAATGGATTCTTTTCATTGAACACATGGAGGGAATTAAACTTGCCTCCAGCCACTACAACTTAGATCGAACCTCAGCCAAGAATGAAAAATTAATGTAACTATACTTCTGAGGTTGCAGTTGCCCTTATCTCAGACCAACAAAATCTAGAGAACTTATTTTCTTAGCAGATTCCTAGGTGAATTTGATTGTAGGAAAAATGTCTTCTAAAATAACCCAGCAGAAGGAGACATAAGAAAAAGCCACAACTGAAAAATGAAGTCTCACAAATCTCACTTGTGTTTTAGTCACTGAGACCAGCTTCAGGATAAATAGCTATACTGATAAAGTATTTTTTTATTCCTTCTCTTGTTTCTCATAATATGGTTAGATACTTTCTGAAATCCATGCTTCACCTGATCAGCTTGGACTTAGTCCTGAGGTGGGTTTCTCACAGGTCTGATATGGGAAATGAGACAGGAGCAATGAAAATTCCTTTCTACCATTCAAAAGAGCTCATATGTGAATCAATTCTGTAAGGGCCCCACTTCTTATAATTTTCCACTACTTCTAAGTAAAAATCCAAAAGACAAAACGAATTTTCGTGGAAGGGACCTTAAAACTCACCATGAGCAGGGTCACCTTTCACTAGACTAGATTTCTCCAAGCCCATCCAACCTGACCATGAACCCTTCAGGCATGGGGGATCCATAACTTTGCTGGGAAACTTGTGTCAGGACCTCATCACCCTCACAGTAATGAATTTCTTCCTTATATCTCACCTAATTTTCCCCTCTTTCAATTTGAACCCATTACTCCTTGTCCTATCACTATACTTCCTGATGAAACTTGTCTAACATGAGGAAAATTAATATGAAAGCTGTTATAATACAGAAATCTGAAGCAAACTGTCATCTTCATCCTGGAGAAAAATTGGATCATTTAAATAGAGGGTGTGTTGTCTTCCTTCCATGTAGATGGTTCATGCTTTTGTCCAGGCAGACAAGATGACATTAGTCCCACTGTGCTGAAAAGTGGGAGCTAGACATACCTAAGCTGATATCCATCTACTGTGGTCTTAAAGGTTATGGAGCAAGATTCCACAACCTCCTTTAATATCCAGACTCTGTGATTATGGGACTTGTTATTCAGCATGCACTCTGGGTAGATAACCTAAATCCTTCCTGCAGCAGACTGAACCATTTTTTTCCCCCTGTCCTATCCTCAGTGCCACTGGGAAACAATGATTACCATCATCACTAAAACAGCCTTTTCTGCATGTGAAGAAAGCTTGAGTCTGTCCTCACTGAACATCCTCAATTCTTGACCAGACAAATCTTATTTCTGAAAACTGTCCTTTCAGGTGATATTTTCTACTGGCATCTCTCTTCAGTGCCTCTCTACCTCTCCTGCTGAAAGGAATTTATGTCTCTGAGTCCCAAGTATATGTTTCATAGAGCCATAGAATGGTTTGGGTTGGAAGGGACCTTAGGGACTAACTCATTCCAGCACCCCTGCCATGGGCAGGGACACCTTGCATGAGACCAGTTTACACAAAGCCCTGCCTTACCAGGCCAGTTCCATGGTGACCTGGGCTAAACATTATTCCTTTGTATTTCTGACCATTTCTCCAGTTTACCTGGAAAACATGAATCCTGATCTTTTCTGGAGTTTCTGGAAGCTCTCTCTCAATAGCTTTGTGTGCTGATTCTGTGCAGGTACTGCCCAGTCTGTCATCGAGTGGTTTTCAAACTCTGGGACGTCTCTGCCACACCACTTTGAGTATTTTTTAGAACTAGTTCTGCACCTGCTTTTCAGTGATCATACCCAGGCTTCCAAAGCATGTTTGCTGATAAGAATGACTTACGGGAATGTGCTACAAACCTTGGAATAGTTTTGTTATATCAGATTTTTGTGTTCCTTCCATCCATTATGTGCCAACTATCCTGGAATTAAAGGGAATTAGATTGATTTGACAGGATTTGTTCTTCACAAACTCATGTTTCATCTTCTATCTTATTACTTCCTGGCTTGCTTACAAATGGTTCAGTGAGTAATGTGTTTCAGTGTGTTTCTAGGCTTCAAAATGAAACTGAGACTGGCTCATAATTGCTGGCTTGTCCTTTATTAGAATAAGTCCTCTGCTTGCCCTTCTGCAGTGCTCACACAATCTCTTGCGTTCTCACATGAGAACTTGTGTTTTCAGATGAAATTACACAAAGGAAGTTCTGTGAGGCTCATGACCACATAAATGTCCAGCTTCATATCTTCCCGCAGCCAAATCCAGAGCTCATGGTTTCTGGCACATGGCTGTGGCCTCCCTTCATCCTTAACCCAAAAGCTTGTTCCACTGGCCAGCTACATCTGGCTGTCTTTGGCCATGGTTTTCTGGCTGTTTTTGGCCATTGTTTGGGTTGGCCATGTCCTTTTCAGAGATGGTCTGACATGGGAATCTACTTTGTCCTGTCTTTACTCCATCTCTGCTTATGAAGTCCTGGACATTATCCACTCACTGTCAGAGCTCAGATGTAATCATGTCTGATAGGTGCTGGACTACCAAAGTGAGCTGTATCATTCTCCTCTATGACCTCAGTAAAACAAGGGGACTTTCAGATATAAAAGAAAAAAAAAGAAAATAAAGGAGAAAGTTTAAAATAGATCAAAGAAAATGTATTCTCTGCAGTGAGCTGTCACATGATATCAGTGTGATGGGATGGACGTTGGACTTCTTATCCCAGTCTTATTCCTCCTAGAGACCAAGAGCTGTATTCCTCACTAAGACCAAGATCCTAGAAGGAATAAAATGAAAACCAAATGCCACAAAGAAATAATTATTTGATAAACCAGGTTGTGTTACTGCAAACTTGACCAGCTAATGCCAGAAGCCAAGAGGCCTCAGTTGAGGTGCAAACAGTGAACCCTCTCTCGTGATTTAAAAGGGAAAGAAAGGGGACTATATTAAGATACCAGATCTCAGCTAATATTTCCCCAGTAGAAAAATGGTTACTACCCCATAAGTCATGATGACTTCTTATAAAGCTCTTCACATTATTATCTGAGGTAAGGTCGACACACAGGTGAACAGAGAATAAATTTAGGAAGATTATAAAAAATTGATGGTATAAGCAAACTTTTATTTAATGAACAATGGAAGATTTCTGGACAATTCACAGTTATTTGCATCCATCATTATAACCTTTAGTCTTATTAACATTCTATGAGTTCCTATTCACAAACTATTCCTATTAACATCCTGAACAGGATACAGAAATAATTGCATGAGTGGTCTAATCAGAATAGCACAGACTGTTTATTTATAGTCTGTTCTGTCCTCTTTTTATTATCCTGCTCAGCTTCAGGTTTACAGACTGGAAACAGTTTTCACTTCCTTTTCTAAAACATCCAGTTTCTCATAGTTGTGCTGCTTCTTCAGGACGCAGACCTAAAAGGAAGCAGCATTACTGGTGCTGTAGGAAAATATAAAAAAGAAACAACAGAAAAGGAAACATCTGATTGTGATCTTGTCTAGAAGTAGTAGTTTACAGGCAGTTTTCCTAGAAGTAGGTGGTACAGATTTTCAAAGCAAAAGTTATGAATTTTGAGACTGCTAGAAATTCTTACAAAAATGTATGAATAAAGAAATTTGGGTAGGAGAGGTAGATCAGCCAAATTATTCTAAGAATCACCTTCAGCTAATCTCAAACAAAAAGTCAATACTTTTTGTCAATAAGATAAAAGGAAGTAAAAAGAAAAAAATGTGTGGCTGTTCAGCCCACAGACATGCTGTTTGAGCATGAGGAAACTTTCCAGTGCTGAATTAGTATTTATACTAAACAGCTGAATGCTATATTTAATAACAATCACAAATAAGAATCTGCATCCAGTTTGATAGGACAACTCCATCTGACAATGACAAAGTACAAGAACAACAAAATTAAAACACACTGAAATGATGCTTTCCCCGTTTGAATCAGAGCCCGTGAGGAGTCCTGTGGGGCTGCCTGCTTTTGATGACTCTGAAGGCATTCTGCCCAGCCCTTGTCCTTTGTTCAAACTCTTTCACACTCCAGCTCTCGGTTTCCTCGCTGGTTTCCTCAGCTCTCTGGCTGTCACAGCCCTCTCTCCCTGGCTGTGTCCCCTCCCAGCACAGGCAAGGGGACATTCCTTGCAGCAGGAGCTGCATTGTTTGCAGGCAAATCAGGTGTCAGAGCTTTTAGTAGACGCGACTTCCTCCCGAACACAAAACTGCACTTCCAGCAATACATCACTGCCATTGTACAGGTTGGTTTGCAAAGAATTTTCTGAGGTCAGCATCCTTGGCCAGACCCTCAGCTGATTACCAGGCTTATTATGAGGGAAATGCACAGCTGGCTGGGGGGGCTGCTGGATGACTTTGTCTCTGCTGCTAGGAACAGCTTTGACCCAGTGGTGAATAGTAAGGAGATCTGTAGAGGCAGCAGAAGCATTGCTGAAAGAAAGAAAATAATGTATTTCCCCCTTCTCAGCTGATGGGAGAGTGGCTGGGATTTATTTTCTTTTACAGCTTTTTCAAGGTGGAGCAGCCTCCTTGTTCTTTTGTTCTGTGCCTTTGGTGTTTGACTCACGAGTAGGGTAAATGTGAAGGTGCAGTGTATGAATTTGTCTGTGGGGCAGGGAGAAAAGGGCAGCTGGGATGAGCCAGAGATCTTGGCAAGAATCAGCTGGTTTGTAGCCCTGCTATAACAATGCAAGAGCACAAGCCAAGAAGAAATCCTAGGAGTCAATTTGTAGTCAGAGATCTTTCATGGAATTATAGAAAGCCTTGTGTTGTAAGCTGGGCAGGGACATCTCCCACTAGACCAGGTTGCTCCAAGGCCCGTCCAGCCTGGCCTTGAACGCTTCGAGGGATGGGGCATCCAAAACTTCTCTGGGCAAGCTGTGCCAGGGCCTCAACACCCTCACAGGAAAGAATTTCTTTACATCTAATTATAACCCAGGTGTTTATCTCCAGACAGGACAGCTACCTCCCTACCCTACTGTGCATTGCAGTGTATTGATACCTCAATAAAAGTGTTAATAAAGGTAATAAGTCAGTGTTTGATCATCTGTATTTGCTAGGTGGGTGAAGAATGATGGTTCTATGCTATTTTTTTGCGGCAGGTGTCACCAGGACTAGCAAAACTAGTCCATGAGTAAAGGCTCAGCATTTGTTGCTGTTGCGTGTCACTTTGAATTGCTGCAAATATAATTTCAGAGCTTCTCAAGACCTAAATGAAAGGAGAGCACATACCAGAGCAGTTCAATTTCCACTGAAATTTTCCGTGTGAGTTAGAAACTGAACTGATGATAGACAGCGTTCAGTCCAACAAAACACCTCTCCCCTTCCCCACTTTTCAAATGGGAAGGGTTGTAGAAGGAGTAGAGGGTGTCAGATGCTGTGGACCTGAGCCAAAGTGGAAAGAACGTGTAGCTGGTAGAGTGGGTAGGAAAGAGGAAGAGTGAGTTAGCTTTTTTCACTCATGTGTGAGAAAAAGGCAATGCTATTAAACACTGTTCAGCTCTAATGCAATGAAAAAATTGTATGTGACAAGCTGTGACACTTCCTGTGGATCTGAGTCATTGTTTGAGCCCAACCTTACCTTTCAGTGACTGGAGCAGCAATGTGTAGCCAGCTGGCAGAAAGGACAGTGAGGGAGCTGTATCATAAATGTTAATCTTACTATTAGGATATCTGATTTATCTGTGGTTGCAGTAACAATGCTCCAAACGTGTGGCAGTGAGAGCAGCAGACAGTCACAGTGCTGTGTGTTCTGCTGGCTTTAGGGAGCTAAGGCCAGCTCTAATATGAAAATGTCAGGAGTTGCTTAGGGGGGATACTGGCTGCATTATTCACCACACAGGCTCCTGGCCACTAGGAAGTGTGCCGAGACCACCGTATGGATTTCATCTCCTCTACCGATCAGCTGGACAAGCACAGCCCTTAATTTCTTTGCTTTGGGCTGAGTGCTCTGAATTGGCTTACTTTTGAAGTTGTACACCCCCTTCCTCCTCCCATCTCTGCCCCACACACACATCCTCTCCTTCCCTCCGAGGGAGGTGCTGCCACACAACGCTGCAGGGAAGAAAAAGGCATGACTGACACCAGATTTATTTGAAAGGTGCTTTTAAGGCATCAGCCTAGGGACGCTGTGGGAAGTCTGGCCCCAGAAGGTGAGAGGTAGCTCAGGAGTCAGAAGAGAAAGGTGGAGCTGGGCCAGCTAAAGCCAGCCTAAGCCAGCTCTTCTGTTCTTTGCTTTTAAAGTTTAAATCCTCCTGCCCTCAGTTAATCCATCATTTGCTTGTCATCTAGCTATTGATTTTACATGCAGGTAAAATTGTGTCTCTGTGCAACATATTTATATGCACAGACATAAAATAATAAGTAGATTAAAGAATAGTTAGATAGAGAGATGAATTGATACGCTCTGTTTCCATACAGCGCTGAATGCCGGTGTAACGCCACTTGAATGAAAATCAATAAACAACAAACCAGTGACAGAGCAGCAGGAGGAAGCACAGTCTGTCTATCCACCTACCAACCTACCTGTCTTCTACCTTGTCATTAGGTGTTTCTTAAGCCCATAAACCTTCTTGCTGATTTGGTGTAAAAGTCTTTTTAAATAAATGCATACAAAAGTTTTTTTCCAATTTTCCCCCCAAAAAGACAATGTCTGTGTTTAAATTGATGCCCCATGAAATAAATAAGGTTTGGACAGGCTTAGATCCTGACTCTTTGCAAAGTTTCTGTCTAAGGCACATTTGAAAATAACAACAACAAAATTTATGCATATTTGCAGTAGATTTTTATTATTCTGTGCGATGGCTTGCATGCCCAGGAATGCACAGATACCAGTTAGAGTCTCACAAATAAAAAGCCCCCGCTATTCAACTCAATTTCTTTATTATTCTTTAGATCTATGTGGTTATTCAATATATATGTATGTTTAAAATATCACTGCATTATATAAAATACATATATCTATGTATCTCTGTGTTATAAATATGTGTGTGTAACATGTCTGTGTGGTGCATGCACATTAGAAAAGTCTGTGAATATTTGGAAAAATCCTCCGTGTTGCATAACGCGGACAGGCACTCAAACATTTGTCAAGGATTCCAGGCGGTGTGAAGGTAAGTTGAGTGAAAATGTTTATGTGAATGTTCAAAGCCGGGCAAGTTTGAATCTTGTACAATACAATTAAAATGTGTATTTTAGTGATAACTGAATCAGAAATAAACACAAAGAAAATATGAGAGAAGAAAGGAGGAAAAAATTACGCACTGCCGACATGCTCTGAATTAATTTGCTAGGTAGGAACCATGATGTTGATGTAGATATTCTATCTGCAGTGAGCTTCACAGTGAGAGGAATAACCTCTATCTAATACTGCATTGATATGAAGGACTTTGACACAGTTTGGAAACACGAGTGATACACTGGAATTAAAAACCCCAAACATTTCTGTGTTATAGGGTCCAAAGGAAATAATTTATTCTGCAGGCTTTTTTGTTCTAGTGACGATTATTTTACGGGAAATAAGTTTTGATTTCTAAACTTAGCCATGCTGCCCACAAACGGTACTTTCTGGGGATTAGCGATTGATCTTTCCATTTCTCAGCTTTCTTGGTTCTCTTCACATCTTCTGCTTTCCAATGCGTGTGTGTGTGTGAGAGAGAGTTCTGTAGCCAAATGCAGAATAGTCATCTGGCAGAAGCAATAAACCACTGGAATACAGACACATTTCTATCTCCAAATTTCACCATGTCTTCAGTCTGAAGGCCAAGGGTGGCAGAAAGATTAAAATGTGACATTCATTTCTGTTGTCCACTGAAAGGATAGGGGATTCCCTTTCTTTGGTGTTTTGAACCCGCAGAATAGATGGCTGAAATCAGTATCCAGGCAGAATGTTTGCTGATTTGAGAAGAGGTAAAAGCAAAGATTTCAGAATTAGAAAGGCAGCTTGAGTGTGTGTTGAAATCTGTCCTTCTCAATGGAACTAATAATCTTTGCAGTTTGGGATGGGAACCTGCCATGAAGTGTTTGACTTCTGTCTGGCCCAAGCTCATTTCCCAGGTTTATAACAAGACATCAATAAATCCTTCAATTGCTGGTGAGTGGCTCAGCAGTTACTATTCCCTAATATCTAAGAATGGATCACGCCTTTATGTATTTATTACCTCATCTTCTCTGCTTCAGTCCATTTGTGCATCACCATTGGGGGTGAATGTTCATCTGGTGGGGCTCTGGTCTGTCTCTAAAGGACAGGTGATGTGCACATCTTACATAAACCCAGTATCAAGCTGCAGAGTTCTTTGCTGGAGCTGGTTTCACACAGCACATCAACCCTTGTTAAAATTGCCTGTTTCTCCTTCTAGACGCAAATAAACTTCCTCAAACTTCAGCCTCTTACTAGAGGGGCTTAAATTGGTAGCATGTTTCATGGTCACTTTGTTATGAAGTGTGTTTTCTATAGTCAACAGAGTTCAATAGTTCCCTTCTAAGGGCAATTCATCTTATCTCCTATCTCAATTGCTCTATGGTTATCACTATCTTACCTCAAGAGAAACTACCTGCTTAAATTAGGTGATCCTGCTAGTGCCTTAGGTGGGATAAACTAGTCCTGGGCTTGATTATATGGGATCTCTCAGTGGATTTTGTTAGCACAGAGGGAAAAAACCCAAAAAAACCCAAACAACAAAAGAACCCAACCAAACAAAAAAACCAGCCAAACCAACCAACCAACCAACCAAAAAAAAGCGACTGGAACCGAGTAAGAGCATTTACCATTCATGGCCTCCTCATGGCTTTTTTTTCCCCCTCCCTCTTAATTTTCACATAATCATGTACTTAGGCAACACAGAAAATACCAATTGACCCAGACGCCAAAGTGAACATAACTGGCAAATAATTGAGTTGAGCAAGTAATTTTTTCCAATAGGTTAAAATCTGTTGACATAAACTACTGAGCCAAATTCTATTGCATAAAAAATGCATTCTGAGAAATTAAGTATGATTATAATTAAATGAAGATTAATAATGGAATAATTGTATATTGAGAAATTATCTGAATTAAGATAATATAAATTATCACTAAGACTTTATAAGGTATATGCAGCTAGTGTGATCACTGAAGACAAAATTCTGTAGCCAATAACCACACAGTGGGCTGAGGAAAAGATGTGTCCAGCTATTTTAGATTTCAGTGGGGTCACTGAAAACCTGCCTGGGTTTGAGAGGGTGTGGGTGGCCTTTGTTACACATCTAGAGTGAGACTTAATCATAGATCACATGCCTCCAGGCGGGCACTTTTTCAGCAAACAAGCACCTATAAAGCTGTACCAATACTGTAAACATGATCAATAATACAGTGGAATATTCTTTATAGGAGCACTCCCGTCAGATGTTGTCCTTCTGGTTCTGGTGACTGGAGAAGTACAAATAATTCTGATTTTTTACGACTTGTTCCTACTTCTATTTCACAACCCACTTTTCCCTGTTGACTTTCAAGAGAAAGTTATTGTTAAGCACTGATGACCTCTGCACCTTAAACTCTGTGCTAATCCTGGCATACTCCTTTGCATCTCAGTTTACCACATACCTTAACATGAGACCGGAATGTTTCGTGTTCCAGAAAGGAATTTTGGGCTCAGAAACCTGTATTTCATGGAAACACGTTTTGCTAGTAGAAGCATCAGTGGTTCAGGCATATCTCACTGCTTGACACTGCAGAAAAGAAATGCTTGGAATGAGTCAACTTAAATATTTTCTCCACATTGTAGATGTTTTGAGAAAGAAATGAGAAAGCTACTTGTTGGAAGTCATAATTCCTTTCTCTGCTATGGCTTGTGATTAAATAGCAGGGTCAGAGTTGGATTTTTGGATAGCTGCCGGGCCTTTGTTACTGTTTTTCTGGTCTACATCTATTTTGTATCTCAGGAAATAAGTCAGAGAGCAAGCTGCCAGCCTTCTCTCACCTAGCTCAGAGGGGTCAAGATGCCTGTAAGCGAGGCAGCATAGAGAGCTGTTCAGGATGCCTACATACCCCATCTCTGTGTGGTCTTGGGTCCATCCTGGAAAAAAGACTTCTGACCATTTGATTAAAGTGTCCACATGTGACATTTCCATGGGAGAAGCAAAATGATTTGTGCCCATCATGTCTGGATTACGGATGTGTGCTGCTGATTAAACTTGAGCCATGAAGCAAGTCTTGGCTTAACACAGGCTCAGACTCAGGTGTTCAGAGTGGTAGGGCCTGAATTCAGAGTCTGACATTGATTCTTATACACAAATGGACTTTGAAGAGTGACTCAGCTGTGCCTGCTGCAGGTTTCCCTCTTGGCTGCAGTGATTGCACTCCCTCCATCTTTACTTTGTTACCTGTGAATTCCCCCATGTGGGCCCCTGAAATAATGAATCCAACAAAATTCCTATGCATCTATGCTCTGCTGCGTATTGAAAAACAGGAGGAAGAACTCATGATAAGAAATGATCATCTGGGCATCCACAGATATCAGAGGACCAAATATCTAAAGATTTATAACATCATTAAGGAGTTTTTCATAGATTTTGTAAAGAAAGAAAGAAAGGAAGGAAATAAGTGAAGGAAGAATAAATAAATAAATAAATAAATAAATAAAAGGAACAGAAAAAGAAAGAAAACAGAGCAGTGAGCAGTTCTCTTAAGAAAAGGAGTTGTAGTTCATTGAACCTTGTCTTCCTCTTGCCTCCCTGATCTTAGGTAAATATTTGAGCGAAGTCCAAACCAAATACACACACCAAAATAGTGTAGGGTGTAACTGATACAATCTCCAGAACTCATAGAAAAGGCAACTTTGAAGGGGGAAGGGAGAGACCTTTTCCTAGAACAGCTATTGCTTGGGTGAAGACCATCGCCCTTTTGACTGGACAATGGGAATTAAGTGCTTTCCATAGCAAGCACAACAAAATGTCTCGTTTTAGAAATGTGGCCATTGCTGAGATAGCAGAGGAGATCTGAATGTCCAGTGCCTTTTTACAGGGCTTTTCATGCAGTTGTCCTAAAGTCCCTCATAAACATTTTGCCCCCATGTACTGAAATAATCAGGTCTTCTGAGACACTGGAACATGTTTCCCAGAGAAGCTATGGATGCCCCATCCCTGGAAATGTTGGATGGGGCTCTGAACAACCTGGTCTAGTGGAAGGTGTCCCTGCCCATGGCAGGGGGTTTGGAATTTGGTGATCCTGAGGGTCCCTTCAAACACAAGACATTCTGTGGTTTCATGATCTTTCCTATGCAATAATAACTTCTGTTTTCCAGCTTTCTGTGGATGTTGTCTGTGTGTTATGGGAAAGAGGGGAGGATGAAAGGAAATGCTTCAGCAGAGAGGAAAAATCCAATCTATGGGGATTAAAAATCAAGTCCCTTTGGCCCATCTGCATGACAAAGGCCCATTGCATAATGCTATGAGTACAGCTAAATCCAAGGCTTAGTCCCTCACCTCCTAGT
Organism: Poecile atricapillus; assembly: GCF_030490865.1. Lineage (NCBI taxonomy): Eukaryota > Metazoa > Chordata > Aves > Passeriformes > Paridae > Poecile > Poecile atricapillus. The sequence goes on from NC_081288.1 coordinate 4,889,948, forward strand.
TAGGCTACAGAGAAGACAGATAGGGCTGGAGGAGCAGTTGGATGGAGATAGCTTTGGTCATGTAAATGCCTCGAGTTCACTGTGAGGAGTCTGAGCCTATTCATCATTTCATGCCAAGCTCAACTGCTTTGATGGAGGCATCACACCCAACATGCACTGAAGATGTCCTCACATGTCTAATGTGTCTAGACATTCTGGCCTTTAATGTCCTGCGAGTGGCAGGAATCTAGAGGTGATAGGGACGCTGCAGTGGTCAAAGCCTGTGTTAGATTTTCTCTGGTGTAAATTGCCAGAACACCACCCAAAGTCAGTCTCACACATTGAGCCCAGGTGAGGAGCTGGGCCTATGCCAGTGGTGGCTGTTACTGAAGGTATAAAAAGTCTTTATGTGAGGAGGAGGTTATGGAAGGGAGTGGTGGCTTATTACAAAGATGGAGCTGAGCCTGCCTTTGGGACAAGTCTGTGTAGCTTTTTAGGAGACAGCAAAAACCAGGCCCAATGCATCTGACACATGCTCTCTGGGGATTAAGAGGGATCTCTCACTTTTGCAGCTCTGATCACAGGTTGTGCCTTGTGCTAGTGCACTGTGCCACACACAGCTCTCACCATGGCTGTGCACTGAGTACAAGATGTTCCTCTCTGGAGGGCTTGTGATATTCTGGGAGGGTTGCTGCTGGCTGTCAAAAGACTGCTGGATTTGCCTCAGAGGAGGGGAGTGATACAGATGCACACCAGATTTCCACATTGTGTGAAAGGAGCCTTATAATTATCTTATACATTACAGTTGGGAGCCCCAGGCAAAGGGTAGGCTCCTGTGCTTTCTCCTGACCCATTGTGTGAAGTCTCATGTGATGCAGGGTGGGGAAGTGGCTGCCTCAGACATCTTTGTCGTGCAATGTTGGTGATTATGTGACATACAGGGCTGGGCCAGCCTGCCTGGGCATGGGGTGAGGTTGAGCAGTGTGGCTGTGTGATGTGCTGGGCACTGTGGTGGGCAAGGGTCTGGGACGTCACTGGCTGCTGACATGGCTCTTATTTGAGCTCTGGCAGGGTCTCACTTGCACCTTGTCCCTTTGTCATCATAAAACCATTGAAAGGTTTGGGTTGGAAGAGACCTTAAAAATAATCTAGTTCTGAGACAATTGCCATGGGCAGGGAAACCTTCTGCTAGACCAGGTTGCTCCAATCGCCATCCAACCTGGTCTTGGACGCTTTTAGAGATTGGACATCCACAGCTTCTCTGGGAAACCTGTTCCAGTGTGTCACCACCCACAGAATGGAGAATTTACTTTTTACATCTAATCCAAACTTCACTCTTTTAGTTTGAAGCCATTCCCCCTTGTCCTACTACTACATGCCCTTATTAAAAGTCCTTCTTCAGCACTCACAGGACCCCTTTAGGTACCGGGGGTGTTGCTCCAAGATCTCCCCAGAGCTTTCTCTTCTCTGACTCTTTTGTCCCCAGAGATGGTTCAGTTTAGCACTTTTTTTCCCCTCCCAGCTTTTCCACCATAATAAGGACCAGCAGGAGCTTGTGTACCCTGCAGAGTCATCTTCTCCATGCTGGTTCAGAATCCCTTTGGAAAAGCAAAAATGGGATAAAATAGGAAAAATTTTGACCTCTGTATGAACGGATTGTACTTAGCTGTTGTCACTGTGGCATAATAGGAGAGGATTTGCTCTTGTGAGAAGGGATGGATATGCTGTAATCCCCCTTAGCCTGGTCCAGCACATCATGTGTGGTCTGGGTGCCGAGGTGCTGCTGCAGATGAACTGACTTGTTCAGGCTGTAGTTGCTTGCAACCAAAATTAATTCCAGGATTAATGTTTAAGCTGTCTGTGAGAGGCTGTTCATCTCATAGAAATGCTGCAATTGTTAGACTAAAGGTACAGTCACCTCTCCAAAAGAGCTGAAATCAAATTCACACAAAATCTTCAAAAAGTGAAAAAGAAAAAAAAGAAAAAAAAAAAAAGAAAAAAAGAAGAAAAGGTGTTTTGTTGGGCTTTTGCTTCACATAATTAGAAATGTTTCCTTTGTATCCAGATATCTTGTTTGAACAAATTATTTTTCTGAGTAGTAGTTTTTTGGCCAAAGAGTCAGGTCCAAGAGAAAATCACAAACCTGGTCTTTGAACTTACTGAACTGAAATTCTTCAATCACTTTGAGAGGTTTTTCTAGCAATACTTGAAGCCCACCAGCTTGCTTAAACGGACCTTGGGCCATGGGCAGGGTCCGCTTTCAGGAGCTGACAAAATCAAAGTTTTACGAAAGAATTCCCAGTCTGCGGCACACCCCAGCACCCCACCCAGGAGAGGGAGATTATGGGAACTCATATCACAGAATGATCAAGCTTCAGTTTAATCACCTCTTGTTAATGCCTTTCTTATATTGGATTTTAATACATTTTTAATCTGTTTTTCATTTTCCATGCTTTATCACTTGGGTGATCAGAGCGAACAGGAACCAACCTGATGCTGGGGCTGAAACACAGCAGAGGAGGTGTAAAAGCAGAAGTAAAATTTCCCAGGAGGTTGTGGAGTAGGGATGTGAACTGAGGACTTGTCTGGCAGAAAATATCTAGAGTGAGGCAGCTGATGTGACGGGGTCTTGTTGTGTGACCTTGAGCCCCTTTAGCCTGTGTTCCTCCAGTCTTTTGATTGAATATTCAGTTATATACACAGAACCATAGAATTGCAGAATGGCTTGGTTTGGAAGAGACCTTAAGGATCATCCAGTTCCAACACCCCTGTCACTGGCAGGGATACCTTCCACTAGGCCAGGTTGCTCAAATTCTCCTTTAGTAAATATTTGTATTCTAAAGCATTGAGCACACCAAAATCTTCTTCCCAGCTAGGTCCTCTAAGTAATGCCCCACAAAGAAAAAAAGAAAATCTTCCAAACTTATGATAATGACGCAGAGAATCTGTCAAAAGCCCCTTCTGAGGGACTTCTCCCATCCCCCCCACGAGGAACTTATTTTCCTTTCTGTTCAAAAAGACCCTTATCAACGTTTCAATCTTTCCATGTAAATACACTGACAAGTGTCAGGCCCTGGCAAACCTATAATTAAGGCTGAATACAATTTGCTAATAAAAGCCAAGAAACCCTGGGCTGAATTTACTTACATTATCCCCACTGGGCACTTTCCATCAGAATCTTTTATCAGCCTCAGCAAATGCCACTTTGACATTATTTTTACTGAATCAATCAAATGTGGACACTACACTCATTCTCATCCTCGCAGAGAAGATGCTTCAGCTACAGAAATAAAGATTTGTGCTGTTTTTTGTTGTTGTCATTGTAGCTCCTCTGACTCACAAAGCACAGTGAGCTTTTGGAAGGAGAGAAAGAATGAGAAAAATAGAGGAGAGGAAAAGAGAGAGAGAGGAGAGGAAAAGAGAGAGAGAGGCAGAAAACGTGAGCCAGAGATTGTGGCAGGCTTTACAAATTGGCACAGCCTTATCAACAGCATTTCATGGTTTTCTGGAACTCTTTCAAAGGGAACTTGCCTTTGTGTGCACTGGCTTAAGCTTTACTAATATTTAAAGCTATATTTAAAAGTTTATGAAAATTACTTCTGAGTTCCTCTGTCTCTTAAAATCGCCGAGGCCAATGTTTGCTTCTTGCTGTTATCCCACTCACCCCCCTCTTCCCGCATTTTTCTGTGGTTTTCCCGTCCTCTTCGTCCTTCCTTGGCAGGGTCTCTGCCTTTCCCTCTCCCTCCCATTTGCTGCATTCCCTTCACCCTTTCAGCCTCCCCCCTCTCCATTTCTAGGGGGCTGGGAGAAGGGTTTTGTTTGGTGGGACTGTTTGTGATGGGTGAGGTCCAGCTCCGAGCAGCGCCGCTCTCCACTACATCAGTAAGTGTGTAAGTAAATACATCTCTCACGCTCTTTCTCTTGGCTCCCTGCTTGGGCAGAGGGTCAGCTGGCTTTTCTCCTGCTCCTGCCTATGTCTGGGTCAGTTGAGCACAGTCTGACACCTCCCACAACCCACAGTGGCATCTTCATCCAAATGCAGATATGGAAATAGCTCAGGTGATCCTTCTGCTACTGATGGGATTAAAGGAGAGAATTTATCCCAGCTTTTCACTGAGGGGTGGAGGACTGATGGGAACCCCAGACTGTCCAGATTTGCCTGCAGACAGTGGTATTTGTGTGCAGGTGGGCACTGGGGACTGTGCTCCTGGAGTGAAGTCTAAACATGTTCAACATTTTGGTGTGCAGATGTGTCCTTGGTCTGGGCAGGGATGGCAGGAGGACACTCGAAGGGGAGGGTGGTCCAACACAGGCTTCTGTAGCTCTCCCAAAGGTCACTGGTGATATTTAGGGTAGGGTTTGCTGGCCCCTCACCCTGTGATGACTGTGTCTGAGCTCCTTGCCCTTTGTAAAGCATTGTGCTGGCATAGACAACAGGATATTATATGATTCTATGATCTGCAGAGGAATTTCCTCCTAAAAAGGCTAATTTCTCACCAGGGTGGCTGTTGGAGTTGGAGATGCCCCTCAGCTATGTGAATAAGGACATCTCAGAGGTCTACATAAAGGTAACATTAATCCCTTTTGGGGTAAATGACTTGGAGAAGTTAAAAAATATTAGATCCCAATTAATATATTCTAAAAGGACTTAAAATATTTTCATATTGGAGTTTGAGCTGTATAATAAAAAAATCATGTTAGCTAATGTGGTTTTAAAGTCTGTGTGACTACATTACTTCAATCCAGAGAGCCCTGCTGGTCCAGCACTGTTTTCAACAGCAATCAAGAGTAAATGTTTAAAGAGAAGAATAAACTACTTATAGAAAAATAAAGTGTCTGTGCTTACAGCAATCACTGATGTAGACATCTTCAGAAGACTACATTTATACAACCAGGCTTAACAGCCTCCACTGTGTCTATCTGTTGAAATTTCCCCCTTTTTGGGGCTGTTTTTTAAATAAAAAGACAATACCTCGGGTATATCCAGTGGCAATGTCCCACTTTCCTGGTTTATTCCCAGATGATGAAGCCATGGGTGATTCTGTGCCTTCACAGTGCCCTGGAAAGTGCCTGCTCTGCACCTGGGGCAGTTTGGTGGAGTTAGGCTGACTTCAGACAGGATGATCTTCTACGACTTTTCTGCGACTTCAAAAGAGGTAGGCAAATGTGCCCTATCTGAGGAAGTGACCCCTTGCTTTACCTTTTTCTATGGCATTAAAAAGAGCAGCTTTGGTGTAGGAGAATGTCGAGCAATGCTCTCATCTCTCAACGCTTAAAAGCGCATAGGGATGAACCACAAGGATAAGCTATAAATGACTTCTGTATCCCATAATGTATCAGTTATAAGCAAATCCTTTATATAAATGAAACCCAGATCTTTTAGATTCCCTTTGAAGAAATCTTGTCCTCTGGCAGCTGGAACTGCAGTGGTGGGAGTGACGAGGTAGTGGCTGGAAGACACGGCTGTCTGCTGGAGATAGGATCGACGTTCCTGCAAGGGACAACTGCAAATTTGGTGTTGCAGTGAGATTATAAATTCCCTTACATTTTACTGGTGTTTCTGGAGAGAGAGGGAAAGCAGATTTAGAAAAATATGATATATATGGGCACTTTATAGGCTATACACATTTATAAAGTCTAGATGGTAACACCATGCTCTGTGGTAGAAGGTATATTCAGCTTTAATGCATTAATCAGTGCAGGACTGATGGAGTGTATATGATCATCTCTGTTTTACCAGGCAGGGGAAGGTTAAGTGATTTGCCTGGGGCCAGAGACTAAATCAGTGTCACAGATGGGATGAGAAAGGAAGAGGCTCCAGTTCAGGTCGGATTCTCAACAGAACAGACAACACCAGAAATAGATAAGGCTCAGGCAAAAAGCGGTGGTGGTGTGTCACTTCAGTGTCCATCACACTGCTAAGCAGTGCTGCTAAGTGAAACATCCTCTGCCTCCTTTTTTTCTCATCAGATAAAACAGTAGCCAAAACTCTGTCTACATTCTCTACACAGACTCATCTTTGCCTGTTTCACATTTCCTATGTGCCAGAAAATGATTATATTTTTATTTTCTAGAGGTAAGACATGTCAGTGTCCTGAATTTTTCTGCAACAGCAAATACTGCCCCGTCTGATCCTGTCACTGCAGCTCCCACTTTGTAAAAAAACACGTAGTGCCTATTAAAAAAACAACAATCATGCACTCCAAATAATTAGTGTCATTATTAGTACTGTGGCATAACCTGCAGGGCCCAATTAAGATCCAAACCTTATCACGCTGGGTTGGGGAAACATACATTAACACACAGTTTCAGCTTTGAAGATTTTGCATTTTTAATGGATGGAATTAAGAGTGGGAAAAAGGAACTTATTCTCCCTATTTCACAGGCAGAGCACTGGGACCTGGGGTTGTTAAGTGGGTTGCCCAAGGTCACGCGGGCTGTGTCAAAGGCAGGAGCTGAACCTGTGTTCCTACCTCCTGATCAAGGAGAGCTGTGAGATGGAGCTCATAACTGTGATGTGTCTTTAATACAGCAGGGAAAGTAATAACCAGAAGAAAGAGCTTGGGAAGGGAAGAGGGAGGGAGAGGGATGCGTGTGATTGTGTCTCTCACAGTTCAATGTCTAATAACAACTGGTCTTGACTGAGATGCTCCAGGGGATGTCGTATTTCATCCCAAGCCACTTAAAGAGCCAGTTAGTCTTAGAGAACTCTGAGCCTATAATCTAATGCTCAAATAGCAACATTTGTCATTAAGTCATTTTAAGTAGAACATGCATGTATATGTGTGTATATTTACAAATATATACACACAAAGTGTTTTACTTGTTTAACCTACATCTATATGTATATATAATAACACATGCACACACACATACACACCCTGCCCTGTCTTAAAATAACATGGCTAGGTTAGCAGTGGGCCTACCACTGCAGCCTGGAAATGTAGATGATTTAAAGGTTGTTTTTAACATTTTTAAAAACAAAACAGAAGACGAGAATGTTTCATTGAAATCCATCTTTTGTAAAGTTGTGCTCAAAGAAAAGTACTTAAGTAATGGCAAAAGCTCCCATTCTATTATTTGAAGGAAAAAAATCTTTTAATGTCACTTTTTTTTTTCCCAAGTTAAAAGTGTTTTTTTACATGATATTTTGGGAAGGTTTGGGGTTGATATAAAATTTAAGTATTTCAAAGTTTGTCAATTGTTGAATTTAATCTGTGTGCTGAAAAAACCCCAAACAAACAACAAAAGAGTCTGTCTTCTAGGTAGAAAGAAAGGTTAGAATGATAAAAAAAATCCCATTTAATGAAACATTAAATGAAAAATTTTATTCCCCCAGCTGGGAAATATTGTTCCCTCTGCCCCTGTGATTCAGTTCCCTGGGATAAACACATTCTGTTGGGATCCCAACAGATGTAATACACATTCCTCCTCACAGACTGTGTTGTTTATCACATGGGAGTGTTCTGATATAGTGATGAGAGGGGTTCAAGGCAGTGCAGACCCTGTTACAGCCTCTCGGAGGGGGATTTAACTCACAGCCCCTGTGGCTACTGGGGGCTCTTGCACTGTACAAGTAGATTCTGGCTCTGCTTCTGAAAAATATTTCCAGCCAAATAATTTTGTGTTGGTTTGGTACCAAAATGGTCAGTTGTGAATTTCCCACCTTAAAGGGAACCTGAGCATGCTGAGCTCTTTCACCAAAGAGCTCAGTTTTGTCCTTAGAAAGGATGCTGGAAAGTAGCTTTATCTTTGCCACAGAGTGGGCATTCAAAATTAGCAACTTCATGTCACCTTAACCCTCCTGTACTTCAACCTATGAAGAAATGAGAGCAAGAAAACCCTCTCCACACACAGAGGTGTTACAGAGAGAAAAGCATAAACATTTGCAGCACCTTCAGGTGTTAAAGTGATGGGCAATGAGGAAAGGACTGTGTGGAAATTAATCATTCTGTCTTGGGGCAAAACTGTGCTGACATGCACAAACATTTGTCTTGAGGGTCATGCATCACACAGGGAAGAAAGTAAAATCCAAAAGATTTTGTGATTACGGGAGCTCTGTCCACCCTCTGCACAGATTAAGGCCTTATAGGAAGAGAAAGAAGTGAGGGAGTATTTGCATTCCTTTTGCAGAGTGGATGTGTGCAGAATAGCAGCTTTAATCCCGGAACTTAAAAAGTGTTGGACGCTTGACTTGGAGATCTGAGTTATAGTTGTTTGATGTACTTTCTCTTTTTGCATCTCTTTGCACAGACACATTAGATAGGCAGCATATATTTACATTCTGGATTTATGAAGATGGAGCTGGACGTTTTTCTAAATTACTGTGAAACTAATGCTTTTCACATCCTGTTCAGTCTTTTTGGGCATCCTCATTTGCACTTCAGCTGGCACAGTTGCAGGTTTGACTTTGTTTTCCTCTTTCTGCTGCGTTTGAGGCTCTCTCCTGCTTTCATATATTTCCATCTTCTGATTGAAGTGACCTTTTCCATTCACCCTTAAAATTCCACCCAGCTGAAAACTAGTCCTGCCTCCAGGCCTGTAACTTCGGCCTCTGTGTCCTGGGACAATGGGGTGAGGAAGGCAAAATAAGGGACATTCCTGCAGGTCCTCGGTGTGTGGATAACAAACAGGGCATAAGAGGTGGGCAGGTAAATCAGAAATCTCTCCATTAGCTGGTTAAGCATTTTGGAGTGACACCAGGTACATTAGGAGGTAGCAGCCACAATGGAGGGACATTGGCCATTTGATATTCATGAGATGAAGAAGGTTTAAGAAGAGAAAAGGAAGGGGGAGGGAGGGATGTGGGCTTTCTAATGTAAACACCATTATCATTTGAAAATCAATTAGCTCCTTGCACCGAGGGAATGACAAGACTTAAGGCCCTTTTCTGAACTGCTATTGTGAGCCTGGGTTATTTACTTTAATTAAGAGGAGACAGAGTGGATTATTGTCTCAATCTAAGGAGTTGGGAAGAGTCAGAAAATTACACTCTACCTCACTGCACAACAAAGCCCGGGTAAGAGACAGGCTCCAAACCCAGCAAAGTCGAAAAGAAATTAGCCTTTAATCTGGATTCGTCCTACATAAGGAGCAATCAAAAGGAAGGAAGGTTTGGAGCCTCCTTGCTAAGCACCAGGCATGACATTGCAGTGGCTGCCACTGCCAGCTCTTCTGCTGGAACTTAATATTGGTTTTGGGAGGGGCTTCTTCCCCTGGAAGGGTTGGAGTTTGAGAGCAAAGATCTCCTTTTCCTTAAAATTCAAGATATTGAAATGTCAGGTGTGGGGCTTCATTTCCTCCTGCCCTCCAACACAATAATGAAGCAATACATTGTTCTAGAAAGAAATCTAATTGTTGATGCAAAGATGTCTCTCCTGAATGAAGATGATAATATTTTTTTGGCTCTTATTTAATTTAAGCAGCTTGGATTAAAAAATAAGAAAAAAAAAAAGGAGGGAAAAAATAGAGAAGGAATTTGGCAAGTGACTAATCCACAATATTGTCTTATTTGGCATATGGAGAAACACCCCCCGAGGTATCTAATACTGAGATGTTTCAGCTCTGTTTTGCATTGCCCACTCTTACTCTGCATACTCTAAATATGTATTAAGTCAGTCGAGCATGGCAGCTGCTGAAGGAGTTGCCACAGCTTACTGGGTAAATAATGATCGTTTTTTAAATCACCTAAATGTGTATCTACCCCAAAGACCATGGCAGTGGCTTATGGGAATGCTGATTTGCATTTTAAAAATTTTGCTCAGATGCATTTGCAGTTGCTGTGCCTTCCACTGATTGCTCCATGCTTCAGTTTTAAGTCCAGGGCCGAATTCTGCTCTCAGCTATGAATGGGAGAATAAGGACTGACACCATTTAAATTAGCAATGTGAAGTCAAACTGAGGAAAAGCTCAGTGTGATGAATTTTGCCAGGAATGCAAACTGGCACTGAGATTTTTTTGGTGATTTTGCAGCTTTAAAAATAAATTGGTGATAACAGAAGAGCACCTTTTATTCGGGGTGGGGTGTGAGGAGAGCTGTAATGGGACAGATAGGCCATGGATGAGCTACTGTCCAACTTTATGCTGGAGCAGGGAAGAGACAGATGAAATGCAGATGATCTCCATCAGGCTCTGCTACACCTCTAGAAAGCATCTTGCCAAAACAAGGCTTTGGGGTCTATTTAGGCCCCTTTTTGCTCATGGAGGGAAAAATAGTGTATTATTCTGAATACTGACACACATCCAAGCTCATCAGCTCTTAACCCTTGACATAGCTGGCGTCATCCTCTATGTTTTATCAACAGAGACACCTTGGCGTACAGCAAACCCAGAAACATGTGGCTCTGGAAGTAAATGGATGAGGCAGCTTTTCAGAGGGGCCTGGGGAACAAAACACTTGTTACTTTATACAACACAAAGAAAACATAATTTTATATATATCCAGTTCTTCCATGCATTCAGGACTCTTTTCCTCCAGCCCACAGACTCTGCTCCTCCTTTGCATCAGGATCCCTTCTTTCTCATTTTGTCCTGCAATAAACCAGACCCTTTTCATATGAGAGCCATTCCCTTTTTCCTCCTCATGTTTCCCATGGAAAAGTGCCTACCCATGCACTTCAGGTCTTGTTGAAATGCTTGCCCTGGCTCTGGGGTCCAGCAAAGCTGAAGTGTGTTAAGGAGTTCCAGCTGAGTGTTGGTTTGACTCTCATTTCTTTTCTGAATCTGTATGTTTTGCAAACTGGGCAACTAGACCAGGCCTAGTGACTTGCACCTCAGCTAAGTCCTCCAACTCTTCCACCACCTCTCCTTGCTCCCTTGAGCAGAGTCTGAGATTCATGGTGCACAGACCTTCAGGTAGAAAGAAAATTTGCCGTGAATCAGGCTTAGAAACCCTTGGAGATGAATAACTGGACCCCGTGATGCAAAAATCTCTGAACATCATACAGTTGGTGTCACTTCCTGAAGGACCTGGGGAGGTGTAATGTCAGACAGATGCTCAGTTGTTGCTCTCTCCTCCTCTGGCAGGGTATATCTTTTCATACTGAGCCACAATGGCACAGACAATGCATTAATTCCTGCCTTAGCAGTGTACTTGTTGGATTAAAGTGCGTCCTTTATATATATATTTTCTGCTTATTGTAATAATACTTTGTGATCTTGAACATACTTAATTGTATTAGAAATGGTGTGCTGGAGCCTTTTTAAATATTACTGATATGAAAATAAATAAAAGGAGGATTTTCTTTTCTCCAGGAATAAGTCAAATCCTCCTCTGGAGTGCAGGGTCAACAGACCCACAGGGCTGAGCTGCTGGCTGCAGATTGTGTGTGTGAGCATAGATGACTATACACACGTGTGCCACCTATATTTGCATTCCTACAGCTGTTCATTATTTGTATCTATTATGCAGTGGAGAGAGCACAAATGTATGCAATTGAGACACAATAATGTAGGGATATGAAAGGCCCAATCCATCAGTTCAAGTGTGTTTGGGTTTAAGGAGAAGGGGACGTACAGATAAATACACTGATTTATTCTCGCTAACTCTCTCCGCATTCTGAGGCTGGGCCTGAGCCATCGAAGCTGCTGGAGCTGACAGTGATTTATATCAGCTGCAGGCTCTGGCCTGGAGCTTTTAAGTGTATGTCAAGCACCTCCAGCACTTTCGGAATCTTTTTTTAAATGGAGTTTTCCAAATCAAAATCTGAGGGAACGGCAAATCCATTAAGAAGGCGAGCACACACTGTGTTTTGTGTTTAGGGATTCCTATCATATTTATGTTCAGTTTTGACCATCCAGCTGTTCAGAGAAACAGGCTATGGCCTTGAATAGCAATCATGGTCTCATTCCATAAGAGCCCAAAGGTCCCTAAACACTGGTTGGCTTGAACTGAGTCCAGTAAGGAGATGACAGGCCAGGTTGTTAATTACAACCTTTTATTCTGACAGTCAAGCTACAGAGATGTCTTGGCAGCTTTCAGAGCTGTGTGGAGCAACCTCTTCCTGCGTGTTCCACTGTTGTTACATGACAGAGAATTGGAGAGCCCATTCAAAGAGCCAGAACAACTTGACCATAGATTTTTGGGTTATGCTGCCATCTCTTTATTACGCTTAATAATATAGAGATGTGAAACATGGCATGCCCAGGAGTGCAGCCCAACTTTAGGGAAAAGGAGGTGGGTGAGTAGTAAAGGTGGAGGGTACAGGGCTGGGACTCAGGGGCTGCATTCCTGGCCGGGCTGAGGACCTGGGATAAATCCCTTCTTGTCTCTGCTTCTCGTCTGTCTTTTGTGAAGTTAATTGTAATCTCACTGCAGCAGAGGGTAGGGGCTGTTGCAGGACCCATGAAGACAGTTTACCCTATTTGTGAGGATAAATAGGTAAAAGTAATTGGAAAGAGCCCTGGGGAAAGGTAAGAGCTGAGGGAGGAGGGGGGTGAGATGGGCTGGTTCCCAGATCAAGTAGGTGAAGGAGGGCTCAGACAGGAGCTACTTGGCATGTGGGAAAAATGTTTCCCTAAGGGGTCTGGCTGCCTAATTTTCAGGAGGCAAGAATTATTTTCTTTTGGATGGAGCTGGCCCTGTCCTTTATTCCTATTGGAAAATGAAGCTAATTTTGGAGCTTAAGTCTAAGCTCTTCTGGTCAACAAAAAAGGCACTGGTAGGAGTCATCATCAGCCTACAGCATATCTTGCCTTGGTGCAGCACCCTATATTATGGGTACTGAATACCACCAGATTTTGCTATTGTCATGATTTAATAAAAATCAAGACATTGCATCATCAGCTTCCTCCTATAATTCTTAATTATCAAGGAAACTTGCTAAATTTAAGCACTAGTGCAAAGCCAGTGAAGAACAGAAAAGAACGTGGATCCTTCTTTCAGATCTGATCAAAGGCAGACTTTATCAGCAAACAATTTGCTATAGGTTTAATTCCACCTCATGGGCTCTATAAGCAAGGCATTCTTAGAGAAGGTTTAATCATTCCCAACTATTTTATTATCTTGGTTTCCCCAGTGTGTTGTATCCCTTTTTCCAACAAGGAATTGGAGTGGCTACCTGGAGAAGACATCTTGTCCCTTCCTGTATTCCTTTCCAAGCCACTGGCACAGGTAGTGAAAGATGGTCCTCCAGGATGTGCCAGAAACAAGAAAGCTCCAACCACTCAATCTCTGCCACCCAAACCCAATGTCTTGGCATTAGCTGTGAAAGTGCCTCCCTTCCCTGTGCATCTCACTGAGCCTGTTTTGTTCACTTGCCCCCTTCAGAGCAGGACTGCACTGGGAAGGAAGGATTGCAGCTCCTGGGACCCCTGGCAGAGCACAGCTGAAGAAAGTGTTGTCAAACACAGGCAGGGATCAACTTGCACTCTTTGTCCCTGATGCAAATGTTCACAGGAGGCTGTTGCAAGGATGTGTTCAGCTCTGTATTCAGCAGCTGAGTGAAGACTCGGGGCTTACAGGAGCAGCTGGGTAGTGGTGTCTACAGGGAAGTTGCCTTTTGCTCAAATCCTACATGTAGGACAAGTTCCAGAGCCAGTCCATACCCAATTTCCAGCTCAGAAACACTCATCTACAGTCTTAGGGGCTTGCCTGCATATGCCCATCTAGTTGCTGCTTTTGACCCCACTGGAAGCTATTGTCTTGCTGGGAATGGTGGGATGAGTTGTAAACATTTCTTAACTCGATGATCTCAAGACTAGTTGAGCTAAAAGTTAAAAATTTTTACGTGGCTGGGCTTGTTCCAGATGAGGTGGGCTGTTCACAGCAGCATCTGCACTGGCAAACTGGTCGGAGCTGTGTGTAACATCTGGGCCCAGAGCTGTGTGAAGCTGCTTGGGGCGGGAGGTGGCTGGAGGGAGGCATATGATTAAACACAGTGTTGAGGCTGAATAGAAGTGACAGATCCAACTGCTGGTCCCACAGAAACCCTGAAGAAAGAGGGAATTCTCTTCGGCTCCTGAGAGGTTTATTGTTCCCTGGTGGTAAGGCTGCAGGACATGTCAGTGAAAGGCTGGCCTCTCTGCAGAGACCTTGTGCCTCTGCAGTGACGGCTTTCCCAGAGCTGGTGCCCATTTTCCCTCAGTAGCTTCCTGCCAGAGTTCCTTGCCTCCAAGGATGTTGGCCTGGCAGGTTGCCTGGCAGCCAAGTGCCCTTGGTCCTCCCTGGGTCATGGGACCATGGGATGATTCGGGTTGGAAGAGAACTCAGGAGACCCTCATCCAACCTCCTGTTCTGACATCAAACCAGCCTGCTTAGTGCTGTATACGGGTTGTTGGGAATTTCCCTGCATTATCCAGGGATTGCTGCTCTCCTGTGCTGGCCTTTAACACCCTGGGCACTGTGGTTCCGTGGGTAGCCAGGTCCAAACCTGTTTGACCATAAAACCTCAGAGTTTCCAGACTTCCAGGCTACTGAGAATGCAGAAACTGTGCTGGGAAATCAGGCTGCCCCCAGGTTTTATGTTATTTTTTCTCAAACCAGGTCTGTTTTGCATTCTTGTCCCTTCTCCTTTTCCCCTGCAAGCCTTTCTCCTTCTTATTCTCTTGCTCTCTTACTCTATAGATATTTGAAATAAAACCTTACCCAAATGTTTTTTGTTGGAGACAGCTATCCAGGGTACACGTGGCTTGGGGATTGGCATTCACTCTTCAAGATGTCTGAGGGTCACATCACAGAAATACTGACTCAAGAACTGATTGCTCCTGGAACTTGGGAAAAATCACTGAAATGAAGGAATTCCTTGCTACAGGCTTTTACGAATACTAAATGTTTCTTTGGATTCAGAATCTGGGAGGATAAATCAACTGAGAAAAAAACCAAGGAGGTCTTTCACAACAAATAAATCACTAATGGCTCAAGAAATTCACAAACCACAAATTGCTGTGTTTATGTGAAAAATACAGCATTTCTGTTTTCCTACACTTCTGACACTGTAAGGGGTTGACATACATGACAGAGGGGGTAGGAGGAATATTTTTATGCTCTGTTTGCTCTGTTGTTGGTGTTTATAGAATTTTTTAAGTTGGAAAAGACTTCTAAGAACATCAAGTCCAACCATTAACCCAGCACTACCAGACCCACCACTAAACCATATCTCACAGTACCACATCTACATGTTATTTGAACATTTCAAGGACAAAGATCCCACCACTTCCTTAAGCAGCCTGTTCTGATGCTTGACCACGGTTTCAGTGAAAATATTTTTCATAAAATCAAATCTGAACCTCTGCTGACAAAATTTGAGGATATTTCTTCTTTTCCTATTTCTTGTAACATCACACAAGTGACCGACACCCACATGGCTGCTTCTTTGTGCCAGGGAATTGTAGACCATGAGGAAGTCCCCTCTGAGCCTCCTTTCCTCCAGGCTAAACAATCTCAGTTCCTTCAGCTGCTTCTCATCAGACTTGTGCTCCAGACCCATCTCCAGGTCCTTTCCCTTCTCTGGATAAGCTCCAGCACCTCAATGTCTTGTAGTGAGAGACCCGAAACTGAGTGCCTCGATTTCTCTGTGGGATGAGTTACCACTATCCTTGGCTTCCAGTTGCCCATACACGTCGTGGTTGTGGATCATGGGCTAGGGCTCCTTTCCTATGGAAATGCTGGTGTTGGGTGTGGCTGGTGCATCTCTATGTGCTGCATATCCTGATGTTCATGGCTGTAGTGTGGGTACGTGCCAACCCAGACACAGAAAAACCTCTGTGTCCATCTCGCCTTTATTTCTCTGCTCTCAAACATGCTCTGTTTCCTTTAATGGAGCAATGATCATCCTTTTTGTCCCCACACATCTCAATATCACTAATTCTCTATTGATCAGGCTCTGACTTTGGATAGGAAATGCCCACATGTGATTGTAATGAAAATCTGAGGAGTTTATTCAGATTGGGTTTGCACAGAAGCTTCTTTCATGCCATATCACAGATTTCCTCCCAACCCCTTTTTTGACTGACTACTTGTGCATTTCCTCCTCCCTCTCCTTTTTCCCTTCAGGGAAACCTTTAAATAAAACCTTTCCCAGACTGTCATTTGCCTCCAGAATGCTGTTGAAAACTCATAGTAATATTTTTCAAGCAGCCACAGGGTCACCCTATACCACTCACCATTACACTTGGTCTTAGTCTTCTCATGCCTATCCATGGAGAGAGGTAACAAAACAACAACAAAAACAAGGCTCACTGGGAAGCCTAACTTGAGATTCACAGGATTAGGTCTGTTAGCAGTGCTATATACAGCCCTGACGTGCAATCAGCAAAGTAAAATATTCATTATTGCTTGACTGTCAGCTGAAGACAATTTCAATTATTCTGGCATTTCAATGGATGAAGAAGCCCTTTAGGCTGGCTCATGAGATTAGACTTAAAGGCTCTGTAAATTAAGAAAGTTGCAATCAGTGTATTATCTGACAGGCAGCTGTGGAATATACTCCAACAGGGAGGGGAAGGAAGAAAGAAAAAGAGAGACAAATTGCTATATTCAGGTTGTGGTTTTGATATATCAATTTACAGTTTTAACATATGCATTTAGGAAATAATTGTTTTGCATTACTTAAATCAGCTTTAGCAGCATCAGTGTGAAGATTTCAACTCCTACAGCTTGAAAGGTCAGTTTTTCTTTTGCCTTGCACTTTCTTTGAAAGACTCGTTTGGGTTAGAGTAGGAAAAAATTTAAGCATTGCCGGAAGAACAAATCTTTCTGAAAGTTATTCAAATATTATAATATATGGCTGTTGATCATAAAATTCCATTAGAAGCAACATCTGTAATGCCCTCCAGGTTAATTTTTATAATATGATCTCAGCCTCCTTTTGCTGGATATGCACGGATGTGGTAACTGTGACCATATATGGCTTTTACCGCTCCCATCTGACGTGTTAGGGAGAATAACTGGTATCATCCTATCTTGAAATTCTGGAGCTTTTATCTCCCAGTTTCCCAAACTGTCTCAACATCTTTGCAAGCAGCAGTGAAGAACCTGTTAAATGACTCCTTCTGGTTAGAAATGCTGAGTGTTGAAAAAATGGATGAATTTCAGGCACTTTTGGCAAAGAACAAGTACAATTTAGTAACAGAGTGTGCTTACTCTTGTGGGGTGGGATTTTGAGTTCTAGGAACTCTGTACAGAAAAGACAGCTCCTGGGGCAGGGAACTGATGAATTGTGACATACAACAGCTGGTGAAACACGGTGTTTGATTTGTGGCAACTTTCAGCAGAGGCGAGGAGTGGGAAGGTCTTATCGAAGGCTGGGACATTTTCGCTGTTCCTGCCACTCCAGCTAGCAAGGCTGAGAAAGTGCAGTTACCACAGAGCTCCCTACAGCCACACAATGTGGATATCAAAGTGATTACAGCCCAATGAGACAGAATATATACCTCCTAGGTGCCTTTGGTGATGTCCACTCTGCATTTTCGAGATAATGTCCATTTGCCAAGCTCCAGCCTTCCTAACAAGGGTTTTGTGTGGCCTGGGTCATGGAAATTGTCAAGAGACAGAGTTTCAATTTATGAGTGCACTTAATGGCATATTGTCCTGTGGTGCAGTTGAGATTCAATATCTTAAGAGACTCTTGTTACTAATCCTCACTCTGGCACATGAGGCTAAGAAGTTTAGTGGTTTCCTCTGCAAATAGCCTTATTACTGCCCTATAAAGGCTGATAATTCCTGATTTTGTTTTGTGCTTTGAAGGCACATATATGCCATCTCTTTTATATAACTTTTATATATAAATGAAACAATGAACTGAAAACAAGATACCACATTTTTTCTCGTATACATCCTGCTTGACCTTAGGTGCAGGCCCAGGACTAATTCCTTCACACAACTCATCTTCTGTTTAGATATTTACAATGAGGAGGGAAATATCTTGGATTCCCACAGCCAATAAGGAAAAAAAAAATCACTCCAGGAATCCAGACTGTCCACTATGGTGAACTCCTCACTTTAGGCAGAGAAATCATCATCTAGAAGTTCCTATTTCTCTTCAGGAGCTGTAAAAACCTTGACTACTAGCTCACATTCACATCTTTAAATCCAGGCGAGATGAATACCATTCTTTTATTTGCTTGCAGACCTTGTGTCTTCCCATGGACATGTAGAACAGAAATTAGTTTTGGTAGATCTTGGCTGAGACCGCTAGAGATGGTGACAACAGCAATAACCATGATAACAGCAGCAACAAGAGCCATATATCTGATGCGAGGATTCATCAAATATAAGACTTTCACTACCTATCATCCTTAATAAGTTTCACTTATCAACCTAATTTGAATCTCATCAGCTTTAGTGCAGACTTCATTCACTTCAGTGGAGCTCCTTTCAAATGACAATCATATAAACACCACTTTGATCTGTAGATCAGGTGTTACCAAGAAGATTGGCATCTGCAAGGTTTTACTTCCTGGTTGTGACCTGTTTCTGGATTATTAAAATTATGTGAGTAGCATCTTGCAAGTTACACTTTGAATATTGGAATAAAAAGGTCCAAATTTCCAAGCACAATTACTGATTCTCAGAGTTTCTAGTTTGAATGGCTTGAACTTAAATGCCTTCATGAACTTTATTTCTGACTGCTGAGTGCCCTCTTTCTGAAATCCAGGCTTTGATAAAAAGTCTTAGGCTGGCAACCAACAAACAGACCCCCTGAATCTCTCACTACTTTCAGAAGTCTTGTCAAGGATCCTTGGTCAATGTAGCCTGGTCATCTATTTGGAACATCGCATACTGAACATTTTCTTTTACATTCAACTGAGATTTTGACCTATATGTGCAAAATAAATAATTTTGGAAGTTAAGCCACAGTATTTTTACTGATGATTGTTTTGAAATATTCAACATTGCCTGTGCTGTTTCTCTCTTTTTTTTTCCCCCTCTGAGTTTGGCTAGAAAAGCTGTAAACACATACTTAAAAAAAATGGAAAACTTCACTAGCAATTTACCCCACAGTTATGCATCTTTCTGCTTTAGAGAACATTTAGCTAAAATTAGATGACAGCTCTATACCCTTAGAACCAGTGTTATGTTTTTCCTCCATTTCTGATCTACATAATTCAAAACAAGGAAATGTTAGCAGGTAAAACTGCAGGGTAAAACCTTTGGCTGCTGGAAATATTTGCATTTATTAAACTAACAACTGTAAAGCAGATATGCACATCTTTAGACTTCCTCATTCTTGCCTTATTAAAAAAGATCTTTGAAATTCAAAAACTTCTATGTAAATCTTGTGCAGCTTTTTTTCCTTCCCCTGATGCAGATGATTGTACTTGGGTGGCTAAAAAAAATAGAACCTGGATCCAGGAACCTCAACACATCACTGATGGTTAAAATCCATACCTAGCCTGGATCTAAAATTTGACAATGGCTGGAGTGAGGGTCCCCACAAACTCCCTCAGACTCATGAGCTGGAACTTTTCCACTGTGAACAGAGAAAACTGGCTTGTTTTGATCCATTTGCTTTGAAGCAGGGAAGTGCCTACTAAACCATATCCTCAAGTGCTGCATCCACAGCCTTCTGAACACTTCCAGGGATGGTGATTCCACCATTTCTTTGGGCAGCTTCAGTCTGTAACTGCATCACACCTTGACACCTCCTCCAGGAAGGATGCCCATCAGAAACTTGTTCAGACTATGAGATCTCCAAAGGTGACTTATTCACAGCCATTGTACCATATGAGGAGCTCAGACACCTGAGCATGGATCCCACCCCTGCAAGTGTTCAAGGCTGGGTTGGATGGGGCTTGGAGCAATCTGGCCTAGAGGAAGGTGTCCCTGCCCATGGCAGGGGAGTTGGAGCTGGATGGTCTTTAAGGTTCCTTCCAGCCCAAACCATTCAGTGAGAGGTGGGGAGGTGGAAGCCTTATGAATTTCAACAAAGCCAAGTCCAAGGTCCTGCACCTGAGTCATGGCAATCCCAGACACACCCACAGACTGGGGGAGAAGTGATTGAAAGCAGCCTTATGGAGAAAGACTTGGGGGTGGTGGTTGATGAAAAACTCACCATGAGCCAGCAGTGAATGCTCCCAGCCCAGAAAGCCAAGGGTGATCTGGGCTCATCCAAAGCAGTGTGGCCAGCAGGCCAAGGGAGGTGATTCTCCTACTGTGGGTCTCTCATGACCCCACCTGCAGTGCTGTGTACGGTGCTGGTGTCCCCAGCATGAGGCCCATGAGTTATGAGAGGAGGCCATGAAGCTGATGAGGGGACTGGAGCTCTTTGGCTATGGAGACAGGCTGAGAAAACTGGGGCTGTTCAGCCTGGAGAAGAGAAGGTTGTGTGGAGACCTCACAGAAACCTCACAGTATCTGAAGGGGTTACAGAAAGTCTGGAGAGGGATTTTCCATCAGGAACTGTAGTGACAGGACAAGGATCGATGGATTGAAACTGAAAGAGAGGAAACTTAGTTTAGATATATAGAAGAAATCCTTTACTGTGGGAGTGATGAGACACTGTGCCAGGCTGCCCATGCAGGTTGTGGATTGCCCAGTCCTTTCAGTGTTCAGTGCCAGGCTGGATAAAGCCTTGAGCAACGTGGTCTAGTGGAAGGTATCCCTGCCCATGGCAGGAGGGGTCGGGACTGAATGATCTTTAAGGTCCATTTTAACCCCTTAACATTCTAGGATTCTATGAAAAGAAATTTACCCTCTATTAGATGTCAAAACAGTGCAAGTACAGCTCACCCTCCAGAGCAGAGGCCTCCATGTCCCAGTCTGTATTTTTCCATGTTGAGTACATCTATATCACATAAGACTATCCTTATATCACAATTACTCTAACTAATAAAGTATCCCTCGCGGCCTTTTGAAGAAGGTATCGATTGATAACAGAGAATCAAACAAAACAAAACACAAAAGAATGGTTCCCCTCCTATTTACAGAAGAAAATGACTCACAAGGGACAGTTTCTTATCTTTTCACAATACAAGGGTAATGCCCTTCATGGCAAACACCAGAGCTGGAGCCCAGACTTTTATAGGCGTTGTGTGAGATGTATTTTCTCATGGGAAATGCTGGACTAGTCCAGACAAGCATCTGTTCTTTCTAAGGAGACTGAGGCAAGAAGAATTTTGAAAGGACATCCCAATTCAGTTTTAATGTTTCATGGGATAACACCAAGCAATAGTTTTCAAAAGAATTATTTGAAATTATTCTCATTTTGAAGACAGAGGGAACTGTCTGCAGATGAGCAGCAAACTTTATTAATCCAACTTAGGGCTTCTTTCTTCCTTTTCCTTCTTTTACTTGGAATGGTTTCACTGAACCAGTTAAATTGCAGGATCTTACTTCAATATAGCTAATGCTCTAAACCAGTGTTTGAATTTTATACTAATTAAGGCCAATCCACTGTCATTTTTTCTATAATGTGAAGACTAGTGCCCACAGTAACCCACTGAATTTAACATAAAAGCAAGATAAAACAATTAAAGTGCAAGAATATTTGATTAAGTAGCTCATTGATTTATAGTGGAATAAATTGAAATGGATGGGACCGAGAAATTTTTTTAATGGCAACCATATTTTATGTTCATTATCACAATCTCTGGACTCTGTGCTTTTGTGATTAAAAGAAGTATTTTAAGGATAGTAACTCTGGGATTTATTACTCTTGTCTGCTTTCTTAAGGGTTTTATTTTTTTTTTTCATTTTTCTGATTCATGTGGTAAAATATTAAGGCCCTATTGAGAAGTGACATGGAGTAAGTGCATTGCTACAAACCAGTGGCTGTCTGACATAATTTAAACAGCATTAATCCTGACAGTTACGCAGGGTGAAAAAACAAACACAGAGAGTTTTGTTTTGGTGACAGGGATTAAACCTCTCCTTGGGGTGGTTTCGGCGCTGCAGCAGCTCCCTGAGAGGGAGCCCCATGCCCTGGATGCATCAATGAATGCTGTGGCTGCAGGCTGGGAAAATGCATCACACAGAGGAGACAAGAAGGGGATGGGGTCACTCTACAGGGCACCACCAGAGCAAGAGCAACCCGAAATTGCTGAGTGCCATGCTCCTGGTTATTCCCCCAGACTCTGCAGATGTCACACAGTGCTTACCTCTGCTAGCAGGGATGGGCTGAGAAATGAGGTTATCCCCCCTCTGCCCACTCCCTGAAGGGTGTGTTCCACTCTTTTGGAAGTACAGTTACCCTCCATAACACCAAAAAAGCAGGGGGATTTTCTAGCCCTGCTTGCAATGGAGAGAGAGAGAGCACAGCAAAAAAAATATTTAGGTATCATTTTTTAGAGGCAAATGTTAAGAGACTCTTCCAAAGATACAAAAAAGTCAGTGTCAGAGCATGACAGCTACAGAGAGGTGACCATTAGGAACGATCCTTTGCAGACTACAGGTACATGTATCCTCCCAGCCTGCCCTGTGTACTTGGGATGCACCTGTCAAAAGCTTCCTTGCAGCCTTTTCATGTGACTCAGGCAAAACAAAACAAACAAATCTTGAGTAGAGGATGAAAATCACACTCAGTGTCCTATAAATATTTAAGTGTTTGTAAAAGGGAGGGGTATTTTTGTTGTTTGAAAAAGGGAGGGGTGATTTTGTCAGTGTCCATGTGCACTGGCACATGCATATTTTCATTCTCAGACTCTCAGAAAATCCTGCATAGACTACTGAGCAGGAGGATTTCTAGAGGATAACCAGTGCAGTAATTCCAGATAGTGTCTCACAGCTGATCACAATGGCAAGGTGAAAATAAGACTGGAGGACAAAACCCAGAAATATAGGAAAGAATTGTAGAATCACAGAAGGACTTGACTTGGAAGGGACCTTAAAGATCACCTACCAGAATCAAGTATGAAACAAGCTACCTGATTAGTGAACATAAGCCTGTAAAAGGGTTTTGTTGTTTTTGGGAGTTTGTTTAAAGCATTATTGCACTTTCCAGGAAAGGAGGTGGTAAGAGCAGAAACCCAAGTCAAAGTTATACCAGATAGAGCGGCCGATGAAATCAGTTCTTTTTTTTTCTCAGCGTTCATTCTGCTGCCAAGTGCCCTCACCATGGAGTTGGGAGACTCCAGGGCCATCTGTTCAGCTTTTCAGAGACCTGATTTCAATAGTGGGCCGCTGTTTTGTGACATTTCTTCCCAGAGTTACCTTTTTTGCAGGGACATCTGCTTGAAGGTCAGCTCGAACAAAAGTATTGACTCTCAAAAGAGAGACTAACCCGTGCCAGGAGCAGGGCTGGGTGGGGAGAGAGAGGGACAAGGAAGACACATTTTTCACTCATTTACTTTGTACCTTAGTGTCCTCCCCTCTCTCCTCAGGCCCTGTTTAGGGCTGTGACATCCAGAGGAGCTTGAATGCACTTTTTACTTTCAATATTTCTCACCCCAGGAGTTCAGAAATCACAAGCCAAGCCCTTCGAAATTACAAGATTGGGTTAAAAGCCATGAAACTGCTGTAGAAATTACATTTCAGGGATTTTTCTCTTTGTGTTCTGTCTTCAGAGACTTATGTTTGTGTCCTGCTTGTTGCAGGATTTTTCTGCAGCAAAAGGAGGTTGAAATGTATATTATTTTCAGTTAGTGTGAGACAGTCCTCTGGGGAAAAAAAATCTGAAATTTTATGGAAAATAATGTTACTGCAAGGTATGTTGTGGTGATTGGCAAGTCATTTTTTGCTCAGCATGAGGAATGAGATGGGCCCAACTTAGAATTGTCTATGATTCAGTAATTCTTTGACTTTATGGTCCATTCTTCAAAGGTGCTGAAGATGCCTTGCAAATGCTAAATGAGGATGCTCAGTCTGTCTTCATCCTTCAACCAAAGCATTTTTCAGTGGGGGAAGAATGCAATCTAGAAGCTGAAATAATAAAATGTTTTCCAGGGAACCTAAGCTATGTTGAGTAGTTCCCATGCTTTGCCAGCTAAGGTTGGATTGATCTTAAGTCACAGCTACCTGGAAGGCTGGTGTGACACCTCAGCTGCACATCACACCTGCAGAGAGACAGACACCTCCAGAGTGGTTCAGCACTGGCAGATGGTGGGTTGCCCTCTGCAAGTTTTTGTTTCCTCCCAGTAATCACAGAAAAAAACCTCAGAAACTGCTTAATTTTAGACTTCCACCTTCATGTGTCTAAATTTTTTAAATTCTGATATCTTTGAGTTAATACAGGAATATTTCTCTGAACACAAAGACTGTCTGGTCCTTATGGATCTGTGTCTGTATGAACCTCTCCTTGAAAATTCCTGTGTGCTATTGCCAGAGATGCCCTGGGGATAGGGGAACTGTGTTTCTCTCAATAAGGCTCTTGGCAGTACCTGGATGCAAGGAGTGGAGGGATGCAGTAGCAGCACGGACTTGTCCAGGTCTTGAAAGGATCCAGAAGACTTTTTTCTTATTATTGTGACTGAAAAATAACATATAGGTATATAATAACCATAGGACTGTGTGAATATGACTGTGTAGGCACACAGGCAAGCACACACACACACAAAAAGCCTCAACACACGTATCTGTGTAGTTAAAATTAAAATTTATGCTATTATACTATTCAACACTATATGCACACACACACAAACAGAGTAGTTCAGCCATACTAGCATGTCTTTGGTTTAGGACAAACAGCAGATGATAATACTGAGACCTTGCTGTACCAGGGGAATTATAATTCCCTTCTTCAGTCATGGTTGGGAAAAGATTATTGAGCTGGTAGCAAGTTTCCAGCTCTCAACTGCATAGAGGGATCTGGAAGCTGGGGAGGGATTACTGCTACCCAGCTGAGGGAAAGGGATGTGTGGAGGCAGCTTTCAGAAGTGTTTAATCCCACCCCAGCAGCTGGAGAGCAGTGGTTATCACTGATGGGGTTTACTGGGGGGGCCCACAGCTCAGATTGAACCTCAGTGAGCAGAGCAGGGAGGCTGGGGGGTGTTTTGGGAAGGGAGAGGAAGGCACTGGGACTGGTGGCTGAGGCAGGACTAGGAAGCCACTGCTCATGGTAGAGGTGGGCCAGGGAAAATGGTTAAATTTGAGGAATGGATTTGAAGCCACTTTGGCGGTTGCAGTGTTGATTTCTGCACTAAAGTAGGCATCGCTTTGTGCCCATTGCTGAAACCTGACTCACCCGTGCTGTCTCAGCAAACACATCCATCTCAAAGTCCAGAGGTGCCAGTAGAGGGGCAGGCTGAGATGATGGTGGTGAGGAAAAGCCCAAGCACAAAACAAGTGGTGACACAGCTCAGTCTGTGCACCAACTCCCACCTTGGGGTCAGCTCTTCCTAAGCACAGTGTTAAGTCACACTTGGGTGAAGTGTTGGTGAGGTGTTAAGTGTTCAGAGCATAAGGAAAAGGTCATAGATTATTTAGAGCCTCTCAGTTTTCCTCATCAAATCATCACAGTTTAGCTGGGCACATAAAGGATGTCCCACCTAACCCAGGCAGGGACAACTACGTGGAGCATCTGGGACATGGTGGTTTTTCTGTGCCCTGCAAAGTGATGCCAGCTGAGCTGGTGGCTTGGCATCCTTTATCTCTGCTGTCTCGAGGTCCAATTTTCTCTACTGCTTTCTGAAGCAGAGAGGAGCAAGGCTGGGTGTTACAAGGGTGGGAGGACACCGAGGCAGCAGAGCCTGTCTGTTTCAAGAGAAGGGGCTGGATGCTGACTCTGTTGGTGACCTTTTCTCCTGTTAGTCACTATCTGTCTGAGGAGGGATTAAACTAAATAGCTGTGGCCTTCACTTTCTGTGCAGATGCTCTACAGATAATTCTGCTTTCTGTCAGCATCTTTGCCAGACTGAAATAAGCTGAAAACCTGAAGTTCTGGTCAAGAATAGTTGTACCCAGACCCTGGTTTTCCTGCTGTGACAAAATTAGAATCACAATCCAAAATTTCCCACATTAGCACAAGTTATTTAATTTTTGACACTATTGTGAACAAGAAGCTTCCTGCAGAAATCCTCACTGTTTTTATTGGGAGAGGCTTCTGCTTTCCTACCCAGCTTATTTTCAAACTTGTACTCTGTACTCAGATGTACATGACATCTGCCAATGCAAATCTTGTTGTTTTATGCACCAGTCACAGTGGACTTGTGCTCAGGAGAGGAGGTTTGGTATTGGCTTTTTTGGTTTGTTTGCTTTGTTTTGTTTTGTTTTTAATTTTTGTTACCAGTGAGCTGGCTTTGCTTCAAATGCTAAGAGATCCCTTGCTAAATCCTTCCCAACAATTCCCTGAGAGATGGAGCCATTTTATTTTCTCAAACCTGTTCTGAACCACCACTGTACAGTGTGGTGGTACCCACTGTATTTCAGGAAATTAGTATTAAGTTCTTTGTCCAAACCTGGTGATGCTAGGGAAGAAAGGGAGAAGCCAAAGTAGAAGGAAAGAGGAAAAGAGCAAAGAAAAGAGGAAAATAAGGAAGGGCACTTATATGAATTAACCTCACTGATAAGTATATTTCTTGGGGTCATGCTGCTTGGACATTAGGAGCCTGTGTCCTTTCCACCACTAAACTGTGTCAGATCTTGACAGTGTTAGACCCTGAAATGGATTGGATTTGAAGGGTCCTTAAAGATCATCCAGTTCCAACACCCCTGCCATGGGCATGGGTGCTACCCACTAGCTCATGGATTTATAAAACCTGGATGTTAAGGTCACTTCCATCCAAAACCAT
Organism: Poecile atricapillus; assembly: GCF_030490865.1. Taxonomy (NCBI): domain Eukaryota; kingdom Metazoa; phylum Chordata; class Aves; order Passeriformes; family Paridae; genus Poecile; species Poecile atricapillus. The sequence continues at coordinate 4,916,528 of NC_081288.1, forward strand.
TCTATGACTCCAAGGCTGATCTCACTTTCTTTCACATTGGGAATTGGACACCCTGAAAGTTAGATTATGCCATACATTGTCTTAGCATCCTGCAAGAGCATGAAAGTATGAAAATCATATGAGAATTATTTTTTTTTTTTTTTTTTTTACAGTCTGACCTACAAAAGGCAGATCCAGGTCTGAGCAGGGATACTCTTTGACCAGTCAAGTCTTATTGAACCACTTAGGTCTGTCTGAGCCCAAGGACTGCTCTACTTTGCAAGAGTGATCCTTGTGAAAGAGAGAAGATCTCAGCCTGTGATACTGCAGTGTGATTAATCACCAGAGAAAAGTCTGGCTTCCCAAATTCCTCTGGGTCTAGGTGTGGAACTGGATGCATGCTTCTGTCTGGGCACCCCCTCCTCACAGACAAGAACCTGAAGGGTAAATTATCTCTCCTGGCAAAAGACACAGGGAAAAGAGCAGGAAGAGAAGCTAAAGGATGAATCCCTCTGTAGTTACATGACTGCCAAAATAATCCTATGGGGATGAATGAGCTCAAAGCCAAGCCAGTCATGCTCTTTCAGGAAGTCTAACCCAAGCTGGTGGGTGGCAGTGCACTGGATGAGGGAGCTGCAGTCATTTCCATGGTGGTCCCCAGGCTGCAGGTCTGGAAGGATACAGTTTGTTATATCCTCTTTTTATAGCTCTGTTTTTTGTTGGTGTTAGCAACCACACCAGAGCTAGATGAGTTTTCAAATGATGTATCATGGAGTATCATGCCTGATTTTTAACTTCTACAGAAAACTGCTGGCCTGCATTTGCTCCCATTGGGATGGTGGTACTGGGGGAATCCAGGCCTCTTGCTCTTCCAGCGCTTCAGCTCTGTGGGTCAAAGCTCTGAAGTCAACAGCTTTAGAACCACTTCTTTGGCCATTGAAGTTCACAGATTACATTTGATCTGCAGTAATGTGGAGGATCTGGCACGTCCCTCTTGCTGGAGTGGATGGCATTAGCCCAAGTCTGAATATGGCCTTTTGACTTTCAAAAATTGGCTGCAAAATGAGGGATCCTTGTCAGATTTAAGATTGATGCTGTATGACTTCAAGCACGTTTGTCATCTGTTTGCAAAGTGAAAATAAGCTTACAGTTGTTGACAGTAAATGAAGTAATATTTACATAATACAGTCATACCTGTTTCCTGGTAAAGAGATCAATGCATATTTCTTTTTGCAATAACAAATCCATGCCGTATATCTTTACAGACACAATAATATTTGAAGTGAAACATTCATCTAGCTACATAATTACATCTATTGTTTTCCATTTGCTTTTTGTTCCCTAATAGTTTATTACTAGTGGCCAATAGTCAAAAGCAATCCAGAGGGATGCAAAACAGCCCCTCGTTCCAGCTCCTTTCAGAGATATTTTGGTTATTAAAATTCCTGTCATTAAGATTGGTGCTTGGATACTGCTCTGCAAACTGAGGCCCTGCTACTCCAGGTGGTGGATGCACTTGTGGCACCAGGCATTACCTGTCCCCAGGATTTTACAGCTGGAGAGAGGCATGGCAGGACACAGCCACCCCACAGCAGATCAGCAGAAAAACTGCCTTGATGTGTCCAGCACATTTCCTTCTCTCCTCCTCTCGCTGACCAGAGGCAGAGCTAGGACAAAGGGATGTCTTTGTCCTAGACCTGAAGAAGCTGGAAACAGGTGAGTTGAGACTGATTCCTTCTGTTTCTCTCAGCTTTTTCCTTTAGTTGAGAGAAAAGGTTTTATCTTAATGTTCCATAGCATCTTTCAGACTGTAAGGCTCCTAAATCACTTCATACAAATCAATAGCAATAAATAAGTACTGAGGTGCCCCCACTATTAAGACTTTTGTGTGGCCTATCTTGTGTAAATACTGCAGATAGCAATCATGATTTAGCAATTATTTCCCCCTCTTTCCACCTCCATAGCCCTCTATGAGCACAGAGCTTCTAAAGAAAACCCTACAGCTATTTTTTCCCCCACACAACAGTATCAACATAACAAACCCTTTAGTCAGGCAAGCTCCCCTCTCGTCCCCCCAGCTGCCCTTAAATTTTCACCCTGGTGTAGAATGATGCTCTGAGTCAACTGGATACTCGCCCCCACCTACTTGAGAGCAGCTGTATTTCATATCTCTTGTTACTCTGGGTGTCATGCAAATGGAGAGGAGGAGTCACATCCTGAGCATTCAGCAGCACTTCACATCTGAGTGGCTCTATTTGTTCTTAAAACCTTGAGTTATTTGCTCTTTTACAAAACAGTTTTATGTTGGTCTTGAATACCCAGTCTGGACTGGTCACTGGTTAGAAGAGAAAACACAGAAAGAGGAAGCAAAGTGGTGTTTCCTGGTAGGCAATGTTAAAGGAAAAAATAGTTTCCATTCTGCACTGGGCTGGCAATAGGGATGCAACAAGTGCTGCATTATCATGATCCAAATATCCTGAGAACAGTGGGCAAGTTAGCCCTGCAGTGTGGACCTCTGAGATTGGTCCCACAGCCACTGTGGACATCCTGCTGGCCAATTCCAAGTTGCTGAATTAAGACCTCCCAGGTTTAGATAATTTATCAGTCTTTTCCTGATAGATAAATCATCTTGGATCACCTGGTCATGAACCACATGGTGCGATAAAGGAAGAGAGAGCTGTAGTGGGCTCAAGCCCTACTTTACTCTTGAGCTGGCTTGCACAACGGCTTAATAAAACCTTCAGATGTTGCCCCAACTCCCAGGTGTTTTCAGGCTGAACAGGGAAGGGAAGAGGGTTTTTTATTTCATTTTTTATTTTTTATTTTTTATTTTTTTATTATGAGAAATGAGTATAGGGAAGTAAAGGGTCCTTCCTAAAGTTAAATTCCTGCACAAATCTTCATGCCACAGTTAGGAAATAAGCATCTGACTATGTTTATATTGATGTGTGATGCACCTTTGGGTCAGACATACATGGTGTGTCTTTTCAGCACCCAGCACAATGGGGCTCATATCCTGAATAAACACTGATAATACACTGCAAGCATTCCTCAGTGATGGTATCAGGATTAACGTGGATTATTTTTCATCTCTTGACCCAGTTATCTGTGAATGTCTCATCACATGTATTTATCTAATATTTGACTTCAGTTAATTTCTGTCTGGGGGAAGTTCATGCTTGGGTAGAATTCCCTTTGGGTTTAAGGTTTTTAGGATCTTGTTTTTCAGTGCACCTCAGTGGGTTCTGAGTGCTTCTAAATCACAGACTCCTAGGAAGGTTTGAGTTGGAAGGGACCTTGATGATCATCTAGTGACAGCCTTCTTGCCATGGACAGAGACACCTTCCACTATAACATCATTCTTAGTGCTCTTGTGAATCTCCAGGGTGGATCATCCACTTCAGGTAAATTCTGCATATGATTGAAATTTTGTATATGAGTGAAATGATCTTCCTGCAAAGAAGTGTCCCTCCATTTTATTTGACTATTGACTTTTTTCTGTCTGGCTCATTTATTGTATTGTTAGTCATAATACTTTGAGGAAATCATAGAATCAAGAAGATGTGCCAGAGATGTTGCTGTACCACTTGTCAAGCAGGTGCTTTTTAAGAAAAGTTTATCTCTCCAGTAACTTTTCCCTGATCCTTTCCTGTAATCATCCTTTTTCTGGTGCTTTTCTGTACTGTTCTAGTTCACTATGTACACAACCCTTCAAAAGTCTACTCCAAATCATGTGTTATTTTCCATTTTTCAATTAATTTTGAAAAACTAAGAAAGATAGCCATAAAAAAGGGAAAGGAGGGAGACTGTAGCAGGGTCCCCTTGCTCTGCAAGCTCTCGTGTTTTATTTCTTTGCATTTGCAAAGCAAAGGCTCAGAGTGAGTTTCGGCTTTTGGCCACCAGCTGGAAGCATTACTAGTGATGAGTACTGTGGACAGTAAAATTCTGCTACCTAGGGCTGAAGAGGGAACATCTGTGGCTGTTGGGACTGTTTCCATTCAGCCTTTAAACAGCCCAGTAGAGATTTGTGGATCTGTGTGTGTGAGGGCCCTCTCCTTATCAAAGAATATCCTCGTAATGTGTTTGGCGCTGGGTAATAATAGGCAGCATCAGTGAATGCTGTTTCTTTTTTTTTTTTTTTAAAGTGCATGTCTTCTAGTGGTGATTCATCAGCTGCTGTTAACAGAAGGTATGTTGGGAAGCTTGCAGCTGTGGGCTCAGGCTGCACAGTTTCTGTGTCGTTGCTAGGTATTCTGCATTAAATATCCCAATTCTCTGCACTTAAAACTAGGAAAAATTGACATTCTGACTTCCCATAAGAGAATGGAATACGTGATTCACAGCCCTTCTTCTGCAACATTAATCAGGCCCTGTTTACAGGGAATAGAGCCAAGGGGGATGGTTAGAGCCAAGGAGGTACATTCAGAAAGCCAAATGGTGATGTCATTTGGGGCAAAACAGTAAAGGCAAGCCACTTAACTGGCTGAGATGGCTTGTAGTGGGACCAAATCCCAGTTAAAAGATGGAGAAGCATTAGAGTTTCTTGGCTGTGCCATTGAGTGCCCTGGTTTTACTACAGGTTGCTTATGGAGGGGAACAGAGCTCAAGCTGGGCAGCTGAGTCCTGCAGATCAGCCGTGGGACTGGAGGATGAGGAGTTCATAGTTCGTGTGCTGGGCTTTAAATCCCCAGTTTCAGTGTGTTATGTGAAGTTCCCTTTCCATCAGGATACGATGATCTGGTTTTCTTATCCTGTCAATATCTGAGTTGTGATTTGGGCTGCCATGGTGCCAGGTGCTCCAGGTACGTGTGTAAAGGTTTGCTCCCGATCCTGGGCATTTGGCACACGTGGGAAAGTGGTGAGTTGTGACAGCCTTCTTACAGATGGACTAAGGGAAATGACAAGGAACTTCCTTGGGTTCACTCAGGATAACAAACCCTATGTGCCTCAGCTGGGAAAGGAACACAGCTTTCCATAGCTAGTCCCCTGTGTTGACCTGTGTCCACCTGGTATCATGAGAATCCTCTTTTGCATACAGGCGCCACAAACAATTCAAATAATTTTTAAAGCTAAAATAAAGTTGAAAAAATTAGTTTCTGTCCCCTTTTCAGTTAGGGGCAGTGCTGGGGCTGAGTGTGGCAAGGTTTTTACAAGATATGATGATACTCTCCGAGGACACATGCAAGAAAAACATAAAGACTGTCCCCATCCAATCACTGCAAGGAACTTGAAGGAATGTTGCCTCCCGGACCTTTCCAAAGTTTACTTGGAAATCTTTCTTGAAAAGTGAATCCTGACTGTCTGCCTACTGAGATGTAGAAAGAAGCCTTAGGAAGGAGATTTAAAAAGTCTGACCAGCCCATTTGCATACTTTATATGGAGATCTGTTGGCAAGCCAGCAGTGAGCTGCTGTATCCACAGGTATCAGCATGACCCCAGCAAACTGAGGTTTCCTTCTCAAGCTCAGGCAAAACAGATTATTTCCTAGATCAGTAAACTGCAAATATGAACGTGCTTTCCCTGGCTCCCTAATGGCATATCTCCTTTCCAAAGGAATCCAGCTTTGCAATTTTAAGTAGAATTTTTTGTTTATAACATCAGCTTATATTTTTGTTCTCCTTAGTTTTTTGCATGGTCCTTCTAAAAGCAGTCCCTCCCCATGCCATTACTTCAATATCAGGCAAAAAATTAGCGAGAATTATTTATTAAATGGCAGAATATCTAAATCCCTGATGTGCTTAGAATTGACCTTGGAAATGTTTTTAAGCATCACATATTTTCTTACTAGGAACTGTGTTTCTCCTGGGCACTGTATCCACACTGTTAAGCTGTGAGAGACCCAGTCTGACTAACAAGGGAGGTTTGTTGGTTGGAACAGTGGAAATTCTCCATTCTAAATCAGACCTGTGCTTTAATCTTGGTTTTACAGGGAGAGAACAAAGAGCAAACCAACTAGACTTTGGGATGGTATGATATTATCAGTGATAACAGTCTAGTGCTTCTCTGCCAAAGTGCTGAGGACTCACACTTGGGACACAGGACGGAGAAGCCAAAACAAACAGCAGGGCTCTGCTGGGGAGAGGAAAGTGTTGGCATAAATCCTCCACTTCAAAGCTGGAGCTCCAGTATCTAACCCAACAAGGGGATGTTTCTTGATATGATATTGAGGAGATTGGCCATTGGTGGTGCAGCAGATGCTGAAAATTCTGTGAATGGTGTGTTTAGTAGTGGTAGATGGTTTATTACACCTCAGAGACTGATTAAGGGTTTCCTCTGTGGTAGACTCCTTAACAAGTAAAACAATAGATAATAATGACAGAAAGTAATTCTTGTTAAATGAAAGAAGAATACAGAAATGGACACGGTGTTTGGCTGGCTGGAGATCACTGACCACACCAGGGACACTTCTATGGCACACTCATGGTGAGAGGTGGGAGGTCTGGGTCCTTTCCTGAACTCTGCCATGAGCCTTTCATGCTTTTAGTCCCATTATTTAATTTTGTCGAATTTCAGTTTTCCTTGAATTCGTGGTACAGGATAATGGAGCTTGGGGATACCTAGGGGGTAACACCAGGGTGTTAAGGATTGTTGGGTAGCATGAAATACCATGGCAAAGCCAGGTCCTCAGCTGGAGGTGACAACCATGATTTACACAAGCTGAGGATCTGGCTCCCCCTTTTCTAGCATGTCAGCTCACATCCATCTTTATGCCAGCAACATCCAGGCCCCAACTGCAAGCATTTAATAAATTTAAGGAAGTTCCTGTTTTGATCTTTTGTTGTAATCAGTGTTATTACGAATGCAAACAATTACCAGAACAATTGTAGTCATCAATGGAGCTATTGGTGAAGAACACAGGGCTTTCCTGCTTAGACACAACTATGAAGAGGACTGTTTACTTAGCCAGACTGTCCTTTTATAGTTACCAACAGGAAGTGTTTGCAATGTTTGTGTAAGAAGGAGACTCCAAATTATCCCAAATCATCTCTTCAAAGGAATGTGAGAACAGAATGTATGTTTTAAAAAAATCTCTCCACCCTTTTTTTGCCTTTTGAGTGAGAACATCTGGTTTTGATGGACTTGACAACTTGCTGTCTGTCTTTACAGCCCAGGTTTACCACACTCTCACCCTAAAAAGGAAAAGTTTTGGATGAAAACCCACTTTTGTTTTTTGGCTTCTCCTGAGTCTCTGTAAACACTGGTAGCCAGTGTAAGGCAAACTTGACCCAAACATTACTGAATGTCCAGACATCTGCCAAACTGAAGACTGGTGTGTGGGTAGGAGTGGGACTGGCTGCAGTGGGAAGAGTGAACGCCTGTGATAGTTTAGGTTGGATATCAGGAGAAGGTTCTTCACCCAGGGGGTGGCTGGGCACTGGAACTGGCTCCCCAGGGATGTGGACACAGCACCAGCCCTGACAGAGCTCAAGAAGTGTTTGGACAATGCTCTCAGACCCGTGGTGGGATTCCTGGGGTGATCCTGTGAGGGATTAGAAGTTGGACTCGATGATCCTTGTGGATCCCTTTCAATTCAGGATATTCCAGGATTCTATGACGAACATGGGACACCACAATTTTGGTCAGCTACAGGAGAGGAGTACAGGGAACTCGCTGGGTTGTTAACAGACTAACCAAGATGTCTCTTTATAAACAATAAGAGACTGTAGCCGACATCAATTAGTGCTTAGTTTTATCTCACTTTTGTTTCTTGTTGCAGAGAATTATTCAAAGAATAAATCACAGTTCAAAAAGGCTCTCAGCTTACACTTCAGTAAATAAATGATGCCCACAGATCAAATATTAGACTTACTTCAGTTAATGGGTTTTTGTCATTTAAATCTTCAAATTTACCTGTTCATACCCACTAATACCTGGTTGGTGGAGTGAGATGTATTGCAACCTAGATAATGGAAACTTGTATGAACACTAGAGCTGGAGCCCTGATCTCACACAGGTAGGAAAGGACTGGTCCATACATGCAGTTTTCCCCTTGCTATATGGTACCATTCATAAACCAGTTTAATATGTGAATCCCATTAGGAGTAGGAACTATTTTATCCCCATTTTACACAGGGGGAAAAGGAGGCAGAGTGAAAGATTAGTGGGCTTGCCCAAGGCCACACAGGAAACCTGTGGTAGAGCCAGGATATGAACATAGATTTCCTGAGTCTCCATTTGCTGCATTAACCACAAGCTCTTCCTTCCTCCCTTCTTTGGGACAAATTACAAGGTTTCTTTAACATGAGAGGTGCCCTGCAGGGACTCAGCCTCAAGGTTCTTCATTTCATGTGGAGAAGATGCTCTAGACAAGAGATATCCTTGCTCTGAAGAACACCCCCACAAAGTATTTGTGTGTTTGTACCAGAGGAAACAAGTCACCCATAGAGGTATCTTCCCCTTTCTCCTTGGCACAGAGTTTTGTTGGTGCTGGGAGGCTGCACTGGAGTTCCAGGAATGTGGAGTTTGGTTGTCATGGGCATTTCTGTGAAAACCACAGGCATGGGAGCTGTTTTTTACCTTTACTCCCACATGTGGATATCTACGTTGTGGAGCTCAGCTGATCAGATCACCTGATGATAATTTCAGGGCATGGCCATAGGTTTATTTGGGGAGTTAGATAAACCACACAAGGTGAAGCTGCCTTTGTCTCTGTTGGACCTAATACCAGTTCTGCAACATGGAAAAAACCTTAACTTCTACGTTCATAGAAAAATTCTCTCCCAGGTGTCAGTGGAAAACATGCAGCATGGGCAACCCCTTCTGCATGGGCAGTAGGGACTAGAACAGTGCTGACCTTGTGTGTCAGTGGGTAGGAATGTCAGTCCAGCATAAAACCCCTCCCCTCCACCAGAGACATGCTGCGGGAAAACAGGCCAGAGACATCAAACCACCAGGTCTACAGAATTTTGTGAGACCAAAATATCCTTTAGGTGATGGTGCTTTCTCAGTTTCCAAAGCAGAGATTCTTGTCCCCTGGAATTCACAGCCAGTGCTCTATAGGACAATGAGGAGAGGTAAGCAGCAGCTTGAATTTCTTCTTGCTGCTTATGCAACCAAACCAACATTCACAAGAGGGACTTTTCAAATCATTCACATATAATGCTAAAGGATTTACGTTGTCAGTGGCATCACCTTTGATAACAAAAGACAATACAGTAATAATATGGTATTTTCCTGTGCAGGTTGCATGAAAAGGACACTCCCAAATTAGTTTTTGTGGTTATTTTTTGTGGCAATCTACTGCTCTTCTATCATGTTGCCCTGACATCAACAATGGGATCAGAGAGAGCCCACATGTCTTTTATTCTCAGTCATGTTGATAACTGGCACCATTTCACCTCTGAATTCATCTGGGTGAGGACTCAGCTGCTCTTCTGGGACTATTTTTGTGCTGAGCACAGGATCTGTCTGCTTGTGGGGAAAACAGAAACTTCCCCACCTCACCACAATATCACTGCTCCCTATCTATCCCTGTGCTAAACAAAGGGGAGTGCATTTGGTATCCTTCCACAGGGATTTTCCTGCAGGAGAAATATTGTCTGGAGAAGGCTGCAGGTCCCCAGCAAGGCCTGGTGTGAGATGCTGTCACTCAGCATTACCCCAGACACCAGTGGCAGAAGGGGGCCAGCAGGGATAAAGGGTGGCCTGGAAGATCTGCTGCCTTTGTTACACTTCTCTGCTCTGGGAAAGGTGTTTTCATCTGGAATATTGAGACAAGTTTTTCTGTTTTGTTTAATGACAGCATCCTGAAACATTCTCACCAGTTTAACATGGCCTAAGAAAGGGCAAGCAAGGATTGTTGATGGTGCTTAAATTCATTTAGAGGATGAGAAGAATATCAGACATCCTGTCAAAAATTAATCTCAAGGTCCTTGGCAGCATACTAAGCATTATTTTGGTGTTTTGCTGATAGTTACCTGTCTCTCACATGCACGTCCCCTTGTTAAAATTTTTATTAAGTTAACAAGCATGAACATGGATAGAAGGAAAAAAATATTTTTGAAAGTGCATCCTTCTCTAGCCAGATGTTTTTCTTCCTTTAGTCAAATGCAGCCTTATTTCTCTTTCTGGCTTTTTTTTTTTCTTTTTCTTTCATTTAGTTTCAACTATTTATTTTTTTTTCTTCAGAAAGCCATTTTAATTATTTCTTAAGAATTTATGTATTTAAGATCTTATTTAACTTGAAAGTTTATGACAAATTAATACACTTAAGATCAAACTCTTATGATTTGGGACTCTTAAAATTTGGTACATAGAACTAGATAGACTGCTAAAAATTATAATGAAAAATTTTGATAGCCTTCTCCCTTTGTTATTCACAATATCACACTGAGTTGCATCTCAGTTCTTTGACTCTAGCTAAATATTGGTGTCTTCAGTGGAGTGTCCCTGTGGATTTAAATGTTACTAACATGTGTAAGCACTGAGGACTTATCTTGGTCTTATCAACAACAAATTTTCAGAGAGCTGCCAATGTGTCAAAACTCTTGCTGAGACCCCGATGTTTATTGTATTTCCTTATAACTGTTTATGTAAATTCCCAGAAACTCCCATGCACTGAAAACCCAACAGAAATCTTCTGATTCTACTGCATTCCTCCTCTTTCTCAAAACCTTTGACAGCAAGTCAGATTCTGCCTTTTGAAGGGAACAGCTATTTTTATTCCTGTTGCAAAAGGTTTTCCAAACCCCACATGCATTGTTATGTCTCTCAAATGCATTACATCACACGACTCTACTGAAAGGTGTCCAAACTCTGCATTAAAACGCTTGTGGGAAAAGTTGAAAAAATAAATGGTTTATGTTAAATGGTATTTTGAAAAGGGAATTAAATGTATTGTACTGATATGGAAAGGTAGTGTAGTAATGAAAGCTTTGGGTTTGAATTAAGTGTTATGCTCTCCCTCATTAAACTCCATTCTGAAGTTCTGCAGACTTAATGTGTATCTTTCCCCTCTTTCCTCCTTTTCCACTGAGCATGACAGAAGAGTGGTGAACTCTCTGAACATCATGCCATGAAAAATGTAACCGAAGCAGGTGGGCTTGCTTTAAATTAGGAGAGAATCTGATCTGCCTGTATTTCAAATACCAGCTTGGAAAACTGGCAAACCCAGCCTGTTCCTCACAGCTTGGTGTGACCAGCAGTATGTGCCTCAGAAAACCATCGCTGCTTCAGCTCAGGTTGAGGGCAAGAGCAGTGTTTAATGTTTCCCGCAGCACATTCTTGCTGAGTGTGGTGGAATTTGGCCAGTAGCTTTTGGAGACTATTGATATGAAAGGTCTTTATAATGAGACTTTTGTTCTAAAAAGGTTTATCCACCCTGTGCTGTTATGGTGTTCCCATGGGTCCCACAAGGACAAATATTCTGATTTGTGTGGCTTGGGATACTCTGAGGACACCATGGGATAGGGCCTTGCTTTAATGAAGGGAAATTTAGGGCCATTGACCTTCGTAAAATCCTCCAGGATCCCTTAATATGACTTTCTGGACAACTCCAAATTTGGAAAGCTACCTGTCTGAAGCATCCAAAGTCTTTAAAAACATATCCCACAAAACCACGTGCAGCTCTCTCAGCACTCCACAGTTCCCTACATTTCAAATGTTTGGAGATGTACCCAACTTTTTCCCAGAATCAGCCAAGTCCAGAAGAGCACGGAATGACTGCACATCACATCCCAACCAAACATATGACAAAAGTACTCTGTTGGGCCAGCTCCAACACCAGGTTCCCAGAGGTCTCATCCTGGGATAATAATGTGAGCATTGCAAGCACCTGCTCAGCAGGAGTGGTGGCTGAGGGGAGGCTTATGAGCCCCAAAGAGGATTTTGGTTCACTATTTATAGTTTAGTGTTCTCTTTAAGAGTTGGATTGCCTGGCTTTGAGAAAGAAAGCAATGTGGCATTTTACAAGGGGTTCTGTGCTGGCAGTGTGATTCACACGTTTAGGGGATCTCTCAGGGCATTATTTCTTTGCTCTGTCCATTTTCAGGTTTTGACAAGGTTTTGGCAGAATTCAGGCACTTCATTGCTCAGGCTGGGAAATTCTGACAAAGCTGGCTTGTTGAGAAAATTGTTTTCTTTTGAAGGTACCTATGTCCCAGCAGGTTGGATGGCCAGCATAGGTGAGATGCATAACAAAAGGGTCAAGAGAAATGACATCCCACACTTATCTACTCTGCTCTTGGTTGTCTGGGAATTCAAAATAAACAGGGATCATAAAATGGAAGGTACCATTTAAAACTTGTACTATTAGTTCATAAACATGCTTTATTAGCTGCTTCTACTAATTTCTCTACTTATTTGCTGACAAATATTAATAAAAATTTTGGAAGCTGCAAAACTACACTCACAGAGTCCAAACTCACAATAATAATTTCAGAATACTTCCTGTAGCCTCATCTTAAACATCTAAACTTCCTAGCCTTCATCTTAAACGGTGGCTTTGAAGGAATATTTTTTATCCTAAAATAGTTGTCCCTCATTGCCTTTTAGATGTCCTTGCATCTTTGCCATGACAATAGAGGGAATGTTGAGAATTATCTTGCCCTGGATGCCTAAAACCTAAATAGCTCTTTTTTTCATCCTTAATTTAGGTACGATAAATTTGAAGAAGGAAATCTAAGCTCTTAAAACACTGATTGTTGGAAACCATCTCCAATTTGGCTTCTAGACAGTTACCCTGCCTGATTTCCATTGCATCTCTGGTCACTCTAGTTCTCCCCAAAACACCTTTTAAAAGAGCTTCTTCACTTGTTCCTCTCCTCACTACAAGCCCTTCCTTGCCTCATTTTCTCATCTGGGGTAGTTCAAGTTTATCTGTACCTCTAAAGCTCTAGCAAACACTGCCCAGAAAGATGTGTCTTCTCATCTTTGTTTTGTGCTCCCTTGAGAATCCTTAGCTTGGTGCTGTGCTGTAATGCAGGGATTGGATCCTCCTTTAAATACCACTGGTGCTGTTCACAAAAAGATCAGGCTGAGGATGAGGAGACCTGCATTGCAGTCTCAGCAGCCTCCTCCCTTTCCTGGGCTATGATGGCCTGGTTGTCCTCAGGAGAAGGACAAAGAGATTGAATTTTATAAAACATGAGAATAACATTGCAAAGGCCCAGATAAAGAAATTTTCATACTGTGTGGTTGTGCCTGTCAGCAATGAGTGATACACCCAATACAATAGAAATTATGTGAAGGTGCTGGAGATTTCAACTGTCTTACATCTTCAGGCATTCAGAGGCAATTATCACAGCAGAAATTTGGTAATATTGGAAAAGACTGTTTGCAGAAACTGAAAAGATTTACTTAGTTTTATTCTATTTCTATATTTAAGATAATTTCCTATTCCAAAACTGTTTCCCAACACAGCAACTGAGAGCCCATGTGGCACCTGGGAAGGTCAAAAAGATGGACATTTTAAAGAAACCAGAAAACAGTTTCCTTTTATTTTATCTTGTAAATTCCTTGGCGTTTGCTAAAACAACAAAGCAAGACATTTCATATATTCTGTTCCTCAATTGGATGATGAGCCTCAGATAGTGTGATTCTGTATCCTTCCCTTGCAATCAATTTAGTGCTGTGGGAAATTCCCTTCCAAAACCCATATTTCATGGTGAATGCAGAAACTTTTCATGTAGTTCCTCTCAAGGCTTCTGCCACTGCTGCTGATGTCGTGCCATCACTAGAAATCCCTCTTCCAGGAGCCTTTGAGAGCCCTGCCAGGGATTTAGGTATGACTGGGAGCCACTTTGCTGCCCGTGTATCATCAAAAAACTTCCACTGTACCAGAATCAGACCAGTCTTGGATTTGACAACCCCCTTGACAGGCGTGCAGATGATAATTGTTTTTCCACTGCCTTGTAGTGGCTCCATGATAACCCAGATGAGTATCTACTTTTTTAAGAGACTTAACTCGCTTTAACATAGTTACCTGAGACAACATTTTGCAAATTTTTCAATAGTTATCTTGTTCATGAACGTACACATTTCCTTTAAGAGGATATATGCCTAAACCACAGTGCATGGACATGAGTCAATAAAGGAAGCAATTCTTGTAAGCTAGTGTGAATCTACAGTTTTTTAAAAACAGACCATGGCAGCAGAACTGCATGGCAAGTTAACTGTAATCTGAAAACAGGGGCTGCTATAAAATGCTGGTCTGTAATGTTGGATCAGTGAGGACAGTGGTAAACAAAGCCTAAATGAACTGTGTCAGCACTTGAATTTATAGATTCATAAAGTCATTTAGGTTGGAAAAGACCTCCAAGGTCATTGAGTCCAACCATTAACCCAGCACTGCCAGGTGCCCAATCCTAAATCATGTCCCTAAGCACCACATCTACACATTTTGTGAACAATTCCAGGCATGGTGATTCTACCACATCCCTGAGTATCCTCTTCCAATGCTTGACCACCACCCTTTCAGTGAAGAAATTTTTCCTACTGCCCAATCTAAACCTCCATGCATCTTCACAAATGTCACCCAGTTTGCAATTTTCAGTAAAAATAAAAATAGAATCAGGCACCCTTATTTTTACTATCTCAAGTTTCAGACCAAAGTCAAAGATTTGTTTGGCTCTTTGCAGTTTGAACACCTGTGCAAAAGTAAGAAAGGGAGGGAAGGAGGGAGGGAGGGAGGGAGGGGGTGAGAAAAACCTCAGAATTTTTTTTCTCTCCTGTTTTTTTGCAACTCTATTTTTCTGCATGTCTTCAGGCAGCTTGAGTGTCACAAGGCTTTTTTTACACCATCCAGTCTGGCAGAAAACTTAAGGAAAATGCACATTTTGGCATCAAAAACAGAATTCCAGGGTGACTTAAAAAGTTGTGTGATGGCTGATTTTTGCCCTGTGTCAGCACTATGTGACGCGCTGGCCTCACATATATTTTATATCACATATTTTATATTTCATATAAACATGAAATGGAGAAATTAAAAAAAAACCAAAAAGAACAAAATAAAAAAATTGGGAAAAAAAGTACTTGAAGTCTCAAATAATGCCCCCAAGGGCATGTTCTGCAGGCTGATGGAGGGCAGAGCAATCTGAGCTACGCCTGGGTACAGTGAGTGGAAAGCAGAGCAGCTGCACTGCGTTTTACCTCTTTGAAACTTCTGACAGGAAACAGCCCTGATGTGGGGCCGGGAACTGTTCCTCAAATGCTGGAAGGTCTCAGCCAGCATTTTGCAGGAGAAACCCACAACTCCTCTGGTGCCCAGCTTCCAGAAGCTCCAGGCTGCTGCAGCCTCTGCAGCTCCAGATTTCCCTGTGTCAGCTTCCCCAGTGCTGCCCAGGGGAGATGGTCACAGCTTCTGCTCAGCCTCCCTCCTCCTCTCAAGGTGGGCTTCCAGCTCAGCCAGAAAAGCAGCTCAGCTCTAGGCCAATCCTCCTCATGATACACTTTGAGAACTTTTAAAGTAGCGCAGCAGAAGGAGCACAGGAGCCCCTTTGCCACTCACAGCAGCAATATTATATTAATAACGCCAAGTCACTACCCACAGACAGAAAAACATCACAGCACACAGCAGGTGAGATCTGAAACTCAGGACAGCAAAGTGAGTTTATAAGCATCCCAAAGGTCAGTATAAGGCCTGCTGAAGCTTGATTTTATACTAGCATAAACCTTGCTGTATGCAAACACATGTATGCAAATACCCCTGCATGCACAGTACATGTACAAAACCCTTTTCTAATTTTCTTCTTTTTTTTTTTTTTTTTTTTTCCTTCCTTTTTGATAGGCATGTTGTGGAAAATGTGTGTCTCTGTGAGTCTGGTGACAGGCAAATGTCTATGTGGGTGATAAAAAAAAAGAAAAAAAGGAGAAGGTGTGAGGCGTGAGGCATATATTCAGAAAGCCAGAAAGTCACACACAGGCTTCTATTTATAGCACCTTGGTGGTGAAATAGAGAAAACAGGCGGCAGCTTCTATCTGCTGCTCATAACTGAAGCTTGACGAGAGCGACTACAGCACTCAGGGTCTCTTTGTAGTTATAACTGACAACAAAAAGTGATGAGTTAGCTGTTTCCTTCGCGACCCTCTCGAGCAGGTGAAGGAGTCAACTGCTGCGCGAGCGGGGCGGAACCAGTGACGCTGCCTCGCTGCCTGGAAATGCTCTGTGCACCCCAGGGAGCCCAGGGCAGAAAGAAGAAATAGCCAATTTTCTCTGAGCACTGTGGATAGACTCTGTCTCCCAACCTGGCTTCCCAGACCAGGTGGAGAATTTATGGTCCAGGTGCAGTGGGGTGTGTGGATATTTTAATTTCTTTCTAGTTGCACTTGTTGGAAAGGGAAAACTACAGATACGGTGTTCTACTAATAAAGCAGAGGGCCCAGGTCACAGCTCAAACTCACTGATGATTTCTTATGCCAATAATAGAAGGACAGCAGTTCTCTTGATTTTTTGTTGAATGTATTCTTCTAAAATGGGATTAACTAGATATGTTCTTACTGATATGATCCCCATTCTGCATAGTATAAATGAGCTGATTTATGTATGGGCCTGGGAACTTGGTGAGGTATTAAAAATGCAGTTTTCAGCTGCTCTGCTTAAATTGGGGTAGTGGCCTTAAATTAAGACTGGGTTTAGTTTATCATCACCCATCTCTTTCCCTGTGAAGGCTGCTCTTTGCAGTCCCCAGTGCTGGCCACTGCTCTGACTTTTACCCTGGTGTAGGACCCTGTCTCTTCCTCAGTTGCCCTCATGATGCCTCCAAATCACACCACTTGTGTGCAAATCATGGATTGCTCCATTAGGAGGTGGGAACCATCAATTTTCTGTTTGTTTGGATGGCGGAAGTGGGTTTGGCACCTGGAAAATTACAGGGCTGGGAGCAGAATATCAAGTTCCTGCCTTAGGTCCAGACCAGCAATAGTAAAAAAGCTATCTTAAAGCAAAACTCTTTTTCCTCAACTTTTTTTCCTTTAGCTTTATAAAATGCAAAGAATGCATGCAGACAGAAGTATTTTGTGAGCTGGTATTTGTTGCAACACACAACTTTCTCAGAAGAAAAATCTTGAATTATTAAAGAGCTGCAAAACTCCATTTTCACGTTTTGAAATGAAGTATATTGACATTTTTCTTTTAGATGCAGTTTTGATTTTTAGTTGCAGTCAATGCAGTTTAAAACAAATAGTCTCTAAAAGATTAATAAAAAATATACACATGGATTCATTTTGAATGAAATAAATATTTTATGAATTAATCTTTCAATTCTGTTGGCTCACCAAAAATTTTACTATTTTCTTTCTGAGTTGATCTGAATTTTTACCAAACTCAACATTTTAAAAGAGGAAGTGAACTAATAAATTAGATATTTGCAGCCCCACAATAATATTAAGGAGTGAGTTTTGCCTACTCCTATCTCATCTAGAATCGCTGGTGAAGAAATTAATTTTAACTTTTTCATTCTAACATTTCTTTGTTTCATTCACTCAATATTAGAAGTGCTTTGGTTGAGCAAACTGGTCACGTGGTGCACTGTCTGCTCCTTGACTGAAGCAGGGCATATCTCTTGGAGATGATCAACACTGAAGACTTCAGATATCACTCTATTTTAAGAAACACGTATGTTACGTAAGTTCTCCTGTGTCTAATATCACTGCTGAGTTTAGACCAATGTGTTTCATTCTGGGGTGATGTCTCAGTGACAGCACTGTCTTGACAAACTCTTTTCTTGGACTTGGATCGGGACTCCTGGTGGGACTTTGAAGACATTCACTTTGAAGAAATTCTTGCATTTTTGTTGATGAATCTTAGTATTCAGTTGAATTTCCATTTCTGCTCTGTCAATAAACTACTTTTCTAGGTGCTGGTGAAGAGAGATCCTGGGGAGGGATAGATGCTGATGAGGTAGTTTTCTTGAATTCATAGAATCATTAAAGTTGGAAAAGACCTCTAAGATTATGGAGTCCAGCCATTAACCCAGTACCACCAAGTTCAGGACTAAAACTTGTTCCTAAGCATTTCATTTACATATTTTCTGAATATTTCCAAAGCTGGTGATTCCACCACTTCCTTGGGCAGCTTGTTCCAACGCTTGACCACCTTTCCAGTGAAGAATATTTTCTTAATATCCAATCTAAACCTCCCTAGTTTGAGGCCATTTAGTGTTGTCCTATTGCTCCTTACCTGGAAGACGCTGCTGATCCCTGCCTTTCAAGCAATAGCTGAAAGGAATAATTTTGTGGCAAAATTTTAGTTTAAACTTGGCCACTGTTCTTTCTGTCTTCATTATGCTTTTTCTTTCATTGCTTTTCTTGTAAAAAAAAAATAATTTGAGAAAAAAACCCCACACCTCAGAATTTTAAAAGTATAGGTCCTACACAAATCCCAGCAGGTAAAGTACACTCTCTTATAGAGGAAACCAGCAAGATCTTTGCAAAATAAAGGTGGGACATTTTACTCACTCCCACTTTGCTCATGTTCCTAGACCAAAAGCCAGTGTTAGAAGCTTGGCTTTGTAATCAGCTGCAGGTTGATGGGGACAAGCAAGGTAATCCCTAATCCATATCAAACCACCACTCTGGGTGTGGTTGGGACACACAAGGACAATGATTTGCACTGCGTCTCAGTTGCTCAACCAACTCCTTGGGTAATTTCTGCCACTGCAATGCCAGAAGAAGCCTTGCTCAAGGTCCTGCTTGTGATGAGACATTGTCCATGCCCCAGAGAGCTTTGAGCTGTAGGGACAAAGACAACAAGTAGGGAAACAGTAGGAAAATATAGCCCAGGGTCATAAAACAGGCCAGTGCTGGAAAACCACATTTCTCTCTCTTACTGTGCCCATGCTGTCATGGAAGTAGACATGGTAAAGACATGTTTAATCCTGGAGTTTTTAGGTACATTTCTGCATTGTTAGTTTAGCACAGTTATGAAGTTTTAGAGCAGAAACCATGTAACAGTTGGTTCTCAGCCAAAGATAAAGCACATCTTGATATCCTTGATTTTAAACTTGCTTTAGGAAGGTATGCTAAAGCACAGCTTCATTCCACTAGTCAGAGCAATACAAGCAATACAAGTCTTTCAGTATTTGCTCCAAGGCAAAGTCATGGTGTGGTGGGGTTCAGGGATGAAGGACTGACCTTAGCTAATCCACCCCAGTCAAAAAAAATCCCATTCTTTTCATTATAGTTTTATATCAGCTTAGCTCAGGCAGTTTTGAGTCAGGCAACTCAGTTATTCTGAGGTTAAGGAAAAAGCCCCCAACCCAGATATATCAGAATTCAATTCCTAATGCCTAGATTTAGCTCAAGGACTCACCTTCCCTTGGAACACTTGGTGGATCAGCACTGCAAATGTATTACAAATGTAATTGTAGGCATTCCTTCAGAGCTTACCCAGCTGTCTCTTTTTAAACTAAGTTAATCTTTGGTGTAAATGAGAAGAATTTGTCCAATGTATTGGGGGAAAGGGGAAAGCAGCAGTTCCTAAAGCAAACTGTCAATAATAAGAAGCACATTTTCTAGACCTCCCAGTGCATGGGGGTCTGTGAACTGTCTCAAAACAGGAGCAAGGAGGTTTCTTCAGAAGCAGCAACTCCTCTATAGTCTTCAGGTGCAGCAGTTGGACGTTTTTTGGTTTTGTTTTTTTTTTCCAATACCAAAAGCCACTCTTTACCAAAAAAATCTTGTACTAGATTGAACCTAACCTGAGCAAAAGCTGGGGCTGGCAAAGCTCCAGCCGAGCACAGGAGGTATGCTCAAAAGCAGGAAGCTGTGGCAAAGCTGAGTCGCTGAAAAGCTGCTGGAGCTAATATATTGTGGTCATGGGGATAGGCAACAGCCTCCGAGTAGCGATGGGAAGACTCAAAAGCACCTTCAAAACAGGCTTGAGAAATACTGCTGATCTTTGCTCTTTGTTTGGGCTTTTGCACTCAGGGTTACACTTGAAGCTTTCAGAACTTCTCTCGTTGTTGGAGAGGAGCGGATCCCTGAGTCCTGCACACACCTCGTTTTCTGCCTGTGCACGGAGATGCAGAGGTGAAAGACTTTGAAGGTGAAAGGGATGCGTAGGATTGAGCTCATCTGGCAGCATTTGTGACGGCAGCTGAGGCCCAGCAGATCGTAAACACTCGCTGCCTTCCCCACCTCTTCCCGTGGCAGCGCGAAAAGCCAGACGTGCGCTCGTGGATTGACTAATTCTTTTATGGGGCGGAAAAATAGGTACTGGCTGTGAAGCCAATAAAAAAACCACCAGGTGGTCAAGACATTATGGAGGCCCATTGTTCTAGGAGATTGTTTCATTCATTAATATGAACTGTGATGATGAGAACAGGATGCATAATATTGACATGTAGGGTAGGGAGCAAGGAGGTGGAATGGGTGAGGTGAGGTCTCCCTTTCCTTCTCTGGCCACCCCTGGGAGTGGGAAGGAATGGCTGTGTTTCAGAACTGGAAAACCAATGCAAGAGGAAATAAAGGGAGGGCTTCCACCAGTTTCTCAGGGGTGAGGTAGCTGCTTCCTTATAATGTCACAGTTTATTAGGGAGCTGCAGCTCCCACATGGAAGGAGGGACGTGCTACTGTCTTCATAATTGGAGCTGTGCTCTCTATACTTCTGCAGCTGCTTTGGTTTTGGCTGTGTCCTGAGAGACTGCTTCACGTGTTTCTCAGTGCCTGGAGGGGCCAGAAGGAACCACCTCTGCCTGACAGAGACACGTGTTTTCTGTGGTCCTGGAGGGTCAGAAAATACATGAAGAAAATGCATCAGTTTTCCCAGTGGACTGACTTCTGGACTCTAGACAAACAAATAGGAATTGGCAGTAACCTGCATGTTGGTTTCATGTGTTTTACAGCTTTTCAGCAGTGCCCTGCTCTCAGTGTATGCATGTGTCAAATAGGCTGGTGGAGCTGTCAAAACTCACTCTCAGGTCATACTCAGTGCTTGCCCATCACCTCAGCAATAAACCCTGACCTGTTTAACCACAGATGCATAAAAGAAGGATGTGGTTGAAGGACAGAGAGAGGTAAGTGCTCAGACAAGTGATGAAATTTGAGCGGGATGGAACTGGACCAAACTACCTCAGCTACCTCAGTGCTCTATAAAAAGGGATGCTTTGATTATGCTTTGTATCCTAGTGTGGGCCCAAGGCTGCTGGGATGAAGCAGATGTAAGTAGAGATGGATGTCAGCATCAGCTTCAGACTGGCACCTTTCTGGGAAGCTGAGTTCTTTGTGCCAAATCTGCACCAGTGAGGAGACCAAGGAGACTTCTGTGATGCAGCTGGGCTCATCAAGCCAACTTTCACATCCCAACACAAAGTAGTTTTGCATCAGCTGCACGGCGTGCAAAACACACCATCTGATCCAAAATACCTTCCATGCTGTACAGGGATCCCACTCAAGGACCACATACTCAGCACCACTCTCGGGTAGCAAGTGGAGGCAAATGAAGAGCAAAAATATTAATTTTTCCTAGAGAGTATGCTCTGTATCCTGCTCTAGAAATAGAATAAAAAAAAATTAAAAAAAAGTTGGACTGAGCTATGGTTTGGAAAGAGAAAAGGAGAAAAGAAACAAAACAAAAACACTGGCCCATAAAGAAGAGAAAACAGGAAAAGAAAAGAACAAAACATCCTGTACACAGCAGCCAGTCAGTCGAGGAGGGAGGGTCTGTGTCATCTGCATTCCTCTGCTGAAGTTGGCATGGACAGCCTGGATCCAATCTGCATTACTCAACTTTCCCCTACCTTTCTGCTCACCTGATTTTGTGATTTCTCCTTCTTATTCCTGAGCTCTATCAGAAAAATCAAAGGTAGTTTCAGACCTTCCCTTCTCTCCAGATGCCATTTCATGAGAGCAGTGTGGCATCTGCAGGCTGTGCCACCCCCAGGACCTCTTTTGGGATGAGCATTTGGATCCCAGACCGCACTGGGCACTGACAGATGTATGCTCACCTTCCCCTGCTGCAGTGTGAGGGGTCAGCTCTGAGCCTGAGGCTGTGTCCTGCAGTCCACAGTATTGTGAATGAGTTGACAAAAAATACAGCCTGAACTGGAGCTGGCCCTGAAACTGGGCTGAAAAATTTGTGTGTTTCTGCACCTGCCTGTGTAAAAATGCCTCTTGCTCTTCACCTCCACAGCTAACCCGAGAATGAAACCAGTGTGGAGATACTGATGTCTCAGCTCAAGAAGCAGCCAGTTTGCAGGTTAGGGTGGCTAAGGTGGTTTGAACAGGGAGGCTGAAACCTATGCTGTTTGTGCTGTTTATTCTGAGGTGAGGAGGGACCACGATGAATTTGGTTTGTTATTACAGCATCCTTTGGGAAGCTTGGAAGATGGGTGTGAACAGCAGCGTAGAAGGGTGGGAATTTCTCCTTTAAGAGACCTTTTCCTTAGCCCACTTAAACACTAATCAGGTGTCCCTTTCCTGGTCATCATTTGCATGGTCTTGCTGAAATGGATGAGATTTCCTCCAAACCCTATAAATGTCTCTTCTTAATCAGTTCCAGAGTTACTGCCCCCTTCTCCAAGCAGGCTGCACATAGAAATCTACCACTGAGCTGCTGGGGCCAGTGACGTCTCCTGCCTCTCCTTCTGGAGAGGGCAAAATGAGCTTTTAAAACAGGGGCAGAACATTCCCAGTGAGTGGTGGATTGGGCAAAAAATTCCGTAGGTGAGACGGGACAAAAGGAAGGACACCCAACCCCCAACATGGATGTGGTTTCATAGCTCGAAAGTTGGGCACACTTCTGCCCCACAAACAGCAGAAAGGGAAGATGGGCTCCTCATGTGTCAGAAAGAGGCAAAACTTGAATGAATTCCCCAAAAACCCAGAGCATGGTCCTTGAGGTTAAGCTGCACTGGCAGCTTCTCCTTAGATGTCTTCACAATGAACGCAACCTATGATCACTGATGGCACATTCAGCTGCTCCCAAGCATTTTGTCTTTGTTCTCCTTCTAAAAGTATTCCAGAGAGCTTTTTTCCCCTCTGTTTTTCTTGTTGAAATCCTCTCTAATGAAAGCTTAGAAGAAACATGTTTGTAGCAGAACCAGCTTCCCTGTCTCCCCAAATCCCTGAAATTGGGGAAATAAATGTTTAATAATGATGTATGAGTTATTTAGGTGCTTTAAGAGGCACTGCCTTCATGCAATATCACTTTCTAGAGTTCCCTACTATCCCTTGTTCTCTCATTTCCCCCCCTACAATCCCATACCTTCTCTTTTGCAGCCTGTTTATTTTAGAGTGCAAAGCTACTTAGAATTATTTATTTTTGGATCAGCTACTGATTCACTTAGTGACTAACTCATTTCATCACTCAATGCCTCACTTTACCTATACATTAAGAAGGATTAATAGTACCTGCTTTTCAGGGCTGTTAGCAGTCTAAATTAATTCATGCTTATAATGTTTATAAAGAGATTTGAGATCCTTGGTTACTGGAGGCTAGGGAGCTGCAAAGTATCTTATTTTTACTTAATAGTGAGGGGGTTTTGTGCAACTTTGCATTATAAAAGTACAAGAAACCTTGCAATTAGTTGGAGAGTCTTTTATTCTCAGGGCTTAATTTATATTCCAGTTCAGATAGAAGCATTTTGTCTGCATATTTCTTCCCCTGATGTTTTAATGAGAGTTAATATCCTTATCTCCCTTTCTGAGAAATGTTGGATGGTGCAAAATGGGGCAATAAACATCACAGGGTGGGTAACAGGGCTGTGCAGTGTTTAAAGTTTAAAGTCTCTTAAAAAAGCTAATGTGCTCTTCCTCAGACTTCATTTTGGTGTTATTTCTGCAAAATATGCACCCAGAAAGAAAAATTAAACTTAATATTAGCAGTTGTGGCAATAGTTTGCATTCACTGGAAATGTTTTGTTGACATTGTGGGAGGTTGGTGTGAGTCTGTCAAGAAAGGGAAAGGACTGCTGCAGAGCAGGGGGAGGCATGAGGGGAGTGTCTCTGAATGAAGCCTGAAATTAGTTTGCAATTATTTCATGTTCACTGGGTAATCCACCAAATGATAGTGCCAGTGACCACATCTGCTACTGATCCCACATTGCCATGCAATATTCCTTAAAGAAGTGGCATATTTGGATTTGAATATCAGTGTGTGGACAGATCATCGGTTTGGTTATGATAAAAACAGCTCCACTGGAAGTGGAAATTACTGGAGATACCTTATTCTGTTGCCTCTTCTCCTGCAAATGGAATTTACTGGTCAGAGTGAGGAACCAGTAGCTGACAGCAATGCTGCCCTCAGGACTGTCCATGAGAATGGTGGGACTTGATTCCACAGCACTGTGACCACCTGAGGGTCTCTCCTGATGGGAGGATTAGTGAGATTTCTTCTGATCATGTGCCTCCAGCATCACAAAACACAGATAGGACAGAAAACAGCCCAAAACAAGGCCTCCCTTTGACAAGATCTTTATTTTCTGGACTTAACCTGAGAGCTGTTGCCTTTTCTTCCATCCAGGCAGACTGCAATAATTACCCAGATGACATGTATAGGGAGGCCACGAATTATTAACAATTAACTCAGCTCTGGAGTCAGTGCCAAAGATTTGTTGGTTCGTAGAGGAAGTCAAAGTGAGTAAACCATGCTGAGTGACAATAGCTCTGCTTCCCAGCCAGACTGAACAGCTCGTAATGTAACCCAAACGTTTCCTCTTTCCAAGCTTGCTTATAAAAGAGCAGACAAGGAAAGGGCAGAAAGGACATTTAGAAGAACACAAGACTGGAAAAACAACCACTGATGTAATGTACTTTCTAAACTAAACATAAGGCATACACTGTTGCAGCCATTTGAATAATGATTAAAAGGAAAACCAAAACAAAGATAATTTGGTCTACTTAGTCCTGAATACTGAAAGAAAAAGTGTGAGCAGTTCCATGGTGTGTGGCTGGGAAATATTAGCCCTGAACTTCATGTGTTCTGGATCATCTCTGCTCCTAGAGGAGAAAAGGAGGACCTACTCCTAGGTAGGGGAAAAAACAGCAAAAAGAGATTTTGTATTAGATAGAGGGAGTAGAGATGTTCATGGGAATTGGATCACACCAGGCAGAGGGGCAATAGAAATATCATGGACCTCTGGTGCCCATCTAGTATGGTCCTACAAGGCCCATCTGAGATATCTTTTTGTCCAAATGTCCAACAGGACACTCTTTGGAAAGAGTGCAGAAGATTAATCAAGAGGAAAACGAGCAGAGGATTAATTTACACTCCCATTTCACAGAAAGGTAACTAAAGCATGGAAAGCTCAAAGCCTCTTTGCTCCTCTTCTCTCCATATCTAATCTGTCCTGTTCACTGGCACCACTTATGACAGCAGATTTTAGCAGGTGCATTGGTGTTTTCAGGATCAGGACCTATGCAACTTGCCCAGAATCACAGAGGAAGTGTGTTGGAATAATACCCAGATCGCTCGAGTCCTGCATCACTTTCTCAACCACAAAATCATCCTTCCTGTCTCTGCATAAATACAGAGCTAAGAGAAGTGATTTTATGTGTACATGCACATTTCCAGAGTGCCTTATAAGGAGTACAGGCATACTAAGGTGAAAATTTCATTAGAAACCACACTACTTTGTGAAGCAATTTTGTTTGTATTTATCTTGTTTCTCCTCCAAATTTCTTCCTTCTCAGACATCACAACAGCACTTGCTTGTGTGAGGTTTCTGACTGCTTTTTGTGGAATGAAAGAAAAATCACATGAATTTCAGCTGGAGCAAAGCCATAGAACTTGATTTCATAATGCAAATCATTACAACTCTGGTGCATCTGGTATGAGTCACTGGTATATTTCACTGAATTTCTTTGTATCTGAAGTCAATCCTTTTCCCTGGGAGGCTCCAAAGTAGAAACAATGATAAACTGGTTCTCCTGCCCTGAGCACTCAGGTTCAATATGAACAATGACAACTTTGATAAAGTTACCAAGCAGATTTTGGCTAGAGCTAAGAGAGCAATTTATATTAAACTGGCACACAGCTGGTCTATGTTTCTAAAGGACCTTTAGTAGGGATCCTTATGGAATTAATAGATGACAAGTTCAAAGCATACAGACAGAAGAGGTTCCTCTTTTGCTGTGAAATGTCTGTATAATAATAAGTTCCCATGGATTAGATAAGAAATTGCACAAACCTGTGATAGAAAAAATCATCTAGGGCTGTGGATTACAAAGATACATTTCTGAATCAAGAGCTCCCCGAGCCACAAGTTCCTGGGATGAGGGAAAGAAAACTACATTAGTGAACTCCAAGATGTTAGAGGTGGGCTTCCCAGAAATGCTCAGACTTGGGCTATCCTTCCACTAAGGTAATAAATGCTGATACCAGTGAAAATAAAGAGATGCCTGTGGACAGGGTGGGTTGTTCTGTCGTCTAAAAGACAGGCAGTGCATTTAATCTGGTTGGGTAGGCTCAATTTTTGTTCAGTGGGGAGATACAGGCACCTCTGGAGATTGATTCATTCTGTCCTAAGGCAGAAGTCCAAGATAAGTGGGGTCAATCACCCACTGTCTCACTTCATGACTTCAATAGAAAGCAGAGTAAATAATTTATTTGGGATGTCTGGGGCAGGGTTCAGTTAGAGACTGGAATTTTGGAAGTCTCCAAGTGAGGTAGATGGTTTTTTTTCTCTTAGGAGGGAATGGAGAGGTAGTAAAGACAGTCTGTGGAGCCTGTGTTTCATTTTACTGTGCAGTAGAAAGGTTTGGTCAGCTGCATCCTCCAGACTGCAGATTATTGGTTGTTCAGCACTGTCTGAGCTATCCCAGTGCATTTGTCCTCACCTCCAGCAGATATCCTGGCTGCAGGTACCATGTCACACTCTTTCAATTCAGATGCCCTTAAATGCTCCTTAAATGGAGCCTTGTACTCTTTGAAATGCCCTGTGGCATTTTCCTAAAGGTTTTTGAGCACCTCTTCAGAAGGGCTTTGGGTTCCCATAGTTTGTGTCATTTCTACCACATGTAGAAGTGGCTTGGGCAGCCCACAACTTATAAAATTATAGTTGACACCTGTGTGTGAGCAACTGAGCTAAGACATTCACAAATAAACATCTACACACAGACATGTCAGTTTGGGTGTCTGTCTGGAGCTGAATTCCAATTTTATCTTGTAGATGCCCCAAGCAAGGTGAGATCTACTGAAAAATTATTTTGAAAAATTTCATCTTAAGAACAGGAAGCATTCAATAGCTTTTAGGAATACTCAGCGTGTTCAATAAGGAGCTCTTCCTTTTTGTCTCTTCTCCCCAGCATTTATTCCTCCAAAATCCTTGCTTGGAAGCAGGTTTAGAGCTCCAGCTACTGAATGAGAACCACTTGTTCACAAAGGGCCCCTCAAGTTTAATAATAAATGTCTCACGCCTACAAGTAATAGTTTCTAGTTTTAGAAGCACATAAACCACAGAAGTTTTTCCTTTTTCAGAATTTAGCATTTCATAATAGTGGAAAATAAAGTTTATTAAATTTGTAGCATAATAAAAAAGGCCATCTGATACTTTATACTAGCTCTCAGTACAGTAAACAGAAAGTGTCTTTTAATCACCAATTGGCCATTAGTTTGACAGAGCCTCTTCATCACAAACCACAAGTCAGTCTTACACGTGCAGGCAATTTTGATTTTTCTCAGGGAGAAAAATATGACCTCTCTTTCCAAACATCTCTGACAGTTAGGATGGTTTAGCTCAAAGCCTCTCAGTCAGGGCACGTTGACATAGATGGGCACAAATGGATGAAGCTCATTTTGCCTGCACTCTGAGCTGGCTGGATGTAGGCCAGCTCTGAACTGGAAATCATGTTAGGATGGAGCTTTGCCCAGGCTAATAAGATCTGTTGAAGGCAAATGCTGGGAAGCAAGACATATTGGATATTAGGAAGGAATTATTTACTGTAAGGGTGGTGAGGCACCGGAACAAGTTGTCCAGAGAAGCTGTGGATATCTCATCCCTAGAAATGTTCAAGGCCAGGTTGGATGGAGCTCTGTGCAGCCTGATCTAGTGGAAGGTGTCCATGCCCATGACAAAGGGGCTGGAGCTAGATGATCTCTAAAGTCCCTTCCAACCTAAACTGTCCTCTGATACTGTGATTCTGTGTTTCTATGGGAATAATTTTGACTGCAGGTCAATTTTGAATAATGGAAATAATTCAGGGACTGAAAGACAGCATAAAAGATTGCACACACAGGGTCTTTTTTCTCCCCAAATGTTGATCTAATCAAAACAAAGGCTTGATATGGTCTCTTTGATAGCTGTTATGCTCTTGAGGTCACACTTAAGTAACAGAACATTAACAGTTAATAGGGCAGAACCTTGTTCTTCCTAAACTGGTGTGAATTGATAGCAAAGCCCGGGATGTCAAACACATGATACTGATGTGGAGTCAGCATGAGTGAGAGTGGAATCAATCCCCTTGTGAGTTACCATTGCTCCAAATTCCTCTGATTTCTGGCAGGTTTATGGCAGGGTCTTTACAATATTTTAAATATGTGTTTTTGTGTGTGTGTGTTTAACGTCCTGTCTCTGTGAATGCTGCATAACCGCAGCGCACTCCCCAAGGCATCCCTCCTACATACACACAAAGTTCTGCTTAATGTTTCACTTGGATTTATTTGAATCTTTTATTATTGCAGCACTGAATGAATACCTGCAGTAAAATTACTTGCCCCAGTTTTTTGTTTTTTTGTTTTTTTGTTTTTTTTATTTTTAAATTGCTTTGTCACGTGGAGGTCACATTGACGCTGTACTTACAATTCATTGCTGCAGAGGTTCTGAAAAATACTGTCTGCCCACAAGACTTTTAATTGTCTAATTGAACCCAAGAAAACCAAATATTGTCAGGTCCTACATGACAGTCAAAAATTTAGACGGAGTTTGGATTGATTATATTTGCTTAGAAAAAAATAACATTTGAAATACCTCTTCTGATGGACTAGTTTTATAAATAGAAATGGAGAGTTTTTCTGAATCAGATTTGAAGAACTTCACAAATTATTCTCAGCAGCTCACAGAATAGTTCCCCCCAGCTTTCCATGGAAAATATAATTACAGTAATTCTCAGGCTGATTTAGGTTATCTTGTGAAAAGCTATGTGGTTGCTGCGAGGTCCATATAGAATGAAAAATTAATGAAGTTTGGGTTGGAAATGACCTTAAAGCCCATCCAGGAATGGAGCATCCACAGCTTCTGTGGGCAGCCTGTGCGAGAGCCTCACCATCCTCACTGGGAAGAATTTCTTCCCAATATCAAGTCTAAACATGCTTTCTGTTGGTTTAGATCCACTTCCCTTGGTTGCCCTTGTAAAAAGTTACTCTCCAGGGACTTTTAATTTTAATTATATATTATTTTATATTTAAATATATATTTTAAATTAATATGCTTTAATATATTTTCACTAATCAAATTTAAATAATTTCAGCTATTCCATGTAGATAAGACATATGTAGGGATGAGGTGTGGAATTCTTCTGCTGGATCTCTGAATATTCCTTTTTCCTAATATGATACTGGCAGTTTCCATCAGTACTGACTCAAGTTTGACTTTGGCAAGTCAAACCATTCTTCTATGTCTGACAGACTTGAGTTTGACTCGTTGGTCCTGCCTGGAACCTCTTTCCCTATCGCAGGTAGCACAAGGCTGTGTTTTTTTCAGTCATGAGACAGGAGCATACATGGGTGATGGAGTGGTTGTCCTACTGCATCTGGAGTTTTGGGTCTTGTGGAGGGAAAGGATGGAAAACCACAAAGCAGCCTGGGAGTTTGTAAATCAAATCAGCAAGTGTGAAGGGTTTCATTTAGCAAACTGGGTTTATCTCGTGTGTTACTTTGTCCCTGATATTCGCCTTTTTGAAATAATAATAAAAAAGGAAAAAAAAAAACCAACCAGAAATTATTTAATTTCACTGGCAAGGAAATATTAACCTGCTACATTAAATTGAAGTGGGGGAAATAAGGAGGAAAAAACAATAGTAGCTCAAATATATTACATTTCTACAAACCTGAGAAAAGAGCTTGACAAATCAACTCTCTCACTGAGACGTTAACCTAAAGAGAAAAACATTGTTCTAAACTTAGCAATGATGTTAGACACTGGAGAACTCATCTAAGTAGTAGAAAATCTGGCTGGCATGTTTTTTAGTTTTCACTGGCCTAGGAAGTAAGATGTTAGCCCAAAGAGAATACATGAGGAGTAGTGTCTTTTAAATCACTTTTTAGAACTTGATTTGATTTACTTTTGTAGAGCAAAATTATGGTTGTGCCCTGATTGCTTGATGCTACCACAAGGACAAAAATGTCAACTCATACTTTAGGGAGACCTCTCCCCAAGTTGAAGTTTAGGGCACTCTTGATGTCCATACCCTCTATGATCAGCAGGAAGCAACAAGCACTTTCCCAGGATGATTGTCCCATCCTAAATGAAGTGTCTGGAAGAGGTAAGCTGATAAAATTTCAGGGTGCCGTGTTCTCTGCTGAGTATAGAAGCTTTCTGTGTTACTGGCTTATCCTGGAAAGCAGCAGCTGAGAGGAACCACATGGTGGTTAATTCAAGACCAATGAATGTGGCAAATTCTTCCCATGGCATTGCAAGCACCTTTGGCTGATGTGACCTGAACTGTCCAACACCCCTGTCCCCTGTGTCACCACAGTTGGTGGGACAGATAAATAAACCACTGATGTAAACTGGGCTTTTTTGTTTAGAACTGGGCAGAGTCCCAGCAGCCTGGGAAGAAAAAACCTGTTCTTGTCCAGCCTGGTCAACGGAAGTTCCCAGGGAGAGGTTTCACTTGTAGGCAGAGGGAGCCTGAAGTGCATTTGGAAAAAGCGCTTATCCACTCCAGTCTGCAGGTCTGCACTCAGCCAGCCATTGGATTTCCCAGCTGCTCTACTAAAAATAAATTGATGAAAATGAAAACTTTCTCTTGGCAGGGATTTTGACAAGTGTCTAATGTAGACCTGCGCTGATGCAGTCAATGAGTAATAATATCAGCATAGCCAGCTATGGGAGAGGTTTATATTTTTCCTTTTTCCTTAGGAAGGGGGAGGGCCATGCTGCAGCACATTATTTACAGTACAACGTGATTCAATTGCCAGAGGGGGAAAAGAAGCCAGCCCATTGTTCAAGGACTATACATGGATTGAACATTAAGGAGTAAATTTGCCTGCCTGAAAAGAGTAAGCCCTACTCTCTCCCTTTGGCACAGCTTCATCTGGGAGTTTTACACCTGAAACTTGGCTTCCAAAGGAAGACCAAAATCCCTGCTCAGGTCAGGCACAAATGAAGGCCATCTTTGTTGCACTCTAAAGAAGCAATTTTGCTGCCTTATGGAGTAGGATTTTCTATTAATTTTTAAAGAGAGGATTTGTTACAGTTGTAAAGAAAGCTGCAAAAGGTACAACTGGGTTACACCAGCTCAGGATCTCACAGATTTTCCTCTAAAGTCCTTTTGACTGATTTTTAAAGGTGTCTGATGTAAACCCAAAGAAGACCAGCTGCAGCTCCAGTGTGGATGGGATGAGCTCAGACTCATGAAGGCCTCAAGCTGCAACAAACTGCACTCTCTGCCAACTATTGAGATGCACAGTTCAACAGAATGGGGCAGTCATTATAAGACAAAAAGTTACAAATGTAAAATAATGATACAAACCATGACCCTAAAAGCCTGGAAAAAAAATTTATCAAAGCTTGTGGTTCTCCTCTTGTGAGAACAAGCACCAGCACGTGCTGAGGACTGACAAAGTGAGCTCTATTCTGTAATTTTGAAACCCTTCTGGAGCATAAGTATTAGAAAACTTTTGCTACACAGCTTTCAAAAACAAATGATGACTTATTTGTGGCATAGTTTGTACAAACTCATATAACAGCTGAGTAATTATTGGAAGTTTTTTCCCCCCCCCCATTAGTTTAGATGCACTATTAAACCTGCCAAAATGAATGAAACATCCTATGGAAATCATACAATAATGGAGTGGTTTGGGTTGGAAGGGATCTTAATCATTATCTAGTTCCAACACCTGTGATAAACTTAGTGGCTCTTCTCTGGTCTCATTCCATATTCCCATGTCTTTCCTGTGCTGGGGGCCTCAGAGCTGGATGCAGTACTCCTGGTGAGGTCTCACAAGAGTAGAGTAGTAGAGGACAATAGAGCAGAGTATCTGATAGATTGCTGAAGAATACCTTGCTGACTGTGGCTGCAAAAATTCCCAGGAAGTGCTGATAAAATATCCATCCAGGAATATCCAGGCATTGCAGCAATAGCTCACTGGGAACTTCATGTCCTACATACTGAATATTTGCAAAAAAAAAAAAAAAAAAAGGGTGTGTGAAGCCAGTACTCACTGTTTACACAGCCATTAATGAACATTTACAGATTTATTTTTCTCTGAGTTTCTTTCTCTAACTAAATTACAAGTGCAAAAACAAGATTGTGGTCATACCATGTTTAAACAGGCAAAGTTTCAAACATGAAGCCACATCTATTATTCAGCACAATCTTCTAAAAACATTAAAATATGCCTTTTTGAACTTTGTGGTTATTTTTGTTAGAAGACAAAGCCTCTTCAGGTTAAATTTTACTCTGAAGCCAGGGTGTGAGTAGCAATTACAATGCTTTGTGTATAGTGCAGTGCTACTCCTTGCTAATCTAAAAGGATCCCCTCTCTCTTCCTCTTTCATTTTTTCCTTCCTCCCATCCCTGGGCACCATCAGATAATCATGGAATCATTTAGGTTGGAAAAGACCTCTAAGATCATCGAGTCCTGCTGCTGATTTTATTAACCCAATCCCTTCAAATGCTGAAACACCCTGAGCTCTTTGCAGAGATGCTGCTCTTTTGTAACCTGGTAGAAAAGAGCTCAGTTCTATTGCAGTGTTATTTTTCCTGCCTGTTCAGAACTGATCAGGTTCAGAAGGGGACCTGAGGTTCCCTGAGAGCTGGTGGGAGTGGTGGAAGGATGAAGATAGAAACGGAGGAGTAGGAAGGAAGGAAGGAGTGTGACCACCCCAGCTGCAGTACTTAAATGAATTCATCTGTGTTATCTACCTGCATCCTGTGTGCAGCCAGTCTTCTCTGCACTCATGGCAAAAATTAATAAAAGAAAAGATGCACTTAGAGGAAGGGTTGAGAGGTTACACTGTTTGCATCCTCAGGCATTTAAAAACTTTTGTAAATCTGGCTGGATTCGATTAACTTTAATTTTAGACTCATGTTCAACCCTAAGCAGGAGTGTAGTCTCCCAGAGTCCAGTGAATCACTAATCTGCTTCCTTTTTAATGCACACTTATGTTCTTTGCACAGAATGGAGAGAGGAAAAGACCTGATAAAAAATTAATAAACACAGATTAGCTGTGTGCACCAATTCTTTTCTGTGCTGTATCAGCAACCTCACATCATTGTCTTCCTATCCATTATCAAACAAGATTTTCACTTTGAGGGACATATGAATTCAAAGGTGGAACTTGAAGCTCAGTAAAAAGCTGGAAAGTAGCTTTAGGGAATTCAAAGTAAATTCAAAGTATTATAAATAATTATTTTTCTAGAACTATCCCAAATAGATGCAAAATTAAGAAAGTCACTTTCCTTATCTGTAAGGACAAGAGTTCAGCTGATGGGAATCTGAGCTGAAAATATTGCAAGAGTGAAGCACTTGGAGTAGGAAGTCAGGATTATTGTACTACAGGGGATTCCAAATCATTATTTTTTTTCTGTCTTCCATTGGTAAGAAAAAGAAAAAGCACCTGCATGGCCAAAATTCTGAAATGATGTGTAGGATAAGTGGAATTGACAATTTTGTTTTTACTTCATTGATTTGACTTGTCTGTTTTGATTTATAATCCAATTCTGTACTAAAATAAAAATGTTATGAATATAGCAACAACACTGAAGACAAGATTTTTTTTGTTGTAAATCATAAATATATTTAGATTTTATCACATTTATTTTTTTTTAAATACTGATGATATGAAGTCACCATTTTGTGAAAGAATGAAGTTAATAATCCCAATGGAAACATTTGGCTTGAATTAGCTCTGACTTGCATTTATCTAATTTAGGGATGGTGCCACAAAGCCACCTGGGATAAAACCTTGAACTGAGAGGGGGGGTATGGATAGTGAAGAGATCTCTTAATTGTACCTGTTGGTATTGATTGACTTTAAGTCTTCCAGGAGTGGAAGTAGAAATCTTGATCCAGCTGCTGTTATTTCTTGCCTTAATTTCCAAATTTATGCCTTTTTCACCATCCCATATCTTTCTAAAATCTTTCTGTTTGCTTCAATACATCTTAGTGCTCCTCCACTCTTAGTGCTGCAAAAGAGAGAAGGAAGAAATAGCTGCAGTTTCTAAGGATCTGCTCACCTCATTTTCATGAGCATATATATTTTACTTTAATTTTCTGAATGCCTCTTGTGTTTCAGAAGGAATATTGGTATTTTGGTTTTGGGGAAAGGCAGTGGCCTGAATATAAATCTGTTAAGGAGGTGACCTTATCTAGTTGGGGTCAAGAAGGACATGGACCTGAAGATGTTCATCCTGGGGAGGAGAAGGCTCCAGGGAGACCTCAGAGCATCTTCCAGCACCTACAGGGGATCTACAGGAGAGCTGGAGAGGAACTTTGGAGAAGGGCATGGAGTGATAGGAAAAAGGGAAATGGCTTCAGACTGAAAGAAGGGACAGTTAAATCAGAATTTAGGAAGAAATTCGTTACTCTGTGTGGGGTGAGGCCCTGGCACAGGTTGCTCAGTGAAGCTGTGACTGCCCCATCCCTGGAAGTGTACAAGGACAGACTGGATGGGGTTTTGAGCAACATGGAATAGTGGAAAATGTCCCTGGACATGGCAGATGATCTTTAAGTTCTATTCCAACCCAAAACATTTTGTGATTCTGTGATTCTTTCATTGCTCATTTGTTTGACTGAGCCACACCTGGAATACTGACACCAGGCTTATGATCTGACAAAACTGTTGGGCTATTTTTCCATAGATTCAACCAAAAATTCATTGCACAACTCACAAAACAACAGGCATACCTTTTTTGACATTTATTTAATTTGGGGAGAAAACCTCCTTTCAGTGCTGAGTTTCCACACTCACCATGAGACAGACATCAGGGCTGACTCCATGCGGGTTAGTGAGACCTTAGTGCATGAGATTTGCCAGCTAAAAAACATCCTGTGGAAGGTTATACTGTTGGTATCTGTCTTACAATCTCTGTGGGATTCAGGTGCCTGTCTGTGCTTACACAAAGCTCTGATTTTGGGTGCAGGTTCACAAAGCCATGTGCCACATGAAGCACCCGGGGTGGTCCTCTCTTCCTCTGCTGATGTCAAATAATTCAGTTTCCACTTCCTCTGGATGTGTAAGACCCACAGCTACATTCCTTGCAAACGAGGTCTGAAGTAACATACATTTCCAGGTATGTCAGCACACCACCTTCTCGTTGCTGCCAAATTCTCACAACAGCATGAATGTTGATGAAAAGCTGCATCTGCCTAAAGAGAACTCAGAGAGAGACCTAAACTTCAGTACATGGAAATATTTTGGAAATTACACTAGCAGACAATGCAATTAAACAATGCAATTAAAGATTGCATTGTTTATCTAAGTGATAAACCCATCACTATGAACAAGGCATTGGCTACTGCCTTGACTATGTCAATTTTTAATTCCATTAGTGGTGTAAGTGACAATTTCTTTATTTTCCTCTTCTGTCAATACATAGCAACAAAGCCAGCAAATTACCACCAAATTGGTAACTGAACTGATAAGCTCCTTTCCCTTTGGGAAAAAAATCCCCTTTCTAGCCTTAGAGAGCCAGTAAACATCCTGACATTCTCCAGAAATGACACATGAATGGACCAGACTGGTATTATTAATATCTGATTATCTGACAAAGGTTTATTGAGGTGTGAGGAGAGCTACACCAGCCAAATTAAAGATTCTACATCAGTTCTTCTGAACCAGACTGGGTGGAAAAAGAATGAAGTGCCACATTTAGTTTCCTCTGACTTTTGCTCTAGGACTAGAAGTCTATAACACTGGAAGTTGAGCATCATCTTAAACTCCTTGACCACAGACATGGGAAGTTTGCAAAAAGAAATGTGCATGCCAAAAGCATGTCTCCTTCAGTCATGTCAATACTGGCAATGCATGGGGAGCCTGAAACAATGCAGGTTTAAACACAAGGATGTAATTTGTTGTTTTTTGAATCTCACTAATTGTTCATTAAGTAGTATTCTTGCCCTTCTCCCCATCCCTGGAGTGAATTGAAAAGCTGGGACAAAAGTGTGAGTGAGTCACAAGTGAAAGAATTTGTTTAACCCCTGATGTAGGAGTAGCAGTTTTAGCTTCCTGAGCTATGTGAAATAAATTCCACAATAAATAATGTAGAGGAATTGACAGCAGAGAGCTTGACAAGAGCTCTGTGCATGCACAATATTCTGTGGTGACCAAAACTTCTGCATTAGTCCTGCAAGCTTCCCCATTTACCTCCTGTTCCGCTTTCAGACTACAAGCTCCTGGCTTTAGGACAGTGTTAAGGGATTACTGCCTTCAGCTGGGTGCTGAAATGAATCCAGTGGTGTTCAGGTGGCAGCTGCCTGGCAGGATCTGTGTGTGGGTTCAAGTGCTCTCTTGACTCTCAGTGACAGTTAAATGTCCAAAGGACTTTTTAAAAACCCATTAGTGCCTAGTGGCACATTTAGTTGTGTGGTTACCTCAATAAATCTCTGTGTAAATTAGAGGAAAATGATAATCAAACTCCTTAACATTTGCAAACTGCTTTACGACCGATAGGTGTATCAACTATTATTAGCCCAAAGGCAGAGCTGCTCTTATCGCTGCTGCCAATATCTAGGCTCGTTTTACTTGGCAGGATTTAAACCTAACGGTTCTTATCATAAAAAGAGAAAGAAAGTGTCATCAGAACTGATTGAACTACATATTGGCTATGTTGTGTTGTAATGGCTGTCAAAGATAAACACAGGGGTGGCTTATCTTGTTTCCTAATCGTCTTCAGGTGTAATGTCATTCATTCTGTTAACTCTCTATTTGTATTTAAACCAGGGGAGACCACAAACTGAAAAATACACATTTGGTCTATTTCTGCTTCCTATTGGTCTGTTTGTGGGAATAATCGTTTCAAACTCAGCGACCACAAATGAGTTTATGTTTATACAAAACTTCCTGAGAAGGCACAGAGGGGACCAGCCACCCTTCACTGATGAGCTGACAACGTCTGCTGCTGCTCACCGTGTTAGGTGTGGTCTTGCAGAAGCCTGAGCTGCCCTTGCTTCTCCCAGATCTCTGCAGGTTTATGGGAGTTTGTCCTGTAGATCTGCTCAATTTCAATCTCCCTTGGCACTCAAATAAAGGTGTTCCCTGGATCTTCCTTGTGTAGATAAGGAGGGACTCCGGTTGTTACAGATACAAGGTGTCCTCTAACCCATCAGCAGGAAGTGCAGGAGAAGGAGCTATTCCAGCTCTGCTGCATCTGTGATCAGACAGCAGCAAAACTGATCTGCTAGACATAAAGCAAAGAATGAAATCCCCCTTCTCCTAGAGCAAATTAATTGGTTTTTAAAATGTTTCTTCTCCCCCAAAGCACTGCTGCTTCTGGATAGTTTATAACCTTGTTCTAACAGTACAAAAGAAACTCACAGTTAGTTTTACCCTAATAATAACCCCATGAAGGAAGGAAGTAATCTTAGTATTCTCATTTTATAAATAGGGGACTGAGACTCAAAAACAGGGATGTGTCTTATCTATTTTTATGCATTTGGGCATTGGGTCTAAGCCAGTTGTCTGGTCTCCCTGTGTAGCTGATGGAAGAAGGTAGGCAATTCCAGATTCAAATATCCCATTTCTTCTTAGCCACTTAATTTAGCAGTGGAAGAGTTGGCCTGTGCCTAATCCCCACTGGGATCCTGAGCTAGGTGGAGAAGGACTTTGGTCTTCTGACTGTGTGGGTGTTCTCAGAGTTTGCCTAAAATATTCTAATAGGATCACAGCCCTCACAAAATGCTGTTTTAGCTGCTTTGCTTTGCAAACCCAGCCAGTGGTATATGATCTCCTCTTCTTAATAGCCCAATGGTTTGAACAGTCATTTAGGAAGTGAAATCTCACAGTTCAGCCCTGAGAGAGCCTGGCTTTATCCCTTCTAGAAGCATGACCTAGATACCTTACTGCTCTGCTGGGGAGAGATGTGCTACCACATCAATCACAAACAAATTTGAGAGTGGTGGCAGAGGCCTTGGGGTATGTAACAGGACCAAGATGGGACACTCCTGAATTTGTGTTGACAGAAGAAAGAAGCTGCATGTCTCCAAGACTGTGACTCCTCCCAGGCAGAGGAGGCAAGTACCATGGAGAAAAAAAGGTCACTGGAGGAATTTTTTAACACCCAGGGTTTTCTCAGCCACTTCTGTACAGTCTGAAGAACCATTGAGGCTCCCAGAGCTTTCAGGATCATTAATACAGTAATGTCCCAACAACCTGATTTCTTGGATTTTCTTTCCCCCTCCTCCTCATCTAAATAAATAAATAGAAAAACAATAAAAAAAAACCCTCAGTTTATTTGCCAGTCATCTGTAGATGGTTAAAACAATTATTGGAATCTCACACAGTTCAGATAAAAGCTTTTCAGCTTTTCCTAAATGGTCTTCAGCTTCCTCTCACTCAGCTGGATTAGGCAATTTCTGTGACTTTGGAACGCTTGCCCTTTAGACAAGAGGTATGGAATCTTTCAAGGAATTTCAATTTCTGGTTGCACAGATTGAAGGGAAGACAAGAGAAAAAGGTAAGAAAAGAGGAAAAAGAGGGAAGGGATAGGAGAAGAGAAAAGAGAAGAGAAGAGAGGAGAAGAGAAGAGAAGAGAAGAGAAGAGAAGAGAAGAGAAGAGAAGAGAAGAGAAGAGAAGAGAAGAGAAGAGAAGAGAAGAGAAGAGAAGAGAAGAGAAGAGAAGAGAAGAGAAGAGAAGAGAAGAGAAGAGAAGAGAAGAGAAGAGAAGAGAAGAGAAGATAAAGGAAAAGAAAGGAAAAGAAAAGAAAAGAAAAGAAAAGATAAAAGAAAAGAAAGGAAAAAGGAAAGGAAAAAGAAAAAAGGAAAGAAGAAAAAAGAGAAAATACAAAAGAAATTAAAGAATGCAAAAATAAAGAGGAAAAGACATCTTTAGCTATTAAACAGAAGGTCATATAAAGAAAAGAATTGTAACTGGACTGATAACCGTGTCCCTTAAATTAATACTGAATAATTGGAAATGATAATTTGCAAGTGACATTTCCTGCATGGTTAACCATGGTATAGGCTTTATTGTTATATTGTTAGAAATGAATAAGTTGCTGCACAACTGCTAATAGCATTTGTAGCTATTGAAGATAAGGCAACAGTAAGGGGTAATCAAACCACATTCTACCAAGTATAAAATGACTATGTAAAATGACATCTGTAAATCAAAGCTTAATTAGCCTGGTGTAATTGTCAGTAACTGGCCAGCCTGTTTCCCTCAGGTGAGCTGATGGCACAGTCAGATGGGATGTTCTGGATGTAGCCAGGGTACAAGGCTGCTGCTGTCCCCAGGGAAAGGCTTCTTGCACCTTCACACCTGCTGGGTCATTGCTCTCTTGCCCTGGTTTCTGCCCATGAAAAAGTCTGTCTGAGAAAAAATAAAAGTAAATTAGGCCAAACCAGAATATTTTGGAAGAGTTCATTGCTGTAGATGAGGAGCTCCCCCTGATCTAGAGGTCTGTGCATGAAATGTGGGAATGTTGTTTTCAGTTGGGTGCTGGAGATGTGGAGAGGACACAGAATGAAAGCACTGGAAGGATTAGAGGTGTGAGGAAAATGCCTGATGGTGTAAGAAATGAAGAACTCTGTATCTTTAGCCTGTATGAAAGAGGACTGGGAAATGCTTTGATTACACTGAATAAGAGAGAAAATTCCAGATGCGAAAGGGCAGTTTAATTTGTCAGAAAGCAGATAACAAGAATCATGGATATAAAAGCTAGACATGTTCATCTCAGAAGGAAGACACATATCTTTTAAACAATGAGGCTGATTAAAAAAAAACTACAGAAAGGAATGATGGAGTTTCCATTTCCTGATGCATGCTGCTTAATTCAAATTGAGCCACCTTCCAGGTAGAGTTGTGTTAGTCCAACATAAGTTACAGCCTAGATGCAGGCCTAACAGGATGAGATGGGACAGGAAGTCAAATAAGATGGTTTACTTTTTAATAATGTCTTTAAAATATAAGAATTAGGTAACAATGTCCTGTGGTACTACAAAAGCTGGTGTAAACCCATTTCCTCTCATCGCATCTCCTCTCATCTCATCATCTCATCTCACCTCATCTCATCTTTCATTGCACATTGCACTTTTAATCTAGGAATAAAATATACGATTCCAGTAGGCAGTCCAGGTTTCTCTCCCCCATTTTACAGCTATACAACTGGGAGTGTTGTTATTATTATCACCATTAAGGCTTAAGCATATGTTTAATGTGCAGTTAAACACTTTTTCAACTTGCAGCCTTAATCATTGCAGTGTAATAAGAACCAAATAATTACAGAGCAACAGATTAGTTCTCAGAGCTTCTGCACCTTAGGCAGTGATGCCATTAATTCATATAAATGAGGCAGCACTGGGCCTGGTAGGTATCTGGAAGGGAGACCTCCAGTGCAAATGTATGTTGCTTAAAATAACTTCAGTTGAGGTTCCCCATGTAGCTACTAAGTGAGTGCACTGAGGAATGGGAACAGGCAGGAAGATAAAAAAGAAGATAAAAGGACAGAAAAGTAATAGGTGCAATTGGACCTGACATAGGAAGAAGGTGGGAAGTGAATGAAGGAAAGGAAGGAAGGAACATGCAAGGAAGTTGTGGAATCATAAAATGTTTTGGGTTGGAAGGGACCTTGAAGATGATCAAGTTCCAACCACCCCATGGGCAAGGATGATGCCCATTAGATGAAGCTGTTCAGGACCCTGAAATACATGAGATATAATCAAAAATCAATCTGGATTATTTTCACATCTGTCCAGAAAGACTAAGACTAATTGTGTTGTGACATAAAGGGTACACTAGGATCATAGGGATATTAGGAAGAAATTCTTTATTGCAATATTGATGGGGCTCTGGCACTGGTTGCCCAGACTGGTTGTGGATTTCCCAGCCCTGGAAGCCTTCAGAGGCTGGATGGGGCCCAGAGAAACCTGATCTCGTGGAAGGTGTCCCTGCTCATGACAGGAACCTTGGAACTAGATGGTCTCCAAGCTCCTTTCCAACTCAAATCATTCTGTAATCATACTTCTGCTATCAACCCAGGGAACTACTTGCTACCAAATTGCTAAATGCAGGTTTTAATAAGATTATATATATATAAAAAATACCTTGGCCCAAAGAAAGCAAAAGAAAGATCTCTGGATTTATTTTCCTAGTACATTATAAAGTACAAATATTGGTTAAATCTCTGTTAAATACGAATTACTATAAAGTTTTCCTTCTGTGCAGATTTCCTGGCATCACTCATTCATTCTGTTTTACTTTCAGGCTACTCTTACAGTCAAGCTTTTCAGGATTTGGTAACTTGGTATCTTCCTTTTTCTGTCAAATATGGTTGAAATTGGCCCAAGTCCAGAAATTCTCACTGATACAAGATCTCACAAGATACAAGGCACAGATAATGTCATCTCATGCACTTTCTCCCCTAAGGACGCCATATTAAAAAATGATTGGCCATTCATACAGATACCAAGGATAACAATATAAATCATAATTAGAGACAGTAAAATTATTGGAAAGCATATTAAACCTTGTACTTCAAGGCTAAAGCTCAAGTCTAGCTGTTACAGAGGATTATAGCCCTATATAAGAGGAAATAATTGATTTCTGGGTCACTTCACATTCACTACCAAGAAAAAAAAAAGAATAAATTATTTTTCTTCCTTTATTTATTTATTTATTCATTTGTTTTATTTATTAATTTTTATCCTAATTACACTGATTTGACCAGAATTTATAGTAACCAAAATTTCCCAAAATCATCTGGGGAATCTAAACTTGTTCCTTTGTGTAGCAAAACTATTTAATACAGAACAATTTCTTCCACCTTTCACTGAGAAGGGAAGCAAGATGGGAGTCACAAAACATTTAACTGATGTCTTCTGTGAAGGTTTGATTTCTTCTTTAGGTGTCCTCACCTTCTGATTCAGGATTTAGCTGGAGAGGGACACTGGGCTGGATGGATTTGGGTGTGGCCCAGGCAGGTCATGTTCATGTGTAGGACACTATAGTCTGGAGACCTTTGTTATCTACAATAACTCATATTGTGTTTCACAGAGATGTGACTGTTTTCCTCAACTGACTGTAAGAGGAGTGAGGAGCTGACAGCTCAAAGGGGAGGTGGTCTGAATTTCTCATCAATCTCTTGATCTTACACTCCTTGAGAGGTGAGGTACTGAAATGACCATCCTATAAATGACCAGTATGAGTTTATGTGGAGATAAAATCCTCCAAGGTTAAGGGTAGGCTGGAAGGAAAATTCCTGCTGCTGAGGCAACTTCTCTTTGTCTGCCAACATCTCCTGAGATTAAGGTTCCTGTGACAGCTGCTTACTTACTTGCAAATTGCATTTGATTTAATGATTTTAGTTGGAAATAACTGTGACAAGACCAAGATGCAGGGTACCTGCCCCAAGCCCTCACTGTGGAAAACTCATATATGGCATCTAGAGCCAGAGGATACACAATCAAATACTGGAATAGACCCTTTTTCCTTGCCATATATCTTTCCCAGGGTTTTGTGCAGAGTTTATGGGTAAATGTGTATATGAAAGGTAAGACTCACATGTCCCTAGCACGAGGAGAATCATATTTCGAGCAAGAATGACATATATATTTACACAGAAAACAGTCAAATTAACCTGAATTCAGGAACATTATGTAGACATTTCTTGATGTGCATTTTATCTTGCTTTCTCCATTCATTAAAAAAAAGAAGCATATTGTAAACAGCAACAACAAAAAATTAGAGAAAGAGCCAATGAATAACAACAAGAAAACAAACCAGGAGAGCTGTTCTGCAGTCTGCACTTTCTCCTCACCCGTCCACACAGCACATTTGCCACTAAAGTCTCCAAAAGAGGATTTTGCAGCTCTAACCATGTCTGACAAAGGCACCACCACCTCTACCTACCCTTTTCATAGCAGGCCAAGTGTGAACTGACTATTTACTTCACTCAGATGTTTCACCTCAGTGAAAAGGTGAAACGAAAATTGTTGCAACAAGTTTGGATGCTGGTAGGTCAGTGGCTCATCTGTACTGTGGTGGCAATATTTCCTTCCAGCTACCCTGTGACCCCTGTGCTGCTCCAAACATGCATGACAAAAATGTTACAAAACTGTTGCAAAAGTGGCATGAAGGCCATTATTTAAGTAAAACCATAAGTCAATTCTTCTGCAGAAAAATGACTATCTATACCCATCTGTAACACCCCTATAAGGGTCTGGGCTGGGAGGAACCTTAAAAGTCACCCAGTTCCAGCCCCTCCTGTTGGAAGGGACAACTTCCACTATCTCAGCTTGCTCCAAGCCTTCTCCAGCCTGTTCCTGAACACTCCCAGGGATGAGGCAGCCACAGCTTCTCTGGGCAACCTGTGCCAGGGTCTCACCACACTGAGTAAAGTATTGCTTCCTAACATCTAATGTAAACCACCTATAGGCAGGAATATGCAGTTCATTTCATCTGGTGCAGTTCTGCTGGTCAGGAGTACCTGCACTGAAATCAGTATGTTATTCTCAAAAAGGGAGGTAAAAAGAAACAGTTTGTTTAGTAGAGGAAAACATTCCTTAAATATAATTGAGCAGACAACCAGTAATCCCAGTAAATTCCCTCCTTGGCATTAGTGATGCTGTATTGACTGATCACAGCAGAGAATTTGGCTGACAGTATGACCAGATCATATTACAGCAAAGACTGCTCAGAGCATCTTCATACAAAGCTGGAATATAACAGAGCAAAATTACCAAAAGGATCTGCTTGAAACAGGGTGTGATTTTGTTTGACAAAAACCAAATAGTTTTATAAAAGAGGAGCTCAGGCTGTGATACTACAGGACTGCCACTGATACACAACCAAATCCCTGAGCTGAGGGATGCTAGAGCCCTCTCACCAAGCTTTCTGTTACACTTTGGCCTACTGCCATTTCCAAAGAGCAGGGACAATGGGGAGGCATTTTGCTTCCTCATGGATGTAGAGGGCCTTAATCTTCACTGTTAAACTAGAATGAAAACAAATAAAACAAACAAAAAGCAAACATTTCTGTTTTCTTTTGAGGGTGAAACAGAACAGGAAACCTGGTTTTGCTTCAGTTCTCAGTATTTGAAATCCAGTGGGACCTTTTGGTACAAAAGCTCAATTTGGACTTGATGGGAACCCAGTTTACTAGTTTAAGTCACTGTTGGCTAATACAGCTTGAAGCTGTTCCACAATAAAGCACAACATTCAGCTGTGAGCTTTATCACTGGGACTCATCTGACCTTTCCCAGGTAAGCTGGAATTGCTTAACACCGTGGCTACCCCAAAACTAATAGAACCTTTCAGCTTGGCTTAGGCTATCACTTCACTTCCCTGACATCAATTTCTAAAATAAAATAGAAGGCTAATTGGTAAATCAGGCAAGTACTTTTTTCCTACCCCCCTGAGATACAATGGTCAAATACATTTTCAAATCTAAA
Organism: Poecile atricapillus; assembly: GCF_030490865.1. NCBI lineage: Eukaryota > Metazoa > Chordata > Aves > Passeriformes > Paridae > Poecile > Poecile atricapillus. The sequence continues at coordinate 4,961,152 of NC_081288.1, forward strand.
ATACTAAAAATACAAAGGTATGACTTAAATGCAGAAATAAAAGGGAAAGCTCACATGAGGATGAAAGTTGAACAAGAATTTTCCAGGTCAAATTTTTTGGCCTTGATGGGGACAGGAATTAATCAAAGTCACCAAGCTTAACATAGAGTGGTTTAATCAGCATGGTTGAAAACTCCAGGGAAGAAATGGATATGCAGGAAACAATTTACCTCCAGGGCTTCTGACACCCCAAAACCATTTTTACCTCATCATATCTTGCTACTGCACTGAAATACTTCCAGAAAAATTCAAGACCACATAGGAATGAATTCTTCAAAAACTATTTAGTGTGAGGTGTTGAAACTGAAGATAGACACTAACAGGATGCTTAGCATATTATGGGTTGGATTTTGAGATGTGTAATGAATTAAAGCAGGAGGAATTACAGGAGCTGAACAAATGATCCAATTGGTTCAAGGGCAGAGCCATACCCATTGGTTGCTCATTAGCAGGAGGATTTTGGATGAGGAACAACAGGTGATGTGAATGATGGATGTGAAAAAGGCTCTTCAAGTTGTCCAAGAAAATTCAGACTAAAAAAAAGGTGAAGGAGTGATGAAACTAGTCAGACACATAAATTCAAATCTCTGCTGAATGCCACAAAGACAAAAATTCAGCCCAAGCTTTAGAAGATGCATCACAGCCCAGACTGCAACATGTTTTAATAGCCAATCTGAATATGTGGCCGCTATCAAGAAGAGTAAAGAAAAGAGGGAAACATTAAAGTGTGAGGGCTTTGGAAACAGTTGTAACTGTGAGGTGCAGTCCCATACTATTGCTTTCTGCACTAAACACAGATAAAAAATAGAGAGTTCCTGCCACAAACCACTTCTAATCTCAGAATAAGGCACAAAAGTCCTCTAATCACCACCCACGGCACATGAGGCGGGGAACCTCCTGCCTACATTAGAGAAGTGCACCCCTTGGCACCCCCGGCATCGCTCGCCTGCTCAACGTCCCATCAAAGCCTCGCTGCTGCAGGAACAGAAGAGGCCAAAAGCCTCCAGGAGAATGTGGATCAGTCCCTGACCAAGGCTGGAGCAGCTCTGCAGGAGCAGCCCTTGGGCATGAGCCCCAGGAGTGTTCCACGTGAAGCTTCCTCCAGAGCTTGGCCAGCACGCAGGAATCTGATGTTTAGAAAGCCATTTTCCTGTCCGTATAAACAATTCAACCACAATAGCCCAATTCCTGGCTCCGAGGCCTCATTTAAATGTTGGTCAGTCGAGGCCCACAATTAACATTTAATTAGTAAACTCATTACAAAGGCAGGAAGTCTCAGACTTTCCCTTCATTCTCTTTCAGGCCTCTGAAGGGAAGGACCAGGCCCGTCTTTGGCTTTCGATTCAGCAGACAGGGTGGGTTTTTTGTTCCTTCTCCCGATTTCCCTTCACTTGCAGAACAGTTGCTTTCCCCAAAGCAGACAGGCATGACCTGAATACGTTGAATGTTTGGCTGGAAATAATCTACTTAACATAAATATTTCCATCTAAATTTTACCCTGGATGGCTTCCTTAGTGTTCCCAGAGGACTGGAGGAAAAGCGATTTTTCAGGGATAAGGTGGTGAGGAGCTTGGTCACCTGCACTCAAAAGCCTATGTGATAGAAGAACTGCCAAAAAATCTGATTTTGTGTGTGATGCTGGAAAGTTATGCCTATTGTCTGTGAGTACAAGGACAAAAATGACCCCTTGACAATAAGAAGGGAAAATGGTGATGATTAAAATCAAGAGAAAGCACTAATGTGGAGGATGGAGCAGACCATGGCTGTGGTGAGGCTCTTTGCTGGAAATGTGCAATGGAACTGGCACAGTGGCCTTTTTCCCAGCATGGCAGAGGGACTTAGGAGTTCATATTGTAAATTATGTTATATTTAGGCATTGTTCATCCACCCAGAGAACACAGAACCTCACCTTTGGCCACCTAGTTGCTTTTCATATGATTATTCAGGGAATATGAATTACAAGTAGAGCTTGTTTTTAAACAATGCTGAAAAAATCTGAACTTGCTGATTTGGAATATGACAAGAAAGACCATAGCACTAATTATGGAAATTTATTCACCTGATCACACCCTGGAGTAGAGAGAAAAGTAAAGGTGTGAACAAAACACAAATAATAACTGTAAAACAGGTTTTAAAAAAAAAAAAAATTCTTTTTTTTTTCCCCCCTGGTATCTATTTTCCATTGCAGCACACAACAGTTTAAAAGGTCTGTCAGCTGGCATGATGTATTTTTCCGCTTACAGTTTAGAGATTTTCTCAAAGTAAACTTTGCTGTTCTCTCTAAAGAAAAAGCTGCAGTGCTACTGTGCCACCATTCATATAACTGTTGGATCCTTTTGCAAAGAAGGCCTGTGGAGAGCAGTGAGGTTGTTTGAATTGTCTATCTTACCTCTCTTTGTCTACCTTTTGTCAGACATGAAGAGATTGCAGGAATTCATTGTTTCATAATATGAATGTCTGAAATCATAACCATCCCTTTCTCACTGGGATTTTTCAGGCCATTTGAAAATGAATTTGGCTTTGGATTCATTGATTTATTCCATTTTATACCTTTAACTCATTGTTTGGCCAACATTACACCTTCAGCAATTTTTTCTCTTGTGTTCACAGAGTTGGAAAGAGACACAGTGATTTATGGGAGTGCTTAGCCCTGGTTTGTTTTGGTTTAGCACAAACATTAAAAAGCATATATTGTCAGGCAAATAACTTTTGTGTGCTGGACAAGGGCTTGAAAAAGTATTTTCCTTAAAGACCTTTCACAGGTCTCTGAGTATGGACAAGGTTTTTTGCTGGGTATCTAGGTCAATATTTAGCAGAATTTTGTTGGAACATCCTGTTTCCTCTACATCTCTTCTGCAGAGAGAGATAAGCCACTGCACTCCTTTATCCAGGGCACTTACCCCTGTCATCATCCACACCAATTCCACTCTCTTGGATCGTGGGGTGAGCAGAGCCACAACTGTAACTCCTTTCTTCACACCTTCCGCTGATGCTTTAAAATTTACTCTGAGCAGCAGTTCTGAAAGTTATCCACAGGCTTTGGAGACAGAATGGGGGAACCTTACATCCCTTATTAGGACAATAATAAACATGGGAGCTACCTGACCAAAAGTGTTCATCTATAAAGTAAAGATCCAAAACTGAGTAAATCACCTTGCTAGTACACGGGGAAAAGACCCCAGCTGGGGTAGTAGAGAACAGGGTGTGATTTTTCTTCTTCAAAAATGGAGAAATCAGATGTTTTCCTGCAATGATTAGATCTCCCTACGATGCTATCCCAGACATTCACTTGGTGTAGGCTCCTGCCCCAGTCATCTCAACATAGCTGAGAGAGATTCATCCCATATGGAACTTACTGAATGCAGATAATTTTGTCATTTCTGTCTTTTACTCTATTTTTGTGCTCATTAAAGACTTACCAACAAAAATAATTGCTACATCGGCAGCTCCTAACCAGCAGAAATTAGAGTTGAAAGGACCAATGCACAACAGAGGAAAGCCCAATCACTTTTCTGTTCAGAATCTCTAGAACTGTATGGAACTCTGACATTTAACAGCACAAAATATAAAAATTATTAATTTTTCTTCTTACTACTTTTTATTTAATTTTCTTCATTTTGGATTGATGGTTTTCTTTCAGAACTTCCCTGTAAGGGGCATCCTGTCCCAAGGAGCTCTCTGTGAATACTGGAACATCCTTTTTGATGTTTTTTTGATGTGGTGTGAAATCCAGGCTTGTCCCAACCACTGCCATGTTCTGGTGGTTGATCTGACAGAGATAAGAGCTCATCTCTCCAGATCTAAAAATAAACCCAAGCACATTCCACCTTCTCCAAGGTGATGGGATAGTCCAAAGCTTCATGCAACAGCCCTGCACTGCCTGGAGATCCATCTACATCCCATAAGACAGCATTTTCCCAGAGTTTTGGTATGTGCACTGTGCAATATAGAAGCTCAAAGAAAAGACGTAAAAATGAACTGTGGAAGGATGATCTGGCTTGTGGATGGTATCCCTGAGGTATTGCCACTGTGCATTAAAGGTTAAAAAAACATCAAAAATTAATTTTCTCTTAAATAAAAGAACCCTGGCAAAAATTGATGAGCTATTAGGCTGGGCCAGTTGTTTTATAAAACACCTGATTCCCTGAAACAGTAAATGACTGCCCCCATAACACAAGCATTATGAGTAAAATCATGGCCTTCGTTGCATCAGTTCTTTTCTTTTACTATTTTTTTTTTTTAATTAAAATTAAAATCAGGAATAGAAATAAAACAGACCAGAGTTCATGACCTGTTCAGGAATGCAATTAGCCCATAAAAATCATGACTGGGATTTGTTGCAAGGTAGAAACACGATCCCTTAAAATAAAGTTGCCCCTTTGCAAAGTACCGAATGATGGGGAAGGACAAAATAAGGGAGAGATGAACGGTTTTTATTTTAACCCCACTTCCCTCCCTCCTCAGCCAGAAGAAGCTGTAAAAGAAAAGACCAATCACCTCCTGTAGTCAAGTTTCACAGCAAACAAGAAGTCCTGGGCAACTCTGTGATTACTTTTATCTCTGTAAGACTAATCCCATGATAAACCTCTTGTTTCCTATACTTGATGTACCACTATTTTACTAGTCCTGAATGCATCAAGCACATTGTGGATGGCTCACTACGAACAAACAGAACCTGACAGTTTCCTTCCTTAAAATAAACAGAAGTGGTACTTAGACACAGTTCAAAGAGTTTAGCACTCCCAGAATGGCTATTATTACCCTTTAGGTGGGCAAGTAGAGCCAGTGTTTCATTCTAATGAAGGCAGCTTTTTAAAATTTTGTTCCCTCCCTATTTTTTTACTGGCAGTAAAATGATGATATAATTACGAAGCCTGCTTTTTTACAGTCCTCTGCTTCCACTTTCCATGCCAAGTGATCTATGTGTTTACACCACTGCTTGTTTACTTCCACCTCCTTTTCTGAGAAAAAGTCGTGCCATTTGGACTTCTCAGAAAACATTTTAGCAAAGGCAACATCGTACTGGGCTATTGACCAACAGCAGGAGAGACTGTATTTGAAAAATAACATTACAGTTGCCTCTATGAGGCTTTTGATCCGAAGATTTCAGAGCCTTAACAATTACCAGTCTACACGGAGCTCATAAAAGAAGTGCAAATTAATATGCAATTGCTTTTCTGAATAAAGCTATTATTTGGAAATTCCTTCATCATTAGGGTCTGTGCTCATCCTGTGTGAGTGTAAGGAATTGCCCAGAGTGTCTAGGACTTCCAGATTATAAACCAAGAGGATGGGTAGAAAGGAATTTATATTTTCTAATAATAAGTATCAAATTTTTGGTGGGCCTACTGAGACACGCCCAGTGAAAGGTCAGGAGCACATGGCATAAGAGAAGCTGAGGGTCTTGGGTTGACTCAGGGTTGTAAAATGAGAAAATTCAAGATCACTTATGAGATTGGGCATTAAAATGAAGGGTATAGAAAAGACTGAATGAAACTCTTCTCAGAGTGCACAGCAAAAAGACTAAGGCAACAGACAGGAGTGTAAAATCTTGTGGACATTTTTTTTTCATTTTTATGTGTGGTCAAACAGTGAGAAGGAGACCTGTGAAATCACCATCCTTGGGAATATCCAAAATTCAACCAGATGGGACATGAAGCATTTTGATCTAACTTCAAGGATGGCCCTGGTTTGAGTGAGGGGCTGTATCATGTGATCTCCAGACTTTTCTTAAACCTAAGCATCTTCCCAGTAAGAAAGCAAAGAAAAGGTAGCATTTTCTAGTGGCTATTTGGACCTTTCCCTCAAGCAGTCAATATCCTAAACACCTGAATAAAGGCAGGGACTAATATCTGTGCCTTGTGTACTTTGTGTAGCTGATACATTATTAATGCTGTGCAGCTCCAATCATGTGTGATTGAATTTTCTCTGGAAGTGGGTTGTTTTTTTATTGCCATGTTTTCTATTAAAAATACCTTTCTATGTTATAAAAATAGGGAAATGCCAAAAACTGAATTTTTTGGGTTTTAGATGAAGTGTTTTCAGAGTTTGTGGGGCTAACATGGAGGTTTTCAAGTTCACAACAAAAATTTGCTGGTTTTCCACCGTGCATACCTCTTCTAAAAAAAATTATGCAAGTCTGTAATTGTCAGTTTAGAATCACAGAATCATTTAGTTTAGGAAAGACCCTTAAGATCATTGAGTCCATCATTAACCCAGCACTGCCACTGACACCACTAAGCCATGTCCCCAAGTCACATCTACACGTCTTTCAAATAGCTCCAGGGTTGGAGACTCCACCGCTTTTCTGGCTGACCTTTAGTGATGGCCAAGAGAAAAATATTTTACACAGATGTTAAGAGCGTACCAAGAACTCTCTGTAAAGAAGCCTATTCATTTTGAGTTTATAAATGCCAAATGAACCCCTTAGATCCCTACTGAAGTACTCCAGAAAGGTCAGAGGTTCAGAGAAGTGTAAAAAGGTAAGGTTTAGGGCTGGGATTCACAGTATGCTTGAAGGAGAAATGGAATATTTGGTAGTGGTGCTGGGTTTGTCACATGTAGGAACAGGGTGATGTGTGACTGTTGCAGGTGTGTTAACAAACCCATGCAGTCACTGTTCTTGGTTTAGATTTTCAAGAAATGTTGCTGGGTTAGAGTTCTTGGTTAGAAGGTGTGAGCAAACCCCACACAAGGAAAATGTATAACCAACAGAAATGTGCAGAAATGGTCTCCCCTCCTCTGCCCTTGCTGTTACCATGGTTTGATGGTAGCTCCAGTGTGTGAGGAGCATCGTGTCAGGTTTAGTGACACAGGGGACAAAAGCAGGGAAGAGCTGTACTGGGAAACCTCAGCTGTGAACACGCCTCCCAAGCAACCTCCTCTGCACTGGGGTTCCACTGGCATCAAACCTATGGGAAGCTCCGCTGTGGCCTTTCCCTGGGGCAGAGACTCCCTGGCATTATTCATTTTGGCACACACTGAGGGGATATCACTGTATGCAATACCCATCTACCATTGCATGAAACAAAAAAAGAAATGACAGGAATGAATGGATAAACCTTATGTTTCAAATATGATACTTGACAGGACTGTCTCTACCAGTTCACCGGTGCCAACAATGATCCGACTGTATAAATCAGCTTTGATTTTTCCCAGGTTGCCAAGGCTGGAATAACCTGTAACACTGATTAGGTTGTGGGTGTTTTAAAGCCCTCCTAATGTATTCAGGGAGGGGTAACCATCCCCTTTTTATAGCTGGGTAAACTGAGGCAGAGGGAGGAGATGCTAACCAAGAGTTACAGTGCCCCAGCCTGAGAGAGAAGCCAGCTCTCCTGACTGCTTGCCTTTTAACCACTAGACCATGAATCCTGTTTGCTTTGTTTCCTTGGGTTTTGGGCATGTTTGTTTTCCCCTTTCATGTACCTAATGATGCTGGTCCATAGCAGGCAGTGGACAGCTGACAGATTGCAGGGAGGGCCTGGCTGGAATGAGGAGCAGGACACTTCACCAGCTCCAGGGCTTTTTAACTGGTCCTATGGTGCTGGTCTGGGTACCCCCACTCATGCTCATATAACATCCCTGGGGCAAGGACAACAACTGCCTAAATGGAAAAAGGAAACATTTCCTGTGCCTTTAACTACTTCTAGTGCAGTTTGGCACCTTCAAAGGAAGCAGTGTGCTTAGCTTAGTCATCCAGCACTCGGTGGGTCTTCAGAAACCTGTGATTTTGGTGAACAAGTCCATCAGAAACTGCACATTGGGAGCGTAACTGAGCACTCCCACAGGGCTGGTAGTGACTTGTGACGCCTCTGGTAGCCATGAGCCCAAACTGCAGAGCAAAGAGCTTTTAAACAGCCCCCCCTACTCGAGTTGGTTTTCACTCTCACTTCACAGAACTGCATTTTAGACTCTCTTCCTGTTGTTCATTACAATCTTTGTGCCCAGGTACTGACGAATCATCTTTGCTTCTGTACTTCTCCATTTTTTCACTGAAGGCTCTGGTTATCAGGTCAGGGAAAAAGAGAGACAGAGAGACAGGGCCACCAGAGCAAATGCCTGAGGAGTCACTTGCTCTTTCTCTACCTCACAGCATCTGCAAAGCTGTTAAACCACAATCCTGCCCAGCTTACTGGCAGAGAGGACTGGCCTAAGCAAGTGAAGCAAAGTATTTTTGTGCAACTGTTTCACATATATCTTTGGGCACTGTGTTTTAGCTTTTTTCCCCCCTATTTACCCCATTTTTTCCAGCTGGATACTCAGATCCTGTTTACAGTGTTAACACATCTGAAAACAAAACTGTAATAGTTTTGTCTGCACAGGGAAATGTGTCAGATAGCATTTAAATCCTTATATGAATTTTTTCCTCCTTTTTTGTCTCATACAATTGCATTTCACAACTGGCTCTAGTGCAGATTTGACTCCACTAATAGTGCGGGTTCAAAAAGCTGAAATGTCTTATAAGTAGTATTTAAATACATCAGCCCCAAGAAGAAACCTAAATATTTTTAAAATATCCCAGTAGTGCTTTCAGGGCAGCAAAGGACGACTGGTTATTACTGAAGATTCCAGGGTGTCTCCTATGGTCCACACTGGTGTTCAAAATCCCAGTAATTGTTGTCCAAAACCAGCTCAAAGGTAGATTCAAAAACTTGAGGAAAAGAACCAAAAAAAGCCAACTGTTTTTGGCCCAGGCTGTATAAAAGTGCTGAGCAGAGTGGTCTTTCCTTGGAGAACAGGACCTTCCTGCCATGAAGCATTGATCCCAAAGCTGGGGTCTGAGGCTTTTCTGAGCCACCAGAGGGAAAAACCTCCTTCAGGGCTTCCTTCACTGACTCACCCCCTGTCCATTTGCTTTCCAAAATGCAGGCAATGAGATACATGCCCGTGACCATGCCTCCTCAGGGGACTGAACTCCTCTTACACCCTTGTTTATGAAGATTTTGTCTGTCAGGTGTAAGGACCTGTAGCTGATGCTGTAGGACAAAAAATCATAAAAACTGGATACAGGCTAGGGAACACCTGAAATGTCAGTATTATCTCCAGTTGCCAGAGGCAAAGCACTTACTGGGATTATTCTCATATTATTTCACCATTAGAGTTTCTAATTAAAATACAAGCCCTGACTTAGCTGGGCACTGCTAACACACAGTCTCCAATCAAGCCAAGCTATGATTTTAGTCTTAGTGCATTAAGGAGGGTTTTGCTATGCTTGTGTGAGTATTACCGAAGTCAGACAGATGCAAAAAGGGAGAAAAACTATTTATGAGTGCCAGAGCACCTCCTTCATCTGCTCTGCCTCCCCCAAATGAAGCCAGAAGATGTATGAAACATTTTCACTCCTTTTCTCATCCCTTTTCTTGGGGAAGGGGGAGTCAGGTGGTTCTTGGTGGCAAGAGATTTCATCATCCTGCAGCGTGGGGAATGTTTGCTGGCCCTGGGAAGGATTTATATCCTGGTGTGAGGCATGTGAGTGAGGGCACATGGTGAATGTCACGGGAGCGAAGGGGCTGGGGTGAGGAGGGTGGTGTTGGAAGGGCACCCCGTGAGTGAGCTGTGACCCATGTGCTGGGTGGCCCCGTGGCAGCCTCCTGCTGTTTAATGGGCAGCCAGGGAGATGCACGTGGCCTGTAGCTGCATCAGTGGTGCTCCACTTCTTTCACAGGCTCAAGAGGGAATTATAGTTTTGGAAGAATCCCAGCTTTTGCTTATGCACTGTGGGATAATGGGAAGAACCCTCAGTCACTAGAGGAAGATTGCTCCCTGTTCTGTCTCTTTCCAGGACTGTCTGGTGTCAAAGAAAACCAGAGGCAGCACCCTGCTTGAGTAAAATTACTTGTTTTTGTGTGCCATGTTTTTAAAGAGAGCTTTGTACAACCTTGTGACAGTTTCAACTATGACTTTGGAAAAAACCTGGTAAGATATTAAGACTTGAATTTTTTTGAAAACAATTATTCATTCAAACTCAAATGCTTTTGAGGAAAAGTCCCAAACCAAAACAAGCCAAAAAAACAACCCCCGCCTTCAAAAAGCCAAACTGGTTTGCCTGAATTTCCTATTTCAGAATTTAAAAGAAAAGCTTTCAGGAAACACCATTTTGAGCTTTCTTTTTCAAAAGCTATGTTAAAATGAAAGTACTATTCAGTTTAGCTGTTTAACCCTAGTTGTTCTTAAATACATTAACTATTTCTGAAAATGAATCCAGATCCTCAAAAGGACCCAAGTGCTTTTATTTTTAGGAGGAGAGATACATCAGATTTCTGCCTAGCAGGGTTTCAGGGCTTTCTGCCTATGGCAGGAGCACATGCAAGTCACACAAAGAACATGTTTGTGTACCCCATAATAATGCCATGTTTCCTGGTCCACAGGGGAGCATTGTGCCTGGTGGAAATGCCTGTGGGTGGCAGATGTGTGAGGAGGATGTTTCCAGCACAGGCTGAAGCCTCTGCTCTGCTCCAGAGCCCCCAACACAAGATGGGATGTGCCCATGGGTCGTGTCTGGCAGTATCTGGTCCTGGGGCAGAAGAGAGATGCCAAGGTGACAACAAATGTGATGATCATCACCTTCCATAGAGGGGAAAATGGACCAGAGGGCAAAGAAATGAAGATCATGTGTGGAGTATGAGGCTTGGCAGGACCTTTTCTGGGTAAGAAGTCCCCAAATCTGATAAAAAATAGTATTTTCCAGAGCTGACGATCTCATCCTTGTTTTCAGTGAGCAACCCTTGGTTTAGCTGCAAACAAGTCTTATTCTGCTCTCCTATGACACAAAAATGTGTCTGAAGCTTCTGCTTATGATAACTTTTTTTTTATTTTTATTGTTAATTTCATATTTAAGAAAAATCAGAAATCTCCAATAAATATTTACCCCATCTCAGAAAACCAACACAAAACCACCAAACCAGTTTTTGAAATAACAAGCCAGCTCTAAAGCTGTGGCTGAGGGAGGGTCAGGCTGCAGCCAGATGCAGAAAGCTCTCTGGTGGGAGAGTCTGACAAGGTGAGACTGGGGGTGGAAGCTGTGGTATGAGAGAAGGTCATTTTGTAAAGGCAGGGGACTCTTTACATCATCTGAGTCTCTTGCTGTCTACAATGGCTAAAATTCACAAAGGGCACTCCAGTGCATGGAAACACTTTTCTTTCAATTACTCACCAAACTAGAAAGTGAAAAAGAGAAACCAAACCAGTTTTTTCTTTATTCAGCAAGTCTGCTGCACAATCCAACTTCCTTGAACCCCCTGCTCTGATGATCCCCTCCTGAATTTCTCATTTTGCTCATGTTAAATGCATGAAGAGCATGGTGTGAGCAGCAGTTTGAAATGGATGCTACTCGTGATGGATTATCCCTCACCTGGAGGATGTAGCATTTGGAAAGTGGAGGTTGAGCTGGAGCCAGGAGCTCTGTGCCCTCTCCTTTGCAGCTGGTGCTGAGTGATGGGGAGGAAATCTCTTAGCTGTGAAGATTGGCTGGGTTTATTAGCTCATGCTCATGTGCACTGATGTGTGAGGCTGATTTCATCTGTGCACTCCCAGATTTACCATCCAGGTAAGCTCTTTCCACCATGTAAAAGAAAGGTTCCAGTCAAAACCCGGGCTGTGAACACAGCTGGGATGCAGAGATGAGGGTTTACAAGGTGAGGGGAGAGAAAAGGGCTTTAGTCCCCTCATTAGCCTCCACCTCCTTTCCTTTATGGCCAAAGGTCTTGTGCTCCCAGTCTGGGTCCTCAGCAGTGCTGTGGGGAGAAAGAGACAGTGAGAGGAGCAAGCAAGGGGACAAGTCCAGTGCTCCATGTGGAATTCTAGGAAGGGAACTCAACCCCCTCCACTGGCACTTGGGCTCCTTTTCTCCTTGTGTATCCAAAACACCAAGGCCTGACCTATCACAAACTCCACTCACCCAAATATTTCCTTCTGTGGCTCCTGGCTGGAGTTTTGGCTGTTTTGTCCATAGTCTCCCAAGCAGCCCTTCTCTCCATCTCCTGGAGGTACTGCTGCTCTCATGTTCCTGGCTCAACATTCCACCTTCTCTGTTGCAGCATCTCACCAAATTCTCCACTCAACATCTCTGTTGCCAGAAACAACCAACACTATGCTACCAACATTTGGGGTCCAGCATGAAAAGAGGAAATTTTGGCACACCTTTTTTCTTTTTTATTTTCTGATATGTCCTTGGTGACATCACCTCCTTTCTTGTCATCCCACAGTATTCATGTCAGCTTTTAAATGTTAGTATCTATGGCTTCATGCAAATTTAACATTTTTTTCCTCTTTACTGAGCCGCTGACTGTTTTTGTTGCTGCATGGCTTTGCATTAAAACTGTGCTGCACTGCACCTTACTATGTCTAAGGATTGGATTTATTTAATTGTAATTCCTTAGAAAAATTCCCTTTTGCATATGGAATTAATGTGGGGGGCAGGATGAAGACTGGACCTCTTCCTCCACTAAGGAAAACTGGCTGTGGGTAATGTCAAATGAGCAAGGAGTTCCTGCCTTCTCACACAGCTATTCCCATGGAAGGAGTACTTTATACAGAAATCTTTGCTGTCATGGGAAAAGGCACCAGGACCTCAGAAGCTGCAGGCCCAGCCCTTGCCACTGTTCAGGATGCTGTATTTCCTCCTGAGACCTTTCAGGCTGACCCCAGTGGCCCTGACTACTGCAGGTGACTCAAAGCACAAAGGAGGCTGAGCTGGGCAAGGGAAGGTATTTGTGTTTGTCTTTCCTCTTCCTTACTCTCGTGTAAAAAACACTTTGGGACTGCACATCAGGCTGATTTGGGCACTGTTCACCTCTGGCTTTGTCAGAGCAGCACCAAAAGGGAATTTCCCCTATGCTTTAGTTGCTTTATTTCACATCAGAAATTGCCCTTGTCCTGTCTCCTGTGTACACAAGAAATTTTGGTGAGTTAGCTGAAAGTATGGGGGAGAAAAAAAAAAAAAAGAGAAAAAAAAAATCTGTAAAAGGCATTAGTTTCTTTGGCTAACACTGTCACTGAAAAATGTGGTGCTGATTTTATTTTTCTGCTTCAGAGTGATTTTTGGGTTATGATGGAGTTGGTTCACAGTACTAAGTTCCAGATTTGTGGTTAATTAGTAGCCAGTTTAGGAAATTATGTTATCATTACCTCATCATTTCTTAGCTTAGCAGCTTTCCTCGTCTTCCCCCTCCCTCCTTTCTTCACCCCCTCCAGCCTTCCCTGTTCAGGGATATTATTTTTCTTAATGACATCTCTGTCACACATGCAGACTTAGATTTCCTAAACACACCTCAGCATTTCAGGTCTCCAGAAGTTTGAAAATGCACATAATTTTTTTTTTTTTTTTCACTTTTTTTTTTTTTTTTGTGGACAGAGACTGTCCACAAAAAACCAAACCCAAACAACAAAAAAAAAAGCATTGTTTTTTGCTTCCCCCCACCCTGCTGGTTTTACTCTGGGTCTTGCCCCTGAAGTTCCATCTCAGGCGCCCAGTGAGGTGCTGGGCTGACCTCTCTGTGCCCTGTGTTTGTTGATGATGAGCACGATTGCTTCCACCCTCTGCCATCCTCCCCCACGTGAAAAACAAAGGGCAAAACAAACAGCAGGAAGAAGCAAAACAACTGGGTCCCCTCAACAAGTGGTGGCAAGGTGCAAAATTAAAATAAAAAACACAGAAGGGGAGATAAAACCCACAGCTTTAAAGGGTATTTTCTAGTGGCCTACTTTGAAATCAGACATTTATTGATAATGGCAGAGGAGGAAGGGGAGTGGGAGTGCAGAGATGGAGACCTTGGGTTTGCTGGTCTCTGTTCAACTCTGTACTCAGCCAGGCTTTGGATTTGCACAGTGTCACAGGACAAAAACCCAGGGTAAACCCATGAGAGAAACACTCATCTACTAAATTTTGGTCCAGAATAACTTTAAGTTGGTGTTTTGTTATTCTCTTTCCATTGATCTATCAGTTTTAGGGTCGTTTTAGCAGTTTGTCCTCAATGGGATTGAGGTCTGTGTTGTCACATACAGGGAGACCTGGCCACTTTGGGGAAGGATGGCTGATGTGGAAACCTCTGGAAAGCAAAAGTCTGGCCTGCAAAATACTGAGCTGAAGCTCTGAATCATCTTATTGGTGTGGCAACATGCACATCCTCTGTACCTGAGCATTTAGAAACACTTCCATCAACCCCCTACCACTTGATTGCTCTTGCTGTGCACAATATAAGCATTTCACCAAATGTTGTCCTTTTTCTTTGTCTTTTTTTTTTCTTTTCTATCTTGGCTGTTTGTTTTCTTTCAATTCCCTCTCTCTTGGTCTCTTGTGCCACACAAGGAGAATGCCTGGGTAGATTCACAGAATGTCCAATTAATTCCACTGTCTCCTCTAAGAAGGTCTAAACGTGGATTGTGACCATCAAGATTTACCTCACATATTTGTCTCCACTGATTTCTTCTCCTGCATTAGGCCAATTCCCCCTCCTCTGCAACATTCACACCTCTCGGGCATTTTCAGACCAGATGGGGTCAGCTCACAAGTTAGTACTTTCTTCAGCAAGCTTCTCATGGTGTTTGTGGCTTTTGCCAGCCCTAAAATGTCATGCTGCTGTTCTCAGCACCCCTGCTACTCATCATGGATATGAGGGGTCTGTGATCATCCACACACACTGTCCCTGCAGCTTGTAGAAGGACTTTTACTTCTCAACAGTGATCACAATATTGAGACAGGCCAAAATCACCCCAGCTTTTGCCATATCACATTTTAAGGCAGAACTATCTGTTGCCTCTCAGGCAGCCTTTAGGCCAGGAAAATGAGTTGTGCCTGAAAAAAAAAATAAACTCATTACTGAATTTTAAGCAGGACTTTGCACAGAGGATAAATCAAGTTTCAAATCATATGAGCTGGCTGTGGTCAGCACCAGCAGTGGGATGTGTGGGGAAGGCTAATATTTGAATTTCTTCCATACACTTGGCACTAACTCCCAGTGAATATTGTATGAGTTGAAACACACTAATATATTTCTGGAAGTTTTGAGTGTTTCATCAAACATCTTCTCTCCCCAGGTTTGTCCTCAATGAACTGTGTATTTCAAAGGCTTTTATAAATCATTGTGTTTGTGCCTGTTTTCCCAGGAGAAATCTCTTTTCCATCTCCTGCCCAGGCAGTGCATCTCCCATGGGAGCTTCCTTCTGTCCCCTCTGTGTCACAGGTCACAGTTATGGGTGTCCCAGAAAGAGCAGCTGGGGGAAAGTGGGAAGGACAACGTTTCTAGGAGATTCACACTGCTCTGATATTGGAAGCATCCACCCATCTCCTACACAGATGCATCATTTTGTGTTCCATGGATGTCAGGTTTCTGGGGTTCCTTGCTGGCTGAAGGGCACCATCCTGGTGGTTCTTATGGTGGTTGTCAGCATTTCTGAGCCATCAGGGTGGGATGGGGAGAGACAGAGACAGCCCTTCAGCTCTGTGGGTAAGTGACCTTACCCAAGGAGAGAGCCAGCTCCTTTGCCTGTTTGCTGACAGGGGACAAACCATGGGAGTCTCAGCAAAATTCCTGCTGGGACATGGGTTGGGAGCCAACTCCAAAGCATAGCTGGAGCTGCAGGCAATGTCCACACTAATGGGCACTCTGCCAACACCCCCAGCTCTGCCACATCCAGCATGCCCCAGGAACATGGCTGAAAGGTGATGTATCCCTGGCATCTTGAATCCCTGGTATAGATGCTCAGTAACTAGCCTAAGGTCCATTTTAAAAGCCTTAATTTGTGGGGTAGGTTGCCCAAAAAATTCTCAAGATGTCTGTTCCTGTCTCGATCTGTCCACAAGGAAAACAGATTTTTTGCTGGTCATTCAGTTAAATGAAACCATTTTCCACTGTAGCAAACCTCTGTATATCCCTGTCCTTCTGTCTCTCTGTCTGCTCACTCTCTCCTGCCTCTGGCAGAGATGTGAAAAGGCTTCAAACGCTCCAAAATCTGTCACCCTGATGCAAAGGCAGAGCTATTTATTTTCTCACTGTTGAACACAGGAATCTCTTCTGGGGGTGGTTACTGTTTAAGACTGAGATTCAAGGGATGCACTGTGGTCTCAGCTTTATTCTCACCCAGCTGGATGTATTTCAGGGGTGGTGAGCATCAGCGCTTTGAGACTCCTCAGATAGCCACACTGAAGTCAAAGGGCATCTTTGCTGAGTGAGGTGTTATTTCCAGGGGGACAGACACATCTACACCCTGGCTCAGCCTATTTTGTTTGAATATCTTATACTCAGCTGCTGCAACAAGTTTATCATCTGAGAATCTCCTTTTTTTCTCTCTCTCTTTTTTCTTTTTACTTTTTACCTCTTCGATGTAAGATGTTTTTAATCTTTGTGTCTTGTGAATGGAAACCGAAAAAAATTAACTTTAACCACAGAAGGAAAATTAAAAGATCTCTGAATTTTATTTTTTGCCTTAGGACTTCTAGGTAGGTTTGCAGTTTTCGGCACCTGACAGTTACACCTTGCAGACAAATAGCTTAAAGCACCAATGCTTACTCCCCATAGCAGGTCTAAAGCCTGGGGTTTGCAATCTACAGCTCTTGTCTTTTCATGCTCTAAGGGATGATTTTAAATGAGTTTGGCTAAATCAGAGAAAAGTCTCCCCTGTTGGAGATATTCATAATCATAAAATCATAGAATATCCTGAGTTGGAAGGGACCCTCAAGGATCATCAAAGTCCAGCTCATGAAATAATCTGAAAGAAGTGTTTGGGATGACTCTCAATTCATTTAATTGAGCCTCTTGATAACATACCTGAGTTAGGCTGACATGGTGCAAATGCCAGCCCTTAGGTTGCTTCTCACTGTTTTCCTGGGGTCACCACTGGTCAAAGAGAAATGTGGCATAATTTGCTTGTCCCCCCAACCAATATTACTGCAACAGCAGAAAAAAGAAAAAAAAAAAAAAGAAAAGAAAAAGAAAAAGAAGGTGACATTAAACCAGCTAAAAAAAATCTCAAGAGAGCTGTCAATCAAGAAAGATATTTACTGAAGCTTCTATTGACCCATATATGCTCTTATCTAGAAACCTTTATCTTCTAAGACAATGTTGACTAACAGCTTTTCCTTTACTCTTGTTTCTATCTTAAAAGAATAACAAATAAGCTTAATTCTTCACAAAATCTTTAGCAAATGCCTTTTAAGCCTAACACAATGGTAGTTATTTTAAGAAGGATGGCTAAGCACTGCAACACTTTTCTATTTTTCTGTCTTCGTTTTTTCATATTGGAGCACTTAATCACAGTTAATCTTTGTGCACAAGGAAGACACATTAACTTTGTTTGCACAGGACTGATATAAAAGCTTTCAACTCCTCTGTTCCTGTATTCATCTCCCTGGTAAGCTTTACCATTTTAAATAACAGATAAAGGAAATGCTGAAGATTCAGTGATACAGTCTATCCTTGCTCAAGTAACTGCAGGAACTAAACTTGTGAGAAAACTTGGAGCCAGCCTGAAGCTGAGCATCTGCAAATCCCACTGGGAGGTTTTTGTGGAGGAGAAGGGCAGGGTTTACAAGGGTGTATTCAAAAACAACAACCCAGAAGATGCCAATGGTTAGGACAGGTGAAAGGAGACCACCTCCCTGTAAATCTGGGGCTCTGCTCTCTGCAGACACAAAAAAGCCTCATTGCTGGCTCTGCAGACACCTCCTGATATCTGAGTGTCCCCTCTCTGTGTTTGCTTCAAAGCAAACAGTAACCACAGAACCTTAGAATAATAGAATATTACAGGTTGGATGGGACCTTAAAGACCATCCAGTTCCAACTCCCTGCCATGAGCAGGGCACCTTCCACTATCTCAGCTTCAGCCTGGCCTTGGACACTTCCAGGGATGGGGCAGCCACAGCTTCTCTGAGCTTGTAAAAGAGTCTTGTTCTGACAGGGTTATATTCTCCAAGGCTGTGAAACTGGGACTCCACTAAAACCAGTGAGTGAAATAAACAGAATTTCTTTTGGACTGACTCTGATAAAGGTAATGTTAATCTAAATGCCTTTTATGGCCTCTTTACTTTGCCAGAGCAATAAAAGGGGGCTTAGTCCTTGCTTATGCCTAAAATTGCCCTGCTTAATTATATTGGAATAATAAAAGTAATAAACCCTTTGTCTTCTCCCTATCCCACTCACACCTACCAGAGCTGACCTGCTGATATAAATGTACCAGTGTGGGACAGGAAGGGAATTAGGATGGTGTGTCTTGGGGGTGTTGGCTGGAAGGAGAAAGCTGTATGTTAATTCATTAAGACAGACCTGTTCCTGGGATTTTTTTGATCTGATTATATAGGTATGAGCTTAAACTACTGAACTCAGGAGAAAATTTGGGCTCTTGGGGCTGGATACATGCCATGGCCATGTGATGTTTTCATATTGGAGGAGTCTCAGAAGTGCACAGGATCCTGTGTGCATTTATTTGCACAGGAAAGAAGGTTTGACATGGGGAATAGAGGGAGTGATGATTCCTCATGCTGGCACCTGGGAATCAGGGCTCTGGAACATGGCATGTGCATGGATCAACCCTTGAATTTCTGTAGGAACACCCAATGGGTAAAGAGAAATGGGAAATGGAGAGAAGAGATCCCACAGCAACTTCAGTAGATATTAAAGCACAGCTAGAAATCCTCCTTTGCTCTCTTTTGCCAAGTCTGCATCCTGTTTTGTGTTTGCTGGGATCCAGCAAAACACAAGCAGTACAGGTTGCTCCAAAATTTCTCTGTGTCTGTCCAGACACTTCTGGGAGCTGTTCACAGAGACCAAACTAAAAAACACTGCATATTTTGGCCAAGAGCCATCTTAGTTTGCTGTGAAGTGCTGTAGTATAAATAAATATATATGTGCAAACAAATGCATAAAGAACAATTGTTTGGTGGTCAGGAGAAGCAAAGCTGCCCTTGCCCTTTCATCCCAAGATGAGAGGACATTAGATCAGACTGATAAGCAGGTAGACTGTTGACTGTTGGGTCTTTCATTCCCCCTTTACTTTCGGTTTAGTTTCAGTTCTACTGAAACAACTTACAAGAAGTCTGAGTAACCACTATACTGACCAGCCAAAAGGTTACACTCAAAGGACATGTCTGTGACAACAAATAGACCATGGCTTTGAGGGAAAATGGCACAAAATGAATCAACCACAGAGATTCTTTCTGTCCCTTGTTTTAAAAATGTTCTGCCTTCCCTGCACTATTCATTTCCTACATATATCATAGAACTATAGAAAATACTGAGTTGGAAGGGACCCACAAAGATCATCAAGTCCAGCTCCTGGCCCTGTGCAAGACAACCCCAAGAATCACAGCAAGTGCCTGAGAACATTGTCCAAATACTCCCTGAACTCTGGAGGGATTGGTGCTGTGAGCACCTTCATGGAGAGCCTGTGCTGAGTGTCCTTTGAGGAGCTCTAGGACATGTCTTGCCTCTTGCTGTTGCTCAGGAGACCTTAGGGTCTTCCACAGATCCCAAATAACTTCTGATAATCTGGTGCAAATGATATAGACATTCCAGGGTTTTACTCCAAGTGTTGGTAAGTGGCCAGCTGGATAAAGGTCCTAGAAAGTACTGTCTCTACTAACAAGAAAACAGATTAGTGGCCCAACAAAAAGTGACTGCTTTAAGGTGAGCAGAGTAAATTTTAAGAAGTAACTGACAACACTGCTGGCTTCCCACCAGCTGCAGTGGGATTTCACAGGTCATCAAGTAAACACCTAAACACCTGAATTTGGATACCTTCATCTGTGAACTAAATCTCATTCCAAATTCCTACCTGAATATCTAATACCACTTGAAATGCATGAGTTTGTTCGTGGATCTGACCATGGATATCTAAGGCTCTATATCTTACCTGCTTTGTAACAATAAAAGTGTAAATATCAGAAAAAATCCTTAGAAATAAGCTTCTGAGGCAGCTTCATGTGCAGTACAGATAAGGCAGAAGAACCACTTTTTGCTATATTCCTCTTTTCAGAGTGCCCTGTTCTAGTCCTCTAGGACAGGCAACTTTGTCTCCTGGGGAAGCAGGTAGGTGTAGAGATTTTTATTACAGATATGCTTATTTCTAGCTCCCTGTCCTAATGACTGCAGATTGTGCGTCAATTGGTTTTGTCAAAAATAAAAAATAACAACCAAACAAAGCAGGCTTCCTGGGTTTCTACAGATTCCCAAAGGAAGTTTTAGTTCATTGGCTGTGGGTATCATCCTACAGTGTCTGAATACTGGTGCTACTGGTTGGGTCTTGGAAGGGATTCAAAGGCAACATTGTACAAGAGAACTTCACAGGTCCTGGCACGTTTGACAGTGGTGGGTAGTGGGGTTGCTTAATAAAGCAGTTCAGTTCAAAGTGAAGGCAGAGGGAGTGTAGGCTCATAGATCACAGCACACATGCTAGCCCAGAAATGCCAGGGTATTTATTTCAGTTGTCATTAAAACATGCAGGTACATGAATTATTGGTGGAACGAATCATCCTGTGATGCCTGAGCACGGAGCCAATAGAGGCAAAACACTTCCAATACCTAGCAAGTTTGGCAAATTGTTTAGCTTGGAAGTTACTGAAAGCCATATTCATTTTAATTAGCCTTCCAGTGTACTGGCAACAGGTCTGGTTCATCTGTGCTCAGACCCCCTCCATGATAGGTGTTTTTCAGGTCCCACACATTGAATTCTGGAAGCAACTTGAGGAATTATGAATGTGAGGGATGGATGCGACTTGTCTAAGTCAGGCAAGATGTGGGTGGGCTCTTTCTCAGCTGTCTGGCACAGCCAATTCTTGACATTATCCCTTGTATCCCACCTGCCATTCTAGGGAGGGGTTTTCAGTAGGGCACAATAAGGTTATTGACATAAAATCTGGGTGCTGCAGATTCTGAATAACATCACAGGAGGCTCAGTTTTTAGGGGATGAGACAAGGGACAAAGAGGGGTTCTGGGTACCGTGTTCAGACCACCTTCTGTGTGTGCCCATTTACCTCAGGACCAGTGCATGATTTGTGTTACCCTGAACCATCAGTGCTATGGAGTGTCTACAGAACCCAAATGAGGCACCCCAGTAGCAAGCTGGGAGATTATTAGGACTATATTCAAGTTCTGTGCCACTTGAAAATGGGGATCATGATTAAAAGACCTGATTTGTTTTTCAGATGGAAGCAGGGAGGACTTGGCCTTTTTCCTGCTGTTATAATCTTGCTTCTCTACTTTGGGATGTTTGTGAGATAGAAAGCCTTGCTAAGAAACTCCTTCCAATGAAAAATAATTAATCTTTCATCATCCCTCATTTACATCTATCTCACTACCAGCCCAGGAATGCTGGTCTAAACAGAAACAATATCAAAAAACAGACAGGTAGACAGGGGGAGTAGCAATGTGGACTTCATCTTAGACATCAAAGCGATTGTTAACTGAGTTCTATTTATAAAGTTGGTAGATTTTCAATTCTCTTTCACAGAATGACATAGACAATTAAAGAGTGAAGGTTTTGTGTCGATGAGTAAGTAAACGCTTCATTTCTAAAATGATTTGTCTTAAATGAGTTGCTTAAGGTTCTGTTTATAGTCTGTCTATAGTGCTGGAGCAGTGTCACACCTCCGCTGGTAACATCTACCCTCAGGGACTTGAGGGAATAGCATCTGGCCATGTGGTTTTTCTCCAATAACTTGTTAACACCCTTTGCTTCCCAAAGCACACTGTTTTTATTTTTGACATAATGTGAAAAAAGGAACAACTTTAGATCCCACGTCTTTAGGTCAAAATCCTGAGTGACAAGATGAAATATTTTATTTTTTTTTAATTCAATGTTTATAGGAATTTTTAACACTGAACATGGAGGCTTGTGTTTGAGGAATAACTCAGGGTGGGGGAAGTACAGAAACTGAGATTTCCTGGTCCAGCTATGGACAAAGTGGGAAGATGAAGAAGGTAGGACATGGTGGGGAGAGAGAGGAGGTGCTCACAGTAAAGCAGCTTATGGTCTCTCCTGTTCTGGAGAACAGGATTTTTCCACAGGGTTTCTTTCTCAACAGGGAAAAGTAGCTAGCCCCATCTGGGACTAATTAGTCACCTGGTGAAGGAAAACAGGAACTATAAACTGATTTAAGGGTCCTGCCTCTCTTGCTGTAACATTTCTCCAGAAATGACTTCAGACCCACTATGGGGAAAAGGGAAAACTTCTTGCAAGAAACACTTTTGCCTTTGTTTATCCTTGCTGGCCTCAAGAAATGGATTGGACCAGCTTAGAGCAATATCCAAGCTGCACTTTTCCTCCCTGATGCTCATTTCCATCAATATAAGTAGCACCAGCTTCTATGACTCTGGAAGAAAAACTTTTTTTTTTTTTTAAAGAGCCCACATCTATCTCTCAGAGTGGTGAAGATTAGTTTAATGGTGTGGCCACCTGAGTGTTCTAGATCAAAAAGCAAATAAAAGTGAACAAAGAATTGTCCCTTGGTAAATTTTCACATTGTCTTTAAGGTAATCTCAGAGGTGGATTCCATTTTTTGAGTGTTTGATTTCACCACCATCACCTCAAAGCCTTCCTGCTTGAAATTCTGACACAGAACTGGGACTCTGGTTATTACAATGCCAGAAAGGAACTCAGGTCAGATGCATTGAGCCATGTTCATGTTCAACAGTAAACTCTCAATATAGCTGGGAGGAATGGGAATATAGCTGGGAAGAACAGTTGTTTTAGCTAACAGCAAACAATAGATACCTTGAAAAAATAACCTGGGAATAATCATGCCGTGATACTTCCTCAAGTGTCAGCAATTTGCATCTGAACCAAAGGGGCTGCCTTTGTGTTCAGGAGCCCTGGGGGTTTTAATTCCCTGAATTTCTCTAACAGCCCACTGGACCCAGGTAAGCTGTAGAAAAAGATTTGACACTCTCACCTCTGGAGAAAACATTGCAGCTCCAGTCCTGCTGTGTATTTTCACCTGCCAGGTGCTTCTGGTAGGGCTGATGGTGTGCAGGAAGCAACAACCTTGGGTGTGAAGAATCAGAGCTGTGGCAGAGGTTGTTCTGCAGGGCTTTGCTGCAGCTGGGCTATCACCTGGCAGCACCCCACACTCAGAAAAGGTTTGCCTGAAGGTGTTTTCCCAATGACATCTTGGATATAGGAAACCTGACCCATGGAATGCCTCTTTGGACACCAGCATTACAGAACCAGTTATAGAGTTTCACACGGAGTTTATTCACCATGCTGAATAAGATGGGTGATGTGAAGCTTGACAGAGGCACAAATCTTGGGGGATGTGTCTGTAGTAGGTGACAGTGTACTCTGGTCCTCTCCTCTCTTCCTCCTATTGCCAAGCCCAGCTGTGCCCACACAGCTTCCAGGACTGGTGTGCAGACAGTAATTTGAACATTGCTAAATAAAAAACAGTCTGGCTCACACCTTTTCTTCCAAAAGCAGCACCAGAGCAGGAATAAGGAGTGAAGGACCTGGATGTAGATAAGGGTGGGTTCTGCCTCTAAGAAAACATGTGTGGAATCACAAAGTTGTTTACTTAATGTCTTTATGAATTTGGAAGGCACTCCCAAAACACTGCCTCCACACAACCATGCCCCTCCCTCACCTCCTCAGCTTGGAAGATGCCTAACAGGAGACTGGCGTGGACCCCAGTGATGCACAGACCTGTGTGGGGTGATCATGCCAAAGAAATATTTTCACCCCTCTACACCTTTCTCATATGTACACCTCATACCCCAGCAACCAAGGCAGCTGAGGAACTCTGTGCAGGACTGAAGGCATTCCCATTCCCTCTCCATCTCCCCCTGTCAGCCAAGCATCTTGCTGAGAAAGATTAAGAGCAAGCTGAGGTGCCACCATGAAGGCTCTGTCCCTATCCTCCCTCTTGCAAACCCAAATAAAAGTCAAGGATTCTCCCTAAACCAGCCTCTGAGACAAATGGGTTAACCTGGGAGGTAGTGAAAGCCACATGAGAACTACACAGGTGCAGCAACAGTTTTTATTTGGTAAATATCACCTCCCCAACCCAGGAGGAGGCCCTTGAAAGAAGATGCCTCTTCTGCAAATAGGAAGAGTGTGGTTAGGAGCACTTGCTGAGCTAATAAAGGCTGTTGAAGCTTCAGCTTCCGTTGGTGGTTAACCCCGTGACACTGCTCTGCTCCTCTGAAAACAGCACCTGAGTGATACACTGCTTTATTTTGTTTGACATTGACATGGTTTTTATCACATTACCCTGGCACTGGGCACGCAGCTGAAAGGCACTGCTCAGTGGAGCAGGGGGTAATTGGTACAGAACAAGGGTTGTGTATTGCTGCATGAAACGGTGCTTGGGTCAGCTGGGGAAATCCAGGCTGCCCCTGCCTGGTGAGCAGCTGCTGGGATGGGTGCAGGGCAGAGAGCCATGGTGTGATAGGAAAATGGTTGCCCTTGTGGTTAAAACCCCAAGCTTGATGACCCATTTCCTAGCAAAAGTGTTCTTTTTTGGGTTTGTTGTTTTTTTCTGCCTCTTGAGGAGGAGTGCTTGGATTGAATAGGTGAGATGTGCAGCTGTTTGTCTGAGATGTCAGAGGCACCTCAGCCTGCAACACCCATGTTTCCTCCAGGCCAAGGCTCTACAGGTAAATAGAAGCTGCAGAGCAGGATGGAGCCTGAGCATTGAGCTCATTTCTGCAATAGGAGCTTTTTTACATCTCCAGCCAGAGCTCTTTTGCATCCACAGGACTGATTTTTGAGCAGACAGAAGTGTTTCAGCAAAAAACCTACCCACAGCTTGTGTCCCAGCTCTAAAGCTGCTTCACAAGCTCAAAGGCTTATTTTTTTCCTCCAGGAGTAAATAATGTCAAAATTAGGAGGAGGATGTTACGTGGAACTGGCATCACTCTACCCTGTGGTAACATCCAAAATTACCATCACATCCTCTCCTGAGCTGGGAATGACTGTTCTCCCTCATCCACTGTGTGTGGGGTGTCACACAACTATGTGAGGGGTTTGCTGGGTCCACTGTCCATAAAGATACCTCTATTTTCTCTATCCCTAAGCACTGCTAAACTGTATTTCAGATACTGAGGAAGATGAGGGAAAAGATTCTGCAACAGGCCTCTGTGAAGGTATTTTATTTAGGGTAGAATACGTGTATTTTTTTCTTATTCAGAATTTTCTTTGTCTGCAAAGCATCACACACACCCCTATGACTCTGTAGGCACACCACAGTTTTAATATTGCTTCAGTTCATGTTTCACTCACTCCACATCAGTGAAGTGGCGTCTACAGAGTTGCAGTCCATTTCCAGGCTGGTAAACAGCTCCCTCGAGGTCCTCCTTCATCTGGGCCAGCTCTGCTCTGCAGAGGTCCAACACAAAATGATGGGATTTGACACTGCCCCCATGGCAACCCGGCAGAAATTTTCTCCTTACTGTGCTATGGCAGGATTGGAGTGGGCTGTCATATGCTGCAACAGATCAACACTGACCCTATTTGACATCCCTTAGTGTTCAAGGCCAGGTAGGATGGGGCTTGGAACAACCCGGTCTAGTGGAAAGTGTCCCTCCCCATGGCAGGGGGGTTGGAATGAAATGATATCCGAGACCCCTTCCAGTGCAAACCATTCTGTGTTTCTGTGACTTATTCCTCACACCTTCATTGCAGTGTCCATGGGCTGTGAGAAATATCCTTTCCCTACCCCTTCTTTCTCTCCTCCCTGTCCTCCAACATCTCCTTTGCACAGCTGGGCTCTTCACAATGCTGGTTTCTCCAGGCATTAACTTATGAATGGTACATGCAGCACTTTGGAAATTTACCCTTATGTGCCAACTTCCTGCTGTATGAAACACCTGCATTTAACAGCAGAGAAAGAAAACAACCACCACAGTAAACCTTGGGTAAAACTGGTTTCAATTAGGAGCCTTAATTGCAATGAAACTGAAAGGAAACAAAATGGGAACTCTGCTTATATGAGCTCTCCTCTCTCCCCACCTCCCTTCTCATTCCCTCCAGTATGGGTGAAGCGTCACATCTTTTCAGTCCCCACCCAGACAGTCATTATCCTTACAAGTAGAACTAGTACCCAAATCTGTGCCTTTTTTCTCGTTTTCCCTCCTCACAGGCTGAGGTGAAATTCCAGCTGCAGACACTCATGGCTACAGTAGACCTTCAGACACTTTGGCAAGACTCCTTCTATACCCCAGGCTGGTGCTTTTCACCCAGTTACTCTCACAGTCAGCCCAGTTACTTGTTTTTACCTAAACTAAAGACTCAAAGACCCCAGCTTGTTTTCTTTCCTTCCCCTCATCTTCCCTCAGTTTTTGGAGCCAGCCACTGAAGATAGTGTACCTGCCTTCCTGACTGAAGGGAGCACAACCAGGGCTGCAAACTTCCACACACATTTTTCCTTCCCCCTGTTGTAAATATTCTCCATGCAAGAAGAGTGAAAGCTACAATTTCTCCATTTTAACCCAGATCTGCTCAAGGTGTGGCTATTTTCATATTTCCATCAACACAGTTTCGTGTCTCTTGGCAGAGTGAGCGTGTTGCCATATGCAGTATCGCGTCCGCAGGTGTTTCGGCCCCTGCCACGCTAAGGAGGTGAGAGGAGATGGTTCGGACCTGTCACACCTACATTTCATCATAAAAATGTTAATGGATCATTCCAGAAAGTCTCTGCAATCTTTTGACTTGCTTTTACTAAATGTTGTGTTGGATGTTCTTGGCACCAGCGTGGCTCGTTTGTGCCTTGTTTCTGCCTCTGGAGAACTGGAGCTGGGTTATGTACAGCGTTTGTTCTCAGCTGCAGGGTTCTGCAGACTCCAGTTTCTCCTGTCATTTAAACATTAAACTGTTGGACTTTCCACTCTTCCAGCAGGAGAGCTGGGTGATGATGGCTGTGGTGGCAGGTGGTCTTCCTCCTGGCTCTCTGCATAAGTGAGGTGAATGACTGCCAGACCAAGTGGCAATAGGACTCCACCACACACGGAAAGCTGAGATTCAAAACTCAGAGATGCCACCACTGTGTATGAATCCAGGGTTCCTGGGTTTGTCTTTCTTAGTTTTTGGTGGTTTTGAACTACATACAAAGACACATATATATGTAATGACCTGAAAAAACCCTACATAATTGAGTTTACAGGTGCTATTATAAGGTTGTATGGTTTATTCAATAGTTTTGTTGCCCATGTCCTTCTTTTAGGAAGAATTGCTTCTTGTTGTCCTTGTTTCTTAGTGGTTTGTTCCATCCTGGTTCCTGGTGTTTATCAGCACAAAGTGGTGAGAGCAAAAGTGAAGGTGGATATTTATCCTGAGGAACATCCCCCTAGGAGAAAGCAGAGTATCATTGCTGGAGCAAAGCTTTGTGTTTCTTTAGCTCATGCCAATGCAGGACTTAGAAAACAGGCAGAAGAGCTTAAATTCCTTCCAGCTGAGTTGAGTTGCAGCAAAATTTTCAGCAAGGAGGGACTGTTAACTTCCATTAGGGTTGAGGAGAGGGCAAGTAGCACCCTGAGATTAATGCAGATGTTGAGGGAGCTGAAGGATAACCCCTCTTTTGCTGTGGTAGTGGGGATGGCCCAACTCAGGTGTTGCAAGTGAGCACTTAGAAATGTAGGAGGCAGTTGGGCTCCCTATCCAGCAAACACACAAGCCATTGGGTGGGTTGCAGTTCCCAGCTGTGCTTCTTCAGGCCTATACCATCATCACCTAGAGGAAAGTGCTGCTTTTCCCTTCTGTGTCAGGGAACCTTTTTTTCAAGGAGGCAAAATGAGACTTGTGTGAGGCAGCCAGGATGAGAGTGCCACCTTTCTCACAGAAAAACCACCTGTCAAACCCTTGCTGCTCATGACAAAGCCATGAAGGCAGCAGAGCCAGAGCTTGATGGAGCACTTGCCCAGGCAGAAAGTTTTATCTGCCAGTCTCTCGCTGCACTGGGTGCGTGTGGTAAAACCGAAATCTTCCTCAGCAATGCTGAGCTTCCTCAGCGTGGTTGCTCTGCAGTGAAAGAAGGGATTGCTGTGTGCTTGATCTGTGAGAGGTCCTGGTTTGCCTTGCCCTGCAGCTGATGGGCTGAAGATGTGAAACTCCCATCCATGCTGTGGCTGAGGCACGCAGAGCACCAGAATGTGGCAAAGAGCAGATGTGGGGCACGTCCCTTCCTGGCTGTGACCTGCCCTGGAGATGGAGAACTGCAGCTGGGTTCCTGGCATGGTTAAACTACTACTGCTCACCACAGCTCCCACTTCAGACCTGTTCTCCCTTCTTACAGTTTCCTTATTTGCTTTAGCAGAGCTGGTACATGCCACCCTGGTTTTTGAGCAGACAGTGGGGAGCTGGAAGCCAGCTTGGCAAAAGGCTTGTTTGCGTGATTTTTTGCAATTGTGAGGAGGAAGTTTGGAACTGGCATGGAAATGGAAACAAAATAGAATTTTCTCCCTCCCAGATTTCTGTTGCAAATTTCTGTGGCATCTTTGTCCTCCTCTTTCTCCTTGCTGTGGGACTCAGTTTCTTCACCTGGAAATGAGGAGTGATGCTTGTGTTTTCATCCAAGATACAGATGGCCACTCACTGCTGTGAGTCAGTTTAAGATTAGGCTGTGCATGCCGTGGAAATAGAGGAGAAATGCAGCAGATGTTATAATGGAATTAGTGGGCCTTAGCACTCACAGTTTTCATGCATTGACACCAGCCACTGACTTTTGGTATGTACAGCTTTCCTGTGAAGCTACATCAATGGGATCGGAAAGAAATTTTTGGGTCATTGAATTCAGTCCCTTGTTGCGTCTTTACCCTTTTCTCTCACAAACTTCTCAGGTTTTCACCCTATGCACTACTCTTACCAAAGCTCTTCCAGATCCAGATTCCATTTAGGATTAGCCATCTTTTTCCATTATTACTTGGGAGAGGAATGAAATAAAATCAAAACAAGAAAGACTGAAAGTCAAATTGCTCTCTTTCTCATAGTGTAAGATCCTGCACATGGGTTGGAGCAATCCCAAGCACAAATACAGGCTGGGTAGAAAATGGGATTGAAAGCACTCCTGACCTGTGGGTGTTGATAGATGAGAAGCTTGAAATGACCTAGCACTATGTGCCCAGAAAATTCTGCCATATCCTGGGCTGCATCAAAACAAGTGTGACTACCAGGTCAAGGGAGGTGATTTTCTTCTTCTACTTTGCTCTTGTGAGAACACTCCTGGAGTGCTGCATCTAGCTGTGGGACAACCAACATAAGAAAGGTGTGGACCTGCTGGAGAGAGTGCACAAAAGGCCATGAAGATGCTCATGGGGACAGGCTGAAGGAGCTGGGGTTGTTCAGCCTGGAGAAGAGAAGGCTCCAGAGATACTTTATGGCTGAGAGACTTTATGGCTCCTTCCAGTACCTAAAAAAGTTACAAAAGAGTTGGAGAGGGACTTTGTATACAGACATGTAGTGATAGGACAAGGGGATATGACTTTAAGCTGACAGTAGGTAGATTTAGATCAGATATTAGGAATAGAAATTCTTGACTCTGAGGGTTTTGAGACTGTTACCCAGAGATATTGTGGATATCCCATCCCTGAAGGTGCTCAAGATCAGGCTTTGAACAACCTGGTGTAATGGAAGCTGTCTCTGCCCAAAGCAGGGGGCTGGAACTGAATGACCTTTATGGTCCCTTCCAACCCAAATCATTCTGTGATTCTATGATTCTTGTGAGTAAGGTGTTTCATATCTGAACAGAAGTGGCTGCACCATGAAAAACAGAAGAACACAACACTAAGCAAAGCTGGTGCAGCCACATTGACTTTGCTGCAGTGCACTGAAGGAATCCCTTTGGATTATGCCAAAAGCTGAGCACGTTTTGTTAAGTGAGTACACAGCTGAGGGTACATCCATCTGAGAAAGAAGTTCTTCCTGTAGCCAGACTTTTGTGTGCAAAGCAAACCTGGCCTGGTTTCACCATGGGCCTAGCCCTGTTTTCCCCTCAGCCAGCTTTGCACCCTCACTTTCTTGGCCCTTTGCAGCCAAGCATTACTAGACCATGTGTTTTCAGGAACCTTCAGGAAGGTGAATAAGCTAAAGTGTGAAGTCACTGTGCACTGGCTAAAAACATTTAGCCCTTGTGTGGATGCTCTCATTCAGGAATAAAGTCACCTTACATTGCTGTAGCTAAATCCTCAGAGGAGGATTAAGCACTGAAGGCATTTTAATCCTAAATGAGAACCTGCACATGTGCTTTAATTTATGGGCAGTGACTTCACACCTGTAGTTAGCTGACTTGCCTGCACTTCCCTGTGTCGGAAAGCTCTAATGAGATGCAACTGGAGTTTGGGTGATGCTGTTGTTATTAGTTCTCTTTTTGAGGTTTCTGTAGTTTGGGTTTCAGTGCATTCTTTGTGGTCTGAGCTGGGTTTTTTTCCCCTTTTTAGTCTTTTCAGACACCCTTTCAGTTTTGATATATAGCATGTTTGATTAGAAGAATTCCTGATGGAAGAATTTTACCTTCAGAGAAACATATGCTTTTTGACCATTAGAACTATTTTGAATCCTGATGGGATATTTTGAATTCCCTGATGGAACTGATTTGAAGCAGCCTCCACCTGTGACATAGAATAATTCTTTGAATGAGAGAGGATTCTTCCTTATACTCTTCTTCATAACTCTGACAGCTCAGGTAAGCTACTGAAGTTACCTAGTTGGAATTTTAATGCTCTGCCTATAAACATTGAAAAAAGTAATTTTGTCTGGGTTGCTTCATATTAAAAAAGTGTTTGGAGTAGTGTCTCTCCTTGTTGGCTAAGGACCTGAGTGTAGAAACTAGTCAGGACAGACAGACACCTAAACCTTGTTAGTGCAGTGATTCCACTGTGCTGGTCTGCTTTTTTGATTCCAAGAAGGAACTCAACCATGGTATTTGTAAGGGGGAATCAAGACCACCTACACTGTTCTTTCATCAGCTGGAGCTCTTTGATTCTGAGGTGACCACACAGAATGAAATGTGGGCAGAATTAGGACATGCTAATACACCAACAGCTTTCCTGGCTGGGAAATTCTGCATTAGCTTTCTAAGAACATCCAACAACACCCATTATCCTGAAACTCGATGTCTGTGAGGAGAGGGACATGGATTCAATGCTGCCAGCCTGATGGAGGGTCTGAAGCATACATTTTATGAGGAGTGGCTGAGGAAACTAGAGCTTTTTAGATGAAAGGAGGCTCAGGGAGGACCTTATTGTTGTCAAAAACTGCCATGAAGGAGGTTATAGTATGGGGGAAATTGATTTCTTCTCCCAAGTAGCAAGCAACAACACAAGAGAAAATGCCTCAAGTTGCTCCAGGGGAGGTTTAGATTGAATACTGAGAAGAATTTCTTCACTGAAAGAGTTGTCAAACACTGGAAAAGACTGCCTGGGAAGTGATGGGATCCCTGTCCCTGGAAGCATTGAAAAAAACTTGCAGATGTGGTACTTAGGGACATGATCTAGTGGTAGACTTGGCAATGATGGGTTAAGGGTTGGACTTGACGAACTTTGAGGCCATTTCCTACCTTAGTGATTCTACCATTATATGAATTTATCAGAAGACATCTGTGTCTCCAGATGCAGTGGTACCCAACAGACAGGATTTTAGTTTAGAACAGAACTGGGATCAAAGGCATAGCCCCTGATTCTGCTGTGCTTTGGTTTTCCCAGCTGTTGAATAATATCTGTTCTCTTCACTTTGAAACCTCTGTCAACACTTGATGAATCTCAGGTATTTCAGGAGTGATGATTTGAAACATGAATAATTTTGTTTTCCAGATAAATCTTTCTCCCTCTGTTGACTACCTGGGGAGCCACAAGAGATTAAATTTTCCATTTGGACTAGAGATTTGCCTAGTACTAAGTTCCTGGCTGGGGTTCTGGGTTATAAAATGAATATTGTTATAATAATGATGATAAAATAATTATAACATGCTCCACATGATACTTCATTCTGCATGTAAGGTAAATGGAGACACCTCACCATTTGCTGTTTTCACTGTTTATTAATTATTCCTGTAGACAAAAATCTTTATTGCTCCATGGAACTAAAGGAGAAGGGGCTTAGGCTGGAACTGCCTCTCATTCACAATAACTTTCATCCACTAAAAAGGAGGGAAAATAGCCAAGATTCTCTGCTCAAAGGATTGTTTGGTTTTGATTTTGATGTTGTTGTTTTTGATTACTTTAGAAAGTCTTTAGGACAAATATAAAATGTTCTCACCTCCACCCTGATACCTGGAAATCAGTATAACCTGGTCAATGACTCCAAGCTTTTTTAGGAGTTGATCCTCCTCTTTGCAATGTATGAATTGTTGCCAGATTTTAAGCATGTGAGTGGTAGTGCCAGAAACAGTGGACTTCATCTGCCCTTGTAGCAAAGTACACCCTTTCAATTTTCTTTAGAAAGGGTTGCTCCTTATTTCTAAATCATCAGAAAATTTGAATTCTATTGTTCATCTGAAATTCTCATAAAGTTTTCTAAAAGCAACAGAAAACCCCAATTTCCACATGAAAACATATTAAATTACACACCAGAGAAGCAGAAAAACAAACAATCTTTAAACCACTGCAAGATGTAAAAACACACACTCTCTTCTTTAAGAGGTGCTGAAGTACCTTTCAAGTGACCATCAGCATTTAGAGCTGAAAGCTTCCTAGGCCTTGAGGCATTTATACACAGACTTCCCCTGACTAGAAAAGTCTGGCACTTTCATTTTAAAGTAATAATTTAATTAATATTTAAACTAAATCTTGAAGTGACATGTTATATTGCAGGACAAGCAGGTCAGTGCTGCAGGGAAATGAGAACATGCTGTTGCGAGCATCACTTTTCTGCTCTTCCTTGTGTCATTCGCTCATTTAAATCACAGAGCTCAGCAGACCTCAAAACAATTTACAAAGGAATTAAAATAAATCACACTCATCCCTTTTTTCACAGAGAAGGAAACTGAGGCAGAGAGAAGTGAAGTAACTTGGCAAGTTTCTGCAGCAGGGCTGTTGCAGAGACAGGCAGGATCCAGATCCTTGGGCTCGTCGCGGATGTCAGGCCGTGTTGAGTAACATTACGTGCAAAATGTGTATTCTCTAATTACTGCAGACTAAATCCTAAGGAAATAATGAAATGCAATAATCCAAACTAATCATACACCTTAGCTGTTTAAGCAATACAGGAGGTTTGACTGAATACTATGCCCACTAAACCATACCACAAATACAATTGAAAATAGGAAAAAATTTGGGATTTTAAAACATTTCCTATATCTTTGATCAATGTGACTTTGAAGTCACAAATGGGGAGCTGGAAGTGTGCTGTCTTTTGTTTTGCATGGTCCCAAGGTTTCATACAACCCTGAGACTCATTATCTGAGGAGAACCATGGGGCTCCAGGGCTTCTGTTGCTTTCAGCAGCACTAATGATAACATTTTTGATTTGAAAAACCAATCCAAATCTCTAGTCCTCAGCCAAATAAATCTTATGACAGTGTAATAAAAAATCCACAACCTTCATCTCCAGGATCTGTCTTTATTCCCTCCCTGCCCCTCAAGGAGGTGAATTCTGCTCTAGTTTGCACAGATGTGTTTCGTGGTGTGGAGATGTACTTAAAGGAAGGTGCATTATTTTCATGCCGTGGTGAACGTGGCCTTTAGGTAGAAAATTCTTCCCTCTGTTACTCCACTACCAGCTCTTGCACATTTTCTGGGGCAGGGAATGTCTTTATGTTCAGTGCATGTGAAGGGCTGGGTGTACTGCGGTTCTGGGCCACAGTTTGGGGCTCCTAGGCACTACCACATGCTGCATAATTAATATTAGTAATGAATAATAATAATAATAATAATGTCTGAATAGGAGGGAACTCCATAACCTTGCCCTTGGGTGCCTGAGTAGGAAACACAAGCCAAGGCAATTCAAGAGAGACACCAAAACAGGGTTACAGCAGCCCCGGCAGCTGCTGCCTTTCCTAATAAGCATTATAAACGTGGCTGGGAGAGAGAGGCAGTGCACAGCAATTTCACATTACTGGTCTCCACGTACAGGGCAGTGTACCATCACAGATGGAGTAATTTCAGTCTCGACTGGAAAACCAGTGGGAATTACTGCTCTGGAACACTTTTCATTGAAGAGAGAGCAGCCCCAGGAGCAAGCTCTGAGAGCAGCACTGGGGTGTAAAATGAATTGCAAACAACTCTTGCTTTTATGTCTTCCATACAAATGCTTGAGTGATGAGACTCAGACTATTGTGGAAGGTTGCTCTGTGGTGCCAGCCAATTGGTTATCACTGGGATGATTAACAGCTCTGCCTGTCACCTCTTTATTCCAATGAACAGGGCCCACTTTGGTTCTGGCAGATACCCACTAACCTTTAATTTGTTGCAGGATGCATCCTGAGGAGGTGCTGGGCATCCCCCTTCCAGTGATGACAGCACTTCTCTTAAATCAGCATCCCCTTGAGAAATGACAACAAATGATGATTGGAATTTGTATTTTTTGCTCCACTGTTACTGTTCTTATTCTGCCTTCATATCTAGACTTCTAGTGGTTCCAAAAGGCTGTTTGATACCTGAAGAGAGAAGGAACCTGTTCTTTATGTCACTCTTTCAGGATGGTGTTCCTGGAGCAGGAAGGGTTTTTGATAGCCCAACCTGTCCTTCCACAAGCAAAGCCCAGCATAACATGCGCAGCTTAGTAAATATTTAGGCCCTCTGCTACACAAGAGCAAACTGAAGCTTTGTACTGAGAAAGAAAAAAGGATTTGGCCTCATGTCTCAGTGCCAATGAGTCTCACAGTTTCCATTTAACCTGGCATTTATCACCTATCCAAGGAAGATCCTTGAAAAGTGTCAGCAAAACAATTGTTGGCGTAAGCAAATATCATCTGGATAAAGGGCTTCAGCACACCAAGCCAAATCCTGCCCATTTCCAATCTACTGTAAATCCAAAGAAACTCTCTTGATTTTTTTGGCATTGTTGGGAAAGCAAAGCCCAGCTCTTCAGGGCCCTTCCCAGTCATTCCTGGAAGGGTCAGTCTCTGCTCTGAAATCCACCACACCCTTGCTCTGCCAGCAACCAGCTAAGGTCACAGCTATTAACCTACTGCCAGTGCATTTCAATCAGTTTTTATACCCCTTCTCCTCTCTGATGGAAGGCTTTTCCTGAACTTCACTCCTCTGATGTTTAGAAATCTTCAAATTTCCAGCCTTTACAGCCAGTTTGTTCTTGTGCCAACATTGTCCTTTTGCTTAAATACCTCATTTCCCTCCATGGCGCTTGCCCACCCTCCCCTCCCTAGGCTGTATTTATAGAGAGCAATCATATTCACTGCTAACCAGTGCCTGCTCAGCACCATCCAGTATAGGTCCTTGGCATCTGTCTTACAGACACAGCTTAAAGTGCTTCCTCTGTGTCTTAACGCAAATAGAGTTCCCACCCTGTTCCAAACATGGTGCTTGCACACGCTGGATCTGGTCCAAACGGCCTCAGGATTGCCTATATACTTAATTTAAATGGCAACAAAAATAAATCTCAACCCAAGCTGTCTCATGGGACGGGCTCTTTGCAAACAATGGAGATCCGTGCCCTTCTCTCGGTTCCCTCTGCCTGAGAAAAAAAGGGCAACTCTAAGTTGCTGAGGCTGAATTCCCTTCCCGCCTCGCTCGTGCTCTCCCCCTGCCCTGCTCCCGGGGTCTCACTGGGGAGGGAAGCCCCTGCAGTGGTGCTGATAGGACTGGAGTTGTCTGGCTGCCAGGGTGAATCAGAACAGCTTGTCTCTAACATCCCACCGCCTGTTAATTAATGCATTAATGAATTGCCTTCTAATTCCTATAATCATCCTTATTTTTGGGGGTGAGCAGGCTTTCAAGGTTGCACAGCTTGCCCAAGGCCACGTAAGAAGTTAGTGGCAGAGCCAAGAAAGAAACCTGGGTGCCCTGACTCCTGGGCTGGGCCAAATTGCTCTCCTTTTGGTAAAATGTCCTACACACCATTTCCTTCGTTCCAGCAAATGCGCTCGGTGCGACGAAGCACCTTTTTTTTTTTTTTTGCCTTACAGCAAGACTGCAGCAAAGCGTGTAACAAACTGAGATTTGAAGCTGCCTTCAGCAGTTCCTAATCTCTGCAAACGTTATACTCTTTGTGGTAAGGAGCTTGGGAAGCTCTCCCTGCTGCCTTTGTGAAGGCAGATACGTGGAACTGGCAGGGTATTGTTTTCACTTCTGAGTCAAGCTCGCCTTCTGTACGCAGATAAAACTTCCTTCAAAGTCAGGAAGAGTTTTGCTGGAGTGCATTAGCCCAATTTGTTTTTAACTTCTATGTTACTTCACTGACATAAGCAAGTACAAACTAGTGCTAATGCTATAGGCAGCCAGTACAGCCACTACAGGGGGAACTGGTTTGTGATCTGTTAGTGCATTGATGCGAAAATCAGCCAGTTCTGATGATCAAATATGTTTTCCTCTAATTAATAATTTTCCTTTCACTTATTCACAGTAATGCTTGTTTTTGCACATCTTAAGTTAAAAATAACCTCCCCTAACTTCATGTGTAAACATGAGCAGTATTATCTTCAGTATGTTTGATATTATCATTATTATTTTTTGTTATTTCACTATCCTTATTATTCAGAGTTCATCACAGAGGTAATATTTCAAGACAAATTAGACAGAATTTATATTGACCAAATCCATCCTAGAGCTGCTTCATCATCTTTAAGTGCCTGATCTTGAGATGGTTTCATGGATGTTGTACATAAAGTGACATTTACCTTCTTTTCAGTTTCCTGTATTGTCTCTTACCAGGGCATCCCATTAAATGAGAATCTAACAGAAATAAGCATGTAATTTATTATATGGATTCATTCTTCCAACACACTAATATATCCTGTGAGAAGTGGAGGACTCTCAACCTACATGTATGGTTATGGTTTTTGGGTGGGAAATTTTCACCAGAAAAATAACCTTTTTGGAAAGAACCTGTATATTTTAGTACTTTTTTATTTCTTTTAAAACATGAAAAAATCTGGACTGACACCAGCATTACAGAAGGTCTTGATTGTTTCCTGTTCATGACTAAAATTTAAGGTGGTCTCAATCTTGTATTAAAGTTTCTATAATCCACTAGAATTCAACTGGTTTCTATAATACACCAAAATTCAACTGTTTTCTTCTCTGTATTGCAGAAGTGGGAATTTGAGTATCTTGCATTCAAGGTAAAAAACAGAACTGTAAAGTCCCACCTCCCAAATGTAGAGATTTTAATCACTCCAAGATCTGCTCAGCTGTCAGCTTCTTGCCCACGAGAGGACCAGACTGGGGTGATAGGTTGAAAAGTGCTGCTCTCACTGCTGGCACTCCTGCGTGAGAGATGGCACAGGAGGGCTGTTGGGGGTTTATGGAGAAGAATCCATGGAAGTCCTAAAGAAAGAGATGAGAGGAGGAGGCAGAAGGGAGGCTCCTGCCTGGTGGTGTGAAGATTGCTGATTCAGGGCTGCAGCCCTTGCAGGAGTTAGTGTGCTCTGCAGTGCGAAGGGAGCCAAGCCACTTATGCAATATTAATATTAATAACTGCTTTGCACTTCTATAGTGCCTTTCATCCGAGGATTTCAAAGCGCTTTACAAACATTAATTAATTAAGGCCCATAACACCCTGTGAGGTAATGCAAGTAGATATTACAGCTCATGCAGAGGCCAGAATTGCCAGCATTACAGGTATAATCCTCTAGCAAGAGTTAACTTATTCTTGAGCAAGCTTTCTTACTTATAGGCATAAACAGGCTTCCCTTTAACACCGAGCGTGTCTTTTTTTCCCCTTCTTCCTCTTGATCCGTCAGTCTTCACACAAGCAAAACTCCCACTACGAGGCAGCCAAATGAGGTGAATGAGCAGTACTTCCATCTCCCAGCTCACTGCTTCCTCTTTGATCGTCTGATAAAATTGTAGGATATTGAGAGGCTGCAGAGTTGTGTCACATATTAGTGTCCTGCTTCTGTGGGGTTTCCCTGTTCTAAATATACTTTGCACCAGGGAGATTAAAAAAGGAAGTGAACTAAAATATGTTTTATGGCACCTGCTTATCTGATGACCTCCCAACAACCTGCAGACATTAGCTAATGTAGCCCTCATTGCAGCTGGTCATAAATGCCATTTGTGCCATTTTAGCCAGGGATTTTTTAACCATTCCCAGCTCCTGTATTTCAGGACTGAGTTTGGGGCTGCTGAGAAAAAGCTGACCTCTTAAATCTTCTGCCCTGTTCATTGCAGACCCTCATTTAACTCTGGTCTTGCACTTTTTTTGGCTCAACGTTTGTACCCATCCTGTTTTCAGCCTGCCTTTTCCTCTATGGGAAGGTGTGGGATGCTTTATCATCCATTCCTGTCCACTCCACATGGGACTAGAGCAGGGTCAAGCTGAGTGAGGTACAGGCAGCTCTGAGTGCATCTACAAAGAGTCCCAAAATCCAGCACTGAGAACACACTGAGGCCTGGGCTGATATCTCTGGCCATGCTGAGTCATGTAGCACATTTAAATATGCTGGCACGTGTCTCTCAGTCCATCCTGGCAGGAGCAGACCTGTCCAAGGGGAAGCGAGGTGGCTGTAAAAGCCATATTTGTGCTCTTATATTCCAGTGCTCACAGGTACTCCACGGTCCACAATGTGCAGAAAATTGCTATTTATTGTATTTGCCACAAAATACCCATTTGTTATGCCATTAGCCCATCTCTCATCATCTCCCCTCTCCCTTTTAGGACTGATAGAACTGACCCCTCCAGCTCCAAGCTCTGCACGCAAGAGAAGCGTCGTGTCCATCCCACTTGACCATTTTGGTAACCATCCACTGCATCTGGAAAGGCACAAAGGGAATTTGGGGGGAATTAGACCAAAGCACAACTTCTCCAGGATTTGTCCATTCAACTGTATTCTGAAACTGCACAGACATTAGCTAATTAATGTGGTGAGTTCACTAAACCAATTAATTGCATTTCTTTCTGTGAGTGGGCTGGGCCTATCAGTCATCTTCATAGAGTGCCGTTTAGGGCGTTAAAAATATTCTCTTCATCAAATTAAACTTTATTAAATAATAACTCCTTCCAAATTCTGGGCTAGGAATGAACAACGTCACTCTAACCACAAGAGCTGTTTATTGCGCATAAACTTCTTTTACTGCCCTGCCAGCTGTGATAAAACCAATTCAGATGCATATTCCCAGTACAGTAAGCACTTTCTCCCCTTTCATAGTCTTGCATTAACCCAAAGACTCCATCCTTTTGTGCAGAACTCCCACTGAAATCAATGGGAATTTTGTGTGTGCAAAGAATGCAAGGTTGGGAACTTATACATCCTCATGTTGGCCAGCAAAGGCATTGTGCTTGCCACAAGGGGCTTTTTGGCAGGCAAGAGAGTGTTTTGCATTTTTCAAAGACAAGCAGAACTGAAGAAACACTTAAAGGCAAGGGGAAAATAAAAAAATGTCTTTTAGTTTTGATTCTCCTTAATTCTAAGGAGAGCTTGAAAATACCTCTTTCTAGTTTAAAAGACTTTTAGGACTTGTCTTTTAATAAAACCCCTTTTTTAGGTTTGAGTAATATCTTCCTTCATTTTATGTAACTTCTCAGAACTCACAGGTTTATCTGTTAGAAGACATCTTTAGCAAGACTATTTTTCTCTCAATATTTGTTAGACAGCAAAGTTAAAAAGTGCTAAAATACTACTACTGCTACTACCACTAATAATAATTACAATTGTTTCTCAAACAATTCAACAAAATTATTTTGGTTTTAGTTTTTTTTTGTTGTTTTTTTTTTTGTTTGTTTGTTTTTTGTTTTTTGTTGTTGTTGTTGTTAAAGTTACCCCAAAAACTTTCTATTTTAAGATCTATTGAGAACCATGCAGTGAACACCAGGTCTAATTCTTGGCACTCAAAAAATCATCACATATTAGTAATTTCTCTGCTGTAATTTCACCCTTGAAGTTCTACTTGATATTGATTTATGGATGCTTAGAAGCTAGTAAAAGCAGCATTTACAAAGTTTTAATAAGAAAAAAGAACACAAATATATAAGTGACACTGTCTAAATGGCTTAGACCTTCAGTCCCCACTAAGTGACCAACCCTGTTTTGTGACCTTGAGCTGTGCTACCCCGTGACTGGAAGTGTTCAAGACCAGCTTGTATGGGACCCTGAGCAACCTGGTCTAGTGGAAGGTGTTCCTGCCCATGGCAAGGTTTTGGAATTAGATGATTTTTAAGATCCCTTTCAACCCAAATCATTCTATGCTTCCAGGATTCTGTGATTATATGACTCTGAATCCTCTGGTGCTCATGAGGTCCAAGAACAGGTCTCAGTGGCCCTGGCAGGATGTCATCCTACATGGGGATAAGGAGGGAGGGACATGTATCATCCTCTCTAGTTAAGGAACCCCTTTGCCTGCTTCATGAGTAGTTGTTCCAACTACTTGGCAGCTGTCTAACACTGTAAACTCCATACAAACTTATCCATTAAAAAAATTCCCAAGTTTTGACAGCTTGTAGCCTTTGAGGGAACTTAAGGGAAGGAATTTATTGGAAAATTTTGTCTTCCCTTCCTCCCACCCATTTTCCACGTCATGCTCCACATTTCTGCAGGAAGGCTTAAAGCTGCTCAATGACTCAGTTTTTTTGGCTGTGTGCTGCCAAAAGTGTTTGACCTCCACAAGGAGAGCTGAGTAGCCAAACTCTGGGTTTTGTATTTCTTTTGCCATCCCAAGCACCTAAAATGCAGGCATTAGAGCACCTAGTTTGCACATACTTTAGTCTTCTATTAGGTCTAGCTTTTAGTTTTGTGGCTCCTTCAGAAACATCTGCCTTAAATGGAAAAATCTGTTTATGTCGAAATTTGATAACACAAAGATCCTGCTTCACAGCTTCTTCAACTCATCATTCCTTTTATTAATTAAATTAGAGCAAGTTATATGAAACATGCTAAGATTATATTGGAGACTCTTGGAAGAACTCCAACCAATTAGAATGACAGTTAAAAATAAATTCATATATAAAAGAGAAAGAAATCTGAAAGACCACAGCAGGCCACAAAACATTGTAAGAACTTGAAAATAAAGCTGCAGGGAAAAAAATCAATTGCATTGTGGCCAATATTAATCTCCCATCAATAAATACGATATCTTTCACTGTTTATGGTAATTGCCCCAGTGATTCCCCTTAAAGTGGTTCTTGAGCACTTAGAGGGCCTGTTGATAGCATCTTATCAGGTCTCAAAGCAATGGTGTGAAAGCACAAATAGGAATCTCTGCCTAGGCTTAGAAAAAATGTGGTCTTTAAAATGTGCTGATTTGACAAAAGGTTGTTGTTTGTCACAGACATTAGTTTTTTATCTGCTTAGTGGATAATTCTTCCAGAGCGGTCCCTGCACCATCTCTCTGGCACTGCTGCTCAGCTTGACATGAGGAGGATTTTCCACTAAAAGTAAATATTGAAGTAAAATAGGTCCAAACTCCAACTGCTTCTTCAAACGGACTTTTTTTCTGGAATCATGGCCTGAACGCTTTGGGATGGCGTGTGACTTTTCATGAGTTCCTGCCTGAGGGTTGCTGCTTTCTTCAGCCTGAAAAATTACAGGAAGGAGCTCATGCTACCGTGAAAATGTCGTAAAAATGGTTGTCACACCAAAGGGAAGTGGGCTTGGTGGTTTTGGCTTTTTTCTTTTGGAAAGTGTTTTGAGTCAGAGCTAACATCCATGAAAGCTGGTTTCTGACCTTAATTGCCTCTTGGGAAGTAAGCACAATGTCACATTTGTTGTTTGCAAAATGGCATTCTCAATTTCCATTTGTTACCCAGAGTCCATCAACTTTCATGGATTTAAAGAATTATCCAGCTATGCTTTTTTTGCAGCCAGGACCTGAAAATTTCACTGGCCAGCTCCTGCAGAAAATACCTAAGTGGCCATCAGTGTGGAGGGCACTGTTTGGATCTAGAAAATTTGCATATTTTCACAACAGAAGAAACACTTTGAATGGATATTTTGCCAATTCCTAGATTACCCTGGCTATTTTTTTACTGTGCAGCTCACAAGATGCTCAAAGTGCCCATAAATGATATGTGGCAGAAGGGATTTGCCAAATACAAAAAGATTTCTGGGATTCTGTTCAAGTAGTACCATAGGAAGTCAGGCAGCAGAAGAGAGGCACATAGGGATTTTCAGGCAATATCCTTCAACTGGATATACTGGTCATGATCTTGTGATTATTTTATGTATACGTGTTACTCTTCCTGATGACCACACAGAGAATTTGATGTC
Organism: Poecile atricapillus; assembly: GCF_030490865.1. Classification (NCBI taxonomy): domain Eukaryota; kingdom Metazoa; phylum Chordata; class Aves; order Passeriformes; family Paridae; genus Poecile; species Poecile atricapillus. The sequence continues at coordinate 5,003,421 of NC_081288.1, forward strand.
CTTGTGTTCACTCACTGGTAAATGTTATATTTTGCTTATTATTTAGATTTCCTTAGGCTTAAATGGCATTTTCTAGATTTTACAGAAATGTTCCAGAATTTATCCCTTCCAAGGTGGCATGTGCTGTTTGAAATTAAACTAAAAGACATCTCTTTGATGTTACTTTTCATTCTAAACTTAGCCATCACATGCCAAAGCCCCATTTTTGATTGAACACAGCTTTCTTCATTTTTGTAAGTATTTTTTTTTTAAAGATCTCATTAAAAATTAAATTTTCATTCCTCTCTAATGTATCAGCAAGATTACAGAACTCTGATTTACTGTTAGGATCGGAAATTAACTTCAAAAGACAAGAAATGGAAAGTGGTGGCTTATTCTCCCATGGCATATTACAGCAGTAAGAGAGAGTGATATAGTGATATCAGAAATGTGTTTTTTCTCAAATGAAGAAAACTATATCAATTCATTTCACACCTGCATATTTACTTGAATTTCAGGACACTTTTCTACCCTAAGTAAACATCTGGGATAAGTCACAAGCTGGTATTATTATTATAAAATATGCTGGCAGATAAGATGTTTCACTTTTCTGATGCATCCACTGCCAGGCATTATTCCCTATTATATATTTTTAAGCTAAATTAGGCAAAATGTTGAGTGTTCTGGCTTTCATCCAGCTGCACGTTTAAACCCATCCTTGACAGCAAGCAGCAGTGGTCCCACTGAAGCTGGTTGTATGCCATAAAGGAACTATGCATTCATTGAATTGCCCAGCTGGGTCTGAGCCAGGGTGCAGAATATTTTGAGGATCCAGGCCATCCCACAGTCACCTCTATGGTTTCTGAGTATCTGCCTTAAGTCATTCAATTTTTTGAAATGGCATCTCTGTTGTGGTATGTTATCCCTCCTTCCTTCATAAAAACCTTTATTGAAGTTTCAGCTCTGTCCTTAAGGCCTGATCCAGACCAGGATAGGAGGCACTGCATTCCCAGCTGTACTTGGAGCTGGCTGAAGTCATGCACAAGGGTTCTGGTATCTTGCTAGAAGAGGTCCTGTGCTTATCCTGCTTGTTTTTAACTCTGTGGACTTTTTTGGAGGGTAGACCTGGTGAAGAAAGCTCAGAATCCTGAGAGAGATTCACCTCCAGAGAAAGTTTTGTCACTTGAAGAAGCTGACAACACAGGGGTGTTTAATGCTTATTCCAAATGGGGCAACTCACCTGTGCCCAGAATCGACCCCCAGCTCAGTGTTACGGCCTCATGTCAGCATGTGAAGTGCATTTAATACCTTGGAAAAATACTTCCAAAGCCCTACACTGAGCAGTAAATTGTCAAGAAAGAAAACACCAAGTGGAAGTGTCCAAACCAGGGCTGCAGGGAAATATGGCTGGGACAAGTAGGTCCCAGATTTCACCTGAGCAGGTCTTCAAAGGACTAAGCAAAGTCAGCTTTGTTTTGCTCCCTTCAAAAAAACACAGTCACCAAAGAAAAATGAGGAGCCTCTCACCATTTATGTTGTAGTTCAGTGGTTAAAACCACTTGCCCAAGAAAAGCAAGACAAGTTTTGGGTTTGCCTTTGCCTGGGAGGTTCAAACCTACGTTTCCCAATTGCCATGGGAGTACCCCAACCACAAGACTGCAGGTGACGCTGGGTGGAGAAAGCGTTTCTGCATTCCTTGGTCAAGCTGTGGGACTGTGCAGGAAAGATGAAGAGATTCCCACAACCCTTTTTGAGGAGAAAGAGATGCTGGGCTTCTGGGGCATTTTGCCTTTTGTGTCAGCCTGACATCTGCATGAGATTTGGATTTGGGAAAGGGGAGAGATAATTTCAGGAGTGAGTCAGAGAGGCATTTAATGAATAAAGTATTTTCTCCTAGAGATTATACCCTCTACATCCTTCAAATCTCAGTCCATAGCACTGTAGTGCAAAATATGCATGCAGAAAAAAAAAAAAAAAAAGGAAAAAAAAAAAGAAAAAAAAGTGGAAACTAAAATTTAAGACAGTCTTCTTTTTAAACCCTAGGACATGAACACGTGTTCTTCTTGAAAGTCACCTTGGGGTACCATGACTCCTTCATTGCTTTCTCTCTACTCATCAACATAGTTTGAAGAAGGAAATAAATACTTTCTCTTTCCCATGCCCCAGATCTCACCCTCACCCAGTAGCTCAGAGTTTAGGATGGTTTCATGGGAAATAGGAACTCTGAGCCCCTGGGGCTGAGGAGGGCCCAGGACCCACTGTCCTGGATCCTGGGTGAATGCTTTAATCCTGGGGTTATTACAGGAGCAGAGGGCACTGTCACTGCTGCCTCCTCCCCTGCCAGCTGCATTTAAAAGAAGAAAGCAACTACGACTGCATTCTTGAAGGGTGTGATCCTGTGAGTGAGAGGTAGGTGTGTTCCCAGAATTTCTCCAGGATTGGGTCCCTCAGGGGACTCTGGTGCCACCTTGCCTTGCCATGCTGGATGGCAGTGGGGCTGCCCAAGCAAAGCCAGGCACATGATGAGCTGAGGCACCTCCAGGGTGAAATGGTAGAAGGAGGGGCTTGGAGACTGATTTTTTTGGGTGTTGAAATTTCCAGAGTCTTTTCTGTCAGGTGTCATCAGCAAACACTGAGGTCGTTTAGGAAGGGCAGCTGTTCAATGGACACCCAGAATTCCCCTTTCTAGGTATGCTCTTCTCTTCACTAACCATAAAGAGAAGCTACAGAGGTCCTTTAATGCAGGATCACTTAAAATTACATGTGGGCTTCAGTATAATGACTTTGCTCTGAAAAGGGTAGATTTAGATTAAATGTATAAAGGAAATTCTTTGTGAGTGGTGAGACACTGGAACAGCTTGCCAAGAGAAGCCATGGACCCCTCATCCCTGGAAATGTTCTAGGCCATGTTGGATGGGGCTTGAGCAACCAGGCTTAGTGGAAAATGTTCCTGCCCATGGCAGGGATGTTGAAACTGGATGATCTTTGAGGTCCTTTCCAGCCCAGATTATTCTATATGCTTAGACTAAAGTGTGCGGGCTCAAGCATTGGGCTTAGGTATGTGCATAAGTAGTACTCAGGTAGGTTAAAGACAGGTCACTGGGAGCTGCCTCCCAGTGTACTCCCCATTACTTTTAATTGTTTTCCTCTGTTACTCCCTATAAAACAAAAACAGTTCAGTAAAAATGGTTCCCTGTGTGTGCTAAATCAACATGGGACATTAATCTGGAAAATAGGGCCGTGTCTCCACTGAGATCATACAGGATCCTTTTTGTCTCACCTAACGCGATTTCCCAGTTTACAAGATGGAAATAGCTTTCCTGTGACTGAAGGCGTCTTTCACACACTGTTTCTTTAAATTATCATTTGCAATCCCTCAAAGAGAAAGAGGCAAAGGAAACTGGGTGGGAATTAGTTGCTCCTTCACGTACATTGCACTAGTTACTGTGTGGGAGGATCATTATTTCTAATGATGATGGATGGTTCCTATATGAAAGGGTTTTTGCTTGTGTTGTTCCCCAAGTTGAAGCAGGAAAGGGTTACTGTTTTAATGAGAGAAGTTGAAATACAATTTATTGAGAGGGATGAAAAAGAAAAACCATAAAAGCTGAATAAAAACAAATGGAATTCTCTACCTGATCACTTTTATGGCGTTGCTGCTTTCATACGGTGTACACACACACACACACACACACACACACTCTGCCACTGAGCTCTGACTTCAGCTGTTCTGTGCAACCTCTTTTTTCCCCTCGTATCTTCTGACAGTTTTCCCCAAATAAATATTTCCAATGCCCATTTTTACTCAAAACACAAAGAGGGGAAAATGCTTATACGCTGACAATTTGCTGTTTTTTAACAGCCCCCGACAGAGACTGTCTCTATTGCGTAAGGACAGAAACCCGACACCTTATCACACCGATGTGCCACTATTACTCTGAGCCCTGAAGGTGCTTCCCAAAACAATGGCAAAAAAAATCTGCTAAACGGGAACCCTCATACAAACACAGCATAAAAGCATCGGTTTATTCCAATCCATACTCTGCTGATTAAACTGAGGAGCTGTCATGAAGATAGGTAGATAAATAGATTGATCATATATATATATATATATATATATTTCTTAATAATTGCAGCCTTCAAACTTAATATATTTTGACAGTGGAGTATATTAAAAGCCATTAAAACAGCTGTTTTGCTGTAGGGAATATTACTTGTGGGTTGAATGCAGAGATATGTGTAGGTATTTATTCAGTAATCAATCATAGAGAGGAAAGACCTCGAATTTCAGTTGGAAGTTTTTATTTTTATCCTTTTCCTTACTACTGGTCTTTAAACCTGCTCTGAGGAAAGCTATACATGCCCGGCTGGTGCTCATCAAAAGCAAGCAATCACAGCTAAATCAGCATGCAAAATGCCACTCAACCTTGGGCCTTTATTAAAATTTGCTGGGACTCAATTTGAGATAGCGATCGTTCTTATTAAAAAGCAAAATGTAAGATAGTTTTTTTATATAAATCTCTGGATGGAATGGAATTGTTAATCAGCATAGGCTGATGTGATTTCTCTGTTGCAAATCCTGCCGAGGGCTCAGAAGTGGCACATTACCATAATTCCTAGGCTAGAGCTGGCAGCTTGAAAAAGACCTGCAAGAATCTTTAAAATGCTTAAGCAAAGCTGTAAGTCACAGCAAACAACACACACTGGAGATGGTTACCACAGGTTCATCATGTTATATAACAAAGTTTCTTCCTTCAGTCTGTTTGCTCTTACCACAATTTGCTGTTTTGTTGGGTAATTGTTTATGTTTTCTTGAGAAAATGGACAACAACAAAAAAATTCTAAAGCTAACCAAAGCTCTGTTATTTCCTCAAAAACCCAACCTATTTTTATACAAACGCCTTTGCTGTGTTATGAATTTGATATGTGGCATCACTCGACCAAGTACATACATACATATGTATTTTTTACCTTTACACTAGCACCAATTATTTCAGGATCAGTTTATCACATTTTTATTCCCCTGGTCCTTTCCTGTTCTTATGCTGGTGTATTTCAGTCCTGAAATATCTGCAGGTCAGCAGTAGGCATATCTCCATGATTGTTTTGTACATTAATTTTAAAATATTGTTAAGTTATTTGTTATCCCAGGCACTAATAAAATTGAGCTACTATTATAATTAATAAGGAACACTAAGTAATGCAAATGGCAATTATTTTGTAAGATTGCAAACATGATGCCAATCACTGCAGATAGAAAACTCCACAGCTGAAGTCTGCATGACCAGTATAATTATGCTTTATCTGTAATATTATTGCAACAAAGTCTGCTGTTGTGCCTATATTAGACACTGCACAAATGTACAACAAAGAAGAGGTGTTTTTCTGCATTTGTTTTATTCCATCTGCAGATATGAAGAACAAGAGATAATAACCAGTAAAGCATGGTCTGTACAAATGTCATCGTAGCTCACTGGCAACACATTCTAGAAGCTATGGCATCAATAAGAAATATTTTCATTGACTCATATGCTTTTGGCTCAGGATCCACCACAGATGGTTGGCTGGTTTCTTCTGGTCTTTAATCAGGAATGCACAAGAGAGAAAGGAAACAAAGAGTCTTTTAATGAGCTACTTCTACCTTGATATTGCTGGTCCAAATCTCATTCAGGCCAGTAATGGACAAAAGTAATTTTTTTTTTTTTTATTTTTTTTTTTTTTTTTTTTTTTAGTTTGGGGTATGGGAAATAAAGATGTTGCTCATGGTCCAGTTTTCATGGGAGATGTGTCCACCAAAGAAAAGTATCTCCTCCCAGGACTTTGTTGAGGTGTTCAGTGTTAAGATACTGAAAACTCATTGCACAAAGTGTGAGCTACCTGTTGACCTATGGGACAGCGTTTGCAAACTGATGTATATGGAAAGAGAAAACTTGTTCTGATGTTCATTCTTCCATACCTGCCTTGAAGATTGTGAGAACAAATCGGTCATAGATTGCTGCCTGATAGTCATGAGCAAATTTTAATTCCAGCATGCAGGCACTCCCTTTGGAAGGGAAAGACAGGCTCAATTGTACACGGAGAGACAGAATTGCAACCTTGCAAAAATCAGAGACTTTGTTTTGAGAGCCAAACAAAATTGAATGTGTTTCCCCCCACACACACATATACACTATCATCAAATATTATCAATTTAATTGCTCGGCTCCTGCAGCTGTGAGCACAATATATCAGCTTGACGGGAATGGAATTCCTAATTCTGTAAGACACGTTCGAAAGTAAAATATTGAGCTAAATTTTCAGCTAATGAGAATCAGCATAGTTCCACTAACCTCAGATAAGCTACTGAGCAAGCAGGAATCGTTCAAGTTCCTCTGACTTAGTTGGAATGCCTTCACTCGATTCAGCAGAGGAATATAAATTTACTCCAAGAATTTTTGTTTCTGCACCTTTTTGGGGATCTGATATATCTAGTGCTTGGAAGGAGCCAGCACGATGTGATACACCCCAGCAGATCTTGTCCAAACATCAGCAGCTCTGCCGGGGAGCTGCGCTGGCAAACTCGCTGTCACGGGATGCTGTCGATGCTTAAAATCTACACGGCTTAGGGGGGGCCACTGGAGAAGTTAATGGAAGAGAAACCTATTTAAAGTTGTTAAATATAAGGACACGATCTCTGGCTCAGAAACTCCTGATCTGCAAATTTCTGGAATATTTGGGAAGTACCATCATGTGTCTGTACTTTTCTTATGTTCTGTGCATGCTTGCCTTCGGCCTTTATTAAAACAGGATCCTAAGTTGAGAGGACCTTTGCTCTGGACAAATGTTGCTGATTTTAAGTTCCCAAAAAATGGATTATGGACTAGAATATTTTTTTCCTTGTCAGGTGTCAGGGATTTTGCTTCTTTTTCCCTCACTCTAACACAGTTTCCCCATTGTTTTGAGCATTTAAAAAAAAAAAGGTCAGTTAAGACAATAAATAGAAGAACATAAACTTCATATACCCATTTTTAGCTATTCTAGGAACAAAATGAGAATGGGAATATTTACCCTGGGAAAATTTCCCACTCCATACCATCCTGCCAGATCACAGAGTTTAGTAATGGCAGTTTTATGAATTAGGTAAAACATTTGTCTTCTACATTTTAGTTACTGTCTCTAAAGATGAAGTCTCAGTTGTCTATAACTGATACATATATGAACACATAAATATGTTTACACAAGTAGGTATACATATATGTATATGTATTACCAAAAAGTGAATTATTTTATCTCAATGTGTGCCTGAACAAAAGAGATGAAAATAATAACACCTTTCCCTTATTTTCCTGGGCTATTATTGATCTACTTAGGTGGAAAGCCATGGAGAATTGGGCCTTTTGCATTTAATTCTGTGTGTTTCCCAACTATTGCCACATGATCTATCTGAATGAAAGTTTAGCATTCTTGAAGGGTTATGTAAATGTATACGTTAGTGAATAAACAGATGGTTTTTAATGGAAAACATCTTTTCATGAGTTCTGTCACACTGATTTGATTCTTTATTTATAGTATCAGATATTTGATGTAATGGAAAAATGAGTAGAGCTGCGTTTATAAAATGCAAGTTTGAGTGGACATCCTTTAGAAAGGTAGGAAAATTGACACTGCATCAACTGGTGGTAGGTGAACTAGCTGATTTTTTATTGCCAGTGCTTGAGAACAAAAAGATGCGGATTCTGATCCAAGGATCTTTGGCTACCCAGCAGATCTGTTTTCTGGGCATCAGAAATGCCCAGGCAGATCGAGGAAAACAGCCTCATTTTTCAATTTGAAACAGCAATCAGATTGGAAGAGACAGAAATTATCTCTGAGGAAAAGAAAAAAAAAAAAATAAAGGAAAAAACCCAAACCAAACCAAAACAATAGAAAAGCCAAAGGAAAAACCTAACACCCCCCAACCTAAAAACTTAAAGAGATATTTTATTTATTTCCATTTGCATTGAGTCAAAATGGAGCAGAAGTTTAGATGCCTGTGCTGCATTTATTTATTTTTTTGAATGACTGGATTTTTTAGAATCAGGTTACGCAGCTGGACTTCACATTGCATTTGCTGCGGCTGCTTCATCAGAAATGCTGGTAGTATTTGTCAGCCTGGAAGTGTCTTGAGGCTGCTTCTGAGAGATACAAGGAGGCAACTGATAAGGAGAGCATCAGAAGGGCAGTTAATTGCCTCCAGTCTCTCGGTGCCGGGGAATATTTAAAATCTATGGGATTAAAGGCAGATTAAAAACTGTGGAAGCAGGAGCCCAATAGCGCTGAAAGATCATAATCAGCAAGGGTAATGGCAGAGCAAAAATGAATGTGGCAAATAAAATGACAGATAGGAAATTCAGATCCGCTTCTAATGCTCGGAGTTCCATCTTGTAAGCACAATTCATCTACGTGTAAATCATTTTTTGGCTTCAAGCTTATCAGCCAATCGGTGAATTAAAAATGCTCTTTCCTTGGAGGATTAAAGAGGTTGATTGAAGTCAGTGTGAAAACTGGCTAATAAGTCTGGAAATGTCAGGAGGGTGCTTCATAGGAACTCAGTGTACTTTTTCTATCAGGGCTATGAAACAGGAAGTTTGAAAAGCTCTGTAGTTCTGTTACTTTGAGAAATGCTTTTGTGCTGTTTTTTTTTTTTTTCTCCCTCCTGTGTGTCAGAGTGTCATGCAGAAATATTTTAATTTGCAAGATGAATAGCGATATATGCAAATGTTGAAAAATGAGAATGGGTGAATTCACAAAAAATATGCAGAGAAGTAAGAGAAATTTCATTTCAGAAAGCACAGTGAATGCATATCACGGCCATGGGAAGTTCTAGGTTCCAGGCCATGAACTTCTTAGACACGTCCCACCTTGGAGAGAATATTTAAACTTTGCTTCTTTTCCATGCCTAAAAATCTAGCGTAGGTGGTGAGGCCAGGGATTGTGTTAAGGCAGCCTCTCTGCTAAACAGGAGCTTCCAGGGCATCTCCCAACACTGTGCATATACAAAAACATACACTCCCATACGATATGAAGGCTTCCCATCAGAGCTGTTAAAAATTGAACAAGTTTCTCAGAGCTTTACATGCAAGAACTGCACTGTTAGTGTTTCCACAGGCAATATTTCTGTCTGCCATGCCCACACTGGTAAATGCAAACACACTTCCATGAGTATAATTGGAGATTTGGACAAAAGTTTTCTGAAATGATTCCTCATATTCATTTGTGGACTAATATTCTTCCTTTGTTTCAGCCTAAAATCACAAAGGGGTTAAAAAATGTCCTCAAACAAGAGAATTTTCTGGAGGGAAAGCTGCTACCTGGGCATACAAGTTTCTCTTCTCCTGGGCTCACATCAGAAAGAAGTCAAGGGATAAGTTCATGGGAGAGCCCTCTGATGAATCCTATCTTTCATTAGAATAGAGAGAATTAGCCCTCGGGGTTGTTAGAGCTGTGAAAGACAGCAAATGAATAAGGATGCAAATGGGGTAAGAAAGGAATTGATCATCAGTGTCTCAAGGACTGAGACTAAAGAATTCTCCATCTCGCTTTCACCTCCTGCTCCACGTAGGAAGCTGGTGTCCTACACAGTAGGAATACAGCTATGTCCTTTCTCACCCACCCCATGAACCAGATATGGCTGGTTGGCCCAGCTGGTGCACAGTTACCAGGAGATCCATGCTTTGGCAGCAGCTTTTGCTGGGCTCCTACATTTTGCCCGAAGTATGTGACCCATTTCATGGTCTCAGCAGGACCAGATGTCCCCAGCATGTCCTTTCTCTCTCTCCCATGTGATTCCAGGGAATATCAACCCACACAAAATTTAAAGGGAAAAAAAAAAGATAATTTGTTGTAAGGAAATCTTGCTTATGGTTAGAAATGGCTAGAAAATGTAAAAAACAACATGAATTCATCTTTACCTGCTTCTAGTCTCTAACATTGTTCACTACATCCCCTCCTTGAGTTTGGAAGACCAAATTGGCAAGCTGGCCCGTATTTTCATGCATTGTTTTGTTCACAACCACCACCAAAGAAACAACAAAGATGCCCACAGATTCAAAAATGTTATCTCACAGCTCTCTGCAGCTCCCTGATTCCCGACTCTTTGATACAGGCACCTCCGGCGAGGAGAAGCGATGGAGACACTGGATTCCTCTCCCTGCTGTGAGATTCAGCTCTGTTCTTTTTTTGCCCTACGACTGATTTTCATATGAAAGGCTCTAACTAGAGCAACTCTAACCCAGAGCCCACGCTGGCCAGCTGAGAGCATAACCACGAGACTGCGAGTGGTGGTCTACGTGCGTCTGGGTTCCGGGAGGTTCCTTTGATCTCCCTATGCCCCCCGGAATGCATTTCTCTGCAGCTTCAAGAAGAAGAGACGGCTGAACATCCTATCTCCCCAATCTCAACCTCATTTTACCCCCGTTGGTTTGGGCCCTCTCTTGGGAGGTGGGAAATGTGGTTTGGATCCCTCCAGGCTGAAGAAAGCACTGAAGCCAGATTTCTCACTTCGTGGGCCAGCGATTTTGTTAACTTGTCTCCTGATAAAAAAGAAAAAGAAAAAGAAAAAAGAAAAAAGAAAAAATAAAGGTGTGTGCACCCCTGTCTTGGTCCGTGTTTAAAAAGAGTGAGCAAAGCTCAGCTCTGAGTGCTTCCAGATGTCTCCCCTCAGGAGTGGGCTCGGCCCTCTGGAACCTAAGTGGAGGGAGATATTTTACTTTGCAGACCTGATTCATGTACTTTAGGATGGGTTGCAGTTTGGGCACACCCTTTGTGCTCAGCATTTCCAAATTGGCTTGCTTTCCGTGGCTTCCGATGCACCGCATGGAGTCTCACCCCAGGGCTGCTCCCTGTTGTGGCAGACTTCCTAGTTTTAAGCCTTCAGGCTTGGGGCTGTAGCAGGACCAGAGAGGAGGTGTAAGGAAAGGCTCCACTCTCTGAGATATTTAACACTCCCTATGCACCAGGCAGGGAGAGCCCAGGGGCCTAATGCTGTGCTTAGGGCTTCTGCTTCAGGGCCAGACACCAAAAAAATTAGCACTTAAGTCCTTTACTTGGATCTGGTGTTTAAGTTTTTAATTTGGGAGAAGGCTGCTGTGTACAGTTTCCTTTGACTACCGGGGCTAGATTACTGAAGATATTTAGACTTAGAATGGAGAGGAGGACTTGGAAAGCTTTCTGAAATCCCTGAGATGTAGGCACTCATTCCTTGATCTTCAACAGTACTGAGATCAGCAGGACTCATTACCTCTCTGCACTCACTTTTGCAAACTCCACTGGGGGCCTATGCAGAGCTGAAGGCACACAAGTGCCTTTTGAATACAATCCTCAGTGTCCCTGGCCACATCTTCTCAGTGAATTTTGTATAAAGCCCCAAGTTTACACCTTGCTCAGCAAAACTGTGCTTTGTGACCAAGCCTGTGTTAATTTTTGGTCGTGAACCCCACAATGAGTGACCTGTACAATGCCTGATATGACCATGCAGCGATCTTGTATAGCCTAGGGGTGGCATCTGTCATTTTGGGCTTCTCTTGAACAGTTTTGGGTCTGCCATCCATAAGGGAAGATAGGAATTTCTGATACTGTGTTGTTTGTCAGTGTCTGTGCAGTGTGAATGTCCATGGCTGGACTATGGGCTTCTTACTGGCAGAAGACCCTTAAAAACACATGATTTCTTCAAATGTTTCAGGAATTTGGGTTTAGAACTGGTCTGTAACTATATCATAGCTATGCAGGCAAAACACTGTCTCTGTTCCCAGGGCTGTGGCCAAACAGCTGTTAGACCAGTGCTCCTTCTTGGCTGCTGTGTGTCTGCTTCTGCATCTTCCAAAACAGAGATGCCCACAGAGGCATCAGACTTTTGCTTTCCTCCCTGCCCTGGAATCCCTGCACAACATCATGTCACTGTTTACAGGGGACTCAAGCCACACAGATAGAACGTGACTGTGGCAGAGAGAGTTGAGAGTTGATGGGCAGGAGGAATCTTGCAGAAATGGTTGAGAGCTGTGAGGAAAGAGACATGTTGCTGGTGCAATTAGCTAATTAGCATGAGGTTGAATTCTTCCTTCAGACGTTTGCAGACACTTCAGTACACCACTTAAAAATGATAATTTGTCTAGCAGCATCAGAGACAGTGAAGAGGTAGGAGCCCTTCCCTAAATCTACACGTGGGAAAGAAAACATGGTGTTTCTTGTACAAGTCCTCTCCAGCAGAACACCTGGTGAGTTTTTAATGGTGTATCCCATGAAGGAGACCAAACTAGAAATACTAAGGACTGCCAAGGTAGAGATAAATAGCTTATGTATGATGTGACAGAACCAGAGAAAGGGCACACAGAGTAGGGTTATGTGGCAAAACAGCACATAAAGGAACAAGTCTTTGCAGCTGGGTTTGGGGATGAGAACTGGGATGGAAATGCATGGCTTGGAGAGCCTTTTCCATTCTTTGCATGGCAGATCTCAGTTCCTGAGAGTTATGATCAAAGCAGCAAAGGTCTACTTCACTACACAAAAATCATCCTTAACAGCAAAGTTTTATAGTCTTTGGAGAGAGTGAAAATAAAAGTCTTTAATTGTGGGTGACGTTAAAGTAAATCACCCCAATTCACCACTGCCTGCAAGTGCACACAAATATCTACTCCTTCAGCAAACATTTATAGCTTAAACTAGAGGTAACTTGATTTGTACCATAAGAAGTAAGCTACAGGTACCTGAGGGTACCTGTGACCTTAAAATAAGCTGAGCACCAAAAGGTATAAATAATAATAATAATAATAATAATAATAATAATAATAATTGCAACTCTCTGGATGCAGCTGGGCTTACGTGTCAGGAGTCATCCTTAATAATGATGTGCATTCATGAAATTATTATCTAATAACAGTGATTTTCCATACACCTATTAAAGTAGGTAATCACAAACCCCAGAAGTCTGAGGTTTTAAAGCCCACCTGACAAACAGGAACTCCTCACTTTTTATCTTTGTAATCACAGCTCTACAAAGAGCTCTCTGGGGCTGGATTTTCAAAGAGGAATATTGGCCTCTGGAGAACTAGAAGGACTTCTGTTGGATAATTAGACTGATATTATCCGAACAAGGGTATGCTCACAGGGTTGAAATCCACCTGTGAGTGCCATGAGAGTGTATTGAGAGCAAAATTTGAAAAGTAACTTGTATTTTATGTGCTGCTGTTGTGAGCAGGAGATAAGTTAATGTAGCTTTCAATGACCTGTACATGTCTGTGAACTTCCTGGGGCTTGGTGGGCAGGCTGGCCAAGTGTTTCAAGGTTTCTCAGTAAACAGGGTTGATAAATGTTTTAGTAACAAATGTTGAGTGCCACAGCCCTCAGATTCACTTGATTAACTACTGCTGGCTTTTCTGTAAACATGGGGCTGGATATTACATTTATATTTTATATTTTTTTCTATCATAAGCCAGGAAAAGTGGCATGAAGGTGACAACCTGGCACAAAGATAGGAATGAACTTTTGTGGAAAGTGCTGTGGCAGGTGAATTCTGCACAGTTGTTTAGCTTTCCCTCCCTCCTCTTCTTTATGCTTTCCTCTTCACCGTGGGGAGATGCTCTTCTTCTGAGCGCTGGGTTTGTATTTCAGTCACCATTCATCTCCCTGAAGAAAATAAACTGCAGTGGGGCTGATTGCAGCAGCAAAACCCATAAAGAGATTCCCCTTCTCCTCCTCTTGTGAGGGCTTTCCTCGATCAGTCTGTCCCAGGGGGGTTGAACGCCTTCTGCCACCTCACTCCTGAGACATTAAGACCTTGAAATTTGAAAGAGGAGTGGTGTAGTCTGGAGAAAAATGGACCTGTGTTCTAACCCATGCAGCTTGTGATACGCACATTGTCGGGTGATAACAAAGGATTTACATAGGATTTACATTTTTCTTAGGGGACATTCAGTGGAAAGGGAGCAATCAGTAGCAACGACAGATGAATCCATTTGGCGGCAAAGGCTGCCTCTTTCACACAAATAACAGGCTTTTTCTTAATCTACAATTTGTCACTGTTTATTCGGCAGTGCAAGCCTTTAAATTGCCCTGAGGCATCCTGGGTTTGTGCTTCCTGGGACGCGTGGGAGGAGTTTGGGGGAGTTAGAGGGCATTTGTGCCTTTGGTATAAACCTAGAAACCTGAATGAGGCTCTCCAGAGTGCAGACAGTTTTTCTGGATGAGAATATAGGTGGAATGGGATCTGATCTGTCAGGTTTCAGTCATGGACACAGTGGGGGAGGAAACAGTCTGGCTCCCACCAGCAGTGGGCAGATTGGCATTGGTGCTGCTCAGCACTTGCTGTGCTGGGGTTGATGCTGAAGGGGATTCACAGCTTTTTATTTGTCTTCTCAGCTCCTGTTCAGGTCTCGACAGAAGAACTATGAAAATCTGTCAAGTCACCTGCTGCTGCAGGGAGGCAGAGAGGACAAGAGAGGAACTCCAAGCCCACAGCTCCCCATTAACTTTTACCCACCGTGTTTGCTTTCAGTTTGTTCCCTGGTGATTAGGCTGCTTTCATCCTGGCTTCTGTTCCCCCCTTCAAATATTATTTCTGCTCCAGGAATTTGTAGTCTCTATTGCTAGAGAGTGCTGATCCAACTTATATCTGTAAATGAAAGTTTGGGAATAGTGATTCTGGCCTTGGAGTTGTGGATAAACTCTGTGAAATCGCTACAACCTTTCCAGAGCAGTGTGTTCCTGTTGAGCACAGTGGATCTAATGCTATATAGCTCAGGACGTCTGTTTGCCCCAGAGTCAAATCCAAAACATCTCTACTCAAGTCATGAAATCAATATAAGAGGGATGGCTCTTCTGTTTTAATGACCATTGCTTGATTTTTGCCTCTCCCTGCTTCCATACCAGCTTGATTATACAATTCTATTTTGGGTGTCTCTGGTAGTTGACAAATATTATTCAGGAGATGGTGCCTAATAAATAAACTGAGTTGTGCATCCATATGCAAGCTGATATTTATTCTGAGCAGGCAACAAGTTTCAGTGTAGTTCAGGTTGGGTGACCAAGCATTCAGAAAGCAAGAAATGCAATATTAAGGTTGGGAAGTCATACACTTCATAGAATCACAGAATGGTTTGGCTTGGAAGGAACCTTAGAGATCATCAACCCTCTGCCATGGACAGGAACACCTTCCACTACACCAGGCTGCTCAAAGCCCCATCCCTACAGATGTATCTGTACAGGATTAGAAAAACTTTCTTTCACTTCTTTCTGAATTAGAAAAAATTTCAGGGAATGTCGTATATTTCAGAGTAATGAGAAATGAAAATTCCCTTCAGAGCAAAACTTAATTCTGGAATAAAAATATCCTTTAATGCATAAGTTAGGAGGTAACTCAGTTGCAAACTTAGTAATAACCCCAGTAGTTGTCAATGTCTGCAATGGGCTTCAGATCCTCCTCCTCTCCAGTGCCTTGGTCAGAGCATACATCAGTCACTGAAGTGAATATAGTTACACCATGATAGTGGTTAATTGTCTATATAAATTTTCTTGTTTTTCCTGTTTCAAAACAAAAGAAATAAACTGAGATTTCACCAGGATATTTGTCTTATATAGGAATGCTTATACTTCCCTATTTTTCAGGATGTTTCCAGGACCTGAGGCAACAGGCACAAACTGAAACACAGGAGATTCCCTCTCAGCATCAGGAAACCCTTTTTCACTGTGAGTGTGACAGAACACTGGCACAGGTCACCCAGAGAGATTGAGGAGTCTCTTTCTTTACAGATGTTCAAAAGCCATTGGGCATGGTCCAGAGCAAGCGTCTCCAGGCTGCCCTGCTTGGGCAGGAGCAGGTGACCTCCAGAGGTCTCTTCCAGCCTCAACCATTCCGTGATTCTCTGTTCAGAGCCCTGCTCCCACTCCCTGGCACCCACACCAAGGACCTTTGCCCTTTTGTGTTGGGGTTCCAGAGGGAGTTGGGGCCAAGCTAGGACATCTCACATGTGCATGTGAAGAGCTGCTCTTCCTCTGGCTTTGGGCATCTAAGGAAAAGCTGTGGCACTGGGCAGAGCAGTTTTTGGTCCTTTGTGAGTCACTGAGTGCCTGGGGGCAGAGGAGGGATCTAATGGTGGCACCTGAGGCTTCCTTGGGCCCCTTAAAACTGCACCTGGAAAAGATGGACCTGGAAATGATGGTCTGTTTTTTCTATCATTACTAGGTGAAGTTTCCTGATATTCCTTGGACATTTTAGGTGAAATCACCTGGTAATTTCATTCCAGAGAGTCTTTTTTTGAATAACCAAAAGCTGAAGGAGAAATAAGAGTAGGATACATCTACTCCATGAGAGGTTGCTCAGCTACTGGCCTTTTTGTGCAGGAACTGGGAAACTCAGCTGCAGAATTTCTTTTTTCTTAGAGTGCCTATACTGTTGGGTGAGAAGAAGAGTGAATATATTTCACCCCTCCTGTCTAAAAAGTCTTATTTTACATGAATGCAGTCACAAAAAACCCACCTACAAAGTGCCAACCAGCACCCTCAGGAATTAGTCCACTTGCTTTACACATTGAATAATATTAAATTATTTTGAGATTGGAAGAGATCCAAGGGGAAGCATGAAAGGCAGCAGGCTCCCATAGCACTCCCCAGGGAGATGAGGAGGATATTTGGTGAGGAGGCAGCTGAATCAGGAAGAAAGTTGATTTGAGCAGATGTTTCCCAACCAGCTGCTGAGTGGTCTAGCCTCTGGGCTGGAGGGTATCCGAGGGCAGCAGGATCTGGAAGGCTCTGGAGCCCTTCCACCTGGCAGGCAATAATTCAGAGCTCACACAAAGAGCCTGGGTGAGTCACTAGTCTGCTGATTAGGCTGCTCTCCTGCGAGGGAGGCACCTGGATCCCAGACCCAGGTAAGGGCTGCAAAGTGGAGCAGCATCAGCTGGGAGGGATTGGAAATTCTTAATGCTGCCTGGTGAAGAGGCTCTTCATGAATGGGAGGCATGAGTTAGAATCCACTTGGAGAGGCTAGAGAGTTTAATGCAGGTCTCCAAAAACCTAAAGGAGGTCCTGCCTGATAGTGATGGGAATGGGATGGGTCTTCTTCAGCCATTGGGTATTGAGATGGACATTTAACTTTGTTTTCATAAAAGATATGAGTTTTGATTCTGCAGAGTCCTACTTTCTGTGGGACTTTTTTTGTTGTTGTTGTTTTTCAACTGCTATAAGGCTTTTTACCTGTAGAATAGATAATTATTCACACTCCCCTCTCTAACAATATCCTACCATGCCCTGGAAAGTACCTAGAATGTGCTTGTATGTGCAGAATGGTCTCTGGAAATGGTCTGATGGACTGTGAGTTAGGGATGGCCACAGAAAAATTTGATGGGTCTGGAAGAACTTGTAGCTATGAAAAGAGAATGAGTAATTTTTATATCTTGGGAAAGTCTCCAAAATTTTGTCTTGAATGGATATGTTAGTGGTAAGAACTAGAGATTTAGAGTCTTAGGGGTAGATTAATATTCATTTACACCAGATTAAAGCTGAAGATTATTCAATTCAAACCCAGAGTGTTATTAATTCAACCCAGAGTGTTATTCTGAATTGACTCTTCCACAAAAGAGATAAGAAAAATGGCCAAAATAATTTATTTGTGTCAATTGTAAAAAACGTGTAAAGGGGAATCTCCCTGCCTTTACCAGAAGTGATCTGAAAGATCCTATCTGGTCTACCTCTGTCAGCTTGGCATCTTTGCAGTAGTCAGTGGTTGCACAAAACTGGCCAATTTTTCCATATATAGGGTTGCTAAATTACCCTTTCTGGTTTAGTTTTATTACCCCCTTGGAGCAATGATCTCACCCATCTGTGTTGTGTTGCTCTTCGGGAGTGGCAGGGGTGGAGTGGGGTGGGATGAGCAAAGCCCTGAGCTTTTTCCAGAGTTCCCTGCATATGCAGAACATTTCATTGTCTTCTCTAACACGCCCTCACCTTTCACACAGACTGGAATTTGACACACTGGGTTAGAGAAAGAAATCAAGGGGGGAAAAAAAGAAAAAAAAAAAAAAAGCAAGCACAACACAAGAAAAAAACCCAACAAACAAGATCTTATCGTGCAAAATATCCATCCACCCTCCTGATAATAAAAAAAGCCTCAGGTTAGGAAAATAAAAAAATTACTCTAATGAACACTCAAAATTAACATGCAAATACATCCATGGTTCCTGGCAGAGATGGAAAGACAGAATACAGCCCTCTTCCAAAGAGGCAGTTTTTACACTTCTTGCAAAAGGGAAGTTTTATCCCAATTGTTGTTGTTGTTGCATTGCCTTGAGAAGGTTTTCTTCTCTGTTGAGGAAAGCTCTCCTTCTTCCCTCACCCCACCCCATACCCCACATTCATTTCACCAGGTGGCATGACGAAACCCTCCAGATCAAGGCAGGTTTCATCAACAAGGCTTCATGCCATGCCACCCATAATTCATCCCAGCCTGCTGTGGCTTTCTCCCAACAAGCAGCACCTCTTGCAAAACCAGCCCCTGTCTCACACTCCTTCCTAACTCGTGTTCTTGAGCACCAACAATAGAAGAGCATGAATCACTAACAGAGCACACAGACCTTCGCTCCACTCTGGCCAGTTTGTGTCATTGCCTTAATGTTAATTACGCCCCATAATGTGTGCATTTAATTTCCGTGGTGTTTCAATTAAATTAATCAGGCAATTAAAATTAATTAAAATTACAGAAATCACCTGCAGAAGTGCTTGAAACGTGGGGGAAGGGAAGGGAGGGGTTGGGAGGGAGCTGGGAACGTAGATGGCTGTGTTTTCACAGACCTTCCTTCCCTTGATTAATTTTGGGGATAGACTCTTTCAGAGCAGGTTATTTAAGGATTTAAAGACTGTTCCAAGGCCCATTGAAGCCAATGGAAATCTTTCTACTGGCAGTGATAGGCTTGGGACCAGGCCACTTGCCTGCAGTGCTCAGGACGGAGATTCAAGGGGTAGGTGATGAAAGTCCTGATGCTGAGCAGATATTCCTCAACACCTTCGGGGAACAAGGCCAAAGGCCTTGAAGTACCAAATCAGGGTCAGAGTTTGAGAGGCAGGTTAAAGATGAGGATGATGTCCGTGGGAGTTAAGCGCATCAGTCCTTCCAAGGATCTGGGCTGGAGAGGTATTCTAAGAAACTTAAACAGGTTTGAATGTCAAAGGGTTTTAAAAACATGACTAAATGTATCCTACCCTGAGGTCTCACTGATTTCTGCAGTCAGTGAGAGGGGGTCCTAATGTCACAAAGGTGCTTCATGAGTCATGAATTCTTGAGCGAGTAACGAAGCCTGTCCAGCAGTTCCCTTCCATTAAACATGGATTAGTGCATTTAGCTGCTTCCCAGAGGGGTTGTATCCTGCTCTGTGGAAGTTTGAAGACATCATGCCAACCCTGACAGTTCTCTTACTGCTTATGCCATTTTTACCAAGCAGACACAGCCCCGTGCTCATCTTTTAGCCAACCCGTAATTTTTTCCCCTGACACGGAAGGTTCATCACTTTTAGCTTTTAGCCATTACTTCCTCCACAACATCCTACCAGTCAACCCCTGCCCAACTAGTTCCTGTGTCTGGGAGACAGGTTGGTTCCTTCCGTGCTTTCCTGGAAAGACTTTGCCTGGCACACTCGTGTCTTTGCCTGTGAGTCACCCATTCTTTGCTCCTATTCTTCACCCCACAGTTGGGGATGTTTATACCGCAGTCGCTGAAGTTCACGCAGGTATCCCCAAGCTGCCTTTAAATTAATTTGCTGGAGTGCCATCGTTAGGATCGCTGTAGTTTCAGGGAACACTGTGTGGGCTGAAAAACCAGGAGATGAAGCAAAGTAAATGCTCATAATTAGGATGAGTTGCTCTGCACTGCACTGGCCACTGGAACCTGAGCTGGCTGTTTAAAGACATAACTGCTTTTTTGCACATTATAATTTCACTCATACTTCCAGATAATCCCTCAGAGTTCCATAGGCAATTACCCATGCTTCTTCTGTCCAAGAGGGAGTAAAACCTTATCACCTCTGCCCCAATGGAACCTGCTTTTGCTCCACGCTCCTGAGCCACCTTTTTCTCTCCAGTTGTTTAGATGATTAACATAATTAAGTTATGCACACAGAAAATGTTTAAGGCTTCTAGTTAGACTGAAGCATACTGCCAGCTTCAGATCTGAAAGATTTAAGCACGTCAAAACTCGTTGTTTTTTCCAACTATATCAGTTGATATTTTCTCTTTCTGTAAATAATGCATCCTTTACACTCTCAGGTGATTTGGGTCACTATATTTCCATTATTATTAACCACTTCAACATAGTTTTCTGCTACCCTTGCTCTTTCCTAATTCACAATAAATTCTATTGTCCACTTATACAGATTATTTTCCCATCTTTTTGTTTTTTGGATCTATATCATTAATTCGTGTTTTATAATCTTTCTCCATTCCCTTCACAAACAAACAAACAGACAGACCAACAAACAAAAAAGAAAACAAGAAACAGAAGAAACAATAATGAGAATACAAAAAGAGAAGGAAAAATCCCACCCTAGAACAGAAAAACTTAATTTTCAAAATTAAAATTTCAAGTGGATGATAGTATTTTACTACCAAAGAGCCCAGAATTTTAATTAAAAATCTGATGAACACTGATTCTTCTCTCCAAAATTTTCTAAGTGATGAAACACCCCTGTCTCACTTTGCTAATCCTCCTCCATCTGAATCCTTTGACACAACTTCTTGTGTGGCCTTTGGCACGTCACTTCACCTCAGTTTCCTCATCTATAAAATAGCTGTTAATCCCTATATAGTATCACCCACGCAAATTTCCAAGGCTTATGCTTCAACAGAGCTTTGAAGATAAGTGAGCAAAGTTTCAAAAGGACCTAAGAGATTTAGGAGTGAAAGTTTCATTAGCTTTCCATCAGATTTGTATTCTTATATCTCCAAGAGCCTTTTGAAAGGCTGCAGAATTGCAAGACTTTACTCATCAGAGTCATATTCCTTGTTCTCCTCAAGGAAAGCGATTGCTCCAGGCTAGTTTTGGCAGAAGAGCTTGTTCCTCAAAAGAAGCAAGGTGAGTCTTGGGGCTCTCCAGTTCCTTCCCCAGTTTCAGATATGAAACCTTGGATGCATGCTCCAACCATTTCGGGCAAAGTGATATCTCTCACTCCTTATATCGGCAGATCTTGGCTTGTTTTGTCTGAAAGAAGGGAGGGAAGGTGCATATCTCAAGCTTTGAGCTGGATTTGGGATAGTAACCTTCAGCTGGGAGGCAGTGGTGAGCTCCTCTGGGTGGTGTGGAGGTGTTCACCTCCTCAGCCAGCACCACTGCTCCTTGAAGAGGAAATAATGCGCTTTTCTCTTCATGTGCATCAGGATGGAGAGGCCTGCAAGGTGCCCTGTCAATCTTGGACATCAGCTAAAGAATAGTTATGAGATTTCTTTAATTGCAAAAGGATGATCTTACTGCTACATACATCCAGAGAATGGAAATCCCCTGCTTTTATTTTTTTTTCACCCTGAAAGAAGAGAATTAAGAAAAAAAACCTTATGTGTCAAAATTGCCAGGGAGATGCATTGAAAAATTTCCTATATTGTCCTTTCTCTGCCTTTTTTACTTTTAAATTTATTATCCCAAGTTCCTCTTTCCTGTCTTTCTCAAATACTGTAAAAAGGGAAAGAAAAATAAACTGTTCAACCAAAAAAACCTTGTAGATACGAGAGGCTAGGTGGCTTTGGTTTGTTCAGCTTCAGTGGCTAAACCACTGTTCTGAAAATACTGGGAAATAATGTTACTTTTCTTGGTGGGACTTTCCTTATCAAAACAGAAAGAAAAAGAAACTTATGAAGAAATAAATATTTTCTTTGGCCATAAATGAAATATTTATCTTTGATTTTTATTTCATTAACATACTTAACTCGACTGAATTTGAAAATGAAACATGATTTGAAAACGGGGACGTGGAAGGTTTTGTTTCCTAAATTTTAGGGTAAATTAAATTTTTTTACCCATAAACATTGTTATACTTGACATATTTCCTGCTGATTTTGCTCAACTATACATGACATTTTGCTTAAAATAAAACTTTCTGAAAAAAAAAATCCAACAAACTGTACTGAGTTTGTGAAAGGAGTCCTTAGGAAAAAGCAGTAAATATAATAGCGAAAAAAGGTTACTTACTTGTATTCATAACACAAAGATCTGAAGTGGACCAGCAATTAACAATAGATCCTTTCAATCTGAATTGCTCTTTAACTCTGTGATTATCAAAGTATCTGTCTTTTGTACCTCATCCCTAAAATTCAACACCTTCCATTTTAATACATTAAATACTTAACATTATGTTTTTCTTCAATTTCCCAGGGATGGAACAAATTCAGAAGCAGGTCACAGTGAAATTTTCTGGCTGAATAGGCAACGGAGTCTGCAAGACTCGTCTGAAAACATCATCAATTTCCCACTTTTTCTCTTTAGTTGTACAAAATATAATAAATGTCAAGTGCTCAAGAAATACCTCTAAAACACTTGTGTGGAAAAGTCTGGACAAAACTGGATCTCTGATGGATCTCTTGGGAGATTTAGAGTTTTCATTTTAAAATTTCTTCAGTGACAGTGGAGTGCATTGGTCTAGAAGTTGTTTCTGCAGGGCCGTTGATAGTGTCCATCCATGCTGTCAACAGCAATTGGGAGAGACAGGGAACCCAAAAAACCCCAGGAGAATTTATCTTGTGATGGAAGGTTCTTGGTATGCAGCAGAGTTTCTTTTCACCTCTGGAATTGCATGCTACATACTAATTAGAGCTGTTAATTAAATACATTTTGTTAAAACATGTTGCATCAAAGGTGAAGCATTTTGTACAGAAATTTTGTTGACACTTCTCTTGGAGAGATTTTTGAGGTTCAGGACTAGTCAAAGACAGTATTCCAGGAGAAGCAGAGTCTCAGGTTTCTGTTACATGGAGAGTACAAAATTGTCACTAAAATTCCAGTGTCATTTAATTTGACAGAATATTTGAAAAGCTTTTTATTTTCCTCTCTTTCTCTTCCCTCCAATGTGGAAGGGAAACAAATTCCAAACTTCAAAAAGTGTGGTGAAATGGAATTGCTGTCCCGTGGACTATTCCTGTAATAAAGCCAACAAACTTGTCATGTAATGTCCAGTTCCTCCCTGTGGAAGCACTGCAATTCATTTATGCAGCTTTGCCAAGTGTCCAAAGTGCTTCATGCACTGCTAACAATTGTGGGCACATCTTGGTGGTCATACTGAATTCAATGGCAACTTTCCCACTGATTTTATCAGGAACAGAATTCATCCCTATATGCTTTAATTGTATAACTCAGTTTCTGTTATTGCTTAAGCCTCCCCAGTCCGTGCCAGCATGTGAAATTTTGATGAAGTTTTATGTTAACGGCTGCTGCTAACTGTTCTTAATTATTTGATAGTCATCTGAGGCCTGAATTTCATAGATGTGCAGCTCCTCTTATTCATATTCTAATCAGTGGTAATTTGGATACTTTGTCCATCTGTAAATCAGGCCTTTGAAGGGCAATCCCAATCCCATTGTCTCTAATGGATGCAGGTCATACTTCCAAGGCCAAACCCCTTTTTCAGTTAACAAATAACATACAGCTGGTAAAAAAACATAAAAATTGTCACTTTTGGGAAAATTACAAGGGTTTTTTTTTGGCGGGGAGAGTGGGGGAAAGAATCTCAAATGTAGGGAATTTTAGAGAATTTTTCGTAAAGCTAATATTCTGACACAGCAGCATTGAGCACAGCCTTGATGACAGTGCATGATGGAGAATTGAGTGGACAGCAGAAACCCCTGATGTTCTCCACTGCTGGAAGATGCACACATAGGATATCTACCCTTGAAATTTTCACCGTTTCTCAGCACTGTGCTGATAAAAGTATCGGTTACAGCTCCAGCTTTATTACCTTTCTTTTAGGGATCCCATAGGGAGCACTTGGCTTAAGTTAGGATACAACATTAGGCACCAGAAAACATTATTTTTAAAGGCATATCTGTGCTTAATCTCCATTTCTCTAGTAGCAGACTTCCAGGTCCTCTGTTTTCTCCTTGCCTTTTGGGGAAAGATAGGTATCTTTAGCAGTGGGGTCACAAAAGGTGGGTCCTCCCAGGGTTGGACAGCTGTGGCCCAGGGCAAGGGCCTGGATGAGATTCTGGCACCATTGGTTTTACCAATCTTTTCTCAGCAAGTTCAAATAACAGCATTTTCTCTCAATGGGACCAGAAATTAACCTTGGTTCAAGCTGCCCTGCTGAAGAGTTGCAGTGGCTGATCTTACAAATTGGAAGATAATATTTTAGTCTCTTCCCACTCAGAAATCACTCATGTAATCAGACCTCACATCTAGACTAACACCCTTCCTCACCTCAGCTTAACTGAAAAAGAAAAAGCACTAACTGTATGCTAGAGGCACAATGGTTTCAAAAATCTAGAGTGGCATACAGACATTTTTGCCTTTGGATACTCAGATGGGGGTATCTAAAATATCTGGTACCCAGTCAGTCAATGTTGAGAAGTTTCTGAAAACCAGCCCTTAGAAATACCAGAGGAAAACTCCCAAATTTAGGAATTCTTCTCTCAAAACTTAGTTCTTACTGAGTTGTTTTGGAAAAAGTCACATGTTGTCCCCAGCCCCAAATGCTTTCTAAAGGTTTGCATGACCATGAATACCCTTTGCATTTGGGGTCAGTCACAAAACTATTCCCAAGCTGACACCCTACCTACCACATTCCCACCTTGGTGGAAATTCTGGCTTTGAAATGGAAAGGTTTATGTCAGAAATGTTGACACAAGCCTAAACTGGAGTAAAGTTAGTGTCAGGGAGGAGTGTGAGGTAGAAGTTCTTTGAACAGTCCTCTAATCCTTGGGAATGGGCCGCAGAAAAGATTAGATTTCTGTATCAAGTTTCATTCACTGAAAGAATTTGAGAGATAAAACTCATAAAGCATGGAAGCACAGATACAATGTGGATGAAAGGGTTAAAGGACTGAAGAAGACTCAGTAATTCTCACAAATGAGGACCAGATGTTTTTGACTTTTAAAAGACACTCAGTCTCTCCTACTCCTACTCACCTTTCTGATACAGTGAATTATTCAGTTGAGATCAATGAGACATTATTGAGGAGGTAGTTTCTTTTCCATGGTTTCTCCTGTTCATAAAATAGAGAAATAGAAGGGTGGGGAGGGGTGTGGGGGGGAATAACAAGGATACATTAATAATAGCAAGAGCAGTTCTCACCTGGTGTAAACTGGCATAACTCCATAGAAGAGCTCTGATTCACAGCAGATGGGATTTGTCCATCAGTGTGGCTGCCCATACCCAGTGATATTGCAAAAGCCTTTACAGACTGTCATGTTGCTCAATATTCTGTCTATTCAAGGCTGTGCCATGTCAAATACTGCGCTGAAAGGTGTGCCAGTGCAGAATCAGATCTGCTGCAAATGTGGGAGTTCTGAAATTCCAGGGAGAAGGAGCTGCACACCTAAGAATGAGAAAAGACGTGACAATAGCACTGGTCAGTGCAAAAACGGGTAAAGATCTTCTGCTATTAGGAAAAAAATTGAGGAATTATGTGGAACTGAATGACTGCAAGGTAGAAGAAAAAATACATTTAATCTGTTGTTTCATCTCAGATTAAAATAAGCCAAAAGAAAAGAAGGCTGGAGAAGAAACAGGAGCTGGGTTGCAGTTTGCCTACAACAGAGAGGTCACATCAGACCTGTTCAGTCTGACCAGTCTGATTCCTTCCCTATCATGACTCACCTGTGCATACTCATGAAGGGGTGCTGAATTTGGCAGGCAAAACACAGTCACACCACATTTGGTAAATCCAGTTGGCTGGGTCTAATATGCATCCGAAAATATTGTCTGTATGATGAAAGGGACAGGCTGAAAAGTGGAGGGACATGTCAGTGCCCAAAACGATTGCACTCAAGAGCATTATCTTGAGCATCTCAATTCATTCTTTTTGTCCACTATCCGCTATGGACTGATGGCCTCTTTTCCTAGGGGCAGGAAATTCTAGCAGCACCAAAGAGACAGATTGAGGTTATGTCTCTTGTATTCAGACACTGAGCACTTTGGGAGCAGTGTGGCTGCTGGATGCTGCCCACCACGGACACTTGGAGCAGCATGGCAGTGAAGTGGGGAAATTGGCCAAGAAAAAACTGGGTTACACAGATTGAAGCTGCCCCTCTGGCTGACGGCTGAGAAATTTGTTCTAAACAATGTGGGCTAGTCCCAAAGGGATGACATGGAGGTGGCAGAGGGCAGAGGGAACAGCATGATAGCAAATCCAGAGCATTATTCTGGTCTAGGATGGGTTTACTTTGAGGTGCTCACTCAGTCTTGTGACACATAGCTTTTCCTATGGGACAGCTTTTTCAGGGAATGTCCATTTCTCCATTTTCTTTCTTCAAGGGCAACAGTAAGGTGCCTTCAAAAAGAGGGGACTTAAGCCAGAGCTGGTAGATTTTGATAATCATTAACTAAATATTTATTATTTTATAATTTAATTATTGCATATTTATAATTTGCTATCTACCTAGGTGACTTGATATCTGGGTGCATTTTATCTTCCTTCATTTCCTTTTGCCCTGTTAACCCAAATGTTTTTATTTTGTTTTGTTATGTCTTAGGAAGATACCTCACAGAAGATACCCTGCCACTGAATACATCTTTAACTGATGTATATTTAATATTCTTTTTCTAAACTCTCTTGATTTACTGACTCTTTTTATCCCCTGTGATAATAACTAGTCAATGTATTACCTTGAGATTTTTCTTCCAAATTTTTCTCATTCCCTTTACATGAACCTAAATATAGGTTGGCCAATGGCCAAGTAATTTTCCATATCAGCAACCTCTCTGCTTGCATGCAGTCAGGAGAGATGTGCCTCTTGTAAAGTCTTCTTTTTTCTAAAATCCAGAGTTCTTGTACTCTGAAAAATCCCAAAACTTTCTATTTAAAATTAGCTGCTCAACCACGTGTTGACTTCCTGCTTTTGATTTCATTATTTTCATGCACCTTTGTTCAGATTTCCCCACCACTACTTAATATCACTTAATACCAAAGTAATACATTTTTTTTTCTAAAATTACTCTCAGTGAACTCAATGATAAATTCATGATGTCAGGTATCATGAAGATGAAGGGTGGAAAAATTTCATTTCAATTGATATGAATTTTTTCACCACCTTTGACACTACCCTTTGAAGCTGTTGAATATGGATTGATGAGCTAAAGTTAATAGATGATTTTGTAAAAGTGGTCCATGATCATGAAAAAAAAAAACCCTGAAATGAGCAGTCATTACTTGCACCACCTTATTTAATTCTTTACAAATTAAATTAATTCCCCCCCCTCCCCCCCAACCAAAAAGATGTTGTAAGCAAAGTTTGCTAGTGGAGGGAAGAGGGTATTCAAAGGATTAAAGCAAATCTCTTAGGATGACATGGTTGAAGTGTTTCTGTGTGCTCTGTTGTAGGTAATTCTTGAGCATGCACAGCAATAAAAGGAGGCAGAAAGCAGCAGTGGAAATCTAGTTGAAAACATGTGCAGTAGGAAGGGACTTTTGGCACATAACAGCACAAAAAGGTCATGCCAGTGTGTGGGTGGTGGAAGACACCACAGAGACCAGCACTCTCACAGAGCTAAAGGGGTGATATTTATCACCAAACTCTGTAAATACCAAAACAAAGGCACAAAAGGAGACAAAGGGGATTGATTCTTTCAGAAGATAAGATCAAGTGCAGGAGGAAAAGGGACCAGGAGCTGAGGTGGGAGTTACAAGGTGCAAATAAACTTCTTCAGTGAAGGGACATTAAGGACCTCTGGTGGCATGGTTATGATGACAGATGAAGGATATATGATAGGTCTTTTCCGAGGGAAAAAACTCTGTTTCCTCAGGAATACAGGATTGTACTTCTCTGGATGTTAAATGCACCATGTTAAAATATCTGTAAAGTATGGGGTGGAATATTATTATATAAATATATAGTCTGTAGCCTCGTCTTACAGAAGACCCTTCAGTTGTAACTAATCTACTGTGAAGGGACAGATAGACTTTTGTCACTGCTGAGTGAGTGATGGTGTCAATAACACCCTAAAATGCCAGGCGAAATATAGATAAAACTCAGGCCCAGAAAAATCTGAGGGTTTTCTTTGTATCTTTTCATTCTAAACAGTGACTGCCTTCCTCCATCATAAATAGACATTTCCAGCAAAGACCAAGTTCCCTAACTAGCTAACATGAACTGGGAAAGTTCCAATTTCTTCTATGGAGTTTCCAAGCATATAGCCCAGCAGAGACTGGAGCTTTCTGAGTCCAAAGCGTTAATGGAAAGCAAGACCTGTGACTATTGCAGAGGAAATGATATTAATAAAAATATTTCAGAAAATTCTGGATTCTTTCCAGTCAGACGGATATTTTTATTATGTTTAAATACTCACGTCAGGGTCTCATTTACTGCAGACTTTTAGGAGAGCAAGGGACATTCCTGAATGTCATGTTCCATATTTTTCCACTCTGTCTCAGACACATTTGATTTCATTTCATCAAGGGAGACACTATTCTCCATAAAAGTTAATCTACTGTCACTTTTTACAGTGCTGTTTTTTTCTTTCTAAATAGCAATAAAAGTATCTACCTCTTCTTTAGAGACTCTCACGAGTCAGTGTGAAGGAATACCTGGAGAAACAGCATGGCAACTCCATTTGGCAGAGCACTGAGGCAGAGGGAAGTGATTTATTCAGAATCAGCCAACATCAGGGTGAAGGATCATTGAAAGATCAGGGATCATTCAATCCCTAAAGCAGAGCTGGGTGCAGGGTCCAAACCTCCAAAATCTCAGAGGAATGAGTAAGCACCTATGTCTCACCTGAGCTCAAAGATGAGGGAAAGCTGGATTTGCTGATTTTGACTCAAAGTGTGAGTTTTGGACAGAAGCTGCTTTAGGCTATTAGTTCCCTCTGATAGTGGAGGGAACTGTCAGACTTTAGAGTCCCCCTGCTAAACCAATATAGAGCATCTGATACATATTTGCATGTGCTTTTTAAGCTGGATGGGTCACTAGGGATTCCTAAACTTGGATTGAGCAGCTGTTTGCTTCTCTCTTCATACGGTGAATGTCATCTTCATGACAGGGTACCTGAGGGAAGAGGATGCCCTGTGACGTGACCTGATGAATGGATGGACCCTTTTTTGGTTTGACCCCGTTGCACCTCACATAACATAATGCAGAAACTCTGCTCATAAAATAATATGAAGTCTACAGATAAAAAGCTCTCCATACAAATATTTAAACTGTGTGGATTCCAATACTCCAAGGTATCATGTATTCCAGCTTCAAGAACATTTTAAAACGTAGCAGAACCAAGCAGAAGAAATTACTCCCATTGTGTGGGAAATCCCTGCATTTCAAAACTTGTTTTGGTAATTAGGAGTTGTGATATTTCGTGGAATGGAAGGACAAGCTGTTTTTAAGGAAACATAGGAACACACTTATCAAAAGCGAGGCCATTACTCTGAACCATTTGGCACAGGTGGAGACTCAGCTGGCCTGAGGTATGCAGTCCTGACCACCACACTTAAAAAAAAGTAATAAACCATTTGGAAAGCATCCAGAGGAGAGTAACATGAAGGAAAAGAGGTTTAAGAAAACATGACCTATAATGAAAAGTTGAAGGAATTGAGTTTGTTTAGTCTAGGAAAGCAGTGAAGGAAGGGAGGCATGTTACAAGTCTTCAAATATATAATAAGGTTTTTAAAAGAGGACAGTGATCAATTGTTCTCTGTGTCCACTGCTGGTAGGACAAGAGGGAATGGCCTTAATTTGCAATGGGAAGAGTTTTAGATTAGTTATAAAATATCCTTCTAATGCCAGGGAGAGGAACAACACAACCTTGATGGGATAAAGAACAATTACCACTGGAGGTTTTCCAGATCAAGTTAGACACATATCTGTCAAGGATGGTCTAGAAATATTTGTTGTTATGTTGGAGAAAAGGATCAGGGTGGAAGCCCTTATGAAATCCTTGCTTCTTTACTCTCCCATCCTACTGTGAAGTACTTTGGCTTGGTAATGCCCACATATAGTCATAGAAATCACAGAAAACATCTCGTAGTGTTGAGCATCATCATTCTAATTGATGGAGACTACTTGCAAAATGTTAATAAAAACATTTAATCTTTAAAAGTCAAAACAAGGAAAACAAAATAAAATAAAATAAAAAAAAAATCCAAACAAATAAAAGAAAGAAGGTCAAACTTCTTTAATCTCGGGGTCTTCTTGAAACACTGCCAACAAGAATATTAGCACAGTCAACTAGCTCCCAAGAAAGATCTTGATTTTGAGATATCAGGTTGCTCTTATAGAAAAATTTATAATCCAAATAATATTAACAAATGCTGCTGCATCAGGAGGGCTGCTGGCCCTTTAAAACCCTAGTGGATTTTACTCTAGGTGCATACAGAGAATATTTTTAGATAAATCTTCACTTCCAGCATGGTGGATTTGGAATGGGAAATTGTATTTATAATACAGTGTGTTTTTTCAGAGCTTTCAAAGGGCAGATCTTGAAGAGGAGTGGAAAGATGAGAATTTTACCTCGCTGCTGTTGGAGTTTCAAAGCTGAAGCTAATGAAAGCTTGGCAGCAGCTGAAGGAAGATGAGCAGCTCTGGGGAACCAGGAAAGTTACCATCTCTCTAAGTGGGACTTAATGTGTTAGGGGTGATGCAGCCTCTGATAATTTTTTGGAAGTGAAGAAAAAAGAAAGACTAAAAGTTGCAGAGAATAAAGACCTAATTACCTCTGTCTTCTAAGCCTCGCTGCAAATTGCATGGAAATTCCTTTTGGGTCAGAGAAGTGAAATTACTTAGTAATCTGTGGAGAGATGTCGTCCTATAATCACCTGATGTTTGTTTACCAGCAATTCTCATTAAATTTCCTTTAATTAAGAAGCATTTTATCTGGGGCTCTGTGATTGTCTTTGCCACTTTCTGAGAGTGAGAGCTGCTCTAGATTGTAGAACTGGATGTGCCCCTATTAAAATCATGAATGTTGGCCTGGGGATGTGGGAAGTGAAAGATGCATCTGATGGACCAAGGGTTCCTGTATGCCTTGGGATTCTCAGGTTTTTGTTAACATGAGGCTTTATTTTACAGACATTACTATAATTTCCTGGAAATTACCTTGACCCATTACAGTTTCAGACTCTTTACCACACTCATCTTTGGAAATGGGCAGTATGGGGTTATTACAGCCCAAAACCGAGTGCTGACCCTCTGTGTGTAGATATATTTTGCAGAAATCTGTGGGGAAGCCCTGAGAGGTGCACAAGATGTTTGAGCAACTCATTGAGGATGGAGCACCAGACCTGTGCTGTACCTGTGACATCAGTGCAGGTCACTGGGCAGAGTGACACCCCCTGGGCACACAGATAATGGGGAGTTCAGTTGCAAGAGAAGTTGGTGAGAAAGAACTGGGCAGGAGGATGTATAATGAAAAACTAATTTTTTTATCAAAACCTTTCAGAAGACATTAACTAAAACTTGGAGCTCCTGCCATGTTCTGCCCAAGAGCTGCAGCAAGAGCACTGAGATGGACACACACAAGTTATGCAAAGATCCTTCTGGGGAAACTATTTTTCTTCTTTTGACTCCAGTAAAAAAAAAACCTGAGTGTGGCTGAATGTTGGATGTATAACCCCCAAAGCAAATAATTCATAATGAATGCCCTATCCCATTTTAATTCATTCAGTGTTGTCTCTATACGGCAGGATGTCTAGAGGCCAAACACTGTTCCCATAATGTTGGTGCAATCCCATTGATACATTGATTTCAGGAGGTCACACCAGATTATCATAAAGGCTCCTTCAGGCCACAAAAATCTATGAATACGAAAGCATGGGAGAACAAGTTCAGGAGAATGTAGAAAACTTAACTTTGTATTTTTGTGTGGAGGAGAGAGGGGAGTTATGAGGGACTTTTGAACATGAATGTGAACACTTTTTCAGGTTGGTACATGCTGAAAGCTGTTACTATTTGATGGCTCTAGGGTAGTTATTGTGAAACCAGCTGGAAGTCTCTTTACAGCTCCTTGGAGCAAAAAGTCTAGTGAAGTCAAAGGAGAGGTTTCATTGACTTCAAAAGGTCTCAGATCTGGCCCTCAGTGGATAAATATTCACAACAATATCAAACTGTCCATTCTATGATGCCTCCTACATTCATTTTAACCCTCACCTTTCTCCCTGCCAGCACAACCCAGCTTTATCTGAATATCCTCTTTGAAACACAGAGAAACAATGACACCCTTTTAAAAACTGCCTTTCCAATGGGCACCAGAGTAATAAAAGATTGACAGTCTCTAAAATCAAATGTTTCAGGGAGAACTGATTGAATTTCCTCCATAAAACTCTCTTAAATACCCACATCCCTTCCCCAGGGACAAGTTTTCCATAAACAGGCAACATTCTTTTGTTGTTGTTGTTGTATTTTTAACAGTCTTGTACAGTATCTTGTCAAGATGTCATCAATACAATTGCTTTGACATTTTTAGTGCAGCATTTGGAAGGCAGGTTGGGTTTTTCAGTCTGGCAAGCCAATATAAGTCAGTCTCTGATACTTAATTTCTCTATGAGATCCTTCACTTCTATTATAAACAGATCCAGCAGTTGAGAGATAAATTTCTTGGTAACAGTTTGGGCTTTTTTATGAACCACCTGCAAGTTTTCTGCAAACAACATGTTTTATGGGAGCTCAAGGCAATGTTCACCCATCAAGACCTGACAGTAAGAAGTGGATGAATGAGGCCTTATCTCAGCCACACATGTAACCTTCTGTGTCCCCTGGCTTGACCTCCCTCTGCACTCATTTATGAAAATGATTCATCTTTAAAGAGCTTCCTCGCTCTGCCTGGAGGCTGTAGATCTTTCTGCACTGGACTTGTGCAGGCTGAGGTTATAAACTTCGGCATGGAAGGCACACAGAGGGGCTTAATTTTGAACATTAGGGGGAAAAAAATGTGTACACTGTGTACACACTTAAAGAGGCAGGTTGAAATACAGACAGTTAAAAAAAACCCAATTTGGAAATACTGAGAATTTTAAAAAGAGAATGGCTGGAAAAGTGGGTCTCTTACTAAGATCATGATATATTTTTATTTGCAATCTTGCTATTCTTAAAGATATTTGTTGTCATTATTTCTGCTTCTTACTTTATGTGTGGATTTTTTTTGTTGTTGTTACTGGTTTTTTCCCCCCTATGGACAATAAGGAATATAAAATAATGTATTTCTAATCGTTGTTGCTTTCTGGCTCTCAGACATTCACATTAGAATGTACCCCAGATTCAACAGCTGGGGAAAAACCAGATCAGCAGAGTCTTTCATGACAAAATAATCTCTCGTAGCACTGTAAATAATAATTTTAAAAGTCAGCAAAAAAACATTCTGTCGAATTTTTAGCAGTATTGAAATATCTGAAATACTAAACATATGTTAATGAAAAACTTCCCCATGTCTCAAGCTTATTTCTGCCCTTTCTCTGTTACAGGAAGTAAACTCTTGCTCTTCTCAGCAAACCTGAACATCTAAGATTTAGCAGTAAAAATAACCTTTAAAAAATAAAAGCTGATGTCAGCTTCTGAGTTAAGTTACGTGTTCATGTTTCCTGGGTAGAATACTTTTAATATTAGTTTAGGATTTGTCTCCTGTATATAAACAAGCTTCCCAAACTGTAATCCAAAATGCTTGATCATCCATGCAGGGAAAAACCATCCCCCACCTATTCTGGGATATCATTTAAGCCTGAGCTCATTTATTCAGCTGGGCAGAAGTTGGGTTAGAGACTGATTTCACTTTGCTTGGAGGTGACACCTATTATTGGCTCAGGCTTGAGCATCAAGTTCCTCCTGCACAGGTAGTCCCCAGCACAGAGTCCTTTTCACAGTTTATCTCCTGAGATCCAGGCAAACCTTTCCACCACTAACACAGCAAAGAGACACACAATCCAAGAGAATTTAGGCTGAGAGCCTTTGAGCTGTGTCCTGAGAAAGATGTAGGTGAGGGCAGATGGAAGCTGTGTCCATGTCATGCTCATATGTGTTGAAGCTCTCTGTGGGAATACAGATCTTCAGATTGGCTAAAACCAAAACTAGGATTTGATGCATAAGACAAATCCCTGCAGATCCTGTGTTTGTTGTGAGATGCTGGGTGTGGGTCTGAGAGCAGAACACTTATGGAAAATGTCTGCCCTCACTGGTATTCACAGTGATCATTGTACTCACCATAAGTATTTACTCCATGAAACAAGAAAACGTTGGTCATCCTCACAGCCTAGCATGGAGGAACTTCTCAAGGAGAAATAAAAACATTACAGGAATACCACTGTTATCTCCTAGTTGGGTATTATGAACCCTGGAAATTCGCAGCTTATTTTAAAACCCCAGAATTTCTGATACCCTGTCATCTCTCAGCATGGAAAAGGAGTTCCCCCATAGAACCTCTGCTCTGAAGTGGTGCAGTGGAGGACTCATGCCATTCTGGAGGAGTGGTTACTGTTCTGGGCAATACATCTGTGTGTAGCAGCACTTTCTGTACCTCTCACTAGCTGATCATTTCAAAACTCCTGCTGTCTTTTTTTGTTCTCCCGACATGACTGAAGTTTTGTAAACCTTGTTTTAATTGCAGTCTTGGACATTAAATCCTACTGGTTCTGGTAAGAGCATTGGCCATTAGCTCAGA
Source organism: Poecile atricapillus (assembly GCF_030490865.1). Classification (NCBI taxonomy): domain Eukaryota; kingdom Metazoa; phylum Chordata; class Aves; order Passeriformes; family Paridae; genus Poecile; species Poecile atricapillus. Next base: position 5,038,168 of record NC_081288.1, read on the forward strand.
GAGCTTTTGTTACTCTCCCTTGCTTATACCTCAACCTATTTATACAGGGCACTTCTAACCCCTAAAAACCTTTGTTGCCGAGCATTTTAAATTCAATATGCTGTGTTCAGACATGTTGCATTGATGTAGCACTAAAGACACCAGTGAATAACTGATATGCCTGTGTAGGATAATGTGCTGATCTGCAGTGAGCTGATCTGGGGCCCTGCAAATCACTGTCAGCTCCATTCTGGTTCTCAGCAGAGCTGGGGCAGCTGGATGTGGGCACTGTGCTTTCACCCTCAGACCACCCTTTTGTCTCCTCTTTTGAAGCAGATTCTCTGTCTCTCTGATCATTCAAGCAGCTCTTATCTATATGTCACTTAATATACAGTCATAATATATATATAAGTAGTCTGTGTTTATGCACATCCAGAATATCCCAGTGAAGCTGTCATTAAACATCCAATGCAAGTTGTTTCTCCCAGCTCCATAAATCACCAAGGAGCTTAAACAGTTTTTTGTTGAAATCTGGTGAAGCTGAAGATACTCTAGGTGGGGTTCGTTGCTGGGGCTTTTGTTCAGTTTGTGTTTTTTGCAAAATCATTACTGAATATAAATCTCAGGATCTTACTGGCGAGTTTGCAAATGTCACCACTTGACTGGGAAATCCTGGTTTATTTACCAACCACCTGTCATTAGTAGATAGCTTTGAGGGTTAGTAGTTGAGCTCAGAAGTCTTGTGATTGTGTTTATGGTACTTGATTGGGCACATTTAATACTCTTAAGAGGAGGGAACATTGAATGTATTTGATTCAATTATTTCCTGGAGAGAGCTGATTTTCAGCTGGAGGGAGGTAGGGACAGAGATAGGCATATGTGTAAAAGGCAATAAACGGCCTAATGGAGGAACAAGGTTGGCAGCTTTAGCAGATCAAATGTATCTTAGTTTTGCTAAGTAAACTAAAATGATTCAGAGAGGCTGCAGATAGTAAAGATCCTGGATACCCATGAATAAGGATTAAAGCTCTTATTCTTTTGTCTTCTAAACTATTCCAGCCCTTCTGTCATTGGCATGGTGTCAAAGATCTACATCTACCAAAGGACTTACCTATCACAGCTCACAATTCAGTAGCTTCTAGTTCTTAGGAGCTTTGTTGATATGGAGTTGCCCAATTTAGGCAAGTAAGATTCTTATGCAATGCATTGGGCATCAGGCACTTCTGAAAGGGTTTAACATGTGACAGCACAAGGTAAAACCCAGTCTGAGGGCCGGAAGGCCAAGGGTAGGTGTGAGGCTTTGTGCTCTTTTCTTCTCAGAAGCCAGGTGCCCAAACCCAGATTTGGAGGCAGATACTGTCTTTCATTCAGGTTTCACAGGCTTGTCAGTCCATGGACTACATTTCCAACAGTCAGTTGAAACACTCATTTGATATCCTGAAAACCGTCTTTCAGATCTTCCCATTCTCCCATTAGGAGAGATCTGTGTCTCCCACTTCAACGGATTGAAAGTTAAAGTACAGGGTCATTCTGTCGTCTTTGGACAGTTCATTCAAAAGTGGAACACAGAAGACACTGATGACCAGAGTAATCTCTGCACTTCTAGCTTTGCCAGGTGAAAAGTAAGAGGCAAAAATTCAGCTTCTTCACTGCCTATTAAGAATACTGGGGCTTTGAACAGGGGTCAAAGCCAGCTATGCAATTGTACATTTTAAACATATTTATACATATTACATATTTATGCATATTTGTATATTTATACATATTAAAAAGCCAGCTATGTGTTTGATCAGCCAGCTATGGATGTTACCTGCCCATGCAGCATTAATATATGATTTGTATATCTTCCTACCTCTTGTTGATTTCCTCACAGCCATTGAGAGCAGGTTTGTGCCTGTGCAAGGAAGAAATCCAGAGCACTACAACAGCGCTGAATTTGTCACTTATTTGCAACACCTTAAGGAGCAACTCTTTCAGAACTGGAATAGTGCTACTCAGTGGCTAATTTTGGTGCTTGCAAACTTACACACAAGGAGCTTGTGAATCACCTCTCATTTCATGTTTCTCACTACTAATCCTCTGAGAGGTGTTTGGCAGAAGCAATGGCATGACAGAAAGGACAACAGCCACAGGGTCTTTTTTTGGGCACAGGGATATTTTCTGCCTGTTTCATGTTTCATAGAATACCAAACCTGAACCATGGGAAGAAGCTGGATGGCCGCTGAATGAGTTTCCTGTGCCTGATTGCCACGCAGGCTGGGAGTTTTCACCCTAGTTTGTTTAGATAGCTGCCTCTGATCATCTCAACTTTCTTATTTATTGGCACGCTGACAGCATGCCAGTGGCAAGACAACTCCCTCCAGGAGTTCCCATCATTTGGATCACAGCTTCCTCCCTCTCCACCTACTGCAGCTATTAGGCACATCCAATATACACCTCGGCATGCATGCACTAAACTGCCTGGGTGAACCCAAGGAGCAGCCAACTCCGAATACAAAACAGGCTTCCAAATAATAATGATACCTGTGGAGCCTGAAGAGTTGCCTTCCTTGCCCAAAAGGCTTTTTAGGGGTTCTGGGAAGGGAAAAGAATGGCTTTTGAAACCCAGGTTAAATCCTGCAGTGGAGATTTTCGTTTTTGAGTGCCTCCACACTTTTGGGGTACTCAGTTTGGGGCACCTGCAATGGCCCTGAAGCTAAGCTTCCTCTTCAGCTCCTAGATCCCACGGGATGGGGGTGTTCATCATGCAGCCAGAGCTCATTTCACAGTCTCTCTGGCTCCTCACCACCAAAGTGTTAATTTAGCCCACAAAAATGGCTAAGACAGCAGGACCCAGGGGTTGGCTAATGAGGGTTTTGGCCCATGCAGATGCAGGAATATTCCAGTGCAGGACCAGACTTGCTCCCTGCACTAACTCTCCTCAAACCCGGCTGCTAATAAATGGTAGTGAGGAGGGGATATTTTTCCTTCCTTTCAAATGGACAGGCTATTAGGTGGAGCACCAGGCAGTGCTTTCAGGATAGAGGCACTTTTCCTTGACTTTTCTCCACTTTTCCTCATTACCAGGCAATGTTCTAATCGAGGTAGGCTTGCCAAGTGCCCGAAGTAACAGGAATAAAAAAATTGGGGGATTTCCCGGCCAATTTTCACATAGTCAAGCATCCCAAATGTGTGTTTCTGCTTCTGAATCACTAATTATTTAGTACTGGGGTGGTTATTTAGACAGCCTAGAGAGGTGAAGAGCTGAGAGAGACACCCCACTTTTTTACACAAGCCTGCCCGTGTCACCAACTGGAGCATGAGGAGGAGAGGTGTCTCTAGAGCCCACTGTGCCCTCCTCTCTTGAGTCAGCCAGAAAGCTTCAATTTTCTGTACCTTCCAGGCAGAAAATTAGGAAGCTAAGTGTCTAAAAACAAAAGTATGTAGCAATACACTAATTTTCTGGTTAGTTACTGGTCTAAGTGGAGAAAGAGGTTTTAAAGTGAATAGTCTGTTTGGCCATCACTTGATCTGCTCCTTGAATAAGACAGCTGTGTGAAACAAGGACGTAAAAAGAGCTGTATCAGCTATACAGGGATCCATCTAACACATGTACCTCTTCCTGACAGGGGCCAAGAATTAATACATGCTTGGGGAAAAGTAAAATAGCAAAGTGAGACTTCCTGAGAGCACTCTCACAACATCTTGAGATTTGCATTGCAGCTTCTTCCGGAGCCAGAGGTAATGTCTTTGTATTTAATAGCTCTTGAAGAATTTTTCTTTCATGAACTTGTCCAGTCCTTTTTGAACCCATGTAAATTTACAGCATCCACAACATCCTGTGGCGAGGAGTTCCACGGCTTAATTATACATTGTATGAAGAATCATTTCCCTTTGTTTGTTTTGAACCCGTCTCCTCCATGTTCCATTTGATGTCCCCTTGCTCTTGTTTTGGAAAAGACAGAGAACAATTGCTCATCATTTCCATGCCTCTTTGATTTCACAGATCTCTGTCATCTACCCCTCATTCACAACCTGGTCCTTAATGAGCAATCTAAGGTTGTCACACTGACTCTTGATTGCTTAAAATTGTTCTTCCCACCTAATGGGAATCCACACTGGGCAGAGAGGAGTGAAAGAGTGTTTTGAATCAGGAAGAGTAAAATGTCTGGGTGGATTTGTAATATCAGCAACCATCACCATTTACAGAGAACAATCTTTGATCTGTGGGTACTTGGGAAATTCCTCTCAACCATCTGTCTGAGGAATTATGAAGGAATTCCCTGTCTTGCAAGTACACTGCAAAAGCAATCAGAGGATAACACCACATCTAAATCTGCTTATCAAAACCACTATCAGGAAGAGATGACAAAAATATACTGTATGTTTACCGAAAGATCAGTTCTCTTTGTTCACTTTTGGTTCAAATTATATAGCCAGTAGACACTTAACATGTTATCTCCTTGAGATATCAGTGATATTGTATTACAACATTACAGAGAGCTTTATAGACTAGTGACAAGAAGCTGAGAGTTTCTCAACTGACATATAATTATCTAATGTGCTTGATGTGCCAAAAATTGCTACTCTACATGGGCGAACAGAAAGCACAGAAAGAGAAATAGAAAATACCTGAAGGATTTGGGAGGAAGGTAGAAAAACAACCTTTATAGCAGGGGTTGTTTCTCAGAAAAAATATCTCTGGAAAATAATAAATCACTATTTTTTTAATAATAAGTATAATTTTAATCTTTAAAAGTTCTCAGAAATTTATATTAAGCATTAATTAATTGCTAAAATATGACCTGGTTCACTTTCAGAAAACCAACCTCTTTGTTTGTTCTGAGGCTCACAATCTAGAAGGAATTTCTGACAGCAAAAGCTGAGCCTGTGTCCAGAAAAATTCAAGCTTTGGGGTCTTTGGAAAAGCTGTAGGTAGAGGAGAGAACACCTGAAATATTCAGTGCTGGGACAAGTGGTCGGAGCAGTTTAACTCACACTGGTCTGATTGCACAGTTGTGTTTGCGACATCAAATGATTGCATGTTCCTGCCTGGCTCCTGTGATTTGCTCCCAGGTTACCTCAATATCACTAATTACTGTCCTGAAGATTTAGCAAGATTCCAAGAAACAGTTGGAGGCTTTTCCAGATGGCTGGAGAAAGGAAGGGGAAGATACATTTCTTTCTTAAAGATCTAAACTTGGTGAAGTTAAGAATAGGTGTTCAATAAAAGCAAAGATGGGTAGGTAATTCTTTCTTTTCATGTAAATGACTATTGTCTTTTCAGATGCATTTGAATCCAGTCACTGGTAGAGAAAATAATCATATTCCAGATAAACTTGCAAGTGTATCCAGGAGGTCAATATAACCTTGCAGCAGTCTGACCTCTATCTTAATGTTCATAAGAATAAAGTGAACATGAGACCCAGATTCTCAAAGGTATTCAGACATCTCTCCCTGTTTAGTCTGTACACTTGGACACATTCTGAGATCTGTGCACAAATAATATGGGTTATTTTAAAGGAAAAACAATTATCAATTTTTTTAACTGAGTTCAAATGGTCCAAAATCCAAAATGATAATCCAAAATGATAATCCAAACTTTTTACTTTATGGCAAGTCATTGCAGAGAAAAATGCTATTTTCAGTGCCTGGAAACATGTTTATTTTTCTGCAATTCTGTCCCTATCCAATGAACCTTTCTTCCAACTTTGATGCAGTAGACTGTCCCTGCTCCTCATTTAACAAAATTTATTCATGTAGTAGAGACATGTACAAGAACCTGACACGTCTCTCATGAGAAAATTGTATTAATATAAATTTAATAAATACTTTATTTAGTATTGCCCTGTTCTTTCCTTGTCTTTATCTTGAAGGAAGGACTGATTTTCATTGCCTGCCTGCTGCTTTGATCACAGCCTTTCTGGAGAAGACCCTTTCTTTTGCTTCTATGTTTCTTTGCTCTTTTGGGCAGCACACAGTGATCTGAGACTAGTTGTGTTTTTTGTCATCCTTAAGTTTTGTGTGACTGCTAAGTGTACAACTCCGAAACATTGCACACATACAGACAGTAAATCATAGCAACAATTAGAACACCTGGCTTCTTAGAAATTTCTCATCCTTACTTTTTGTTGTAAAAAAGAACTTTAACTACCCAGCATCTTAAGGTATAAACTTGCTTGTCTATAGTTGACTCCTCACTTTTTGTTTTTATTTATTTTTCTTTCTTTCTTTTTTCTATTTTTTTTCCCAGGCATGTGAGATTCTGGTAAATTGAATTCAGTGGGTTTTTTTTTCTCAAGTTTTTCCAGCTGTTTATCTGTCTTCTACTCATTTCAGTTAAATCAGGTGTGGGTAAAATGATACATTTCTCCCTTGTAGATAAAAATGAATCAACTTCTTGCTTTGCTTATTAGGCAATAAAATAAAAAAAAAAGAGGGAAAACCAGGTTGCTTTCTAAACTGCAACTTTTCCCTTAATTACAACTTGAGAACGAAATAAATTCAGCTGCTAGGCAAACAATTATCTTTCTGTGAGATTTTTTATCTTCATTAGTGTTAATGTGCTTTCTGATTGTCGGACCACCTGCTTTTCAGAAGTCCCATAAAAGTATTTCTTAAGGGCCCAGCTCTGTAGCTGAGTGAGCTGGAGTGAGGTAGACCTTCTACTCACATGATGCAATTGCCAAGCAGAACTGCAGTTCTTATCCTTCAGGGCCAACATACCTCATAGGAATCACAGAAAAAGTAAGTAGGAGCCTTGCTGCACAGTAGGCTGCAAAAGGAGGAACCTGAGACAGCTCTGATTCCTGTTTTGGCAGAGGGTCATCAAGAATTTGGGGTGGTCTGTGACTTACACATATCTTTATTTCCCAAACCCTCGTATATGTGATTTGTGATGCTTCCTGTGGTTTAATTTGACTATTGAAAATCAGTTCTATTGCTCCAGCATGGAATTTTGAGTAAGAGATGCAGTAAAAATTGAGCGTTTTGTTGCCTCATGAATGTCATGAATGTCTGGACACCTAACCAGATTTTCTGTGACAAAAGGGCCAACACAGATGCAGGGAAAATGCTTTGCACTAAAACCTCTTTCAGACATCTGAAACTTTAATTTGCTGGGTGAGGTGGGAAAAAGAGTTGTGGCTGCAACAGGCTGGTCTGGTGGGGTTCCCCAATCCCTCACGGCAGCTCTGCAAACCCGCTCCTTCTTGTTTACTCAGTAATTGCTCCTGCCCTTATTTTCCAGTGGGGAGGAAGGGAAAAGGAAAGATAATGTGACCTTTGGTATTTTGAAATAACATGATAACTATGCACATCTTCAAAGGACACAACTGTTGAAGAACAGCTGGGGATGGTGGTGGGAACAGCCTCCCCCTGACAGTCAGGCCTGGTGGAGGAACCAGAAGAACCTGCAGAGCTCGTGAGAAGCAGTGAGGAAAACTAGGAGTGGCCAGAAGAGCCTCATTGTCCCCTTTCATTACCTCTGAGATTGACCTTTATTAGTTGCCTCTGGGTATGGAATGGGCTGAGCTGAAGCTCTTCAGAGGAGGTAGAACCCAAGCACCCATGCAAAGCATGGAAAAGGAGGAGGCAGGGTGAACAGGAAAGCCAAAGGGAGATTGCACTGAGTGCTGATGTTCTCCCTTGGGGGCCCTGACTAACCACTGTAGGAGCTAAGCACGCTTTTAAGCACTCAGCTTTCCAACATCTGGGTAGAACAGGAAAAGATTATAACTCCTGTTCATGTGAAACAGGAATGGTGAAGCAGAAGACATCTGAATACCCCTGAGGATGCTGGTCAGAGAAATTAAATTCTAATTATCCACCAGAATCACTGCTTAATGGAAATTGAGGGTTTTTCAAACACCAGTCTCTCTGGGGGTAGGGGGAAAGGGAAAAGGATACAATCTGAAGGAGCAATTTTGATTCTTGGAAAAATAAAATAGTGTTATTTCTCATTGCACACAAAATAATTGTTAAACAGACTGCTCATAAAAGACAAATCTACAGCAGAGATGGAATAAACAAAAAGCTGAAACGATTTGACTGATGTGTCCTTTCTTATCCAGGAAGGATAAGAAAGAAGGAATAAATTGTGTCTTTTGAGAAGGTCTTGTAAAACATTTCAAGATGTTGCCTGGCAGGGGGAATGGACAAGATGATCCCCAAGAATTCCCCCAACCCTGTAAATTCTGTGATTCTGTGATCACCATCAGCATTGATAAGTTCCCTCAGCATTGTGAATGTGCAAAATTTTTGAATATCAATAATGAGCTGATTTTTATGAGAAGACGACATGTGTATGGGGGTTTTGGTCAAAGAAGATTCCCAAATAAATCCCTTCTGCTGTGGGTTAAGAAATAATAACTGTGAATAACAGTGTGAAGCACTGAGAGAATTTTAACTGTAGTCTAGGGAAGTTCTTCATATGATCCTTTTATTAATATTGATCTCATTGACAGTGCTCTATGAACAGAATTAGAGATTGTAGGGCAAGATTACATCTCGTAATTGATTCTGACTTTGTGACTGGGAGCTTCAGATTCAGCAGGAATGCATCCTGGGCTTCACCTCTCTGTAGTCCTGAGAAAGGCTGGAGGTTTATTTGTGAGTCCACCACTTCTTTCTAAAGCACAGAAAAGAAGATGAAAGGAGCCTCGACTCCCTCCAACATGTTCTCCTGCTTCTTCTTCCCTCCCCTCCACACATTGCTGAGTGCAGCTGGAACAGGGCAAGGCAGGTGGCTGCCAGTGTTTGCTGCTTAAAATCACTCAGCAACAGAAGGGTACTGCTTTCCAGCACCTGTGGAGCTATGGTATGGCTGTAGAGCCAGGAGGAGGGAGCAGTGGTTGGAAAAAAGAACCTTCTTCCCACTTCTTTTGAGGAAAATATAAGCATGGCTGGTGTACTGTGATAGGGGTGTCAAGGATAACTGGGAAACTCAGCCTAAATATGTATATTTTAAAAATATCTCTCAAAACCAAGTGATGTTAATGCTTTAAAACAATGCATTGGATTTAGAAAGAGAAGAAAAGAGCATTTAAATAAGGTTTTACTTTACTGTAAATAATTATTTGTTGCAAATGTGACTTTTTTAGTGTAAGAAGAAATTGGTAACTCAAAGTCCTCTCAGCACTAGGCTTGCAGACATAAAGTCCCTGCATCTCCCTTCAGAGCAGCTGCCATGGCCTGCAGGCACGTTCAGGTCCTCTGAGATTAGGGATGGACACTTTGAAGGTGGAGAAGCCTCACCTTGCTGTTCCTGCTAACGCCTCCGGTGTGCTGTCCTTCCTTCAGGGTGTGTAGTGACCTCTGAGGTACAATTTGGGCATCTTGCATGGCTACAGTTATTTGCTCATAGTGATCATAAAAAGGAGCACACACCACTCTATTCTTGCACTTTCAGGTTGGCATGTTTTGCAAACTTGCAGGAATGAAGTTTCACACAAGCCCTGGGAGGCAGGGAACCGACCCTTAGAGAGGAGCAAGACTCCAGCTGGGAGAGGTGTCAGGATGAAGGTTTGTTTCTGGGGAGAGGTAATCATTGTTTTGGGAAACCTGACAACTGTGCCGGGAGGAAAGAGGCTGATGGTGCACAGGCGTGTGGAGGCAAGCTCCCTGCTGACAGGGGAGAGCTGCCAGTGCCAGCACCCGGATCCAGCCATCAATCATGCTGAGTGAGGCCACATGAGCACCGCCAGCGCTCGCGACCAGACAGAGGCGGCACATGATGCAATGGGCACAGGTGTGCAGCCGGCACCGGCGAAAGGCAGCAGGGCTTTGCATACATAACGCGCCGTTCCTCTGAAGTTCTCAAGGCGATTTGCAAGCATTAATTAATTCTCACAACGCCCAGGGATGGTAGGCAAGGCAGTGTCACTGGCAAATTAATTTCATAGGTAGTGTCTTTGATATCACACGCTCATGTGCTCACTGCGCAGGATTTGATGTATTATATTATTTCCCCAACACACCTGCTGCCCTTCAGCTCTTCTACGCAGCATCCTGGATGAAATTATTATTATTTCTATTATTATTATTGCTGTTGTTACTATTATTATTAGCTTTATTACAGCAGGACTGGTGCTATGAAGTGGATACCTGCATCCAAAGAGAAAGTCATTGCCCCAGAGAGCTCATAACCCAAACAGGCAAGATCCGTATTTGTGCAAGTCTGTGCTCGCTCTCCAAGAATGTTGGCTGTAAAATACCTCAGTAAAGTTTGGGCTGGGATTGACAAAGATTGGCCTGTCTTCTGGGGTTTTTTTTGTGCAGCTCTGCATTTAATCTGTGTTATAGGCTGACTGGGCATGAAGATGTTCTTGCCTAAAGATTTCCAGAGCTGTGAGAGGGTGGTGCAGCCACCTGAGAGCCCCACTGACAGGGGTTGACATCAAGTAGGTATGATGTCAATATGGAGAATTGAATATATAGATAGGTTTTTATCAATAAATGATAGTCTTGTACAAAATTATCAAATTGAAGTTTTGGTTTTCATTGCTTTTTCACTTTCAGAGTGAGCTTAAATGGAAAAGGAGTGGGAAATGATGAAGATAAATTTTTCACAGTAATTGAAACTAGCAGGATATATGAATTTATCAGCCAGATTTATCTAAAATTTACTGGGCTTGGGAACTGGCATATTACTGATTGAATTTTACCAATCCAGGGAATCCTGGATATTTAATACCATGCCTCAAAGCTTTTTACTTCTTTCCTCCTCTCTTTTCTTCCCATTGGTATTTGCTTTTTTGCTTTATTTTCCCCTTTCTTTTCTTTTTTTTAAAATTTTTTTTAATCCATTCCCCAGTCAGGTTATCCCAGCTAGGAGATACAGATTGCTTCCCTCAGCTGGCCTAAGGCATGCATAAAAAAATCACTTTCATTCAACAGGATATCTAACCTCTTCATGTGTGCTGATATATCCGTGCTTTTTTATGTGTGGCATAAATATTTATCTACTGGATAACATGATGCAAGTGCCATGGTTTGCAGCATTGCAGAGCTGACCTTCAGTCTGGAATTCACGTGTCTCTTCAGTAATTTATATTACAGGTTAACCTTATACTTTGTCTTTTCTATCTGTGCCCTGGGGAAAGGCAAGCAGTCCAACATCAGTTCCAAGCAATCTGGATTTTGAGTCACATCTCTTTGGAAATTCTGTTCTGTTTATTGGGCCTGGAACTTTAGAGAAGAAAGAGACCTGATAGCATCATATCCATAGTGTAATTTCATTAATTTGTCATATGATATTCTGAGATCTGGTTAAGTGCTGATGGTGTCATGGCCTTTGTTTGGGACAGGCCCTTGACTTGGGAGTTGAATTCAGACAATTTTAATTTTTTCTGTCATTACAGATTGGTAGATGTTGTGTGTAGATCACAAATAACACAGGTGTGAGTATGCTCCCTTGTGGTAAGCCATTTTGTTGTCACACAATTTACTCCATTTCTTTCAAAGTTCACGGTGAAATAATTTGTTTTCTAATAAAGATTTTATCAGTCACACTCTGTGATGATCTTACAGTAGGATAAGCGTTTTGGCAGGGTGTCCCATTAGCTCAGGCAAGAAAAGGAAGCAGAGATGCTACTTTTTTTTCTCACCAATAACATTGTGCTGGGAATACCCACCAAGCTCTGGAAGACCCAGGTTTAATCCCTCTTCTGCTTAAGGGGATTTGAACTTGTCTCTCCGCTTCCCTGACTGCCCTAACCACTAGGGTAAAGAATATTCTAGGGCAGGGCATTCTCAGTTCCTCATATTGAAACCATTTCACTTTGCATAGGTTAATTAAATATTCATGGGAACAGGAAGATGGCAAACCTATGCAAATGACTATGTATCTTCGTGGTATAGTCTTTCATTTGGGAGCAGAGGGCCTGGCTTCCATTATCCACATCAATGAATACTTAAATGAGAAATACAAGAAACATTCATTGAAGCAGGCACAGGAACTGAGGACTTCCCCTTCCAGGTGAATACTAACCACTGAACTAGAAATCATTCTCCCCGTGACACAGGAAATAGTGAAATATATTATACAAATAAAACTGCTCCAACAAGAGAACTTTAGACAGGTCTGTCTTGAAACCTTGCACTGTGAATATTCACCCATAACTTGAGACTTGGGTTCAAGTTCCTTGAGAAGAAACTATGAGCTTTAATTACCAAGGTGTGTACAGTCCATCCCTAGTTAAAAAAAGGGCATTGCCACTATTTCTTGCTCTTGCTTGTCTGCTTAATTTTTTATGCCTTTTTTTAGGTGATCAAAGGATGGTTGTGTTGATGAGGGGTGTATTTATTTTGTACAATGTTTGTTACACACCATATTTGGATGTTGCCTTTTTTTTGGTTGAGTCAGAAGGAAGCTGATTGCCTTCTGCACATGCCTCACCATGGTGGCTTTCTCACCACTGACAGATTGTGCTGCTGAAGGTAAAACATGTTGCTGCTAATTTCATTGTGTGGGGACTCACCACTTGTCTCTTTGGTCAATGACATTCCCACCAATTTCCAACTAAACCTCCTGCTCATCAGTCCTAGTGAGACTGAGATGAGCTTGGGAAACTCCACTAAATAGATCTTGCAGATGAAGAAGGAAGAGGAACATTTAGAATGGGTTTATTTGATTTCCACATCGAGGTTTTGATGGAAGAGGGACTGCAGGGTTCCATGAGGACACCAGAAGCTGCATCCATGTTGGACAGAGCCACTTTTGGCTTGCTCCAGGACAGACTTGCCACTGGACATGGGTGACATTGATAGAGATAACATATTTAAGAAATGACAAAAATATTGCTAGCCAGGAGATGGGAGAAAAAAAAAAAAAAAGAAAGAAAGAAAAACCATGAGATATAATCCTGCAGACATCAAACTCAGTGAAGAAGGAGAGGGAGGATGTGCTCCAGTCTTCTGCAGTCCACGGAGAAGACCATGGTAAGGCAGCTGTCCCCTGGCAGCCCGTGGAGGTCCTCAGTGGAGCAGAGATCCAACTGCAGCTTGAGGAGGACCCAGTGTAGGTGGATGTGCTTTGAAGGAAGCTGCAGCCTGTGGAGAAGCCATGCTGGAGCAGGCTCCTGGCAGGAACTGCAGGCCATAGAGAGGAGTCCATGCAGAGCAGGTTTTCTTTAGGGAACCATGCCAGAACAGTTTGTGAAAAACTGCAGTTCATAAGAAGGATCCACTCTGGAGAAGTTCATAAAGGACAGAAGCTCATAAGAGGGACTCCAGACTCAAGCAGGGCAAGAGCCTGAGGAGGAAGGAGCAGCAAGGATGAAGAGCTGTGAACTGATCCCAACCCTTATTTGATATCCACCTGGGCCACTTTGAGGGAGAAGGGGGAAAGATGTTTTTAGTTTTGTTCGTATTTCTCATTTTCCCTCTCTGATTGTTTGGCAGTAAATTAAAGTAATTTCCCTAAATTAAGCCTGTTTTGACCATGACTATAAGTGATGTTCTTGTCCTTAACTTGACTTGTGAGATTTTAATCGTATTTTCTTTTCCAGTCCTGTTGAGAAAGGAGGGTCATAAAGCAGCTTTGTGGGCACCTAGCAGCCAGCCAAGGTCAGCCCTCCATGCGGTTTTTGTCACATCTCACTTTAATTACTTACAACAGAGTTGGCCTCATCCGAGCTAATCTGGGCTTTACTAGAGAGAAATAAGATTTCCAAGAGGCAGTTTCATCTCATCCTAATGGAGACATAAATACAAATGAAGATGAACTTATCTTTCAAGCCCTTGCTGCTCTATGGACAGTCAAGGAAGCTTAGCGTGTCTAACCCAGTTGTAGGTACCTACATCACAGCTTCCAAGGTGGCTTCTTCCCCTGTATTTTACTTTTTCTTCAAGATTTATTTGTGGTCTGTGGTTCTGATTGCCCTGGAGACTTGAGATGATACTGCCTATACCTAGTGGCAGAAGAGCTTTGTAAAGGGGAAATACGAGCTCTGTTCATAGGATGCAATTCTGGGCAGTGCTGAGTCCCAGCCTGGTAGCAAACAGCACTGGTGGTGCTGCCCCAGAGGCAGAGGCAGCCCTGCATGACTTCAGGCAGGTGCTGTGGTCATATTAGAAGCCCTCAGAAAAACTCAAGTGCAGAATGACACTGATACATACCACATACTCCAGAGTGAGCCTGTTCACACGCAGCTGAGGTCTCTCTTCCTCTCCTCCTTTATTACTGCAGGGGTACCAGAAGTTCTAGGACACCTGGACCTCACTGACAGCTGGATCTCAAAGGCAGCCAGGACATGAATCTATTCCAAAGAGCAGAAATTATTTTCCCTCATCTCTGTGAGGCTTTCAGGATAAGTGGTTGCAGAAACATATCAGTGTTCAAGAAGATACAAACTAAAAGGAAACAAGTGTCGCGTCCATTCTTTGCATCTTTATATAATTCTTGTTCTTTGTTTTAATTAATATCAGATCTATTTAATAAAACTAAAATATGCTCACATCTGGCTTTAATCCCTATATTTCCCTCAGTCAGTAGACCATACTTCTGCACTTTCACAAAAAAGTGAAGAACCAGGATGAACCTGAGCACACTGATAATGCTGTTTCATCTGGCTTCCCAAAGGCACGGTGCATCATTTCAGACGTTGCAAAGCTGAGTCACTGACACTGATGTGACTAATCTTAACAACGCGCTTTGATTCCATAATATGTCGCTGTAAAGTTTGACATGTTTGATACATTCATCTCAGCATTCCTGGGGAACTTTCTGTTCCCACTGTGAATCTGCTCACTGGGAAGACAAATTGTCTGTGGAAAAACAAATCCCATCCCAGCCCTTGAAACATACTAGCTAATTTTCCTTTAAATTTGTCTATGGACCAAATTTTGCCCTCATCAGTGGGATGCAACTTTCATTGAATATACTATTCATGTATCCAAAGGCAAAATTTGTTCCTATCTATCAATCTACCTACTATTTTATCTATTATCTGTCTGCTTAACTCTATTAATTAGTTAATGTTTGTAAAACACTCAAAAGATGTAAAGCCCTATAGAAATGCTAAGTATTATAATTATTGTTATCTGACTGCTGTATCTCTTTACCTATCTAGCTATCTACCTTCTCTATCTATTATAATAACAATAATACTTAACACTTGTATAGTGTTCTTAATCTTCAAAGTACTTTACAAACATTAACTAATTAATCTAATCTAGTCATCTTGCAAACAACTCTTTTAACAAACCAGTGGTTGTTTCTGTAAAATAAAATTCTTTGCAAAAAGAAGAATTGTACTTTGGGGGGGTTATTTTGTTCAGGTTTGGCTATGATAAGGTAATAAATATGTATAAAAGCAAAGCAGAAAGAAGAGGGATGAGAAAAGCTCCATCACTAGGTAAGACAGAGCTTAGAACACATTGCAGTTACAGACATTGAAGATGTTTCCTGATCAGCTTATTCCTGAGTGCTGTGCTGTCTTAGTTTTAATATAGAGACTTACTGCTACAAAAATGTGATTTTTTTTCATTATTTTTTATAAAGAACTGTAAAATGTTTCTACAAATTTCCATTTTCTAGATTATTCTCTTACCTGAAGCAAGGCCAAGGTTGTCAAATGGAACAGCTTAAGCTGAACTTTTTAGCCACACATCTACAAAGATACTAAGGGAACTGTTTTGTCCTTACAGAAACTGTGGTGAAGGTGACACATAAATTTCAAATTGCACATAAGGGCTATGGGTCAGGGAGTCCAAAACCATTGAGAGGAGGAGACCAGCTTACTTTAAAACAAATGCACCCTTAATGGCTCTGCAGATCTTCATCTAGACTCACACTGGCACTGAGAAAAGTCAGTGTATTTTCAGAGGCAGCATTCTGTGCAAGCAAGTGCAAGGTAGAGATCAAGAAGTATGTGAAGAGTTTTTTGGGTTACCTTTGTGCTTCTAAACAAATGAAGGCCACACACTCAGGTCAAGCACTGCTTAACAATGGTCACCCAACTGCCTGACTTGGTTTTATACTGTAATTTTCAAGAAACATCTACAGAGAGGGGTAAGAGAGCTGTGCTTTTCAATTTGTATTGGCACTAAGAATCAGCACCAGAGAGAAGAAAATGAAACAAAATCAAATAGAAAAAAGATGAAAGGGTAGACATTTCCTTTTGTTGTTTTCTTCTTCTCCTTGTCCTCCTCGTCCTCCTCCTCCTTGTCCTCCTCCTCCTCGTCCT
Organism: Poecile atricapillus; assembly: GCF_030490865.1. NCBI lineage: Eukaryota > Metazoa > Chordata > Aves > Passeriformes > Paridae > Poecile > Poecile atricapillus. The sequence continues at coordinate 5,054,313 of NC_081288.1, forward strand.
CCTCGTCCTCGTCCTCGTCCTCGTCCTCGTCCTCCTCCTCCTCCTCCTCCTCCTCCTCCTCTTTCTTTTCTCCTTCTCCTTGTTTTTTTTCTGTTATTTTTTAATTGATCCTACTTGTTTATTTACATAGACAAAATGTGTAGGGACAGTTCTGCTATGAGCTAACATGAAAATCAGTTAGGATTCTCCTGAGCTCTCCCAAGGCAGCCAGACAAGCAGCAAAACTGTGGTGACTGTTGCACAGATAATTTTGTTTCTATTAGTTCTAAAAATAAAGCCACTGCCCCCCACCCCCCTCCCCAAAAAAAGTATTTTTAGACAATTTACCAACATCTCTTCCTCCAGCAGCTACGTTAACATAAATCATACCTCCTCCAACAAAAAAAAAAAAAAAAAAAAAAATCAACAAACATTTACATTGCGTTCTTAGGCTCTCTTGCAGCAATGGATGCATATTTCCAGGTACAAGCTCAAAGCACCACTTCACCACTGCAAAAGATTTCAGAAGTATAGCTGCCTTTCATGGAACAGCCTGGATAGAGCTGTCATCCTGCAATAGGTATGTTTTTAAATGAAAAATGTAACAAAACAAAACAAAACAAGTGTCATTAAAGGCAGCGACACAGGGCTGAATTCAGGTTGTACATCATTCACCCTGTCGTCCAGAACAGAATGGCATATTGAGTGAGGCAATTACAGGCAAATCAGGCTTCCAATAGAATCAATGCAATAAGCAGCTGTGGTGTTTGTGTTACAAATTCACAAAAGATGATCTGAACATGGTTCCTGTCAGTCAGGCATGACAGCCAGCTAGGCTAAAATCCAGGTGATACGGGCTCAGCCACACACTCCCTGAGTCACCTTGTACAGAAGACCTAATTTAACCACGACCTTCACATCTTATTTTTTCTCCAGCAGTGTGCTTCATAAATTCAGGGCTTTGATGGTCTTAAATGTTGTATCTAGCAGGGCTTGAAAATGGAAGTGCTGAGCTGAAGCTATGGTTGCAAAGGAGAAACATGCACTCAGTTAACATCTACTATTAAGGAGTGCATTGAGGTGCAAGGCATATAGAAACCTTTAATTAAAGGTTGAGCTTGGAAAAAAAGTGGATCAGGAATCTGGGAGACTGGCTAGAAAGGGTGAAGACATCACTGAGTGTTTGCAAAATATTAGACTCCTGGAACACACTTGTAGAAGTCACATATCTCAAAGGTGGACAGGTGAAGCTGATGCAGAAGGGACTTGGATCCTCTTTTGAGCAGCAGTAAAGGAATTATAAATTATCTGATTTTGGATAGGTGTGATAGGGCTCCTTGTTCTTATTGTTAACCCCTGTATTCACTACAGAATGTCTTTAACAAACTGTCTTAAATACAACTATAACTCCTCCTCCTCTACTCCCTAGAAAGGTTCCTGAAATGCTTCTTAGAGAAGGGAAAAAAGCCCCCCCTTTACCTGAGCACACAAAACCCCCCATGCAGAAACCCAAACCTCCAGGTCAGAATTCCAGGAACTTTGCAGAACAACTGTTACCTACACGCTCCCCTCAGTGACGCAGAGGAAGACAAGAACATGTTTTTAATTGCAAAGTCAAATGGTTATGCATGGGTCCTGTCATGCTTGTGAGAACTTGTTCTTCCCAGCCCTCCCTCTCCTCCCCGCTGAGACAGCCTTGCCAAAACCCGGCTTGAGAGTGGTCACAGGGAAAACATGAAGCCTTGCAGGGGTTTGGGGAGTAGACACCAATCTGTCAGAGGTGTCACCAGAACTGGATATATCTGCTGATCTGTTACCACTTGCTAATTATGGATTCGGCGGCTAATTGTCATAAATCTTGGTAAGAGATGTGGAATGAGGCAGTTTTTTGAAGCGGCATGGCCTGGGTTGGTTTGCATTGGTAGGAATGATCACCCCTGTGCCAGGGCTCTGCTGCTGTGTGATACCTCGGTGAATACCTGTATTGTTGCGAGTGCCAATTTGCTCCTAAAAGCATTTTTGACATTCCTTTGCAGGAATGGTGAGTGTCCAGGACTGTAATACACTGACTTGTTGAAGGATTTAGTTTAATAAACCCAGAGATGCTGGCAGTCACAGCCAAACAGATGTTTTACAGGATGAAATCTTGCACCCTTCATCAAGCCGAATTTCTGGTCCACCCTTCAGAAAGAAAAGCACAACTGTGCCAAGCAGGATTGAGGTCTCATGCCTTGACTTTGCAAAACCACAAATTGGGCACTGCCTCAGTGAGGGTTAACGCTCTTGTCATGTGATTCAGCCTGTCAGAGTTTGAACTTGGAAAGAAAGGGATTTAGCAAGTTTGATTCAGCTTTAGGTATCCTTTCCAACATTTCAGCCATGTCTAATTACCCACCATCTTACTCCACCTGATTTCAACACTTCTCTGAGTCTTGAAAGCTGCAGTTCAGGGTGGAAAGGGTAAATCCAAGCCTTCACCATCTCAAAGTCGTTGAATTTACTCGAATGCTGAGCAACTTCTCAGGAAATCAAGTCCTTTTAGGGTATGTGCAGTTGAATATCCAAAAATAACTACTTGAAACTTTCTGTGGGCCTAAGGATCATAGGCTCTTCATTCATGTGAACCAGTCTTCAGATAAAAGATCAAAACTAAATTTCTGTTATTGTTTGACTGACTTTTCTTTGGAGAGAGTAGAACCAAGGTTGCATGCAGAAGAAATATCTCTCTTAATAAGTAACGCTTGGTTTTCAGAAATTTTGTTCTGTTTTTTATTTTCTAGTCCTTTTCCTGTTTTCAGACAGTTTTTGTAAGGTTTTCATCAAGTCCAAGTTTTTATCTAGAACAAGATTACCAACTGCTTTTGGAAATAAAAACTAATATCTGTCACATATTCCACTGAAATCTGCCAAATTTTCCAGGTAGAAAGACACAACAATCTATTTTAAGACTGGATTTCACTAAAGCTGGCTGAAAACTCCACAGTGGAATGTTTGTTTATTTTCCCAGATGAAAAAGCTGATTCATAGTAATTCAAATATTTTGCTGAGACGGTTCAGTTTTGATTCAGGTGTGACAAACTTCAAGCAGGGCACAATTAACTTCTAATGAGTTAATTCCTGCTGGGAATTAGACTTGCAAGGTGCCATGGCCAGTTGGGAACCATCTCCTCTGAAGACTGTCAAGACATCAGGATAGTGGCCACCAGAGAATGAGGAACCTGAACATGTTTAAACCATTCATGGTTAAAAGTTGTGATGTTTTCTCTGTGATGGAAAAGGAGACAGATGGAGCCCAGAACAGAACTCAGTTCTTTCCTGGACTTCCATGTCTGTCCATCTAGCTATCTGAAAATCAGGATCAATTGCTTTGTCAGGGTAAAGTAAAAACAGGGAGTTTATTCTGAATGTGAAAGCAATTAAATACTCAAATATTGAAGCCTGATCTACACAGAATTATTTTTTCTATACAAAATAGGGCTCTTAACAATCCATGGTCATTAAGGTGCATTAATTGATTAATAAGAAATAAGAAATAAGGGTTAATCTCTCTCTGGGAAATGTAAAATTACTTCTTGGATATGAGGGGGAAAATTTTTCTCTGTATATTATTAAGCACACAGATGAAGGTAATTTTGACTGAGTTCTGCAACCCACACTTTTTATTTCTGAAGGCAAAAGCCTCTGTACTGAAAGCAGCCATTAATCTCGTAGAAGGCAGAGATGCACATCAGCAGACACCAAAAAAACAAGCAACAAAAATTAGCCTCCACAAATCCAAACCTTAAAAAAGGTGATTAAAAAAAAAAAAAAGTTGCAAAACACCTGTTTTGAAATTTGTGCCACTGTGATTTTTCGGAAAAGCCTTGAGAAGAACGTGAAACACGGTCTTTGCTTTAGAGTGAGATAATTTTTAGTTTTAATTTCACCTAAAACCTCATAGGAAATATTTTTGGGTTGACATAATTCAAGTCAACTATCCTAAGCCATATTTCCCCTTGTTTTTTGGTAGTGCATGCAGTCTATGCCAGCTCTGGAATATCAGGATTGATGCAAAATGTTGATGAACTGGAACACCAGTAATTTTCCACAATGAAATGACTCTTGTGCAAAAAACTTGCAAGTAATTCAGAAACTGGACTAAAGTACCAGAAAATTTAGTTTTATTGGTGCATTAATCCTCCATTTAGTGCTGAACTCCCACCTGAGCGAGAAAAACACCAGGAAACACATCATGGCCCAAACAACTTAAATCTCTTTTTTTGTTCTCCCTGCTGCTGTGGGGAGGCCCAAGTGAAGACCACCAAACCACTCCCTTCTGCAGGTGGTTCCCTTCCAGCATGGTCACATCCCTTCTCCTGAGCGTGTGTGTGTGTCTGCTGGGACAGCATGTGCAGGTGACTGCTGTAAATCACACCACACGCTCACTGACACCTTCTGGTCCCTCTGGAGCTGGCTGGGTCCCAGCTGTGCTCCAAAAAACACACACAGGTCCCAAAAACCAGAGCTGGGTCCTGCAGCTTCCATGCCTGGCAATCCTTCTGCTTCCTTCTACCCAGATCCACGCCCAGCCTCTGTCGGTGATGACAAATGCAGCAGCCAGGGTGAGACGAGTGGTTAAGTTAACGATGATTTAACACTTTGCAGGCTGCTGTCCCAGGTGATTATACATTCTTTGCATTTGTTTGGCTGGAAATACGGAAAATTAATTAGTAGCAGAAGGGTATAACTTTGCCAGTCATTAACTGAATTATAAGTAAGTGTTTTCTTTGTCTGGCAATATCTTACCTTGTCCTTGTGCCAAAAATATCTCATAACTTGGTATTATATTCTCTGAAGACAACCTTTTCAATGACTTTATGAGTGAAATACTGTAATACCAGTAGGAGAAGATCTTTTTTTTTTTCTTCTTTTTTTTTTTTTTTTTTTTTTGGTGTTGATGAAAAAGAACACAGCTACATTTCTGAAAGTATAGTGTTTGGAACCAAAAACTACTTTCTTATTCTGTTTTCCTTTTTAATTGTCAATAAAAAATTAGAAAAAATATCCCAGCAAATGATTAAAAAAAAACAAACAGGAAAACGAGAAAGAGAGAATCTTTTCTAAGTCTAAATACTGCTGCTTACTTATTTTCTGATGGAAAGTAAAATGCTGTGGATACCTGGGAAGGAAGAGACAATCAGATTTGTCATCTGCCTCTGATCTTTATTTTGTAGTAAGCAGTGTTGCAGCTGAGGTGTCTTCCATTTGCATATTTACTCTAGAGCAAAAACTGATGTAGCCTGATATGTGTTGCAGTATTTAAAATAAAAAAGTAAAAGACAAAAGAAGAAAAACCTCATGTCTTGCTCTAGACATGTTTTTAGAATGCTGTTATAAAGCACACAACTCCTAATTTGAATGATGTTCATTAATAGCAGAGCTGCAATCGCATTATCTTTCATCCATTTGGACCCCAATGCTTGGTCAAGGCTTCTCCCTTCCATCACTTCTGGAGGTCTATAAACCCAGTCTGTTTTGTATGGCAGGTGGGAGCTCAGGATATCTTCTCTTGACTCTCCTGTTTCTCTGGAGAAGGTATTTTCTGGCTGCTGGATGTTAAGCTGCTTCTGGCCACAGGTGTAAAATGCAACTCATGGGACTCAGAGCATGACAAACGTGGGCCAGGAGGAGCATTAGGTGCTTAATGGTTGCGTTGCCCATTGTCTCACAGAACTAGGGAATGATCTGAGAGGATGTCTGGGACATTTCTTGCTCCGTTTGCAGAGGCACATGCTGTTCATCAGGCTCTCTGCTGCAAATGGCCCACGAGTACCTGCCTGCTTTCAGAATTAATCAGTCTTGACTGGGAAGCACTTTCATCTGCGTAAACATTCTTTCCCCCACCCCCTTTCCCTTCCTCGTGCTGAGACAAGGTACCATGGATGCTGCAAGTACAGTGGAGGTGCTGTCTAGACACCCAGAGCATCTCTGTGAACATGAGACTTGCCATGCACAAAAGGCAAGTTGGCACACGAGGCTTTGGCAGGCTCATCTCCCACTCCCTTGGCCAAGGCTACAGCCACAAAAGCCATGTCTAGTCAGTTGAATGTGCTTTCAAATGTCAATGTTTGAACTGATTAGCAAATACAAGAAAAGATCTTGACTGTAGCAAAACCCAGAAGTGTCTAAGGGAGAATTTGCAATGGGTTTTAGCAAGTTGATCTGTGTAGTGTTTGCTGAGTTTTCTTGCACGGCAACACAAAGTGATCCAAATTCCTCACTGCTAGTGGATTTTTGTGGTGTCCATTCAGGAACCATGGAAGAGCTGTTTGGAGGGGATTTCTGGAGGTCAGCAGTCCCACCTCCATCCTGGAGGAGATACATTTCCAACACCAAAGTAGGCCAACTGTGGATTTATCTGGATGAGTCCTGAAAACCCTCAAGGATGGAGATTTCACAGCCTTGCTGGGCTGTAACCTGCTTCTCACACTTCTAATGTAACCCAGCAAAAAGTTTGTTATCTTCACTGCTGTCTCACATTCAGTTTGGTGTCCTCTTTGAAGATGGGCTGTTATTTAGCCTGTCCCCTGCCTCTGCTGGTTCATGGAGTTATTCCAACCCAGGTGCAGAAATTATATTTTCTGTACTTCACAAAGTCTCTGCTGCCCTGGCCTTCAAATCTTTAAAAACCTTCCTGGCTTGAAAGTCTACTGTTCAGGTTATCAGCTACTTGTAATATGCTTGTTACCAGCTGCTAAATGGACAGAGTTGCATTTGGCCACCATTTTTACTCAGTGTCAGGCCAATTTTACACTTGTTTGGTAGTTTATTCCTTCTCCAGCCTCCTAATGATGTGGGTGACAAAATTCTTATAAATTAAAGATATAAGATATATAAAGACATATAAAGATAAATAAATGATATATATAATAATATGTATATTATATAATAATATATACTATATAAAATATACACATACACACACACACATATATATATATAAAGATGATATAAAGATATAAGATATAAATTAGTATTTGTTGCTCTTCCCTTGCCCCTACAACCAATTAATTACAGAAGGAAATCAGGTGGGTTAACAATGATTTGTCCTAGACAAATCCTTGTAGACAGTTTATGATTGCTTCTTGTCTTTCAGTAGATTGGAAGTGGACACCAAGAGGATGTGCTCCTAGACCCTTCCAGGGCCTTAGGTGAGACTCACCAGTTTATATTTCTCAGGTCTTCCCTTTATTTGCAGTCTCATGGAATTATTTTTATGCCTTTAAGTGGTTTTAGGTCCAGTGGAGCTTCGGCCTTCCTGACATTATCAAGCCTTAAGTATTAATTCTATCTTGATACAAGAAAGAACCTAGGAAGAGACAGAGACCTTTTAGCTGGGGATGGTGTGCATGCTCTTACAGCTCATCCTGGAAACACAGGAAGACCCACCAGGCCTTACAACCTTACACAGAAGCATTTCAAGAGGTTTGTTTTATGGTTGACGTGTGAAGCCATACAGTTCCTTCCCCTCTCGGTGTTCTGTGTGTTGGAAAGCCACCTCCCCTCGCTATGGTACTCGCAAAAAAATGTGTCTGGTTGAGGGGGAAGTGGGCTTGCAAACCCTCTTTTGTGCAAGGCACAAAGGAAAAGGGGTGGCTTGTAGTCTGCAGAAAAATGAGAAGAGGCTCTCTGCTCTCTTCAAAGGGCTTCCTCTTCCCCTTCTCTCTCTATTGTGAATTCTTTAAAAAGACCACCCTTCCCTTCTGCAGAGTGAAAACATCAAAGGGAATGGTGTGGTGGGGTATTTCCTTGTGAACACTGACTTACCTTACAAAGGTGAGGAGTTCACAGGAGGTTCTCTCTTGTGAAGTGTGTTCTGGCTGCTTGGCTTTGAATGCTGAGCTCACTGGGAAAATGTTCTTACATCTTCAGGCAAGCAGCTTTACTGCAAAGCCAAATCTCTTCCTCTCCCTCCCAGTTTCTACTTACTCAGTAATATTTAATATTTAATTATTTTTATTTTATTTTATTTTATTTTATTTTATTTTATTTTATTTTATTTTATTTTATTTTATTTTATTTTATTTTATTTTATTTTATTTTATTTTATTTTATTTTATTTTATTTTATTATTATTTTATTTTTATTCAATTTAGTTTATATTTTTTTATTCAATTTAGTTTTTTACTTTATAATTTTATACTAATTTATTTCATCTTTCATTTAATTTAACTTCACATTTATTTTGTTTTTTACAACACTAAAACTTTCTAGGTCTTGAGAGTTTTGTGAGTTTTTATTTTTGGATTGAGGTAGTCATAAAAACTGAAGAGCAAGAGAAAATTAAGATTTCCCACAAAGATTTGATTTTAAAAGATTCATTCTTTTATTTATTAAGGTACATTTATATGTGAGGATGTGAATCTATCCCATCCCAGGATATGGGGAAGATAGAAGTTTGCTCATGCTTGTTTCAGCATAAGATTTTGATTGTTTTATTGGCTAATAAGCTTAGCAAGAAGAGTCAACAATCAACCAGATGTATCAAATTGTTCAGTGAGCTGGAGTTTAATGTCATTAGAATAGCTCCAAAAGTCACAATTTCCTCTGGTTTAGGGCAAACTTGGTGGCAATTAAAACTGTAGGAGTTTTTTTTTCCCTTTTGCATTATCTTTAAGGGTAGAGCCGTCATCCAAAAATCAGGGGCTAAAACCTGTCTGTAGTCAAGGATAAGGTAGGAAGACCCTCTTCAGCCCATCCCTCCACATCTTTTAGTGCTTGCTCTAAATAAGAATTTATATATAATTAAATATATATATATATATATTTATTTATTTTTATATATATATATATATATATATATAGTGTAAAGACAGACAATGAATGGAGATTCATTTTATCCATGAAACTCTTGAGGATGAGTCTCCATGGCTTGTTCTTACATCCGTGTGAGGTTCCCAGTCCTTTTGCAAGGATCATTCATCTCCTCATGAAGCTGCTGTCCCAGCACTGCATCATCTTGGAAGGCAAACTCAGGCTGATTTTCACAGTGGTAAAGTTTTGAAGAAGGGAAAAAGAGGCTGGAAACTGCTGGGAACAGCTAATAAACTATGAGATTTACCAAAACCACACAGGATTTCGGCTCAAGCACTTTATCCTGCAGCAGCCAAATGGGGATGTCAGCTTCAATACCACGTCCCTGAGTCTCAGTACCAAAGTGACATTTGGAATTTGGGTATCTAGACCTAAAAAAAGAGCATTTCTCCTTTAAAAAACCCCACTATTCCTACATATCACAATATATATCTTATTCACAATCCAGTGTCAGGTCAGTGGTCAGACTCAAAGACCTGAGAGGACTTTTCCAACTTTAATTATTCTGTGATTCTATGATTCTAAGCATGATCTTCATCCAAGATGCCTCAGAGTCCAGCGGTTTGTTTCATGCTAAATCCCAGCTGTGACTCAGTCTCACAGCAGAATTCAAATAAATACGTGGATGACATTGGAAGTGAGTTGTACAATAGCAGGGGGGGAAAGCTAAGAACAAATCCTCTCTGTTCAGGTGGCATTCATGAACCTTAACAGTCCGTCAGGGTAAAGAGCAGAGGAAATCCTTAATCAGGAGCTAAATCATAGGGATCTGATTTTAACCCACGTTGTGCAGGTTGACTAGAGCATGTGAGCAATTCAGAGTCAGAGGTGCTGAATGGAGAAACAGTTTCTGCTCTTGTCAGCACTTTGGTCTGTGTGTGGTTTCCCCATTGCCATTAGCTCCAGGCATTTTGGAAATTGTATTCCTCCTGCAAGGCAGAGTGGGAAGGGCTGACAATGTGGGTTAAAATATTGAGTAATGAGGATAATTAATCAAGGGTCTTCTGCAGAATTTCTATTTGGTGTTAAGATTTTTTTGGTATCACAGCAATGAACAGCCTCCAGCGGGCCCCCCGCAGCAACGTGGGTGCTCACAGGTTTTCAGGTCAGAGTACTTGACCTCAAGACTGCTGGCTCTTCAGGCTGGATTAGTTAAATTTGAGAAGGTTATTAATTAGGAGGCAATCTGAAAGTTGCCTTGTGCTGAGGTTGTTGCCAATAAGGGGTGGGAGATGGTCCCTGGCTGAACAGATGTGTAGAGTAGAGGATGAGTAGCAGAAGGTTTACACAGCCTTTTAGTTCTCAACACCCCTGAGTCTCTACCTGGAGCAAACTCAAGGCTTCACAGGAAAAAGGACAAAAAGTATTTTTGTGACTGTCCAGCAACAAGCCATCCTAACGCCATCCAGCTCATCCTGAGTCAATCCTCACCAGTGACTTCATCTTGTACCTGCTGCAGATGCTGGGCCCTCCTTGTACATTTGAGGGCTGCAGACAGTGATTGTTTCCTTGGCATGCAAGGACTAAGCACACAGCAGCTGCTCATTTTTAATTTTGAAGGAGAACCATAGAATCACAGAATGATTTGGTTTGGAAGGGACCGTAAAAATCATTCAGCTCCAACCTCCCTGCTGTGACAGGGACATCTTCCTCCAGAGAAGAGAGAAATCATCAAAATGGCAAGGACAAGTAAAGCACTTTGAGGAGCAGAATACAGCCTTCCTCCTCCCCTGGTGTTGTTTAGTAACTTGAGGTTACATTTTGGGCTGCTGTTCAGGAAATTCAACTAACCCTGGTAGGAAAAACGGTGAAGCGTAGCTGCAAGATAAATAAATTATTCAAGGACCAACCACTCCTTTAGGCATTTTACCCCTTGGGGCTTGAACAAGTCTCATGTCACTTGCATATGATATTACTGCTTTTCCCAAAACACTTTTCCTTCCTCAGAGAAAACAATTTTAATTCATTCTCCAAAAAACATTTCTGCCAAGTCTGACGAGTGTACACATCAAATTCCTGCAGCACTCAGCCTGTGTCCTATAAAACTTGTCATGACTGATTTTTACTCTTTTTGCACTGGTTTTAAAGAGATGAATTCAAAGGCATTCCTTCTCATGCAGGTCCAGATTGAAGCCCAAGTTTAACAAAAAGACCGTAGTGATGTATTTTGCTGAATTGGGACCTTTTATAGGGTGGATGAATCGAGCCCTTTTTTGTCATTCTGTTTTTGAGTAAACATTTCTGCAGTGTAACATTAATTATGGATTCTCCACCTTGATTCAGTATCGCATTTAGGCTGCTATTCCCTGTTAAATCATCTTCCTTGACATGTGAAATTCAGGCTGCCTTTGTTAGATTAAAGTCTTTTTATCTGACCTGCCTTTAAGCTTCATCTACTTAGTCATATCACTGGGTAGGTAACAGAAAATTGCCAATATGTCACCCAGTGGGTAAATCAATTCATGAAAGGAGGCCTAGTGCTTTTAGATTGACTGCAAAATGGCTCTTTTCTTTTTTTCCAAGCATATCTTCCTCAGCACACCTGGGTATTCCTCCTGAGGGCTCAGTAAAAAAGTTTGAATTGCCTTGTTCTTTATTAGCTACATCCCGTCTCCTTTATATTACAGGTGAACGTGATTTGCTCCACAGTGCAGTGTATTCCTGAGAGAGGCACTGAAAGGAAAAGGGCAAATTATCCTCACAGTGATGTGGAAAGCAGGAAAAGAGCTGGCAGGAACATTATCACTAGTAAAAATCTGAGATGTTCTCTGCATATGTTTGAGAGGCAGCACCCTCCCAAGTGGGGTGAGCTTGAGGCACAGGTGAACTCTTGCTGGAGAAATAAGACCAAAAGTCTCTTAAGTGAGAAGATTTCTTGGGTACTGACTCCAGAAGTTTTTAGAAAAAAAAGCTCTTATTTTCAGAAAGCTCCCAAAACCATCTGTCCAGGGATGTGAATTGGTTAGTGAAGTGATGGAAAAAAGAGGAGCATTTTTTTATCTGTCCATTGCAAAGTGTACCAAAAACCTCTAAGGGCTCCATGGGAAGAGACACAAGAGAGCAGGGTGGAGTTGGATGTTCTCATTGGATGGCAACAGGTTTTGAGAATATGAGAATATTTGGGGAAAGTGAGGCAAGGAAGTGCACCTAAATGTCTTGCTCTTTTCTTTCAACCTAGATATTTTATTTATGCCTTACAAAATAGAGTGATTGTTTGAATCACAGAATGCTTTGGAAGAGACCTTAAAGATTGTCTTATTCCAGCCCTCCTGCCATGGGCAGGGACATTTTCCACTAGACCAGGTTGCTCAAAGTCCTGTCCAACCTGGCCTTGAACATTTCCAGGGATGGGGCATACACAACTTCCTTGGGCAACCCATGCCAGGACCTCACCACCCTCACAGTGAAGAATTTCTTCCTGATATCTGATCTCAACCTGACCTCTGCCAGTTTAGAGAAGCTGAGACTGTTTGAGGCTCCTCCCTGTGACTGCTGTTGTTTGCTGATTTCACCTCCACTGAACAGGAGCTGTCAAATGTTGATGTTCTTGACTTCATCTTCTCAAGATGACACTAAATCATGGGACAACTGAACTGAGGAATTTCTGTTCACACTGCCAGGGCTGCAAACTGCAAGCTCCTTGTACTGAGAGCAGGAGGCATCAATCCAAGGGTGTCCAAAGAGCAAGAGGCACAACAAATCCTCCTGGAGAGTTTTACAACAGAGAACAAGCTTTACCAGAACCACACACGTGTATTTTAGTGTGATATGATGGGTAGAAGGAAGAAGAGATAAGAGTTGTGATCTCCCTGGTCCCTCCAATTTGCCTCAATACAGTTTGTGGAACAAAACACTGTGAGGCTCAGTTTTCCCAGGCTACATCTGGACTCTGGAAACAGAAATCCTGAGCAAGTGGAGATATTTCTGCCAAAAAATGTTTAGCAGTAGTAAATTGAATTCTCAGTTTCAGAAGACTTTAATTTTTTTTTCACAATTTAAAAATAATGCCTCTCTGTGTACTTGGATTTAATTTTTAATTTTTTAAGGATGAAGAAGTCTTTCTCTACCTTAGGATTTTTAAAATTTGCCAGAAAGCAGACAAAACATCTTTTTGGCTAACAACTCAAATTTTTTGAATAATTACCTCTGATTTTGAGATAATGCTTTTTGCAAATGCTTTGAAAACATCAAGCAGTATATTCCTTGTGCTATGATCTATATGTCTGTCACAGACAAGAAATATAATATTTTTGAAATTCTTCAGATAGATTTTTGGACACTGTGACCCTTCTTGTTCTGTCCCTTAAAGTGTAAATCAGGAATAGCTCATTAAAATATATGGATTTTTTTTCATAGTAAGTAAAATCAAACTACGTGTATCTGATATACATTAACCTAATGTCTGCTATTAAACCACAAGTCGTGAAAGACTATGGGAAATCTGAGCTCCTGCTGATTTTTGTTAATTCTATAAAGACTCTATTTAATTTCCTCAGGAAAACAAGGCAAATCTTCCCTTGAGGGCATATACATTTTTGAATGGGCTACGAGTCCCTAAGGGCTCAGTTATCACTGATCACAGTTTGGTCTGTTGGATATTGCTAAGGGAAATTTAGTGTGATTGTCTGTGATCACTGGCATGTGCTCATACCCATTAGGAGACCTACTCAGCCCACTGACATTTGGTTCCTAGGAGAATAGGGTAGCTGCTCTCAAAACATTTTGAGTTTGCAGCATTTTTTTTTCATTCCCTTCCCACTCCTTCCCCCCCTCCCTCCCTGTGGGTTTTTTCAGGCAGAGGAGCAGATGTTCAAGATCAGAAAAGAGCTTGTACAGGGAGCTGCCACTCTGGGCAAGCAGTGATGTATTCTAAGAAAATGCAACATAACAAAACCACTCCTCTTCCAGTTTGGTTAATTTTCTCTATTACTCTTTTTTAGGCAGTTGCAGGGGTGACATAGGAGAGCAATAATATCATCTCCATCTGCATCTATTGTGCAGAGAAGTGAGCTTTAAAGACTTCCCTCTGAACCCCAGGTGATTTCAGGGGGTCACTGGTCTCACCCTAAAACCACCAGTGGCTTCAGGGCTGGTGTGGCACAGTGTTGCTGTTCACTGCAACTTGCCTTTATAGGTCATTCCCAAAAATTTGTGTCTCTCTCCTGGAGATTTTCAGTCTCAAGGACTGATGTCACTGACATCACAGATTAGAGCCAATGCTGACATGCAATGGGAACTAGTAGTGGCACTTGTGTAGCTGGTGACAGGAAATATAGAACAATATATATATATATATATAATTATAGATGTGTGAAAGGTGAAATGCAGATATTTCACTGTTAGAGCATTCAGTCTCTTGGATGCAAGTAAGAAGCAAGGGCTGGTGTTCTACAGTCTCCTGAATGACAGGCGACATATTCACAGAGGTGTCTGCTGGGCATAAAATAGAAAATTTGCTTTCTTATCTGCAGAATTTAGATCTAGGTCTCACTGCAACATCCTTTTCTCTGGGGTTTAATGAGGCACAGCTCTCATAGTTACTCTTTTGTCAAGATGTGTTGAACTACAGGATAGGACTGGGGCAAATAACCTCTAAAAAACCCAGCATAAAGTTCCAAGAATTATATAGCAGCGGAAAAAAGGGAAAAAAAAACCCAAAAAGAAATAGGAAAACCCAGCAATTTAACTTTTGGTAAAACCACCAAAACCATCAAACACTCTTTCTTCATTCTTTATGTAACCTTCTGGTCCTGGTTTACTGTTAGATTCAAAGAGACCCATATTTTTCTTTCCACTCCGACTTCACCAGTTTTAATATTTTAGGCATTTTTTTTCAATAAAAGAGAGCAAGCTGTGGAAGCCAAAACCAAAGTGGCTAATCCTAGCTTGTGCATTTGCCTCTTGTAGACTTGCCAGATCCCAGTGCTTTGCCTAAAGACTTTCTCCGTTAGGACAGGCTGCAAAGCAACTTGTTTTCTTCTTGCATGTGCGTCAGTGAGAAGTTTAGGGCTGGTCTCCAGAAAGGGTGGGGAAATAATCCAGGTGTGAAAATGCATGCATGTAGATGCTTGCAATTAAACTGTAACCACAGTTGCAGACAGCATTGGCTTTTTGGTTGATTTTTTTTTTTTTTTTTCCCAGTTGCTTTGCCATTAGCTGTTTTCAATACTGGATTTGAGCACTGCTGAATTTCCAGCATTTGTTTAGGTGCTGTTTTGCTGGACATTTGGTCTGGTAAGCAAACTGTTTCTCACCCATATGCAGCAGGACTTTTGCATTGGTCTCTGCTCCTTGCAGCTTGAAGAGGCCATGGCAGCCTGGCACCATCCATCCATCCCCTGAAATTTGGCATGACTTGGTTTAGTTCCTGAAAATATTTGGACCAGGATTGATGCTGAGACTTTTCTTTTACATTTATGCATTTTTCCCTTCCTCACCTTTTTTATTTAATCCCATGCTTGAAAAATGTTAGGTAATACAACTGAAATGAAAGAATAAGCTGGGAATAAAACAACAAAACAACTTTAAAATTAAATGGTTTGGTAGATTAAGGAGGAATCAGCTGTTAGCTGAATGAAAGACCTGCTAAAGACTTGCAGCTGTAGTAAAGTGGAACTCCAGAGTTTTAGGTCTAGTAATGGCCAAAACTACTGATGCAAGGGGAAAAAATGCAAAGAACTTCCCTACAGCTGCTTGGTCTACTCTACCATTCTGGGAAAATTTTTCTGAACCTTTGGGAATTATAGGAGGACACAGGGCTTGGCTCTTGCAAGTGATGTAGCTTGTCTTATCATGGTTTAACACAAACCCAAGAGAGATGGGGAAAAGTGACTGTGCCATTAAAGTCCAAAGATAAAATGCTGTGGGGGAGGATTTGTAGAAACATCTAGAGAAGAGCCCAGGATATTCCTGCAGTGGCTTTCTCTTTATCCTCAGCATCCGGAATAAAGGTGGAATAAAGGTGTCTCATATTTGAGACAAATATGTGATCACCATTTCCTCATGGTTCTTTGATATATTATGAAACATTCTGAAGTGTAATTTTTGAGATCTGACTTTGTAGTTCATTGGGAGAAAGGTCCTGTCTGCAAACACTAAAAATTTTCTATCTGGAAGAGAACACCACTGCAAGAACAGAGAGACATTCCTTAAACATAATGTGGTTTTCCAGTGGAATCACTTCTCATCTTCAGAGTATCACCTGTTGCATAAATACATTGCTACAAAGGTAACAACTAGGAATAATCTTTTTTTTTTTTTTTTTTTTCTAAATCCTTATATTCCCAAAGGCAAAATAGTTCTGTGGTGTGAAGATACGACTCTCACCTGACACAGTGCCATTAGTTCAGCTGGAGAGAATTGCCTGTGGGCAAACATCAAACCATGATGGATTAGGTTATGTTTTTTTCCACACAGGTGTCTCTGAGTAACTTTTTGTAAATCTTTGGAGATGAAAAATCAGGGAATAACTTAATCATGTTGTGTTATTAAAAAGATTTACTGAGCAGCATCCAGTGGATTAATTGGGTGGTCCTTAAAGAGCCTAAATTTTGGGGGGTTGCTGTGGTTGTAAAACCTCTCTTCACAGGGTGGTTTTACATGGAGGTTTTTTTTTTTTTTGATTCTCCCTCTATGCCACCAGTGTGGGGGTGATGACACTGCAAAGAAAAATATGTTGTTGGTGACTTACTATAATTTTAAATTGCTAGTAACTGTCACATACTACATGCTACTACAAACAAGGCTGGTCTGTGCAGTGTGTTGGATAATGGAATGGTGCTAATTAGGAGACAGTGAGAATTATCAACCCAATACAACTGTCACAAGCAAAACCATGGAGCAGCCCAGGGAATGATTATAAAAAGAGTATCACAGTCTCAATATTGCCTGAAGGGGAAGTCTCATAAAGCTGCACTATAAAATTTATCTGACAGATTTCCAGGCAGTAATTATACCTCTGATTTATATGTGTTTAATATCACTTATGCTATATTATTTCTTTTCCTCAAAAGACTCTTGGAAGGTTTTTGTTGTACTGTCATTCTTTCTTTCTTGAAAATGGAGCCAGGTAGCTGTGGTGTCACATCACCTTCTCAGAATTCACATTAGACAAGGCTTTGGGTTTGTTGTGTATTTTTTTTTTCAATTTTCAAAGCATTTTACAAATCATCTTCAAGCAACAGCTCTCCAGTTTTCCTGTCCAATGTGCACCAGAACAGGCTGACAATGGAAGGGGTTGAGTCACCATCCCTGGAGGTATTTAAAAGGCATGAAGATGTGGCATTTGAGGACATGGTTTACTGGTGGGCTTGGCAGTGTTGGGATAACAGCTGGATTTGATGTTCTCAGAGGTCTTTTCCAACCTAAACAATTCTGTGCCTACACAAGATATTTAAACACTTATTTTCTTTAGTGAAACCTATGAAGAGTCATGAATTTAACAGCACACAGGGAGATATCAGTGCAGTTAGCTCTGATCTCTTGAGCTTTGAATATCAGGTCATGCTGAGCACCGAGACTGCCAGGCCATGAAAGAGCAACTCAGCAGTCTGCCTTCCAACATGGCTCAGTTTGGAATCCCAATCATCTTCCAAGTGTGGGTTAGCATTCTGGTGTCCTTGCAAGCCCCTGGGCATGTGCAGCTGGGGTGGCCACTGACTGTCTCAGCACGCAAAGCTCTAGGGCAGGAGAGGAGATGCAATCTGAGGATGCAAATGAGTGACTGGCAAACCCTGGGAATGAGGTGGGAACACCTCAGTGATTCTCAAGTGGCACAGGCTTGCAAATGCCACTCACAGGGGTAAGATGAGGGCTGTAGAGGGAGGGAGGCACTGTGAGAGTTCATCTTCCTGTGGCGTGTGGAGCAGCAGCACAGAAACGGCATTGACTAACTCGCCTTGCAGAAACACAGAGTCCTGAATACTGTGCTAGGATGTCTCCAGGATTTCTCAGAAACAGAACTGGCTGATCACCAGAACTCAAAGAGCTGTAGCCACCAGATTTGACAATCATCTGAGCATTAAAGAGTTTTGAAGGGGGTATAGATGCAAGAGGGGAACAGAGAGATCTCTACACTGCAGCCAGGTTTGTTTGCTGTCTGACACTTGGCTTCACATCAGGGCTTCTGGATTCCTGTTGTTTTTTTTTTTTTTTATGAGAACCAGAGCTCCAGATAGTAATGTGAAGTTTTGGACTTCCAGGCAAAGGTTCACAAGTTACTTCTCTCTTTCCAAGAAAGCACTGACAATTTTTTGGCAAAGTGAGAAAACTGTTATGTGTGGGCCTATGAAAGAAGCTGAGTAAGGTTGCTATTATTTGTTATTAATGTTAATCTTGGGGGCTTAACCTGATGACCAAATCCCTGATATTATGTTAAGGCTTTTGAAGTAGCTTTCAAGGCAGAAGCTGTCCTTGGAGTGCATCATTATTCTCAGATAAAAATGAAACTTTATCACCTTGTAACTATAATTTTGATGATTTTTAGCCTACAACCCCCCAAATGAAAATAAGAATGCGCAATTGTCCCCATCAACAAGTGGTGACATGAAAAGAGACAGAAGGACTTTTCCAGGCCAAAGAATCTCACGTTAGACCAGATTTAATGCTATCACTGTCCACAGAGTAGGAAATTGCCTGGTAAAGGTGGATGGAGTTTGTACATTAAAAATATCCTCAGAAACTCCAGCTAATGCTAAATAAGTTTCTGCTGCTTCCAGCTTTTGGATAAGTCAGTCTGGTAAACAGAAGGATGCTCAAACACCTCTGGTCTGTTTGGTATTCTCACTTGCACTGAGGTCAGGCTCCATGGAAATATCAGTGCTATGGCTCTCACCCACACATGGCAGCTGCCTGAAACTCTAGAGCCGAGGTCAGTATTGTTTTCATACCCCCCACCCTCCCCCATTTTATGGATTTACCAGTAAGATGTCTAAATAGTTTGTGAAGTACCTCCTGAATTAGTACACCATTAGGCCCAATGGAGACCATAAAAAAATTTGTTAATCAGCCTGGTATTTTAAAATACATTTAAATTATGCATTTCAATGTTGGCATTCAAGCTGCAGTTGCTCATAGTCTGCTTCAGACTCTCCTGCTGAGGAGCGGCAATCTTGGAAGTGGGACAGTACGGAGAGAGGGGAATTTCAGAAATTCACCAGCTAATTTTAATCTACACTGCAGGAGAGTCAGAGCTCGTGTAACTTTGAGGCCAGGCTGTTGCAGCTGAGCTGAGCCTCTGTCTCAATGATTTTACATTCGTGTTGCCAGCAGACTTTATTTTGCACTGGCGAAACACCAGGTCTTTCCGTAGCAAAACCACCCCGTGACATTGCTTCTGGAAGACAACCACAAAACCTAATCCCTTAATCCCACTTGAGAAAGCTGTTTTAAATGGGAAGCAGAGTTGTGTTCACTTCCATGCTCACATGACTGATTCTGATCTCAGTTCTGCCAGCACAAATTGAAACACACACTCTAACATGGCAAAATTTGCTCTTGATCTGGCCCAGATACTGTAATTCCCATCTGTGCATAAGGTGGCTCCATGTTGCCCTGATAGATGCATCAAAGGCATGAGAGACAATCTGTATCCCATTATTGGCAAAAGCATGAACTGAATCGGGAGTTATAATTTAAAATCTCCCCCTGCTTTTTTTTTTTTCCCCTTTCTTTTTTTCCTTTTCCCCCAAAACCACCGACAGGTGAGGCCATGCATCTGAGGTATTACAGACTCATGTACAGGGTCACAGGGAAATAGCTTGAAGCTGAAAGAGAAGGTGTAGATTGGATATTAGAAAGAAATTCTTTATTATGAGGGTGGGGAGGCCCTGGCACAGGGTGCTCAGAGAAGCTGTGGCTGCCCCTGGATCCCTGGAAGTGTCCAAGGCCAGGTTGGATGGGGCTTGGAACCACCTGGGGTAGTGGAAGATGCCCCTTCCCATGGCAGGGGGATTGGAGCTAGATAATCTTTAAGGTCCTTTCCAACCAAGCCATTCTATGACTCTTTGATCATGTCTGTTTGCTTTGGAACAAATTATTTGATTTTTAGCACACGGCTTAATTTGTAAACCATTCTCAGATGGATATTTTCTAGCTTTTTTTTCCCAATCAATATTCTATATGGTATAAAATTTTTTATAGATTCCATTTTGCTCCAGAGCAGTGATGTAGAGATCAAAAACCATGACTCTTTTACAAGTTATGCAAAGTGGTGGCTCTGAGCAGTTTTCCCTGCATCTTGAATGAGCAGTTTTGCAACTGAGAACATCATCTCTTCATGGAAAAGACTTTAGAGGTCTGGATCATATACCAGGGTTGTAAAGGAAAAAAGCCAATATAATTTTTGAAAATTAAAGGTGAGAAAAGGAAAATCAAAAATCCCACTCTCTTTCTGACAGGAATAAGGAAAATCTTTGTGTTCCATCTCACCACCTTGGTATATGTGTCATTCCTGGAGTGGATTTTCCCTCCTATTCCCTGTGCCTTTTCCATCCTGTGTAAAGGGCTCGTGTTGCTCACTGCATGTGCTGTGTTTCATGGGAAGGCAGAGAGAACTAGAGAGTCTCCAGGGAGAGTCAGGGAATGTCTGCTGTGGTTCATAATGCCTTCACCAAATCAGTGATGACATTTAAATAGTGTTTATAAAGTGTATTTAAGTCCTCGGGTAAAGTGAAAAGACATTATCATTAATATATTAATATCCTGTGGCTTCTTATGAGGCTATGTTTTTTTTAATCTTGAATAGAAGTGGTTCATAATAGTTTTTCCAGAAATAATCCTTTTTCTTTTTTTTTCTCCCCCACCTGTGGAACTGACACTTTTTCTAAACAGCCTCCAGCTGTCGTCGTTGAGACTTGATGCTGACACTGCCAGGGACATAGCAGGACTCCAAAAATGTGAATTCTTCATCTCAGGAAGGAAATAAGAGCTAACACCTTACTTCCAGCAATGTATGCTTGGTTTATTATATTTATTGCCATTGTGTTGGATTAATTTCAATTTATTCTGTCCATCAAAATTGATGAAATACTCATCTCCTGATAGTGACTGGAAATTGTTTTCAGCTAATTTGAAGCCATATATTAGGTTAGGAGAAATCTTCTCCTTTCAAAGTATCTTTTTTAAAGCAGATAGATTTGAACCTAACAGTTATAAAAATAAGTTATTATTTGGATTAGTGATGCAAAATGGTTTCATAACTGGTTTCCACAAGGCAAAACAGACAGTGTCATGGAAAATAGCACTTATTAACACCAAGGGCCAGATCTGATCAAACAGAAGGCAGGGGAATGATGTGACTAAACTGGAAGCAACTCCAACACATGGTGATGAAACCCAGCACAGAATCAGATTGCTAGAAATGGGATGAAACTCACTGGTTCACGCTGCCTCCTTGAGACTGCTAGGGTTTTTCCTTGGGAAATTTTGTTTTGACTTTTTTATATGTGCTAAAATGCATTGAAATTCACTACTGCTTTTGTCAGTCTATACAGACAAAGTGACTTCTATATGAAGAAAGGGTTGCTAAGACAGGTCTGCTCCAGGACAGCAAATGTGGAACTTTTTCACCCCAGTAATCCCTCATTTTATCCAGAGATTGTTGCAAGATGAAATAATATTCCACAGATTTATTGCTGCTCTATTTAGTCCTGATAAAAGTAGTATCAGCAGAGAATCACACGCTGAGACTTGTAGATTCACTTATAAATTTTGCTGTCCACACAGGGTCATTTTAGTCACATTAATTATCCCAAATCCACACTGGGTCTTGTCCTGCTCTGTTCCATCCTGTCCTATGCTATCCTATCTTATCCCAGCCTAGCCTAGTCTAGTCTATCCTATCCCAATCCCATGCAATAGGGAACTCTTGAAATTTTGTTACTAGTCTGTTCTTCATGTCTAGCAGATAACTGAAATTTCTTAGGCTGAATTTGTAAATAAATTACATGGAGAACATTAGAAGTTATCAAAATTAACACTTTGCAATAACTTTCCTTACTAATAATTATCAAATAATATCAAATGTGTTATTGGAAACCACGTGACCAGGCAAGGGCAGATTTTGGGGGGGGTGGGAAGCGGGCAAAAATTAGGGCATTTTTTTTTTCATCTATAAATTAATTTATAAAATAAGGAAAGGTATTTGTAAACTTTTTATTTTCATATTTTTTTGCCTGATTTTATCAGGAGTCAGAAAAAGCTTTTGTTTAATTATTATTTAGTACTTTTTTTCTTGATATTTGACCTTCTATGACACAAAAAACTTATTTTCCGTTAGTAAATTATCAATTAATATTTTATAATCAGTTTTTATTACAGGTCCTATGTCATATTGATTAAAATATTCAAATGAAATTTAAGAACTGAAACTACAACTTCTCTTAATTCTGCAGATCAGTATATATGCTATCTTCTCTAAAAATTTTACTTTGCTTACATTTTCCTGATTTTATTTTTGGAAATCATTTAACCTGGCCTGTAAAATATGGGGGAGTGAAACAAATCACCTCTCAACATTGCATAAAAAGTAGAAAAATGTGTGTGCTTATGCTGTGTGCACAAACTTGTCACTTGTCACATTAAATACTGAAAATTCAAATTTTTGTTAGTAGGGTAAATATAATAGTACAAATATATGTCCATACTCAGTTCAGTAATTTCCAAAGTTTCCCAAGTTTCTAAGTGTGAGAACTTAAGATGTAGATTAATAAATGTATATTTAAATATTTAAACACAGGAGTTCTTTTCAAAAGTGTTGAGAACATTACATTTCCCAGGTACGATTGTGCTTGCTCCTAACTTTGGGAAACCAAGTCCCTCATTAAGACAATTAAAGTATGTAAGGCCAAGTTTTGGTCTCGTTGTTTTTTGTCCAGAAATCGGTGTTACAGCTCATGTCAGCACTTTGAATGGCCATCTCCTTCAAACAAAATTAAGCTAATGGGCTCAGAAAATGACTATTGTCATGGAAAACCAATAAAAAACCCTTTTTCCATGCATTTATCACCACTGTCATTAACTACTGGCTTGTGTCGGAGCACATAAAGCACATTAGGCACCGAATTCTCTCTGTTCCATGACCACCTGAGGAGGAAAACCCCAAAAGCTGCTTCTACCTCCACATTGCTCCGAGTCCCTGGGCTGCTGGGTGCTGGTGCTCAGTCAGACCATGCATCAGTTTCCCCGCTGAGGAAAGATGCCATTTAAAGAAATCAGCCTTATTATGTCCCAATGACAAGCATAATTGAGAATGTCTGTCTGTGAAAGGCACAAGAATAGAGGGAAAGCTTTTGTTCACCTGAGCACACACTACCATCCTTGACCCATCCAGGTAATTTAAGCCCTGGTTGAATTGGACAAGGACAGGTGTAATTGGCCCCCAGTCTCAGCTGCTTCCAGCCTTGCAATTACCCTAATGAGGTTGTCTGAGGAGGGGTCAGTCGCTAGCGGCCACTTTGGCTGGAGCCTTCTCAGGCTGTCAACAGAGGGAGAACAAGGAGTCCATTGGGTCAGAGCCCGAGACGAAATGAAAGCTGGTAATTGATCTAGTGACAGCAGCGTCTGTCCTGAGCTGAGGGAAATGGCCAGCTGCAGTGAAAAGACTTGATGCCAAAAAACCTCCAAAGATGAAAAAAAAAAGAAACTCTCCACAAAGAACTCGTATGTTTCTCAAGACGTGAATTTAGACAAATTTTAAAGGGCACCCAGCCATGTGGCCATTAACTGGACATTTCACTCAGTTAGATACAAATGTGATGCCATCTCTTTGATCTGAATAAAATGGGTCTTTCCATGAGCTTTTTTAGCTGCCCTCTCAACCCACTCCCTGCCAAAATCCCCAAATGCATGTGCAGCCTGTAGGTATGGATCCATAGGCAATGTAGACAGATGTGCCATTGTGCTCTCTTGGATCCTTCCAGAAAGGTTCTGGATGTGCCCTTGAAAATGCATTCACAATTAGTGATGTGATTCTGTATGTATATTTTGAGCTTCACAATTTCAGGTGGGCTGAAATGTAATTTTAACCCATCCTTCCATCGCTTTGTTCTTGTGAGGGTTTTTAATTAAACACGGTTTTTAATCAATTAAGTAGCAGCTGCAAGTAAAGTGTTAGTGCTCTGAATGTGTCTTTAGCAATATCCAAACTTGCAGAAAATGCAAGTTCAAATAGCAGCAGGGAAGAGATTGATTTTCATCCTCCCTTTGAATTCCATAAAATTTCCTGTCTGGGACTACTCATCAGTATCTTGCCTAGATATAAGAGACAGCCTTTCAAAAACAGTTAATCCCTCCTCTCTTTTCTATCTGCATGGTAATTCAGGATAATAGAAAGAACAGTAATAATAAATATCGAAGCTGCAGTTAGTAATGGCAGCTCCAAAGCTTGAAAATCCATGTTTATTGCTGGCAGAACCTACATGTTTGGAAAGGGCATCATTGATAAATGGCCTTTCATTTCTTATCATCACTTTGACTTCAGGGCTAGCATAAAACATACATGTCCCTATGAATAATTAAGCTTAAGATTACTTATAATAATGATTAGAATAATAGTAATTGTTATTACTCTTTGTAATTGAAGCTAGAGTCTAATTTCTGTCAGCTTTTTACAAAAATATAACTAATTATCTACACTTGCCTTAGTTAGATATCTAAAATATGGTGTCTGTTTACAAGGTAACAAACCCAGGATCTCCTTACATATATTTTTTTATGAATTGAGCAGTCCTTGTACCTGTGAGAAATGAGAACAGAGACACCAGTAGGTTGTGACTGGAGTTGCCAAAAGAAGGTGGAGGTGCTTACCCCAGCTGTTCTCTTTAGTCACTAGAGAGAAGTAGGTGACAGCAGCAGGTAAGTGATTCAGCCTTCAGGGAGCTGGCTAAGAATAAAATTAATTGAGTTCAATTCCTCCTGGAGGGAACTCCTATTCCCCATCCTACAAAGGGGCTCTGGGGTGAGCAGCTCAGTTGGAGTTTCATGCTGTTGCACGCAGTTGGTGCCGAATGTTGAAGGGGTGAGATAGGTTGGCACGATCCTGTCTGTGACTTGCATGTGCTTGAACTTGGGAGTCTGAGGCATGGTCAAAACCAAGACTGATTTTTTTAATGCTCAGTTATGAATGAACCTGAAGCTGTGTGTCTTTGCTGGAGTAGATGAGAGCTTTCTAGAAGGAACAGGGAATGAGATCCCAGTCTATTTCCTATTTCATACCCTTTGCCACTGTGTTCCACACAGAGGTCTCACACCCCTTCTCACACGTGCACTTCCAGCAGGATGGCAAATTACAATAATAGATTGTGAGCATCCTGTTTAGAATCATGAGTTGAACAACCAGATGGAGTCTCTGTGAGTTTAATGGCATTGGTGACAATGCCCTGTAACTGGTGACCTGCCTGACAGAGAGGCCACTGTGCTAGACATCAACTGGGGGAACTGGACAGGCTTGCTTTGAGAGCATGTCATGGTTCCACAGACCCTGTAGCCACCACCCCTCTGCAGAAGGGAGTGAGTGATAATAGCAAAAATAAAACATAAATGTCATCTTGCAGTATTTTTCTGTTTCTCATCCTTATGCCACAATGCCAAAGAAGTCAGGGACAATGCTGGCTAGCAGAATGATGGATTTATGACTACTACTGATGCCTTTTTTCCACTTGTGAATCACAGGTTTTAAAAAGCATGTCTCCTGTACAAATAGCCTGTGTTAACAGAGTACATCAGGATCTCATGTGCATGTTGAGGCCCATGCTGAGCTCAGTTCAGAAACCAGCACTTGTCCACTAGTACAAAGCCTCACACACTAGTCAGACATTAGCATCCCTTTTGTGCATTAAACACACTGAATACTCTTTTATCATACATATCTAAGAGTTGGAAAAGAAGGTACTTTTGGAGACTCAATGTCTTTTTTTTTCATTTTCTGCAGGTTCTACTTAAAGCAATTCCACTCAGATGTTCCTTTTTTCCCTCTTAAAGCATTATTTGCTTTTGGGGTACAGACCTTATTTGGAGTTCAATCATGTTTTGAGGTAACAAATTTGACTTATTCTCTCTGGTATAACAAGTTAATAAAATCAAATTTTCTGAACATCAAAAATGTATTTGCAGCACTGTACTGATTTGGCTGGGATAGAGTCAGTTTTCTTCACAGTAGCTGATATTGGGCTGTGATTTGGATTTCTGCTGGAAATGGTGTTGATAATGCAGGGATGCTTTCGTTACTGCTGGGCAGACCTTACACAGAGTCAGTTTTTTCTGCTCCTCACCCCAACCCACCAGCAGGAATTCTGGCGGTGAGAAGGAGCTGGGAAGGGTCACAGCTGGGACAGCTGACTGACCCAAGGGATATTCCAGACCATATGAAGTCATGGTTGATATATAAATCTGGGGGAAAAAGAAGCAAGAGTGGAACATTTTGAATGATCCCAAACTTCTCTTACATTTGATGGGGCCTTGTTTTCTGGGGGATTGTTGAACACCTTCCCATCCATAGGGAGTGGGGAATGAATTCCTTATTTTGCTTTGCTTGCACACATGGCTCTTGCTTTACCTGTTGAACTGTCCTTATTTCAGCCCATGAGTTTTCTCACTTTTTAGGCATGAATTTTCTCACTTTTTAGTCATAAGTTGCTAGCTGGGGTTAAACCTCACACTGGTTTAATCAGGTAAATCTTAGACTGAGATATAGAAACTGGTCTGTGAAACTGAGCACTCACATAAACCTCACCCCAAGTTTTGTTTTTTTATTAATGTTATTTGGAAATTGAATGAATTTACCCATAAGGTTTTCCATCCACACTTTTAGAGGGATTTCAAGAATGTACAGCAATGTCCTGAAGCCTGCTCTTCAGTGATGAAAAATGTTTGCAAAAATTCAAGAGCGGTAAAAGCTTTTCTATACCAATGTCATCTTGTTAATTAAAACACAAAAAGGAGGAAGAAAAAATCCTTGAAATAATAGCAGTGGATAACAATGCTTAGCCAAAAGTATCACAAAATTGGGAAACCAAAAAAGAAATTAACAGAAACTAAAGAATGCAGAAGAAACCTAATACAGATTTAGGTATTGATACAGATAGACAGGTATTGAAGCCAAAACATATGGACATTGAAATGGATTGTTTTTCACTCCTAGGAACATGCAGACAATAACCAAAGCAGCCATGGTAATGAACACTTCCAGCAAACTGCAGCTCCTGATCAGCCAGACCATGGGCACTGGCAGCTGGGAGCTAGGTCCAGTTTAAACTTTTTGTTTCTTCTGCACCTCACTTTCCTCACTGAATATCAGACTGTTTCCTTTCACTTTTTGTGAACTTTTCTCATTAGCTTAGAAGTTTTCAGAGAAAGAGATCTTCTGTTCCATGCTTCTTTTCTGCCTGAGGCGAAAGCACCCCCATACTTTGGTGAAAGGTTTTGCAGTTGCTGTAAGGACAGTGTAGCTGAATCCCATGTGGAATTTTCTTCGTGCACAAATTATTCTTACAGTTGTGACACACTTGACTGCCAGTGTATATGCAACAAGAAGAAATGGCCGTGATCTCTCAATCAGTCTTATGTTCAGATCTGTCCAAACCAACAAAATCTGGTCTATTAAAACCACTAATGGACAAGAAGGAATGAAATTAATAGAGCAACATCTAAACTGCTTTTCCTCAGTTTTTGTAGTGGAGGATGTCTGAAGGAGCTTTTCAGGAGACATTAAAAAATCTCACTGATTTTCCTCATAATATATCAGTAGCAATCTCTCTGTACTCACTACTCATTCAAGCTAAACTTGCATAATTTGCATGAGGGAGCATTATTTATTCCTTGGGGTAAACTAAAAATAGACACTCGAGCAAAGCAACTACAATACCAAAACTGTGTGACTGAAGACTTCAGCTCGGCATTCACACTGTTCTCAGACAAATTAGTGTATCTCAGCAGGAGACAAGTTAAATATACTGTACCTACCACAAAAACCCTCTCTCAGCCTTTCACATGAGGTTAATTCTGCTATGACTGGCGAATCTTTTAAATCCCTTGATTGCACTGTAGGTAGAGGCAGTTCAGGCTTCAGGACTTAAAAGTTCTGATATTACTTATGACTCCACCTAAAAATACAATTAAAGAACAATTTAAATCTGGCTCTGGATTTGTATAACCTACATCAGCATGCTCTTGACCACAGCTTAGTCATCCTCATCTCACTCTGTGTACCAGTTCTGGTTACCCTGGAGTGGTACCGGTGGAGATTTGCTCACCTACATGTACTCACATTAAACTCCTCTCAGTTTCCACACCCTGGCTTGCACATATATCCTACTCAAAAAGTCTTGTTCTCATTCAGATTGCAGATTGGCTGGCTCTCACTCCCTGAACATCTACTCAAAATTGTGTTTATTCCTCTTTGGTCAGTGGGTGGTCCTCTCCACCATTATTTATTGTCCATTGATGAGAGAATGACTTTTTTCCTCCTGGGCTTTCCCATGGTTCTCCTTACGAAAAGTTACGGGAAATACCTAGGCAAAACAGTATCTTTTTTTCCTAAGAATCTTTTGATTTTTCAGCTTTTAGAGAGTTTAGGTGGGATTCTTCTCATCTGCTTTTGAGAGGGTAGGATTCAGACCACAGTCTGAGACATCTATTTTTTAGGTTTTGGCATGCAGCTATCTCCTGGAAAGCTGAGTATCGGAGCACTGGGGATCCACACTGCACAACCAGGGTGGTAGAAAACGTAGATACCTTCTCCTTGCACTTTCTGGTCCCAGTGGGGACATTGCAGGATAACAGGGAGCCTATGAGCTTCTCCTAAAGCCACCAAATTCCCTGACATGTCAGTTCAGCTCAGGCTGAGCCACAGTAATGACTCCTGCTCATTTGAGTGTACTGGATTAAAATAAACAGTCTCCACCAACACAAGCATGTAACAGCTTAATAATGCCTTAGTAAGTCCTCCTGGCCTACTCAGTTAAAATTTGAAAATTGCAGATAATTACAAACAGCACAAAAGGAGTCTTATAACAGGAAGTGCTGGACAGTATTAATAACAGGTTTCATTAGCAGATCCACCTATACTATATATGACAGCTGCAATAGGGACAAAAATGTCCCACAGAAGATTAGACACTCAGCATAACAGGTATTAAGTAAATAAGTAAGTAAATTGTCCATAAAACCATATAAGAACCTTTCAGCTTTATAAAACCCACATTTTAAGCCGTAAATGATGGACTCAGGGGAAAGTCACATGCATGCTAATAAATAAATTGTGAAAGGAGATTGTTACAAAAGTCTGTAAATCAAAACAGAAAGGTGTAGAATCATAGAATAGTTTGGGTTGGAGAAGACCTTTAAGATTATCTATTTCCATCATCCTCTGCTGTGGACAGGGACGCCTTCCATACAGCAGGCTGCTCCAAGTCCCATCCAGCCTGACCTCAAACACTTCCATGGATGAATATTTCCAAAGCTTCTTTGGGTACCCTGTGCCAGGGCCTCATCACCCTCACAATAAAGAATTTCTTCCCAATATCTAACCTAACCCTGCCCTCCTTCAGCTTAAAGCCATTCCCTTGTGTCCTATCCCTGCATGTCCCTGTCTAAAGTCCCTCCCCAGCCCTCTTGTAGCCCTCTTTAGGCACTGGAAGAGGGTCTGAGGTTTTTCAGGAGCCTTTTCTCCTCCAAGATGAGCAGCTCCAGCTGTCTCAGTCTGTCTTCATAGAAGAGGTGCTCCAGCCTACCATGTTGAGAAATATGTCAGAGCTCTACATAAGGCAGATAAATTATATTGCTGTACAATGACTTGCAGACTTCTGGAAAGAACGGATACCTAAGTAAAGACCGTAGTGAGTAGAGTTCTTCCTTTAAAAAGAATAAGCTTTCTGATCAGACCAAATACATCAAAACCATGTTTTGATCAGTCTGGATGTACAAAATGCACAGAATAGGAGTTTCTCTGGTTCTTTCTTTGCTTGTTAGAAACATTGGCTGTACCCATTTCTATTGGATAGAAAATATGTGAGACCCAAGTGTTTGTCAAAAGGCTTAGTGAAGCACCAAGTTACGATCTTGTGTACTTTTTGCAAATAGTTGCCCAAGACTCAGAATTCCACTGTCAGGCATGCTTTAATTCCTCAGCAACTCCTGCTTCCTCTGTAAAAACTAGTAATGGGAAGAAAATGTTTTGGGACGTGGATTATCTCACTTGACAAGTGTTCAGCTGCCAGCAGACCAGAGCCTTCATTTGACACACACCATGGCTTTTATTCTGACATGTTCTCCTTTACTCCCCTGTGGTTTCATGGGTCAGGGACTCAGTGGAGGTGCCCTATGTTTTCAATTTGCTGAATGAAATAACAGTGGAGAAGAAGGACTCTGTCAGCCATATCTGGTGGATAGAGCATGAACAGAGAACACCCAGTGGAAGCGCTGTGGGTGTGTTGGATTTTGCTGCACGTGTAGTTTAGAACTCACTCGAGGCTCTGCAGCTCGTTAGTTTTGGGTGGGTCTTTCCCACCAGTACAAGCAGCCTTCATTTAATGGATGTTTTTGTGCATCCAATTTAATTCTGAGTGGATGCAACAAGACTGATGGCACGGGAAGGTCCATAGACAAACCTGACAGGATTATTCAGGTAGTACAAGAGGTATTGTTATTGGCATTATTGGTATTATTGGTAGAGTGCTTCCTTACTCCTTGTTAGTTTCAGAGAAGAACTGTTGAAATTCAGATTTTCAAAAGGTTTTTTGACTTCCAGATTCTAGGAAGCAAAACACAACACAGGCTTCGACCAGGACTCAAAGGTCTGGAAAATTTCTGCTTGATCTGGTCTATCTCAATCCTGAAGAATAAAACAAATGCAGACATGACATTAAAGAAGCCATAGAGGAAAAAAAACAAAAAGAACCAACAACACCAGCACATAAAATACATACAAAAAGTATGTATTTGGGAGCACTGAAATTATCACTCTCCCAGATGTCTTTTGGATTTGTTTTTCAGTTCTGAGGTTGTTACCCGCAGATGGTACAGCCACAGGTGTCCAAGGCTACCCACACCTTGTCCTGACCCTCAGGTATCACTTGGAGTGTGCTACAGAGCAGTTAACCACTGTGAAAAAATATAAATTAACCCATGTTTAATCGGCATCAAACTTAAGGCTGGAAGTTGCTCTGATGAGATGACAGTGAACAACTTCTGCAGCAGAATATGGAGCACTCAGTGTAATAGGGAGTGCTAAAGGGGATCACAGCTGGGGAGCAAGGAGCCATAACTCTTGGCTGGCGTTTAGAGTGTCCAGGGTGCATCATGGGCTGCGAGGTTTTTAATCTGTGGGTGTGTATCCTTTACTGGTATGATTTTTCCCTTCAGGTATGAGCCCTTTGTTCACATCTTGGTCATGCTCACATCTTGGTCAGTCATCAGAATGATGAAATATTGAATTGTGGACTTGCACTGGCACGAAAGACGCCATGAACTCAATTTGTATTTTTATCGAAGAGAAGGCTGAGCAGTGATTTCAGCTTATATACACCTACATGACAAAGACATTTTCTTTGTCCAGAAGTCTAAGAACATCCAATAAACAAAAACAGGAGACAGAAAAATTCAGATGGAAATGAAGGAGGGTTTAATCACGAATCCAGCAAACAACTGAAATAACAAACTGATGCTTTTTATAAAAAGAAAATTTCTCTATTGTTGGGCACTTCAAATTAAAGACTGGATATTTTTCCCATAACAAACATGTTTACTTTCAAAGTGGACTTTAGAATATGGCCTGGTCTAGGTGGTAAGTCAGATATCCTTCTTTGGTTGCTCAAAAAACCTCTAACAACTTTCTACTCTGAGGGGATGTCTCTTAATCTCCAGATCTGGGTGATGCAAAAGGTAACAAATTCAACTGTTTTCATTTTTCTTTCCCTGTTTCTATAGCAAGCAGACATAGGAATAGTACCAAAAATGCCTGAGTCCTGTCCTTCACCTTCTCCAATTATGCCTTTTGCCAGGGGCTGTAATGAAGTCATAAGATCAGAGAGAAAAGTTTGAGTAAACTGCAGGCAGTGTTCCTTCTCCCTCAGAAACAATTATTCCTGGAAACCATAATCTTCACCAGTATCTGGGTTGGTCTGAAAACCAGACTATGCAGATGGAGGTGACTGAACAGAATTGTCTAAGGCTACATTAGAGAAGACAGGGCCTCTTTAAATTTATATGTGTAGAAAAACATCTATATATATTAAATTTTAATTGCTCTTTGCTTGTCAGATCCAGATTGGATCTCTTTGTTCCCCATTCTTATTCCCATTGCACACGTTAGACCAACCCCTTCACCTGGCTGTGCTGCCATGCAGGTGTTTGCTGGCACACCTGGGGGAGGGATATGCACAAGGCTGGAGGTGGCAGGAGCAGAAATGCCCACAGCCTGCCAGGGGTCAGGGTAAATACCTGCTGAGCCATCCTCTGCATCTGCTTTGGTTACCTGGGGCCTCTGCCATGAACCCATTGAATGATCATGAAGGCAGTAATCTCTGTGTGTCTCACATCCCTAGGTGTTCCGTGGGATCACAATATTTCCTTATGGATGATCTTCCATGTACAACCCCTGGCACAGAAGACAACAGGGTTAATATTCTGATTTTATGACAAGGCACATGAGGATGTGTCAGGAACAAGATGACTTGAAGGCTGCTTTCTCCTGCAAATGATGCAGCCTGGACTCCCTGCAAGGCTCTTCCTATCCACAGCAGAACAGTGTGAATGGCTTAGGAGGGCATGCACTGAGTTACAGCCTCCTCCTCCTCCTCCTCCAGGAACTCCAAGTCCCCTTTAGAAGGAATTGTTCGCTTTGCTGCTGAGCTAACATGATTAAACAAGACAGGTCTGGCAGGGCTCTTCCACATTGTCAAATCTTGAACAAAAGGCGTAATTTTCCTTTTTCTTACAACTCCAAACCGCCTGCTTATAGAGATGACAATTACTCACAGGCAGTGTAACTCAAGACCTTTCCAGTGTTTATATCTCCACATGATCCATACATTTACATGGCAACGGCATGGGACAAGACATGTCTTTTCATTTTCCCATCATAATTCATAGCAGGACCCTGCCAAGAAAACACTGGAGCTGATTACCAAGTGTGACTAGGATCGGATCATTTAGCAATTTGAGTTTCCACACCTTTTGTGTGAGGCTGGGCTTTGTTTTACTTAAAGCAATAATTGCATTCTAATTTCATAATATAGGTCGTGCTTGCTTCATCTCTCTGTGCCTTCAAGGAAAAGAAAAGCCGTACAGAACACAACAAACATTTTTTAATTATTTTTTTTAAATGAGCTAATAAATGTTTACCTGCTTCACAGGTGTGCTTGCTGCAAAGTGACTTAATTATCATTCCCACAGTCCCTGTAGGAAGGATCATAAAGGGATTAGACACTGGCGTTATCCCCAGTAATAATGAATTACTTTTTTATGAAGAACAGTGTTCAAAGGAACATTTATAAGTGTAAAAGTTTTTTAAATAAAATGCATTAAAGAGGTAGTTAAGGCCTAATAGATTTTAAATCAGGAATAATTTCAAAGCAGAGCAGAAATGGATGATTACAAACTGTCTTGGACTCCATCTTTCACAATGCCCAAATTTGTCTTCAGGGTTCCCCCCAATGAACAATGGGCACTTCTCACATCCATATAGGGTTGATCCAGAGCTTATTGGAGACCTTTTCCTTTCTTCTCCTCCAGAGCATGACACTCCATGCTTCAGCTGGAGTTGCAGGGTCACTCAGTTTATCGGGTCACATAACACATGGCAGGTAATGACATGTCCCAGCTGGTCTAGTTTTTATAGTTTTATTGGATTACACACCCTCATCTCCAGCACAGCAGCATGGGTTCCCACAGGTCTTCAGACCCAGGTGCTGCATGACAGATCCAGTCACTCATCTCCTTCCTTCATCCCTAAGCACAACCTGGAGGTGCTGAGAAGAGTGGAGGGGCCAGCAAGAGACTACTGTGTGTCTAATATTTAATATATGGTTAGTATTTAATATCTGATCCATCCATTTCCATGGGCTTTGGACTAGGCTTGGTATTGAGCCCTTTCCTAGAGTGCACAGGAAATCAAACTGCCTGCAAATAAAGTCCAGATAGCTCTTTTTTATAATAAAAAGGAGACCCATATCAAAACTTGATCATGTGCCTGTTTAAAAGTGGTGACACTTTTCTGTATATTAGGAAACTATAGTTTGGATATCAATTTTGCCATCTCTGAAGGCATCAAACAGAAGTGATTTTTCTGTACTGGTCTCCATCACAAACCTCATCTGGGTCAGCCTGTGAGTGTTTTCCCTAAACAGACATAGCCATACTTCTCTCTGGGTATGCCCCTATTATCCAGAATGTCTGGGAATCAGGTAAAACCACTTCTCATCCTGTTCCCAGATGATGACCTTTCTTTTAATTCTTTTTTTTTTTTTTTTTTTTTTTTTTTTAAATTGCAATTACATGCAAAAAATATTTAGATACAGAAGGTTCCTATAGTTTTGGAGTTGCAACCATAGAAAAATAAAATCACAGAATGGACTTTAGAGATCACCTAATTGCAAGCCTGCCATGGGTAGGGACATTTTCCAGTGTTCCAGAGCTGTCCTTGTCTGCACTCAGAGATGTAATTCAGGTGTCTGCCACCCTCGGCTGGGCAGATGTGCCTTGAGTTTCCTGTCACACCGTGTAATTTAGTCCCTGCAGGACACTGTGGGCTGAGGTTTCTGTACATTTTAGCTTCCTGCAGCTCTTTCTGTGTACACATATGAGCAGAGATCATGTGTGGGGACTTGCTTCACTCAGGGCTGCACAGCTCAAATAGTGTGCTCTATAAAGTGTCTTCATGTGGCTGAAGACTTAGTAGCTCTTCTTGCATGTTCCATGACCACTTCTTTTAACAATGTGGTTTAGAACTTCAAT
The DNA here is from genome assembly GCF_030490865.1 of Poecile atricapillus. Taxonomy (NCBI): domain Eukaryota; kingdom Metazoa; phylum Chordata; class Aves; order Passeriformes; family Paridae; genus Poecile; species Poecile atricapillus. Next base: position 5,089,092 of record NC_081288.1, read on the forward strand.
GACTTTTTTTTTTTCTGTTATCCTTCAAAGGGCTGGTAAGTTACTGTAGCCATAATCCTTCCCAGAACTTGACAGGGAAGGTGGCTGTGCACTCTCTTTGTGCTTATGTGAGTTTCCCAGAGCACAGAAGGGGAAGTGTCAAATTTAGGATTAGAATTTCAAGCCATGTAGGACCTTCTTTTTTTTTTTGTGTAGGTCTACAAACATCCATGAAGGATTTGATGTTCCAGACCAGAGAAGGCTAGATGGTCTGACCACAGCCATCAAGCTCACAGCCTGTTGGATGCAAAGAATGTTCTTGTGCCCCTCTGTAGGCAAAGAGGAGTGGAAGGATTCTTCAGAGCATTATTTAAACATGCAACAGACCCCTTGTTTGAATCACCCCCTTGTCTTTCTCTTGTCTGTATGGACAGTTTGCAGTGTTGGTCCTTCTAGTGTAGCTGTGTAAACACAGGTAGTATAAATACCCCTCACTAATGCTGTGTGACTAAATACAACCATTTGTCTTCACCCATTGCACAACACTCACGCTCAGCTGCGTATGTAGAATAGGTTTTAATTCCAAATAATTGCTGGGTTTTGGTTTTGACATACTAAGCAGGATTCATTTGCCTAAGCACAGACATTTTGGACATATATATGTGAGGTATTGCACTATCACCAGCTGCTGCCACTGCAGGGTAGGACAGGTCTATCCCAAATCCTTCATCATGTCATGGAGCTCTCTGGACTTCCCCAGGCTGCTCTGAAAGTCCAGGCACCTGTGCTTGGGCAACCAAGACCCATCTGTTTGTAAACAGTTTCTTTGATGCTATCCAAGGGAATCGACTATTCTTCTTGGAAGATGGATAATTTTATTTCTTCATTGCTTCTCCACATGCCAGTCAGTCAAACAATGAGAATGATTCTTATTTGCCAAATCCTCCAAGCAACTTCATGTAGCTTCACGGTCTGTCAGTAATTACAGTGTGAAAATTCATAAAATAATAGAAATTTGTCCCTGCTTTTAAATTCACCATGGATTTGAACCCAATTTTCTTTCCATTTATTAATTTGAATAATATTTTTGTCATTGCTTTTTCCTTCTTTTGGGCTTTGACCTTTTTAGGGCCAAAAAAATAACTAAATGAGAGCATGGGTTTGTGTTTGACTTGAAGCTCTGTTGAGTAAAATGTTTTATGATTTGAAGAGAGTTAGCAGAAAATTAGCTAATTTTCTAATTATCAGTGTGAAAGAAAGTCTTCTGTGGTTATCCCAGTGGAATTTTTCTTTCTGAAAAATTTCTTTCTTTCTTTCTGAAAGAAAGCTAAAACAGCCCCAGAATTACACCTTTTTGGGTAAATATACTTCCTATAGCAAAAGGAAATTTAGCTGTAAGTCATCATTTTTGCAGTTGTTGTCAGCTATGACCTTGGAAACGGGCAAAAAGGCCAGACTGAACAGATCATGGCCACGGTGTGGACCGGCTATGCTGGGAATGCCCTTCAGCTCTCACTTGGCCTCCTGATAAATCTTTGTCTGATGTGTCTTTACTTCCTGATATATCATGAGACAAGCAAACAAATGAAAGATGAAGAAAGGGAAAAGGGCATATCATTACTTTATTTATTTTAATTGTCTAAATAGTCATTCAATCTCATCTATGCTAACTCAGGCTTCTTCCAGAGATCCTTGAGATAGAGGCACTTCCAGAGGCTTTCTGTCCTTTTGCCTCAGGCACTCAGTGACCTAAATGGCTGACAAGGCTACTTATGGACAGCTATAAAATAAGAGAGATGAATCCTGCCCTTTGTGACCTACCAAGCAGCAAGCACTCCTCAACCAGAGCATCACAAAATGTGAATTCCACATCCATTCCATTACCACTGTCCTCCAGATAAAGTCAGAGTTGGTAGATGAGTAAACTGAGGTGGATGGTGGATCCACGTAATTGTTGTCATACAAGGAATAAGTGATGGGGTGGCAAGAAATCTAACTTCTCCTTTTCTCTGCTTCTGTGCATTTGCACCACTTGTTTCTCCACAGCTCCACTTAGTTTAGGTGATTTAGATGATTTAGGTGTCCAAGATCTCCTTATAAATAATGCACATCTAGTGCTTAATATCTAAAAGTTTCATTTTTATCACTAATTTGATATTATGCATCTCATATTGAAAAACCTTTATCACCTTGCAAGAGATTAAAACTGTTTCAGTATTGAGATATATCCTATAGCATGGTGGACCAGACAAACTGTTCTGATGTTGCTCTCTAGTTCAAGCAGGAATCTGTTCAGGAAGATCTGTGCCTGTGTGGTTTGTGAGTGTCTCTTTGAAGCTGATCACAATGATCCTTTCCTGCCCATATCGAGAACCACACAATAATTTAGTTTGGGAAAGAACTTTAAGATCATTGATCCCACCTGTTATCCCAGCACTGCCAAGTCCACCACTAAACCAGGACCCTAAGCACCACATCTACACAAATTTTAATTTTTGTTAATTTTAACTGTGCCTCCAGTTTTGGTGAATCTACCACTTCCCGGGCAGCCTATTCCAATACTTGACAACCCTTTCTGTACAGAAATTTTTCTCAATATCTAATCTGAAATCCTCCCCTTCTGCAATAGATAAACGTATCTATTCCATCACTGGGCTAAAAATTTTACAATGCAGACAGACAGAGAGAATGAGACAGAAAAAAAAAAAAAAAAAGAAAAATTTACATCTCAGCTGCATTGCATAACCAGCAATCACTGTAATAGAATTACTGACATTATGGGCTGCTAAAGGAACAGTTAGCAGCTTGTCTCACTTGTCTGTAATTTACTCTGTGTCTATTTAGCCTTGATGTACAACCGAGGTCAATTGCTGTGCCGCTTTCCTATCTCTCTACTTCGGAGTTATAGAGAGTAATGTGTGCCTCATGAATGACTATCTCTCCTGGTCAAGCTTGTCTGTCCTGTCGTTCAGCAGTGCCATGTGTTAATAGATAGTGCTGAACAGTTAATATCACCAGCTAATTGGCAAAGCACGTGTGAAGCAGATGTATTTAAATATAGAACGTGGAGGCTGAAGGAGTAACCGAAATGCATAAGTGATAAGGATTTATTATTAGAGCAGATTAATGAGCCCACCTTTTTCTCCTCCCCCCTTCATCTCTCATCCTCTTCCCTGACCAAGTGAATTTTTAATTCTTTCATTTCGGAAAGGTTTTATTCCACTGCTGAGAGAATTCTGATGGAGAATTTTGTGTTGGCTGTATGGCAGCACCCAGAAGGACAGACCCATTTTCCTGCACACTGAGTATTTGTGAATACTCAGGTCTCTGGTAAAACAGTAACAACTGATTTATAAAGCATAGGTGAAGAAGAGGTATGTGAAAAAGGGACAGAGAGAGGGAGATGTGTATTTTTCTAATGTAGATCTGTTGTCTCAAAGATCTAAAATATTAAACAGGAATATCCTTTTCCCTTTAAAAGACCTCTGGCTGAAGTCTCAGCCCTCTGCCAGGCATTGTCTACTCAGAGGCAGCTTTCCACTGCCCTTGATGTGAGGGGTCTCAGTGCTTCAGGCCATTCCCCTCCCTGAATCTAACCTGCAAAGGGCGTGGAGGTAGTTTTTGACTTATCTAAACTCCCACATTTAGCTCCTATGTAAAATTCCATCCTAGCTGTGACTGTGCCCCCAGAACTGAAGACCAGCTTTTGGAGTTTTATCAAGATGCACATCCTTAAGTTTGCCCTCAGATGGGGGAGGTTTGGGGTTTATCTCTTTCCTGTGGAGGTTGCTTTTCACTTCGAGACACCTGGATCACTTTGTAAACCTCCCTGGTGTCCTTGAAACCATTGTGTGTGTATTTGTGTTCTCTGCTTTGCAGCCGGAGAAACTGAGATCCAGAGAGGATCCTGATGATGATCTTGATGATGAAAATCTAAATTAGAAGTTAAATACTCATACTGAATGAAATTAAAATCATACAGAAGAATTAATAAATAAAGATAGATTTTCCCCATTCTAAGTAGCAGTAGGCACAGCAGAGCAGCCCATCACACAAAACTGGTCACACATACAAGCATGCCCATGGTTTTATCTGTTCCCAGCTTAATGTTTTCTGTCAAGAGTTTGTGATTGGATAGATTGGGCTCACTGGTAAATCAAATTTTCTTGAATTCAGTTTACAGCCAGGTAAAATGAATTCCCTTGCTCTTGGACTGTACAGTTTAGAGTCAACTCACTTCTCATTACCAGGTTTTCAGTTACAAATAGGTGAAGTTATTATTTTATTTATTAATTAAATAAATATGATTGATTTTTACTCTAAGTGGAAATATGGCTCTTTATGATTTTTCTAATCTGGTAAGCCCAAGGATGCTTAACTGTGATGTGATGTCAAGTAGACATGAGTCCAAATTAAACACAGAACCCTTCATCTCCAGTTTCTATGTGAAGGAAGTCTGTGTACATGGATTAAGTAGGGAGCCCTAAAACACCCCTATCTATCTCCGACCAGGACAGGAAGAGACTTGGACACCTTGGTATCCATTGCCTGCTCTACAACACCTCAAACAACAAATTTCACCAGCCTTATGAAATAAAGATCATATTACAATAATTTCTTTTAAAAAACTGCAAAGTCTTCTCAAAAAAACCCCAAAACAAACCAGGTTATATTCATCTTTTAGATAAGTGTCTGTGTAGAAAACCACAGAAGGATCCAAATCATCCTCAGTTTTACCCATGAGACCGCATGAAAATTAAATAAGGGCAGGATTTTCCCAGCAAACAGAAGTTTCTTTGGGTTTATCCCATACTTTACAACTTTCCATGGTTCAGTGACATGATTTGGATCGTTATCCTTCACAGGGTTTGCTTAAATGAGTTTGGGTTTTGTCACACCAAAGCTCCCCTAAGCTGAGGCTTTTGTTTTTATTGTTTGGGTTCTGTTGGGAAGATATTTACAGTTATTCTAACATTACCCTTCACAAACAGATTAACATTGCAAATTGCACTAGAGGGAAGTGGTGAAAAATTTTGGGCAGGATTAAGGTAATCCTAAAACAAGCTAATAAAAAACACATAGAAGTGTTCTATTTTTAAAAGGAGACAAGATGAGACACATAATCTCTTTCAATAAGTTTTCTGGGGCAATAAACCTTTAAACCCAATATACAATATAGATGTGTGTTTGTGTGTCTGTGTGCCTGTGTACATGGGTATTTTCTTAAACTTTCCATTGCCAAGATACAAAGCCCAGCTTGTCAGAGTTACATCACTTTCGTAAATCTCCTCTTCAGTGAAATTTGTCTGACATTAACCTCCAGCTCATGCATGCATAAGTCTTCTTTGGCAGAGGAGTGTTTGGGCTTTTATGTTTTTTTTATCAGAAATTTAAAAAAATTATTATAATTTAATTGACTTTTTATTAAAGGCAATAAAAGGGTCATGTCAGAGAAAAGAATTTAATGTTTATATTAACTTTAAATCTTGCCCTCTTGCTGTATGTAACCACATCATCAGTAAACAAAGGCCAGATTATTTTGTAAAGCAGATGCTATAGTCTTAATTTTTTTTTCTCTTTCGAAACATGTGGTTTCTCCTATTATTTGATTAAGAGCTGAATGTTATCCTTGATGTTGTGAGTGGCAAAAGCCCTGCTGGCTCAAATCGAATGGAAATAAATGTTTGATGCATATGATTGTGAGCACCACCTGTGTTTGTAAAACAAGGGGCAGATCTTTTCCAGATAAAAAAAAAGTGCCATCGTTATATGGGGCAATTTATCCTGCCCCTAAGGCAGCGTTGTCATAACTCCTTGGTGCAAACTCTTGCAGCTTGAAAGAGGAATTGCTACAGCCCTATCTGGTAATGAAGGTAATTTATTTTGGCTAAAAACCTACCCCAGTGATTTAGATCCTGATCTTGTTTACACCAGGGTTCATGGCAAAATTGCTGGTGAACTCAAATGGAAACTGAAGTCAAATGCCACTGAAGCCTCGAGGACTACTACAAGTGACTTGAAAGGCAACGAAGAGAATGGGTGCTTGTATGAATTCACTGTCATGGAAATGAAGAAGGCAGCTCTGCCTGAGACACCACCCTACGACATCACATGGTCAGGCAATTTTGCCTGTAGGATCCAGCTGGATTTAAGACAAGATCAGATTCTCTGCTCTTTTCACCTCCTTTCTTCTTTCTATCTGGCAGAACACTAATTTGTGTCATGTGTGAGGAGTTTCACCACAAGTACTCTTAAATGTTTTGGTCTTTTTCTTTTTAATTATGCCTTCCTATTTTTAACTGCCACCTCTTTAATCCTGAAAAGATAATACACTGATCTCAAATCCTGCTTCAGGGTGGCAGTTAATTGCATATTTGGCCAAGTACTGGACTTCCTTTCTTATAATGTTTGTCTCAAGTGCTCAACAAAAGCAATTTGTGGTGCATTTTACTAGCCAAATGTATATAATATTACATATTATTAGAATGTTATTAAAGCAAAGTCTTTTGTTGTTCTTCTGCCAAACACAAAGAACTCTTTTCCCTTGTATAAAGAAGTTTTGAAGCTAAAACTTCCTGCCTCTTCAAGCTTCCAGTGGTGTCCTGACCTCAGTCTACTGGGAAAAGCTATTTTTTCTTATTCCAGGAAGAAGCTGTAGATATTTTCCATTCTTGTGACTTAGGCCAGGACAAGGTGTGACTGCTCCACTGTGGGTACCTCTGAGCTAATTCCCACTGACTTGTTTGGGTAGTGCACACAGGAGAGTGCAGAGGAAAGCCCAAATTGCCAAGCCTGACAGAGGAGCATGGCTGTAACTCTGCCCAACTCCCTGCTGCCAGCAGGGCCTGAGGAAGATGCTTTAAGGCTAAACTTATTACAGACACATCTTAACCTTGTCTGATCTCTTCTCTTACCTTTTCACCTCATCTCACTTTCTAGATGTAGTCTCTGACTCTTGCTGCTCCTGTGAACCTTGTGTATTCTTGGTGTCAGTGCTGGAACAGCAGCAGGCACTCATTCAAGACTCAAAATAATTCAGAAAATTAGTTCTTTTTCCAGATCAAGAAACTGAGGCACACATTCTAACCCAAAAGCTGGTCTCAGAGGGCAGAGAACAGGAGCTGTGTCGAGGGATTGCAGGTTTGCAAATGACATTTCCATGTGTGGGGATTTGGGAATGGGACTAAGCTCTGGTAAATGCACCATTATTTGCAGCCCAGCCTGCTGTATGTCCTGTATTGGGGGATTCTTTGCTTTTCAGGCCTGGCCTTGTCCCTTCACTTGCTGTATCCATTAGGACCAGGTCCCATTGCCTGACTCTATTCCTCTTCCTAACCCAGTCTTTCCTTCAAATAAGCGCTGCAGCAATTGCTTCCAACCATTCCTCTCTTCCAGTGAAGTTATAATGATGCCTGTTGGAAACAGGGAAGAAAGAGAGACTGGAAAGTATTCCTGCTTCAAATGAAATCCATACCCACACCAGAAATCTTGTAGCAGAAACTTCACATCCTGCTGAGGGGTTACCAATGGCTTCAAGTTTGTGTCAGTGAAGAACTCCCCAGAGCTCTGCTGTTAACCCTTATTTAGTGTAGAAAGTGATTTAGACATTCCCACAGTTACCAGCCCCTCCAACAGGACATCAAGGGGCTGGAGTGTGTCCAGAGAGGGGCAGCAGAGCTGAGGAAGGGTCTGGAGCACAAATCTGATGAGGAGCAGCTGAGGGAGCTGGGGTGTTCAGCCTGGAGGAAAGGAGGCCCAGGGGTGACCTTGCCACTCTCCAGAACTCCCCGACAGGAGGGTGCAGCCAGGTGGGGTCAGTCTTCTTTCTCAGGTGACAAGTGACAGGACGAGAACAAATGGCCTGAAATCCAGGTGCCAAGGGAGGTTTGGATTAGATATTATGAAATATTTCATCCTTCCAAGTGTGGCAAGGTATTGGAACACGCTCCCCAGTGCAGAGGTGGAATCACCATCCCTGGAAGCAGTCAAAAAACACGAGATGTGTTTTTGTGTAGATGTGGTGTTTGGGAACATGTTTTAGTGGTGCATGTGGAAGTCCCGGGTTAAAAATTGGACTCAATGATCTTAGAGGTTTTCTCAAACCTTAATAATTCTGTGATTCTACGGTGATGACAGCAGGCTGGAGACACTGGAATTGTGTTGGAAAGGAGGCATCCAAAGCTTGTATGACCTTACCCATGCTGTTTGTAGGCAGCAGCCCTTGGAGCAAGCTCTCCTGAGGCTTTTCCCAGGGAACCTGTGAGTCTGATGACACAGACATGTATTCCTGGTGTCTACATTTTGCCTTTCAACAGCTCTAATGGGCCTGTGTCACTTCCAGCCTAGGGCTGGCTGCTTTCCAAGTTGGGAAATGCCTGGACAGCATGAGCCTGGGTTCAGAGAGAAATGCAGTCTCTGTTTGCTCACCTCCCACATCAGGGCTCCCTCACACGCCACAAGATAGGTGTCACTGAGTCCTGTTTTGTTTTGGATTTTGTGTAGATAACTAGCACGAGAAAGGCTCACAAACCCATCTTTCTCTTCGGTCTGTACAAGACTTAAGTGGAAATATGATGCATTTCGCTCATCACTCAGGCTTTTAAACTGGTGTAAAATGACGATTTTGAAACATTATCTTTTTTTTCCTACCACTTCGCCTTGACCTGAATTTAGGGAACCGACAGATCCTTTCCACCCTTCCTGTTCCCCACGAGAAAAAAATGAAGGTTAGGATTTCAGCAATTCTGATGTTATTGTACTTAAAAGATCCAGTTGGAAATGCAATAAATAACTTGTTGATGACATTCCAGTGACAACTGAAGTTAATAATGGTCATAAAAAGTCATTTACTTCAATTGACTTATTGCAAATTCACAAGGGCTGTTAGCTTCATTAATGTAAAAAAGTAGGAAAAAACCCACTCTGTTTCCTTTCTTCCTTTCTTTTTGAAGTTGCAAATATGTTACAAATAAACTGCTAAATAGATTTAATATTTGACATAAAGGACCTCTGTCCCAGATGTCTGACGTAGTTTATAAATTGCTGTGTTTATGGAAAGTGTTATTGCTACGCCTGATTTTGTTTTAATGAATAGATATTATTTCTTGAGCAACAAGGAAGAAAAAATACCACCAATAACTAGGTAAAGCCCTTTAGAACACAAGTATCATCATAGATTCTATTCATATTTGAGCAGTGCTCAAAGAGGCTCAGTTATCTAGAGAAAAAATTAGGATGACCATTTTTAGAGTCTGTCTTCAAATCTTTTTAAGCCATTCCTTACTTTTGTTAATGCTTCAGATTTGTGTTTTCTGGGGAAGAAGATAAATCAGGAACCTCTATGATACCTCTTCTCTGAAGAGAGCAAACTTTATTGTTGCACTAAGTCACTCACAAGGATGAGAAATGATGTCTTTAATGCCAAAGATTTCATCCATGACAATGAGGATTCCTTTTTCCAGTGACTGCATTTTAACCTTCAAATCCCAAAGGTCACAGAGAGGTAATGTTTTCATTAAAACATACCTGCTAAGGTGACCTAAGCCTTAACATAAACAAAGTCTTTTAAATGCAGACACCTGAAATACCTTGGTTTTCAATCCTGGCTCCAGTGTTTGAATCTCAAAGGTGAAGAAGGCATACCAAATTCCTTTGAAGCCTGGTTTTCTAACCCTAAACTACTTACTAGAGGTAGATTTCCACTTGAAAACAATTAATCATGCATGTGGAAATCACAAATTTTAAATATGTGGTATTGCACATGTATGTGTTCCTTTCCAATTTGCAAAGGTAAGTATTTTTAAAGTAAAAATATCCCAATTTTGTTTTTTTATGAATATAGGTTATGTTTTTATATGAATAGGTAATATCAATTTCCTATCAATTAAGGTAAAGGAGGGAAATCCCAAGAAGGAACCTTTTAATACAACAAATCATCTTTTACTGGCTACCATCTGATTGTGTCAGAGTTTGAAGGGCACAAATCACCATAAAACTATGGGTGCAATTTACATAAATTAAGAATCTTAACCCCAGGTCTCTCTGGTTTCTGTAAGGGTGAATCAGAAGCTTTTCCAGGACCTCTGTAATTTAATATCAAAACTTCTGCATTTAGCAGAGGTATCATCTCTGCTCCTGGCTGACCTGCAGTCTGTACCGTGCTTCCTCCAAGCTCCTCTGGGAGACAGGTGCCAGATTTATGTTTCTTCTGTCTGTATAAGGAAGCAGGATAGGTCTAACCTTAAGGTTAACATCCTCACTCACCTCCTTTCCAGCAATTTCTATTTCTCCTTTAATTATTCTAGTCTTATGCTATAAAGTATAAATTCTCCACATGCATGTTCCTGTCCTCTTGTCAGCACAGGAGATTCAGAATCCACGGCTGTTGATAAATGGTGAAAGCAGGCAGCAGGAGAGAGTAGGTTTTTAAAGTTCTTTCTGAGATTTTCACAGAATTTGTTAAAATTTTCTAAGTAATCATGGTTTACAATGGAAATATTTACAGCTGCAGCACAATTTGCTCACACTTTGCTAATAAATGAATTTAACTTTTGTTTAGTCAAGGCTGAATCCTCCAGAGAAGCAAAACTTTAATAGTAATAACTAGATAATTATACATTAAATATTAAAACTAAAAGTGGCCATATCACTGAACTGAAGTGCCATGCAAAATGTAGAAGCTGGTAAAATATTTATTATACAGTTAAAGAGTGTAATGGTTTAAAGGAACAATAAGGCTAAAAGAAAAAAAAACCCAACAAATTATGCATGTCCTGAAAAATGTTTCGTTCTCCTGACCTGTATGTTTGTTCTGCAGAATTTAAAGGTAGTGTCCACATATTTAATGTCTGCAAAGTTTCATATTAGCAAAGCCACATATAAGTTGGATCTACTCAAGGGAGGAAAATCAAGCAAAAAATTAATTCCAATGTGAGAAATGCAGCAATTCAAGACTGTGTGTATTAAAACAGCAACTTTCTAAAAGACTGAAAGTGTGACAAAAATGCCAATAACTGGTCACAGGAGTGTGAAAGTGCCTCAGCTCTTGTTTCAAAGTTGGTGGCAACCTGTGGACTCCAGTGGGATTTTTCACCTGGTCCCCAAAGATCCCTCCAAGTAATCCCAACACTCATGAGAAGTGCCCAAATTAATTAAATGGGCAGCACAGCTTGGCTGATTTTCCTTTCGCCAGATGACCACTATCTATGATCCTCCATGGGGCTGTGTCCATCACACCAGCTGCAGTTCCACCCAGGTCCCAGACATGAATTTCTAATGGATTTGTTTTGTTGGATGAGACTGGAAACAATAAAAAAATCCCATCTGTGCTGGGATGCTCAGTCCTCGCTCCTCATTTCTACTTCCTCAGATTAGGACAGAAGGAGAGGGCAAATAAGGTGAGCAATCTTAAGCACTCCAGGTAACCCCCCACTATGTGATAGACAGGTCAGTGGCACAGAAACATCTTTACACAACAGATGACTTAAATTTCCTGCAGCTCTAGAAGGAGGTGCTGAGCTGGGATTTCCTCAAGAAGGGCTTTGTGAGGTGTTGTGAGGAAGCTCAGGTTTGGGAACTAAGGGCAACTTATATTCCACATAAAATATTGATTTTAAAAAGGAACTTTGGTTCATAAAATGGTTTCCCATATTTATTTTGATTTGATTTTTTATAGCTTTTCATGTTCTGAGAAGGGGGGTTGGGACTCTTTGCTGGGGTCTTTTCTTATATATTTCCTACATTTCATGCCTGCAGTCTCAAAAGCTCTGAAAACAGATGCTTTGCTTTCAAAGCAGCTTTTACTTTTTCGGCAATGACAGATATTTTACAGTAGAAAATATAAAACAAAACCAAACCAATGACCTTTGATATCTTCTATTTCCTTATCACCCTTTGTTATGCTTGTTAATCAGGGTGACTGGGAGTATTTTAAACACTTATAATGTATAAATTTCTTCCCCCTCCCCCAAGCATCTGTTTATTTTACAACAACATGAACCTTGGGGAAGAAAATTGTAGCTACTATTATATATTTTTCTCAAAATGAAGAAGTAAACATGCATCTTTCACATTTGCTACATCAAACAGATGTTATTTATTTAGTTGCTTGAGGCAGGAGGCCTGATCAGAAGAGAATTTATTTTATGACCTAAGGTGGTAAACTATTTTTTAATAAGAACAATGCTTAGGGAAAAGAAAAATCTTAAAAAACTCTTCAATCAGTTGGAGAGGACAGAAGGGAAAACCTGTTTTGTGGTAAGGAAAGGTAAAGAGCTCCGTGACATATCCAGCTTGGGCTGCCCAACCACCTTCTGTTGGATGAGGGAGATGTCGTTGGGTGTCTTCTCATCTGGAAGCAAAAGTGAAAATACACCAAAAATATCACACACCATGTCACAAACTTGCCAAAAAGTTTGTTGCTCCCTTGTGTACAAGCAGAGGTGAGGACAACCAGGTGAGTGTTCTGGGGACATCACTCAGCAGGGGACACACAGCCACTCATCCTTTTCCACCAATTTCTGCTTCCTTCGTTTAATAGTGTATGCCCAAACATCCAGATAATCCAGAGAAAATGAGAAATGCTGAAAATGATAAATGGGGAATTATTAGCAAGTGAAATGACCCAAAGCAGAGATATTTGCCTGGGTGAAAATCATCCAGGAGCCAGCTCCAGCCTCAAACCCAAGCCTTACTCAGTTTATGAGTACAGGTATAGCCCAAGACCTTCCATTTTTAAACTATTTGCCAACATCTAAGCTAGAAACTAGAATCAGCTGAATGAAAACTGAAGTAAACAATTGCAAACCCCAAGACTATTGAACCCATTATCAAGAACCATAAGACTTACAATAAAAAACAAGACATCAATGTTTTATTTCTGTGTTTTCAAGGTTAAGCCTTGAGACAATGATACATTTGTCACTTGGTTTCTATCTTCAGTGTGAGTAATTAATTGTGAGTGCAAGCCCAGGACAGACTGATTTTGCACAGTCAAACTGAAACACATCATTTGTTACAGAATGAAAATACTGTAAGAATATGATAGAATGAGAAAGTTAAAAATTTCTTTTAGACTGGCATTACTATATTTGGATAATAGAAAATATTCTGGAAATCATAAACTGAATTGTTAAATAATAAAATATTAGACTTTTACTCTTTAAACCTAAGATTCCAGTGTATTTAAAATGTTTTTTTTTTAATCACAATGAAAACTTTATCTTACAACCACATTTACCATAAATTATTTTGGTTTTTTTCCTGCATACAGAACTCTCCAAACAAACAGATACTGTCTACTGTGCAACACATCCCTTTGGTGAGAAAATTCACTCTTGTTGCCTTGACTAACAAATAATAGCCAACATGTTAATGGGAAATGATAAAACAAGACTGAAATGCTCATTTGTGTCAAAATTAGTTTATTTCCCAGGGTATAGGGAAATCCCAGCTGAATTGGTTGCTGCAGTGATATAAGAAACATGCAAACTGTACCCTTGATTAGAATCTGGGAGAGAGAGATAAAAGGTTTATCTGTGTGACAGGAGCTGGTTGATGGACGATTAGATGACACTTTTTTATGTTTGCTAAAATCTCACAGCTTCTGTTGATGCTTTGTCACTAAACTCAACCCCAGCCCCAAATTAAAAATCTTACCTTCCAGAGGAGGCTTTCTGGCAAACAAAAGTGATGAGAGAAAGTATGCAAATATCATGAATATTTTGCTTCTAAAGTACATGTGGACATATATGTGTGTAAATGTTTAGACACTATCATGCACTGTAACATTTCCATCTGTCTACATGGGTTTGTTGATGTGTGTGTGTGTGTTTCATTCACCTCAAACAGGTCAAGATTTTCGAGTGCTCATGTGTTTGTGACTTGGTCAATATTATATAAACAAAATATTATGCAACATATATCTTATCAATACATATATATGGATATATAAAATATAAAAGCGTTACTATAACACTTATCATTTTGAACACCAAAATTCTCAATATATAATGTCATATATGATATTATGGAATCATGTTATCACAGAATGGTTTGGGTTGGACAGAACTTAAAAGATCATCCAGGGCTCTGTGATCATCTCATTCCAGCCCTCTGCCATGGGCAGGGACGCCTTCCACTATCCCAGGTTGTTCCAAGCTCCATCCACCCTGGCCTTGAACACTTCCAGGGATGGGACAGCCACAGATGCTCTGGGCGAAGATCTACAATATTTATTAATATTTATTAATATTTATTAATATTTATTAATATTTGTTAATATTTAGTAATATAATGTAATGTAACATACTATAATATAATATAATATAATATAATATAATATAATATAATATAATATAATATAATATAATATAATATAATATAATATAATATAATATAATATAATATAATATAATATAATATAATATAATATAATATAATATAATATAATATAATATAATATAATATAATATAATATAATAATCTAATATAATATAATATATTTAATTATGAAATTAAATATATCTATTTATTATTGAATATTAATAACAATTAAGAACTATATATTATATTAATATATAATCTATAAGTAATATAGTAATATATTAGTTATCTACAATAATATAGCATAATATTATAAAGTATAATAATATATAATAACACATAATTTATATATTATACTGTACACATGTCAGTACATATATATTGTATGCATATGCAAAAAATAAATGAAAACCTAAGTTTAGGTAGAGTTTGAAGTAATTTAATTTCCATTTAATGTTTTGCCTTGGACAAGAGTGTGACCCTGTGGTTACCTGGTGGAATTCAGCCATGGTTTTGGTGTGAGGGTGGTCATAGTCACACCGGGGCAGACTGAGTGAATCAGGTGAATTGTTGTGAGTGAGAGACAGCAAACACAGGAGCAGACTTTGAGATGTGTGATGGGGATCAGGAGTGCAGCAGTCCCTAATCAGATTTCCCAGATTACTGCATCGTATTTCTGGGTTTAGTGCAGATAATTGTTGCTTCCTCTTTTGACATTTTGTTCGCTACCTACAGCACATGGCTATAACTCACTCCCACTCACTCCACAGTTAGACGTGGAAAGGCCTGCAGGGAAAGACCTTTTCTTCAGAGGACTCCATAAATTCTGTAAAAAGAAAACAACCCTCCCCAAGACTAATTAATTCTTTTTTTTTCACATCAAAAATGCAAAATGAGGGGAATTTCCCACACAAAGAAATGCTGTCAGAGCTGAAGTGGTGCATGGTCATACCCTGTGTACTGCACCCCTAAGTGCTTATCAAAACAGAATGAACACTGCCAGCAGCTCTGAGGCATCTGCCTTTTGCAAAATATCATAAACAAATGTACCTACAGGCTTCTTCCCTCCAGCCATACTTCTCTGAGCTGGAATTCATATCCTGCTTTTCCAGATCAGGTACAAGTATGTGACCCAGAACTGTGCTCAGCATTTTTCACTGCTGATTTTCTTGAGCTTTATTGGTGGGCCAAGAGCATGACACCTGCTCAGAGAGATGGTCTAACATGACTTTCCACCTCTCTGATTCTTCATCAGGCTGGGAATGATAGTGGATTCCCTGTGTAGCTTGCAGCAACTCAAAAGCTGCTCGAGATCCCATCAAGAGCACTTTTACCTGCTAAATTGGGGTTATGACTCACAATCCTTTTGGATTTTGATAAGACTGATGACATTGCCTCTGTCATTGTTACCTCTCCTCTGCCTCACCTGTCTGCCAGAGGTTGTCTTCCACAGAGGCAACCACAATCTGCCCATTTGCTCTGTGGTTCATAGCCTGAAGTCAGAGGGATTTCAATTCCCAGATAGGGGTACCAGGCTGTGGCATCCAAAGATCTAATCCTCTCTTTCTCCTGTCCCTGCTAATCATCAGCTGTGGAGCCTGGAGGACACTTGGGCATGGGGTGGCTTCAGCTGTGGCAGCTAAATGGGAATCAGATGGGAGGTTTGAGAATGTATCTGTGCTCTCCATACCCATCAGTAACCAAAATCTGTGTCTGAGTTATATTTCCTTTGTGACTGATGGAGGAAAAGAGAGACTTAGGACAAAGTTCACCTTATCATAAAATAAACATACACTAAAGGCTGTATAAATCATATCTCTTGACTATCAAGGGATCTCAGGAAAATTAGGTGGGATGTTGACATTTAAAAATAAGGAAAGTGAACTTACTCCCGCATTAAGTTGGAATATTAGAGTGTTTACTCAGTCATAGCAGTAGAGCTGGTGACCAGAATATGATCATTCAGCTGTTAATTTATATCATGTTTATTTACAATCATTCGTCTGGGTTAGACTGTAAACTTGTGTTCCAGGTGCTCTGACATTCTCCAAGCAATATTTTGCATTTGGTTTCTAGAAGTATCAAGGAAAAATGTCTATATAATATCAGTGTGTATATATGTATTTTTATATATATGTGTGTGTAGGTATATATGTACAGGCTGAAAAGCCAAAAAAATAATCTAAAATGAAAATATGCCAGAAATGAACAAACAGAAGTTACTTTACATAGAGGAAATCTGTTCTCCATGTCTACCTTAAACCATACACTTCAATTAAATCCATTTATCTGCACTTAAATCCATTCACTACATTAAAGCCAACACACTGAAAGTATTTATTTCACAGTAATCCAGCTATTAATTGGCCTTTTCCTCCCCTGCTCCCCCATCCCAGCTCTCTTAGTGTCTTCCTAGAATGATTCATCATGAATGGTAAAAATTCCCATGTCATATTCTAGTGAAGAGTAGCTGGAAGGTGTGAATGGTGTTTGGAAGGACTCAAAGTCTGATTTATGTTATGCCAAAAATAAGCACTTCTACTCAGCCTTGTTAACAAACTTCTTCAGCAGCAGGCAAAGCAGTCACTGCTGACAAACTATGCAGTGATGCAGACTTAGCAGGATTAGTTCTTCAAGTCATAATGCTATATTTTATTTTATTTTATTTTATTTTATTTTATTTTATTTTATTTTATTTTATTTTATTTTATTTTATTTTATTTTATTTTATTTTTATTTTATACATAGTCTTGGTTTGTATCTCAGGGTGAACGAGGTCTTATGACCACCAGAAAGGTTGCTCTGGGTTTGTACTCTTGAGTGAGCATCAATCTTCCTCTTCCAGAAAAAACCCACCTGAGCCATAGTAGATCTTAAAATATACTGGATATTAAAATAACAAACATTGATTTCCTCTTTCCTTCAACTGGAACAAAAGCAGATATAAAAGGGGTTTTTTTCCCTCAGATTTTTCCAGGAATTGAAATGAAATAATGATAAAAGACTGGTCAATCAAACAACTGAATTTCAGTTTAATACTTTTTTTTTCTTTCAAAACAATTATGGTGTCAAATTAATTTCAAAGTTACTTTGAAACCAATTGAAAATATTACTGAACAGTGCAACTGAATTTTTTTTTTTTCTTTTTCTGGTGGAAATAGTTACAAGTCCATGTAATTGTATTCAAAGCTTCTATTTTGATTACAGAATTTTGTGATAAGGGAAGAAGATGGCAGAGTGGGAGTTTTTAAGCTGGTTTCCGCTCTGCTTGGGGGAAGCAGAGGCTCATGGGTCTGTGCAGGAGAGTAGCTCCTAAAACATGTTTAATCTGGACTTATTCCCTATGAAACACCATGAAAAGACAGGATGGATTCACCTTCTTTTAAATGTTAAGAAGTCACTGTTTTTGAGTAGTTGCTTCATTGCTTTTTTCTAACAATGTATTTGTCTTTAATTTGTAGCACTATAATAGTTTCACAGCTTTTATTTATTAATTGAGAAAAGCAAAAGTTGTTTATACAGTTTCAGCTCTATAAGCTAAATGACAGAACCATTTCCTGCACAGAATTTTGCCCCCAGCTCCAACAAAGTAAACTCAGAGAAACTGTCCTGTAAGAGTTGAGTCATCCTGGTGTAAAAGGGAAACCAACATCCTCTGAAGGCTGGCATTGCAACACTAGCAAGAATCTGCCTGTCCTCATGTGGATAAACAGCAAAGCAACACCAAATAACCCAAAAACCCCTTGGTAAGACACAAACACTGTTAAATGTTAGTTAAATCTCTTGGTTTGTTTTGCTTTGAAGAAGTGAGGTACGTTTGAAAATTGTGTCCAGGATGTAGTTGGAGCTGGTTGTTTATCCATCAGTTGGGATTTTAATTAATGTTTTAAATGCTATTTTCAAATAATTTTGAAATTTACCAAATAATTTTGAAATTTTAAATTAATCAAATAATTTTAAAATTATAATTTTGAAATTATGATTTCACTGCAAAGAAGTTGTAATGTGTGCTGCTTTTATAGAGGAAAATTCAAAAAATTCACAGTCAAAAGTTTTCAGGTCTGAGCCGGAAGGAGAAAGCATTCAGCTTTCAGTGGGGCTTCTTTTGTGAAAGTCAGATTATTTGAAGGAAACAAAAAAACCGTGTTCCAGCTGAAAATTTACTTGAAATCATTCTTCCTAAACAGTGGTGCTTGTGGCAGAGTCAGGAGAAAGTCCTGCTTATGGTAAGAGGCATTCAAATTCAGGGGCTGAATTTTGATGATCCTGGTGGGTGTCTTCCAACTCCAGACATTCTATGATTCTTAAGTGTCCAAGAAAGAATCATTCCAATCCTTGAAGCTCTCACAAGCTCAGCAGGCAGTTTGTAAAGGCAAAGTCATTGCCTTCTCTTCACTGGAAGATGAATTCACACAGACAACTTGCTGAGGAGGCACGGGTGGAATTAAATCTTCTTGAATGACCTCTTAGTACAGCTGTGGGCTCTTTGCCTTCTGTTTAAGCTTAGCAGAAGTTTTGCTCAATTGGGATCCAGGATTCCTCACCCAGAAATGCTGACTTGCCCTGCACCTCCATTTCCCTATCTGAAGGATGAGTAATAATGCTATTGACATCAGATCCTTATTTACATCAAGTCACTCATTAAAAGCTGCAGAACTTTACAGCATTCATTCAGATGCTGTAAAAGAACAAGATCAATCAACTGCCCATTACTCAGTGTGTAGAATTACTCACAGGGCAGGTTTCTTCCTGATCAGATGCCCACCACCCTTTTAACCAAAATAATATGACTAACAGAAACCTCTGCAATGTTGACAATGACTGACAAATACTTTTGTTCTGTGTATTCTTCTACATATGGTTAAAGACACAGCTGGATGAAAAACAGCCTTTCTTCAAATGTTCCTGTGAACTGAAGCCATAGGCACGAGCAGAGGATTAAAAACACACACCAGATTTTGATCTCAGTTCAGCAAGTTTTGCTTGGGCACAAGTCCATTGGCTTCTTCACCCAACCAAGTGAGACAGAAATCAGGATGACATATTCATGCATGTCAGATAAAAGTGTGCAGGGTTATGTCCATATTAGTCATGCGATAACGGGACAGATGCATGTTAGGGTGGAACAGTGTTAACAAATTATCTCACAAAAGGCTATTTGTCTTCCTTGGGACGTGTGCCACCACTTCAACAAGTCTGAATAACTCTACATTCCTGGCTTCCCGTCATGGAGACTTAATCCAGCTCGGTCGGCGAGGAGATGCAGGTTGCAATAATTTGGTTGGAGAAGGAAAAGCTTTCAGAAGGTTTTGCATTTGCTCTTCTGTGTTGCCACATTTCTGCACTCACACCCACCAAACTACCCAGCAGCACACTGGGGAGAAGGTGGAAGAAGGGACACATGGAGATACCTGCAATCCAGTCAGGATGTGGCTGGCTGGATTCCCTTCATAACCACTGGCCAGATGTTGAAACATCAGTGGTGTGTTTTATCTTACACTGAGGTTAAGGACCCAAGGAGATCAGCTATTTCAGAGCTAATTTGGAAAAGAACTGCGGGAGACCGGTTTATGTAGAGTGTGCCGGTCTATTTGGATGCAGATCAATTTCACTCAAATTGTGAGTCAGAGCTCCCCACACCTGGCAACCTTCAGCAATGGCAAAGTGTAAAACTGCTTCATTTTACCTGTTTCTGTACTAAAGAGTAGTGACATGAAGACAAGTCTGAGCCCTCTGTGCCTCAGGTCCTCTCTCTGTGACAGTAAGAGTGGCATCCGCAGAGAAACAGCTGGAATTTAAGCTCCCAGATGGATTTACTTAAACCACGACTATTTTGCCCTGAAGTGCACTTAGGAGAGCTCACTCTGTCTTTCAGCAACAGTCACAGAAGCCTGCACAAAAAACTTGCAGCAAGCAGTAACTCCTTAAACAATTTCAGCTAAATATGCAAAGCTGGCCTGCCTACATCTTAAATTAATTGAGCACTGACTCAAGGTGAGGAATGAGTATAGAGAGTATTAGACCTGTTTTCCTCTCCCTAAAACTCAGTCCAGTCAAAGAGGTGACCTGAGTCACATCTGCCTGTGCTCACCACCCCTGCCTGCTTTTAACTTATGAGCTCTTTTGTAACCTACCTCTGACACAGGTATTTACAAAACAAATTTCTGATCACAGGATCCTGCTGTCAGCAAACAAATTCTATTTGCTACATTGACTCCAGGACAGCCACAGGCTGAGGGAAAAAAGCTCTGGTCAACTCCTAACCCTGTTTACCAGAGCAGGACCTAAATTGTGAAGTTCACATATTGTTTAATGCTGTGACCTTTGTGCACTTGCTAATCCCTCATCCACTGCTCTGCAGCTCCTTTCTTGTCCACAGCCTCCAGACTAATACCCAGAAAGATGCTTGGATTTCCAAAACTGCAAACCATGCAGCTGTCACATTCACAAGGGATGTTGTGTTGAGTCAGCACACTGCCCCAGCATGACCACAGCTATAGGATCTCTCCTTCCTATGGATAATCACATCTCTGCCTGCATCAGGCACCTTCCTGCTGCAGCAGGATTTTGATACCAGCAGCAAGATTGCTTCTGCTCTCGGGGCAAGTTGAAATTAGTCCATAGAAAAAATTTTGGAGTCTGTTATCCTTGTAAATAATGTTTCAAAAATAAATGTTTGAATCACTAGATTTCCCCCATTGTGATAATTTATAAAATACTATCTGATTTTATTACCTGTCTACTGAAATATTTGTTATGAACTCATGAATATTCTGTTATCCAGGAGTACCCAGGGCTTCACTGGGGCAGACTCAGAGCCCATGCTCACAGAGAAGATGAGACATAAATCCAATGTGTACCACTCCTCTGACATGTCCGTGTCTTTCTGCACACACAAGGAATCTCACCCCTCTTAAACCGAATTTAGTTGCTCCCCATTTTTTTTTTTGTTTGCATGGCAGGCAGTGCTCAGGGTGCAGCTGATGTGTGGAAAGTTCACATCCCAGCACATCTTAGTCATTCCTTGTAAAATTAATTGGCATCACTTGACACTGGAACAGGCTGTCCAGAGAAGCTCTGGATGCCCCATCCCTAAAAATGTTCAAGGCCAGGTTTGAACGTGCCTGGTCTAGTGGAAAGTGTCCCTGCCCTGTTCCTGCTGGAACTAGATGAGCTTTAAGGTCTCTCCCAACCCAAACCATTCTCTGATTCTGTGATAAATGTACAGTAAAAAACACTGTGATGAAGATGATGGAACTGCACTTGTGTATAGTCAACAGGGGAGCAGAATAAGGTGACACTTTCCTTCCCTGTAAAGTTTTTGTTTCAGATGGAGAAAAAAATGGGGAGACACTTGGAATGACACTGCAACAAATCTGAAATTAAATTTCAGATTTCCCCATGTGGGTTGAAGAGGATATTCACTGAGAGAGAAATGAAAGCAAGTAGATCTACAGACCCTGTGTTAAAGTAGCTCTATATACAGCCTTGATATATAGGCCCAAAATAAATGTGACAACCTTACAGTGCTGTCTTGCAGAGTTTCACTGAGAAAAACAATATCAGGAGTTCAGTACTGTGTGTAAGAATACTAAAAAAAAATCTAATTATTAAGAAATGCTTTAAAAAAAGTTACTGTGTCGCCTCAATAGAAAAGAATTCGTTTCCTACAGGATAATGTCTTTTGTCCTTCCAGCTTAGAAAATATTTTCTATGCTCTAGGAATCGGTATCTCTCCTCCAGGTAATTCTGCTTTTTAAACTTCAGTTTTCCTCAAATAAAGAAAAAAATCCCAAAACCCCAATGAAACCCCATAACCTAATTTGAATGTTCTGAAACAACTGTTCAAAAAGAAATGTTTCATTTAGAAGTATCTTATTTAAAATCAAGAAATTCTTAACATAAATAACTTTTCAATAAAAAAAAAAGGGTCTGGCTCATACCTTTCCTGATAAAAAAAGATTAATTTTATTTAGGTAGATAACTGCCCTTTAAAATGTATTTTTTAAATTTAATTTTGGTACAGGATGAAATAGCTTTTCAGACCATGAATGAGTCTGATAGAAAATAACTGAGGGCAAATAACACTGAAAAAGGAGGAGAGGTTTTGAAATTGGATTGTGTAACATGTTACTAAGAAGTATTAAGCAAAGGCCTTCCCTGAAATGCAACCATACTAATATTCAAATTAAATACCTATTAAATATAAGATGCACACTTCACAATATGGATTCTCCCAGGGCTTTGATTATGAGGTGGCAGGAAGAAGCCTGTAATTAATATTATATGGTGATTCTTTTCAAAGCAGATTGTTCCAAGAGCTGTAATCACTACTACTTAAGTAAGTTGTCCTTCAATAGCTAAAAAGAAATTAGGACCCAGAGCAAAGGTAAACACGCAAGCTCGTTTAATTTTTGGCAATATTTTTTGGAAACGTTGAAATTATTATATTTCTGAACAGTTTTAGCAGTTGCAGGTTAGATCTTGCCTTGAATCTGGATACTTTTCGTGTACCAGGTCAGCATTTGTTCTGTATAATGGAACAGAAAGAAACATCTTTAAAGAAATGATCCCTTCAAACATTTTTGCTCGGTACCTTTGGCCTGAGGCATCCTCCTTGGAGACCAAACCATTTGGAGCAAAGAAATAGCCTCTAAATGGAGCTGTGAAAATTGCACTAACATCTGGCATGATGAAACAGAAATTAGCAATTATCATCTCCCAGCAGAGCAATGGGAACCAGATATTCTCTGTCCATCAAGAGGAAAATAATTAATGCTTATAAAGAGAACCATATTGAGTTTACCTAATCAAATGCTCTGATACAGAGAAATTTGTCTGTATCTCTGTTTAACTAGGTGGTTATACAAATAGGTGTGTAGTACTTAACATGAATCTGAGATACTTGCTCCCCTTACATCCCATGGCAACACATTCCATAAGTTAATTATATGCTTTCTTAAAAAAAATAAAAAGGCATTTAATCCATTTCACGGTGGCTGTGTTGCTCATCAAATGTCTAGAACAGTTTATGTCTTGGTAAGACTATCAGCTCAGCAATTTTTAAACCCAAAAGGGCTTATTTTGTCATCTTGTTTGACCTATCAGCAACTAAAGGCAAAGGGACTTCTCTAAAGTTATTCTTGCTTTAATCTTTACTAGATCCTGACTTTGCAGCACAGATCAGTCTAGCAAGTGGCTGGTGGCAAAATTTGTTGTTCCAATATTTAATTACTCTCATTTGTTCCTGTCAATGCTCGTTTTAGCTCCCACTTCCACCTTTCAAGCCTTGATATACTCATTTTTGGTGGAATAATTATACCCCTCCTGGTCCATCATGTGTTTTTGGGTGAAGTGTAACATCCTGCTTGCTCAGATCCCTGTCAGATGATTCAGATAATAATTTACTCTTTCTCAATTTTCATTTCTCTTGTGCTCTTTGTACCATCACTTTATTTTTATCAGCACTGACTTAAAGGTTTCTTGGAAGTGTGATGTCAAATAATCATCTCAGGCCCACCATGCTTATAAATGACTCTTTTTAGTGATTAAACTGCTCCAGTCACCTCTGCACAGCAGAGCAAAGGCTTCTGCACTGTCCCTCATTATTCTTCTCCTTTCCAAAGCCAAGACATGGAGTGTTCCAGATACCACGTCTCTTCCCCAGCCAAATTAGTTCTGGACAAATAACACTGCTCTAGCCCAGATATCTAAAATTTACAATCCTTAGCAGTGTTCTGTTAACTTTTCCCTCTTGTTTGGACTGTTGAATCTCCCCTGAAAGAGAAATGCTGCTGCTGTCCAGAGACAGTGAGTCCGTCAGTGCTGGCAGAGGTATTTCCTGAAGATCAGCTGTCTGCTCCTTCTGGGGGTATTGCATGACTGAATTCATCCTCATCAAGCCAGAAGAATACCTTTTGTCTGGAAACTTTGACCTCCTGTGTGAACTGGATCTTGAATGACTTCCTGTTCCATCAGGGGAAAGTCCATTCCACCAGAAAAGGGACCTAAGGAGATAATGCTTAACGCAAGAAAGGGAAATAAGGGGACATTTATCAGAGCTGCAATGTTCTGAGTTCTCAAAGTTCATAATTTGGATTTCATGTGGTCAGAACTCTTGCAGCAAAAACTGTCTGTGTATTCCTCAGTATGTCAGGAGCAGTATGTCCGCGGTGTTTCAGGGTCCAACAGTGGGACACCACTGTCAGAGAGGTCCTGGAAGAGGTGCCAGGCTCTGTCTGCTCTGGCCAGTGGCTGTGTGTGCACTGGGGTGTGTGCCAGATGAGAGTGTGTTCCACACTGTCCTCCTGCATCCCTGGCAGCAGGAAAATCCACTCAGCTCTGCCAGGCTCTGTTGCCTCTCTGTCTCCAGAGCAGTGGCTGCACTGGACAGAAGGGTTGATCCAAATATGAGTTTTTCCCACTGGAGTTATACAAGTGGGTTGACTGGAATGTTTTGTGAATTTATGCTGATCAAAGAGATTTGTTTCAATTGAGAAGGGGAAAAAAAAAAAAAGCAGTAGGAAAATGAGAAAAGGGTTTTGGAAAAAATGTAAATGTTTTTTATTTGGATGCTTTCAAAGTAATTTGAGGTGATGTTTCATTTAAAAATTTACTTCAGTCTTATTTAGAGTAGAATAAACATCCTTTCCAAGGGTTCAGAGCTGTAATATTTTATTTCAACATGAAAAAATAGACTTGAAATAAAACTGCCTTTGCTCCTGTTCAGCTTGCTGTCACCTATCATTTCTGTGTCACTTAAAAAAAAAAAAATCAGAAACAGTATAAAAAACATTAACTGTGAAATCCAGAAATGGTGGGACCCAAAAAAAGCCTTTCTGGGTTTGACATATCTTTCACATCTTCTTTATTTATGTATAAAAACATTGGGCTTAACATTTCTTGTTCATTTCCGCTCTGTGGAGAAATGCATGATTTTACAGGAACTATATTCTACTAAAATGACAGTGGTGCCTCCAGGTTACAGGTAAACATTAAGCAATTTCTTCTTCTGCTGGTGATAGGTGGAAATCTGTAAACCAGCCCAGGCTCCTCTGTGAAGAGATGGATATTGCCTTTTCTTTGTTTTTTTCCTGCAGATACCCATGAAACTCATTTCCAGTAGCTTTCCTCTTTTCTTTTCCCTGCTTGACTTCAGAATAGGAGGTCAGGTCAAACTTCTGGCTGGCATAATAGCTAATTACACCCCCTATTTGGCCTAGGATGCGGGGTGAGGCATAAATTAGGAGCTGATAGCTTAGCTGGTGCCATGGTGGGTTATTAGATGTGTGTCAGCGAGCAAAGTTGTGATCAAAGCTCGCAGCAAGGCAGCCAGAGGTCGTGAAGCATGGCTGGGGACTAATTGCTGGGCTGTGTGCTGAAAGGAAGTTTGCAATGAAAGGCCATTAAGATTCAGGTTTTCCAATCTGTGGAGCAAAGCTATGGAGAAATGTGGATTTTTGATCAAGCAGGGAAATGAGGGGGGTCTGCTGTGAGTCCTGCTCTGGGTGACGGTGATGGCTCGCCTCATTTCTAAACGGTTTTCCCAAGGAAAAGCAGGATCTGCTCCTAAACATCAGTCCAGACAAGGGCTTATTAATCTATATCTTCATAAATGGGTTGGTCAGAAGAAAAGAGGCTTTTTAAAGAGCTCCCACTGATGGAGTAATTTGGCTGATTGTAAACCAAGCTGGCAGAAACAAAACTCTGCTTGTAGAGCAGAGTGGAGAGGCAGAGGATTTAGTCAGATTCTTGAAAAGCACACCAAGATCTATGAATAACAGGTCTTTTAAGAAAAAAAATTATAGGGATAAAATTATTATTGCTTTTTATTCTCAAAGGTTTTCTACACACCCTGCACAGCACACCAGATACATGTTCCCAGTTTTGCACGTTGGGGAAACTGAGTCAAAATGAAATAAATTCACTTTTTAATTTTTAACACCCAAATTTCCACAGGTCAGATATCTCGGAGTACAGATGAGATTATTATGCTGATTTGAAGAAGAATGGACAACTGCTTCCCTATTTTTTTTGGTACTGTTCTGGAAATTAATCACTTGTGATCTATCAGTCACTTTTTCTATCTTGTTTCTCTTTGGGTCTTTATCAGAACTCTGAATATTTCCCAGTTAAATCTTTCTCAAGGAAGGTATCCATCTCAATTTATCTGTCCTCTTCCTCCAAAACTTTGAATAAAATAAAATAAAATAGCATAAGACAATATTTTGTAGCTATTTGTATATTCAGCATAGTTCAGAAAAAAAACACTTTCATTTTCTAAGCATCAGTATAATTTTTATGCATGTGAGCAGTTTAAATGAAATACTTATTTAAGTTATAAGATGATGCAAAACCTAAATAACAGAGACCAAATGTATTCTTGCCTGTTTGGAAAGGTCATCTTGAATATAAACAATGATAAATAGCTAAGTCTAGTGACTCTGGCCAAATATAGATTGTCAGAACCAAAGCTTGAATTTCCACACAGTGAAATTCCCACTCTGTCAACATATCTTTGCAGTCAGTTTGAGACAAAATGTCATACTTTGAGGAGAAGAAAATGAATCTCATGAGTGCTCTGGTAAAAATGTTGAAAGGTATTTGTGTCACTTTGGCTTGCAGTTACTCCCAGCTATCAAAATCAAAGGAGTTATAGCTTTTTGTCCAACATTTCTTCAGGAGTTTTTGGCCACAACCACTTTTCTCATGAACCCACGTGTCCCAGCTCCAGGATCAGTTTCTTGATCCCTGAGCCAACATCCAACCTGTTGGCCTGTGCCACCTGATCTGAAATGAGAACAGCAGGGGGGACAAATGCTGTTACAGCTTGAGCTTAGACAAAAGCCTTCTACAATCTTCTACCTGCTGGGAATCACATTCCACCTCTCTCTCTCCTTTACCCTTACACCTGGCTCACATCTTGCTTTTTCTCTCCCCTACCTGTCCTTGGGATAAGTTGTGCAAGTGTCTCTGGCAATGGTAATTATGACTGGTATCATGCAATTACCAAGGTATTTCACCAGCCTGTCGATGAATTCACATCTTTTAAATGTATAGTTATAATTTAAAGGCATAAAATGAACCTTAAATAAAGTAAAGTATGGCTGCAGTTTTCTTTCTTTGTATCAAAGGAATTTTAGTTCCATGTAAATTAATTAATTCAGGGAAACAACACTGAAGCAAAGATTAAAATCTCTGTGTGGTATTTCACAGGTGAAACAGAAAACAAGAACAACATTTAAAAGCCTTCCTAGCTGCTTGGAATGTATTTTATAGAAAATCACTTGGTGTGAAAACAAAAAGGGGAAGAAAAAATGTGTTCTAGGATTTGTCTTTTACTTGGTATTGAAGAAAATGATAAGAGAAATCGGTTTCATGTCTCTTTATGGGCTTTCCATACAACGTAACTAGATTATTAGAAATGCTCAGTAATAATCTGTAGATGAAAGGAATGTTAACTCTTGAGTCTTTATTATGATTAAGGCTTGAAATAATTTGAAAATTTTATGTGGAACATGATCTATTACATCTTATGGCAAATAGGAGCTCATATATTTAGGCTACAGCTAAAGAGTAACATCTGCCTAAGTCTTGAAGAACTAATTGCTAGCAAAAGAGAAATGAATATGTTTGTGACTTTTATGGTAAACTCAGCAGTAAAGAGAATAAGGTCCTGATGTGGAAAATTGGAAAGTCAGTTGCTCTGCAGAAACAAACCATTCTTTCGTGGGGAGTAATGGAAGAGATCTTTTTATTTTTACATCCTGAGACAAAAGGCAAGTTCAGGATTGTATGATTTGAAGTTGAACTTTCAAACCCATAGTCAATAAGTTGGTTTCCAGACTTCTTGTAGTAATACTGCCAACAGCAAAGGTGCTTTGGCAACAAATCTGCTCCTGTTGAAGTCAAAGGTAAAATTCTTTAACCTGTAGTATCCATCTTGGTACTTGTGAATTCCAGAAATGAGCCAAACCCTCAGATTTAAAAGTGGCATGTGAACTTCCTTACGTTCAGGCTAAACTTGTTACTAGGCTTTAGGTTATGCTTGCTGGGGAGCCAGACTGATGCCATTTGAAAATTTCAGATCTGGATCCAGTTTTTGATTTAACACTCTCAACACTTCAGCTTGCTCAGTTCCAAGATTTTAGTTAATGTCTTTCTATTCTCAGTTTTATAATGTTGTACATGCAATTGTTTGAAGTCTCTAAAATGATTAATGTGCATGCAAGTCTATGAAAATATTCTTTGGTCTCTCTCCAATTTGCAGTTTCCTACAAAAGAATACGAAGCAATGAAGAAATATTACCCAGTGCTTGCACTGCAGCAAGTACCACTAGTCATGTAAATATTACCCCAAACACTGCAAAAGTTATTCAGTTCTGTTTGAATCACTGCTTGTGGAGCTCGGCTTCATTTTACTAAAGCAGCTGTTGGAATCATATGTTTTAAAATAAATAATTCACTTGTGTAAGGAAAAAAACCTCAGTGAGTTCTTCAAGTGATTGAAACTGCTATTGGGAGAATTGCTGGGAGAGTGCAGGTTTATTACCCAGAGCCTTTCCATGAGGCTTTGAGAACACAAATGGTCAATCCTGTTGAAACATATCAGAAAAGGGTGTTTAGGTGTAGGAAGAAATCATCATTAACAGACAGCTAAGAAAATGATATATATCTGGAATTGTGTTCCGTTGATATGAGGTTCAAGAGATGTTTACATGCATAATGCATTCAGCAATATATGCATAATAAACACAATCCATAGGCATTCTGGAAAGAATGGTTTAGAAAAGACTTCAAACCTGAATGAAGATTATTTTCTTCACGGGACCATTTTTCTTATGTAAAAGTTCCCAAAGTGCAGGATGCAATCCTACCATGTAGAAGGTGATGCTCTTCACATATATGACATCACTAAGACTAATACTGAAATGATATGTGACTTTCTGGTCTTCATAATTAAACCAGGCTATAGAAAATTGGAAAATGTTGTTGACTACAGAATAATTTGAATTCAACGTCCAAACCAATAATATCCACTCATTGGTTAAGTTCTTTAGACTTCCTGCAGCAAACACTCCTGCAAAGTGATTGTAGCAGCCTCTTCACTGATTAAGTTTTTTTTAATTTACAACTGCTGTTGATCATTTAGTCTGACATTTGTTCTTCTTGTACAGATATATAAGGACAATCTTTCCAGCTGCTTCTTCTAAAATCTGCAAGAATTTTTCATTCTCCTCCTGTTCTGAACCTCAGCCCTGAAAGCCTTCATGTAATTCCTGATCCCACTTAGACAGAAGCAGAAAAGTAGTTTAACAAGTCCATTAATTCACTGACAGTTCCCAAAGCCACGGCTTATCCCTAACCCTGCCAATGCACCCCAGAGATGGTGATTATATGCACAGAAAAGGGTCTTTTGGGAGTGGAGGAGTATCATATGTCAATCATATATCATATATCATATATCACTATCATATCACATTATATCATAGTATGGCTTGGGTTAGAAGGGACCTGAAGGATCATTAAGTCCATGGACCTCGATTTCCAGGCTGCAGTTGGATTTTGCATATCTCCCCTAGAACAAAAAAATGACTGGACTTTATCATATCCGCACATCTGAGCAGGAAGTGAACGATGTGGACGGACAGATGATTTCCCAGGCTGCACAAGAAGTGGTGCAAGACCCAGATGGAGGACATGGAGAAGATGCATACTTGTAAGCAGGTCCTCTTAGTCAAACAGTATTCAAAATTATAGATGAGTCTGCAACAAAATTAAATCACCATGGACTGACATCTGCAGCCAGCTCAAATCCTGGACTGTTCCCAGGTAAGACTGCCTGGAGCCAAAGATATTTCCAAACCTCCAACCCAGTCAGCAACTCCTGATCCCACTCTGCTCAAACTCTTCTTTCCACGAAAGAAAGAGCAAATCAATACTTCGTTAGCTTGTGCATTTATGCAAAAATCTCTAAAGTCAGACAATAGACACACTTGTGGCAATGCATTAACATTGACATGGACTCCAATAAAATATTAGTGAAGTGCTAGAGGTATTGAGGACATTTAAATTACACAGATCTGACTATAAAAAAAATCAATAATTTAAAGTGGACTCCAAATATTAGCACAATGTAGCAAGTGGAACAGACTTTTTGGCAGAGCCTGTAGGACAAGAAGTAATGGGTTTAAAGTGAAAAAGGTCCAATTTAGATTAGATATAAGGAAAAAAGTGTTTCTACAATGAGGGGTGAGAAAAACAGGTTGTCCAGAGAGGTGGTGGATTACCCATCCATGTAAACATTCAAAGCCAGGCTGGATGAGGCCCTGAGCAATCTGATCTAATGGAAGGTGATCTAATGGAATCTGCTTTTTGCAGAGTGGGGGAAATAGGTGACTTTTAAAAGTCCCTTGCCACCCAAAGTACTTGTGTTAGTTCAATTCATGTAAGGCTTTATTTGCTTCAGCACATCTCTCCTGTGCCTAAGTGATAGACAGCTTTTTGTTCTGTGTGGTCTGTGCTCTAGGTTTAACACACTATTGATAGGCTATTTGTTTGAGCAACTTAGTTGGAAAGTGTAATTTTAATTTTCTGTTCAATGTGTGTCATGCCTCTTCCCTAAGAGAAGTTCTGAATCTGGTTTAAAATCCTGTTGAATGCACTGTTAGGATGCCATTCTGGATTTACATTACTGGAAAGGAGAATAACATTCCATGTTAAGCTACTGGGGAGACAACAGATCTTTATCTGGTGTGAGCAAAATTCTGCCAAAATGTGTGAGAGATACCCCACGTTATGTGTCCACTCTCCATTTCATCCCTCCCTTCCCATCCAGAAATTCAGCTCCCTGGTTGGAAATTTCCATTCTCCCAAAGCACCTGCCCTGCACGGTTGCACTGGTTTGAAGCATATCTAACACAGCAATTGAGAGGTTTGTTGGGTTCACACGCGCTGGAGAGAGCAATTTTATTTTCATACTTGATGTTCTTGTGCACATCTGACCAGGGTAACCGAGTGCACAGGTTGTAATCTTTCCAAAAGCAGTAGGTTGATATCAAAGACTTTGCAGCGAAGCAAGGAATTGTGGCAGTACTTCAAGGAACAGGTTTGCAATTAACTGTTAAATACAGATTGAAGGAATGCCCTGCTTGGTTGCTGCAGGCTTTCCTTGCACGCCAGCAATGACTGAATCTAAAGCACAGAGCATGGCAAGATGATAACCTGTTAGCAGGGGGAGGAAAACAGGGTAGAATTATTGAGCAGTTGATAACACACTGGCTGTTTAATGGTTTCAGAATATTGTACAAAAATAAAATATCAGCCCCTCTGAATTACAATTTTGTTTACAAAAACAAAAAAAAAGAAAAGGGAAGGAACATAACCAACTTGTATGGTGTACGTGTGAGGTTCCTTTTGAAAAGCAAAGTAAGTTACAAACTCCTCAGCCTACAAACTCATTCAGCCATCAAAGGATATGATATTGCAGATGACAGTGCACACAACTTGGAAAACAAAAGAAACCGATACACTTAGCTGACAAAAAACCCAAACCCCAAACCCGGCCCTCAAAATCTGAGATTGTTTTTTATATATTGCAGTGTGATCTGGGTCTAGTGCACTCAATGGTTCTAATTCTAGGACAAGACCAATGGACAAAATATTTTGATTCTCTTTTCTGTCTCATTCTTTAATTATTAGATTTTCCTGAGGGTCTCAAAGCCTCACAGTGTGAGTAACTATTACATTTGTCTGGAAAGGAAATCTTTGGATGCATTTGCTCAGAGAGGTTGTGGAATTTGCTTCTCTTGAGACATTCAACAGCCATCAGGACAAAATTCTGAGTAATATCTCTAGGGCAGCACTTCTGCTTGAACATGAAGTAGATGACGTCCAGTGGTGCCTTCAAACCTTACCAATTCTGTGATTCTGTGTGATTAAAAATCACAGAGAAATAGGAGCTGAAATGAGAGTGCATTAGGGATTTGTAAAGGATCTTCATAACCAATTAGCATCAGCAGAATTTGTAAGGAATTGCTCAACATGTGTCAAGTTTTGGCACCAAGTTGTTATGTCATTTGCTTAAGAAAATATTTTTTCTGTGCAATTCATGATTTGGCATGAACCTGAAGACCAGGACAGAAAAAAATCGGAAAGTTTATAGTGAAATGGTTTGGGGCTTTGTCTACTTTCTGAACTTGGAAATTATACAGATAAAGGAGGGTTATAGCTGGCCCTGCTCCCTACTGCAACCAGCATGTTGGACTAGATCATTGAGAGTTGAATTACCCTATAACCATACAAAAAGTTTCATAATAGGACTATCTTGTTTTACCACTGGCTGAGATCATGGCCTGAGCCTCATCTGAAAAATGAGGTCAAATTTGACCACATCCTTCAAAAATCAAACCCCACTACTTTGACATTTATACCCCAGGAATTTTCCTGACATTTTCTCAGGAAAGTTAGCTTTGAGGTGGAAAACACCCAAAATTATAACTGATGGGCAGATTTTGTGTAATTTTTACTACAGACAGTCTGCCAGTGCAGTGTTTTGCAAAGATCAGGGTTTGATCTCTTATTTTCATCCCATTTTTGTGTCTCTTATATCCCCAAGGTCATAACCCAAGCAGTATGTGCCAATGTCAGTAAGTTGCATCCACAGTCAACATCTCCATTCAAAACTAGCTATTTCCTACATGACAAAATGTCAATAAATTCTGCTATTTGGAATAAGAACCTATGGAAAGAAAAAAAGTTGCAAAGTGAATATCTCAGTTTAGATTGTACCTTGCACCCTTCATTTCTATAGAAATAATTGTATTGTAAATGAATTTTCAGTAAGATTTGCTTGAAAACTTTGTTTTAGTGTCATCAGAATAAGTGTTGAAGGGCATATTTATAATTTACCTCAATATAAAATGTTCTTCTAACTTTAGAGAGGCTTATTTTGTTTAATCATAGAAGGCAACCAATTCAAGCCAGGGAATTAACTGTAAATTGCTAACAGCTAAATTAAAGTTGAATTTGAGGGGAGGGTTTGGACTGTAACTCTTCTATCAGATCAGATGCACAACTGCTCTTAAAGGTCCAGACTGCAAAACTACTTTACATCCTTGAATGGAAAAATACAAATATCCCACGTGGAGCTAAGGTCTTCTTATGAAGGAAATGATTAGCACAAAGCTTTCATTTTAATTTTGTGTCAAGAAGCTCTACAGGATTAGCTCCTCTCCTGTGCAAATAGGAATAACAATCTGGCACTGGTTAGAACAGCCCTTGGGCTATCCTGCCAAAATATGGGAAAATGCAAGGAGGAAAGTGGAGAAAGAAAACCCAGGGATGGTACAGAGAGAGAACCTATGGGCCTGAAATAGTGAAAAGAGATATTTAATGTGACATCACTGTCCTTCTCCATTGGATTGAAGTGACCATGTTTGGGTAATAATAATGAATCAAAATAATTTTTCCAGGTTTTCTGTGTGCAAATGTACATGTGGAAGAAGTTTTATGATTCAGAATAAGTTTTATTTCCTGAATTATTTATATTTATTTCTTTCTTTTTTAACTGTTGGTTTTACCATAAAAGAAAACCCAAACCAAATACAACTCCTGGTAGATTTCTGTGAAATATATGATAGTAAATGAACTCATGTTTTATTCTTAGAAATTACTGGTCTGAAGAATTTTCCTATTCAAAATTGTATCTTTCCCTCCTTAGTTATTCCTGGAGGAATTGATTCTTCACTCTTTTTTTACATAGGAGTAAAATAAGGTAGCAATTGATTCTTAAATCTTGGGTGAACAGCAGGTATGGAGCAGTCTTATAAACAAGCCCAACCTGTGAACCTTCAACATTTGTCCCTGAGCACTGCTGACAATGATGTTATCAAGCAGTGACTTGTTTAAAGGCTGGTGAACAAGAAGATGAAGTGGTCTGGCTGCAGGATCCCTGTGGTCTCACTTCCTGCAGCCTCAGCAGGGGTGCCAGGAGCATTCACAACCTGGAGTAAAACCTTCCTGGGGGATGCTGAGGAGCATGACCCTATCCTTCCTCATGCCAGCAGTTCCATCTTTGCTTATCAGATCATAGAAATGATGAGATATTTTACTAAACCTGTGTTAATTTTCTACAGGATCTTTTACAACCAGGGAAAATTTAGACTGGAGATTAGGAACAATTTCTTCACTAAAAGAGTGGTCAAGCACTTGAACAGGCTGACGAGGGAAGTGTTGAAATCACCATCCCTTGAAGTGCTCATGAAACATCAGGATGTGGTGCTTAGGGATATGGTTTAGTGGTGAACTTGGCAGTGCTGAGTTAATGATAGGATTGATGATTTTTAACCTAAACAATTCTATGATTCTCTATTTCTGTGAAGCCGTGATGGCCACACAAACAATTGTTAGCAAGTGAGCTTGGCTGAAAGTAAAGTCACCAGAAACTCCAAACTGTGGTTTATGTAGCTAAATTGACATAAGACTATCAGATTAAAAAACACATTTATCTTTTTCTCTACACACATGCAGACAGACACACATGGCAAAAATTAATTAATGCTATTAATTTCTCTGACCAACTTTCTTTAACTATTTAACTACAAGGTTGTCCAAGGGCTAAAGCCAAGAAATTCCTGCCTAAATGCCTCTGCAACATGTCTGCATTTCATGGAGTATGAAAAGTGTTTTGTCAACACTTAGCCTGAGATAAATGAGATGTTGAAGTTTTAGATCATGTACCCCATCACTTGCTAACTGCAGCCAGTCACTGAATTGTCATGTCCAGGAGATTGCTTTCACATTCTTGTGAATTAGTGTAGCATGTGTCAGCATTCCTGAAGAGGCTTTCAGCCAGTTATGAGCTCTGTCCTTCCCTGAGCAGGAGTTCAGCAGACACAATTCCCCTTCTTTGGGGAGGAGAGTTATCAATCACAATCATATCTTACCAGCAGAAAACAGTGAGAGAGGTATCTTGACTAAACTTCCTAGATGAAAATGAGAAAATAATCTAAAGACTAGAAATTAAATCAGAGTACAAAGTTTGATGTCTTCTTGAATCCAATTTTTCCTCAGTTCAGAGGTACATGGATTGATTGTCTTGGGTTATTGCAAATAGTTCTACTAAATAAGGTCCTGCAAAATGTGAAGGATGAGATGCACCAAGGTTTAAATATCAGTAGTGTTTAACTCCACACATGAGCCAGTCTCCCTCAGCTGTCTTTTATTGTCAAGTTGAGAAAATAAAGGAAGAATTTGGGCATAATTTTCACATCCAAAAGTAGCTGCAAAAATAAACCACTTAACTCCATTGTTTGTGAATGGAGATTGAGGAAACTGGCCCAGATGCAGAAGTCTACATTAAAGATGCCCAATGTAGTTCATCTTATGCAATGAAAAAGTCCCTTCCTGAAGTCATTCGGGTTATTGTGTACATCTCTTTTTGTGGGAAAGTAGCCTTCTATCCTGTGGAGGAAGTGTGGTTAGACTGTGCAGAGAGATGGACAGGGGAAAAAAATTGATGTGTTGGAGAAAGGAACTGAAATAAAGAATAAAACAGGAAGAATCTAACTTTCCAACACCATAATTACAGCACTCTGAGAAATAATTTGGAATCCTAATATCTGCTTCATGCATACTGGAATGTTTTTGTCCTCAAGCAAATGATCATCAGTGTTAAGTGTGCTAATAGGTGATATTGGAAAGAGACTTTGGAACAGGACCCAGCATGTTTCTTCCAGGTGAATGCCATGAGCCCTGCACTAAGATCAAAACTTTTCTTTCAGCTTGACCTTGCTGTTGCAGGTGTTGCCCAACAAGGAGGAAGGGCAGAGTACTCCTTTGCCAAATATCTTCTAGCCTTGGTACTACAGACAATTTTCTTCTAGGAGATGGAAGTAGCAACAAGCAAAATTAGGAAATGAACACTTAAGTTTTCCAGTGCTGAGACAAGTGATGTAGCCTAAAGGTTATGGTATAAATGCCAAGGTGACTCTGCCAGTCACAAAGCAGTAGTCAGCAGTGATTCTTCCAGGGCTTTTGAGCCTGTTGATTCATGTCAGGAATCAGGAATGCTCTGATGATGCCTGACAGTCTGGCCTCTCCATGAGACCCAGGAGGAGGAACAACTCCTCATAGACTGTGAAGCTGTCTAGACACCAGGCAGGGTGGTTCCACCTTGCCTTGCCAGGAGAAAAGAAGTTCAGTGCATGTGCAGCCTTAAGTGCCTGGACAACTCAAGCCAAAATAAGTGAGGTGAGGCTGAGTGACTCCCTAGGGCGATTTTAGGATGGCAGTTTGGGATTTGAGAATGCAACTTCCTTTCATTCTGTCTGCCTGAATGACTGCATGGAGATGCACACCAGTCTCCACACTGCTGTAGTCATTTGAAGTTTCTGACATCACTGGGAACAAACTTACCTCAATGCAGTGATTTTGAAAAACTCAAGTCCCTGTGATCAGACAAAGATTATATAGGTTTTTGGGTTTTTTTGCCCACTGTTGTAGCAGAACCAATAATAAATGAGATGATCTATCAGGAAGCAGCAAGATGCCCCATCTTGGTTTTGAAAATGGACAGGAAATTGCACAGGAACAACACCAATGGACTTCAGTCCAAACACTAGAGACACACATGAATAACACACATATTTGTGAAGCCTCAGCATCCTCTGCAGTCACTCATGGGCCAAGTCTGGAGCTGTTCCTATGGTGGAGCATCAGCTGTAGTTTGCAACAGCCCTTGGAGCAGCAACAACCGTGCCATTTTTTAGAATCATGGAATCACTAAGGTTGGAAAAGCTCTCTAAGGTCATCAAGTCCAACCATTAACCCAGCAATGTCAAGCCCACCACTAAACCATGTCTCTAAGCATGATATCTATATGGGTTTTTTAACACTTGCAGGGATGGTAACTCCATCACTGTCCTGAGCAGCCTGTTCCAATGCCTGAATACCCTTTCAGTGAAGTCATTTTCCCTAATATCCCATCTCTAAACCTGAAGCTTTTCCCTCTGGTACTCCTCTTGAAGGGAGTGAGCCCTGCTGCTCTTCGATGTGTATGTGGATTTTTTGTGAAGAAGAAAAGGAAAAAAAAATATCTGCAGAGGGATTTTGGAGGGGTTAGGGTGGGTTCCAGCTGTCAACAAAACCACTTGAGGTCACGTTGGCCACTTAAAAAAGACATGTTTCACCTTCACCTTGGAACAATCTCAGCCCACCTTTCCAATGAAGAGAAGAAATGCTTATTCCAACATCACAGTGCCATAAAGGAGTAAATTCAGACTAAGTGGAACTTGTCAACCTCTAGGTTGAAAGTTCAGTTGTATTTCTGGCACACACCAAGTTGCCTGATTTTTTTCTATTTCCACATATTTCTAGGTGTAGTGTAAGGCTCTGTGACTGAGATCCAAACCTGATGGACTGTGAACAAGACCGTGAGTGTCAGGAGAGAGAAGAAAAACTCACAGCAGCTGCAAGGAGAGAGCTGGGATCTGAGACCTGTTGGGCTTAGATATAAAGGTAAGAATCATGGTTTCTGAGCAAAGTCAATTTTATCCAATAGAGAGAAAAACTAAAGCTTTAAAGCTCCAAAGAAATGAGGCTTTTTAAGGACTTTTGGAAAGGACTTTTTAATACACTGCTGGGTAAGCTGAACCCTTTGACATACCTGCTTAGCAACTGGGAAGAGGAGGCTAAACCTAGACACAAGGGAAATCAGAGTTTGTTCCTCTCTCCATACCATGGATTCAGCATCTTTCACAGAAGGAGAAAGAACTTTTAAAGATCAGTACCTGAGGAAATTTGCTTCAGAGCAGGCTCCTCTCTCCATGGGTCCACAGGTCCCTGCCAGCATCCTGCTCCAGCACAGTTTCCCACAGGGTCACAGCCTCCTTTGGGCATCCACCTGCTCTAGTGTGGGCTCTTCCATGAGCTGCAGGTGGATCTCTGCTCCCCCATGGACCCCCATGTCCTGCAGGACACAGCTGCCTCACCGTGGGCTGCACCAGGGGCTGCAGGGGAGTCTCAGCTCCAGCACCTGGAGCAGCTCCTGCCCTTCCCTTTCCATTGACCTCAGTCTTTTCCTCAGAGCTTTTCCTCTCACATATTCTCACCTCTGGCCACAGTTCCCTCTGTGCAATAACTTTTTTATTCCTTTCTAAGTTTATATTACAGAAGTGTTACCACCATTTCTGACTGGCCCAGCCTTGGCCAGCCCAGTCTTGGAGCTGTTTGCAATTGTCTCTGTTGGACTTGGAGGAAACTTCCAGCAGCTTCTCACAGAAGCCACCCTTGTAGCCCCCCCGCTACCAAAACCTGGCCAGGCAAACCCAGCAAGGACTGGTTGTCCATCTCCCCACCAAGGATTTCACTCTCTTCAGCCCAAAGAGATAAACCACAGCCTTCCCTTCTCAGTAGATTGCCTAAATCTCAATAGAATAGCAAAAGTGTCAGGCTGATATTGTTGCTACTCAGGAGGGATGTTGCTGCTCCACTTCTCTGTCAGCACTTAGCCATGCTTGAAGTGAAACATCTAGTCCCAAATTGTCATTTCCCTGAAGGCCACAATGCATGTGTGGAATTAACTATATAATTAGATTATCCACCATGATGGCCCTGGCAGGATGAAATATTTTGAGCATAAGTAAAACAGCTGTATTATGAGTTAAGAGTAAGGTAACATTTTACAGACTTTTACGCTACAACAAAGAAAGATAAGTGTGACA
This sequence comes from Poecile atricapillus, assembly GCF_030490865.1. NCBI lineage: Eukaryota > Metazoa > Chordata > Aves > Passeriformes > Paridae > Poecile > Poecile atricapillus. Next base: position 5,128,115 of record NC_081288.1, read on the forward strand.
TGAAAGTAAAAGTCTTTTATCTGTGTATGTCTTTGAAAACTCAGTCTACACAGACTCAAAGCATCTGTTAATCAGATTATGGGCCATATCCTGCTCCCAAAACAGTTAATAGCAACGCTCTCATTGATTTCCTCAGGACAGAAGCATGCCCTAAAGGAGCACTCTACTTCTTCAGAGGCCTACTTGTTGGTGAAACGTTTGTGCTATTCAGAAAGGCAAAGCAATTTCCTGGAAGCAGAAACTCCTACCTGCACTTGTAACAACTCAGGCTATTTTAGGAACTGAAAAATTCCACTCAGCATTAGGATTATGTTTTCAAAACTGTTTCCTTCATGTTTCTCATGCTGCTTTATGCCACCCATGAAGGAGGGGGAGCTGCTTTTTGATTCCCAGGAGTCACGCTTTCTGTGGATCTTTTTTTCCTCTGTCAGATCTTCTCTTTTCCAGCCTCTTACATTAATTGATGGTCCTCAGACCCCAGTTTGATGCATATGGGGAGGTGAAAGATTTTTGCCACTCTCCATAGAGGTGATGGTCACTGGAAATAGCTGTCCACATCAGACTGCAGGATCACAGCTGATGTTCATGTTGTTGCTGCATTCTGATGGTGTTAAATGCTTTGACTGCTTTTGTTCCCACAACTATTTCTTCAAGGTCATCATTCATTTTAACACTTCTGATTTAGTTCCATTTACATTAATTCCTATTGTATTTAAATCTTCCCCTTCCTTGTACAGTGGTGAAAAAGAGGTAATTGCTACCTGTATGTAAGTTGCACAGTTTAAATTATTTGTAAGGTTTTGGCCATTAAGTAACAGCAGCATAACATTCATCATCTTCATGAAGAAAATCCTAAAAGAAGAAATTTGGATATTTCTTTGCAGAATGTATGATTTGGGGCCCCTTCTTTACTTTATGTTGCTGCTAAGCCATTGCAAAAGGGAATGATTTGTGTTTTAGTCCCCAGAATCTGATAATGGGATGCTTTTGAGATGCCTCACTGGTGTGGACACTGAAAATTAAGAGAGATGTTGGAAAATTGTGATCACAGTGGCTGTCTGTGACCTATCCCCTTGGGGGTAAAAATACAAGGAGGGCTGTGCCATCTTGGAATGTAAATTGCCTTCCAGTCTAGGGAAAACAGCTTGGTCAGCTCTGCTTGGAACACTGCTCATTCTCCTGTGCACTGAGACACAGAGGGACACTTCTCCATCCCACTTGCACTAGGATCTTTTCAGTGACAGGTTTGGACTGCCTCAAAAATATGTAAGTAGTTAATTTTAAATCTATTAATTCCCACAGCTCGAAAGTGGCAAACAAGTTTTCAAGGGCTTCCTGAGTGCAAAATCTGGACTGAAATCTCTAGCTATATAATTTCATCAGCAGGAAGTACCTTTTGCAGACCTCACTGCTACTCAGATAGAAACCACAGATTCTGCTTCTGTTGATAAACCCCCTACATTAAAGAATTCAGCCTTCAACAATTTTCAATTCCAAGCAAAAACTCTAACAATTTTATTTCCCATGTGCTTCTCATTTTCCAGGAGAAATGTAATGTCTTCTCCTACTGCATATCAATTTAACTCAGCCCACAACAGCAGGGAAATATTTTGGAAGCTCATTTTCCAGAATGCTTGTTGCTTTACATTGGCTGGAAACTTCTTCCCCTGTATCTGTCCTGAGCCTGCATCTACATTTAGCCCCTACAGTGTTAACTCACAGTCATGCAGAAGCTTTAAACAAACTGTCTTCAGTCTGATCTATCTTCAAACCAGCAGCTCATTTTTATTTCCATGTCTGTTCAGTCTCTACACTAACACAGATGGGAACCACAATGGATTTCTAATGAAATTGGGCTATTTTCTGTTACTGTCTTCTACTGATCTGGGTCTAAGTACAGGTTTTTTTAATTATATTTATATAGTACCTTTATTCCCCTACTACTTAGACACATGAGGACTTTTTGAGACAATATTAAGCTGTTTGGCTTCTATATGCAACATTAAAATTCTGTATGCATTATATGAAGTCCTGCCACAGAATGCGATCTGGGTAGTTGCTTTCACTAAAAACATTATGAAGCACTAAGTTTTTGCTTTGCATTCTACTATTTCTAAACCTGAAGATTATTGACTTCTTACAGTTCCATCTAGTCACAACCCCAAATCTGTCCTTGCTTGAAAAGCAGAGGGAGCATCCTCAGTGTTTATGCAGTGGAAGATGAGTAGGATAAATATGGTTTATCTAGGATTTAAGAAACAGAGAGTTTATTCATTTCCCACTGCCTGGCCTATAATTGCAGTGGGATGAGCATCTTCCCTTTCATTAACTAAGTGGACAAGTCAAACTTCACTGCTGTGCAGTGCTTAGACCACTTCTAAATGTGTGCTCTGTTCCTGCTGAGGCACAATCCAAGATTTCATTTCCCTGAGAAAAGTATTAATCATAGAATCCCAGAATGGTTTGGGTTTGAAGGGAGATTAAAGATCACCTAGTTCCTACCCCCATGCCATGGACAGGGACACCTTCCACTGGACCAGGCATCTCAAAACCCCATTCAAACTGGCCTCTGATGCTTCCACATCACAGAGCAGCCACAGTTCCTTTGGAAAACCTGTTCCAGTGCCTCACCACCCCCACAGTAAAGAATTTCTTCCTAATACCTAATGTAAATATCTGCTTTATCTCTGTAAAGACTTTAAGGTGATCCATATAAACATGTCTAAAATATAATCTGCCATTCTTCTGAGAAGAAAGCCTGAAAAAAGAATTCCCTTTTTAATGATGAAGAGCTCAGTTGGATGGGAAGAGTCCTGCATCTCAGTTCCTGGGCTGGAAACTGCTTTCAACTTATTGTCTACTCCTAGGCAGCTTTCTGATCACAAGTGACCTGTATAATTGCTGGACTTTTAATTCATATCCTTATGTTGTCGCTCAATAAATCTTCGGGGTTTTGTTGGGGTTTTGTTTGTTTGCTTTCATTTTTTTTTTTTCTGCAGTTACAGTTTCTAAAGAGAGATAAATCAGCATCTCCCCATCAGTCTACCAGCAACTAGCCCATAGGTTTCCAAGTCCTTCCTTCCATGATGTGTGAATGGATGCACAGGTGGGAACAGTGAATCTGGTCTCCCATAACCAGGGTAAGTGGTCTGACAATTTTTACTCCATTGTGGAAGGAAAATGAGGGGTTTCCTTCCTGTTCTCTTTTCAGTAGTTTTTGTTACTTTCCTTTTAGTGCCAGGTTGGGAATCTTTAAAGCTTGAGGATATCTCTTTATAAACACAAGCAAAAGGTTTGTGTCTCATTCTAGCATTAAAGTCTGAAATGCTGCACAGTCAGTATCTCAGCACTTTCATGCATCTAGATCTTGCAAAATATATTTAATAATGATTTGGCTTGTGGAAATGGTACAAAGATGCCTTCTTAAAGCACTGACTAGCTCTTGAAAACTAAAAGTTCTCATAAGATTTTTGTATGTTTCATCTTAGAATAGTGACAAATGTGATTTGTTTTTCAGTAACTCACTAAATTCAAGAAAAGTAGTTATTTCTTCTTTTCTTCCTTTCTTCCTTTCTTCCTTTATTTTCTCCTGTCACAAATGTGTGAATGTACCTACAAACAAAAATGTCCAAGGGAGGAACAAGAGAAGGTGATTCATTGGAGTAGCCACATTTTATACTGAATTGCATTTTTTCATTATTGATATACTTTAGGAAATCTGCCCTGCTTAGACTCTTTCCATTGTCAGTCAAGCAAGACTTTTCCCAAGGGAGTTTCTGAGAGGCCTTTTGCTTTTCATGTTTGGAGTCACATCTCTGCAGTGTTGGGGTGCAAACCTGACACCCATAACCCTTGGTGCACTTGAGTTGGCTTCAGGGAGGGTTAAAGGGGCCACATTGCCATCTGTAGGCATCTGACACCCTAAGAAAAGCAACTTTTTGTATTTTTTCCTGCGACCCACTGAGCAGAGAGGATGGAAATGTGGGGTTCCATCTTTCCTCAGTTTGCTTTGACCTATGTTTTTTTCCCTGTTTCTGAAAGTAAAAGGGTTAAGTTAAAGAACAGCCCCAGAGAGGAATCAGGGATGTAATCTTGATGTCTTCTGTGGTCAGTTGTGCCCTGGCACTGGGAGGGAGTTGGCTCTGGAGCTGAGTTTTTTTAGGTGTTCTCACATTTGGGTTGTGATGTGAGTTGAGGTAAATGCGGATGCTAATGTTGCTATATCTGGTGATAATCTTGGTTTCAAGTGATTTGGTTGATAAGAAATGGGTGTCATTGAGTAACCTTATAACAAACTGTGGGTTAAGTTGCTTTAATATTATATTTTCTGCTATCTCTGATGTAGTTCTTTTAATGAAATATAATGAACATAACATAATGAATTATGTGTTCAGAACAGCAAATTCACAAATAGGGATTACAAATTGGGATTTGTACAGGTTGGTCTCTGGCTTGTCTGGATGGTGGTTGGCAAATACAGTCCAAAATTTTATCTTTTAGTCTGTGTAGAAAAACATTCATATCAGCAGAAGCTGGAAGAATATATTTAGCCTGAAAGATTTAAGAACTTGTGTTAGTGAGTTTATATTGCTTTCATTATTTGCACTGCTGTAAATGCAAAAAATGCACCTTGGGGTCACAGATTTCTTGCTTTACATATTGTGATTGGAGTTTATATTCTCTCACTTCAGTTGGCTAAAGGTAAGGCCTTAGAGCTCACTTTATGTTTTATGAAGAGAGGTAATTCTGCATCTTCAGAAGAAAATTGGTGCTGCCTATTTTAGGACAAGATAAGTGGTCCAGCTTATGTCCCACTTCTTTTCTCTGGTGGACCAGGGGATTCAGATTACCTCAGTGAGAAGACTGCAGCTGAGCTAACTTCTCAATTCCCTTTGCAGTCCATGAAGAACACAATTATTTTTGGCATGATTCATCCCATCTTTTTGAAGCACCTGTTTCAGACTAGCTCAGGTGAAGGTGCTGGCTGTAGACTTTGACATTCTTAACTCACTAATTTATTTTCCAGTTGAAGACAGGAGAACTCAACATGATCTTCCATGTAAATAGAAATAAAGTTCACAAAGATACACCTAATATGAGAACTGAGGTAATTCAGTGTCAGCCTAAGTGAGGATCATTTGCCAGAACAGCCTGAGCACATCCTAAAAAATGTTATTTAGTTTTCTGGTTAATAAGATCAATTGGCTTGCTACAACCTTCCTGGGGAAAAAAAAAAGAAAGAAAAAAAAAGTGAATTTTTGCAAATTAATGTTGAAGTAGCAATAATATAATTAGTGTCATTACTGCACAGAAATTAATTTTCTGTCAAGCACAGGATGCATATCACATATTTTTATTGCCAGATAACCTTTTAATCATAAATCTAGCTTCCTTCTAGACTACCTGGTAAAACCAGAAAGATATTCCCTTCTGGTGAGATTTGCTGGTAAGGCCTGGGGTTAGTATCAGCGGTTAAAATTAATTATTTTTTATTGTCTTGTTAAAAGAATTGGAATCTCTATTGGCTTTGAATTATTTTTTCTATTCTACCAATTAAGAAAACAATGTGGGGTTTTTTGTGTGTGTGTTTTTTTGTTTGTTTTGGTTTTGTTTTTTTGTTTGATTTTGGTTTTTAATGTTTTAGTTTTATTATAGTTTCATTTTCTCTGTGTGTGTGAAATTCACAGAATTTTCTCCGTGTTTTGCATTTTTAAATGCAAAAATATATTTCCTCCAAGCTAAACTTTTCTTGCATGGAAACCTCTGTACAAGCTCTTTGGCTTCTCTCTAGCCAGGATATATCTGCTCCTGACTGTACAGGATAATTTTTTACTCAAAACCTTGTATTTCAACAACCCTGACAGAGGTTTTGCAGCACCAGACCCTTTTTCTGATCAAGGGAATCATTTACAGAGTTTGGGGAGGCATATCAGCTCCAGTAATAGTGCTGGGTATTTGGAACAAATCCAACACTTTTCTCCAAGTACTTGAACATGCACTCACTTCTCTTTTTGTTTCCTGTAATTTTGCTTGTAGATGGGGCCTCTTCCCTTCCTTTTGAATGCAGGAATGAAAGGATTTCTCCCCTATGCAAATGAACAGGAAATCTTCCTTCAGAGTAATATGTGTAAATATGACTACTCCCTTTGCATCTATACTGCCATACAGCAAAATCATGTTGTATGTTTTTAACCTTAATGTGATGACTAAAAAAGCTCTCTATTTGTTTTCTCAAGTAGATGTAATTTACCTCCCTCATCTGTAACAATCACACATCACCCTTTAAATTGGTAATAGAGAAGGGTGTTGCTTTGGTTGTGTGGAATTAAGGAGATATTGCCTTAAAAATGCACACAGAAGCAAAACCTGTAATATCTCTTCCAACACTGTTGTGCTTTGACCCAGATCAGTAAACACAAATTAAGGATTTTATCTCACAATAAGGAAATTACATAAATATACAATGACAATGGTCAACTGAGTTTAGACCCTTTATGGTATTCTCTTATTTTCATGTCTCTGCCTTGTTTTTCCTCTAGACATATGTTCATTGGAAGGTTTTAGTAAATCTTTGTTTTGGCAGAAGTCCCTAGAATAATCTGTCAATGGAAAAATTAGTTTCATGTTACCTTCAAAAAGATAAGAGTGTTACCTCAGTTTAGAACTGGAGATATCAAAGTATGAAAATGTCAAGTGACTTATCAGGTTGCCTAACAGGAATTTTATAGATTTGTGAAAGATTTTGGAAGACTAGCCTTTCATGTCAGCTCTTTGTCCTTGGAGATTTAAGCTGATCTTTTGGGTTACTAAAACTCATGTTTGAATGGCACTCTTCTCTGTATCTATTTAAAATCTGCTGAACACAAAGCCAATATGTAAAGTATGATCTTGGCCTTATGAAAAGAACACACCAAAGGAAACACAGGGAAAGTCAGAATTAGTATCTAAGGCCATGTGCATGATATTAAACAGAGTCACTGCAGCCATAACTGGGACAAGAATGACATTATAGGGACATCTAGCCAATATTACTGCTTGACTTTGGGTGAGGAAATTGCAGAGGGGAGCTGTGGCATCCTGACCACAGGAGATCCATGTCTGTTAATGCTGGAGAAATTTTCAGAGCAGAGAACTTCACAGAATAATTTATCTACAGTTAAATAAAATTGCAAAAGAAGAAGTGAAGTCAGTTGTCACTGACACTCTCTTGGCCCTCCCGAATTCAACAGATACTTTATTAATGTAGGGAAAAAGTTCACCTCCAGAATGTTTTAGGAAATATGATCTGGAAGAAAGAAATGAAAGAAAGAATATGGAAACAGGAAGGAAACAAGCCAAATGGGAGCCTAAGTGAAGACCTGTAGAGCAGTGAGCATCCCATCCTTGGTTTAGACAATGAAGTAATTTCTTATACTCATAGTTAGAAAGATGAACTTTTGGAGTGCTATCAGTACTCAAATTCCTTAAGCCATCAGGCCAATTAAAAAGTACTTCAAATTTTTATTCCTTATATTTTCATTATTTGTAAGGGGACTGAAAAGGGGATTTATTCATTACTCTGGTGCTAGGATCTGGCAATCATGCTGCAGGGCTTGGGCACAGAATTTGCATTGCAGATGCCTGTTCTCATGGGAAACCTGCTGGGTACTGAACTTATTTCAGAGATCCTCATAGCTTTTGATAATTCATCCAGTATGGCCAGAAACACCACTGGATTCTTTATAAACCTTCCCTAGCTTTGTGTGTCCTTCAGGGTCTTTGTCGCATGTAATTTTTGTGATCTCTATTTTTAACTGCAAAACTTCAAAACCTGATATCACAGGTTTGGCCAGAACCCATAAAGCCTAATGTTATCTCATGTAATACTCACCCTGGTCAGGTTTTAATGCTATACTTTCAGATATGAAAGGCAAATCAGGCAAATTTTCTTCATCTCACTATGTCTCCTCCTGATTTCTGAGAGTTGTGGTCACCTCTGCCTCTCCCTGTAACAGCTCTGGGTCACACAAAATACACTGTTCATGGTATTCCTTTGTCTGGGTTTAATTTTATTTTAAATTTATTATTATTTTATTTTTACTTTTATTTATTTATTTTCACTGGATATCTCTTTTCTTTCTGGCCGAAATAATCAGATTATCTGTTTTTTTCACCTTGTAGGGTCTACTCCAAAGCCCATTTAAATCAATAGTTTCTTTCCTCTGACATCAATAAGCTCTGGATGAAACCCAAAATGAACATGAGTTAACTCAGTTTGATAGGATGGGTATTAACTATACTGATTGCTACTGGAAACAAAATTTGTGAGCTTCTCACTCTAGGAGCCAACCACAATAATTTTAATTATACAAAAGGAAGTATTTCTCATGTAAAAACATTCCAAATACTTTCATTTCTTTTAAGCTACTTCAAAAGTGGGCAGAACTACAAAGTATTACTGAAAACTCAGGATGGGGTGGAGGGGTATTTCCCTTCTTCTGAAATTCCTCCCCCATATATGCATACTGCTAAACCATCCCTAGCAGGGATTACTTTTATCTCCAGCTCATGAAGAAATTTCTGAAGTGCTGTTTTGCTTTTGTCCTTGGAATATGCCACGTTGTGCAAAATGGGCTTGTGAATCTCCTTCTTGGGAAGGGAGCTCCAGCAGCTCCTGCCATGTGCTTTCCCTCTCCCTCCTTTGCCAGTAGCAAAGTTCCCGTTGTGCGGGAGACAATGCAGGAGACGAGCACCACTGCTCAAGCATTTCAAAGTGAGGATCACTCCCTGCTGAAGATCATCAAGCTGCTGGAGATGTACACAAACCTGCTAAATTGCATATCCTGCATATCAGGTGAGTAGCTATGGCGAATTTATCCTTCATCTGTGTGTAGCTATGCCAGTACTCCGTACTGAAAATTCATGTCTTCTGGGAATCTAAACAGCTCAGTGTCAATAACCATACTGGTTTGGTCTGAAGGACTGTGTTTCGACACATACGAGAGATGAAGAAGGATAATTTTCCTCATTCAGCCAAACTGAGTCTTTCTGTCAGTACTAAGAGCAGCCATGTTCCTGTGTTTGAAGAGAGGTTCAGGTTACTCATACTCAATTTTGGAAATGACTGACATACCCTCCAACAGATCACTGAGTGTGTAATCTGCAGATCTCTGCCTTGGTTCCCTTCTCGATCTATGGTGCTCCTGGTTTAGGCTGTGAGCCTGATCAGGGGTTGCATTTTCATTTAGGAACTGCTTCTATTTGTCATGGTTGGACTCCAGTCCCAGCTGGACCTCAGAAGTTTCTCTTTCTTTTTGTCTCACTTGTTGCTCTCATGACAATGCATGTGAAGCAGGAAGGAGTAGGTTTTTCTCTTCTCTACCTTCCCCTGTTTGCATGCATTTATATGGATAACATAAATTCTCTCAAGATATTTGGCTCAACACCCCTCAGCATATCACCAAAACAACTTCTACTCCGTGGATTTCAGAAATTCCCATTAAGCGGGGAGAAAAAAAATAAATCAACAAATCTAAGAAAAGAATCCTACTCCTTTGTAGTCTCCTTTGTAGACCCAGAACATGCAATTGCATTACCTTTCATCTGCTGATTTCAAGGGATTTGCCAGAATTTAAGCAAAGGAGCGCTGCTGTGTACTGGGAGGCAAGCAAGTCTGGGGATGGAGGGATTATCCCAACCTCTCCTCCAGAACTGTGCTGTGGGACTGCCTGACCTCTTCTTCTTGGCAGACAGAACAACCCCCGTACAAGGTGAGAACAGCACCTTCTCCACTGTTCTTTCACCTCTGAATGAAGCCCATGTCTAGGGCACAGACAGCCATGTGATGGCAAAGACACCTGTAAGAGTTAAAGTGTTGGTGGGAAAGCTGGAAGAAGCAGCAGCTATAGATTGAGATAAAATAGCTGCACTGTGAGGGTGGTAAATGCTCCCTCTCTCCTTCATTCTGTGAAACCAGAGGAGAGGCATCCACATGGGCATGTGGGGATTAAAACAGGCTGCTCTGAGGGAGTGCAGGAACATGCTGCTGCAGCTCTGGAGACACATATTTAACATACATAAGCAGAGAAGACCCCTGTGGCTTCTTAAGGTAACACAGGAAGAGGGGAAAACACAACTCGAGCATCTTGACTCTTAGGTTCCTGCTAGATGTGGCCAGTCACCCTGAAACCTCTCTCCAGCCAAAACAAGCCAAAGTGCTCTGACCTCTTAAATATATTCTGCTATAAAGATAATATTTTCCACAGATAAGAATGCCATATACATTATATATGAAGCTAGAACCATCAATAGTCTATTCATGCTTTCTTTCCTCTTTGCTATGTGAGATAAGTCTGAGGAAACAATCTTGATGTAAATGAAAATTAAAAGAGATATAAGGAGAGGAACCACATAACGCAAGCACAGAGGTGCTGGTTCAGGGAAAGGTTTTAGCCCTGAGAAGCAGCTGGTGCCTCACTTTCCATCAGAAAAACACTCCCACTTACAGGCTTTTCAGTTTTAGCCTTCGGGTTGTAACAAAGCTCTCTGCTGTTATCTTGTTTTGCCAAATGCCTGTACTGTAATAGAAGGAAAGATCCACACCAACGGGGATGAAGTGCAAGTATGGACAGAGTGGGGATGTTTTGTATAAGGAAAATAAATATAAACATTCTCAGAAGGGAAATATAGATAAGGGAATACATATTTTATGGAGGCCAAGCAGGTGAGCTGAGCTAGACTCAGGAGAGGGACTTTGCTCCTTCCTGTTTTGTTCTCAGCTCCTGCATTTGGGATGCCAAAACAAGGAAGATGCAGCCCTAACTTTCCCTGGAAATTCACTTGAAGGTGGAATGAAAAACTTTGAAAGCACAGGGGGAATTTTCATTTCCAAGCAGATGTTTGGGTATCAGATATGAACCTATGTATAAATAATATCTTATCTGACCCAAACAATCCTGCCAGCTCTGGGGTCTCCATTGCTCCCAGCACTCTTATTAACAGAAGTCTAAATAGAAGAATTTCACAGAAATATTAAATGACATGATTTTTTTAAGCAATATTCCCTGAAATAAATCAGGCAAATATTTTCTGAAAAACATTTAGTTTTAGTCTTAAACTATCACAGCTTGATTTATTCCTCCAACTCTAATTAAGGTCTAAGTGTTAAAAATAAGTAAAATGAAGATTTGGAACCTGAGTCTGGAACTGTAATCCCAGTAAATCCCATTTATCTGGTCTTCAGCCACATCACTCACAGGTTAGAGTGCAGGAGCACATTGTGGTATCTTTCTGTGGCACAGAGGCTGATGAAGATGGTGTGGCTCACATCCAGGTTGTATAAATCTCACCCTTCAAAACAGGCTAATTGTATCTAAATTGATAACTGGGACTGGCTCCTGGTCTGTGTTGAGTCCCAGACTATGACTGGTAATTGTGGAGGAAAATGCTACATGGCCCCAGACCTAAGCAGTGACCTCCTAAAAATGTGGAAGTGTCACTGTGTTCTTGATACAGGCTTCTAGAACTCATCCTGTGAGTAAACTTGGCTGGAATACACGGTTGGAATTCAGTCTAGGGTGGACACACCAGCGTGTAAGTGTTTTGATGTAGATAACTAAATATTGAAGTATATAGATGTTGATAACTGGATAACTGAATGGGTTTCTCAGAGGAATTCAGTTAACAAAATTTTGGTGTCTAAAACATATTTAAGACATATTTAGCAAGTCATTTGGCATGCTTGGGACCTTGAATTTATGTCTCTATGGATTCTCAAATGTTGCAAATGTCAATGTGTGCAGACAAACCCAACATATCTCTCGACTCTGATGATAGACTAGATTTTCCCTGCACACATCATATGGAAATTTACCTGTATATACCTTGGCCTTGCAATGAAACAAACCTTTCCTAGAGGCTGCTTCTCTTTGAAAGACTCTACTCTGAGAGCTCCATTTACTCTGGGGCCCTCTTTCTTCTCAAAAGAGAAGCAAAGAACCTACTCTTCAGGAGGCACGTTCTTAGACAAGCAGGAGCATGGTCTTCACTCCTTGTGATAATCTCTCACTCCATATGTGTGAGTGGGGGAAACCAAGCCAAACCAACTCAAACCAAACTAAACAAACAAACAAACAAAATATCAAGATGCCTTGAATCAGGACAAAGCACCTACTAGTTAGAGACAGATCTGTAGAAAATATCATTCCCTGCAGCACCAGCTCAGCCTGCACCTCTGCACTGGCTTGCAGGGAGTGTAGCACGGTGATGGTGAGAAGATGAGTAGAAAAAAAGTTACAAAGGTGTAAAATGCTGGGACACAGCACTAAGGTGCCTTGGTTTGCTGCTCAGTTTGTGCACTGTGGCATTCCACAGGATTCCCACCCTTAAAGGGGCACTGGAGCAAGGGCACTTCTTGTGGCACCCTCACTCAAGCTCTGATGGGGCACAGAGTGGAAGAGAGGAAGACAGTTCAGGCAACCCTTTGTTGTTGTGGGTGTTCTTTCACCCAATGGTTATTTGCATAGAATATTTTCATTCCACGAATGTTTTGGCAATACCAGTTTGTAATGTGTGCCAGTCTCTTTCTGGAAACCTGCTTCTCTACTGTGCCAGGGCATCTCCTTACAGCCTGAGTTAAAGTCTGAGTTTCTCAGGTCAGCAGGCAAATAGAAATGTTAGCAATGTTAAATAATCTCATACCTGAGCTTCCTCTGGGTCAGTGTCTGCAGCAGAGCAAATTCTTCCTATTGGGATCTAGAGTGCAGCAGATACTGTTGGGTGAGGATAGAAACAATGGAACATCCTCCAGAATTCTGAAATGCACTGCACCACCAGCATTGCCCAGGGTTGTCCAGTGGAAACGAAGAGATTCTCTCCTAGCTGGTTTAGTATCAGTATATCCAGTAAAACAACAGGAATTGCAAGGAATTTTATGCCATATGTTTGCTAATTTTGTAGTAAAATAGGCATTATTTCACATGGATGGTGGAGCTTTTTGAGTTCCTGCATAAGAAACAGTTTCTGCAGTTCATCCATAATGCCTCGTATGGGATTCAGATGAAGGAGTTTCCCAGGTTTCCTGAGACTTTTAAACAGACAAACCCTGGCAGAACAGTTTGGGTTCTTGTGTTGTTTGGGATATGTTACAGCACACAATTGAACTCCTTGTCTAGAGAGGCACATAGCTTTAATATTTATACTATTTATAATAGTATTTATATTATTTATATAATTATTACTAAAAATATTTATACTCAGAGCTGATAGAGAAATTAAGGGGAAGAATATTTTAAATTTTTTTTTTTATTTATTTATGTGTGTAGGAACTGACTAAAAGGGTTTTATTCAGAATGACACAGAACATCAGAACACCTCAGGGACCGGAAATTTTATATGGAAAAATAAATTTAAATTATTGTGGGGGGAGAGGAGGAGAAGTCTTAGAAATGACGTCAAGATTCCTTATTTTAAATGTTTCAGTCTAGTTTCTATGAGGCTGGGTGGAGGCTGTCTCTTGTCTCATTGCTAGAGCAGTGTCTGTCAGTAAACACAGATTAATGGGGGGAAATCCTACATGAGTGGTAGTACCAGGGCTAAGTCAGAGCACCAGCAGGAAGGATAACCTCCAAAAAGATACACCCTAAACCCACACAACAGATTCCTCCCAACTCCCTCTCCCCTTCAAACACAAACCATAAACTCATCCTTAGTGCAAGCAAAAATGAGGTTTTGCAGTTTGCCCCAAAGATCAACAGACCCAGGCTAATTCAGGGAAAGAGATCAGACAACATCAAAAACAAAGCAAAGGTTGGCTTTCCTGGCAACAATGCTTTGCTGCTTAACAAACATAGCCCTGCTCTCACACAGAGACCCTTGCAGGCAGATTGCAGAAATAGAGGCCTAAATTAATATTTCAAATGAGCTAGACCCTTTCATTTTAATCAGAGCCTCATTTTAATTAACTTATTTTGGCAAGGATAAACAATTCCTGAATAGTATTGTAAATTCCCTCCCTCCACATACATTTCAAAACTGTCAAGATACATAAGGGAAATATTCTTTAGACACTTCAGGAAGTAGCTTTTATGCTATGACCTTATTTCAATTTCTTCTCTCTCTTTCCTTAGGTGCTTGAAAATTTTAAATCCCAGGGACAGTCAATTTCAGGTGAAACTGACGTTATTGAAACATTATTCCTAATGACTGACAGCTTTGAACCCTGTGGAGGTAACCAAAATAGACAGGGAAAGATGAAAAAAACAAAACAAAACAAAAAACACCAAAAAAAAACCAAAACAAAAAAACCCCACCAAAAAACAAAGAAAAGAAAGAAAACCTCTTGCTTAAATTAGGTCAGGAACCTCTTGGCACTGTCCACATTCTTCTCCAGCACCTTGGTTTTTTGCTTCATGTCTGAAAGAAAGAGCAGATAATCAGCCAACCCCGGTGCACTTTCACAATTTCTGTATAAAATTTCACTTAATGCAATTGTGGCGCCAGGGCTGGGCGTATGATGGTACCATTCAGAATATGTTTATATAACATGACTGCATGCCACTCTGATCCTTTAAATTCTTTTCTAAGAGCTTTACTCACTCCAAGTTCGCTCATCCAAAACCCTTTATAATCTCAAATATCTTTGTTACTTTCTCCTTTGAGCAGCAGAGACAGGGGGGAAGGGGAAGGGCAGAAGAGAGGAAATATGTAGCTGCTGTGGACATTGGGAAGAGTTTTCTCTTTTTCCCTGTTCCTGGGGATAAAAAAAATTTGCTTTAATGTAAATTCACTAGGATACAACAACCTTTGTGGTGGCTCCAAAAGAATATAAAGAGATTATGTGAGCTGCCTTGAGAAATTCTTAAAAGCAGTTGCTGGCTTTTTGCTGTGTAGATGTTTGGGGAATTGGGAATTTTGGGAAAGTTTGGGACTTTCGCTTGCAAGAGTGGAGCAAACCAAGGGGAGCACAGAGAGCACAGTGGAGTAGTGGCTTCTCATGGCTCCATGCAAGTGGTATCTCCTTATCTCTTCTCATTCACACATCTCCTCCAGCCTCTTTGTCTCTTTTGTAACACCACTGTGCCTGTGCCTGTGCTTGGGGGAAACACCTGGACTCATATTGTCACATATTCTCCTTTCAAACTCTTCCTGATAATGTCCTTTTTTAGGATGCACTGAGAATAAAAACACCCCTCGTGGCAGGGAGGCTGCTGACCTCCCAGCATGTCAGACAGAGTGACATGACATTGTTGCTTCTTTATTTTGCCTTTCTGTCTCCATTCTTACTCTGTTCTTTGTCCATCTGGCATCCCATAATACCTTTATCAGTGATATCTGTGGGGCTATAGCATTGTATTATGGCTTGAACAGTAAATGAAGACATTTTGAGTAGATTTTTCTTAGGGAAAAGAGTTCTTCATACAGCAATCATTTTTAATAAACATGCTCTTCCAAGCCTATTAATAGGATGTTTAAATGCATATTCCAGCTTTTGACTCAGCTCAGATAACTCTTTCACACTTTACTTTAAAACAATATTATTGCCAGACGTGGAAATAAATATATCTCCTTCCAGCAAGAACCATGACAGCCTTTCATTTGGATGGGACATTGCTCTATCATTTTAACCTGGGCTTGGGGATTAAGGCTTGCAGTTCCTCATTAAATGTCAAAAAGTACATTAGGCAAGTGAAATATATTGCACTTTGGGCTATGTTACTTATTTGTATAAATAGTTCTTACAACAACAGCAGGGCTGTATAAATAGGAGTTTTGTAGGGTATGTTGCTGTTCTACATTCTTAAAAAAATAATTTCTGAATGAGAAAATACTCCCAACAGGCAGGTGGGAATGTGCTGTTGTATACTCATGACACAGAAAAAGAGTAAACTGCCTCAGGGCATTTTTCAGTGCTGTGTAAGTTGTTTCCATGGAGCTCTGCTGGACCAAGGCAAAGAGACCAATACAGGTCCTTACTCTGCCAGCTTTTCCCACTGTTAATTCAGCATGCTGAGACTCAGTTTCCCTATAAAAGCAATCTGTATTCTCTTGAGGACTGATAAATATTAGGATCATAGAATTTTTTGGGTTGCAAGGAACCATAAAGACCATTTTGTTCCAAACCCCTGCCATGGGCAGGGGCACCTTCCACTATCCCAGATTGTTCCAGGCCTCATCCAGCCTGGCCTGGGACACTTCCAGGAATGGGACAGCCACAGCTTCTCTAGGCAACCTCTTCCAGGACCTCACCACCCTCACAGGGAAGAATTTCTTCCTAATATCTAATCTATTCCCAATCTTTTTTAAGATTAAAGCCATTCCCCCTTGTTCTAACATGAGCAAGATGGCTGCACTGACAAAGAGGAGAAAAGCATGAGTGCTGGTTCTTGTTGTACCAAGGTTTTATCCCATTTTATTTATCATTTATGCAGAGATCCCAGGTATGACCCCCCCCCAAATCCAGCATCTGGCTGTGCTTGTGAGGATACAAAGCTCCTCACAACCAGGTCACACCAGTATTTTCAGAGCAAATAACTACAGAGACAGCATATATCAGGAAGGCACCAACATTTAAATATAATTTCTCTTTTTCTGGTAGCGGGCAAAAAGCTCCAGGCATTAACTTCTGCTCAGTCTATCCTAAGGGAGGCATTAGCTGCTTCATGGTGCCTTTCCCCACTCCACTCCCAGTTCTCCAGTCCCAGGGCACCAAGTGCTGATCCGACACACACGTCACCTTAAAGCCATATTTTGGGTGAATTTATGGCATAATAGCTCTTTTCTAGCTGATACTTGCTTCACTCTGGGACAGGGATGTGTCCCACAGAGGTATTTCCATCAGGAGGTAGGTTCCTATGCACTGCCACAGAAACTGTGGCATATTCAATCCCCTTAAGAGCTGCTCTAGATTGACAGCATGGTATAGAGCAATGGAATTGCTGTTGGATGTTATAGGAGACTTCTGTTTTTGTGTTTGTCACGGGTGTTGATCAGGACTTTGCAAAGAAAATAAAAATTTTACTCAGAATGAATAAATTTCCATATGCTTTCAACTCATAATTTGAATTTTTCCTCCCCTCAGACTATGTACTCAGAAATGTTGAAAAGAAAATATTCCCCATATTCTAGCTCAACAGGACATTTAGTTTTAAATTTTTGCTAATAAAAATTTAGCCAAAATAGAAAGAAAACATCGATAAATTTTATTTGAAAATTCTCAAGATAACAAGAATGTATTTGTTGACTGTTTGTTGTTTGGCTGGGTTTCTTTTGTTGTTTTGGAGTGTAGCAGTTTTTTCTGGAATCTCAAAACAACATTGTTGGATATGGAACTATCATTTGCACAACTCGATTTACTGAGTCGTGGCATATTGGAACCGGCTGGGAATCCTCCTTTGAATATCTGATTATCTGGATGTGCTGTGAACACACTGAAAATAATATGAACTTTAAATGCATGCCCTAATTCTTATCATAGTGGTGCAGGAAAAGAAAATTTATTTCCATGCTGTTTTCTTCATGGCCTTTTTGCTTGCAAGTAAACACATCCAGTGATCATTCTGTGGATGTGTATGTTTTAATAGGCATTTTAATAAAGTAATGTAGAATATGTTTACTGCCATTCATTAAGAGTTTGATATCAAAATGTCTTACAACCTGTCTAAATTCATAATAACTGCATACTTGTGAATATTTCAGCTTTGCCTACAACCACCTTGGAGGTTTATCACATTATGCATAGAAAAATATTGTGGGAAAGCACAATAAATATAATCTCAGCAGCTATTCCCTTCAAAGACTTTCAGTTTTATGCATCTTGAATTCTAAATAGGTTTATTGCCAATTATACATGATGATGAAGCAGTAACACGGAGTATATGCCATATTTAAGAGACTCAGACCAGCAGATGCTCTTGTAAATGTATTTTGCTTCAAACCAAGAAATCAGTATTGTGAAATCCCCCCAAAAGCTTGCCGCTGCACTTTCTCAACTCAAAACTTGTAAGCATTCTTGCTCTTTGATGGATGGCTTCTTATAAACTCTGGCCAAAAGCCTCTGTGACACAGAGATGTTTGTTTGTACCCAGTTTTTCTGTCCTGCAGTAGCGCTGGAGGTGTGCATGAAGCTCAGGATCAACTGTGATAACGTCCTGTACCCAGACAAAATTTGCAGTCTTAGAAAACACAGACAATAGGGCTGGAGGGGACTTTGGGAGGGTCATCCAGTGCAACTCATCATTCCCTGTCCTGCTGATAAGTGCAGAGGGGGAACAGATTACATTTTCACCTACCTTTTTTTTTTTGTGTTAGCAGATAAATGACAGTTCCAAACCTCCATGACAGAGAGGCTGGAATTAGATAATGTTTAATGTTCCTTCCCATCCTTCCCATGCCTAGATTCTGTGATTCTATGTTGTATTTCTTTCATTCTTAACCTTTAACAAGCCCCTGTTTTGCTATCTTTCCTGCAGCACTGTGCCATCTATGTCGTTTCTCCAGACGCTCACCTGTCTCACCTCTTTTTTAAACCCATTTCCTCAATACTGAAAATTGAATTTCAAATTAAGCCGAGCAGAACCAAAGGGCTGCATCAGGAGGTTCATTTAAATATAGAGTGCGAATAGAGACAGAAAACAAAGGAAATATATTAAATTTACACATCTGGAAGAGTCACAGAAAACTTAAGGTCTTGGTCCTTCATTCCTCTAAATGGAATGACCACTGGGATCTTTTCAAGGCCAGGTTGGATGGAGCCTGAGCAAACTGGTCTAGGGGAAGGTGTCCCTGCCCACAGCAGGGGGTTGAAACTAGATCTTTAAGATTCTTTCCAGCACAAACCACTCTATGATTGTGTGATCTTTGGTTTGGTTAGCTCCAGGTGTGCACCTCAATATTGCTGCAGGTTTGAAAAGTGAAAGGCTTTCCCATCCTGATGCTGAAGTAGTGACAAGAATCCAGCACTGCCTAGTCTGAATTCAGTGCCTTAACCACAAAACCACATTTTTTGTTGTTTTATTCTTTCTGTGAAGGAAAATATTTCAGATATTTCAGAAACAAAAAATAATAATGTTTGTAACAGGAAGCTCACCTTATTTTATCATAGTGATTTCACAGTCTGGTTTCACTGTTCTCAGAGCTGGCAAGACAGGAACTAGCTCTCTGAGGTCTTTGATAATTTAAAATGTGATATTCCATTAGAATCTCCCTTTGTGATTTGTTCCAGACGTCTCAATGTCCATATTTATAAGAACTCTAAAGGATTAAATGGTTTTGATTGGCTGGAGGTAGAATTTCTGCTTGACTCCTCCCCACCTGTGGCTGAGAAGTCGATTTTCCAAGTGCAAGCCCTACACTGCTTGAGTCTCTGCATTTATCCATATTTCCTTTTAAAAAAAAATCACTTCCTATCACAAGACTTGGAAAACATTAGTCTAGACCTGTGAGAGCATATGGCTTTCTGTGCCACCCAGTGAATCTTAGAGAAATTTTGGTACTGAAAAACACATGTGCCCCTACCTAAACATCTCTTTTGCCAAGTATAGACTGGGGTGAAGCAAAGTGTTCTAAAATTCAGAGTAACGAGTATGTGCTGTCACATCTGAAATGTGAGCAAAATTTTACATGGAAATTTCAGCCCAAAGGTATGACTTTTTTATTCATCTGTTATTCAGACCTTTTGCCCCCATGTGAAATTTATTTACCAGGGTCTACCTCCATTTTATTTGCATTAGCACATCTAACGTTCAGATACTTAACATCAAAAAAAACAATAATGAAAATTCATTGCACATCTGAGAATGTGTTCCTCATTCAGTAAAATACATGGAAATGCCTTTAAGCCTATCCATATTAAGGACAGCATGTAAGCAAATAACTTTAATCTTGTACTAAGTATGTGCTTAAATAAATGAAGATGCCTTTGCAGCCTGTATTTTTCACTTTGCTATAAGCACATCAGAACTTCTCTAAGCTTAACTTATTGGCATAGGAAGGATCTTATTGTTACGAGCCTGAAGTAGGAGGTCTTATAAAATTTCCTAATCTGATGAACCACGCAAAAAGAACCAGAACAAATATAATTTTATATCTTTACTGGGGGAAAAAAATGGATGATGCAGCTTGAAGTTTCCTCCCCTATCTTTTATTAGGCTGTAACTTATACAAATTATATCAAATGCTGAAATAAAACGAAGCTGGATTTTTGTAGGCACATATCTGCTTAAAAAGCTGTAATTTTTTTTAAATCCTGTGGGAAATAGAAGCTGTACATAAAATTACACCAGATTTAGAAGGAAAGCAAATAAAATACAGATGATTCTATTATAATGTTCAAAAATATATTTTTATTGTCATTGTCTTTTCTGAAAGTGCATTATTGTAGGTATTCCAATAAAAACAGCAGCAAATTGAATATCCCCATAAGGAGGTAATATGAGGTAAATCAAAAAAGAAAAATATTTTAAAAATTCTAAATGAAAAGGAAAAAGATGATTTTGGAAACAGTCCAAGATTTATATTTCAGGCATCAGACATTGTCTCACTGAAGAATGGAAAGCAGGAAATTTACCTAGTGGGAATCACTCAGCTCTGATTCATCTTGCTAAAGTTTAGATGTCTAGGTATATAAAAATTAGGTGTCTAGTAATGGCTAATTATCTGTATTCCTTCTGTAGTCAATAAAGAGAGATAAATACCTCTGGAAGGTGATTCAGTCTACCTATCTCAGGACATTTATCTTGGAACAGGACGAGTTTCCTTCTCTCCCACTGCCTATTTCTGTCTGTTCATCACAGAGGGAGCTTAGGTGGTTACCTGAGATTAGATGCCTGACTAGTAGATAACTACATTTAGGTGAGGTGATTCTCTCCAGAAGTAATTGCTCTTATTGTTGATAGCAGGGATAATTTCCACTGATATCAAGACGTGATGTTTATCTGTACATTGTGTGTGATTTAATCAACCAGCTTTTCCATATGGTAATAGTGCTTTCCAGAAATGGAAATCTGTGCCTGAATTTGTACTTGCCCAGGTCAGCCCTCCCAGGGGCTGTGAACAGCAACCTGGCCTTCCCATCTTGACTTGTGGCTTACCAGTGGAATGAGCAATTGCCAGAATCCACCCCAGAAGTAGATGCATTTAAGTGAAGAGGGATAAAAATTATTTATCTCTGATATAAAACTGATATATCTCTAAATCTAGAAGCATTTAAGTTCCGCCCATTGTTCAATATGGAATTAAGTCTTCTGAATTGTTAGAAAATCCAATTTTCTGCTAAACTCCTAAGTGGCCTCGGATTAAAAATTCAACAATGCTCAAAGAGTAATGCCGACCTATGCAGGTTCAGTTCTACAGCTGGATCACTTCCTGGGAATCTCCTCGTATGGTGGAAGAAGAGGAGGTCATGTGAAGAGGTCTCTCTCCACCTTCCCAGTTCTTTAGAGTTTTCAGAGAAGACACTGCTCTGAAGCCCTATCAACAATGCCTGTGACATAATCCAAGCCACCAAACTGTTACCCTTGGTGGTTTAACCCACTGGTTAAAAAACAAAACAAAACAAAAACCTCTTGGGAAAAAAACGAATAAAAAACAACCCAAGTATTGCACAATTTTTTTATTACTTCAGACAGAGTTTAGAAAAAACCTGCTGATTGTGGTAGAGGTGCTACCAGAGGCTGAATGAACTGAATGCTAATGCAGATTTGGCTGGTCTAACGTAGAGACAGCTAATTCTGACCATGTAGGTGCAGCCAAAGAGCAAAGGTTGTCCAGAAATAATACTTTCTCAAATTTTTTAAACATAATTTTTCATGCTGAAAATTTCTTTTAGTCACTAAAGCCTGTAAGGAATGCAACAAAATTTTCATTTGTCAATCTGCAGACCAATTTAGAAAAACTGGAAGTGGACATGGTTGGTTAATATAGGTGGCAAATCAAAATGTAAAAAATAAACAAACCAAAAAAGTTCCAAAGCTCTGCTATGCATTATGACATTTCCCCCCAAAATGTCCAGATTGGGTAAGGAGCTCCTTTGGTCTCCTCAGCTGCTCTAACACACAGACCCAAAAACTTAGGCCTTGCTATTTAGTGTTTTTAACTTCCAGATTAATGGCAAGTCAAGAGTAAGGCAAATATCCAAAAAATTTCTAAACATATTTCTGGTCTTTGCAGTCCAGAACTTAACTCCTGGTGCCAAGGAGGAGCCTGTGTTCAAAGGGATGACTCAATTTTGAGTTTTGTCCTGCAACTGGGCATCTTACAGCTCATTGAATTACTGACTGATATTGTCTATGGATGTAAGAAAAGTTTTGAAGAACTTTCATCTTCTGAGATGAAATTAAGTGAGGAAAAAAGGGGTTAAAGACATCCCCTGTCTTTCTGATGCACAGGCCCCTTAGCTAGATGAAGTTCCATTGTGCCTTAGAGCTTTTTTATTTGTTGTTTTTGTTCCCCAGCAGTACTGGTTGGTCTAACAAAAACTACATCTTCTCTGCAGAGCTTTTTCTCTGTATAAAACTGTAGATATGTTAGATGGGTCTGTCTGAAAATAATTTGCTTTAGTCGTGGCTTAGAAGAAATAAACTGGTAAATTTTCAGTCCACCTCTTCCCAAGTAGTGTTTGGGCATTGGTTCTGTCATGGACATGCCTTTGTTTTCTGCAGAATGACAAAGAAATTTGGTAGCTCAGTGATAGCTCCAATTTTTGTCACTTTTTTTAAAAAGCATTGTTAAAAATTCCACTGAAGAGAGTTTGGGTGTGTGAGTATAGGTCTTTCACTCATAAGAAGATTAAGTTATAGAGAGTTAAACACACTACTGCAATTCTTTGGGGCAGGAGTAGTCTTTCTGCTCCAAGTTTAATGGCTTGGAGCAATAAGCTTGTGACTTAGCAACTGTTGAAACACAAAAGGTAAATAAGGGTGTTTAGAGCTCAATCCTAGGCCTTTGCTCTACTTGGCAGTTGTTTATTTGGGTGACTCCCATGTACTTTGGTGTTACTGCAGGCCACATTGTCACCTAGGTACATATTGCAGAACTGGTCTAGTAAAAACAGACAGTGCTACTTCTCATTGTTTTCTGTGACAAAAAGAAAAGATTAAAAAAAAAAATCATCCTACAGGGTTATTATTCTGGCCTTTCTTTGATCATTGACTTCACTTAATTTAAAATTAAAGAGAGATCAGAAAGAATAAATGCATATTAAATTAATAGCACCTATTCAAAGACTTGCATATTGCAGATAACAAAGTAGTGTTCACAGAAAAGATAGAGATACAAAATAGGATGGAATTTCCCCTACTTGTTATCATTTTCAGAAGTCCATATTCATGCTCATTTAATCATTACCATAATCTGCAGAGAAAAATGGCCATGACAATCTGCATCTCACTAGACACACATGTATATTAGCTGTAAAGGAAACACATGACCTGGCTCTTTTCTCCCTTATCTAGCCATTATGTATACAGGATTGTTTGTCCCGGGTGTGGATGACCCAAATGTCATTTTTTCTTTATTCATAGGGTCTTTAGACTTCCATCATCTTCTGTCCACAGGCGTTGCCAAATCACCAGGTTATATCATACTCAAAGAAAGCGAAGGTTTTTTTTGCTGTGGAAAATAGAGCTAGAGATTCATGCTCAAAGGACTCTATAATTCTCTGTGTGGCTCAAGAGTCATGACATTCAAATAAAGGGAAAGAGTCTTGAGTTTTGGTTCACAATTTATAATTATTTATTATTTTGCAACTTATGGGATGAACAAACTCTGTGGTGTTGAAACCAGAGTGCAATTTACCCTCTTTTTTTTAGTATTGTTACTGCTTTTTTTTTTAGTGTTGGTGAGTGCCACTGAAGCCCTCTTTGTTATGATCACAGAATCACAGAATCACAGAATCACAGAATCACAGAATCACAGAATCACGGAATCACAGAATCACAGAATCACATTGGGTTCTGTGAGTGGCGCAACCAACTCAGAGAGAAACCTGGTTTGCCTGGGAAGCCCTGTAGATCTAATCCACACATTGGATTCAGAGTCACTTCAGCTTCTTTGGTATTCCAAGCCCGAAATCATCCATTTAAAACCGAATTTCACCCCTTGAAATAAAAATATTTTGAGGTGTCATGTTAGACATATCAGTGAAGGCTTTCCTCTTGAAATAAATGAGACCTGGATCAGGATGTGGTTGTTTTGCCAGGAGATATTTTGAAGAAGGGTCTCTCAAAAGTAGATGGAGGTTCTGCACAGTTTCATATCATACAAACCCCTTTGATTAAGCTCTTTTCATTTTCAAATTACTTAATTACCATTCCTCTTGCTTGCAAATCAAAACGTGCAACAGCTTATCTCAGTCGTATGAGAAGGGTGGTAAAGAAGGAGATATCGCCAGGAAATTAAAAAATAAAATAATGATAATGCCAGTCGGCCTCAAGAAGAGAATGAAAATTGACTCTTACTAATGTTATGTATTAATTACACTTATCCTTATTTAAAGTTCCCATTATATTACACTGAGCAGTGCTCAGTAACCCCAGTGTAAGAGGCAGTCTTGTCCACAGTTAAAGGTTCTCTCCTACATTCTGCTGTCTTAAAGAAGGAAATTTCATTTATTCATTACATTCATTGTGATATTGCTATTCCTTGAAAGTATTTTATCTTTCTCAAACAACTTCAAACTTCATTTTTATGGGTCAGATTTTAGGTAGAGGTAATTTTCAGATCAGTCTAGAGTATGCTCATGCCAGAATGGGAAGCCAGTAGGAAACTAAAGGGAGATTGATCCTCATTTCACCAATCAAATAAATCCCAAATAGAATTTTAAAAAGTATATGCTTTTCATAAGCACATTGTGAAGGAAGTTTGTTCAGAAGACTGTTAAATGTTTCTCAGTAGGGGTTGTGACAGTATGATATTTTAATATTGATATTTTTGAACACTTTGGAGTGCCTTTTTTTTTCAGTGGAAAAAGCAGTCAGTTGTACCAAAATGTTCGATGGTGCCACCTACAGTTTGCCAAATTTTCACTCAATTGAAAAAAAAAAGTATTGTGATTAGTAAAACAGAAATCCCATAATAAAATTATAGAATGGATTGGGTTGGAAGGGACTTTAAAGATAATTTCATTCCAACCAGCCTGCCATGGTCAGTAACACCTTCCACTATCCCAGGTTGCTCCAAGCCCCATCCAGCCTGGCCCTGGACATTTCCAGGGATCCAGGGGCAGCCACAGCTTCTCTTGGCACCCTGTGCCAGGGCCTCCCCACCCTCATGGGGAAGAATTTCTTCCAAATATCTGATCTAAACCTGCCCTCTTTCAGCTTAAAGCCATTCTCCCTTGTTCTATCACTACATTAATAGATCACTACATTTCAGTGTTTTCACTGTTATATATGTTATTTTCAGAGAGCTCGGGGTTTTTTTTTTTCTGTAAGTGTTCTGCATATTTGTTAAAGACAGCATGTGGAAGAAATCTTTTGTGACTGAAAGAAATCTAGAATGCATCATCTCAGAATGAGTGGGAAGCATTCTGAAGTCCCTGTTTTCTTTTTTTTAAACCATTTTCCTTTGGTTTAAAATAAAGAATTTAATTTTGATTTAATATCTTGGAGAAAGCCACAAAACCAACCAAACAGCAGCAACAAAATCCCACCAACACCCACAGTCTTTATTTAAATAGTTTTTTACATTTTTCAGAAAACTAATTTTGCAGGTACCCATTCTGACAAGAAGCTCTGTGCCTAAATTTATACTAAGGAATGTGTGCTCTGTGGAATGGCTGAGGTTTCCCATTATTCTCACAAATAGTGGTGTGGTAGAGATCCACCATGCTCTGTGAACACAGCTCTTATCTACTTAAGTAAGATCAGTTCAACCTTATTCAGTTCAATAACTCAAGCAATTTTGTCTCTTACTTGATAAAAACTCTTTCTTTCTTAGCTTTTCTTCTCTAGTGAAACTGCACTGTAGAGCTTAAAAAAAAAATCGATCAACTCTTCTGTTACATTATTGTCCAGAATGGAATTTTTGCTGTAGGATGGATGGTTCAAAAAGCAAATGGTTCAAAAGGAAAATAGTTAAAAAAGTAAAAAGTCAAAAAAGTAAATAGCTAAGGGCTGCAAACACAACCCAAACCGTGCTGGTAGTCAGGAAGGTTGATTTTAGTTGCTAAATAGCTTTTAACTGTTTCCTCCAATCTCTAGAACTTCTCCCTAATTACTTATTTCCACTAAGACACTGTTTTCCAGAGTGGTCATGCAGATTTTTGTTGAAAGAGCACTAGAGATCACTCTGGTCCATGGCTGGCATGAACATCACTTGCCAGTGCTCATCTCCTGAGGATACAGCGCTTTGTGTACATACTGAAAACTTACAAGTCCAGAGCAAATCCATATCCTGTTCAGGCTAGCCTCAAAAATCAATAGAGTTGGCAAAGTTTCTCTGTCTGTGACCTCCCAATACTGTAATTACAAAGTCACAATGGATGTAATTGCTCTATAAAACTTCCACATACCACGGAAGTACATAATCAGAGAATAACATTGACAAGGTATACTTTGTACATTATGGGGTTTATTTTTTTTCTGTCGGGACAGTAAGTCTCCATTTAGGGTGTGTTGTGGCAGGAGGTCTGGGTGTTTTTTTCTTCCTGGAATGATGAAGTGCAAACATTTCTCTCCTTCAGACCTGGAGGTTACAGGTGTGCCACCATGTTATCCATATCACTGCAGCATTCTTCATGCCTGTAAAATAAACTGGGCTCTCGCTCATGGCAGAGTGTATACACTGTTAAAAATTTACTGTCAGCTCCTGATTTATGGACTTGCTTTGCAAAGTTCTGAGCTTAGCACCGGGTGATGCAGCCTCTTTGAGTCGTTTCAGCTCTTCCACACCACAATAATATGATGCTCATTATTTCAAAGAGATCCTGGACTTCAGTCCAAGGACCATGATTAGGACAGAGCCACCCCTAAGTTCAGTCAGTGATGAATCTCAAATGTCTCAGGAATTCAGGATGAAACAAAACTTTGAAGCTTCAGGAAGTTTTTTTTTTATATCTTCAAAGCTTCTGGTTATTAAAAGCCCATCTCAATATCTTTTCAGAACTACTTTTTTTTAATTTTTTTTTTTAATTTTTTTTTTTAAATACTTTTCTTTTTCCATCTGCAGAAAGAAAAGACAGAATTTTTAGGAAGCTGAGTATTTACAGAGTTTGGCTACACAAAAATCATTTAGCCCTAAATTTGTTTCAAACACTTCTTATTTTTCTTTATTTTTTTTCCATGGGCAGGTTTATTTTTTGCTACTGTTGTATCCCAGGTGGGCTTTTTTGCACATGTTACTTAAATATTTACTTTTTGAAAGATACATTCCACAGCAAAAATTCAACCCTGGACAATAATGTAGCAGAGTTTAGTCAGAAACAAAATGTTGCTTAAAAAGGATATGCATCATTTTGCAGCAAATGTAAAAAGTACTGGGAAAAGCTGCTGGTGGTGTTTTGACAGACCAGATCAGCCATTGTCAAAAATGATTTTCTGATGATGTACAGAAATTAGTCCTCCTGACTGAAGAATTTTAAAACTTCCTCATGATGCTATAATGTCTTCACATGAAGAGAACCTCACAAGCACTTTGAATTTCTCTCTGTAGTTATTTTAATCACATCAGGCTTTGAGTGGAAATGAAAACAAAATATATTTTTAGAGGGAAAAATCTGTGGTCCAGCTCAGATGGCTGCTTTTCAATGGTCTGAGTCATCCCCTGCACATGTTTCTTTTTCCCTCTTGCTATCAGAGGGATCCAAGTGATCAGCTCACTTAGGTGCCTTTTACACCCCTTTAGAGGTCCCTATTGTGACAAGTTGCATTAGGGGAGAGTGATTTTATGTGTATATTGTATTTTCTCATGATCTGGTCGTGAGGAATGAGGACAAAGGATCAGGTCTGCTTGACTCTTGGCTGCAAAAGGGGGTGCAGCACCACACAGAGGGACCCTGCATTGGGAGGAACCCCATCAGAAAGGGCACTCCCCACGTACAGCTCGATGGATGGCCTCTTCTCCTCTACCAAAGGATTAACACACCACGTGACTGCCTCAAACATGGGCAGACAAGCCTCTTCTGCGATGTGTTTGCTCTGTGTTTCCATCTTGTAACCTTCCATGTAGGTTCTCACACAAGTAAAAACAAAAAAACTTCTTTAAGAGAAGGGGAGACTTGGTAAAATCCTCTTCCACTGCCTAAGGGATGGCATGGAAAGATGAGCCCAGACTCTTACTGAATGTTTTGTAAAATAGGTCCAGAGGCAGTGCTGATGTTGCAAGACAGGACCTTTATTTAACACAGGGACTATATTAACTGTGGAAGTGGCTAAGAGCTGAAAGTCTCCCTGGAGAGGCTGTGGGATCTTCTTAAATTCTTTGGAATTCAAAACCCTTTCATGGGCAGGGGTCTGAGCAACCTACTGTGGAAGCAAGAGATGGAACTGGAGATGTCCAAAGGTCAATTGAAGCTTGACTGATGCTCAAGTTCTATGATTTTATGTAGAGGAGTGTGGCAGACATGACAGCATCCATGTAATACAACGTCTTGTTCCTAGAGCTCTGTTCTGGGGAAAAAAACACAATGTCCAGTCCTGCCAGGTGCAGGAAGAAAGTGTGGTTAGATCCCAATGGCAAAGAGAGAGAAAAAGGTCCACAGCATGTCCACAACTCTTACTTTAACCTTAAAACCTGGAGCTAGTCTCTGGATCGTGAAACTCTCCTTGATCTCTGTTCCATCCACATTTGAGTCATCCTTGTAGAAAGATTTACAAAGATGACCTTTTAAGTCTGATTTTGTAGGAACACGTGGACTTCATGAACCCTCACTGTGTATCTGTGAGATACCCAGAGTAAACTGTGAACCTTATGGCAAATTTCGTCTTATTGGATAAGTTTTGAGAAAGAGTTAAACTTTCAAAGGAAATGAATTCCTAAGCATTTTTTTCCCTCCTGAAGAGAGATATCTGAATAGATAAAAGAGAACTAAATAATGCAGCTATTTGAGGAGTTCTGCAAATGAGAATCCACTTTTTATCAGTTTGTGTATCTATGTATCTATCTATCTTAAACTTGTATACTCCCTTTATTATGAATACTCTTATGCACAGTACATGCCCGGAATAACAATATATCCATTTCACCTGATTCCTTTCTCTGGTTGCATTCCACATTTCAGGATTAGGATCTTAAATACATACATAGGAAAGTGTGAGTCAATGACTATGTTAAAAACATAGTTACAGAGAAGATTAAAAATGTTCTATCAACTACTTATACCTTCTAACTCTGGTGTGCATGCCTTCATATCTGAATCAGTTTCAGTGAAATGTTCCAGATTCAGATTTGTTGGTATTGCACTGTATCTGTACCAAAATTAATTTCACTTCACATTTCTCAGTTTTTTTTCCTGAGACTATCTCAATTGAAACTCCTTTATCATAACTGGTGAAGAAACATTATAAACATTACATTAATTTATTGTATTAATGTATAGTTGAAAATACATTAATAATACAATAACTTTAATTAAAAGAACTGTGTGGTAAACATGGGGGGTGTAAGTGGTCTTTCAATGTCTAATGTTGATTGTATAAAACTGTATCACACAACTCAGAACTCAAACTCTACGTCATCAAAATATTAATGCCTTTGAGAAGGAATTTAATAATGGCACAAAATCTGGATTCTGAAACAGAAAGATTTAAAATAATCCATAAATGTTTCTTAGGTCTAAGGGAGTTACACAGGAATGACCTCAGATGAATTTCTGAACTCAAAAATTCCTACTATAAGCCATATGAGGGTGTGTATAGAGCTTCTATTTATTTTTTATTTTTTATTTTTTTTTTCTTTACATGTGAGTAATTAATCACTTTTGAAGCATTTTGAGAGGAGTAGAGTCTCAGCCCTTTTCACTTTTAAAATCTGGGCTAAATGTCATTGTAAAAAATACCCTCAAGCTTCAGGACAATTCAGGGGTTCTCAGCAAACTTATCACTGTTGAAATTCCATAGACAGCACCAGGCAGGAGTCAGATGAAGTGATGATAATAGTCCTTGTGGGCGTTAATGTGTGCAAGTGAACCTCACCCTGGCCTGGCCTCTTAAAACATTTTTGACTCGTTTGTTCCACCAAAGAGTCTTAGAAGCACCAATACAGTTGTGTGATGGAGTTGAGAAAGGGTGGTAAGGCAGGATTTTCTCCACAGGGGCATGGTGGAAAGCAGATATCTAAAGTGTGGTTTTGAAAGGACTAAGGCTGTCAGGGAAGGCACAGCCAGGGAAGAGGGAAAATTCAGGTCTTCAGTAGGAGCCATCTGAAGAGCTCTGCCACTGCCCAAGTCTGGTTTCACCAGGAAGAGGGGAGCAGTAAAGGGGAGCAAGTGTGGGAAGTTGCTTTAACGTTGGTGGAGTAACACATTTCCCATGTTTTTGCTGGCATTTGGCCCTCAGCAACTTTCCTGCCTGGTTGTCTGAGTCACAGCAATTCAGTCTCTGTCCGGAACAGCTCCAGCCAGTTCAGTCCCGATTGACCAAATGTCAATGATTTCCTCTTTTATTTTGGAGTGCTTGTTTTGGTAACCTCTATTCATGGAGGAAGTCTGGATCTGATAGCTTTCCTGTTTCATTTCCTACCTGCATTTTATGAGTGATCATCTTTCCTTGTTCTCAAGCACCAAGTCTCCATGCAGTTTCCCTTCTGGAATGATTTTTGCCATTCTTTTGAATTCCCAGGAGAGATGCTGAACAGTGAGGGAAAGACTTTTCTGGTAGGTTTGAAGCACAGCTATGACTGGGAGCACAGTCTCAAAAAAAACCCCAAAACAACAAAAATCTAGAAGTGTGTGAAAAAGATCACAAAAGATGTTAGGTTGGATACCAGATTAGATTTGTCCTTGAGTGGGTAGAATATGTTTTGATAATATTCTCCCTGCAGTAACATTGGAATAGAAAAAGCTGCTACAAAACAGATAAGATTTCTATCATTTTTAAGACAAAAAAGTGAAAAGTAGCATTTGGAGACAAATATTTTGTGTTCATGTTCAAGATAATTTTTGAGTTTTGGTTTGGGTTTGGGTTCAGATGAACTTTATTCATATATATGAATATATGAAATTTATTTCTTAGTTTTAACCAACTGGAGAGCAGAAAGATGTTTTACACTCATAAGATGGGTGAAGGCAGCTTGTTTCCAGATGATAAATCCAATTTTACCCTCACCATAATATAAATCTATTGAGTTTAGCCATCTTACTAAACGTTTGTACTGCTACACACAAGATTAAAACTAGATTCATAATGCACTGACAAAATTTTGTAATGAAGAATCATGTCATGAATACTTTCTCCTGTGTGTTGAAGAAGTTAATGTTTGTGGAGCTCACTCTGCACCCACTTCACTGAATCCCTGCTTTCTTGTGCTGCTTTTTTAATATCTAGTTACCTCTAAGTGATAGCTTAATGTAGGATTTGGAATGCTGAATTTATATGTGTGCTCACTAATGGAAACAATAATTTTTAGAATCAAAGAATGGCTGGGGTTGGAAGAGACCATAAAGATCATCTTGTTCCAACATCCACAGGCAGGGACACCTTTCCCTGGACCAGGCTGCTCAGAGACCCACTAAGCCCAGCCTTGAGCACCTCCAGGGATGGGGAGTGTCACTTTGTCCTGGTTCCAGACAGCTGGGAGGAAAGGAGGCTCTTGTGGGTTGGAGGGCTGGCAGAGGGAGTGGTTGGGAATTGTCAGGGATGAGGAGTCACATGCAAATTACTCATTTATTTTACACTCTATTATTGGTATTGTTGCTGTCACCGCTCATTTTCTTATTTCATTGCTCTTTCCAGAAAATTGTCATCTCAAACCATGATCTCTACATATTGTGCCTCCAGTTCTCCTCCCCATCCTGCCACAGGTGGAGGGTGAAGGTGAGGGGGCAGTGAGCAAGCAGAGCATGGTTTGCTATGTTTCAGTGGGAACTGAATTGGGGAATACCATCCTTAAACCATAACACATTCCAACTATATTTTTAGCAACAGCTGTGGTACATGAAGAATAATTGATGAGTATCTCCCATACAGAGAGATGTTATGATATTTCTCAATTCTTTCTCCCAGCATGCTTTCTTCTTACAGATAAACACACATTTCAGATACTCTACTAATTCAAGTCCTTGTTAATAACTCCAAAAATTTCTCTCCAACCTACTAAGATATTTTTCAGCTAATGATATAATAAAGAGACATTCTTCCATGTATTTATTCCTGTTGCATGGAATCAGAGGGTTAATTTCATATTTTATATCTGTAATAGCCATTGATTTCCTTCTGGAATGCATATGAAGTTCCTTTTATCACCAATGGGAGTCATATATTCACATTAAGTTGAGAACAGGCCCTGATTCATAACCATTTTTCTTCAAGTATGGCTGTAATATCAGAAATATACCAGATGCTTTTTATTTTCTTTTTTAAAAATATATATCTCATTGGAAATCCTGCACAGACTTGCTTGAAAATCTCTTCAGAGACCCTTTCCATTATATTTTCATATCAAGGTACAGTCTTTTTTGGCCAGCTATATTATTTCTTAGCTAACCTTTCCATTTTGTCTATTCTTTTCTTGGACACCAAAAATTTTGCCTTAGCAACGCTTCATTCTACATTCATACATGAATATCTAAGTCTCACTCCAGAAACTACATAAACCAGTGGAAAAGCTCCTACTGGCCACAATTGACTATGTATCAACCTGTCAATAAACCTCACATCAAAATTCAAAGAATTTTGTTTTAATATGGATGTTCCATCTTTTCTGAGAATGAAGCAAACGGAAACCCTACATCTAGATATGTTTTTTTAATCTGTCTTGTTGATTTTGTTAGCTGTTGAGTCAGTCTTTCTATTGCTACAGTTTCCCAACACTTCATTAAATTCAGTCCAATCCAGCAATGCATTTGAAAAATGCACTACCAACCATGTTGAGATTGTTTGGCTACAAACAGAAAATACTAAAACATGAGCATACTTTCCTACAGTCTTTGACCTAGGCCAGGAAGATTACCATTAATTTCCAGAGGTTAATTTATTTACATACAATTTATAGCATTATATTGATTTTATTCCATTATTTCGCTTTTGTTTCAATTCCTTAAATTTCATTTCCTTCTTTTGCTAGATTGCATCTCATCAACTTACCAGCATGTGATAATTACACTTGCTTAGTAGTATATTGAGGTAGACATCAAAGGAAATCTTACCTTTTTTAAATGCTTATCTGGGGTACAGACAATAATCTGGAGTTTGGGAGATGTTGGGTATAAGGCAGAATGAAGGACTTGCTTTGCTCTTCTCATTTTTGCATTCAGTCAACATAAAGAGACCCCAGATAACAGTCCACTAAAGCAGAATTCTGCTTCATGGACACACACAGCCCAAAGACTTTAGAGATGAATCAGAAAGTAACTACAAATTTTACCATGGCAAGCAGAGATGTTGGTGTTTGAAGAGGCTTCTCCACATTCACAAAAGAGCTGAAGATACAGCCCAGTTCTTCAAAAAGATGGCCCAGGGGTCTTCTAAGGGGTGATCATGTGCACACCAATAGAAAGGAAGGTGTTTAGTCCATATTTGAACTTATAAAATGATGTCTTGAAAGAAAACATCATCAAAACTGACATATCAGCACAAATCTCTGGAAGTCTCCAGTTTGTTTCATTTAAAAAACTTAATAAAGAAATTTATATTTATTCACATATATATATATATGCACACACAAATATATATGGGTATATCTGTTTCTTTCCAGCTAAAATTATAAACATGCATCTTCTCTGTTTCTTATTTCAATACATTTACTGACATTTATTTCTGATTCTGCTCCATTGATTTTAACTGGTTCTTTTCACATTTCCATTTCCATTATTGCTTTTCAGAGAAAGAGGCTGGTAGGTGACAAATGTGGAAACATTCTGTAAATGAACTACATAATCTGCAAATAAATTGCAGTTTCTTCAGAAACAGTAAATGAATCATCTATAAAGACGTACAAGAGAGTTCCTATTTTCATAACCTGTATGTTTTATAAACTCATAAATGCAGCAGACGAGCAAGTCAGAATGGAGTTGCAACATTTTGCTAAATCATTTTACCACTATTTCTTTTCTTTTCATTATAGGAATAAAAACTTCTGGTGACTATTATCCTTATAAAAGAACCCCATTCTCTCCTGTCCTTTTTTTCTCCTCAGTACAAATTCTTACATTTTTTCTTCTGAGGATTTTTCCAGACTGTCATTATGTTTTCCCCAAAAGTACATGGCAAGAGGCAAAATGCATTAGAGCTATTACTTTCCTCAATGACTTAAATTCCCAAACACTGAACTTTTAAGAGTTTCGTGTCCTTTGGGTTATGCAAAGCTTGGTCTGTATCAGAATAGGAGACAAGCTAATAGCACTGTGTTTACCTACTTTTATATCTTTGATTAATCACCCAAAGAGCCCAAATGATAGGCAGCTCTAAACATTACTAAAAGCTACTGGTTGGCACCATTTGTTTTGGTTGAGGGCACCAGAAGGAAATGGAGATTTTTTTTTTGTAATTAGTTAAACGATATACCAGAATCAGCTCAGAATCTTCCAATCACTTATGATTTATGAAGCTCTATTATATAATTCATTATAGTAGTAAGCTGTTTTCACATAGAGCCCTTCAGTGTCATGGGAGCAAGTGGTCAGAACACTTCTGAAGGTGCCATTTTATCCAGGTGCTTTCAGAACAGCACAAGATGTGTCTAAAAAATGTATTGGTGATAATTTTGTACGTAAACACATCCACGCACACAAAGTGCAATATCGTTTCCTCTGTGTGACAGAACACACACAATCATATAAAAATCTTCTTTCATGCTGAGTTTAACAGCAGTGCTGTGTGAAGCTCCACTCAACTTTGTGTTTGGTCCCAGAGTCATCTCTGTGCGTTCAAGTCTGATGAAAGCATTGGCACGTCCTGCCTGAATACAACCATTTATATCCAGTAGAAGTAAACATGATTGAGAGCTGTAGCTTTAGGGTGTCAAAAAACCAGAAAAAGCATTTCAGACTCTGCTCCACTGAGTCAAAGAGTTCACCCAAGGCAGATGAAACCCTTCTGAAGCTAATGAGTGTCCTGTGTTTGGGTGGAATATGTGATTGCAAATGTGTCATTTTCTTTTGCATGCACACTTACCATTACTTGATCAGTAAGAGGTTTTGGGGGACCCCTGGATGGTAGTACAGAGGTTTTGTAAATGAGAGGGGAATTGTGAGTCTGGTGAAGGGAACAGCAAAACCATCACAGGGAAGTCATATTTCACCCAGCATAACTTGATTTTTTTCTTCCTTTCAACAATATATAAAAAAGGTTCTTTCAATTCTGGAGAGCCCTGACCAGATAAAGTCTTACTTTTATCACTAGTGTTTCAGAAATTTTGTGAAGTTATTCATTAATGAATTACAGATTGTGCAACATCTATATATGAGTCCCTTGAAATTAATTATGCATACAAATTATATATATATATATATATATATACATACACAGAGGAACACTGTTTCACCATATGTTTAAGAAGTTTGAACATATAAAGAGCAATTGCTTACTCAGGGAGTGTTTGAAAGTATCAGTTGGAATTTCCATTTTGATCCTATTCGGGATTTAACTACCTACCTGTACATGCACAAGCACAAAGACCACCTATGAAGCTCACACAATGAGACTTTTAATGGAGAGCAATCATATTTTTAGTTAAATTATGGTATGTGTCATTCCTGCTAGAAACAGGTGCATTTACATTATCTGTAATCAAATGACTATCCCCATATTCATCCAAAGAATGCCAAAAAAGCAATGTGCTTTTTACGAAACCCAAATAAATTATTTCTAAGAAAAGAGATACAAGGGAGCAGATCTTCCCCCATGGCTGATCACACTCCTCAGCTGATGCTGCAGATAAATTTGCTGATAAAACCTGGAGGGACTTTCACAGGGGAACATAACTTTTAAAGCAGCTTTGTAAGACTCAAACCTCCTTACACTGCAGATCTGCTGATCCCTGTTGTCTAACTGTGGTTACTTGTGCTGACTCCAGTTTCAAAAATAATTTCTTAATCACTTTTGGCTCATCTTGGGTTTTCACATTGCAAAGCCGATGCAGCTGTGGAAGGATGGACCAGATTCCATTCTCTCTCACACCTCATCAACATCAAGGTTAATTAAGTTCTAGGTTTGGGGCCAAGTTACACCCTGAGATACAAATGGCCTCCAGTCTGGGGCAAGGGCTCTTCTCTTCACTTGTGCCGTGCCTGGCGTGATGTGGTTCATGGGTCGTGCCTGAGATTCCTGGGGATTGCTGCAGTAAAGATAATAAAAAGCAATATTATATCCCTTAAGTGAATGATGGTAACTCCTTCATACACAGCAGTAGGGTTGGGGTCAGCAGGCCAAATTTGTGCCTGTATTGTACAGTGACCAGTGGTCCTGCTCTTCTGACTCTCCGAGCTGGAGAACATGGTGGAGCTCATTATGATTTTCTCCTCTTCCTCATGCAGAGAAAAGCAGAGGGTGCAGAGAAATGGTTCAAGTTCACATGTCATTCTGGGAGCAGGGAAACACTGACAGACGAGCACATTCTGTGACTGCAAACAAGCTAATTCTTCCCTTTAAGGTATTCTGCCACAAATTACTTCCTTCTTCAGGAAATCAAATGAGCTGCTCCATTAAATGCTTCAGAGCTGTGATACCTTTCAGGTTTTTGTTTAGTTCAAGCAGAAAAGTCCTCGCCCCAGCACAAACCTGCTCTCCCCCTCTCTCTGCCTTTCCCTGCAGTGTTACTTGAGTCCTCATTTTCAAATGCCGTAATAGCACGGAATAACTATTTAGTTGAACACAATCACACAATTGTGTGACAAGACAAATGTAATGTAGAGCACAGGGGAAATGTGATCCTAAACTCAGGGCATCCATTCTGCACCAGAACAGTCGAGAGCTATGTAGTTTTTGAAAGCCAGTCTCCTCTTGACAATTACCTTCAATTAATGGTACACTGCACTAAGCAGAAAATAAAAACTATGCCATTAAATCCTTCAATGCAGGCTGGAAGGGTTCCAGGTTGCCTCTAAACTACCCTAAGGAGCCTGTGTTCATATTACATAGTTATAACTTTACAGGCCTAAAAGAATATGAATCAACAGTCGTTTATGCTGTCCCCTGCACTTGACAAAGCTTATGTCTGAGAGCTCTAATCCTGATGTAGCCGGGCCATATGGAGGCTGTTTTGCATCCAAAATATAAACTTGTCCACAAACATTGCCTTTGCTACTTTCAAACCAAATAGCTGCCATGCAGTTACTTCCTTCATTGGTATATATTTCATAGAAATCTACTGAAAGAGTGAAAGCACACTTGTCTTTTGCAGTCTTTAGTATGAGCTTTACATTGCAATCCATGCAGCTGAACACAGGTCCTTTATTGACAGGTTCTCTGACGTACAGGCTTTGGCTGAGCCCTGCAAATAAGAAAGTGATCATCCAGGGTTACTGAGTATGAGGTGTCCCAGGATGCACCAAACTGCCTGTCCCTGTCCCTGTCCCTGTCCCTGTCCCTGTCCCTGTCCCTGTCCCTGTCCCTGTCCCTGTCCCTGTCCCATCCCACCGTGGAGGAAGAGGTGGGATCCTTGGGAGCAGTTGTTACCCCCAGGCTGCTCCTCCCTGATTATCTGGGGTGGCCTTTGGCAATGTGATGATTTTAATGAGAGAAAGGCCACGAGGATTGGCTGTCCAGGCCAGAGCTCGTTCAAAAGTTGTGATGAAAGTGCTAGGAGGTGGAAGACCAAGCTCTGAAAACACATGAAGCTTCGTGATTTTAATTGTCTCGTTTGTTTTTAGGACTTCTGCCTCAGTGAACTGAAGTATTTTCTAAGTTGTAACTCGGCTAAAATTTTTCTGTCAAAACAAGCTTGGATGTGAAAACATGCTCACAATAAGGCAATATCTTTAAAGGGAAACACCTCATTTTAATATGAAAATAAATTTTATTCAGTTTTCAGCCAGAATGTTTGGCTTTCAAAGGCAGATCCACTTTGCACTTGCTTCGCATTGTTAGTTTTTAATTAGACTTTTCAGTGTATCAAACAAACATAAAAATTTCCCTCTGATGTGTTTAGAACAACTCTCAATAAAGTCTAATATCTTAAGAACCAAGCTGGGGAGGTTGTTCCTGTGTTTTTCTTGTTTTCAGCCTGATTATGGAGGCAGCCTTGGCTCTTGGAGATGCTTACCTGGTGCTCAGTACCATCCATCACCTCAGTCCTCAGCAGCAGAGAAGCTGGAGCAGTCTTTGGACTAGAGGTTTTTAAACACATAGCAGGAGTAAATACCAGAATATGTGATTTCACTTGATCATTTCTCATGTGGGATCAAAAAATGCCTGCAGGTTCTCCCAGTGAGCAGTGTTAAATGTTCATAACAGGTTATTGTGATATACATATTTTTAAATTTAATTATTAATAAGGTCCTGATGCCGGTTTTTACTTTTTCCTTAGTTTGCAGTGGCAATTTTTCAGCTTTTCTTGTTTCTTTTTAGCCATTCTGTTCTGTGTGATCATTCCCTCTGTGGTGATGTCAGTACCAGGGTAGGGGTATTTAAGCCCCTTGCTCTCTGCTCCCAGCATTTTCCTCATGTACTTGTCTCTGACACCCCAGTCAGTACTTTTGGCAGCTCTGAAGAGAGACCAGTGCACATTGTATCTCTTTGTGAGACTGCAAGGCTTTACCAAAATCCTTATTATTTTGAGATATTTGGAACTGAAGCCTTGAACTCTGAAATATAACAATGAAAGCCTGTCAATAATATTTAGGATGACAGTAGTTTAATTGTATAATGTGACAGAGTTTAATTGCCTTGTTTTCCTAAAATTCTTTATGTAAACTTTAATTCAGGTTAACCTTTAGTTATTAATACAACTTTATTTGCCCCCAAAATATCCATGGTGCTTAGAGTTTGCTTCTGAAATACATGGTTATTCAGACCCAAAAAAAAAGATGTGCTCAATGCACAAGATGCCAAACTGAGATTAAACCCACGAAGGTCTACAAAGCCTGCTGCAAGAATGATAACTATCTTTGTCAAAATCCCAAGCA
Organism: Poecile atricapillus; assembly: GCF_030490865.1. NCBI lineage: Eukaryota > Metazoa > Chordata > Aves > Passeriformes > Paridae > Poecile > Poecile atricapillus. Next base: position 5,167,305 of record NC_081288.1, read on the forward strand.
AAAACATGTACGTCAAGTGAGATTGTCGATAAAATATGAATATCAGGGTAGGACTAAGTTGTGGGTTATTTTCAAAGAATTTATTTTCCTCTGAGATGCAAAATTTATCTCAAATCTTACAACCCATTTCTGAACACTGCATTTATAAATTCTGATGACATGTGTAGTTTCCTTCTATGGCAACACATAACTAAAAAGACTTGTTTATTAAATGTATCTGTGCATTTCTGTGGTTCACTGAGAGTTTTTGGGTACTAATTTTTTAATTCTAATATGTCTGCCATTCATTATATGCATGCCCACAAACCTAGAACTTTCTCACACTGGACACATTCATTGTAAAGGATGAAAAACCAAAGATGGGACATCTGATTCCCACAGAGACATCACCTGCCACAGCATAATTAAAAGGGTTTGGTCTAGGTGATATGATGGGGGTTTCTTTATTTTGCAGAGATGTTTTGAGATGCAGCTAACCCTCTTGTCCCAAAGGATCCTCATGTTAATCTCAACCCAAGTTCTTCCCTGTTCCACACTGTAACTGTTTATCTGGGATGTGGTAAGGTTCAATTTAAGCATTTTTAAGTGGTTTATTTGGTGGGCATTTCTTGCTAACTCAGAACTGTACAACACAAAATACAGAAGCAGGCATCAGTTTTTGCTTCATGGCTAATGCAATTGGAGACATTGAATCTTAGTCTTTATTTGTGAGAACAGATTGTATTCCTACATCACAAAGTGTCAAAAAACACCTGCTGATGGCTAACGGATTTTACCCTGCACGTGGCATGAGCTGGAGAATTTACCCTGTAATTGTGTCAAAGGGAAATTTATTTCAGATCCTTTTACCTCTGGGTTCATAGACTTTGAGCAACAAAGATTTTATGACATTAAGGGATTAACTACATTAAGATGTGGTGAGTGGCACACTGCAGTCAGGGTTAAATAAACAGGGCAACTTTGGCTTTAAGGCATTTGCTCCTCTTCAGTGCCTATAGAAAATACTGGCATGAGGATCATCCTACCCAGGTGATGGAAGGGAGTTAAAGGCACTGGATTCTGCCCCTGTACTGAGAAAACATTAAGACTACCAAATCTTTCTTTTATGTGTTCAGATATCTCTCTGCAGTCATAATTTGGCATCAACACCATTCCCTTATGAGATTCCTTCCACATTCTCAAGGTTCAGCAGGATCCTTTCACTCTCAGAGCTCATTCAGTTGCCAAGGCTCCCTTCCCTTCTCCCTGCAATTTCCCCATTTTTTAGTGCTCTGTATTCATTGTGATCCTTCTCTCTGTCTCTTGGTCACACTGAATTGGTGTCCTCTATGTCTCAGCAGCAGCAATAATTAATGAAATTGAGAAATGCCTGATACTCAGACCTGGATATTTGGATTCCATCTCCTCTAAGAGTTGCTTGATTTTTGTTTTCACCATAGTTTGAGGTTCTCACTTTGGATCAGTGTACAGCTCTTCACCAAACTCATGCTGAATAATTAATCAGCTGTGTGAATCCTTGTGTAAGGGCAGATGAATTAGGAAGTTGTGAAAATGTTATGTCTTATGGACTTGTCTGTCCATTGCAAATTTCAATTTACTGTTCCTTGGACAGGTTTAGACCTCATTTAAATCAATCCACTTTCAACCTGTACAGAGCACTTTTCTGAATAAAACCCAAAACAAGACTGAATGTCAATTCCAATATTTGTTTTATGTTGCAGAAAGTCTGTAATTCAACTATTTTGATGAATCATCTATGAACTGTACAAGTGTTAACACATCCTATCATTATGATTTCTACACTCCCACCTGCTTCTTTGCTTCACCCACCTGTTGCATCTTGCCTTCTAGATTGCAAGTTGTTTGGGGATGGTACTTTATTTACTTTGTGTATGTTGTAAAATGCCTTACTACGACCCAGTTTAAGCTTCTAGGCTCTTCTGCAAAAATAAAAGTTAAGAGTGTAATGAACATCAGAGATAAGCAGAGGCAATAGTAAGATACTGATTAGTTTTCGGATAGGAGCCTTTAAAGTGCATTTTATTTTTTAGTAATGATATACTTAATGTGTGATAATGATCTTAGTGTAAAATCTGATTGGAAAGTAGACACCTGTTGTTTTTTCTGCAAAGTAGTTAAATGAGGTCAGCATTTTAAGCTTTCTCCCCTCCCTTCCCTCCAGCCCAGGGCTGACCTCACCTTGGTTAACAGATAAAATTGCAATGCCTGGTCCCACCAGTGCCTTGTGGTGAGAAAATTAACATGTGTTAGCTATTCACTGGTAACAATGCTGGAGTGCTTCAAGTAGGGAAGAGAGGAAGGCTATCAGTTGTTTTCTTGGTCTGATATTTCATGGACTTTACCACACACGTTGACTTTGAAGATGAGCTCTTTCATGGTTGTCATTCCTGCTTATTGTGAGGGATTTGTAGCCCATTCCAAAGGTACCACCAAAGTCATCTGCTGGGAGGCAAAGATCCTGGCATGAGCTGGATTCAAGCCCTTTCCCAAGAGGATATGGGCTCATCTGCCTGTTGCGCTGGTCCCCTCCACCATGTATCTGTTTGAACAAGAGCACTGTTGCTTGTTTGGCAATAAAGTATTTAGCAGACACCCATCATCCATCAAAGCATTATCATTAATAATCACAGTGAGACATTGGGCAGAATGGGAAATTAATCACAAGTGGCAGGTGAAGCACCTCAGTGCAAGAGGAGCTTTTCTGCATGCTGAAGGGAGCATTTTTCTGCTCACCTTCACAAAGGGAAACTCTGGGTTTAATTCAGAGCTGCAACATACCCTCCTTTCCTCTGCTGGTGTAAAGAGAATGGTGCCTGATCATTCCATTGCCAAATGGGATAAATTTCAGAATGATAGAAAGTGTCCTTGTACAGTGAAACAGGGTGGCTGTTTCTTGAAGAATTGGGAATTCAAATTTCCAGAGCTTGGCAACAGGGTTTGAATAATTTCATGACTCATTGTGAGTGAAAAAAAATAATTATTGTAATTATCACCTTTTTGCCTCCTGCACGGTGCCCATCAACAGGTACCATGAGAACAGCAGTGATTAAAAAGGAATGGTACTAACATCAATGTAGTCTGATTAATAAAGTAATAAAGCTAAACAATTCAAATGAAAATCCTTCTCAATATATCAACAAGTCAAACTTACGTCACCGAATATAGACTCTTTTTGTTACCCTCTCCCTGAAATGGAAAACGATTCATCCTTTCATTATGACAGTTCTGATCTGAGTATCATGCTGAGCTAATTGAAGTTTGCCTTTATGTTAGAAAAATCTACAAGGCACAGAGATAGTGTGTGTGTCTTTTAATAGCTGCTGTCCCAATGCTTTTCTTTTTATTTTTAACCAAAGCCTGTGTTACTACTGTAACAAAATGACATAAATTCACACACAGTGAAACTAAATAAACATATATTCACATAAGTCATGGAACATACATTTAATCAAGAAATGTCCAGCACAATTTTCAACCCTCAAATGATGACTCTGTCACTGGCAAAATATTGATAGAGGGATTCTGATTGCTCCAGATTTTAGCTCAAGAGAATGTGGGGGTCTCTGGTAGATGTTGTAGGATGTTTATGAGAATGACAACTTCAGCCACATAAGTATGATGGAAGTGATGATGGCAAGCACAGAACTTTAAAGACCTGTAGTCTTTTAACACACTCTCAGGTGTAAAGAGCTGAGCAATATTCACTTGTCATATTTTGTATTAGACTGCTTTTCCACAATAAAAGACATTTAAGCATTCCAGGCCCACATCTCTTTTTTAAATGCAAGCCAAAAATGGAAGGGTGCTGTATTGCTTTTGAGGTACACTGTCCCTTAAAGAAGAATAGAACTGAAAGAGAGTAGGTTTGGATTAGGAAGAAATATTTCCCTGTGAGGGTGTTGAGGCCCTGGCACAGGTTACCCAGAGAAGCTGTGGCTGCTCCACCTCTGGAAGCATCCAAGGCCAGGCTGGATGAGGCTTGGAGCAACCTGGGATAGTGGAAGGTGTCCCTGACCATGGCAGGGGGTTTTAACAAGAGGATCTTTAAGGTCCCATTCCAAACCAAACCATTTTTAATTCTATGAATTCGTGATCTTATTGTCCAGTATGCAGGACCTCTTTCTTTTTGCTCTGATGACAATACTGTTTTAAAACACAGAGACATAAGTCCAATATTCAGAATCAGATCAAAATGAATCTTTACCCAGAACCCTGTTTTAACAGTGAATGATAGAAGATTTTGAGGAAAAGAGAATAAGAATATTTAATGCTTTGATAATCAGTGATTTACATCACGTCAACTGAAACAATTTGGAGCATAATATCTGGTAACTTTGATAGGCTATTCTGCTAATACATTAATTTATCTCTTTTGCCTTTAAAATGTCCTGCAGCAATAAGTTCTGTTGCAATAGAAAGAAAAATATAGCAAGAAAAAAAAGTCATGCTACAGGAACATAGAATTCATAAATGTATAATTCACAATCACCAGCAGCAGATTGTTTTCCAAGACAGATTCTTATTTGCTTGCATACTTCCTTAAATTTTCCAGCCTCATCTGATGTCACTGTTATCTTTCAATAACTGTAAGGAAGAGAGTGCTGCAGCCTTATTGTCACTTCTAAGACAAATTATACCTAATGGTAGCCAGGGAGATATTTCACTTGTTAGAGCAATCAACATCCAGCCTAACAAACACTGAGACTGCTATCCTGAGCCTTCATGCTCATTGTCCCATGGCAAGAGTGTCTAAAAGGACTGTTTGCTGTATTCTGGGCTACAGAAACCCAGTGTCACCTCTGGGTGCTTCCTCTAAACTCTGGAGAAGAAGCTGGATATTGCAGGACCCTTCAGGAGGATGCTCTAGTATTCCTCTGGGTGGCATTTTGAAGGACATGGGGTAAAATTCTAGAGACCACAGTTACAAACTGAATCCCCAGCAGAAGTTCAGCCAAGTCTGACCATATCCAACCTGTTTCAACAGCTCCCTCTCTAGTGAGACATACGGGCAATTTCTTAAGCAGTCCACCTCTCTTCCTCATAACCTTTGCTAATTTGCCACCAGAAGTTCGAGCAGACCCTGGTTTCCATTAGAAAACAAAATGCACATTAGAAAGAGACAAGTGGTTCCAGATCTTATGGTATGAGAGCTCATGAAATGTTTGCAATAATGCACTTTAACAGTTACACTCAATACTAGTAATAATAACAGCAACTAGCATCCAACCCAGGCACATATATTTGAGATTCTCATCTTTATAAAACATCCAGTTATATTTCATGGACATAGAATTTGGGGCTCATGGAAACACTCAAAAATGAGGTACATTCTTTAACAGGGGTAGGATAACCCTTGGGGCTGCTGAAACTAGGAAAAGTGCCTGTTGAAATATAAAATGCCTTTAAGCCATTTGGGAATATACTGTTGAAAAAGAAAATCAAAGAGTAGGGAAGGGGAAATGTACTGTCATTTTCTGTTAAGAAGCTCATTTTTCGCCTCCTTTTAGAACCATTCAAAATTACTTCTGGCACAATTTAATAATCTACATCAGTTTCCCAAGAGTTAAGATAGCAAATGATATTATGGCAAAAATGTCTTAAATAAAATAAACCTCAGTAAAACCCAAAATGTTGCTTTTTCATCAGATTCTTGAATAATTCAAGAGCTGTAACATCCACTTTTAAATTTTACTTAAATGGGGATATTCTTCCTTCTAAATGACAACAGTATTTTAGTACAAGGCATATGCAGTGGAGCAGAATTAGGTTAAGATTAGGTGTTATGTAAGAGGTTGTGTAATGTAACTCTTTCACATGTGATTGTGCAATTGTCAGTATTAATTATAAGCAATTATCCATGTTCTTTGGACACTGTTGTTCTCCTCCTACAACCCCAATTCTGTGGGTCACCTTCCAAAACCTTTGTGAGGGGGAGAGAGGCAGGGAGCACAGGGTGGGAGCCATGGAGGGAATTCCTGCCATGTTTCACAGCCGAGCGAGAGATGCTGGTCTTGTCCAACTCACGCCGTTGCCCAATGGATGGGGGCTGGATCCTTCCTTGGCAGCCCTGCCTGACTTCCTCCCTTATCCAAGAATTTGGCTTAGCTTGTAAACTCCTGCCCAAGGTGCAAATTGTCCCTCAGCCATGACACTGACCTGGCCCAACGTGACAGCTGTCATGGATGAGCCGCTTGTGAGTCAAGAGCCACAGCTTGGACATCCTTGTCTGTTGCTTCATGAACATCATGGACTAAATGCATAACAATGAGTCAGGTTGATTCCAACAGAGATTAAGTTCACATAGAGGAAGGATCTGAGGTGACCTGGAGTTGTTTTTACACTCTTTTTGCCCTCAGCTTTTAGCATAAGGACTCTGGCAATGGGGTCTGTTGATATTTTAATTGTTCAACAGAGTGGTACAGCACCTTTTGCTTAGGTAGCAAATAATGCAAGTTTGCAGGCCAGCACACATTCATTTTTTTAGCAGCTCTGCTGTAGGGCATATGATAAGTAGGATAGCTTGGGATAATGGCTGGCAGGTATGGAGGGAGAGTTTTACCAGCATTACATTTGACAGAACCTGATTTTCTAGTTTCTGAGAGGTGGTCATGATTTTCACCCTGGAGAAATGGTGTTCCATCACAGACTTCCTGAGTTGTCTCTCAAAAAGACTAGGATGCATCTGAGCAAATATATATGTTGACAACAGAAGCATCTACATCTGTGAAGGTCAATCCAGTTTCTCTTTACAGTCAGGAGAAATCTGGCTGATACATGCTGTGAAGCCCAGATCTATTTATCTCCTTCTCAAACATTCCTCTCAATTACGTCATATGAAGCATGCCTAGGAAGTTACTGTTTTTCTCCTCTAACTGCAAAGAGGGCCATAGCAGAAAAGTCTAGTTAAAGACATCAAAAATTCATGAGAATGCCTGAAATCTGCCGAAATGAATCATATTTTCAGTTCTTCAGAGTCTCAGGTGTAAAAGCGAGATATCAATGTAGCCTTACCACTGTAAAGTTCACTACTTGGAAAATATTGCATTTTAAATTTTTTTGTTGTATTTTGCTACAAAACCACAATTCATACTTTAGTCTGCTTGATTTTGCAAAGCAAATAACAAGTAAAATGATGTGCTGCTAGGACAATAAAAACCCCTTCTAAGATTATTGACACAAACTTTCCTCAGAGTTGATGCTATCTCTTTTTAAATTATATTAGATCATATCTTACCAGGAGAGCAGGCTGGTTAAGTGTGGAATTGAGTCTGATGACACACCAATTTTACTGCATTTAGCTCAAAAATTTGAATGGAGATTCCGCTGGAATGATATCACCATGTAACTAGAGCTGGATGCACATTCACATCTTTGTTCTTTCTCCAGAAAAAGCATGAAGCCTATTTGAGAGCTTGTTGAGTGGTAAAATATCTTCCAGTTTGCATGGAAATAAGGAAATAAAGAGAGTAAAGGAAATAATTAACTTTAAACCTGTAAATATAAAATTGCTGTAAGTGAGATTAAGCAAGCAATGTTGAAACCACATTCAACTCTCTCCATCTGTCCCATGTAATGCCTTGACAAAAGCCCAACAAATCTGGCACCTCCAAATGACTTCACATACTTTTTTTTTTGCTTTCCAAAGAATTTATCACTCTAGTGAAAAAAAAAACCACAACACTCTGAGGAGCTGTGCAATAATCATTGCATTTTTCCCTAGCCCTTTGAACTGAAACAGAGGAAGTAACAGCAGTGGGACTTAATGTCCATTGTAGGTTCTTTTCAGCTGAACTGTTCTATTCTATTCTATTCTATTCTATTCTATTCTATTCTATTCTATTCTATTCTATTCTATTCTATTCTATTCTATTCTATTCTATTCTATTCTATTCTATTCTATTCTATTCTATTCTATTCTATTCTATTCTATTCTATTCTATTCTATTCTATTCTATTCTATTCTATTCTATTCTATTCTATTCTATTCTATTCTATTCTATTCTATTCTATTCTATTCTATTCTATTCTATTCTATTCTATTCTATTCTATTCTATTCTATTCTATTCTATTCTATTCTATTCTATTCTATTCTATTCTATTCTATTCTATTCTATTCTATTCTATTCTATTCTATTCTATTCTATTCTATTCTATTCTAAAACTTAATTTCCAGTAATTAATATTATGCCTTAAAAGAAGTGATTTCTCATTGAGCCCCATAAAGACCAGAATTGAGTTTGGAAGCCACTGGTTCACCCAAGACGGAACACACTCCAAGCAGTGGAAAAATGAAAGCAAAGTGTAATTTTTAATCCTTCTGAAGACACTTCATCAGCAAGATGAAATTAGGCTAACAAAACAAAGAAAACAAAAAATGAAATTAAACCTCAAAAATTCTGATTTATATCATTCAGCTCCTCTAATCAGTGTGCCACTTCCACAGCATCAACAAGGATCCCTTTCCAGGAGACTGGTGTACTGGAAACTGCAAAATTCAAGGAGAATCAGGTTTTATAGCTGCACTGACACTCAGGTTATCGATGCATTGAGCTATTGATGTGCACTTTAACTCCAGGAACATAAAACGTGCCAAAGCAATATTACATGTGGGAGTTATTCAATAACGTGTGGAACGTAAATCTATCCTCTATCTCTTTGCATCAAGAACATTAATTAATTCTGTGATGAGAATGCCATTTTCAGCTTACAGTGAAAGCTGGGAGAAACTGCCAGTGATCCTTCTGGCTTTATTAACTGTGCATTTACTTCAAGGAAGGAAAAATGAATTTAGTCATTAAACTGGAAGATTTTCCTAATCATTATGAGATTGAGCTGTAGGTAGAACTCACAGTATTTATATTAGAGCAGTGGAAGTGTGGATGCTCCTTTCAATGTCAGTATTTTATTTTGTTTGTTTTTGTTTTAGAAGACTATGCAAATTCAGGTTCAGATTGTTGTAGAGAGGGGAGCAAGGCACTGCATGTGGGACACGTGGTGTGGGAATAACCATATGGTCCTCCCCACATCCAGTTAAACCCATCCCTAATGCACCAATTTACAGGTACATGAACAGAAATGGGTCTGATCCTGCGTCTTTTACTTAAAACTCCTCTTCCCCAATGCCTTCCCCATACCCTTTGGTTTGTGAAAACCCAGGTCAGCAAATCCTGTGTTTGCTATTGCACTTGATGATGGGAAAGGTAAAGATTATGTTGATCTCAAAGAACTTTGAGACTGTGAGATCCTGTAACACAGTGTGACCTGGAGATAGTGTCTGCTAGAAACAGAGAACAAGAATGCACATGCTTAAACCTTATGAAAACAGATCCTCACAATTTATGCAGCTATTCCAAATGTAATATACAATAAGTAAAAAAATCTAAGGTCATTTATTAGCTGGCAAAACCCTGGCTATGTATCTTTCTTGGAACAGTACCTTTAATGAACTCTCAATGTGCAAACTAACTCCATCATGTGCTAGCATGCCTCGTTGGAAAGAAACCTTGTTGATGTCTGCTTGATCTTTAGAAGCTAGAGATAAGAAATTCTTTGTCAATGTCAATAATGGTACAATGAAATAAACTGTATCCATGCATTGATAGCACAAACATCTACAGGGGGAGCTGCTTAGGAATTTTTCCAGTAGGATATTTTACGGTGCAAAAAGTGCCAACTCATGGGAGTGCATTTTTTATTCCTAAGGAGTTATTTCTGTCTAAGGAATTATTAGACTAAGGGAAGAGGGAGTAGGGCAGAGACAAAGTCCATCACATGCTCTTCACCACCATAGACTGGGAAGCAGCTTTTTTGAGTCCCTGCTCTGAATCACACAGGGATGCAGCTTTCTAAAAGCAGAATAGGTTCAAGCTTTTCAATTGCTTTTTGGAAAAGAGACAGAAACTGAACACTTCTCTTGTGGAATAAAATACAACTTCCACCCTTTCCCCCCCAAGTACTGCAAATATTTTTCACATGATATTAGGGAGAGGTGGTTTCTATAATTGCACATTCCTGTGAGCATGTGCAGGTAAAAGCATCCTACAGGTAGTATTGTTATACCCCACAATCAGTCTAGAGCCAGGCATCATTTTCTTTGGAGATTAAATGGTCAAAGTCTTCATATAACCCACCTCTCCTGCCCTTTAACAGCTTCTCCTGCTCCCATTGGGACCATCCCAGTCCCCCATCCAGGCATAAGTCCCCAGGACAGACTTTCCTTGGGACCCAGGGACATTCACACATTTTATTGGCTTTTGGGTCCACTGAGGGAGGAGATGGGACACTGGAGGAAGGGCATGGAATCTCAAGACCTCCAACTCCTGAGTGAATCAGAGAGTGGCCACTCATCTGACTCATTCAATGCCTTTGGCATTTAAATCAGAGGCACTTATTATAAGACTCAGTCTTATCAAATAAAATTTAATTGATAAAGACCCTCTCCTATCCTTTGGAAGTTCCTGCAAATCATCCAAATTCTGTTTGTTATGCCCTTAAATATCAGTGCAGGAAAATATTGAAAGACTGGTTTTAAAAAAAAATAAATTTTAAACATTGAGAACATTTCTCAATACCATGCTGGAGAAAACTGCCAAAGTCTTTTTCCTTTGTTTGAGAAGTTTATATTCACATAATACTAGAAATGTTGTTTCCTGGTTACATATTAACAAAATATTCCCATATTTCACCAAGAACAACTTATCCGGGTATTTGAAAAAATAAATTATTTTCTGCTACTGATGGCTTTTAAAACTGATGGAGATTTAAAAGTCATGATAGTACATGTACAAACATTTTTGAAGGCCAATATCCAACTGATTATATCTCTGAAAAACTAATTAGCTAATTTTCTTGAAACTCTACAGCAAATTGAAGTATTATCCAAAGCTTAAAGCTGAAAAGTTGGAAAAGGTTTCATTTATTAAAAAGGGCCAAATTATTAGCACTTAACAGAGCTTGTTAATTATTTTGGTACAGCGGAACTGTCGTACCCTTAAATTAATTATATAAAGCAATCAGTCTTTTAAAATAAGTCTTTATAAACTTAGATTATCTGAATTGATTCTTATCCCAAGCTCCTTTATTTGAAACTATTGTAACACTTTTCTTTTTCCCGAGTGAATTATGTTTCAAAATTATCAAAATAATAACAAGATAGGAGTTAAGGATGCATATAGCTCCTTACATCTGTGTTTCATAGTGCAAGAAGAGCAGCTACTGACATTTGCAGTGTTTACCTTCAAAACAAGCACAGCCTACTTTGAAATCAAAAAATCATAAGATAAATGCTATATGTTAAACATCTGAATTTAATTTTGTATGTCCAGGGACTGATGGCTTGTATTGTTGTAACTTTTTTAGATGCAAGTTACCCTGGTACAGAAGGAAAGTAGAAACTACTTGAGTTCATGAATTTCAGCACTGCAGTGTCTCCAGAATTAACCAGAATCTGCTGGTGTACCCTAGAAAATTAAAATAGTGAAAAGAAGTATTGCAAGGGACAGGGAACTTTTTAAAATTATTCAACTAAATAAGCAAGTTCACTTCAAAGATTCGTTTCTAGAAAAATATTTGTCCTCTAGTTTGCCATAAATACAAAGGAAAAGTTGCAGTGATGTTCATTTGTCTCTTTAGTTTTCCTCATCAGGAATTTGGTCTCATTAGGCTTAACAAGCTCCTTGAAGTAGCTTATTCATTTTACATAAATTATGTTGACTTTTACTGTCTCAGAATCAGCTCCTGTTTGTCACATAGCACTTTTAACAATATTTATTTCAAAGGGTTTTTGTAGGTTCTGTTTTTCTAGAAGGATTTGTTAATGCATTTTAAAACATGCTCATTTTTTAGGTTTTTTTTTGGCTTGCTTTCTAGTTGCAGGTAAGAAAAACTATTTTGAAAAGTTACAGTAAAACCCAACAAAACCAGAAACCCTACCTTGCCCAGAATAAAAATAGCAGTAGCATATTTAAGGAAGCATCTGTCAGGGGGAGCAGAATGAAATACCTTCCCTATAAAACATCATTTTGCTTGTACAAGGGCCAATCTGTTTCATTTGTTGATGTTCACATCAGGATCCATTTGATTTAACCATATCTTTGCTTTGGAGGAAAAAAAAAATCCAATGTATTATTAATGCCTCATTGTATATGAGAAATGAGTATATAAGTCAATATTGCTTCAGTGCTGTGCATTATTAAGAATAACTTAAAGTAGGTCAGCACAGCACATGAGGCTAAATAGACTAATAATGCATCCTACAGTAGACATTCATCTACCAAGGAGTCATGTGTTATGTGCTGGCACCAACTCAAGATAAGCATTTTGATTTGTGGATTTTCCAGATCACATTTGTCCTGAAAAAAGAAACAGCTGCTCCAGTTTCGCCAAAATTCACCCTCATTTTTACTAAAGGGACGTGGCCAGGACTAATTTTGATCAAACTTTAGGGGTTTGCTGAGGAGCTTTTATAATTGTTTTTTGCAAAAGAAAAATCAAATAAAGATATATAAAACAAGGATGAGGGGATAAGAGGAATTCAAAATTAAAAATTATCTTCAGGTGTTTACAAGTTAATCACAGAAACTTTCTAATAGTTCCTGAGTGAAAAGACATGAAAGAGAGTGGAATCTATTATGAAAATAGTCATTGTTTCTTCTCCCAAATTGAAAGATGTGCTGAAAGAAAGCTACAGAGCACCAAAAAAGGAAGAGTTGCAAAGTTAATGTGCTTGGCTAGCTGATACTGCATTTTAGGCACTGATCAGTCCAAAAATGTTTTTCTAAATTGTCATCAGCACTCATTCAGGAAAATTCTTCTTCAGAAAGTATTGGAAAATAATAATGTGGCATTCCATTGCTATTAAGTCTCAAAGTTCACAGACTGCATCTGTTCATGTTACAAGTTAAAACTATGCTATCATGCCCAGGTTTTTGTTTTCTTTCTTGAGTATCATTCATCATCAATACGAGAGATATTATAATTGAAAATTATCCTACAGTTCCGTTCCTGATCTCTGAGCCAAAAGCTGAGTTGTCTCCCCAGAGCTAAGAGTACTCAAATGAAGTTAAAATGATCAAATATGACTCAAATACACAAAGAGAAAGGTTTATTAAGCAAGTAGGTGCCAGCCTTTGATGGACTTATGCTTTAAGCAGCGTGCTTCACTCTCTGCTGGCTGTGTTATAAAACCAAAGGGGAATATCTCCTCTTTTGTTGGATTTTAGAGGATACATTTAAAGCCATTAAAGGTAAATTTTAAGAATATTGGCTCTACGTTTTCCCAAGCACCAAATAATCCCCAGGACTCTGTACATTTCCACAGGCTAAAAGCTGTGGATAGCACAGGGAAGGAGTGACCATTGTGCAGCTCCTGGCCAACACACAGAGCTCCCAGGCTGGTGTCTGTCTCCTGCCTTCCTCTGCCTGCTGGGGAGATGCCACCCTGTCCAAAGTGCTGCTGACACTGATTCTGGGTGTTTCACCTGGACACTTGCTGAAAACTCGCTCCTCCCCCTCATTGTGCCAGAAGGAGCTGTGGAACCACCGCTGCTTCTGCTGCACCCACGGTTTCAGCTCAGCCACATATGGGGCTGGTACTCGAAGCAGAAAAAAGTCCATGAAAATTGATTTCATGCTGGAAAATGATGGAATTATGTGCTTTATTTGTCTCTTAGGTGTCTTTAGCGTCTAAATAACTTCTGCCAATGTCTGCCCATCATCTGATTTTGTTGTCTCATTAACCAGTCTTGTAAAAAACTCAATACAGGTAATGGGAGCATGAAGTTATATCAATATATCATATTATGATTGTTTTCTGGCCCTAAAATCAAGTTAACAAAAAAAGAATGTGCCAAAAGAATGGAGTACTCCCTGGTAAAGAAAAACACAGGATGAACCTGGTGCACTTTTTTAGCAGAACATACTCTTGCATAATTATTTAATGATTCATGTATATTGCTTAAAGATGAGCTGCATACAAGAGAAAAACAAGAAATCATGTGAGATTTTTTTCCTGCTTTGTTTGTTACAATATAAATATAAAATTTAAATATAAATAAATATAAAATTTAAATATAAAATTTTTGTTTTGATTTTGTCCTTATTTTCTTATATATAAATAGCAGATGGTTGGTAGAGAATAAATAATAATAATAACATAATCCAACTCAAGCAAATGAAGGATAAACTATTTAAATTAATGTTTTAAAGAATATTTCTTGGTATTCCACTGCCTACTTAACACTTGAACAACTTTGTTATATATTTATAACAAACCCCATGTTCAATATTTTAATTAAAGGGTTCCAAAAGCACTCCAGAAAAGTCATACTAAAGCCCATGAATCTCCAGGATACAGCAATCGTAGTGTTCCAAGAATTTAATTGTTCAGTAAAAAAAAAAAAAAAAAAAAGAAAATTCTTATATTTAAAAAATCTAAAATCAATTTTACTAAATTGCTCCTGAAAGTTCCTCTTTCTTAATAAAAACAAGGACAGAATAAAGAGCAACATATAGAAAATCCTATAGCAAGTTAACCTAATTATGTACAACAAAAACAAGGTAAGCATTGTAAATTTACCTGGAAATACCAGTTGACTTGTATGTATTATTTTACAAAGCACTTATTTAATCATTTAGGTAAACTTTGCAAAACTATTTCAGCATGTTTGGAGATTTTTTTTTAATATACAAAGAATTGTCCCTTTTGAGTATGTCTTGAGAACACATTATAAAACAGCTTGGAGAATATGGGAGTTTGCTTATCTTGCTATATTTAGTAGGACAATCTTAAACTGCAAGCTCTGGTTTTGCAGTAAGAAAAACAGATCTCCTGCCATCATGTGGAATGTAGCAGTATCTCCTTTTAGAAAGGATCTGATGTTTGAATACCACGACAGCAAATGCACAGTGACAGCAACATTATTTTGTGTCTCATTTAAAATCTGAACCGTGATTACAGAATGTGAGCATTTTGGTGGGTAGTGTCCAACATCATCTTCTGTGAAACATCCTCTGTGATTGTGATGGGGAAGCTCTGCCTATGAAGCTCTGTTAAAAGAGACCCATTTTTTTTGATTCCTGATGTCAGGAATGCTAAGTTACATGACAGATTTGAGGCTCCTCCTCACAGGATTGTGCCTGCATTATGTATCTTATTGATTTCAGTGAAGTTATACCAGGAGGTTTGGGTTATACTACATTCTTATTATCACTATCAGAGTGTTTGAAAATATGCCAGGCCTGATACTTATCTACTGGTGTTACTTATACTATTTCCAGAGCAGAATGAAGCCAAGCTTGCCTGTAGAATATCTTGATCGAATTCCAGAGCCCATATTCATGAAAAATGTGTATCTACATAAGTACTGCCAGAGCCACTGGACTTTTAAAGGAAATTCACCCCTCCTGGCCACACAATTAAAGGCTGATGGACACCCCTGTCCAAAGGGAATGCCAGTCTTCAGTGTGGAGAGATTGGTCTTGATGGGAAACAAAACAAAAGTAGCACATGTCGAATTATCAGGTCAGTCACAGAAGTCCAAGGTGGTTGGGGTTGGAGACAACCTCTGGAAATCTCCCATCCAGCTTCACACTCAGAGCAGGTTACTGAGGACTGTGTCCAGTCAGGTTTTGACTCTCACCAAAGATGAAGACTCCATAACCATTGGAACCCTTTTGTCTTTTATCTGTTTTTGACCACATGTGACCTTAACCCAAGTTTTTCATCTTTCTGCTGGTGTAGACCTTTTACTAGGCTCATGAAAATACTCAAAATTATAGAGGATTCCTCTGTTTACTGCTCCATTCTGCCCAGTGCTTTATGCAAAAGAGCTGCCAGCTTAGTGTTCAGCACTAGGATATACTTCTCCCCACTATTAATCATTTTATTCTGTCCTATCACTCTCTGTGGCACTCTGCCCTTTGCATTTAAGTAATTTTTCCTGTTTTGCTTGGTAGCACCTCACTTACCCTTGTTTAGAGCCTGATGATTTTCTGAGATTACTCAAAAGGATCTTCTTTACTCAAGATGAAATTGATACACGAATCACTCCAGAAACAGAAATTGTTGACAAAATGAGAGTATTGGCTTCCAGCTACCCCTGAGTTTTCACATTATAACCTTTGTTAAAGCTGTCAATTAAGAAAACAACAGAAAATCAATGGGCAGTGTTGTATTTGTTGCAGGTTGCACACTTGGGTGTTGTAAAGAAGACTCCTCAATCTGTAAACTCTCTTAGCACAGAGAAGATCACTTCAGCCTTTTTGGTCTCCAGCTGGACTTGAGGGCTCACCAGGTGAGGATTTCAACAGATAAGATGATTTTCAAAACATGTCCTAAAATGGCCAAAGAGTGAGTTATCTCACATTTGAAAACCAGGCACATTGCACTGCTGCTCAACAGGATGATTTTCAGTTATGTAGGACCAGGCTAAGATGGAATCCTACCTCTTTGCTATAATTAAAGGAAACACACTCAGTTCACAGAGTAATAGAGGAAATTTTCCATTTTTCTTAGAAATATCAATCTATTTTAGACTGAATCCTGGAACAACATTGCATAAATTATGATTGCTCTCAGATAAAAGGAAAAAAAGGGTTTTTCTAGTTTTACAGTCATTCTTACAACAAATTCAGCTTCTGAAATAATTTTGACCTTCCCTGTTTACTTCTTTTCATAGATGTGTATTTCTCTTCATAATGACTGACATATCAATTAGTTTTAATATAAAAATTTTAAATACTTCTAGGTAACACCAATTGAAAATATTGCCAATCATTTAATAGCATTCATTCTTGAAATTCCTGAAATTATTTACTCTTTTTTTTTTTCTTTTCCCTGGCCCTGGACAAGTTCAGTTGGCCAACTTGTCTATGGTGAATATGAAATCCTTTAAAAATCAGTCAGTTTTGTCTAAGAAAAGTTGGAAAAAGATTTAATCCCTTATATTTTTCCAGAAATGGGGTTTCCAGAGCATAAGCACTGAACTAAGAAGAAAGATGTCTTCAGCCACAGGAGAATTTGTCTAGCTTTAGATAGCCAAGAGATCTTGCACCTCACAGGTACCCCCTGAAGTCAAGAATTTCCAGCTCTATTTACCTAAACTATTACTGCAGTCCAGGCTGTGATTTGGAAAATAATGTGCATAAAACCACATAACAGTTTTCCAGACAAATATTTATTTGTCACTTATTGTATCAAATACCCTTCAATGACAATTTAACTTTGGGCCAATATCCTTGGGCATGATGTGCTGTTTGCTGCTTTTGTGGCTGCTGTAAAGAATTTGTGAACTCTTCATTCATTCAATGGTAACAATGAATTTGTAGGTGTTGGGTAAGGGAGATTTAACTGTGGAGTTCTGTCTTCTCTGTAGAGGGGGATGATTCTTAGTCCACAGGATTGCTGTGAGGTCTAAATCATTGTTATTCTTGGCTTCAGCTCCAGCCTGATAGGTGTCCTTGAAGTCTTTATTTTATTTTTTTTTCCTTTTTTTCTTTTTTCTTTTTTTTTTCTTCTTTTTTATTTTTAATTTTATTTTTATTATTTTTTGTGCTTTTAGTGCTAAATATGATCCCAATTTCTTAGGTCAGATCATGAACTCTCTATTCAGGCAAAATTTAAAGTGACCTGACTCATGTGGTTATGACTGAATATCAAAAATGCACTATTATTTAGACTTTTTCTTTACAGGGAGAAATACAGTGCATATTTAGTTGTGTGTGTTTCTTTAACAGAACCTTGTGAATTCTTATCTATTTTCATGTGTACACTTATTTATTTCAAACTGTTTATACAAGATAACTAAAATGAGTAAGAAAGGAAGAAAAATCTTGCATGTGTTTAAATACACCAATGTGATGCATTGGCTTTTTACAAATACAAACAATACAATGAATATGTAGCCTTCCTATTACAAGTTCAAGTGGAAAAGCGACACAAGACCAAATTAATCAGGTCTAAAATTCCTTCTGCAATCCCTTGCCAGACAAATGAGGTTCCTTATGGCTGATGTGAATGGTATTCTAAAGTTTTAAAATCAATAAACAGGCTGTAAAATTGCATCTGTAATCAGGATAAGGAACACAAACATTTACAGAGTAACATGCAAACATAACAAAATACTGCAGCCGGCTAAAATAGAATGAGACACCCTGTTCAGATGCCATTATTTTTAAATGCATGTTTAATTTAGCATCTCAGCTGAGATAAAATGCAGACAGAGCCATGTTAAATTGGTATTACCAACTGCCTGGAGATATCTCTAGATTAACCCACCTATCCACAGTCCATCTATAATAAAAAATAAATTAAAACTAAAAGACAGAATCCAGCCTTTTTAGTATTTTTTTTTTGGTATTGTACATCATTGTCGAAACATTCAGAGATAAAGTTTAGCGTTGCAGAGAGCTGGTTATTATTTAGACAAGCCACAGCACTAGCACCAGGAAGTTCCCAGGTGAACATATTTCTGGAAAGGTCTCTATGTGTTGCAGCAAGTTGTTTCAAGTGAAATGTTTTGGAGAGCTCTAACAGGTGTTTTGGGAACACACTGTGACTTAACCTAGAGCTGCTGCTCTGTAACGTGGCCAGTTTGCTCACACATCCTGTACTGCAGGACTGATTTTTCCAGAGCTTGTGGGAATAACCCACAGCAGGGTGAGTTTAAAAACAAACCCTTACAAGTACAACAAAATGATTTATGGGGTAAAGAAAAGAAGTGAAATGGGGAAAAGAGAACTAGGAATGAGGTGAGAGATGAGTGTTTGTGGGATAAAGTAATAAGAATGTACAAGAAGTACTTGTCTGTAAAAATGAGTTGTCAGACTAAGAACTGGGGGAAAGGTGGCATTTTGAGGTACACAGCCAATTTTTAGAGGAACATCTGCCTTTTATTGTTGATGTCTTGGGAACAGATGTGGAGCATTTGGTTCTTAAAAGGAAATACTGAGTTGGACCAAAAAGAGAATTGAAGTGTCCCAGTCTATAGCAACCTAGAAACCTACAGAAACCTAAATTCTTAGGTTTTCAGGGGAATTTTTATTATAGTTTGTGCTTTTTCTTAGCTTCTGGAAGCATGTACTTATGGAATGATCTTGTATTTTAATGCAGTAGAAATGAATCCTTGAAGTGAAGGGTGGGTTTGGTTTTTGGAGTCCTGGCTCTGCCATGGCACAATGGTTCAGCAACTCGTTTTTTCCTTTCTGTGCTTTGGACCCTCATCTGCAAAATGGGAATGACTGCACTTGATTTCCTCATAAGAGTGATGTGAAGATAAATACATTCAAAAACATGCAGTGCTCCAATAAACCATGACACACTTGACTACCATAAAAAAATTATTAATGCAGGACAAATGAAATGAAGTCTGATGATGTGCCTGTACCTGAATAACCTTAAGGGCACAATAATCAAAAGTCAAATGAAGGAAAAAATTTGATGTCAATCTCATGAATTCTTGGAACAGGATTCTGGTTTCTTTTACATTAATGGTTGACAAGATTGCCATCAGGAGCTGTGTGTAAGGTATGTCTCCACTTTAGTTGCAAGCACTGTGTTGAGATACCTGTGTTAGATTTAAGCAGAGTACTGATCTAACCACTTCAACACAGAGCTCTAAGCAAGGTATTACCAAGGTGAAAAATTGTGGAAATAAGTATTTTTTTAGTATAAAAAGCATCAAAGAAAATATGGTTCCTCAATTATAGATCACTTTTTTAAAGAATACTCTTTGGTACAGGTTGTTTCCGAACCTGTTTTAGCCCCAGTTATGAGCAATAGATGTGTAAGATAAAGGGAGGTAAACATGATCAGGTGAGTAAGAGGGAGAGAGAAAAGAAGTACAAGGGATAAGATGTATTTCATGAATGAGCTGAAATCTATTTGTAAAGTTATCAGGGAATAGAACCGAAAAGGACTAGAGTGGTCATTTCAGGACAAAGCTCTTCTTTTGTTGTAACTATTAGAAAATTCCCATTTAGGGGTTAATGGCACATTTGGAGAGGTGAGCAAGGAGAGTGGAAAGGATATGACATAAGGGAGAGATGGTGAAAATCTGAGAATGGCCTGGATTTACCCCAATTACATCAAGCTGTTCATTCAGGCTTCTTCTGGATTCCTTCTGTTACCAGAGTTTTCTGTAGGAAGAGAGGTACCCACTTCCACAGAGTGATTCAGAAGCTAAAAAGCCCTTCAAAGCCTGGTCTAATTTCACTGTAAGGTTTGCTGTGACTTGATAACCTCCAAAAGTCCCTTCTAGCCTAAGTGTCTGTGTTGTCCCATGATTCTTGAATCCACCATCTGGATGTAGCCACTCTGCCCTGGCTGGAATGCTAAGGAGGAATATCTTCCTGCAGATGCTTCTGGTAGATTCCAGCATATGATAGAACCTGAGCCAATAAGAAGGAATATTTTCAGAATGAGTGACAAAGAAAAGTGGTTGATTGCACAAAGCTGGAATCCTCCTGCAGGTGAGCACTGTCACTCTAGAATGTAAGGTATCCAGTTACCATAAAAGTATAAAGGATACGATTCTCTTTGGGTAGAAATGCCTTCTAGAAACTAAAATTTATCTCAGTTGGGAACACTTTGAGAAGATATTTAAACTCTCCTTGCTTTTCTACAGAAAACCCTTGATATCCATTTCATCTTATAGGAGTTACTTCAGTGCAGATACCTATTATTAGCCAGGACATGTCAGTGCTGATCCATCTTTAAGACGATGAAATCACATTATTTGTTAATTATATTAGGCAGAGGCATCTGGATTTTTTGAAACTAAAATTCAGAATTTCCCATGAAATAGAAGAGAAAAATATTCATTTTTGAAAATTCTGTTGGAAGTTGATATTTGGGAATTTCTCACTGGGTAAGAATTAAAGTTTCCTACAAGGTCTTTATCTTGTTTAATATAACTAGTGACTAATAAAACTTATCTTGTTTAATAATGGATGAACTAATTATCCCTATACATGTTTAATCCTTTTTAAAACCTGCTAAGCTCTTGGACTTGCAGCTATCATGTGGCAATCAGATCCACAGGTCAATTATCTATTGTGAAAAAATGTCTTCTCCTTTATCCTCTCTCCACGTCTTGCCATCCCATTCCATTGGATGCTTCATTATTCTTGTAATAAGAAATGGGGTAATTGCGAACAACCAATTTTATGATCTCTATCACATCCCTCATGTTTGTTTATCTTCTTTTCTTCGTGGTCTATTTTTCATTAGAAGTATTTTTTTTTTTGAGCCTCAAACTTTTATACTCTCCATGGCCAGTCCCCTGCTCTCCTCTGTTTTCATGGTGACAGTAAGTTAGGCCCAGAATTCTTCCATTTTTCCCATCATTTTATTGATAATCATGTAAATTGTAATGTCACTGTCATTGGCTAGTCTTATAAATGTTGCAGCAGATATAATTGATGGTTTTACTCACTGCCCTGAGTTGCTTAGCCCATATGTTTGCAGCAATTGTTATTATTAAATCACTGTGTGTCTACAATTACGACACTGGGGAGTTGTTGTTACTATTTCCTTTTTCTAATTAAAAGCAAATAATTTAAGTAGTGATGTATTGGCCACTAGAGATGAGAAAGACTAGAAGTTTGCTCATTGCTAGAGTGTCTGATTTTGGCAGCTGGCTGGGTTTGAAGCTTCAAAGGGAGTCTCTGCTCTCCCTGGGCAAACTCATGGAATAAGGCATGCGACTCCTAAAATTAGTTTAAAAAACCCAGTGCATCATGCTGAGCAATTCTGTTAGATATGGGAGTAGAAACCCAAGTTTTCCCATTCTGCCTGTGTCTGGAGTTATCATCTCTTCCAAAAGCACAATGAATATTTAATTAAAGTGGAACAGATTTACTGGAAGAGATTGTGAGACCCACAATCTCCTGCACTATCTCTTGGTGGTTAGGGTATTCTCCTGGGAGGTAGAGAAATAGAGATGTGGTTTCAAACTCCCTCAGGAGGAAGAAAAACTTGCACCTGGGACTGCCCTGTTCCAGGTGAAGCCATGAGACTTTTGAATATAAAGGAGTCAGCAAGAGGGTTATAAATCTCCTTTTCTTGGATGAGTTTCCCTGTGCTCTGAGAATGTTTCTGGCTTAGGTCCTGTGAGCCAGATAGGCAGGGAAACCACCTAGTTTGCAAATCCAGTCCATGGTGGAATGAGGATAGGTGTGGAACACCTTGGCAACACGAGCCTGTTGCAGAAGAGGGTTTTACTGGAAGAATGGTGGCTGTGGTAACTCTTTTGGTGTAAAGATATAATGTGAGGTGAGGTTTGTGGACAGTCAGTGGCTTTATTTAGACCAAGTAATATCACTGGAAAAAACAGGTAGGTGTTTTAGTCAAATGAGCCCCAAACTTTTATTTATTTATTTTTTTCAGGTTTGCAACAAACTCAGAAATATTTTATGTCAATAACAAACTATGGTATTCTACATTAATCTAAATGTAATAACATTTTTTTGTGTAATCTAGTCTAAAGGAAAGACAGAAACTTATGGAAACCTAGGTGTCTACAGGTTCAGGCAAAATTTGTCTATTTTGAGGGTCTAAAACTTCACCGCTGGCTTCTGCGAAATTTTTCAAAAGCTGTGGTTTTGACTTTTTAACACCATTTTTCAGCAAAAGCATGAAGCTGGTAACTGTACCAGTAAAACAGATTAATCAGTGCTGTTCAGAGTTCCCATCCTCCACGAGAGGAGCGTTAGGGACAGCACAGGGAAGGATGACGGTTAGAAGCAGATGGTGAGTAAACTGTTAAGAGTCCAACTTCATTAGCATTGCTTTGATAGATTAATGGTGCCCTGAAATCCTGCCAGGTAGGCTGTTGCCAAAGGTGCCATCTGTGTGGAAAAGCATACACATCAAGAAATTCAGCAAGGAAAAAAAGAAAAGGAAAAAAAAAAAAAAGAAAGAAAGAAGAACTAGCTTCATCAGTTACACCCCAAGTTATTTCCACCCACCATGTGCTGATGGATAACCAAAAAGCCCTTAGTAGTTATAAAAATGTTGAATTATATTAAAAAATAAAAACTATATTGGAATGTCATGCTCTATACTTTCAGGCAGTAGGTCTCCTCAATTCATACAACAGTATCTTCTATTATCCTTATTATATTGTCAACAACATCAGCATCATTGTATTTATTATTTTTACCATTACTTGCAATGTGGACACACCTTGAAGGCCAATTTTTCAGTGGTAAGAGGTAAGCCCTGCCCCAGAGAGTTTAGCAAAACATTTTTCAATTCCATTCTAGTTTAAATAGAAACTGTTGCTATTTAGTTCCCATTCAAGCCAATACCTGTTTCATAATCAGTTTGTTAACCCTAAATAAGTTTGACAAGTTTCACAATCAAAAAGTAAAACATATAGAAAGAGGAGAGTTTCAGGGGGTAGAAAAAGATGGCCAAGATTTCAGGTGGGGGAACCAAGGCAGAAACCCCATCTCCTCTGACAGATCCTTTGCATTTGCTGTCTAACAAGTTTTTTCCTAACTCCCTGTAGCCATATGAGGGCAACTGAAAGTTTGGTGCTGCACTGGATTAGGAACATGAGTGTTAGCAAATGTCCTGGTGGTGGAGTAAGACATGTCACCTAGAAGAGGCAAATATCTCACAGTTCTCCTCCTTATTTGCTTCACCTGCAAGTAAGTCTGTTCTTAAACATGATTCATTTCTGTATAACAAGATACAACAGTGAGATTATTTCAGGAATCTCATCAGGCATGCTGGATTTCAGTGCACTATCTCTGATAACAAGACTCAAAGATCCAACCTCTTCCCACTCGAGCAAATTTGCAGAGCTCTCACCTGCAGCATGATCAAAAAGCCTGTTGGCTGCATCAGCCTTGCCCAAGGTCTGCAGAGCTGCCCAGCCTTGTGGTGTAGGACCAGGGGTGGAGTCTGTATGGACTAGGAAAAGATGGGGAAGGCAGAGGGGCAGGAAAGTGCCAGTGTGACCTTTTTATTTGAGTAACAGAAACCAGCCCAGGTGAAGAATATCTTGACTCCAGGCTCCCTTACCCAAACTAGGTGTCTCCATTCAGCTCCCTGTATCAGCTGGTGTTTAAACTCCTATTTTTGTCCATATGAGAGAGATTCAACTGACCAAATGTGTGTGGTCCACCTTCCTAACCATGGGCTCTTTCTGGCATTTGTGATACCCTGGCGTACCAGGAAGAGTCAGAGAGGGCCCGAGGGTCTCTTATAAATCCCAAGTAAAATATGTAAGGCCTACAAGTGTCTCAGATATGTCATGGTTTCTCAAGTGGCACTAAATATCTGTGTGAGCAACTGAGTCAAGTCTAAATTCAGGTGTCTGAATCTAAAGCTGAATAACACCAGCGTTGTGCTGAACTGACATCTGACAGAAGATTTTGCAGGGCAAAAACATCCCAACAAACAAAACCAAAATCTAACTTTATTGAAATAGTATACTTCAGTTAGGCAGGTCGCACTCAAGATGAAATATTGGCCCAGATTCCTGACTTTTGGTCCAAACAGGTTGCCATTTTAGGCCAGCCTTGTACAAAGTGCTGGGGAGTTGAACACAAACACAACCCACATTCCAATAGCAGCTAAGTGAAATTTTAATCACTGATGGCAACAGACAGAAAGAGTAGATGGAAAGGGTGATAGCAGAAAAGGAGGCTGGTAATATTGATGACATATAATTATGTGCCATATTAGCAAAGGCTGGGCAGGTGGGGCAGTATCCATTACAAATGTTGGCTGTGTTTAGCATGTTGGTGAAGTCTGAGTCACTTGCACAATGTTGACCGTGACTTCAAGTAAGTTTTAACCAAGCTCAGTTGCGTTCAAGGCTTAGCTCTCGATTCTCCACCTTCCTCAAGAATGTTCTCAGATCTCACCAGCCTCAAGCCCAGCTAAATCCATGCATTAATCACAGTTAGCTGGCATGGTGCTGCATACAGTTTTTCATGAGTCGTGGTGAGAATATCCATGGATTCAGCCAGGCTTACCAAAAATTTCCCAGGAAAGAAAACACACAGGATGTCCAAAGTTCATGTTAATGTTGATTCACGGCATATTGATTTTCCAAGGAAGCAATAAATCTCCTGTGGATTTAATATTTATTCTGACCTATCCTTAAGAACCATGAAAAAGAATTGAATGGAATTAACTATACTCCATTACAGTAATCTTTCAGCAATGTTTTTGCCTTCATGCTAAATTAACAATGTCTGCAATGTTTTTCAATTTATTTTTAATATGGACTAGCTTAGACTAAGTCTAGATTTGCAATTTGCATACTCCATTGTTTGTCTAAAGAAAACCAGTTTAGTTATTCTTATGTTTTAACCTGTTAATGTTTTTATTTTTAGAAAACAGCACATGCTCAATTTTGTTTGCTAGCAAACCCACAAAATTTTATTGATATTGTAAAATCACATTTAAAAAATCCCTAAAGGTTCATTAAACATTAGAAACAATGTGGAACTGAGAACAAGATGTTATACTGATATTCTGTGGAATAAAAACTATTAAGTTTTCCTTGACTATTTTTATACTGAGCCTAACAATTGTGATAACAGTAAGGAATCTCAGTCTTCTGAAGTCTAAAACCCAGGGAAAGGACAAGAAAAGTCTTGAATTTAAAGCTGAGAGGGTAAGATTTGAAACTCCTTCAGTGGATCTTGTCCATATCTGTCCATGTGGCACTTTTTTTATGTTCACATCCAAAGCTGCTCTGGGCAACCTGTGTCAGTGCCTCACCACCATCACAGGGAAGAATTTCCTCTTTATTTGTAGTAAGTTACAATTTTACCATTATAGAGTTTAGACTGTGAACCCTAGAAATGCTTGCAGACATTCAGAAAGAAATAGTTGATTGGATAAAATATTCCCAGGTCTGTAGGACTCTGGTAAAAGAAGACACACCAGAAATACATCAGAAAAATGTAATTGTCTGCAACAATTTGAAGGCTTAGTCTGTCTTACTAACTACCTATTTATTTTCCATTGGCATTTTTATAGATTGAAAAGAATGCCAAAATACTGATGCATATCAGATTATCTGATATGATGTTCCTCAGATAACGCATGCACTGTACTGCTCTATGTTTTGGTAACATAGAATATTCTAGGAGTGGTCTCCCAGAATATCACTTATTTAGGATTTTCAGTGTCCAGCATAGATTCTTTTATACCGTTTGAACTAAGGAGACAGCTTCACTTTTTATTACTATTTTTTTTTAATTACTTGAGGGTTCATCTTTCTGCTTCTTCATTTCCCTCTGGTTTTGATGAGAATAGTTTCTGTACCTCCACCTCTCATTTATTTTCAATTTCTGAAGCCCAGGTTAAGGAGTGCCCACACCCAAACAACAGTGACTAAGACTTTGAAATAACATGAGGCATCCTTAACTTATTCTCCAAACGTGTAGCAATGAGTGAGGTGCAGCCTGAAGAAATTGGGTGAGACAATTTCCCAAGTAATGAATTAATAAATGTTGCAACGCTTGTTAGTGCCAGCCAAAATCTCAACTTGGCATGCTGGAACGTGATCAGAGCCCTCCTTTGCTTTGCTGGACAAGGTTCTCCTATTGTATTCAATTAATGGTAAAAAAAGGAGGATTTTGTATCTAAGTTATGCTTTAAAATAAATAGTAAATAAATAAAATACTATAGTAAATAAATATATAATAAAAATAATAAATATTATAGTACATAAAATAAAATAGCGAGGAGGAAATTCACAGACCAATAACTGGAAAAGTACACCAGGATTAAACTGAGGCTGAGGTATGTGCCTGTTCACAAGAAGAGCAAGGCTTCAAGTCTGTCCTACTCTAGCTGAAATTGGAAACTACTTAGCCATTTACCATTACTAGAGACCATCATGAAAGTTTATCAGGAATGATTTTTCAGCTTCCTGTAAGATAGAATAACATACAACCCACACCTACATTTGCCTGATCTAATTTTAATGACCTTGAATTTGGATATTTAATCTAAACTAGCTATCCAAAGTGCTTTTACAGGTGAGAGAGAGAGTGATACCTTCCAACACAAACCATTCTAAGCTCCTAGGATTCTAAGGTGTATCTATCCATCACAAAATCCCTGGGATTCAATACACTTGGTTTTGAAGCTGAGCTAATGGAATCATAGAATCACAGAACAGAATCATAGAACTGTTTGGGTTGGAGGTGACCTTAAAAATCATCTTGTTCCGACCCCTTGCCTTTGGCAGGGACACTTGTCCGTAGAGCAGCTTGCTCAGAGCTCAACCCAGCATCTCCAGGAAGGTGCAGTTATGAAAAACTCAGCTGTTAAATTTTGAGACAGATGCAGTCCCTTGGTGAGAATATCTCATTCCCTGCTGTGAAGCATAAACACACATAAATGTGCCCTCCCAGGGAGTTTAGGGAAATATTTGTGTAAAGAAATAAAGAAATGTCACCCACTCACTTGAGAAAATTCACCATTTTATGCCACTGCATGTCTTCCAAGAGAAAGTTGGACCTGATGATCTTGGGCGTCTTTTCCAAGCTTAATGATTCTATGATTCTATATTTATGTGTGGCTTAGGCTGAGTGACTGATTTGGACCAGAGGATGGTTCAGGGCAGAATCCCCCGAGGTGGTTAAGGATATCTTCATTGCCTTAGAGGATCTGTACTTTCTAGGAGACCAGGGGCTTCTGTGAATGCTTCCTCCCCTATGTGAGTTCACAGGATTCAAATTCTGAAACTAAAGTGTGAGCCAGGATCTTCTGAGTTTCTAGTCAGGCTCTGGAAATCAAGGCCCAGGAGTTTGGAATTTTGACTCTTCATCTCCCCAGTGGGACTCAGGAACTTAAGCCTCTTTAGAAATCTATGTCTCTGGACCTGAGCCACCAAAGCACTGAGATACACACATATTTTTCACAGGAGGACATTGGTTTTTCCGTGTTATTTGTGATTCATGTTAAACATATGCTTAAGGGCCTTCCTGGCTAGGAGTCTGAAAAATATATCTCCTGAAGCCAAATTTTCAATGGCAGCCTGTCATGGGGGAGGAAGGGAGACCCCAGCTCTGGCTATCCAACTTTATCCCATCATGTTTGGTGTCAGAGGCCTTCTCACCTACACAACAAAACACACAATAGTCAGGAACAGGAGCCCTTGACATGCCTGGTGTTTTATCTTTATCTTTAAGGAAGGGATATTAGTCCTCACTCCTCAACTTCAGATGGCTGTTGTGAGGATTAATAAGTTAATGTTTTTACAGCACAGAAAATGTAAAGTGCTACTATATAAAAGTATTATTAAGTGCCTGAAGGGTCCTTCTGTCTAATGTGGCTGAATGGGAGAGTCTCTGAACCATGGAGATTGGGCAATTTTAAAATAGTTCTTTTCAAATTACATTATTTTTAACTCTTTGTTGTTCTAATGTTCTCTCAACAGGGTTTGTAAATATTTACCTTATTCATTGTATTTTTCTATTTTCTTTAACACTCAGTTTTAAATAAACACAAGTCCTAGGTTTTTATCTGCATACAGAGTTGTACTGGTTTAAATAAAGGTGTGATTTTACACCAATTTAATTTATCCTAATCCTTTTATTTCAGTTTTAAGTTAAGCTTATTCTAGTCCAGCATAAG
This sequence comes from Poecile atricapillus, assembly GCF_030490865.1. Classification (NCBI taxonomy): domain Eukaryota; kingdom Metazoa; phylum Chordata; class Aves; order Passeriformes; family Paridae; genus Poecile; species Poecile atricapillus. The sequence goes on from NC_081288.1 coordinate 5,195,939, forward strand.
CTGATTCAGAGCAAGTTTATGATAAACTGAGATAAGCCACTCTAAAACTGAAATTAGTGTGTCCACATAGGGATTTGCTCTAGTTTAAGCAAGGTTATGAATTTGAACAGAAGGTATGGTGGCATAAGCTAGAAAATGAATTTTCAGCCTGCAAATAATTAAGCAGTACCTGATAATGCACTTAACCTTTAGCATCTCCTCTCCAAAAAAACTTAATTTTAATTCAGAGATCTCCTCCCTGCAAATACTGCCCTGTTTAAAACAGGGTGAAAACATGCATGTGTGAAATTGTAAGATCATGGAGTAGCTTTGGTTTGGAAGGAACCTTTAAGATCATTGGGTTCCAAGCCTTCTGCCATGGGCAGGGACACCTTCACTAGACCAGGTTGCTCAGAGCTCGATCCAGCCTCTGAAGCAGTCAGGACTTGAAATATTTCCAATGAGAATGGGAGAAGGAGGGAATAGACTCAGGGAAGCACTATCCCACACTGGACTGCAATCCTCTACCTTGCAGGAATGCCAGAGAGGATGGAGAGGGGCTGGCCACCATCCAGCCTGAGTGTCGTGTGTCCAACTGCTAACAAACTTCAAATTCACCCTTCTTGCCCAGTCTTATTTGTGTGTCTGTGTGCTGCCTTGGCTGCCTCACATCCACGCAGACGTGTGCACGGACACGCTCTGGATTGCTGCTGTCCCAGTGAGTCACTCCTACCCTAATCAAAATTGTGGCCATCAACACCATTTTTGTCTTAACACAAGTAATTGCACAACGTAGACTGACAGGAGGTTGATGGAAACTCAGATGTATGCAGGGGTGTTAAAGGGATGGAATGTGGCTTGTTCTGCTACAAGAGCAAGAAAAAATATGTAAAGAGAAAAAGAGAAGTTAAAGGAAAATGGAAGGAAAATAAAATAAAAAGACAGAGAAATAATTGTTTTGTTTCTTTCACCAATATTAGCAATAGACACACAATAGATAAAATTAGAGGAAACACAGAGAAAATTAATTTTGGTCTCTAATTTTGGATAATGTTGGGTAAAAATATAACTGAAAAAGACACTTCCAAGGAATCAAAATTGGATTGCATGTGAAAAATAGATGTTTCCCTACAATATATATTTTTACTTCTCCTTAATGACTCAGTTTTCTTGTTACCTGGTGTCTGTCAAGCACTGATAAACATGATTAGCAAAACAAATAGGGGTATTAAAAATTTTCCCCTTCACTTAATTTTTTATTTCATTCAAAACACACTGAAATTTTTATAAAATCAAAAAAACCTAAATTTAGGCTCTCAAAACCTTATTTAGAAACTTAAGTGGGAACCTTATTTAACAAAGATCATAAGCACATGTTTAAATTGATCCTGGTTCAGGAATGTGCTTAAGTATATGCTTTAATCTGATTAAATATGTGTTTAATGTTAAACACATGTTGAAATGCTTTGCTGAATTGTGGCCTGATTTTCAAAAGTGTTAAGTACCTTGAACATCTCATTAAGGTCAAGAAAAGCTGCATGTCTTCATGCTCTTACCCATCAAGGCATTTTCTTACATGTTTAATTTCAGATTTAGGAGCCTAGCCATTTTTTTTTTTTAAGTAAAATTTTGAACTCAGTTTTGCTGAAGATAAACACAGTAACATCTGGATTCATACCTTATCTGAATTATCTACCACTAATGAGTTTTCAAAGTTGGACTGAAGGACTGAAAACTTCAGCACAGCTTCAGTTTGTTTGGTTTTCTTTTGTTTTTGTTTTTAAAATGTAATTTTTAGTGCTCTCTGTTTCCATTTGGAAAGGCTCTGCTCTTTCCAGTCCCAGCCAACACCGAGAAGTGAAAAGGTGTGTGAAATGAACTATTAGTACTAACATTATTAAGTGCTGACAGCATTCTTATTTCAGTACAAGACACGACTGAAGGCAGACCCTTCCTTGCACATCTTACTCACAGGTAGTCTGGATTATTTTCAAATTCCAGATGGCTTTTCAGAGTGGTTTCTATTTTATCTGAAATAGTTTTCCTTTTCCTAAGAAAAACAAAGAGATGGTTTAGGCTTAGAAAGATTTTTTTCCCTCCCCTATTCTAAGATTATAACAAATTAAAAGCCAGCCATGTTTTGGCTTCTAAGACTTCTAAAAGTCTGCTCAATCCTATTGCTCTTTTTTCCATTGTTCTTAAGAAGAAACATTGACTTTTAAAGAGCCTCTCACTTCTCAGCATAAATATATATATATGTAGGTTTTTGCACTATCCTTTTTTTTTTCACAAGGAACATTCCTATAACCTTCACCCACGTATTTTGCTTTACATCAATAGCAGCTTTCCTCTTGACTCAGAAAAGCTTTAGATCTAACCTGAAAGCCTTTCTGCAGCTGAGCCTTGCTAAGGGGAGGTAAATCTTAGCCTGTTCCCACCTGCTCATATTCACTGTTTTCTTCCAGTCCCCTCCCTTGCTAGGAAGGTATTTCTCACTTCTGGCCCCCAACATGCACATACAAAACGTGTCATCAGGGCAGCAGCTGCCTGAGCTGGATTTATTAAAGTGCTCTGGAGGAGAAATTCTTTCTTGCTTTTGAGCATTTTGAGCATTTTGAGAATTTTGGGAGGTGATGTAGCTGCACCACGACACTGCTGCAGCTCTACATTTGTGTGAAACCAAGCTACCCATGAGAAATTCAGGCTCTGGTGTAACCACAGCTTTTGTGACACCAGGCTCAGCCTGTGCCACAAGGCTCCTCTCAGCCCCACTCTGTCCCCACTGCAGCCCCACATCCTCTACCTTTGTTTTGATGTCCTTTGGTCTCTCTTTTAGAGCAGGAGCCAAAGTAGGAGATATTCCTTCTTCCTTTCTGGCAGGGGCAGGATGTTCTGCCCTTAGTTAGCTCTGGAATGAACCTGAGCTGTGCTCACAAGAGGGATGGGGCATTCGCCTTCAGAAGAGAAAAGCTGGGGTGGAAAGTCATATAGGAGGACCTGCACTTCTTTGTGGAGCAAAGAAATTCCCGAGGGAAGAAATTATTCTCAATCATCTCTTGTGCATAAGACTCCAAAAAGGAGTGACCTCCTCCAGGAAAACTCCTGCCCCTTCCTAAAAGAACAGATCAGCTAGGAAACACAATTTACCCCAAACTGTTCCCTTCTGTCCTCCCTGCCCCCAGATAGATGGGCTCCTTGTACAAAATATGTAACCATGCTGTACTATGGGAAAACATTTTGATACTTACCTTAACAGCAATTTTAAATTTGCATTTCTCAAAGCTGTCATGAGGTCTTGTGGACTACAAAAGGGATGGTAAATTTTTAGGATGCAGGAATGGGGTGACAAGAATTTGGGAGTAAACCAGTACTGATTGTTACTCTGCTCCTATGAGGACAGAATGTGTCATGCGACTGCAGTCCTTAAAGCAAGTTACTAAAATCCTTCAGTTTGGTCTCACATAACATTAACTATCTAAAATATATCTTGTCTAATTGTCCAGGCTCCCTCTACAGATAATGAAAAGAAATCCATTAGGTGATTCATCCCAGAATTATGACATTATTCACTCAATGCATGACGTCCTTCTACATGCATTTGGACTACAGAAGGAATTTAGACAGCTATCTTATATTAAACATTATATTTTAGATGCCTAATATGAAATGAAGCCATCCCAAAACCTTTATCAAGAATGCTTTACTATCAGATCAGCAGAAGAATTACTTTGGTACCTTTACTCCACCTCAGCTGATTCACAAGCTTGTTTCCTTATCGGGACTTGTTTTGTGTGTTCCAGATTAATGATAATCATGATAATTCTTTAGGGAGATTAAGTAATCCTCACAGTCACCATGTAATAGGTAAATACAGATATCACTGGTTTACAGATGAGGAAATAGTCAGTGAGAGTTTAAGTGTCTTGTTCTATCTAATTTAATCTTGTTTGAGTTAATCTAATCTATGTTTTATAAATAAATCACACAATCACTGTGATATGTAGGCAATAGACAGTCAAGACAGTGCAGGAGACACTACTCAGGAATTCCGTGCTCTCAGGCCTACTTTTGTCCCACAAAACTATTGTCTTTATAGCAGCAAATAGTCTTAAAATTTCCACGAAGCATTTCTAGGTCATGTATTTTAATGCAATTGAAGATCTGGAAACACAGCACTTTTCTTGCCTTCTCTGAAAAGATTGTTTTCAGGGTTGTTGCTGCACAGAAGAGCTGCATATGTGAGGAAATGGATGAGACAACTGTGTGGTCAGTGTGATTTATCTCATTCCTTAGGAGTGCTATCTGGGATAAGAGAAGACGTAAATCCCTTTGAGAACCATGTGATATAACATTCATCTTAACTCTTTCCCATAAGAGTTACAGGGATATTAAAATGAATGAAGGAAAAATATTTGTTTGAATTTGTTGTGTGACTTAGATTTTTAAAAGTGTTTCTAGTGAATTTATTACTTTTTTAACAAATTGTTCCTTACCAGGTAGTATTTACTCCTAGGAATTGAAATCTGTTTGTGAGATGGGCCTTTATGGACGGTGCCCTTATTGGGAAGCAGAAGCTCAGATCTATAACTCACTTTTGACTTGCATGAGAGAACGGATGAGGTCCACTCTGCCCGAGCTGGTGCCTGCTGGAGCAAGAAGGATGAAGCTTCAATTCCCCTTGCTAGCTCAGATAAAGTGCAGATATGAACCAGTCTGGAATGAATGTTTAACCTTGGGAGTATTTGCTATCTCTGGGCAAAATCTGTTTTCTTTGGGTTTTTTAAGTGGTTGGTTAAAGTTGGTGGTTTTTCTGTGGAAATGGGAAAAGGCTTTGGAATCTTACAAAGAATGTGGAGGAGGGAGCAATTGTTTTATTCAGTTTGTTCAGCTCGTAACACAGATCTGACAGAGATACGCTGGAAGGGAATGTGTTGTACTACAGTTGCAGGACTGCCTTCTGGGGGCTCCTCAAAATATAGGGTGCATTTGGAGAGTGAAGTGGAGTTTTCAGCCTGGAAATCATCTCCATTCTCAAATGAACAATTTCTTCCCTGTTCAGTTTTTACTGAGGGTACAGCCAGTGCGGCCCTCTCTGATTAGCTCTATCTCGGAAGCACGGGGCAATCACTTCTCCACAGAAACATGTTCTACCTCTTTCAAAGCCTCTGGTTAAATTTTTATCTAAGTCATCAGATTTAGCAATTTGTAACTGATCTAATCTCTCTGCAAAATCCTTGCTCACTGAAACTGTATCCAACAGCTCTTCACTGTAAACCTTGTTGTTCATATAAAAATAGAACCACAAATTATGTCGGTGTCTTTTCTTTATTCTCTCTTTTTTTTTCAACTTCTTATGACCTATCGCCCTTTCTTTTAACCTAAATCAAACAGATTTTCAGATTGGCTTAACAATAGCACTTTATGAATCATATCACCAATTGCCAGCTATCAGACAGTGAAACAGCTAATAATGTATAATTAACATTATAGGCAAGTAATGAATCACATCATCATTGCTGACTGTCTACCACATTATTAAAAAGATAGATTTAAGTAATCACAACTACCTTTTTATTTTCTTTCCTCCTTCCCCCAAAGTGCCGTAAGAGGAAAAGGAAATTCCAGTTGTGTATGTAAACAGTTATTTCTATCAAATGACACGATTCTGCAAAATGATTGCAATAATCACTTACATAGGAAAAACCTAAGATAGGTAAATATGTTTAAGGGTCTCAGTAACATCATATTTACTGTCAGCATGTACACTCAAACAAGCAGTTTGCCAAGATCAAAAACATCTGTGAGCAGAAGGAATAAAATATTCAGTCAAAAAAGCCACATTCATATACCCTGCTATTTGGAAAATTATTAGAATTCACATTGTTTATCCTGGAGGGAAGGAGGTTTGGGGGGAACTTTCTTGCTCTCTACAATTTCCTGACAGGAGGCTGAAGACACAAGGGGGTCTTCTCCCAAAAACAAACCACAAGGCAAAATGAAACGGCCCCAAGTAGTGCCAGGGGAGGTTTATATTGGATAATAGGAATAATTTCTTCACCAAAAGGGTTGCCAGGCACTGGAGCAGGGTGCCCTGGGAAGCGTTTCAGTCACCATCCCCAGAGGTGTTTAAGACATGTAAATGTGACACTTGGGGACATTGTGGGCTTGGCAATGCTGGGTTAATGATTGACCTCCTGGAGGGTTTTTGCAGCCCAGTGATTCTGTGATTCCAGGATTCTCCAGGCTCCAGCATGCAGAAGCTGTTCTCTAAGAAGTTAACACATACAGGTTATGTATAATATAATACAATTTATGCACAGTTTTAAGTCCTAATATTTTTCTTCCAAGTTAGGCACCACATTCCAGCATTCTGTTTCACATCTTCTGTACCAAACTACCATATACTTCTACGGATTTTTTTTTTTTTCTATTTTTTTTCCTTTTTCTCCAGTGTTTTGTTCATTTTTGGCCAATAATTCTACCCAGATCTCAGCATCAACATGGTGTTTTTTCAGCTCACGTTTCGTTGAAAATAGTGATGATACTGTGGAAATCATCTTCCTGCTCTCCCCACACGGTTCACCTCTTTTTCCAGGTGGATGAAAGTCACCAGAAGCTCTGCCATAGCTATAAATACATTCCAATCTGGCATTTGAGGGGAACCATGTCAATAATACATGCACGAAGCCAGGTGAAGAGTGGCTGCCAAGCAGTTGCAGTGACCTGTTTGCATCTTTCAGTCTGGTCAGTGGAGGAGCAACAACTAAAGTTTATGATGAAGCTGCATAACATTCATTTTCACTGACCCTTAAGTGCAACCCAGGAACTCACCTTGTTAAGACTATTGACACAGAAGTTGAACAGATATTTACATAAAGAGAATCAGGGCCTTTTCACTCCTTTGTATGGTCACAAGCATCATAATGAATATTCTTCAAAATAGGTGTCTTCCCACCATCCTCACATTTGGAAATAAACTTATCTTGCAAGTATTGGAATGAGGTTTTCTGCTTCTGTGTCAAATTTTTTTGATACCAAACTAACCTTCCCCCTATATTATTTTTTTAATTTTTTTTCAAATATTCTAAAAAAAACATGTAAATGGGGATATATTAGGGTTTTTCAACAAACACATTTGCATATATTTTTTGTCAAGGAAAAGAAAAAAAAGCTGTTTTCAGGTACTTTTTTATATTATATTAATATTCTATTATTTTTTTCTTGAATTCTCCTCCAGTTTTCACTTCTTCCTTTTGAACAATTCTTTCCCTACCTTTGTTTCTACTTTGCTAATGAAAAAAAACTAGAAACTTTGGATGAGGATTACTGAGTTAATCATCATAGTCTCACATTTTTGTAAATGGAAACACCTGCAGACAGAAGATCCTCTGATTTAGCTCTTCCAAGGATGCCTATAGCTGTCCTTTGAATACAGAGTATGCCTATGGCAACTGGTGTAAGTGTAAATACATGAAGTTAAATGATAGCAATACCACCCAGAAATGAAAACTTGAAATAAACTTGATATTCCCTTCTTCTTTGATACTTTTTTTTCCCCTTCTTTTGCAATCAAAAGTATAACTGGGGATAAAACATGAAAGAAGAGCTTGAAAAATCATTAGTATTCAGGTTGTTAAAGAAAACCTGGGAACAAATATTTTTGAAGATTTCGTTTTGCTACATGTTTTAATATCCAAACAGCAATAAGAAGCTCAAAAAGAAACTGTCACAAACACCACTCAGTGTGTAAATATCAATTCCATGTAGCCCAGCAGAGGTGTGAATGACTGATTCCTGCACATTCACCAGCAGTTAAAAGAGTCAGTCAGGAGCAAGAAGTGAGACCATTTTTATCCTGAGTTTAAGAAGACTTGAACATATAAGACTCACTTCCTAAAAGTTTATATGGACCACATGGAAGACAAAATATAAAGAAAAGGGGAAACAGGATCCTGAGCTGGTGTTACACCAGTTGGGCTGCTGAGCTGAGCAGGAGCAGGTCTGGATTAAGACCTCTGTTCCCAGGCTTGTTTATGTATTTTACATTAGGCAGTCACTGAATAAAATAAACCTGGGAGCTGTGCCAGGGGTTGTCCACACCCAAACAGTTGCAGAATTGGGACCTCGGTCTTTCCCACAGATGTGTTTGTCAGTTTTTCCATGAAAAAAAAATAAAAAAATTTCCTCCTATAGTGTCAGTCACTATTTTTTTCCCCAACAGCATTTGAAACAACATAAATAAGGGTGTTTATTTACATTATTATGTGAATTATTTTTCCCCATTGGTAACATTTTAGGTATTTTGTTGATATTGTCCCCATTTCCTGGGCTATTTGATTGATATGCTGATATTATTCCCATTTCCTGGGCTATTTGTCAGATATATTTTTCCTCTTGAACTGCAGAGTAATTTATTGCTTCATGGAATTATAACTTCCCAAACTAACTCCAGTGACATGTTCCTTTAAGAGAGGCCTCCCACATGTTACCAAATTACACTTCAATACATCTCACTGAATTCAAATAACATTTCTGGTATTGGTCAATGCACAATTGAGTTGCCTGCTGGGAAAAAAAAAAAAAAAAATCAAGCTGGTATAAGTGTCAATTTTGAAGTAATAATTATAGTTTTATGCAGTAACGTATTTATTATATTATCAAATTAATACACCTTTAGCATGTCAGGGTCTGTGGGTAATTATAGTTTAGCATTGTGGTAATAATTTGTATGATTTATGTTACCTATGGAGCAGAACTGAAAGCCAAAAATCTGTCTGGCATAATTACTGTTAAGAGGTAAGATCAACAGATATCCCCAGCCAAAAGAACACAGCCCTAAGGGTAGCAGACTCAAACGAGAAGTCACCTCAGGTATTTGCTTTGCAGCTTGCCTTTTCTCACCTGAGAGATGGCCCACCCACTATTCCAGGCTGCCTTAGCAAGAATTGGCTGCTTTTATGTTGCTGCTTTCCACTGACCTTGAAGTTCTCGTCTTAAATTGAGACATAGGAAAGTGATAGAGAGGGACTCTTTGCAAGACCTAACCCTTCTGAAATACGGAGAAAAAGGTTTTCCCTGAGATGAAAGTGGATGAGTTATTGTGGTTTCTCTGCTTTCCATTGATTTGGGCACAGAAAATAACTTTTTATGTGTGCCTGTGCTCTTGCTTTTATTATTTTTTGTTCTAATTGCTGTGCAAACAGAACAGGAACAGAAATAGTCTTTGCATGAAAAGTCTATGCAAAGCTAATTCTGTACAGTTAAAAATTATTACAGTTAAAGCAGATTCATGAGTGACTTAGCAGCTTGACTAGAAATAGGCTGAAAGTTGCCATGTGTTCCCCCCGGTTTCTGTGTATTTATGCAAATAAATGCATAGAAATGCAAAGAGAACCCTCATCTCCTTTCAAAGCTCAGACCTCCTCTGGCAAATACTTTTTTTTGCCCCTTGAAATAAGGTTTCCAGCATTTTTACATTAAAAAAAAAAATCTCAGGAACAATCTAAAAGTCTTGCCACTAAAATCATATTTTCACTGTCCAGTGAAAACTGTAAAAGTGTCGTGCTTCCTTCTCCTCATCCTCCTCAGCATCGCCCTTCCAAACAGAAAATGAACGTCTGGTATCGTGTTCTATGAAGGTTGCAGGCTCAGGCCTCAGATGATGAAGGTTAGGAACAAAGGCCAAGATCCACAAAGCTATTTAAATATGTAATTCTAATTAATTTATGTGTGCCTGATCCTGAAAACATTTATGGATGTACTCAACTTTCAGTGGCCCTGTGATCTTCCTGGAGTCAAAGGCGTTACTCACCTGCTAAAACAGAGCTCTGTGAATTGAGGTTCAGTGAGGAAATATCAAATGGAGAAGGTCCTGCCAGCAAGTTCTTCATTTATTAAATTACAGAATGTCACAAATTTTGCCTGATTTTTGGGAGGAAGAAGTTTTTCCTCTCCTTCCTATTCTTGTGCCATTTTATTTCTGGAACTCTGTCCTACTAATGGGAAAAGTAGCATAAAAGCCCCAGGTACTCACTGACCTTGTTCTACATTTTCCATGTCAACACCAGCTGGCTGGAACCAAGCCTGAGAGGAGGATATAAGGGTGAAACTCATTTCACACAACATTATGTATCAAAAAATTAAATGTCTAAATCTGAACTAGGCTCTCCTCAGAGGCAGCAGAGATGTATGGGGACCTGCAGGGAGTGGCTCATCCAGTCTCTCTCAGACACCTGTGATGGGATAAGATGAATTACACTCTGCAGATGCCCATTTCTCCCCACAAAGGGAGCTCAGACTTAGTTGTTTAGTTTTAAGACGTCCAAGTTAGGGCAGATGAATTTTACCTCAAAGGCTTGGAGTGTTTTCCTGAAACTCAAACCAGCCTTTTGAAGTTCCCTCTTCATCCTTATAGAACACAGGTGTGCCAATATCCAATTTCTCATGTTTTTAATTCTATAGGAATAAAGTTATGTGTGTCTGTATGTGTACATATATATTTAATGGCTACACAGTCAAGTTGACCTTCAGCAAATAATTAGAACATATTTTAATCTTGGTGCACAATGTTTCTGTTGGCAGGGACCCTGAGGAAGGTACTCTCCTCCAAGGAGACAGCTGATGGATTTCTGCCCACTGTTCCATCCTTACACAACGAATGGGAGCTTAAGTAGCTTTTAGGCCATCCTACAGTCTGATAAGGCTGCTGTGTTGTATGGGGATAATTATAATAAGACATCCTTCACTTGGGCAACTGTTATGCCTTTATCTTTGTTTACCTCCTGGAACTGCTTCATCTGATGAATGCCATTAGCTATTGCCAATAGTTATGCAATATCCCATGGCATGATCCTAATTCCAAGCTAGCCATTGAAGCTCTGAGGAGTGGAATTAGTTCTTAAATGTGTATTCACACGCCATGAGATATCTATACCTTCAGATGAACCAGAGTGATAGAGCTGTAAATAGTCTAATGAGGCAGAAATGCTTTTTGAACGATCAAGGAATTAGAATGATTTAACAAATATGCCACATTATAATAATTTCTTTCTTTTCCATAGTTGTTAAATATCTTTCCCATGTATTTTCCATACCTGGAAGATGCAGAAACTTGAATGCAGGAATTGCTTGGCTGAGGAATGATGCCAACATAATGGAACACATAAAATGAAAGCAGCCAAGTCAGTGTCATTTCACAAGCCTGACACACGTGGATGACTCACACAGCAGAATGGAGCTTGTTGGTCAGGACCCTTTTTAAAAACAAACAAACAAAAAATAGTCAGTCTCAGACAAAGGATCCCATTGTGCTTTGCCATGCTAATTTTTAAAGAAGCACAAAATTATTTTGTTACCAGAGATGTTGGCCAGGTATGAGGGACTTTCAGGTGGTCTCAAATCTGGTCAAAAACCCTGTTCCTTAATAACTGAGCTCAGGTGCTCTTTCTAGCACACACTGTTCTGGAAGACAGGATGAATAACTTAACCTTATTTCCTCAAGAAATAATCAGAGTGATATATTTAATGGGAATAATAGTTGCCTCACCTGCCAGACAGGGAGAAGGTGCTGGGAGAATTAATTAGTTTATGAAGCACTTTGAAGATAAGTGCTATGTTATTAATAAGTAAAACCCACTGCACTTAGATACAACTTGCAAGTGATTGTATTATATTACAGTGCTTAGATAACACAAAGATAGTTGCCTTAGAAATACCAATAGATGATAGAGACTGTAAGAGATAGATAATCACCAGATTTCTTGTGTTTTCATTTTGTCTCACAATTTCTACTGGCTTAATGATATTTGGGTCCTAAAAGATGTGCCAATAATGGAGATTATTACTTGTATTTTAAAGATGTCACAGAGAAAGGAGAAGCAGCTGGGAATAGTGAATAAATATAGCCCAAGAATGAAGGAAAAAAGACCTCTCCAGAACCTTTTCCAGCTCTGTGATGTGTAATCTTTAAAAATAGTTGACTAAACTCAACTCAGATCATTAAGTACAGCTCTGTTCACTGAGATTATCTGCCATGAGCTGAGAAGAGTTCAGGGGATAAGTGAGTAGTGTTCACTAAAGAGCAACACTGCCAATGTGTGAAAACTGGCAAGAACCAGCCACCTCTCAAATAGAATTAAGTCACTGAGTAAAAACGTTTAGCAACTTTTGGGTCAGCTATGTGATCCTGTGATGTGAATTAATACTCTAGCATTGGGAACTGCAGGGTATTTTAGATCTGGAAGACTGTAAAGACAAAAATCTGCTTGGAGGAAAATCAGTAAATATATGAAAGTAAGTGAGTTTATGTAGAATTATTCTTAGCTTTGATTGTCAGGGAGGCCACTAGCCTGTAAAGAATGAAAATAAGTGGAAAGCTAAAATCTCAAAGGAGGAAGGTAGTGAAGGCTCCTGATTCTATCCAGGTGCCCTGAGCCTTGCTTGTAAATAAGGAAGTTCTTCAGCAGTAATATAGATTTTTTTTGTCTCCATGCAGCACTGCATTATTGTGCTGTCACTGTGTGGTGGTTTAAAGCACTAGCTAAAAATCACCAGAAAACTTACCAACCTACCACACACTGAGAAGTGCCCATGACATGTTCACAATACAACCATGTTTCAGCTTTCCCATCAGACCAACATCTCCAGGTGGAGAATCAAAGAATCATGTAGGAAGGAAGGAATCAAGGTTAGAAAAGTCCCCTAAGATCATCAAGTCCACCATTCACCCAGGTTCACCACTAAACTCTGTCTCTCAATACCACATTTCCATGTTTTCTGAAAACTTCTGGGGATGGTAATTCCATTACTTCCCTGGACACCCTGTTTCAATATCTGACCACCCTTTCAGTGAAGAAGTATTTTGTAACATCCAATCTAAACCTCCCTTGGCATGCCTTGGGGCCATTTCCAATTGTCCTATCACTTGTTACCTGGACGTATTGCTATTACTTCCTTTCAGGAAAGGTATCTGGAGGACTTCATGCAAATGATGAAGTTTACTTCCATTTTCAGATGTGATGTGAGGCTTCTGAATTCTTCACAGCCTCTTCTAATTTCTTAAAAGAATAAGTTGTAGAAATATCTATTTACATACATACATGATAAATAATGTAAGACTACAAGGCCTACAAAATTAACACGATGCTAGAAACTGTGGATACCTGGATCTGCATAGAGACAACAGGGATATCCATAATAATCCTCTTGTTCCTAGAAATCTGGAGAGAAATGGGTTTTTTCTTGGCTGAGCAATGCAGGACCTGTGACACCACCTCAGCAGCACTGGCAGCACGCAGGAGAGGGTAGTGCCATACCCAGACAATGACAACTCTATTTTCTTTGAAAACAGGGAGACTGGGGGTCATAAAAATCAACTGAAAGCCATTTCTGTTCCATTCTCTGCTGAATATGTGGGTGTAGCTGCCATCAGTGTTAATAAGTGATCACATGCATCGGAAGAAGAACATCCTCTTTTGTGAAGGCAAGATGAAAGCCTTTTATAAATATGACCTACTGGTGAAAAAGGCATCCGTTCAGATCAAACCTATGGGTTTATACTGATGGGTTAGATTTTTTTTTTCTTAATACAATACATTTTGTTAAGAAGAAGGATTAAAGTATTTGCCAAAATGATTTGTGTTGACAAAATGGCTTAGTACATTTGGCAGATTTATTTTATGAACAGAATAAATTAAGGTGTCTCATAAAAAATGTGGGTTATATCCAGTGAAACAATTTCAAGTATTTCAGAAACTCTATTTTTATTCACTTTGCAAACGTGCTTAGTTGAACTGCCAGTCACTGTTACATTTCCATTTCCAAGCAATTAATTAAAATCCCAAATCAGGTTTTTTCTTGATCATGCCAGCAGGAGTTGGTTGCCATGGTAATAGGACGATCAGTAGCATTTGGGAGGGAGGAGATGGAAAAGAAAACATTCTGCATTTGGGCTTTTATTGTTGAAACATAAGTGCAGGTCTGGAGTAGTGTGTTGGCTCATCTGTGCCAGCCTGTGGCCCCGATGGTGACGGCTGGAAATGAGCGAGGGTTCTCGGGATGACATTATTGTCAAGGATATCATTTGGTCCAATGTATAAATCATGAGTGAAGCCTTTTCAGTCCTACAGTCTATAGGTCACAACTGTGAATGCAGCTGATCACAGAGAGTTTCAGCAGCGGGAAGGAGGATTTTTCTGGCTGTAATTGCCCATATTTGCAGAGAGCTATCACATGTAATGGGTTTTCTCCCCCACAGGCCTGAAAACCTTTAGATTTGAAGCTCATTTTCAGACAATACAGTAGAACCATGGTGGTTTGTAAGAGCCATTTCATATATAAGTTTAAGAAAGAATTAATAGTGTAGTTAGTGTTGCAAGGTTTTATGGGTTTGTGTGAGGGACAGGTGATTAGAAGGAGAATGTATGGCAAACAGAGAAGGAGGAAAGGGGCAACAACTTCTTCTCTGAAGCAAGAGTGGAAAATTGAGTCCTCCCTAAAGGAGGGAACAGGTCCAGGATAGGACTGAGGGACACTTTAATCTTAGTGGGTGGCACTCCTCCCCATGGGAGGGGTCTGGAACTAGATGGACTTTAAGGTCCCTTCCAACCCAAGCCACTTTATGATTCTGTTATGATTCAGAGGGGAGCATGTGATTTAACGTCCATTTCTATGGCATGAAACCATTCTTCCAGCAGCAAGAAATGTGCCATGCCCATCAGATGCAATCCAAAATCCTACTCAGTCTGGTAGAAATACTCCCATGGGTGTCTCTGAGCCTGGGGTCAAGCATGTGTGTCCAGGGATGCACTTGGATCGGTAGACAGTTCATCTCTGAATGCTGGTCTCTTTTCTGACTTGGCTGCTAAGATGCCAAATCTGCTCTACATTTTGATTTGATATGATATTCTATGCTGACCTCTTCATTAGTACTATTAACAATTCCTCTCTCAGGCCTGAGCCAGCTCTTTCCTCCAAAGTATCCCCAGGATCCCTTTGGTGTGAATGTTTTTAACACAGTTCAGGGAATTTTGTTACTCTTGCATCCTTGGTTAGCTGTGTCTGAGTTGAACAGCACGTGCATAGTCATCACAAGGGTTGGGGGAAAATGACATTTACCTTGTTCATCTCCTGAGGAGAGGCAAAAACCAGAGGCAAACAAATCAAATCCCACACTGGTTATCACAGTCACACTGTGGGGTGTTCAAGAGTCCTTTTCAGCCTTGAGGACATAGACATGGAAAAAAAAAACATTTCAACAGACCTTGGTTCAGCTGCTGATGGTGTGCAAGGCAGGACAGTGCAGGGATTCCCTGGATCATTTGGCCATATTAATGCACAGGAACACAGCATGTCACATATGGTGCTTGTTAAGGCCCCCATGAAATCAGGAGATTGGTAACAGAATTACAACATGCTTAGGGTTACAGGTCATGAGCCAAATTTCATCCTTATGTATTAGCTGGGAATTAACCTGAAAATAATTAGGGAAGAATCCAGATATTAAAAAGGAAAGATTTTGAGGACATTGGGATTTCATGTCTTACTGCAGCATAAAATTCCCATGTGAGTGAGAGTCTGAAAACACTGCCTGATGGTCTAATGCTTGTGCTGGAGAGGAGAGTGACTTTAATAAAGTTCTTTAACAAGGTCCTCACTCAGCTGTCACTTCAGAAAAGCCTCACCTGACCCTGAGATTTGCTTACCTTGTGTTTGTACTGTCTTTGTCGGGGCTCACTCTGGTTGGGACCTGAAGGAGTTCAGATGGAGTTAAAGAGGCCAACAAGGGATTTATTGATTTGGATATATCAATTTGCACTAGTCCAAACAAGCTGGGCTCAGGGTCCCACAAACTCTAAGGGCAGAAGGGCAAAAGTTGAGCTTTTCATCTTCTATAAAGTAGGATGTAGCATAATGTAATGATTCAAGGGGTTCTCTGGTGTCTCAACATAGGAGGAGGGGATTGGAGAATTATTGCTTTCTTTGTCTTTTCTACCCTAAAGAACTTTAGAAAACTTTCATTATATATATATATATATGTAAATAATCTTTATTATTATATGCTGACTTCAATCCATTGTTTTCTCTGGCTTTTTTTCTAACTCTTTGCTGACCTCAGACCACCAGCTCACATCCAGACACCTATTTATAGAAATCTAAGATCTGGGGACTCTGACATGTAGGTTAAGATACCTAAATTAGATTAAATTGCTCATAATTTTACATCTTTGGTACCACACTTTGGAAACCATGTCTGCTTTCAGGTTGCTTGAAGAAAGTGTTCAGTACTATTTGAAAACCTCCCATAAATATAAGGTATTCACATGAGGCTGGAAAAGATCCACTTTGGAGAGGCAATTGAAGACCAAAGAGATCCTGGATTGCAAAGTCAAGCCCTAGGTGACTCGATTAGACAAGATGCCATTTTCGTGTTCCTAAAATTTGGTGAGCCTCACCCTCACTATTTTTCACATTGAAGCTATGAGAAATGGGGTTTTTTTTTGAGAAGTCATTCACTGGGCATCTGAGCTTAGCAAGAAAAAAAGAAGTTGATTCAACCAAACAGAAATTTCACAATGGTGAGATTTTCAATCCAGTGATATCTTTATTTATATATATGCTCTTGTTTTCAATATTTTTTTCAGTTTTTTTAAAAAAAAATCCTTCCTTTATTATTCAGAATATTCTTAAATACATTGAAACACAGAGCTGTGCTGAGTACCACCATTTTTAATTCTCTTCCCTTCTTTTCATTTAAATGTTACAGCTAGTCAAGCTGAAATCATCTTCTGAGAACCTTTGCTATTCTGCTATTGCTTCTGCTCAACAGCAGCTATTTTTCAGCAAGAACTGTAAAACTGTAAAGACTTTCAGCAAACCAGCTACTGCCAATACCAGTCTGAGGAAAAAGAGCAACTGAATATTTACCTGAATATTTCTAGAAGTCAAAATGTCCAAAAATTGATTTCAGGCATTCACAGAGGCAGACCTGACTGAACAGATGCCAGAGGAGATTTGCTCACTAAGGTGGAGATAGAAAGCAATTTTTCACTGGAGAAATTACAGCAATACTTTGACCACACTACCCAAGTCATTGCAAGGTGGCCAATTCTCACAGTGGGCAGAAGATAAAGGAATGGCTTAGTCAGCTAGAGAAGACAAGATTGATGGAAATAAAGTTTTAGATGACAACCTGAAAATGAAGTTGATCTAAAAAGGGACGCGCCTCAAAAGACTGAAATTTCCTATGTTCTCAGTAATAAAAAGCTATTAACAAAGCATTTTTAAGAGTATTTTATCTGGTATATCATGGAATAAAGATCTAGATATAGGCAGTAATTAAAGATCAACTTTGATTTTGATAATCCTTTTTAATTGCTTTTTTAATTGTGAAATTTTAAAACATTTCTGTGAAGTGCTCTGTGGAAAAAACGCTGATGTAGAGAGATTAACTAATCAAGATCTCTCTATTCTGCTTGAATAACTAGAAAGGAACTTTGAGTGGGTAAGTGTAAAATAAATCTTCTAACTAATGTATGGCTCCATGTAATCTCATCTCACCTTCTGGGAACAATGTATAACAAATTAAGCTTGGATCATGAAATGTCATACAAATCTGGCAGTGAGATTTCATTTGGAGGGAAGAACTGCTATTCTCTTGGTTCTTAACAGCCATAGAAAATTTCAATTATGTGAGCATCTTGACAAATTCTACCTCCAGGGTATGGAGGATTTTTAAAGTTTTCTGTAACCAGCTACAGTGTCCCAAAGAACATTGACTAGTTTTAACATCTTGAGTTGTACCTATTTGCAGTTTCCCTCATGGATAAGAAAGGAGCCTCGATAGAAGATGTGCTTATAAAGTAAAATCATAATAGATTAAAGTTTATGTGATACAGCAAACATCCTCTAAAGAAGCAGTAAAGTAAGGGTATTGCAAAAATAGTAAAGAATCTTGTTTTGTCTGCTTCAAAATCTGATGAAGCCATAAAGGACTGCATATATATCTAGAGCTGAACACAGTTTGATCATTAAGAATGGAATAAGCAAGAGAGCAGAGAGAGGGAGAGGAATACAGAGTGAAACAAATTGAAAATTTATACAAAATTGATGGGAGGGAGGATGAAGTAGATGAAGTGGAGGAGAAAAATTGCAACAGAAAAATGTTTACATTATATATACCATATATATATATATATATGTATATGTAGCAAGATTGGGTTTTGCATCGGATTGTTCCATTTATTTTATAGAAATTTTGTTTCATTAAGAGATCTGATAATTGTATCATTTAGTGGTATGTTCTTGTTTTAAATAATTCTTGCAGTAGCAAGAGAAACATAACTTAAGTCAGAAACAAATATGTTAAATCTGTATTAATTTGGTAAATTCTGGACATGGTTAAGACAAAACAAAAACAGAAGCAAAACCAAAACAAAACAAAAAAAACCCCAATCCCAAACCAAAACAACAACAACAAAAAGGTGGTGTAAAAGAATATATGGATAATCATGGCTGAGAACCTGCAACCAGCCACTAAGGCTGTTTACCTCATCAAGAACAGCCCAGTGAACGTTCTGCTTATGTGAGATTGCAAAGTGGTGATGCTCCAGGAGAGAGATGCCATGATTTCTATTTAAAATGTGACAGGATAACTTGGAATCACAGCATGAAAATAAAACAAATTTCCAGTGTAAGACAAGAAGGGTTGATAATTTCAAAATATAAGTTAATAATGCATAAATGTGTACATTTCAAAGTGAATGACCCTGAGAAAGCATATGTAAAGAAAGGTCTTTAGGTGATTGACAGAAATGGGCTGTGGCAGATAACCAACAGTCCCAAGAAATGAAAGCCCTGTAAAACTGGCGCTAAAAAATAGGGTTTATTTTGGACAAAGTTACATCAGCATAACTACTGTCATGTCTGCTTTCTCAGGAAGTTATTGTGAATGGCCATGCAGTTGACCCTTTTAAAAAAATCACATAAAAAGAGTTGAGTGGTTCCTTCTACATCTGTACTGCTCTACCATGCGCAAATCAGTGTTACCAGGTTTCACTCCTTTCCAGAGAAGGTCTGACATGTCAAAGAAGGTTTATGTCTTATGAATTCCAGTTTCTGAGCTTACCTGCAATTAAGCAGAAGTCACAACC
The DNA here is from genome assembly GCF_030490865.1 of Poecile atricapillus. Classification (NCBI taxonomy): domain Eukaryota; kingdom Metazoa; phylum Chordata; class Aves; order Passeriformes; family Paridae; genus Poecile; species Poecile atricapillus. Next base: position 5,215,066 of record NC_081288.1, read on the forward strand.
CTGCTGACCCACGGCTTGGTGGACAGAAGATCCTCAGATACCGAAGTGTTGGGGACCACACGGTCCTTCAGGTCTGAGTAGGCAGAACCATAATTAGCTAAAACTGAAGTTCAGATTTTGAAAACAATATATCCAAATTGGTCTGAAACCTATTTAATTCACCACTAACTCAAGTATTATTCCATGTGTGTCCTGTAAGCAGAGCATAGAAGTCACTGACGTGGTGCATTCCTGCCTGCTTTCCTTGAATCCCGAAGATGAGTGGCTTGCAAAGAACTGCTCATGGTTGGGGAAGAGGATCTCCCTCTCAATTATTGCATGTAGATTCTTAATAAAAACAAGTACAGCATTCTGCAAGCAAACAAACTTACACCAAACCTCAAATGTCATAACTACTTAAAGCACCAACACACATTTCTAGTCTTCATTGGTAAAACTGAGAAGCGTTCATTATTAATTAAGCAGCTAATTTTCTCTTGTTGTACAAAAGAGGGAGAAACAGCTAATTGCATTTGAGATTCCCTTCAGCATAACGAGATACAGGCAAATAGATAAATCCCTTGACACCAATGGCAGACATCAGACTCATTTTAAAGCAATCACTTCATTTGAGAATATCACACCTGTAGCAATTAGGCAAATTTATCTCATCCTCCAAAGGAATTATTTGTGTAACACAAGGATTGCCTTGAAAAATGGACAAAATGAAAGATCATTTGTAAAAATAATAGTCCAATTTTCATTATTAGTAATAATATATTCTATTTTAATTTTCAAATTTAAACTTAAATTACAATGACAAAAATTAGGTTTTCAGATTCAACTATGTTTGATAACAGTAACTCCATCATGAGAACATCATAATCAAAAATTCTATAAGTTAATAGACTAGGGCAACGTTCATCAGAACTTAATTTTTAAATTAAGTTTTTTATTTAAATATAAAAAATTGAATTTTATAATTCTTGAATAAAAAAACCTTTTTTTAAAATTTTAATTATTAATTTTTTGTAAATATGTATACTGTAAGTATACAGTGTAAAAGACAATGTAAAAGACAAATTTTTATCAGCTTAAAATATAATTTTTTGCCAGGGAGTTTTCTTTACTGTTCAGAAAAAGAAATTTATTCCTTATTTAAAATAACTTCACTAAACTTCAAATTAAAATACCTGTGTGCATGTGTGTATTCATAAAAAGAGAAAGATGGAGGAAGAATTCTAATGACAGGAAAAGATGTCCTTATATGCATAACATTTTAACTGTGACAAACTCTGTTGTACATTTGAACGACTCAGCTGAGTAAACTGGAGGATAAGTCGAGGTCAAGATGTGGGAGAGCTTAGTGCACATCAAAAATTGCACTTAAGGGTTCAGGAGTTTTTTTACTGGTACTTAATAACATATACGATCATTTTAAATAATAGTCAGGAATTGAGAAAAAAAAGTAATTATTATGGGTGTATTATCCTGTACTGATGAACAATATTTACCAACTGAAACTCTCCCCAATAAGTAGAAAAATGAAAATAAGTACCTGTTAATAAGTGTTCACATTATTTCCACCAAAATGTTGGTGGAAACATTTAAAAAAGAAATCTAAATATTGGTGTCTGGGGAAACAGCTTGGGAAACAGAACCAATGCACAGAAAATTCATTCCTGTATCTTGGAATCAGTGCACGGTAAATAAGTAAATATTACTCAGTCCTGTTGTAGCCTGGTCTGTGTTCTATGACAATCTGACTTGGAAGAAATAGTGAAGACTGTTAAGAGTATTAAATGTTGTTGATCCATCAATTAGATTTTTGCAATTTCCACTGGCCAAGAATCCATAATTCCAGCATTATGATAATGTTAAGTCAAATATATCCCCAAAATAAGTACTACTGAGAGAGAGAAGAAAGCTTTTGTGTGTTTTTGTCCTGTTTTTCATAAGTCATTTGAAACTATTAACATTTATAATCTCTACAAAAGGCAATAAAGAAAAGAAAAAGAAGAACCAGATGTAGAAGATTCCCTGGCTTTGACAACACAGGACTTTCACAAAGTTACAGAAAAAAAAGAAAAGGTTTAATCTCATGGACTTCAAATGAACAATAACTAATGTCACCTGATAGTCTTTTGCTGATCTCAATGGGATTTGAAGTAATCTTCTGGAAATAAAATCTTAAAGCAGTACAAATACGAAGAGCTTTCAATTTAATGAGAAAAACAAAAATCTGCAGAAAAAGTATTTTCAGCTTGGATTAATCCAAAAGAATTTCTCTTCTTTTTGTGTGTGAAACAATTCTATAGTTTTAGTGGACAAGTGTTTTGTCCAATGCCTTATGTTTGGCTTGTTTATTATTTATCCTCCTTTTAAGATTCTTCCCTGATGCAAGTTAATCCCTTTGTGAAAATGCCATTTTGAAATACAATAATAAGATGATTTACTTTACTTTTTCTTTCAGTTCCTTTTCCACTCCCTACCTTATCTTTCCTGATGTTATTTTAAAATTTGTATCCACCAACATAGTTACTTTTGAATTCTACAGAAGTTTGGTTCATTAAGTGAGGTTATTACTTCCCATATATTTTTCCCTTTTTTTTTTGCATAGACCCCCACACTTGACTGTTTATCAAAATCATTGTGTTCAGTGAAACCAGAACTTTGGGATAGGGTGGAGACAGTCTCACCCTAACACCAAACTGGGACATGGCCAATGTATCTACTCAGACCTTAAAATCTGGAGGCATTCCTGGGTTTAATAACATCTACACAGCCAATACATCCCACCTTTACCATCAAGATCTGAGTCTCATAAGACTGGTCCAACTCAAACTTATCCTGTAAATATAAATACAAGCTTTGCCACAACGTGTTTCACTAATACAGAACAGCCTCCCCAGTCAGTCATCACTTGCAATGATACACACAGGTGCTGCAGTGAAGTGCAGCTGTCGATAAAGGCTGATGCCAAATTATTTTCCTGAGGTGAGTTGGCTTTCACTTAGGCTGAGTTTTTGTTCTCTTCTAATTATTATTTTTTTTTTTTTTAAAGAAAGTGGGGAAGAGGAGAAGGAGTGGGATATAAAGTATTTTTTCCCTTTTCTTTAAATAATTTCCTGTCATATTCTTTTAATCACAGCAAATGCTTCTGGTCACTCAGAAGTTTGTGAGGCTGCATTCACCTTATGAAAATATGTTGCTGTTAGAAAGCAATGCTGAGAGTCTCATGTTAAAACTGAACCAGGAGCTGCCAAGATTTGAAAACAATAGATATAACTTTTATTTTTTGTTTTGATTTCCCCCCCACACCTTCTTTATTCTACATTGGGACAATTGTTTTGAAATTTGGAGGAAATATCTCAATGTCCATCTGCACGTGTATGATGTCTTCTGGGACTCCCCAAAAATGAAAAGAATCTAACTTCAAGTCCTCTTCTTGTGAGATCTAGAACTCAGCCTCATATTTCCACAGTCCAGAAAAGAACCACAGAAACAGGGGACTGGCTGAGTTCCTGTGACAGTGACAGTATGGGGGCAGGTGTCTCTCTGAACTTGCCATTGAAGTGCTTCCATTTTCTATAAATAATTAAACAGTCATTAAGGCAGAGACTTAAAATACCATCTTGCATGTGATCTATAGAGAAGCATTAACTACTTAACCAGTTTGTCTCTTTGTTCCAATGAATATTTAATTATTTAATATTAATTGGAGACAGATTCTCCCTGATTTTCTACACAGAGCAGTGTTGTGGTTTAAGCCAGCAGGCAGCTGAACGTCACAGAGCTGCTCACTCACTCCCCCTTTGTGGGATGCGGGAGAGAATTGGATAAAGGGTAAAACTCATGGGTTGAGATAAAGTTTAAAAGAACAGAAAAGCAAGGGGAAATAGCAATGGTTATAAGAGAGTATAGAAAAGAAGTGATACACAATGCAATTGTCACCATCTGCTGACTGATGCCCAGCCAGTCCCTAAGCAGTGGCTGCCACTCTTTTTATTAAAATCCCTCAGGACAGAATGAATTTGTTCATATTTTGTCTCCAATTCTCTGTCCAGAGACATATTCTAGATAATAACCTTCAACTAAGCATTTCAATCTTAGATATCTAAAGTGAACCTCTGTTTTTGAGGTAGTAAGTATAAATGGTGTACCAGAATATACCAATAACCACAACATTAAATTAATAATAAAGTTTTAGTTTTGCAATGAAAATTATTCAGTCAATGCAAAATATGGTCAAGGAAGATTGAGTCCTGAAAGTCAGATAACTCCATCGTGATGAAGAATTTATGCATATAAAGCCAAAAGACTCATCCACTTTATTAGTTAATTCAGATTATTGGATAGTATGCAGATGGGAAAAACATAATAAACAGCCACAATCTGTATCAGGAGAGATTTAGACTGAATATTAGGAAAAAAATTCTTCATGGAAAGAGTTGTCAAGCCTTGGAACTGTCTGATCAGGAAAAATGAGTCACCATCTCTGGAGGTACTTAAAAAATGGGTTGATGTGGCATTTGGGGACACTGTGGCTTAGTGGTGGACTAGACAGTCTTGGGTTAGTGTTTGGACTCCCTGATCTTAGGAGTCTTTTCGTACCTTAATGACTCTGTTATTGTATGAAGGTTTCTGCTTCTTTCCCCTAGTGCATAAAATTGATTCCTAGCAAGGGAAGGCTGTTCTGCCAGCTGTCTCTTGCTGAAATATTTTGGGTATGTTTCTCCTCATTTCTGTCTCAGCTGGAAAAGGTGCCTGCAACATCTCCCATTTAACAGCACATCCTGGCTAGAGTCCTCAGAGGCTTTTGTTTCCCCGCTAATTGGAGACTTTATTTGGAGATTGCCAGAAGCCGGCACTATTTCAGGAAAAGCTGGTGGGCCGCAGCATGACACCAGAGGCTCCCAAAGAAGGAGGGTTATGGCCCTTCCTCCCTTACATCAGAGTAATCCCACAGAACCCAGCTCCTGTGCTCATGAGGGTGGGAATCTGGCTGGCACATCCCAGCCTCTGACTCCTATTAAAACAGCGACAAAGGCTCCCCATCCCGGTGTGCCAAGTGAACATCCAAGTGCATAACAATTCAATCCCTCCTCCCTCCCAGATTGCTAAAGCAGCTTGAGACAGCCACTTCCATGACCTTGTGAAATGTCTGCAGCATTGCAGAAACAACCGGTTCCTCTTTGTAGTAGGAGGAGGTTTTCTTGAAAGGAGGGGTGTTTTTATTTTATTTTCCCACCTCACCCTCCCTCCCCCTTTCCTTGAGCAAATCCCCATAACAAATAAAGTTACACTTCAAGACTGGATTACGCAGACTGTTAGGTTTGCATGCCAATGTTTACTTTAAGTTAAAAATGATACTTCTGAGAATTCAAATAATATGTTTAAAGTATTTCCAGGCTATTGCTTTGCTTGTATTTGTTTTGGCACTGTTTCCCTCCACGAATATGTCAGTTTTGAAGGAGAGATGAATGCTGTTCAGTTACAGCCTTTTCTTATTGATCATACATTTAACATCTGTTGACTTTGTTTATGTGCAGTTTTGGAGGGATTCATGGTAAAATTAAGAGTACTTGCTGTAGAGAAATTTTGTAGATGAGACTTTTTTGCTTTCAAGGCAGATATTCTAGGATGGCAAAGAGTCTGATGGGGGTGTAGTGAGAGCCCACAACACTGCTATTCATAGATCAGGGTGAAGAATCAGAATAGTCCTTTTTGACCTCAATATTTATATACATCTATCAAAAGACTTCACCTAATTTTTTTTTTTTTTTTAATTGTAATAACTTGTCTGGGACTCAGATGAAAAAACTATGGAATGCCTGTCTCACCTGACATCTCCTGGAAGATATTCCTGTCCATGAGTGTCTTTTCTCTGAAAGCCAGCTTGCCTGATATCCCTAACAACATGCTGGATCCTGTACTCTCAGCCTTGATTCAACTTCTCCCGAGGAATGTATATCCTGTGGCTGCATACACCTGAGCTGGCTCCTCACAAGTTACCCCTGGAATCAGACCTGAGAGGAGATACAGGCCAGGGACAGCTGAGCTGACTTTCTACGTGTGCATTTAAAGCTTATCAACTCAAGCTGAAAACAGCACAAACGTGGCTGTGGCTACAGATACCTGGACTGATGCTGCACAGCAGCAGCCGGGGTTGTCTTGGCATGAAGATCTCCTTAACCCATTCTGTTGCATTTGTATGGACTTGGACAATTTTTATTTTTTCTTTAGTCCATTATTTATAGCTGGAACACAGGCTTAGAGGGTTGGGGTTGTTGAGCATAAAGAAGAGAAGGATTTGGGGAGACACCAGTGTGGTTTTCCTTAACAGGAAAGTACAGGAGTGCAGGAGTATCTTAGCACGGGTCATAAAAAGGAGGGAGAGTGACATTTTATATGGAGAGATTGTGACAGGACATGGGAAAATGGTTTTAGAATGAAAGAGGGTGAGTTTAGCTTGGATAGTAGGAAGAGATTTTTTTACTTCACAGGTGGTGAGGCCTTGGCACAGGGTGCCCAGAGAATCTGTGGCTGCCCCATCCCTGGAAGTGTCCAGGGCGAGATGGATGGGGCTCTGAACAACCTGGGATAGTGGGAGACATCCCTGCCCTCAGCAGGGCTTTGGAACTTGATGGTCTCAAACCCTTCTAACCCAAATCATTTTAGAAATCTGTGGCTCTGTGGATATTTCCTGATTCCATTCTGCACTGTTCTTTGATACATTTAAACTGGGGCAGTGTTATATGGAGGCAAATCCCGCTGAGAAGTATGGAAAATACTTCTGCAGGTTTAAGAAGCAGAGGAAGGGGTTAGGGATGCCAAAAGAACAAATCTGTAAAAAATTTACTTTTTTGACTGTTACAGTTTTCTCTAGTGGTCTCCAGGAGTGGCCCATCTGTTTCTCCTGGAGTTTTAGAAAGGCAGAAAATCAGCAGGGAAGGCAGGTAGAATATCCTCCAACTTTAGTTTGAAAGAAAGCTGAAGCATACATTTTTTCCAAAAAAAAAAACCTCGATATTTATTATTGTGAATTATTTGTGGATTAGCTTCACAGAATTTGCTTTCACAAAATTTCCTGAAACTTTGTGCTTATTTAAGGACTACATAGTAGAGAAAGAAAATTAATCTGGAACACTTGGAGGAAATGTAGGAACAAAACTATTCAAATATATTTTATTGTTTTAAATGACAGATGAATGAAAAAGAGGCAAAGTTGGTCAAGTTAATTAACATTTGTTCAAAACAAAAAAGAAGACATAACAGGAGTTTTAGAAATTACTTGAGATTGAGATAAAGGAATAAGTGATTAATTGGTTATCTCATTAGGGCAATAGAAGGATTCCTAACAAGGTCACCGTGACTTTGACAGTGACCACAGCTATATTGCTTTTAGGAACTGAAAGGGAGAATGGTGATAAGGAAATTGGATAGGTAATTATGCAAAGGTCAGGAGTGGGGTCAGATGATTGCCAAGCTGGTCAAAGGACAAGGCATGTCATCAAAATGGCTGAAATGATGATTGTCTCTGAGCTCATTGTCCCTTTTCAAACTGACATCAAAGAAAATGGAAGGCATTGATAATCTCCCTAAGAAGATAATTAAGCAGATGGGCATAAAAATTAAAAGGATAGATAAATAAGCTAATGAATAATGTACCAGAAAAAGAGATGCAAATGTAAATGTTGAAGTATGGACAAGCTTAATAGCAAAATCTTACAGGCTTTGCTAATTTGGAAATTTGAAATAATGGAAATATGAAGATATTCATTCTGAATGAAGTAAATGAATTCAATGGTAGGAAATGACATGGCCCTGGATCTCTCCCTTTTCTGATAACAATTTTTCTTCTGTACTTTGTGGCAACAGGGATGGATGTGAAACAAGAGCCAATCTTTCCTCAAAGTGTTCAGTATCTCAGGTTTTGAATCTTTCCCCTTGGCTCCATTGATATCTTTTCTTCTCCTCACTGCAGCTGAAGGCTTGTGTGGATTTACTGGGGAGACTCCAGCCTTTTTCCAGAGGTGGGAGTGTCCTCCCTGTGGTTTTCAAACTAGTCCAGCTACAAACCTGCAACATCAGAACCTCACCTATTCAGGCTATGTCTGCACTGGCTCACAGCACTGTCAAAATTCATCTGGAACCTAGAAATTCAACGTTGACCCCACAGCCGAGTTTACTTCAGCTTAATTCTGGAGTCCCAAGATGTGCCCAAGTGCATATGAATTCAATAAATAAAGATGAAGCAATATATCTTCCTTAGAGAGTAGGTGGCTTTTCTTCTTTCCACTGGGAGCTGTTTCTCAATTAGCATCACATAAACTGTGATTCCTTAAAGCAAAGGGCTGCCATGTAAAGATAACTTATACTGTTAAAATTACTCCTGTTTCTATAAACAAATTTATATCATTCCTGTGTAAGTTATAAAATCTTTGATATAAAGATTTTATATTGTTCTCAAGATGTGTTCATGAATGGAGCTTTGCATCACTTTATTACATAGAGACATCGGGGAGTAAAACAAATGAATCAGAAATAGATTCTAAACTTGTTTAGTTTCTTTGTTTCAGATTGACTGAAATGGTTTATGTCAACAAAATACTGCAATTACCAGAGTGTGCAGAATTTTCACTGGAAGCTCACAGCAGTTGTTTTGATGTAAAACCAATGACCTACTGGATAGGACACACAGAATAAACATCTGCATTCTGGTCTGGATACACAGAGCAGGGAGTTGAAGGTAAATTTTCTGTCACTGCAAATGTTTCCTGTACACCAGACAACTGGAGAAGGAAAACTTTTATTTTAAATTCCATCCTTTTCTAAGATCAGGCATATATTTGCATGGAAATTTTAATTTTCCTTTAAGTGACAGTTGCAAGTGAAAACACCATCTTTTCTAGTTTTGGTGATGACATGAATTTCAGAGAACTTCAGCACTTTTGCAGAAAACCAGAATCTCCTGCACTTGCAATTCTGACAAGATATGTACTTTTCCATTTTCAGTCTGCAGATACTTATGCAGTGTTGGACATAGCATTCCTCGTTGTATATTTTAGCAATATTCACAGTTTTGGCATTTACTACAATATTCCTCTGTACAATGTGGTGAGATACAAACCCCTGAAGCTTTTCAAAGTCAGATCTCATTTAGGTTCTTAAAATCCTTAAAATACTTGCCTCTGAATGTGGAAAGCCTCTGAAGTTTTTCAAAACACCTCATTTCTTTTTGTTGAGCATATAAGAAATTTAGTTGTTTAAGGAAGCTTCCTTTTTGTAACTCCTAGAAACTAGATCCAAGGCAGGTGACTGACTTGTTGGCCAGATCCCTGTGGCCATGTCCATGTTCTCTTTGCATGTGTCAGAACAGCCAATGCAAAAGCTTTAATCCTATTTAATTCTACAGCAGGAACCACAGGACTGGTTATGTGATATAAAAACCAGAGCGGAATCTGGCCCCTGAATTTATTTACTTCAAATCTCTGCAGTAAAAAACTTTGGGATCCCATCCAGCTTACCTCAAAATGTTGTATCCTATAATATCAATTTCAGGATACAACAGGAGTGTTGTATCAATTCCTGTTTAAATCCTCCTAGGTTCATACCAATGATTATCCACTATCAGCAAGATGCAATAGAAGGACAAAATTGCCTTTATGCTGCCAGCTCAGAAGTGGAGAAGCTCACAGCTTATTTCAAGCTAAAGTCATCTTAGTTTGTCTTCATCTGAAAACTGCATCTGGACCTGACAACAAAATTTCGATTTTGGGCCCAATAAAATTCTTTCAGATAGCCCTGGAAGCTGCTGATGTCCAGCAGCTTTAATGATGACCTGGTTTCCAAGTCTCTCCCCTCCCATAAGCTCTTGGTTGGCTCCTCATCTATCCCAGGAGGAGCTCCACACACTCCAGCTGGTCACTGACAGAGAGGGCAACATCACCTCCTCATCTCATCTGCCCATCCTTCCTAAAGAGCCTGCATCCTTCCATTCCAGCACTCCACCATGATCTGTGACACATCATCATCACCCTGCAGGTGTTCACACATCTCAACTCCCCTTGCTTATTCTCCCCATTAGTGTGTTGTAAAACAGAGGGCAAGAGAAGAAGGCAAGAAACATGATTTCGGTTTTCTGAAGAATTGTTATAGTTCCTTCTTGGTGATGTCTGTTATTCAGTGTTTTGGCTATACAGGATTTTTTCCTTTCTGAAATTTAATTATGATGGATGAAACTGGGAGACACTCACTAACAGATCAAATTACTTGCCATCCTTCTGGCTGTTACTTTGGTTGGTCATGGCTAATGCTAATTTTTACTTCTCTGGAGTCCCCCACCTGAAGTCTCTAGAAAATGGGTGCTTGAGCAGAATCATCTGAGACTTTCATCCTCCTTTATCCTGCCATTCTTCAGTCAGCAGGATGATAACAGCCAGCAGGATCTGCTGCCAAGGTGGCAATTCTCCTGACAGACCTGCTGTCCCTGGCTGACTTCACATCTTAGATTTTTGTCTCTGGTTAGAAATTCATCCTGCTTTAACAAGAGTCTGGCAGGTCTGAATGTTCGTCTTTGGGCATTCTGCCCTTTGCAGAGATGAGGAAGCTGAAGGGTATGTGCACTGCTGCCCAGTTCTTATCACTCCACTCAGAAATTCTGTGATGTAACATAATTGAAAAAAACCCACCAAACATCTTGGAGTGTATCAGAGACTGCTCTAATATGCCTATTAATTAATATGCCTAATGGCATTTGGAGGAGGCAAATGGATAAACCAACAATAAAGGGTCAATCAACTGGCCAAAGTTCCCATTTCCAAACAAACCTACCTTCCCCACAGAGCAAATATAACTTTCCATATCAGAAACCTAAGGAAAGATGTGCAGTGTGTTACTTCCTTCTCACTGGAGAAAAGTTGTTTTTAAAAGCTTTCCAGTTTTATAGATTTCAAGCTTTATTTATAATGCCATAGCAGTAAGATATTTATCATGTTTTTAGTGCCATCACATCTTTTAATGCACTGCCTTAAACTGCCAAAAATGATGCTCCCAATCAAGACAACTATATTTTATATACAAGTTATGACTTATTTCTTCATAGTGGTGTTAATCAGATTTCATTTATTTTTATAGCATTAGGAACATTAACATTACCCTCTGGAAATGTTCCCCTTTCTATTTGCCCTTGGATAAGATATGTCCTGTATTAGGATAACTTTCTTCCTGAAGATAAATGTTCCCTGATAAAACAATAGTGCTAACCTGTAACAACTGCAACATGAAATAAATGCCGTTGTCAGGTAAACTTTAAAGAGGGGAATTAAAATTAGGGAAAAGAACCCAAAAAACCAACAAGAAAGAAAAAGAGAGAAACACAGGACACATTAAAATACTGCTGCACTGTTCTTTGCTGTCCCCAAAAACATTTATCTTCCTGACTATCTTGCATGATTGAATAGCAGAGAAGTCACCTGAAATAATGTCAAATGACAAAAGATGTATTAGAATTGCAGGAAAATGTCTCTGTTCTCAGGAAGAGGGAGGAGAAATTTAGCTGTCGTTCACACCAGAGCATGCAAAAGGACTCAGCACAGATTAAATACCCTCAAAGTTTCTGTGTGAACTACAGGATGGACTTCAAGTCTGGAGATATTTATGGGTACCTTTGTCTCTCTATTCATGTTTTGAAGCATGCTGGATTTAGGGTTCATCAATAGTTGAAATCAGTGGATGACTTCCTGCTGATTCCAATGGGGTTTTCAACACACCCTGACTTCAGATCACGGTCCAGATAAACTCTTCAAAATCTGTTTGTCATGTAAACCTTTCTCCTGCAGTATAACTGGGCTTTTCCAGGCAATTTTCATCTGACTCCCTGTAATTCTCCTCCTTTTATGTTTTCATGAAATCATAGTTTGGGTTGGAGAGGATCTTAAAGGGATCCAGTTCCAATGCCCTGCCATGGGCAGGGACACTTTGCACTAGACCAGATTGCTCAAAGCCCCTTCCAACCTGGATTTGAACATTTCCAGGGATGGGCCATCCACAACTTCTCTTGCTTCCCTTCCCATGGCTTTTCTCTACTTATCTAGTGTCTTCTGATATTAAAATGAAAAAAATTATTTGTTCAAATTGTAAGATAAAATCAGCTGAGTCATTTAAAAGCTTGATTTTTTAAAAACGTTTGTAATTTTCATGTTCTCTGGAGAAGATGGTTTTATATGAAAAGTGATAAAGACATGAGATGTTCCATGAATAGGGGAAAAAAATAAGGCACACAAACAGCTGAAAACAGGGATGATAAAATACAATAATTTAAGGTTTAGGTTTCTTTTGATATTTTCTTGTTTATTTTTATTGTTTGCTCGCTTGCTTTACTCCACAAGGCATTGAAAATATCCAAAGCCTGTTTTCTTCTTTTTTTTCTACCTTTTTTGACTAGATATTTTGGACCTCTCCTTATTGCTTCCCCCCTTTAAATATTGTCTTGATAATGACCAACAGATTTAAGGGGATTTGCCATTCACCCAATCTTAATCCCATGCTGATCTACTCTGCTTGTGATTTTAATTTCTCAGGGTCAGTGTCATGAGTGTTTCTAACTCTTCCCTGTTCAGAGTCATCTCCATTAACTTTTCCACAGAGGGACAAAGGAAGAAATAGGTCCATTATATGAAAAAATAATAAGGTGCTGAGTTCAGTTCCATTTCAGGCACTAAAATCATGCTTTGATGCAGTAAATATTTGCATAATTTTTTATGATTTATTTATATATGTGGTTATGTAAAGAATAGACAGATGTAGATTGTTACCCCACAGGTTCTGTGTTTTAGGATTAGGTTATATTTTGAGATCATAATGGAACAAAGTCAATGAAAAGAATAAGGAAGACTTATCTTGGCTGTGGGTTTGGATTCACATTTTGATGACAAATTTTGGTGTCTTTCTCCACACCTTCAATTTTATCACAACAACACTGCCCTTCCTGTCTTTCAGGAATGGTAAAGAATAAAGTTCTTTGTGTGGTCCAGTTTGGAGGCAAGGAAGCTTAATATTAGTTCACACTTGACTGGAGCCCTTGAAAATTTCTCCATGAGTGCACTCAGGGGATACTGGATTTCTGGGTAGAAATATTTGTAACAGCATGAGAAGAGCACACAAGTGTCTGGAGCAAGTCCTAGGATGTACCTTCTCCAACTACTACTGACACCTTATATTCCATGTATTGGCAACACCAAAAAATTAGTCTTTTGTAGGTATTTTTTATTTTATTTATTTTTTAAACATATTTTTTATTTTAAAATACACTATGCCTGTTGAAAAAAAGGTGCTCCATGTGCTTCCTCTGTAGGTTCAGCACCTAAAACTTGTCTTTTTCTTGATAAAATACTGCAAAGGCAACCTATGGGAAAAACAGAGGTAGGTCTATCTATAAACAAAAGCAGTTTGTGTGGCATTTGCCTATAAGCAATACCTGTTTGTTTGATCCTTGCTCCCCTTACCCAGACATACATCTTGGCACTGTCACCAGAGAGAACTGAAGAGGCTTTGGACTCCTATCCTGCTCTGGAAAGTTATCATTTCCTTAATCACATCTGCAAAAGCCTCTGCTCTGCTGTTCCTCTGCTGATGAAAGTTGATTGACTTCTCAATGGGTCTTTTGATTAATTTTTCCTCATACTTTCTGACCTTTGCATCTCATGACATAACCCAAAAAGATCTGACTGGATGCCTTTCCAGTCAGAAGTTTGGTGTGTGTTCTCTTTGTAGTTGCAGAGGAAGGAGGAAGAAAGGGGGATGGAAAAGAGGTTGGGAGCTTTTAGAATTACAAAAGGTTTTGGTAAGGCTTTAGCTAACTATTAAGTAAATATGTTTCTTATTTTAACCTCTGGAGTGCCCCAGGCCTCACAGGGATACTTCACATACATGGATTTTTGTGGTAGGATGTAGGTCATGCTATTGCACTGATTAGCATGGACTCTGCCTTTCAAGATATGCCTCTGGGTGGGATGTTCTTCCAAGGAGTAACTGGATTAGTCACTAGGTCAAAGACTGAGAGCTTGGTCTTTGTGGCCTAGAAATTCAATACCTTGTCCCAGGCTGGAGCCACTGAGCCAAAGAAATGAACTCTTTCTGAAACCTTGCCCAGCATTTACCTGTTCTGAGCTTGAGCAAGAGGAAAATCACTTCTATGCACATGTCTGAGGGCACAGCTCTTGAACAAAGTTGCTAGTAGGCCTCATGGCAAACTCTAAATTTTGCCTCAGTGTTCACTGAATTTTCTGAGATAATTTATAAGCAAAGAAATCTCAAATCCACTAAGAACTGTGAGACAGACAAAAAAAAAGAATTTCACTTCCAGACAGAGATCTTAATCAATTTCTAGCTATACATTTTACACTGTGTTTAGTGTTAAGGACATCTGCAAATGAGTACACACATGCACATATTGCATTAAGCTTCTTTTTCTCTTTTCCTACTGTCACGGTTAAGGGTTTTCTTCTCACTCCCCTCACCCCCTTTTAATGTCTTTTAAGAGAAAGATGCAGTCAGCAAAACCCAGCATTCTGTAGCTAATGTGAATCAAGAAGGATGTGTCATGTATAATGAGACATGAATAGCTAAGGAGATTGCACAGGCTGTATCACAGACACATGGAATTGGATGGTGAATCCTGTTTTATATAGGTCAGCCACTTGCTAAAACATATGATCATATGCCTATTTCCAGGCTAAATGTGCGAATGGACATTTTATATCATCCTTATTCATAATAACATTGTGGTTTATATTCTCTCTCTTTTGCATTTGCCTCCCACATGTATTTGTAGGCCACTGTACTCATTCCCAGATTTGTGCCCCCTTTCAGCTTTGCTCTTCTATCTAAAACTAATTTTCTTGTAGATGCATAATCAGCCTTGTGCATAATACTCAAGACAAAGACTGAGGTGTGCTTGTGAATGCCATGGTCTTCCTTTGTGAGAAGCAACTGATGAGACACCTTGAAGTTCCTAATTACATTTTTTTGGGGTTCTTTTACACCTATCCAAATCACTTGATTGGCTTATTTTTATTCTATTTTGGAAAGATTTAATTCTCATTTGAAATCTAGTGTAAGTAAGTGAATGATAGATTCTTTATCAATCCAAAGGTCAGGAATAGACATCTCATGAACATGATTAGTTTTAGCATCAGATGGAATTAAATATCTCTGTGAGTCTCTTGCTTAAACTAAACACCAAATATGACCTAAGTTAGAATGGCAGAGCTCAACTCTCCTCAGTCTGCTTGATCACCCACATATCTTTCACTACCATTTCATAGGAAAAAGTTGTTCATGTGTTCCCACACGTGAAACAGAAATACTGCAGTGTTGTGGTGAGAATTAAGAGTGGTGAAAGTAACACTGACATATAATTCATACCAATATCACCTACAGCTCCATGAGCTGCAGTTAAAGAATTTTACTTTCCTGCACTGGGTACATCTCATAGAGTGCCAAGGCAGCCCAGGTCCTACAATCAGATCCATACAGTCTGTGCAATATTATATGCAAAGCTTGGCATAAGCAAAAAATAATCAACTGGGCACATTTTAGTGTTGTTGTTACCCTCTGAGCAATACAGTCCCCTGCTTGTGACTGAGGTGATGATTACAGGTGTCCTTACAGAAGGGATATTTATGAAATAGGATTATTAGCCCAAAGTGTATCTGTTTGTGGGGATATTTTTGGAATTTTTTTCCAGCCCTTTGTTCCCCTACATCTTATGAGGAGCAGCTGAGGGAGCTGCAGTCAGAAGACTGAAGAAAAAAAGGAGAAAAGAAGGCTGAGGGGAAATATTATGTCCTATAACTCCCTAGAAGGAGGTTGTAGTGGGGTGCAGTTCATTTTCTTCTCCCATGTGATAAATGACAGGACAGCAGTAAAAAGCCTCGAGATGCATGAGGTGAGGTTTAGATTGGATATTAGGAAAAATTTCTTCATGGAAAGGGTTGTAAAACATTGGAATGGGCTGCTCTGGTGGTAGAGTCCTCATCCCTGGAAGTGCTCAACAAACGTGGTGATGGCACTTGAGGATGTGGTTTAGAGGGGAACTTGGTGGTGCTGCTGAGTTGACAGCTGGACTTGATAATCTTGAAGGTCTTTTCCAGTTTTAAAGATTCCATAATTCTACAATTCTATCACTGCCCAGAGCTGTTGTCACACTGTGTAAATACTGTAAATAGGATGTAGTGGCTGTCCTTCACTCTGGTAGGGCGGTGCTCATTGATTAAATGGAATGAAAGCTCTCCCTGTGCCACAGAGGAAACCAGTCATCTGTCCTCAAAGAGGAGAGAACCTATAACTGGGGCTTACTGAGAGTTTTCTTCTTCTTTCCCCCCTCCCCACATTCCCACATGCCTTTAATGGCTGGCACAGTGCAGTCTGAACACAGGAAAATCAGTGGTAGTGGCGTGGAATGATACATCAATTTTAGAGTCACCTGTCAAGAATGGACAGTGAAGAAAAGATTTCTTGTTCTTCTTGTTACTTGTGTATCACATTGTTTATGCAATGGTTTGCATTAATATGGAATTAATGGAGTTAAAACAACAAAATTCAATTTAACCCTACATAACAAATTAAATTATGCACCTGAATTAATATTGTCTTTTTTATATTATTACAGCCTTTTATGTACATAAGAAGTCAGTCTGAAAAATGGGATTTGAGAACTTGACCTTTTGCAGCAAAGCAAAACTCAAGGCTTAAACATTCATAGCAGCACTGCGTGCTCCTTAAATCAAAAAATAACCTTTTTTTCCATATAGCTACTAACCCCTTCTTATTTCTTAGAATTTAGTTTTCCCCCCTCCTGTTACCACAAGGCCGCCCACCTCTTTCTATCTGTACTCCTGTCTATAAGAGCTAATGCCAAACACAGGTGATTTTCTCACCCATTTAATATGAATACACATTTTCATTCCCACATAATCTGAATTTGCGACGTGTACACATTATTATGAATAGTTTATATAGAAATAAGGACAAGCAACTATCACTATCTTAACCTTCCTTTAAACAAAAGTGAGGAGGAGGAGGAGGGATATGTGTGTATGACATATTTTGAATTTTCCCAAAGGCTGAAGAAACTCTTGAAAATACTAAATTAAATTTCCTTTGCTCTTCAGGTTTTCATTATTTCTGTCCAAAACTAAAGTTAGTTGTGATTGCTATCAATTGCTCAGCATGGAGAACAGAAGGCTGTGAGGAGACCTTATTGCAACCTCTCCTTATCCAAAAGGGGTTATGAGAAAGACTTCTAGAGGGGTTTGCAGTGACAGGAGAAGGGGCAACGGTTTTAAACTGAAAGAGGGTAGATTTTGGTCAGACAAATGGAAAAAATCATTTACAATGATAATTGGAAGGAACAGGAGCAGGTTGCCCAAAGAAGCTCTGGATGTCCTGTCCCTGGAAATGTCCAAGGCCAGGTTGGAAGAACTGGAAGATCTTTAATGTCTCTTCCAGCTCAGACGATCCTGTGATTTTGTGAGTCTATGATTCTGTAGTTTGAGACTTTTCTGGTTCATTTTTTTTCCATAACTCTCCATCTTTCAACAACATCAAGATAATTGAAAAGTGATCTTTGGTGTGGGTTTTCTTTGTTAGTTTATAAAGGAGATAACACCCTATTTTTTTCTCCCTTATTCTTTTTTCTATATTTAGTATTTCTCTATTTCTCTCTTTTAAAGTCCATTTTCCCCTCTAGTTCTATATAAAATGATCTATATTAATTCTTTGTACTTTGATACTGGCACTGGATGCAGTTTTCCTTAAGACACCTGATTTCATTACAACTGCTTGAAAAGCAACTATTTCTCCAAGAATTTTTAATTCTGCGTCGTAATTCTAAATTTGAGCTAAAAATGGTCTGTTATAATTGAAAAGGAGAATTGTTCAGCGGTCAGTTTGGCTTCTCAGCAGGAAACTGTTGTCTTGCAGTGTAAAGTCGAAGATTATAAATCCATTTTTGATGTAGTAAGTAAGTTTCAATTCTAATCTTGAGCTCTAAGCAGATACAAAATGGTTCTTGCAAATGCATCATACAAGGTCACTGCTAAAATGGTACATTATTTTCAGGTATGTATATTTGCAATTTTACCCTTAAATTTATCCTTACTTTAGGGTGAAGAGAAAAATATTACCCATCTAATGGAGAATACTTGATGATTACAGCCTAACAAACACATTGCAAACTTTGCTTATGTTTTTATTTCCTATTTAGCACTTCAACCAAAACTGGTATCCATTGCCATTACAGGGAGGCCAAAATTACATGTTCTGAGTCATAACAACACTTTCCACCTTCAAAGCAGTTTGTAAACGATCTGAGTGACAGTCTTGTGAAGCAAAGCAGCATAATAATTCCAGAGTTAAAATGGCTTAACTTAGGAAAAGAGATTTGAATATTGTCGCACAAGCACAGGCATTTCCAAAGACATGTCAACCTATCTATTTTGGACCATTTTTCTCAAACTGGGAGGAATCACACTCTGGAGCTGCCTGTCTCGTGACCAAGTGACTCATTACCAGAGCTGGGATTATGTTGTCATTAATAAGATCTGTTATAGATGGCAAAAGTTGCTTTAAATAAGAAGGATTTATGTTAAAACATGGTAAGCATATTGCATGTTTCAGAGCAAACCTGTAATCAAGAGAAAGGAAGGATGCTGAAAGAGGAATTCAGTATAGCATCAACATGCACAGATAATGAATTTATTCTTTTACTAAATTTATTCTGTTAGGCAGGGCAGGGAGAAGAAATCTTCATCCTTTCCTTGGAAAAATAAAAAAAATGCTAAATTGTCATCAAACTTTCCCTTTCAAGAGTGTTCTTGAATGAATTCAACTTTCATTCACTGTTCAGCTTTGAAGGTTTGGGATTGTGAATGATTCTGAAACTCTCTGGGACAGGTTCAGCAGTGCTGATCTGAACCAAGCATTAAGTGCAAAGTGGTGTCCTGTGAGCCACCCCCAGACATTACACAGCATGAAAGTGACTCAGACCTTCAGAAATGTCCTCATTCACCAAAGCAGTGGGTATGCAGAACTTTGTTTGCTGTGCACTTTAGGGCTGTGTGGAAAGTGAGAAATATCTAGTAACTCTGTTTTTAACCGAAATACTCATTTTCTTATGATATTCTTACGATTTTCTCATGATATGCTGCAATCTACACAATACTATAATATTTCTACACTCCACTGCAGTGAAATCCATAAAAGAATAAGTGCTTGATCATGCCCCAATTCATAATCAATGGAGTAACTTACTTGGATAATTGATGAAAAGATTCATGAGCAGCAAGTCAAGGGAGGTGTTTCCCCATCTCTACTCTTTTCTTGTGAGACCCCACCTGAGGTTCTGTGTCCAGCTCTGGGCCCCCAACACCAGGAGCCTGTTGGCACAAATCTGGAGGAGAGCCACAAAGCTGCTCACAAGACTGGAGCACCTCTCCTATGGAGACAGGCTGAGAGAGTTGGGATCGTTCAGAAATAGAAAATGGATCTGTTTTTTCACGAATGCACAAAAAAGCCTCACCTCTGTCTTCACACATTCTCTGAAAATTTGCAGTCCCAATCCTTATCCTGAATTGATGATAAAAATCTGAATTCAAGCAGGATCTGAACTCAGACCCATCACTCTGCAAGTCAGAGAAGGTGCTGGTGTCTGGGGGGAGACGTCCTTCTGGAGGTCCTACATAAGCTCTTTGATACAACCATTACTCTTTTATATATATACTGTAAATATTCTATGTACACCCAGTCACAGAAGGTTTCATCACTGTCAGGGAATGCAAAACTATTTACAGTACAATAAAATGTTTTATTCATTTATTCATAATTTCCCTGGACAGCAATGGCCACACAGAAGGCATCACGTGGGGCAATAAAGAGCCTGCAGCTGGGTAGCAGGGGAAAAGGTTTTGACAGGCAAGGACATGGTAAGAAGGGGACAAGGTTTGTTCTCAAACTGGTTTGTTATATCTGTGTTGCCTAGCAAAGATGGATTTTCTTGCTTGGTTCTACTTTGTAGTTGAAGGTTTAGAAGCTGAAAGTTTCATTAGAGAATTCATTAGATGAGATGTGGCAGCAGGTTCCCCTTGGATCAGACTGGGATCCTCTCAGAGGATTTTGCCTACAGGGAGACAGCAGTAACACAGCAGGACCTCACCAGGGAGGAGACACAACTCAGCCTGGGATTTGAAACTTATCAGAAACATTTTACCCCAAAAGCATATTTGTATGGTTTTTTTATCCTGATATTTTCATTCATTCCAAGTCTTCAGCCTCTACTGTGAATTTTATGACACTTCCATTATTCAGGAGTTACTGAATTTCGTGTATAACATAGAACGGATTCTTTGAAGTTTTATCTCTTTTTTGATGAACCTGAACTGTAGCTAAACTTTTTGGGGAAAAAAAATTTAAAAAAATAAATTTCTAGGATCAAGAGTATGTGACTGTGAAAACCACCAGAGCTCTGAGAAAGGTTCTGTTGATGTTGTTTTATATGGAAAGCTGCTGCCATTAGTCTAAATCAGATCTACTCCCTTGCAGAGCTGCAAGCTGGGCATCTGAAACTTGTTAACAGCAGCTGTTGTTGGGTTGGTTTTCATTTTTATTAGAAGTGGAATCTTTAGGTCATAACCTGCGGTTTCTAGCAGTCATTTCAAAAAGTTTTATACTTGAATGTATAGGCAGGTCAGGGTTGGAGTTGAAATTTGGAAGGGAAACCATATCTGCTGGTGTCATATAGAGGTTATTGGGAGTGATGCCTGACTCTACAGCATCAATGCTTTACAAGGAACTGCAGACACAGCCTGGGCTTCACTGCAGCAACCCACCTCCAATGCCAGCTATACTCCTCTCCAAAATGACTAAACTCAAATGACTCATCAGACATACTAGATGAAATAGAGAACGTTTTGAATCTGGATTTTTCTTGTAAAAATTCCTATTAAAAGTATGTCCTGAATTACAATCTTAGCTTGTGTGTGCAACATATTTTTGTCTTAGGGCACCTTACTGTGAGAATTCAGGAGTAACCATAGAATCACAGAATGTTAAGGATTTGGAATGGACCTTGGAGATCAAGTAGTCCTGTGTGGGGCCAGGAGTTGAAGTTTTATGAACTTTGTATATCTCCTCAAACTCAGGATATTCTATGATTGCATGATTCTATGATATTGTGAATTCTGCATTTTGGTAGTCACCCTATGAAAGGAACCCCCTCACCTCTGTTACAAGAGCAGATTAGTCACTGAGTTTTGTTACACTGGAACTTCCTCTCTTTTTAACATTCTGAAAAATTTTAATCATGTTTTAAGTTAGAATTCTTTGCTTACTTATTTTTATATTTCAATTCAACTTTTTAATTTGTTTTGCTTTAAGCATAAATATGTTTTTCATAATAAGGAAGGCATCTGAAGAGGTTTGGCTGAATAGTCTCATTAAAAATTTGGAATGTTAAAAAAAGATGTGAAAATATCACCAGCTTTAAAAGCCAGGCAGAAAGTGGGAAAATAATATTTCCAAAATTTTCTAGATTAGAAACTCATAACAATGAAATATATCTCAGAACCATCTTTTATTTCCCAATAATTTTCTATAAAAAGATATCAGGTCATGGAAAGAATTGCAACAGAGTTCCATGCCTTTGTCTCACTGAGACCTTGGAAGGATCTGCAGTTTGTAGATGTAGGAGTTGGAGGAAGGAGATTTCACTCTTACATAAACACTTCTGCTACTTAACAACCCTAAAGAAAAATAACCCCTCTACTAGTGTTTCCTCTTTCCCATCAAGTAATTCCTTTAGAACCTTCTGCAGGAATCTAGTACTTCACATTCTTTGTAGCAACAATCCTCCAGACCATTTAAATACAATCTTTTTTCTTTTTCTTTTTTTTATGTAGTTTTGAAAATGTTAGTATTTTTGAAAAATCGGTGCAGATAAGTTCCCAATTTGAAACTAATGTATATTATGCAGCTCTGTCTCTGTGTGATTTCAGTTGTTTCTCTGCATCTGATACTCAGATACTGATTTTTAGAAGAAAGTTAATACAAATTGACAAATTTGAATTTTGTATTTTTCATTTGAAGAGCAGGAATATTCATGCAGCACTTGACATTAAGTAAAGGAATAAGTTGTTCTAGCACAGCATCATTACCATGATCAATACTTGTTTAGACTGAGGATTTCAGGTTTGGGTTCAAAGCAACACTTTTAGCCATCATCATTTTAAGAGCTGAGAATCAATTCCTTACATGCCATATCTATCCCTTCAGAGTTACATTAAATTATTATTTATTTGTTTATGATATTGAAAGACTATCCAAAAAGTCAGGTAACGGATAAGGTTTTTATTTAGTCAGGAAAAATGCAAAGACTGTGCTTTTCTTGAATGATTTGAAACCACAAATCTGTAAAACAATGGTATTTATCAAGTTACATAGTAATGGCTGTGTTATTTCTTAAAAAATTGCAGTAACTGAATTTCAGAGATATTCAGACCCCATATCATGCTTAAAGATTGTTAGTTTTATAATCAAACAAAATTGATAATGATGAACGTTTGCTTCTTCAAGACACAAGGATGCCATATTTGTCACATAGGTGATCATAAAGAGATTTCTTAAAGACCAACTCTTATCTGATACCTCAAAAATTAAAAACTACCCCAAAACAATCAAGCAAAAACACCCTGTTTACCCATGTATTTAATATCACCAGTTAAAATAAAGCAATAAATAATTAGAAAATGGCTTCTTTATCAGATATATACATCAGAGTATAATAAAGAAAGGCAAAATATTTACAACTTCGCCATGATGTTTTCAGGTATTTTTCAAGCCTCTTTTCCTGTGTGCTGCTCAGGAGAACTGAGCTGAAGGGAATTCACAGAGAGGGGTGTCTTACTGGGGTTTCTCTCACTGCTACCCCTGGACAAGCCCAGTGTTCCACTATGGTGGCTGTGGCATCTTCACCTCTACAGATGTTTGTGGTTGTTGGAGAAGGTAGACTTTAGGAAGTCTGAAACCTTTGTCTGTTTTTCATCACCCCAATGAATACACCTCTGTCGCCCTGAAAACTCAGCTTCTGAGCTTGCTAACATAGTTTTCTAAAGACTTTCCCAGGACAGTAACTGTAAACATAGATATGTGTACATTCTTTCTGTTACACGTCTTGTGATGGGCATCTCTCATGGCCAGTGCAGTGAGAAAGTGTTATCCTGACCACCCAATCCCTGGCTGTGGTCAGGAGCCTATAAATCCTGGAGGGAAAAATAAACCTCTCTCCTTCTCTTCACCACACCTCGACCTGTGTCCGTGTGATCTATTCATCTTCAGCGGTAACACACCTCATCAGAGGAAAGAGTGTGAAATTGAGCTGGTGTAATGAACTCATTGTGTCTTAGCAGCTGGGGTTGGAACCTGAGGCACTCAAGAGAAGAAGAGAAAGTTTTTACTTCTTCAATTAACACTGAAATTTTGTCCCTAGAACATGCTGACTCACCTGGAAGTGACCCAGCAAAGCCCTTACATATGTGTTTAAGTCACTTTAGAGTCAGAGCTAGTTTGCTCAACACTTTTTGTGTTTAAATCCTAAATCCTGGACCTAGAAGCCATAAAACACTTAAGTTGACCATTCATCATTGAAAACCAAACAACACACTGTCCAGAAAATTATTTCACTGTCCAATTAACAGGAATGATTGATTGTATGATGATCAGGAATGATCATCATTGATCGTATGATGATCCTATATGATTGGAAATTTTGACTCACACAGCAAATTATATGACTTTTTATCATCAAATAAGTTACTTTTAATCAAGTAATGTGATTTATGCAGTCATATTAATACATTTCAGGCACATGAACTGAGACATTTGTATCTTATTCATAACTTTACAAGGAACTTTAAAAAGAGCACGGAAAAGCTGTTATTACTCACGTAATATTTGTGCACACAGAAACCAAGATTTAATTTACCAAGAACATACCACTGACAGCTCCCAGTGTATATTAGCTTTGGGTGGGTTTAATTTATTGTTTTTATTCTCCATTTCTATGGAGTATTTGTAACAGCCCAAGCTAAGAGCAGTGAGAGTGATGAACATGGACATCTCATGAAGTTTTTGCCTGAGTTTGTCTCAGTGGCTTCTTTGCAGAAGTAACCAGACTCAGGTGTGCTCCCTCAAGGTATTGAAAAGTGAGACCATCATTTAGGAGGTCTTTTTGTGGCATCTAAATAAATAGCATATATGGTTGTATCAACATTTTACACTATTGTGAGTCAAATCATTTTAATGTAAGATTAGCTCCTTATTCTTAGTATCCTAAACCTTTAATAGACTTACAATTTTGAAACTGAAAAGATCAAAGCAGTCATAAGCAGTGTCTATAATACATAGTTTGGAAAGACTGGAATCTTTCTAGTATATATTTTTCTTTATTTGTTAATCTGCAGGGAAGGAGCAACATTCTGTAATAACAGAGGGAAACAGGATTTAGCTACACAATATGGCATTCATGAGTAAGTTCCAGCCTATTCCCTCCCCTTTCTTCTCAGATGCTCATAACTTTCTCAAAATAAATTTGAGGGGCTGGAACTATCCATGCTTGGATTCAACTGAAAGGTAAATGTTTGGGTTTTTATATTATTTTTTTTTGTTAAAATGATTGAGTGTAAATTAGTCAAGAGTGAACCTAACACATTTTTTCTTGTATGTTTCAATTAAAAATGTAATTAGGACAAATAAAAAATGATTAACAATCAAACCTTGAAACACAGACCTGTGAACATCCCTACGTGCATTTATATTAGGGAGCAGTCTTATTTGTTTTGAAGGCTCATGTGGCTTTAGTTTTATGATGAAAGTTGAGGATGTGTTCAGGTGTTTTAAAATTGAGGACCATTCTTTGCTTTTCATGTTGTAACCTAATTATCAAGTAAAATGTGCAAGAAAATGCTGAAGGAATATGAAAAGCATAGGTATATTTCCAAGACATTTTTATTGAAATATATGCAATGGAAATTTTATTTCCTTTTTTTAAATTTATTTTTTAAATTTTGTTATATTTTATTTCCATTTCCCAGTGGTTCTTTTATTAACTTAATCTCACTTTAATCTATATCTTTCCAAATTTAAGCAGCTGGAAGACTGGAAGCACTGAAACAATTTTCCTCAAGTCTCAATGAGATCTACAAAATAAATCAAGTTTAAAGAAAACCAGACAACTAAGTCTAAAGTCATAAATGCCTGAACTCAGCACTTGCATCCAATTTAGGAGAAACACAACTGCATCCTAAACATTTCAGTATTTCCCATAGTCTGAGATAGCTTAAGATGGCAGCAGTTTGAATAGGAAGCATGAGAGGAATTTGTAAAAGGTGTTGCTGTTCATATTAGTTTTGGTTGTATGAACTGACAAAAGGAGTGGTAAAGGGAAACTGAATTTTGAGGTGCCGTTAATTCTGAAAGTTTCATCTGAGGTGCTACAATTTCTGCCTTCTCAGTGATGGATATTCCAACTTCTTGTTTTCAGGAAATAGAATTACAAAGGTTCTTTTAAACTTTTTTATTTTTTTTTTAACGTCTAGCAAATCAGTATGAAACTATGGCATTCTTTCAATTTGGTGCAAAACCATGAGAGGTTGTATCTATTTTGCGCTGGGTGCAGATATGCTGATCAAAATTCTTATCATCAGAGCCACTTCCTGAAGCTGTAGGTCTGATAGCAGCAGCTCATTACAGTGCATTCTTTTGGTGTTTGATAAACATGAAAAAAATCCTTCTGTTTACCTAAAAACATGTCCATGTTTATGACTTTCAGAGCATCAGATTTCAATCTTAAGTTCCCATATTTGAATGCCACAACTTATATGCAGATTGCTTTACCCATTTTTATCAGTTTTGACCAGTGAATTGCGTACTAGCAGGGTCCAAAGTTTTATCCCAGTTTTTTTTGTTTGTTGGTTTGGTTGGGTTTGGTTTTTTGGGGTTCTTTTTTTTTTTTAACATACTTAACAAGTGAGTTTCAGGATCCAGTCTACAAATTTTGATTGATTTGGCACAATGACAGATTCTGATTATATTTTTTTCCTCCCTCCATGTCACAGAATCTGTCTTTCATGACTTGTCAAGCAGTCTCTGATTAATTTGGCCTGGTGGTTCATGGGGCAGAATCCAGCCTATTTCTTTTGTGTTTCCCAGGGTGTTTTTGACAATTCACTGTGCACACTCCAGTACCCTGGCACTGCTCACTGGCAGAGCCCAGTGTGTTGCTCCTCAACCATGGCTGGGGACTTGTGCTTGATTCTTCTGTGAGCATTTCTAACCAATGTGTAACCCCCCTGCTTGTCAGGATCTCTGCAAAATATTTTCCTATTAACCATTTTGATGTTGCTTTGTTTCCAGTACTTTGTGCCATCTCAAGAAAACTTGGCCAAGAGTACTACAGCAAGTGGGTTGCAGAGCTGGTTAGTGTTAGCCAGCATAGTCTGGTCTGGAAAGGATATTTTAAATATGGCCAAGCAAATGGCATAACCTATTAACTCATCCCAGTGCCCAAAATGGAACAGAAGATGGGTGAAGCTTTGAAGTGAAAGGTGAGCAAACCTACTGTACTGCTGTATGATCTTTAAACCGTTTCCCTTTCCTGCCATGAAAGAGCTCTCTGAAGTGCACCTGCTTCACTTACCCGGTCTTTGCTCAATACACAACAACTATTTCTGGGCTTTGCCCTTCCAAAACAAACATATTTTCTCATTAAGAAAGGGAAGGAGTAGCAAAATTAATTTCTCTTCCTGAATTTTATGTCTCGGGGTTGGTCTGCAGCAAGGTGCCTCTTGGGCATGAGTTATTCCACTTGGCTGATGTCACCCCCAGGGTGATTCAGGTTTCCTACCATAAGTCTCCATAAGAGCTTTTCTTCCCCCACTGACTACAGGGGGAACCATCAGTAATCAGTATCAATAATCAGGATCCTGAGCAAGGTGACTCAGTGACTGGGAAACCCAAAGGAGCTGAATCATAGGCTGAGAGTTACTGAATAGATTATGAACACAATGCTGCTTTTTAGGATTCAGCCTTGTACTTCCTCTCAAACAAGTTGAACCAGGGCTGAATGCAGTGTTCGTTTTTCTAATATCCAGGAGCGTCAATCATGTCCCTAGACATGAAATATGAAAAGAAGAAGAAGAAGAAGAAGAAGAAGAGGAAGAAGAGGAAGAAGAAAAAGACTTCAAACTACCCCATTTCTCAAAGAAAATAAGACCTCAGTCCTCTGCTGTACAGGATCTCTTTTGAAATGCAATTTGCTGAATGAGATTTTAATAAATGATGTTTCCACTATGAAAGGAAATAATAATCCACATAATTGTTTTAACATTCTTTAACAGTCCTGCTCTGGTTCTGCAGTATAGTGTTCCAGGGCAATACATTGTGTCTTTAAAGCAGGAGGGCTTGGCAGTTATTTTGAGAATGGATATCATAATATGAATTGTATAAACATGTACAGGAGCATTTAAAACTAGCAGCATCTGAATATAACTTTGCAAAGTTAAATTACTGTAATGTCAGGAGGATAAGAAATGTGTTCAGTGTTATGAAAAGAACAGATATCCTTGTGCCATATACAGTCCTTATCATTTAATGACATAACAATGTTTTGCTGTTAGACAAGCGATCAAATTTTTTTTTTTTTCAATGTAAATAACCTTGTCTTAAATCTATTCCACTCTGATCACCGTGTGACTGAAAAAAACCCCCACGGTGCAGCATAATTTTTAAATGGTTTTCAGTCTAGTGGAATAGGTGTCAGTTGTGGGTGTCTTTCAGACACTGGAGGTTTTAATCTGAGCAAAAGAGATCAATGCACAGAACAGGAAGGAAAAGTCATTGCAAGAGTCTTTGAGAAGTTTTAGGTTTCTTTCCCCTCCCAGCCCTTTCACTCCCCTGTGATCTTAAAAACAAACTGTTGCCCTTGGCAGTGCTGTTTATAAGCTACAGAAGTTTTCTTCACATTGAGGTAAGAATTAAAACTAGAACTAAGTGTCAGAGCTGTTTGAGGTCTTCCTCCAAAGCTCCCTGAAACCCATGTAAAGGCTCCTGGGTTTTGTTTGGTATTAATTTTTTCAGCAAGCAATCTATATGTCCTCAACACTGAGCAGTCCTCAGACTCCTTCTGCTGTCTGCTTTAAAGATTTGCTCATTCCAGCCTTTTTCTGTGGCCAGGACAGTTGTGTTGAAGAACTACAGAAATCACATGTCCTGAGATTGTGCCTGTACCACAGAAACTGGAGGTTTTGCTCTATCCAAAACCAGAACAGTTTTTTGACAGAAGAAAATATCATCCTACTACAGTGCTTCAGAAGAGAAACTCAAATGCAATGTGACATGTCATTTGGTATGGATGACTGTCAGAATTTACAAGGGCATGTGAGACCAGATTTCAACCCCTGCTGTCTTCTGGACATAATGATTTGTTTTTACTGTGATAATACTGAGAGGCTCTTTAGAAATCAGCACCTCACACTAAAAAACCAGAGAAGCTCAGAGAGATTTCAGCGTAAATTGACCAGGCAGGTGAAGGAGGGGAGGGAAAATAGATGCCAAAAGAGGTGAAATAAACACCCTGCAAGGTAGGTCCACAGAAGATGGATAGAACAAGAGGAAATGGCTTTGAGTTGTGCCAGTGATTTATATTTCACATTAGGGAAAATTTCTTCCCTACAAGGGTTGTCAAGCGTTGGAACTGCTGTCCAGGGAACAGGGGTCACAATCCCTGAAGGCGTTAAAAATGCAGATAAAAGTGGCACTTAGGAACGTGGTACACTTGGAAGTGGTAGGGGTTTGAGTCTATCTTGGACGCATTTTCCAACCTAAAAAATTCTATGATTCTACAATTCTGAGACGTGGAACTGATATTCAGCCCTCTCAGCTGCCATGATGTTCATGCAACACTCTCCAGCTGCAAGTTAAGGCCTCCACTGCCAGACACAAGGCTGGGACAGGAGACAAAGAATGCTAAATAATGTGTGTGTTGCTTGGACCATGAGATTGGATCCTGAAAACTGGGACCAGTGACCCTGACTCCATTGCTCTGCCTGAATGTGCTCAAGTCTGCTGCTGTGTCACAGCGGTGACTTCAGAACAGCCTTGGTGTCACTGCTGAGTGAGCAACCCTGCTCCCCAAAGCCAGCAAGTCACTCACACATGCCCCTAAAATAAACCATCATCTTCTGTCTTCTTAGAAGAAACTCTTGAAGATAAGGTGTGGAAAGCTTTCGTGACTACTCACAAAGGAGACTGACTGAATGCAGGAATTTTCTTTAGAATGAAAACAACCCCTATCCAAATGTCAGTGAGCATTTGCTTGACTCTATGTTCCCTAATCATAATTTTGTCGTTTCAAATCCTTTGAAGCTCCAATTTTTTGCCCTTTTTGGTGTTAAGATGGGAAACATTTTGATGAACTGTTCGTTCTCTAAGAACAAGTGTCTTTTCTGGTTTTTTATTTGTTTTGTTTCAAGATTGGTTATAAAATGATTCATAACTATACTAACACCCACAGACAGTGTCTCCAAAAAATGATTTAAACAAAATGTACTGCACTTTGTACCTTTTTCCATTGTTCTCAAGAACTGCATTTGTTCTCATTTAGCTTTAACAAAGATCAGATTGAGCTGGAACTTGGGTAAGAGAGGTGATAAGTTTGCAGATAATAATGCATCTCATCAGTCATGAATTGCAAAAATTAATCTTCAGATAGGGGTATGTCATTCAAGAACTTACATGCTAGCACTTTAATTGTCAGAGGCTAGTTTCTATTAGGCAGATGGACTGAGAATGAGTAACAGCTTTTCCCATTAGTGGAGGGAAAAAGAAAAATTAAGGTAAGTTCAAAAATATTAAGAAAATGCTTTAATAATTTTGTTTAACTCAGGTTGTAATGAGAAAAAGGGCAAGGCCTTAAATTAATTAAGACCAAGTCTGCTTTGTTTAATAAATGTTTTCTCTCTGCTTGGAACAAAAGTTGTGTGTGGAAAAAGATAGCAAACAAAATATGTATTATACAGGAAAAAAGTTGAGAAGAGGAAAGATCTATTTAAAGGAATATTTTTAAAAGGGCTAAAAGAAGTTCTGTGAAAACCAGTGACATTTTTATTTTTTAATAAAATTTGAATATTTCATTTTTTTCCAGCCCATGTCAGTAGAAAGCTGGGTTTTCCTTCCTGTAAAAAAAGTGGACCAGAAGGGCCTTTGCTCTGTGAGTGGTTTGATTTGCATAGGGAAAGAACATGGCTACTAGACACAGGCCACAATTTGGTCACTGTTTTCATTCTGTACTCAGATATTTTAGTGTTTCAGAGCATAAATTGGTCACCAGGTCTGTCTAGAAAATTCCATGGGGTGCCGTGGCAAAGTGCAACTCTCTGTTCATGGGGAACCAACTCTTTGGGCAGTGTTGGAGGAACCCCAGCTCAGCCCAGCCACGCTGTTCCACACTCTGCCCTAAATAAACAATAAGATATTAAAGATTCACCACAGGCTCAAATTTCTGAGAAGAAAAGGATTTGGGTCACATCCTCAATTGGGATAATCTGGTTTTCAAGAGTGGATATCACTGAACATCAGTAGTTTACAGCAAGTCATTTGATGTAACAGCCTTCCACAAGCTTTCTTTGTCATTAAAGGCTTGTTCAATTGCTGGACAAAGCTCTGCAGGTCATAATGATAATAGTACTTTGTACTAGTGTTCTTTGCAGTAATCATCTGAAAGCATTTTTAATGTATTTATTAAAAAAAAAATAAATATGAGGGAGCAGCCCAGAGGCAGCTCGAAATTATTACAACCTGTTGTTTTGCAGGTGGCTAAAGAAAAATGAATTCATTTTGCCTAAGGTTACTGTGAGCCAGAAAAAAAAAAAAAAAAAAGAGGATTAAACTCAAGGTGATGTGACTACTAATCTTTGGCTTTAATAACTAAACTGCAGCAGGTCCCACCTGGGCTCAGGGTTCTTGTTTGTCATTTAGACAAGTAATTGAATAAAAGCTAAAGCAAAGAATCAATCCTCATTCTTGTTACATTTAGAGGGATTTCTTATCATGGATCTAAATGTGACATAAGACCCTAATGAATCTCGTCAGCAGTAGGATATGTTCTAGATGCTGATTCCTGACCATGATGAAAAGCTTTGGCCTTGATCTGTCAAAATAAAAGAATAAATACATAGACATACAAAACATGTTATTTAAAAACACAATTTGTTTATGTGCATTTCCTGTTGTATGTATTTGTGTTTTCAGCAACAAATGTTCAGGACTTAAGAATTAATTTGTCCCTCTCCTGCAATATTGTCCAGATACTCAGGACCAGAGGAGTTCTGCTGTGATGTTTCATTTAAAAATCATTCACATGCTTACAGAAAGTGTTGTAGCCTTTTATCTTAGCACATGAAATTACTGACTTTTGTCATGCTATCCCAAGTTCTTATCTGTGATTGCTCTGATTATCTTAGCTTTCTGTACTATCTGCTGAAATATGTGACAAAATCTCAATTTTTGTTATAATTTCCTCAAAAACCCCCTGTGGTTAATCTGTAATTTGTTTTCTTGCTGTTTACAAATTTTCTATGACTTCTTTCTCTATAGTTTAGGGTTTTTTAAATTTTGTTTTCTATTTCTGAAGGTTTAGCATGGAGCTTTCTTAAAAGAAACACACTGATAACATCCCAATTCCTAATGCCTAATATCAATTGATGTCGACTGATGAGATATTTTGCCTCAGAAATATTTTCACATTATCTCACAGAAATATTTTATACAAAATATACATAATAATAACTCATTTTTGCTGAATAACGACTAATTTCTTAAATAAGCCACTAGGAATAATTAAATGGTTTTACTTAAGTTCAGTGAAACTGAAATTTTTATATGTTTTCCTCTTCTCACTAGAAGCTGAGGCTGAATAACTTTTGAACAGTATTTGGTCTTGTCTTGAGAAAGAAGAAAATTACAAAATTTATTAATCTTATATGTAAAGATTGATTAAATTTTCCTTCACTATATTAAAAATATAATCTTAGTAAAGACTCTAAGGAGAGGTATATACATGAACAGTTTCTGTTTTGGTTCCTTTGCTTCTTATCTCATAAAGCTTTACAGTCTTTAGGAACTGCACATATATGATGATAAAGTTCTAATCTTCCTGACTTATCACGAGTTCTAAAGCATCACTCTTACAAAAAAACCCAAATTATGTTTTTTTTTGAAAAAAAGGAGCAGATTGCTCTTTTTTTCCTTTTCATTTCTCTTCTCCCCTCTCTCCCTGCAATTCTTCCAGACCCCTGCTATGTAACTCTGTTTCAGGGAATATTTCAGTGTTCATGAGAACACCTTCTGGCCATCCCTTATACGAATGCACACTTCCAAATTATTCTTCCAGTGTAGATTAAGAAGACAAACGAGCTCTCCTACTGCTTAGTCAGTGCTGTTTTTTAAAAAAAAAATTGAGCCTCTAAATGAAGTTAGATGAAGCTAGTCCTAAAAACACCCATTTCCCTTTGCTTTTGTTTGTAGAGGGTACCCAGGGGGACCAGCAGAGTGTTCATGCACACAGTCATATTCCCCCTCAGCTGCTTCTTCCTGTCGTGGGTAGAGATAAATCTTATCAGACAGAAAGAAAGACACTTCATGCACCACCTCTTTGTGCTGTTGGGAGATTCTCACCTGCAGGAACATCATCAGCTGTGGCCAGAATTTTCTTTATGTCATGGCAGCTTATTAGGCTGGTGGCTGATTTCAAACCTGTGTTTTTTCCAGTGACCTCAAGTGAGATTTACATCAAATGCCTTGAGCTCCCTGTTGTCTGGGATATTTTGTTGAACGGAGAAAATCAGTCCCTTTAACACAAGAAATGCCTAATTGGAAAGATAAGCTTGGCCAGGCTGGGAAGGGGTTTGAGCAAACTGGTCTAGTGGAAGCTGGACCTGCCCATGGCAGGGGATTGGAAATAGATGATCTTTAAGGTCTCTTCCAACCCAAACCATTCTATGATTCTGTCATTTTCTGGTTCTATAGCTGAAGACATACTATGTGCTATCTGACTCACAAAATGATGCGATGAACCCATGAGTAAATTTCCTGAAATTAAAAGGAAAAGAGTTAAAGCAAATTTCCTATGGTACATGTCTGAGATGCTGGTATTTCAGGCCTTGCTTTGCGTTTTTTAGTGAAAGGAACAACAGAAACTTGTGTTGCTGAGCAGCAGAGAACACAAACTTCATTCAGTGCTAAATAAGAAACAGTTTGAGCATTTCAACATTTACAAGGAATGCAGAGGAGCCATTTCAAGATCAGTCATGGTTCATATTGGTAGATATTTGGTAACTAACCAGAAAAATTGTGTCAAGAGTCACCCAAATCCTGTTGTAGCCAACCTAGAAATAGAATACATTCTGCAAAACAGAACACTTACAATCCAATCCTTTGTGTGTTTAATTCAGGCCCACCAACATGAGAAACCAAAGGCTGATAAATGGACCTCAAATATCGGTAAAAGAACAGAGTTTTCAACCATGCATAACACAGAAACAAATTGTTGAACTTATTTAATTCTAAAGGCCTTTTCCATAATTTTTGCTCATGCAAAAGACTCCTGAGGCAACAAGACAGCTTACCTGCCAGCTTTGACATTTCTATAACCAAAACAATATTTCAGAATCCTCATGCCATAAATCTGATGTGGACTTGAATTTCCCGAAAGTAATAAATGATCCAATTAGAAAACAAACAAAAAGGTGAGAATAATTACGCTGTTTATTCTTCCATGATGATAAGGTGAGCTTGACAAGACAGAATGCTTTTCCTAAACCCAGAGTTTCTCTGTGCTTGCAATTGATCTTAGGAGTTAAAGATTCTGTTTGCATTTTTAACGCGCTGAGGTAAAATGTATTGCCTTGATAGAGATGTTAAGGAAGAGTTTGCTTACAGTATCTCTTACCCTTCATTTTCTATTCCTCTCACTTACTGCAGAATTTCAAAGGCATTTGGGGATATATTATCTGTGTAGAAGTAAGTCTTATACTGCAATGATTTACAGTAGCACAGCTTTTAAAATCCTTTCTCAACAGCTTTTCTCTGCACTTAATCATTCACAGACGCATTGTTAATTAATTACGCAGATTATTTTTAATGAAAAAAAAAAAATTACCACAAAAAGAATGCTGTTTTCCCAGCTCCCTTTTTCCATGTATAGGTGCAATCTGAACTAAGCACTGTTCTATTAGGCACCACAATTTGCAGTTCTTTGATTTTTAGATGTTCTGAAGATGGATTGTGCAGTGTGAAAGAACCAAAAGCAGATTTTGTGCTGAATTTTCTGCTGAAATTTGTGAATCCAACCCAAAACCAGTTATGATTCAACAAGTGGAAGTAGACACTCCTTGTGGTAAAATTAGGACCCAGGGGTCAGAAAACATTTGACTTTACATCATCTCTAGGTATTTTTTACAGGCACATCTGTTATGTATATGATCTGTTGCTTGTGTTTGCTTGAGGTATGAATTTCAGGACCCCTTCTTCCCCTGCATGTCTATTCATCCTAGAGCATAAAATCATATCTTTTGAGTTGGAAGCAACATTTACTATTATCCAGACTGTCCCCCCAGATGACAGTTTCCAAAGAGGTGCCTAAACAAGCAACTTAGGCCAAGTCAAATGAATCCTCACTTCTGGGGATATTAATAAAAAAACAAACAAAAAAAAAAATGTGTTTTGTGGAAAAAAACCTCACAAAATCTGTTTTTGTCAAAAAAAAAAAATAAATTCTGAGGCAACCGCATTGATTAATTGATTGGCTGTTTGCTGTCCATACCTCCTTCAGACATTCTGAGTTTTTTTTTTTGTTTTTAAATACCGCTGATTGATTTAAACAAAATTCATCAAAAGAGTTGAAGTTCTTAAGATATTGAATCCTGTGGAATTCTTTAAAAATAGGTGTCTGAGCAATGAGAAAGCCCTAATTAGTCTGGACCTAGAGAAAGGCCTCAGTATGACTTGGTGCCAGAGAGGTCATGTAAGACAACAGTTAATGTCCAGCCTGTGGGAAACCTACCCTGAAAATCTTCATAAAGAGACTTCAGTAATTTCACAGGTCACAGAACTTGCTTAATAAGCTTTTTTTTTACGTGTGCAGTAGAAAACAGAAACCTGAGCCC
The DNA here is from genome assembly GCF_030490865.1 of Poecile atricapillus. Classification (NCBI taxonomy): domain Eukaryota; kingdom Metazoa; phylum Chordata; class Aves; order Passeriformes; family Paridae; genus Poecile; species Poecile atricapillus. Next base: position 5,250,321 of record NC_081288.1, read on the forward strand.
ATAAAATGGATGTGTCGGTTTTAATTTGATAATAAGCGCAACACTAGCATCAATTTAAAAACATACAAAAAAAACCAACAGAAAAATATTGAAAAGCACAGAGAACCTGTTGGTTTGCACAGAACCTTGGCTCCATGTTTGCACTGCACTCTGTTTGTGCTCATTTGCACCAAGTGAAGTGGGAGTAGAAGGAGCCTGTGCCAGGATGGAGGACAGTAATGACTTCCACCCACTTTGCTCTCAGGTGGTGTTGAACCAACCCCAGTGACTCCATTCCTGAGTGCTGAGGTTGCTCTAAATATTTTCAACACAAGGTTTTGTTTTGCTGCATGCCATAAAAAAAAAAGGGCTCCGCGTTTATTGTTTGCAAAGTTTTTCTGTTTTTTCCTCCACTGCATGGCTCTGAAAATTATTTCATTCTTATTTTAATATTCTGGGCTTCAAGAATAGATTTCCTTGCCCAGCATTCCTCTGAAATATGAAAGAGATGCCCTCTGCAGCAAGCTTAACGCTGCTATCATCTGCATAATAAAGATAGTCTGTATGTATAGAATGTGCACACACACATATAAATTTATACTGATATACTGTATGGACACAAAGATAAACGGAATAAGAATCACAGCAGCAAAATAGAAGAAGAGACATGTAACTCAGTGACTGACATCAAGAACAGATCTCATCTGTCAAATGACTGAATTGAGAGGCTTTTATGAACATTTCTTCTAGGACAAAGTACATTATATGTGCAAAATGAATGTATGCAACTGGATAGTGTGCCATTTCCCTAACAATTTAATAAAAAAAGTTGTTTCTCATTCTTTCTTTTTCTTATTGCCCTTGGCAGTTTTATCTCACCTCCTGTCCCTGAAAAAAAAAAAAAAAAAAAAAGTATTTTCCAAAATACGTAAGTTAAATTTTGCATTTCATTTAGTGTAAAATGATCTACTTAGTCACAACCTCAGATCCTCTCAGAGCAACTGAACACATCTCAAAAATAATTAAAAATAGTGGGGTTACATCAGAGATATTCTTCTTCCAGCTCAGTGGGGAATTTTCTTATGTGGTTGCAATTGTTTTTTCTTGAGGGATGTAAAGAATGGCAATGTAGTGTGAAAACCTTAACATTTATCAGGAATATATCAGCAATGGTATTTCCACAAACACTGGTTGTCAAGGACCTGCTAATAATGATGTCTGCTTATATTCAAATGCAGAACCAAATATCAATCTACTTAGTAAAGCAAGGCAATCATTATCTTCTAGTGGAAATTATTTGATGGTAGATCTTGCTAATGAAAGTTTTGACATTGGCACAGGGCCCTGATTCAAAAAGCCACTCACATATCTCACTTTATTCATGTGATTGTGCCCCTGTTGAACTCAGTGGAACCACAAACATGCTCAGGTTTCATGTGGGCTCCAGAAGTTTGATGAATCAGCATCAAAAATCAGAATCATCAGAATGAGCAGCAATAGGAAAGTGCCCTTAACTGTAGAATCATGTCAATGACTAGATAAAAACTCAATTTTTTCCAGCTAAAGGCTTCCCTCTTGGAAGAGATATAGTATTCTTCACTCTGCAATGTGTCTTTACATTTAAACCCTGTTCTTGATGACTTTTTTCCACCTAGTAGAAACCAGTGAATTTGGAGCTTGGTTTATGCAGTTTTTATCAAACCCACTGGGGGTTTCTGATCTACCTTTTTAGATAGGTTAGGCTCCAATAAGCAGCAGCTTGTAGATTGTAGTCTGAAAGAAAGTCTTTCTAAATAGACGTAGAAATCTTTCTTTGACTGAAGATGATGGTAGAACTTTTCTGAAGCTGAGGTTGAGACAACAGCTTGCCCCTGTCCCCCTTTAAAGCAGTTTTGTGTCCCCTAACACCATGAAAGCATCACCAAAGGAACTAAAAAGCAGTTTTTTTTGCATCACAATCAAGTAGAAGAAACATCTTTTAATTTTTTTTTGTAATTTATAAAAAAAGGGGGTAAAAAAGCAACACTTAAATGAAAGGGTTGGAATTTCTTATGCTCTTTGAAGCATTTCTTTGTAGGCAAGAAATCAGTGTGCAGAGAGGGAAGAGTGGAAAAGAAACCAAAAATAATTTAAGAAAACACTGAGTTCTGTCTTTGAATTATATAAAAGCAGCTGCATTTGATTTAATTTTTCTTCAGCATAATGTGCTGTATAATCACTGGCTTCATCATCCCTTGGGCCTGACCTTCCTCTTAACACAAGCTGTGGGAGCTGTGCCTCAGAGTTCAGTGGAAGCAGAATTTGATCCATGCTTTTTTTAAAAAAATAGAAGGTACCTCTGTCACTTCTCTTTTCTTAGAAACTCTTTTGAGATGCTAAATGGTCCTAAAAATCATTGATTGTGATGCCATCAGCATTCTACCTTGTAAACTATCAAAAGGAAGCAATAATCAAAAGGCTAGAAGTCCACAAGCCTGTAACTTATCAGATGGAAGGATCAATAAATGGAAGCAGGAGGAATACTGCAGTCTCCCAAAATTGTCTATAAGACTTTTTGCAACCCCACTGCTTAACACAGGGTATGGTTGGGAGAGGGAAGAGAGAGGGAGGAAGAGGATGAGGGACTCTGCGAAGGGAGATGAACTTGTTTCTCAGTCCATTTAAAGGCTGGCTCTCTTCCAAGATAAAGCAACTTGCTTTCATGAGGGTGAAAGGTTTTCCCAGGGGAAATTTGTCCCTAAAAAAAGCATTAGTGAGAATCTGAAATGAAAACAGCGTTGGAAAACACTAACAATTCCTCAGTTATCAAACAGAGCTTAATGGTTTTTTTTTCCCACTTCTCCCAAAACACAAGCAGAGAGAGCTGTGGCATTTCAGAGATTATTTGAGCTATTAACCACAGACAAATAAATATTAATTGAGTCTGCTTCCATATGAAGTAAATAAGAAAATTTATAGCACCTTTACTGAAAGCAAAATCAGAACAAAACATAGTTCTTTTAGCCTTTAAGCCTGAAAATGCAAATAAAATGAGCAAAAGCAAATAAATAATAATTTGTCTCTCCTGCCACCTGGAGAACTCCATATGTACTCTAAACATTGCTTAATTAAAACTCACAGAACCCTGGTCCAGTAATTATTTCTTAACTGCTTGTTTTAGAGGAGAGAGCCTTTGGCCTTCAATTACAATAAATTACAGAGAGGGCAAGCGTGGACAGGCAGGATTCAATAGCCTTTAGTCAGCCTCATCTGCCCAACTCTGGAAAGCAAGGTTCTTTTTACAGTAGGACTTGACTGTGCAAGCCCTGAAGTCATGGTTAAAGATCCCATTGACTGTCTGGGCACAGACACAGCCCCCCCATGCCCGTGGGGATAAAGGTTAACACTTAACTGTGCATTAAAGCTGCACCAAGACTTTTTCTCTCTCTTTTTTCTTTTTTTTTTCTTTTTTTTTTTTCCCAAAAATGGATTTCCCCCCCACCCCACATTCTTCTCCATGCGGTTTCAATGTACTCATCTTCCTGAGATCACTATTACCTGATAAAAGTGCAAAGCCATTATGTCCTTATTTGTCAATCTGGTGTGTGGGGGGAGAAATGTGAAATTCAGTGTTGAGGTTCTACATCTCCTCCAGTCCGTGGTGATTCATTAGAACATTATGTGGCAGGGAGCTGCACTCTGGCATGCTCTAGGCATCATGTACACCACTGTTTGAAACAGAATAACATAATAAATCCCTGTATTAATAACTGTAAATGATGACTTATGCCCTGGAAATTCCTTTTCCTCCTGGCACAAGCAACTATAATCTCTGTGGTGCTGCAGAACTGAGTAGACATCCTAATACCTTTACTGGAGGTGAAACAATATGTACCTCGTTAGCAGGTCACAGATCAAACTGTTAGCAACATGGTGGGAAGCCAGCTAGGATTTGGTGGGATTTATAAAAGGTCATCTTAGAGGCAGCACGCAAAAACGCTTTTTGGTGTGGAAATGCCTCTGATCAGCAGATTTCCCACTCAGTGGGCACAGGGAAGACATTTTATCCCATTGAGCAGGCTAGTTTGGCAATGGGGATTACTTGGGTTTAAAGCTTTATGTACCTCATGAAATCTGCAGCAGTTCCTCTTGATAAATTAACCTTCGTTTTGTTGCATAGAAGGAGGAAGCCCATCAGCTCATCTCTGTTTCCTTTGCTCTTTATCTCTCACAGCATTCATAGCAAGAGAGAAAGAAGAAATAGAAAACACTGCAGCTTCTGCCACAAGTGAACATACTGTAGTTGTCCCACAGTAGTCCAGGGGGCCAAATCCTTAATCTTTATTTATTACCAGGGGAATGTTTAGCAGCTCCGTGCAGTCTGGGATGTTCCAGTGGATGAACTGTAGCTGCACCAGCTAACTGCATCCTTCCCCTTCCAGGACATGATTATAGCAAGGTTATAAAAAATGCAAACATAAATCAAACCTGAGCAAAATGTCTGGTTTCACAGAGCTTGGAGCTCACCACACCAGAGGGAAGTGAGGGGCAGCATTCCCTGCCAAAATTCAGGTCAGAGATCCTCACTTGTGTAACCAAGTTTACTTAACAAATATTTTTAAAATGTGGAGATTAGCTCCTGGCTATGATCTTTGTCGGGTCTTTGGTTCATTCTTTTTAGCCCATAAAATAACTCTACATACAGATGTAGTAGACAAAAAGCCAGAGAAAGGAAATAGGAAGATTGGCTCCTGCTCATCTAATTTTCTGTTAAAAAGCACTTTTGGGAAATTACTTTTCAATTGGTCCTTCCAAAGACTAGAATATTTTCATGTCTGCATACGGTGTCAACACCCAAACAAACCAAGGTAAATGATCCACCTACAAAAAAATTTAGATTAATTTCACTGATGTCCATTGCAAGAAGATGTTTTGCTATTTGTCATGTCATGCAAAGCATGACAGAGGAAGGAAGAGTGGTTCTGTGATATCTTTACTGGTGAGAGTGGCGTGACAGTGGGAGACAGCCGGCTCACATTAACAAAAATTAGGTTCCTTTCCCATCTAACCCCACTACTGAGCCTGGATTATTTAAGTCCTTTAAGATTTCTGATTACTCACCTGCAAAACATAAATAATGTTCCCAAGGTCCTTAAAAATCTTTCTTTTTATTAATTTTTCTTAAAAATTACAAACCCTTTCGATTTGGCAGCATTTTCCTTCTTCATAGCTGCAGTTTGTCCATGCAGTCTAAAATCAAGCACTGATTTAAAGTTAGGGGCTTTGGGAAGATACAGAATTTGAAGGATGGATTAAGAACACCTGATTTAAGAGGATGCCATCAACCAGCGAGTGTACATTGACCTGCAAGGGACTTCCAAGGAGAGGAACAGGACTGTAGGCAGAAAAAAATCCAATATTCTCTGAGCTCATGACAGAAAGTATCAGAATCAGTACTTTACTGTTATTGTAAACTCAGTATTTGTGAGGGCTCTTCCCTTCACCCCCTTGATCTCAGGCTGAGCAATGCCAGGGCTGTTTTGAGTAACTGGTCTGTCCTCCAAGGGAAGGGATGGTGCAATTCTTTCATTTAGGAACCTACAGAGATTTCCTGCTCATGGCAAATTGACTGTAGTCTTCTCCTCCTATGGACCTGGCTGCTTTGGGCATATCCAGGGTCACCCTTTCTACACTCCCATAACTCCTTCCCTTTCCAGGACATGATTATAGCAAGGACAGGTTATAAAAAATGCAAGCATAAATCAAACCTGAGCAAAATGTCTGGTTTCACGGAGCTTGGAGCTCACCACACAGCCACTGCAGCCTAGTGCCATACCATGTTCTCATCTGTAAAGATTTGGCTCCCAAGGGGAGCCATGTAGTCATAAAATAAAATTATTGAATTTTGTTGTTTTGGTTTTTGCTTTTTTTTTTTTTTTTTAAAGTTTCTGAAATAAGTCAGGGGCTATGCTGAAGTCCATCAACACATTATTTCTGTAGCAGAACCTGAAAATAAGTGCTCTGCAGCTGGCCAATGCTAATATACTGAGGGAGGTGTGTGAGGTTAGAAAGCTCACTAGAACAATGCTGGAGTAATGCATCAGGCAAAACCAAATCCAGACCAGTTTCTCCCTCACAATGTTTCACTTGCTGTCCCTGGAACTCCAGTTGTGTTTGATCTCACACAGGAGTTCATTCACACCCAAAGAGAAGCCAAGAGCCAAATAACTTTCAAGAAATTTGGACACTGAGGCCACCAGCAGCAAAAGGAAAATGAGGATATATATTTAACAATGGTGGAAATGCATCCAGTGGATTCTGGCTCCCATATCTCATCAATGTTCAATTGTTGAAGTCCCAGTGACAAGATTTGGTATCTGGGAGAGTAACTATTGGCAGAAGAAGAACAGGGTAGAGAGAAAAATCAACTAAAATTATCCCAAATATCTTGGAGTAGGTCTGTTCTTTGACTTTCTGTGTTTAGGAAAAAAAGGCCATATAATTTAATCTGCATGAGAATAAGGCAGAAAGAAAGGAGTGTCTCTACCACATCTGCCCAGCTGTTCTCTAATAAGATGAAGATAACACAATTTCAGCATGTGTTAATATTTCAGTCCAAGCTTCTGCCCCGAAAGCATTCAGAAAACAAATGACCAGGTTGTGCAGAGTAATTTCCCTTTTAGAAAGGGCAATTAAAACTGCAGTAGCCTTATCTCCTCACAACTTATATTGTTTTAGAACCACAGGACAAAAAATATTACTGAATGGAATTTCTGAGGGATTGGTAGAAATCAATATAATGTATCTTTTGTGTTAAATGCCTTAGAATCTATTTTCCTGCAATAAAAATACATTTATAATATCCCTAATGCTGATAAAATATCATCTTGATAATCTATTCAAACACCTAAGAGACTTCAGTTTCTGTTTTGACACTCTCTGAATTTCAGTTTAAAAATGCATTCTGGTTTAACTGTCATCAATAGCCTAATGCAATCTCAAAGAAACAGGCATAGGCTATTCAAATATGTTTCCAATATAAGTTGGAGATTGCCAGACAAAGAAAAAAATAGCTTCCCAGTTAAAGACATAAATGTCAAGAAATAAGAAGAGGAAGAAAATGTGTGCTAAATTCTGATTTTTTTATTACATTTTTCTGGTATGGGTCAATTAATCATAAATCATCATAATTTAAAAAAAGTACTCTACAAAGCACAGTTAAAAAGCATGACTTAGTTCATCAAGATCTAAGAGGGTCTTTCTTTGCTGTTGAAATTTAATTATTCACTCTTTTAATATTCATAAGTCACCTCATTCTTAAATTGGTAGGTGAGCTACACAATCAAGAGATTTAATAATGGTGAAGACAGGAAATTTAGGGTGCTTTCCTGTATTTAAGCATTTTCTTCCGTTTTCCTGTGTTTGAGATTTTGCAATAAAAATCTCTCTCTACAGTTCTAAGGTCTAAAACCTTGCTGTCATAAAAAATGAAATTCTTATGGGTCTGTATGACTTCAGTAAGTGAAAACTTGTGAACTATGCCAGGTATTCAAAATCTCAAAAGGGAATTATGTGCTATGGTTGCTGATTGTTATTAGAAAATGGATTTTTAAACCAATATTAATAATAGTTATGATACATCTTAATAGTTCACTCACCAGTGAAATAATCTTTACAGTCCCTTCTAACCCAAACCATTTTAAGATTCCATGAAATCTTAATTGGTGAATTAGAACATTACAGCACAGATTATAAACAAGTAAATCACTTTATATTTTATAAGTAAATCCCTTTATGTTTTTGTTTTAAAGCTCAGATAAGAAATTTCTACCTGTTCTTTCCAAAAAGGTCATCTTGCAAAAAGCTGTGATACTTCACCCTGTTATTCTTTCTCCTACACAAGAATACCAAGGCTCAGGATGAAGTCAGTCTGTGAGTAGTCTGGACATTCTTAAAATTTAACAGTAAACTACTTCTTTGCAACAATTTTTTTTTTTTTTTAATTAAATCTCCACATTTTTTAGAGAAGCAAAAGTTACAATATCAGCCCTGAATGTCTATTTGTGCTGTCAGCGATAGCCCTGCGTGAATGGAGAAATCTGGATTTGAATGGACAAAATAAAGAGGTTCGTATAAGACACAGATACTTTTGTACTGCAAAAATATTTGAAAACCTTGCAATTCTCTTTTTTTTTGCCTCTTTTAGCCCCACAAAGGTCACACTCAGCAGCCTGAGAGACACAGAGAAGCTGTGGTAATTTTCCTTGAACAAGAGATGCGGTTCTGATAGCGGGATCACACAGCTCAGTAGTTTCATCACCATTCGGATGCCTGTAGGAGTTACTGCTCATCAAAAGGGACCTTTAAATTTATGGTTATTCTGTGTATTTCCTTCCTTACTAAGCATTTTATGATCAGCCCTTTGGTTGTTTGGGGTTTTTTTTTGCTTAGGACCATATTTTTTGCTTTTGTTTAACTTGTGAGTAGACTTTTCCATGAGTACCAGAAGTTTCTAGATCAAGATCAGGGCGTTAATTGTTATCTTGGGTAGCTACCTTATGTTCTACCTGTTTACTCCAAGTATTGTGTCTTATAGGATAATTAAGGTTGGAAAATATATGTAAAACAAACAAATCTAATCATCTTTCCATCACTCTTCTTGATGACACAGATTTGGGCTAACTGAGGCTCTGTTGGCACTAATGAGTTAATATGTTTTCTATGTGCATTTTGAATTTATTTTTCCCCTCCCATGAAATATTCCTAATGAGATAACCTTCAAGTCACACTGACACTTCTCTTTCCCCAAGACTGTGGGAGGGAATTAGGGTACTGAAAAATGGCAAAATTTTGAACATTAATTATGAGATCCTGAAGGGTTCTTGGCATCCATCAAGATCACAAGATATTTTGGAGGCCCCCAAAGGAAACAAGACAAGTTTATGAAGGAAATTTTTTTTCAGGAACAGTGATCATAGGATGCCTCCTCACTGGTAAATATCCAGAAATTTGTAAATCATATCATGAATTAAAAAAAGAGCATCAGAGCAGAAATCCTATACTCTCTTGCCTTGTTTGAACGAGACAAAATAATGGGGTGAGAAACTCTCCCTGTTTTAAGTTAAAGATTTCAACATAATCTGTATTGATCTGCTTCCAGCATTAAAATATGTGCTGGATTTCTTGCCAGGCTGGTGCCCAGCTTCTGTTTCTAGGCATTAAATCCTGTGATCTTTGTTGTATTGAGTGAAACTCTTGTGTATTGCTCCTCTGTTATTTTAACAGAAGAAACATGCTGAGGTTCTTGGGCTGAGGTTTGCAACAGAGACATCCTAAGAGGAGAGATGGCCACTCTTCTTTAGTACATACAGTTGACATGGTGGTATTCACTCAAAGGCTGGACTTGATGATCTTGGAGGTCTTTTTCTACCATAAAAATCCTATAATTTTATTTCTCTACTCAACCACAGATGACAACCTGCGAAAATCAGTGTAATTCCAGTAACATATATATTAACAGCTAAATGTTTGCTCTACTTATACTTGTATGAAAGGTCATTTCCCCCTACAGATTTCTTCACTTGCTTCAATACTGGTAAGTCCCTGCAGAGTGCAGCCAAAGATGATATTTTAAATGAGCAGCAATAAAAATTCCCCATAGCAAGTTTAAATCCTGATAATGGTGCACTTTTATTGCATTGTACTGAACTTTTACCAATCAGTCCAATTATGGGCTAATTCATTCTCATCACTTTGGAAAGCTTTTTTTTTTTTTTTTTTTTTCTCAAAGCCCTATCTGATTTTTTGGCATGTGAAATGCTTACAAAGGGAAGTTAATAAAAGAGCAGTTCATCTGCATATACAAAGGAAGATCATAATATAAAAAATTGCCACATTAGAGAAGTCTAGACCTTGACTATCTGTCATATATTTTTATAGCGTCTTATCACTGCGCTATCTGATTAAGTAGTGAAATGGTTAAGATAAATGAGACTTAATTAGCGGAACTGATACCTGTCTATTGCGAGACTTAAATTTGCATCTGGGAGCTCTGATTTTCAGAAGAGAAGCTCATGCCTGCAGTCCTGCTTCCCTTTGAAATCAACGGGAGCTTTCCCTGCAGTGAAAACAAATGCTCGAGGTTTCACCCAGAGCCAACTGAAACTTCTGCCATCTACTCATCCCTTTGAATCATGAGCTAAAACATGGGGAAACAAGCAAATACCAGAGCTCTGAGATGGAGGGAGACGAAGAAGAGCACAGACTTGACTTCTAACACGTCAGGCTGCAGAGCTCAGCAGCATGCAGAGACAAATAAGTTATGTCAGGAAGAGGGTTGGTGCAAAATATTTTTGCTCTGGCACAAAACTGACCAAAATTTGACTTGGTTTTCTTTTTTCTTTTTTTCTTTTTTTTTCTTTTTTTTTTTTTTTTTTTTTTTTTGCAGCTTTGCTTGTGGAGCAGAGTATTTACATTTGAGCTCAGGGATTAGATGGCGAGTTGCCATTGGTGTCAACTTATTTCAGTAGGAATGGGTTGTAGCATAACTTCCCCGCCAAATGCTCCCTGTGCAGAACAAACGATTTACCACAGAGCTCAGAGATGGGGTATTTACATTCATTTAAGTTTGGTATAAACATTTACAGAACATTAGGAAAAATACCAGCATTCTCAGCTAAATGTCTGACCACAATTATTTCTGATGAATAAATGGCCTGTAGAATGGCTCTAAAATGAGAGGCTTTTTTTTTTTTTGTTTTTTTCCTCTCAAGCCAAAGGACTTTGAAAGAAAACAGTGCAGTATGCAGCTAAACACACTGTGCAAAGGTTCACATAGAGTTAAGGAAAACCATAGATGTTTGTGAGATTAGAGAGTGAATATCTAGATTAAACCAGTTTATGTTGTCCTTCATCTGCTGTTCTGTTTTTTCCCTTCAAAATCTCACCTTCAAATCTGACCCTGACAGACATGCCTGGTTCAGAAAAGGCTGACCAAGTGTTTTTTAAACCAAACATCATGAGCTGGCCACTGCAAAGGTACTTTTCCCACTGGAAATGGTGGCATGAGGGTTGTTGATTACAGCACCAGAGACTATTTACCAAATACTTCTCAAAGGCACCCGGCTGTGAGAATAGGGAAGCCACTCAAAGGTACCTAGAACTACCTAAGAGTAAAGTGCACATTTTCTCAGTGTTAGCACAACAAGCTAATGTATTCTTCATCACTCTTTTAATTATTATTTTTGTTTTAGTCACAAGTGTACCCAGAGAAACTTTGCAGATGCAAAGATTTCTGTTCAGTGTTATTTGTGTGTATGTTTGTATGTAGAGCTCTTCTGCTTGTGACCAATTCATCCTCATAAAATCATAGAATCATTAAGGTTGGAAAAGATTTGAGTCAAACCATTAATCCAGAACTGCCAGGGCCAGCATGTCCCCAAGTCCCATATCTACACATTTTTTTAACATTTGCAGGGACAGTGATCCCACCACTTCCCTGTTTAAGATAATCAATCAAACTCTAATAATAGGGTTTTTTTAAAAAAATATAGTTAAAAATGTTGTTTTCAGTGTATATCTCATAGTCAGAGCTGTCCAGTGACTGCAGGACTCATCAAGGCAGAACAGTTCTGTTTTCAGGTCCCAAAGAGCAGGGAGCTTAACCTGATTTTCAGGCAGCTTGGCTGAACATGTAATTATGAGTTGATTGACTATTCTGAGACGTGTCTTTCTTAGTTTTTGGGGTGATTGTGTCTGATTAGGGATTTTTTTATTATGTTAATTTAAAGTTTCTAATGAAAACAGCTTATTAACCTCTCAGCATTTATGAGAGAAACTGGATTCTCTTTTTCTGCAACCTCTATATTTCATTGGGCCTGTTCTTTATCAAAATGAATTTGTCCCTGTGAAAAGAACATGTGCAAGGCAGATAACTAAAATCTGACCATTATAACACAATTTATGACTCCTTTCCCTAAACACCCTAATTGGACAGTGTTAACTGCTGATCTGGTTCAGATCTGGGATCCCATGAAGGGCAGATCTTCTTTCTCAATAATGACAGAAGTCTGTGAGACTCCTGCTGACATTTGGAAGGATCAGCTTGAGACAGCATCAAGGTCTTCATAGTAGAAGACACTTCCAGGCAGAAGGAAACCCCATTCTATGAGCTTTAAAGCCATAAACAGAGACTCAGAAGTACAAAAAGTTTTTGTTCTGGATTTGTTTATCAAACAATACTATGGCTGATTAACCTTAGCTTTGAATTCCTGATTTCTTTTCTGACATAATTTTGAACAGGGACATTTTATTTTTATTAAAAAATAAGAAAAATTTCATTAACACCCTGCATCACCACCTAAATTATTAAGGCCTAGCTACTTTGAAGGATTTTAAAGCAGAAACTAAAGAAAAATTAGCACTAAGGATTTAGGTGAGGCTCAAATGAAAATCGTGACCACTTTGCTCTGATTTGCTTCACTGTACAATGAATATAAACTGAGTTTAAAAGCCTGAAATGTTCACAGAGGCAGTATTTTACACCCCTTATCCAAAGGTGCAAAAGATTGCATGACAGCCAGAATAGGGATGAATCCTGACTCAAAAGTTGCACGCACATTCAGTGAGGGTGGGGGAGGGAATTTTAATGAGCTCAGGATTTCTGTCGGCAGTAGCTTTAATCATCAGGTCTCCCCCAAAAATGAAGAATATTCATGCATACAATAATTAATACTGAACAGGAGATTTGTATCAATCTGACAGATAGGAGATGAAATTAACTGTGCTTTCATGTACAATTTTAAGTAGGTCAGATAAGAGCATCTATTGTAACCAACTTTTATTTTATAGATATACTCTGACATGTACAGACCCACACGTACACATTTAAGAATGTCTATAAAAAATCTCACACACAGCAGAATCCCCTTAACCTGATGTTTTCAGGCTGCCCAGTTCTTTCCCTGGAGCTCACCATTTTTCCTCTCACTGATTCATGAGCTCTAAGGTCACAGGCGATGGTTGTGATACAACTAAATCTTCTGGAAATACGAAACTCACTATAACATGCATTCTTACACTGCATCCTGTCAGCATTGGATGGAATGGAGCATACTGAAAATATTTAAATAAAACAACATTTTGTGCTGCATTGATTTTTCTCTAAATGTTATTATTTTGCCTCCCTCCCTTTGAAGAGTTAGGCTGGATCAGCATTAGATATCTAAAAGTGTTTTTTAATAATATTTCCCACTAGGTAGAGAAAGCAAGAGTAAAAACATGATTTAAGAAAAAAAAAGTATCAGAATATGACATTAATGTGATGGGGCTCCAGTGAACTTAGTTCTCTGAAGGCGTTCATTAGTTTTCCATAGCACTTGAATTTTTTCAACATAAAATGGAAATGCAAAGAAAAGATGTCTCTATCCCTTGGTCTGATCTGAATGCACATTTTTAACGCATTTTAACCCTCCTAAATGATAAAAAAATCTTATCTTTGTTTTAAAATACACAGGAGTCTTAGTAGTCTTTATTCTAAACTGAAAAATTAAACTTGTTGTTAGCAAGTATTTAAGAACTCAGCAGTTGGCTGTGCTAGCATATAACTGCTTAAATAAAATAATTTATTTGTCTGTGAATTACCTAGGGAAAAAAAATAAAGCATTAAACCAAACTCTGAAATATTTTTTGGTAATGGTTTAAGTCAAATGTCCTGCTCTACTTTTCCTTCCTTTGTCTTCTTATTTGTCAAAAAAGAAGGGAAACCAGAGGAGGAAAAAATAAGAAAAAAATCTCAATAGACACAAATTGGGAAGAATAATTACAAAAAACAATTTTGTTGTTTAAAAAAAAATCTGATTGTATTTTTTATGGGAAAATATATTCATTTTGTTCTGAAACACTAAAGTAACCTACCAGGTAAATGCCTGAAGTTCTAGAAATGCTACATCTGTCAGACAGTCACTAATCAACACTGTGTGCTTAAATAATCACGCACATCGTCTCCTTAATTTATCTTGCTGAACTGGGGACTTGTCCAAAGGCTCTCCAGCTCTGTGGTCAGTGTCTGTGTAGGATTTTAGTTGTAGAAGTGACTTTCAAGTCTTGTTCCCAAGACAATATAGAAACATAAAACAATATCAGAAATATTTCATTCTGTTAGCAACCCAAGTGCCCTTCACACCCCACAGCTCCTGTGGTTCAGCTTCAAGGAGTGTGTCTGCAATGCTCTTTCATTAGATATTCTACACCCAGGGGCCAGGACCAACTTTGGGGGTGATTCTCTTCTGGTTAGAGAGTTTGCAGATGGCCCCAGGAGCTTGCAGGAGAAAAAAGGTGTCACCCATGTGCAGGAGATGTGGAAATTAGGTGGACTCATGGTAGATATTTAGTTTGACTGTTGCTCCTAAAGAAGCAGCTTCTATCCCTGGAAGTGTTCAAGGCCAGGTTGGATGGGGCTTGGGGAAAGAAGGTTTAGTGGATGGTGTCCCTGCCCATGGCAAGGGGTTGGAACCAGGAGGTCTTCAAGGTCCCTTCCAACTCAAGGCACTCCATGATAGCAGGTGGAATGAAAACCTAAACTTCTGAGCTTGGCAGAGCACCTGCACTACCCAACCCTTCAGCCAAAGCAGTGATGGGGGTGACTTGGAGGCCAAGCACGCGGAGGGTTGTGAGTGTAAAATAAATACCTGCTGTAATTCCCCTTGCGTGGGAACCAAACATGACATAAAATCAGGGGGGAAGAGAACCAGGACAAGCGGGTTGTTTTAATTTTTTTTTTTTCCTTTTTCTTGTTAAGAAACTTTATTTTTTAAAAAGTCCCTTTTGGTGGCTGCAACCTTATCACAGCGGGATCAACAGCCGAAACCAAATGAGAAAGAGGGTGAAATTGTCTAGACTGAATGAGGCGCATGCAGCACGGTGAAAAGTAAATTGGAAGTTTAGCATTCTTTCATTTTTAATAACCTGAAGTGTTATCGATAATGTCAGTAATTAATTTTTTTAAGATGTTCATTTTAGATCAATAGTATCCTCATTAAACAGTCAAGGTCATGTATCATATTTAAAACAGTAAAATTCAAGCTCTGTGGCAAAATCACACCAATCGATATTAGTAAGGATGCAAAACTAACATCTTCATTATTTTTGTTGTTGTCAGACAAATATATACTTAAAAAAATATTTGAAACGGTGTATTTCTCCTCTTCTCCTTTCCCATAGTTGTGCATTTGCAATGTGGAAAAGGTTAAGAACAAGTGTCACTGAAACAGTTTCATTTCTGATTCTATGGGAAGTTATTTTCTGTAGAGGTGCTAAAAATATTGGCCCTCAGAACAGCATGAGCTGACTGCTGCAAACTCTGTAATTCAAGGACTTCTGTGCTCTTGGGTCATATTTAACAGTTTCATGTGGGCATTTTAGATTTTTTGTAAAAAATATTTCTTCTTTAGATGCAGGCTTTGACTCAGTCGACAGAAAAATAATAAATCCAATACTACATATATATGGGCTTTGTTATAAACATCAGAGCAAATTCTCAGGTCTCTCCACCCAAAATAAAGCAGCTCTGCTCGTGGCAGAGCCAGTGCTTGATGGATCAGTCCTTTAACTGGAAGCTTAAAGGAAGCTGCATCTTTTAGTGGGAGAACTGCAGGTAAAGGGCTGCTTCTGAAAGCTGAGCATGAAACCATAACCTCTGCAGCCTGGTTGGTTTAGAGCCCAGCTCAGACCATACATCACCTGCACTCACACGTATTTGCACCCTGGACTTCACATCTAACCCTCGAGACTGAAGCATTAAATGGAGCAACTTCCATTCTGCAGCAGAGCTGCTGGGAATCCAGGGCTGCAGGATGACTGCTGGGGCTGGAGTGAGCTCACATTCTGTCCACACCTCACTGCTCTTTCATTCTTTTTCTTTTAACTCCTTGTTCTTTTCTTCCTGCTTCCTTTCTTACCAAAACACTCAGTGAATAACCCTGCGATCATCAAAACATCATAAAGACTTGAAATGCCTCCGTAAGCACCCTCAGCATTACGAGTCAAAAATACCCAAGATGAACTAAGACATATTTCTTTCTGGTTTTGTCTAGAAGGCTGAGTTTTACAAGGGATACACCCTTCATAGTTCCTTTGTTGTTGTTTATTATGATCATATGAGAGAGCAAAGAGTGCTGTATACAACACATGAGGATGCCTTAAAAAAAAACTTCGAATGAGCTGAGCCATAGCTCTCCATTTGAAGGGAGGGGAAGAAGTAAAGAAAAATTAAAATTTAATTTTGTTTTCTTGATACTTCTCTGGGAGAAAAAGTGCCCTGTTCCTACAGGATGGCTCTACCTGATGTTTTGAACATGGTATGCCTGGGAGACAGTGTGGAGCTATCTATTTGCTTATATAATACGAATATTTTTTCTATATAGGAAACCTGAAGATGTTATACATTTTTTGTGACTTTAATGTTTTTGATATCTAAAGTTCATGAAAAAGCCATGTAATTGGTACAGAACTTTTTTTTTACTTGCATCAAGCCCCCTAATCTTTGAACATTAGAATAATTTTGCATCTAGCCTGGGGTAAATTAGTTTCTTCAGGGTTTTTTTTTTCAACTTCCCAGCATTATTTATTTTCAATTTTAAATTCTTTTAATATCAAAGTGGGTGTAATTAATTCTCTGTTTCTGATGATCTGAAAATTAAAATGAAAAATTACAAATAATATATCAAAGAACTTTCATAAAATATACCTGACCAAAATAGTTCAGGTTTACTGAACCTACATATCAATTTTTGTGGGGATTTTTTCCCCATGCATATAAAAGCCATGCTTTAGTGCCATCTAGTGCACCAAGAAATCACAAAAGAAACTTCCCTCAGTGTTTATGCTCTTGCCTGGCAATAAACACTTTATAACTCTAGATTAGAGCCATGGTTATCATATTAAGTAAACAGCAAAATGACTCTTAATTACCTATTTGGAACCTGGGTATGAACAGTCAATGGTGAGTGTAGAGCAAGAGTTTCAGGTCTTCTCTCACCAACCATTATTGAAACTGAAAAAGACTCAGTAGTTCAGATTTAATCTCTTTTCCTCTGGAAAATTAGAAGGCTCTCAGAAGAATTCTAGCTTTCAGCTAAATATCGTGAGTTTGAAATCTAGTTGGGGAATACACAAAATATGGTGTTTGCAGAGACCAGGTTTTTCCTTTTCCCATAACTGAAAATTAATTCTCCTGACTGCAGAGAAAAATAAAAAGAAAGCAAAAATACCAAAAGCCTCCTAGTGCACAGAAGAGCTGGCAAAAATAAAAAATCATAGAAGGTTCTGTGTTGGAAGGGACATTAAAGATCTTCTAATTCCAATAGTCCTGAGATGGGGAGGGACATTCAACCAATCATTTAGTATTTTTCTTCTCCTGTTTTGAAGTTTCATGGTGGTGGGGGGGAGTTGGTTAGAATTTTTTCAGATTTCATTGGTTAGAATTTTTCAGATTTTGTCAATGAAAAATAAAACTGAGTTCACAAGCCCAAAAAAAATCAACTGAGTAGCACATCAGCTCTGGATTGTTCTCCATTACATGAAAGTCATGATGGCCACACCAAGGGGAGACTTTAGGCCTCAGCATCCACCCAGATGTTGTCTTACCAATGATCTCTGGGTTATGGAGTATTAAATTTTTATCAGCATCAGCACTCTGACGGGATGTGTGTGATTCCTAAATGGCAAGCAAGGTTTGAGAGGATTTGATCAGATGATATGAGCTTGGAAATTTTTATTGGAGAGGTCAGATGATCTGCTGAAAGCATCCAGATCTTTGGAGATCAAGATGCTGATTATGGGCACAGATTTCACAGCAGGAACACTCATGTTGTCAGGTTTGACAGTTTCAGTGCTTAGAAAGAGGTAGGAGAGGTGATAGTTTTGATCAGAAGGTGAGACTCATTCTGGGCATCTTGCAAAACTGATAATCTGAGCTGATTCCTCATGTGTGACCCTGATAAAGATTTCTCTACCTTTTTTTTTTTTTTTTTTTTTTTTTTTTAATATGTACTTTGAGTCTAGTACAGGTAAACATTTTGGTGTAAAATGTAATGTACAAAAATGTACAGATACATTCAGCTTGGTACTTGAGATTATTGCCTGGGGCACACAGTGACAGCTGAGGGTCAGGAGAGAGGCACAGGAAAATGTTAAAACTTTCCTACAAGGAAATCAGCTGCAATGAGGAGCAATTTCAGCTTCATGTCAGGCCATAAAAACTTTTAAAATATATTATTATTATTAAGAATAGAAAAATCTTTCTTAGACCTTTTTGGTGACCATCAGGCAATGTTTGGGAGCTGGAGTTCAGCTCAAGCACAAACTCCTGACAATCCATGTGACAATAATCTGCATTGCTGTGGGGGCCTGACCTCTTTGAACTTCCAGGTGCAAAGCCATGACAATAATCCCCTTCCAAATGCTCATGTGGTGGGCAGCAGCACCAGGAGTGAACGGGAAGGAGGAGAGGGATGAAGATGATGCACTGAGATGCTGTTCCAGAGCATGAGATGCTGCCTCCACTTCCCCAGTGGCACAAGGAGACATAAGTAATCTTCACATTGATTTTTAAGTGACTTTCAGACCCTGTGAGCTGGATGTAGCTGCCCTGAAATGATAAGATCCTTCCCACTCAACAAACAACCTTCAGGGGTGTCAGGAGCTCTGCTTACCAGTCTCTGCCCTGATCCTGCCTAGCAAAAAGAAAAAAAATAATGGCAATCTTGTTAAGAGGAATGCATTTGTCAGCACTCTGAATTTTAATGTGAACTGGCAGTGGATCTCAGTGATAAAGAAAAAGTCTAATACGGAGGTAATTTTGCAGAGACCTTGCTAACATGTGTTATCCACTGACTTTCTTTTGTTCACTGCTGTGAATTATCAACTGACTCAAGGCAATAAAGGGAAAAAAGTTGTATTTCTCACTGTGTCACTTTAATAACGTCATCCAAAGCTCACTGCAATAATTTAATTTTGCAGAGAAAGCATGGAGTTATTACATTTCTGACCCCCTCCTCCCCCCATCATTTTTTAGACAGGTATTGAGCAGTGATTGACCAAAACTTTTGATTCATGGTCAGCCACAGGGTTCCACCAAATGTCTAAAACATTCCTTTGTCTTGGAACAAACCATCACATTTCCTAATCCTCCAGTAAGGAAGCTTGATCCAACACATGATCTGAATCACCATTACCAAAGAATGTACAAGAAACCCTGCAGAAAACATGAGATTAAGCTACCCAAGAGAAATTTTCCTCTTACCCTCCGTCAGTTATAAGCTGAGATAGCAAAGTGTATCTATGCAAAGTATCTCAGTTAAAAATAGGGGGTTTATACAATATTAATAATCATAATGTTATGATATTTTTACTTCTTTCCTCTTATCAGCAAATGGGAACCTTTGTTGATAATTTGGGATGCTATTTTACCAGAGACTAATTTCAGCATTGCAGCAAATGCACTGAGGCTGTTTATCTAGTGCTCACTTTATGAAACTTTGGATTAAGTTCTTAGACCCAAGCAGAGAGCTACAGAATGCAGTTTCTTCACTGAGGTATTTTAAATGTCCAACAGTTTAGGTTAAAATAATTTCTCACAGAAACCCTGAGCCATTCTCCTGCATCTTCAGTTTTATTGTGCAGTAAGGAATTCCCCAGGTTCTACATGTGAAAAGGAGTTTTTTTGATGAGCCACGAATGCATTATCTTCTACCACTACAGTCTCAAAAGTTTTCTCCCTAAAGTTCTTGGTGTTTGCCACAGTTTACACCAGTCAGCAGAATTTAGCCATTAACTCCATCTCTCTGTTGACCAGAAATCCCAGTGTCCAGCACACCTACTTGGAGTGTTACTTCTGGAAAATGTGGAAAATAACCTTTAAAGTCATCATTAAGTGTATTGCTGGGAGTGTCATATAAATATCTTATTTACAGAAGCATTGAACACCATATGTTCAAAGGAAGATGTGCCAAAAAGTGCTAATTACACTGTTACTTAATGCCAATCAGGTAATTACACTCAGCCCACTTAAATGCTCTCTGCAATCTGGGGTTGCCTCAGCAGCTGAGGAATGATTACAGGCATCCCAAAATCCTCATCAGTGCCTTTTCCTAAGGGCACTGGTACTGAATCAAACTTCTGAGCAGGACCCAAACCTCCCAACCCTTTATCTCCTCTCTTCATCCTTTTCTCAATGCTTTTCTCTTTCTTCACTCAGACACTCAGGAGTTTTATTCCTTAACCCAGAAATATCCAAAATAATTTTTTTTTACTCCCTTAGAATGTTTGCCCTCCTCTGATTACTTTTTGGCCTTGCAGGATATGTTTGGCCTATGGTTTATCTTCTGGTTCTTGGGAGAGGGGTGACCACTGCTAGAATTTGGTCCATCTCCCCAGCAAAGCACTGAGCAGTCCTTGCCAGGGTTCCCTGGTTAAGAACTTCCTGCTGCACCTCCACTTTAAACTCTTTGCTTAGCACTGGTATGTTCTATTCAGCAATAGGATTTCTGCTTAAATCCTTTTCCATTTCTCAAATCAGTTTCTGGTCATAAAGCCAACCCAGAGGCAAGGTACAAGCATAGATATGCATGTACATATAAAAGAATATATATATATATAAATAGATTATACATATATATATATATATGTGGAGTGTGTATAGATATCATACATATATTTAACATAGATATTTGGAACCTTCCTGAACAAGTTGACAAAATTCTGCAGTGATGTGTAGCTGTGGGGCAGCTCATCAATACAACACGTGAGGCTGATATGCAGATCCAGTCCCTATCGTTTTGCAGGCAGCTAAACCACCAGGTACAGCAGTTCTGAGCATTGCACGGAATTGCATGTAAAAAAAAAAAAAAAAGTGAAATAGACTCAGTAATCAGTGGCAAAATTTGTCATCACTTTAATGCAGCCAGGAGGCAATCGGAGGCAGTTTAACAGATGTTTCCATATTTAAGCCAGAACAAACAGAACAGATTAATTTCCCCACTTTCTCCTCAGAAGCAAATGCCAGAAAGTTCTGGGTCTGAAATTACACTGTGTAACACAAGGGAAAAACAACTTTTTGATCCCTCCAGCTGCAGAGGTGATGTGTGCAGCAGTGATGAGCGTAAGAACCAGAAGCCGGTCTGTGAGTTCAGGCTGCTGCCTGGGGAGAGCAGGGTTGCAGTGAGGTCCATTAGTGCCTGATCACACAACCTGGAGTACAAGCAATTTAGAAACATTACACACTGCTACTATTAAACATAAATACCAAAGTGGATTATTTGTGAGTAGAGGAAGAATTTCTCAGTACAGCATCAAATTCACTTTCTTGTCCAAACCATGGAGGAGGTCGAGTGTGGTGCTGCCTTTTCTAACAGAGCAGGTTTTTGACCAAAAAAAATGAGACGAAATATGCTCTCAACCTGCAGCCTGTGCCATCCCACTGATTGCAGAGGGGTGGCCCAGGGCACACATCAACGATGGATACAGCCCAGAGGTCACAAGCTACCTCTCAAGTTGCAGGACTCCCACACTTAATTCACTGCTCTAATTATACCATCAGCTGTCATTACTCCTGTTATTTAGATCTGTCATCCTGACCCAGCAGGGAGGGCTGGGGGTGAGCTGGTGCAGGCATGAAGGAGAAGAGGAAAGGCTGCAGCATCCAGGGATCTGGCACCTGAGGTTGCAAAATGGAGCTGTTTTGAGGCTGCTGGAGGGGAAACCACTCTGGCAGCAGCTTGTGCCCTGCTTCAGATGGGAGGGGTTTCTTAAATCTGCTTCCTCCCTCTGTGCCTGTTTACCAGGGGTTGTTTTTTTCCGATTTTTCCTGCTCCACGTGGCTCGAAGCCTACTAAAGCTGTCTGTCTGAAGCAAAGAAGTCTGGTCTGATGCTGAGGGATAATCAGCACTACAGCATCCACTGTGTCATTTCACAGGTATTGCTTTACCTGCAGCCTCCCTTGTGCTCGCTTCCCTGCGAGCTTTGGGAGGGAGAGCAAAGCATCAAGGCTCCTGCTTTCACCAGCTGAATTTGCCGATTGAATTTGTGTGGGTTTTCTCTTTCCTGAGCTCTCAGCGCTCTCCACCCCGAATGTGAAAGCTGTGTAATAACCCCTTCCTCAGCCTTGACTCAAAAGTTGCCTGCTCAGTGATTCAGCCCGACTTTAGC
This sequence comes from Poecile atricapillus, assembly GCF_030490865.1. NCBI lineage: Eukaryota > Metazoa > Chordata > Aves > Passeriformes > Paridae > Poecile > Poecile atricapillus. The sequence continues at coordinate 5,272,483 of NC_081288.1, forward strand.
ACCTGCTTTCTCTGGAAGTGCCAGCTGAAAGCCCGGCTAAAAGGAGCCTGTGCTGGGCCAGGGGAGATGCTGTCCCCCACCCACTGCTGCCCACGCTCCCAGCCCCAGTGACAGCTGTGGGGTTATATTTATCACAGGTGTGCAGCTCACTTCTGACATTAAAAAGCACTAGAGGGGAGAAGGAGGGGGAGAGAAGGTGTTCTTCCTTCGTGGGAAGCCTTCTCCTCTGTTTGCCATTTTGAAGGTTTTACAGTCCTAGACCGTCATCTTCACAATTGCCTCACCCAAACTTTGCTGGAGCTTAAACACATCTTCCCTGTGACAACGATTTCAGCCCTGGCAGGATCTAAAAAAGGCTTTTAATCCTAGTTATTTTCTGTTCCGCTTAATTGCCTTACCCAACACTTACACTACATATAAAGACAATCCATCTTTTCCCCACTTACTTCTGTAATAATCATTATCCTCCTCTGCAGAAATAAAATAAAATAAAATAAAATAAAATAAAAAAGGAAATTAAAAAAGAGGCAAAAAACTGATAGGGGTTAGGAGAAAACTTGACATTGAAAACAGACACTCAAATTATAGATGTCTTTGAATAATCCATAATATTTTTCATGCACTTCACAGAGTTCCTTTCTGGAGCTAATGGAGCTTTAATAGGGGATTGTTCCCCCCTCCCTTCTCCATGCAACTTCCCCTCCCCTTTCCTCTTCCACTGTGAAGTTTCCATGAGTAATCCCAAAAACAATATTTAGATGACTGAAACGTTAGAGCATAATGTTACTATATAATACAGCATGTCCAGAACGTTCCTCTGGGATGGAAATCTTTTCAGTATATTAAAGGAGAAGTAAACACTGTAGTGGGGATAAAAACGGATGCTTTGAAAAGCTATTTTACATTTTTGCCACTTTCTTACACTTCTGTCAACTTTATTGGAGCAGCATCAGCTGTCTAAAAAGTTTTCTGGGACAAACCCCTTTCTTTTCATGATGGTTGTGAGTCCACCTGGCTGCATCTGTCATGTCCTCCTTGTTCTTTCTCCTGTTTCATTTGCCAGAAAAACACCAGGTCAGGTACCATTTATGCAAACAGCATAAACACAAAAACAGTACAAAAAGCACTGCTATGTTTTCCCTAACTTCCAAGACAACCAAAACTACTTCTGTTGCCTTTATCTGGTGTTTTTGCCATCTGTCAAACAGAGAAATCAGACTCTGCCCTTGGTGGCCAAATGCTCACCCACATAGATTAGTATTTTGCACTTCAAATTTTGCTTTTTAAAAGAGTCCTGTTATAAAAATGAAGAACTGAAATTTTTCCACAGTTGTGTTCCATTGTTGTTCCTCCAGGGACAAGGATGATATAGCAGCGAAGCACTTTTTTGAGCAAGATTGAGATAATTTGGGGGCAGCTCCTTGCTCTTCCCCAGACTCTCTGTTTGAGTGTGGGCAAGCCCCACCATTTCACCAGGCAGCTGTTTATCATCTCCAAAACAGAGCTGACAAAAGATTTTAATTCTCCCTCTTACAGGCATGATGTGAATAGACCCACAAAGAAATGTTCTGGGCATCTCTGCACCAAAGGATCTGTGGTCTCAGTGGAGATTCCCAAGCTGTCTCTAAAGTGCCTCACGTAGGTACCAGGAGCAGCCTCTTCACCCAGCTCAGACCACACTGAGTGTGTCTCACACTGAGACCCACTGCAAAATGAGCCCAGCTACAGCCAAATTACAGAGCAGACACAACAGTGAATCATGTAATAAGGAGAGGGTTAAAGGCAGGTACACTGCTTGTCTTTTAGGCACCAGATCTATGGCATTAATGTGGTATGAGCAATAGAAAACCTGTTATTAAATAGTTTTGTTTTCAGATAAACCTGCTTCTCACATCCATTAGAAACTTGTGGCGTGGTTAATTGGTTTTGACAAGGGTGGGCCTTTTTTTGCTGGGCTTGTGTTTAAATGCAGCTACTCTCAATTCTCATTTCCCTCTGCATTAGTGTCTTCAAGAAAGGAGATTTTAATTGTTTTTCACACATGTAAAAAAACCCCAAAAAAGCATCTCAGTGGAAACTCACCGGTCCTGCAGCCACTTTGCTGACCTATTCAGCTGGCCACCTTTCCTCATGCAAAATGTTTCACGTGAACAGCCCTTGTTTTATGCCTTGTAACATTTTCATGTGACTCATGACAAGTGATTCATATTTCTTTGGTATTCACCAAAGATCATACTTAGAAATCTGATTCTTAGAAATTTTTTTGTTCCCTTGTGTAGGAGGTATTGTGGGTGCTGTAGTCGGGTTCATTATGATAAGCTCAGACAATGTCACATAATCCAGTTTACAGTAATAAATAATCACAAATTCATTAAAATCTTGAGCTTCCAGTATGAAAAAACGTACATCAGAGCCAGGAACAACCTGCCTGAGAATGGTTTTGCACTTTAAACTGTTGCTGTTGCATTTAAAATATGTGAATAAAATAAATATTCCACCTAAATATTAGAGTTGTAGACCTGGATGTGAGGTCCAGGCTTGTGTCTTTGCCTTCCTAGAGGACTTCCAGCGTGACTTCAGGAAAATTGCTGAGTCTCTGTGATTCTGTTTTTGCCTATTAAATGTGCTCCTTGTTACCATTTCTGCTTGTTTTGAACCTAAATTCTCCAAGGGAAAGAAGGAAGGTTAACTCTTGGGTCTACAACAGTGATTAGCAGAGACAGTAAAGTGATGAAAAAAGCAGGAAGATGCTCATGATTTTGGCTGGGATTGTTCGATATTTCTTTTATGCACCCCTGATTCAAATCATAATGAAAAAAAAAAAAATTTCCAAATCTTTTTCAGTCAGGGAATTTTTGTAGTAATTGCAAATACTTTGAAATTGAAACATGGTGTGACCTAATTTTAGGACCTCGGATGCTCTGCCCAGTCAAAAGTTGTACAAAAATTTACTAATTGGACTATCTAAGGGCTCTTTCACACTTCAAGTGTGAAAACCACTAAAAATGATGAAAAAAGGGATAATGGGGAAAGGGGGGAGTAAGGGGAGGAAATGCGTGCACACTAAAACAAGAAAAAAAAAAGAAAGAAAAGAGAGTGTTTTTTCAACTCTTTATGGAAATTCAGATATTAGATGAAAGTTGTCTGGTGTTTCCTATTTGGCTTCAAATGTCTGGCTCCTGTAATTTCCAGTTCTGTTGATAAAGTCACACAGTGTCAAACCTTCAAGAGATGCTAGTACATAGAGGAGGGCTGAGGGCATGTTTAACTGGAAGAAGGGACTTTTAGGCTTTGATCTCCACTCCCAGATTTTTACTTTTTTACTTAAAAAAGTTTAGGACCTTTTCCAGAATGATTGTATAAACTGAGTTGGTGAGGGGTGCATTTATTAAAGCACCCCTTCACTGTGGCCAGCAGCCCCCTCCAAATTCTCACACCAAACCCTGACATTGAAATGTTTCATGAAATCTTTACAAGGTCCCTTTCAACTTTCCCCAAAACTTACCTTTTGTTTCTCAGTGGAAACTGGGGCCAGCCAAAGAGTGATCTGTTGAGAATTTGCTGTAAATGTTCATTGTGAGGGAAATTATTTATTTGTTTGTTTATTTTTTTTTATTGAGCTCATCATCAAGCTGGGAATCCAAATCAATGCTTTTGGCTTATGTGCACCTCTTGGGCTTTCAAAGGCATCTAGAACTTGCTCTTACCCTGCCTATGAATTTAGAGACACTTTACTTGTTTCATCTATTTTATAAATACAATGGTAAATACATAGCCATTTTGGTTTTTATGGGACCCAATTAACAGAATGAAAGAGGATATTTCCTTGGCTTTATTGATCTTTGGAGAAAACATTAGGGGGAAAAAAACCCACATACCACACAAGTCTGTCTATCTACTATTTTAACATTCCTCTTTTCACATAAATTTTTGGTATTTTAATTAGAAAATGTTTTGCATGATGATATTGACCTCTATGGTTACATGTCATTTTTAAGAAATTGTTCACATGCACAGGTTAACTCAAAAACATTTAGTTAGATTCAGTAGAAAGTCCTCCCAAGTAATGACAGATGCATTAATGGTTGAGATAATGTCCATGGCTCTCTTAGGTAAATACTATCAGTCTGAAATCTCCTCTTAAGGAGGAGATAACCAAACTCACTCAAGAAATAACAGCAAACAAAGCAAGACAAAGTAAACTCACATTAAAAGAAATTAGTACCTACAAAACATGGTAACAGCTTAACAAGTTACTGGTGTAGCACAAATCTCCTCTAAGTACCAGGAAATAAACCATTGAAACTTCATCACTTAAGTGAACTCCCCACTTGTAAAACTTCAGATAGCTGCAAACTCCTTTGATTTGATGCAAATCAGAGGTGATTTTTATTTTTTTTTAAGGTGCTATTTGCTTCTAATACACCTAAGCAATAGGTGAGCTGAGAAAGATCAGGGATGAGCAAACACAAGGCAGCATAACCTCCCTGTGCTTATATATTCATTGAGGATGGGCAAATTTGAAAACAACAATAAGGACTTTTAAGTGTTTATATTTCTGTTGATTTTCTCCTTTCATCTTCTGGCATAGGGCGATGTTTAGTGTGAGACCTTGTTAACCACCCTGAAGCCTTTCTGCTTTGTAATCCTTACTTCAGAGTCAGTTTGTATTTCCAACTTTAAATAAGGTGTTATACCCACACATGGAGAGGTAATAATAAAACTTCTGTTATGACTCAGTATGAGGATGGATTCCTTTTCAAGTTACACCTTCCCTGGCGCATGCAACCCACTGCTCACCATCTGGTCTGCTTTCTCCTCAATACATGATCAAGGGACAATACAAAAACTGTTTCAACTCCCAGTAAGAGGCTTAAGTCTGTAGCTCAGACTATAGGCTCCCAGAGACTTTAAGCTCTGAATGGACTATTGGATCAGCTAGTCTGACCTTCTATACAAAGCAAGCCCTTACATGTCATTCAGCTACCTCGGCAAGAAGTGTTGCAGCCTGTTTGACTAAATCAGGACTTCCTCCTTATAAAGCACATCTCTCAGAATGTGCATTTAAAAAACATGCTTCACTTTCTTTGCCAGCATATGTCAATGTTCAGTCAGCCTTGCCTAAAAGTAATTGTCTAATTGGTAATGTGAGTTTACCTATTGCCAGTGTGTTGCTCCAAATGTTCTAGACTTATCTGGGGATGTTTAAGAGAATTGTCACTGCATATCACCCTAGGCAATGATTTGCCTTGATATGTTATAGAATCACAGAATGTGCTGAGATGGAAGGGACCCACAAGGATCATTGAGTCCAACTCCTGGCCCTGGACAGGACACCCCAAGAGTCACACCATGCGTCCATGACACTTCTTGAGCTCTGCCTTGGTGTTGTGACCATTTCCCTGGGGAGCCTGTTCCAGTGCACAACTTCCCTCTGGGTACATACCCTTTCCTAACATCCAACCTAAACCCATTTTGATGCAGCTCTCTAAGTTTCTTCCATATTGACTTAATATATTTTCTTCTTTCCTTCAGTTATGTGGAATCCTTAAAACTATAGGATTTCAGGATGTGCATTCTTGAGCTGCATCTTGCTCTCTATGGCCACTTGGGCCTTGATGAGTTGCTGTTAACTTGAAATCATTACATAGATTTGTGCTAAAGTCGAGCCACATGAAGCCAGCAGGGAGCTGTAGAAGTACTGTATCATAAAATAAATGGCTGGAGGAGATAAAGTCACAGGGAAGGGTTATTTTATATTTTTCCTCTTTATGTAGGATATGCTGATGAACCTAAACATGGTACCAATCACAGCCTGGTTGTAAAGATGCATCAAACCTTGAACTGTTCCACTGTGTAAACATGGAAAAAATACTACAAATCTACATTTCTTTAGGTCCCAATCCCAGTCATTTTTCTAGTGAATATTTACAAGGTCTTGGACAATAGTGAGCTCATGAGTATGAACACATATAAAATACTCAGGTAGATCCCTCCATGATGTAAAATTCCCACTCTTGGTGTCAATGTAAATACAAGATTTTTGCCTGCTAAACCAAGAAGACTGCAATGCCAAAATATAAGTAGATAAGGGTGTTCACTAGCCTTTGAGGTGGTGGGTTTATTTTCCATGAAAAGTAGGTGGTAATGATAGATGAAATAAACATGACTGTGATGGAGATGGGGAAATGCTTTGCTGTGCATTAACACAGGCTTGGTAGCATTTAGTTAAACTCCATTCAGCCTTCTCTGAATTTCAAAATCAGTCTTATCAGGGAGAGAGTGACAGATTTCCAGGAAGGAATTCATGTTCAATATGTCATGGAGTTGCCCAATTTCCTTACAAACCCCCTGCCTGGCGTAAGCGGGGCTGACATTCTCCTGCAGGGTGGCCTGCAAATTGGAGCCAGCTCCAAGAGAGTCCCTGGGGAGCCCAGCTCTGTAATTATGTCACCACTTAGTGGGATAATGAACACTGGTGGGTTGAAATGAATCCTGGTCCCAACAGATTGAACTTTTCAGCCTGTCCTGTATCAGCCATCTCTTCACTTCATATAGAGTTTCAGTAAAGTAGAGGGCAAGGCCAAGTTCAGAATGGCACCCTGAGCAGAGACTGTAATTAATAATATCAGTTTTACTTATTTGTCTGAGGAATTTTTTTGCTGCTGTTAACCCAGCTGGACTTTAATGCTTTTTGCCAGTTTTAAACCATTTTTTTAAAAAATTAATCAGAATAAAACAGTATTTGCTGGTTGCTTATAGCATACATGCAATTGCAGTTATTAATTTCTACCTCATTGTGAAACTTCTCTGTATTATATCATCTATCTCTAATAATGGAACTAATGATATTTATCTTGCAGATTTGCCCAATGTTAATTTCTGATAGCAATCTGATAAGGAGAATTGCTGCATGGCAGAGGACTGTGGTTAAGGTGGGACCAATTTACTCTCTGACTCACGGTTTTGACAACTCATCTCCACCCTCCCTTTTTTCGTGTCAGTGAAGCAAACACTGTCCACTAAAAATCACTGGTGTGTGTCTGTGTGGCTGTATTGCCCTCTAGTGCTGACCCTCTGAGGGGAAGGGTAACATTTCTACAACTGAGGACTGCAGAGATGGGTCCTCAGGTCTCCTCCTGAGAGGCAGCATGACTCTGGCTCAGGAGACCCCATATGTTCTGGGGGTGAGATTCTTGGGGAAGAAACCCCATAAACCAGAGAAGAAACACCTGAGATTTGTTTAAAAGAATTTGAGTGTCTTATTGCTCAAGGGGGGAGGTTATTTTGGTTGGTTGGTTGGTTGGTTGGTTGGTGGGTGCTGGTTTTTCTTTTTTTTTTTTTTTCCTTCTGGGGGTAGTAAGAGAGATAAAGATTCAGATGTTTCTGGTTTGTTGTTTGTTTGGGTTTTTTTGTTGGTTTTTTTTTGTTGGTTTTTTTTTGGGTTTTTTTTTTTTAACAGAATTTTGTATTTGGTGTTTGAAAATACCACAGCTTACAAAGGTGGACAATAGAGGAAATGTTTTCTTCAGCAAGGATGGGATTGTTTATGAAAGTGGGGATCATCCTTTCAGGATCATTCACCAAGATCCAGAGGGTAAGAAAACTGCATTTGATAGGGAAGAAAAAGGGACAAATAATTTTTCTGCCTGATCAAGTACAGGAGCTTTCACCTCCTCCTTCCCAACCACAATACAGGATCCCAGCTCCACATACAGGACTACTGGGTATGCTAAGAGAGAGTATCTCTCAATTTTGACACAAATTATTTTTTCTTTTTCTTTCTCTTGCTGTTTTTCTTCTGTCTTTCACCAAGTCTTGCATTTTTGTACTCTATAATTTTAAATTATATTCAGGACAATCGTGACTTATGATGAAGCACAGTCTCAGAGTCTGGGTTTGAAATACTGATTGTGATCTCCAAAGAGTCATAATATTATTGTTTTAAACCTGCCACTGCTCAACACAAGCATTACATAACAAAGAGAGTTGTTTCTAGAGTGCTACAGAAAACGTGTTGTGGGACTCAGCTGTGGCAAGAGATGCCACATAGAGCTCTGGACAGCCATTATCCCCCATCCTGGTGCTTGCCTGACTAAAAGATTGATCAGTTTTTCCCAAATGTAACTAATAATTCCATGTACCCACATATTTGAGAATTTAGTGAGAGCTATCTCAAAAATTGAATTTGTTCCTGAAAACTAAGTCTCAGACTGATTTAGCATAAGTCAATATTCTCTAATATTGTTCTCCTTTTCTGTTCTCTTCAACAAAAAAAAGAAGACTGAAAATAATATATTAAAAAATAAGTAATAATGTTGATAATTATATCCTCATGAAAACAAAATCATCCTATAAGAAAAACAAAGAAAAGCTAAACTTTCCAAAGAAAACAAAATCTTTGCCAAAAAATTGTTTTCCCCCCAAATGCCAATTTTTGATACAGAAACAGTAGTAACCGACAATCTATAAAAACGCCATCAATATTATATTTTAAATGGCAGCCATTCCTTGCTGTGTCTGTCCCTTTCCTTTGAAGACCCTTTGCTGTAGATTAAGAGTGTGCAGGCTGCATCACAGCTCAACAGAAGCCTCTTCAGAGGCTTGGCAGTGTGACATAAGGCAGGGAAAACACTGGAAAAATGCTATTTTCTAAAGTTATCTGAAAGGCTATCAGGGGAAAAGTTCTTAGAGAAAAGAAGTTACCAGTGAACATGTCTGCACAGGACATCCGAACTCACCGAGCAAGTTAATAAAGTGTGGAATAGTATTTTAGCAGTTTGCTTATTATTAGCAAGGGACCATACCCCACATGAAACATGACTCAGCCAGCTGCAAATAAACCCCTCTTCGTCCTCTGAGGTTTCTCCCTTTGATGCTTGACTTATCCAAGATGCTTCCCACCGCCTGCCTCCAATTTTGCTTTTGTGGTAAATTGTTTAGACATGATTTAAAAACACATTATGGGCTATGGAGTGAGATAAGATGTAAATCAAGCTCATCCAGTCATTCAATCCAAAAATAATATGCTGGCATGGCGGGATATTAGAACTTCTGCAGGATCCCAAGTGAGAAGTCTTGAAACAAAATCAAAGTTATTGTTGTTGTTATTATTACTCTGTGCTGAAGAGCGGAGGATCCTTTCCTATCTGCGACAAGCATCTTGTGTCAGGTTTCCCACACTTTGAAAACCAAAGCAAACCTTTTGATTAGAAAGAATAATACACTGTGGCATATGTGGTGTGGTCTGCTGCTGCCTTGTTTGACTGAATCCATGTTAACATCAAAGATGGGCAGGCTGACTTGGGTTAGGTGAAATTTGGAGAAAACTAAAACTTCAATGAAATGCTTTTGAAACTCCCTTAGCTTAAATGCCAAAAAACCCCCAAACCAACCCAAAAGTCATGTCCTATAATTATTGAGTTTTTTATATAGGCTGTAAATTTGGAGTTTATGATAATAGCTAGTAGGAAAACATGATAAAAAGAAGGTCTAAATACCTTCCAGTGAATAGTATCAAAGCTAAAGTCTTCACCAGAAGTAAAGATATATGATTTAAATAATCCACAACAGATATGTAATCTTTTTATTTGATATAGACCATATCAACTATGATACAAATTACCTGTGGCCTAGAAAGTGGTATGGACTGGAAAGTCTTTTCTTCTAACTAATGGTACCTAAAATTTCTCATTTGAAAAGTTGATTGGCAGCCTTTCTTGTGAGAGTAAATAAATAAATTATTATGTGTCCATTCTGCTTATTAGAGTGGACAGACAAAAAATTCATTAGATGGGGAAAAGATAATAATAATATCTTTCAAAAAAGCCCATGAGGGCCAGATGTGGTTGGTGGTCATTGTCCAGAACAAGGTAGCTGGCAACCTTTCTCTAGAAGTTCATTATCCCAAAGAAACAAAATGTTCCCATGATCTTCATCCCACAGTTGTGGTATCCTTTTGATATACTGTCTCTTGAATATCTTGAGGAGGAAGAAATTCTGGTTCTGATATGCTACTGTATCTTGTACATCGTGGAAGAATGATCATGCTTGGGTCTGAAGAGATGTCATCTGGGACCTTATGGTACAGAATTATAGAATGAAGTAGGATGGAAAAGACCACCAAGGTCACCAAGTCCAATCTTTGACTGAGCACCAGCTTATCAGGTAACCAGAACACCAGGTGCCATGTCCAGTTGTTTTTCAAGCACCTCTAGGGATGGTGACTCCAGTGCCTCCCTGGGCAGCCTGCTCCAATATTTCACCACCCTGCTCTAATACTTCACCACCCTTTCAGTGAAGAATTTCTTCCTGATATCCAACCTGAACCTGTCCTGGTGCATCTTCAGTACATTTCCTCTCATCATGTAACTTGTTACTTGGAAGAGGAGACTGGTCCCCACCCTGCTGCAATCTCCTTTCATGGAGATGTAGAGAGCAGTAAGGTATTCCCTGAGCCTCCTTTTCTCCAGGCTAAACACCCCCTCAGCTGCTCCTCATCAGACTCGTGCTCCAGCCCCTTCCCCAGCTCCACTGCCCTTCTCTGGACACACTCCAGCACCTCAGTGTCTCAGAGTGAGGGGCCCAGGACTGGACATTCACCATGTCTGGAGCATTGCCAAGGCACACAGTGTGAAGCACAGGTATGAGATGTGCTGAAAACATCCTGGCAAAGTAAGAACACCCCCAACACCAAGTAAATGTTCACCTAGATGGAACAGAATTCCCTCACCTGCTGAAAACAGGGATAAAAAAGCAAACTGTACCTACCAAGATCTACAGAACTGGGGAAGAACCTAAGTATGTTTCAAACCTGCATGCTGATCTGGAAAGTTGTGGATATTTGCTTCTAACTGAGTGAAACTCCATTATGGAAAAATACTTGATTATCTTGGAAATTACTTAACCTCTGTCCTGCTCTGTCCAGGTGAGACTAACTCCTGTTGCCTGTGGTCATGCCAATGAGAAGGTCACCTGTTCTGTCTGAGAACAGAAACTAAACAGTTCTAACTGTTATTTGATGACTCAGGCCCTAAATGGTGAATAACAGAAGCTGAATGTGATTCAACCCAAACAAAAGTTGAACTCTTTCCCAATGCTGCATTATTGTCCAACATTCCTGAATAAGTGGTACAACCTTATGCAAAATCCAAACAAACCCAGCATGTGAAAATGGCATTTAATCCTGAATAAAGTGTTAAAATAAACGTATTAGGCAGCAAGGATATGTTTTGTAAACACATCAGGATTTGTAAACAGATTGCCATATTACATTAAAACCATTTAAAACTCCATTTGTGACTACAGCCATTTCATAACATCTTTTTCTAAGTGGCTAAAGAGACACATGTGGTGTGTTTAGTCTGTTAAAGGAGAGAGCAGGAGCACAATGGAGCACAATGGAGGGGTTCTATTCTACATCCCTGGGTCTGTGACACAGCAGCTTTGAGCTGCTGCTGTCAGCCCTTACTGCCCAATTGGCCCCTTCTGCTTATATTATTAACAGACCTCAAAATTGATGTTAATGTTAAAATAGCAACAAAAATTATGAAGCCTGGCTCAGCTAAACAGTTGGCATCCACACCTTTGTCTCAGTACTGATCAGCAAAGCACATACTCAATACTTTATCTAATGTATTGCATTTAGATTACTTTGTTGGAACAGAATCAACAGCCAGAGACCATCCCAAATTTGTAGTTTTCTTTCTTGCCTACACTTCTCTGAGGAGTGTTTCCACTTTTTTCCATTCACCCCGAGTCTTTCAGTCTATTCTTTAGGCTGCCTCTGAAAAAATTCTTGACAAGGTGACATCTCCAAAGACCACTGAGGTCTTTGAAGGGATGGCAATATCTCCACTGGCTAACCATGGGACCTACAACATGCAACATAATTTGACTTTCTGATGAGTTAAAATTAGATAAATTAAATTAAATAAATGAATGTTGCCAGCACTTTTTTTAAAAAAAATACAATTTAAAAACCAGTGTTACAGAGCCAGACTGTGGAATGTTATGACTGACTTCTGTGAAGATTCTTTTTGGTTGTGCCTCCCCCATTGGCAATAGCTGAGGATCTGGCCCAGGATTTTCTTTACTGAATATGAACAAAAGCATTAATATTAAAAGATTCAGTCATGGAGAGCTTGCTTATTCAAGTTAGCTTTTGTCACATGTTGTGAATTTCATATACTCAAAATCGGGAGGCTGGCTTAAAAAAAAATTAAATTGCAAAATAAATGAATGACAGGATTGTGCTAATGTCTGAAGCATTTTTTTATATATTTAGATTTTACTCCCTTACCCTCTCTTCCCTGAAATACAGAAAAAAGAATAAATAGAAATACTGTAAAACAGCTGCAGTGGCCTTATAATAAATTTATGCCAGGAGTTGGGGATTTCTATAAAACAAGGACCTAAGGCTTCTGATCTGTCCAGTTCTGAGGCTGAATTTGCAAAGGCAAGTGTGCAGTTACCACTCAGGATTTAGCAACACTGGTCACGCAGAGATGGGCCCAGAGACAGCTCTGGCAAGTCACAGAGCACCAGGAGCTGCAAGCCATTGAAGGCTTTGTTATCAGTGTCTCTGTGAGATCCACACTCATTATTTTACTCCCTTCCCAGCCTGGTGTTTCCAAGTTTGCTCCCTAGCCCCAGTCATTGACTTTTCACAATAGAATTTCAGTCTAGCTGAAGTTAATTAATTTAAATTTGGCTCCAGCTCTGTTTCATCTCTCATTAAGCAATCCCTTTCCTCTGCCTCAGCAAAACCCTATTACCTCATCTGTTGGACTGATCCTCACTGGACAGTCCAGCCTGGACACAAGTGTTAACCCTTCCCCAACCCCCTGGTTACCTCTGGGATGATTTGCAAAGAGGTAAATTTTCAATTGCTTGAAATTTAGGTTTGGATTGATTTTCCTCAGGGACAAAAATACTGGAAAAATGCACACAAAACTTTTTGGTTTTTACAGCAACTGCAGAAGGGAAAGAAATGTTAAGGCAATTTGTGATGGTTTATAATTGCAGGGACTGCTACCATAGAACTTAATTTATGTTTAGAGTAAGGCTTCTACATCCTGCTGGAGCGCTCCTGAGGGACCCTAAAATTGAGACACATCATTGCACCCACAGAGGTTTCTCCTACGGTGAGTGGGCTGCTGTCTTAGGGACTCAGGCCCCAAATATCTGCTAAAATGGAGGCAGAAAATAAAAGCTGTTCAGCCAGTAGCTCCCCCCTCCAGACCTTTCTGCACCTCCTGTTTCCAAAACTGCCTCTGCTTTAAATTCCCAGAGCATGTTTTCTGAGATGGCTCTGAAACTCAGAAGCTCCTGTTTGGAATATTAACTGTAAATAACCTTCCAAGATAAGCTTTGTATGGCAAAGTGGAAAAATTTCCTTTGACTCTTCCTTGACGGTGCAGCACGATATGCCCTTACTGTAAAGTTCTCCCGTCTGTGTATGCTGCAGATATGTCTAATGAAATGTCTTTCAACTCTGTAGACACTTGCTACACACATCCCTGTTAAACCACCCTGCCCAGCCCCAGCAGACACATCCCCTGGCACAATAGGACAATCCAAATGAGGTGATGTGGTGTGTCTCAGCTGCCACCGTCCGCGGGGGATGCACAATGAGATACAGGCGCGAACTCAATTAAAATTGCCATTTTAATTCAGATGACTTAAGAATTTCCTTCTGCTCCTAAAGATGGATAAAGAGGTTTCCTATCTTTACATTTCAACCCACCGGCTGATAAATTCAAGGCACTCCTTGTCGGCAGATAGAGAGAACTGCAGAAGCTGCCATGCCATCAGAAATGACTTGAGAGAGACAGCCAGGGATTCAAGCTGCTTCTTAGCACCACTAAATAGGTTGATGCCTATAATTCCTAAAACCATAACAGCTCACTAGTAATTTCTGTCATTTCAACAATATAGTTTTAGAAGAGATTTAAAAATGTATCACCACTATTTCATCAAATGCCACATTTCACCTTCTGTAGCCACTATTTTGTATCCTTCTTTGCTATTAAATTGACTTCAGTTCTTCAAATGACACATCTGTTTAAGCCTTATCTGTTCAAAGAAAGCTAATAAGCATAGCTAGGTTTAAAAGGATTAACTTGGATGGGAATTCTGAAAGTTTTCAAACATTCTTGATAGTATTTGCTATTAAAAGGGGGAAAAATGAAAAAAAAAAAAAAATAGCATTTACCTTCTTAAAAACTCTCTCAAACTTACAACCATGTGAGATTAATTTCTTAGCAGGTCAAATGGATGAGGATGACATTTCTGTGCTTAAGGAAGCTCCTGATGTTATCTAATGTTTCCATGAGTACTTTTAGGAGAAAGTGAGGAAAAGTTGCATTTTTTTATTTAGAGTAGTAAAATTCAGACAAATACATACATACATACATACATACATATATATATAAACGGTCTCCTTGGTTATATACAGATAAATCTGAGTTGCTGCACAGACACAACTAAAAATTTTATGAAGTAAAATGTACATGTACAACTCATTTGATTAAAAAAGAAAATCAACAAAACAACAACCAAAATTTTTCCCCTCTTTTCATCCTACAAATCTATGCTCTTATGTTCCATCATGTACATCTTCCTGTATCTCCAGTATTCCTTCAGTGAGCATTTTGTGAAGATTAAACACTACTAAGTAATCTGAAATGCATCCAGAATTATTTCAGGAGCAGAAGATAGATAAATTCTCATCAAAGGCAAAAAACCAGCATGACTTACATGGTGGGCTCTCAATCCTGTTAGAAGCAGCCCACCTTCTACAGGGAATTTGATGGAGATGATGTGAGATTGAAGAGCTTTGGAAGAGATGCCTGTATGCATGGATAAAAGATGGATGAACTGTGCAGGACTGTGAATTAAACTGACAGTTGAGAGGGCATGGCTGCAAAATTTGGGCTCTGAATGGAATCTTTTAAAAGATCAGCAAAGAGAGAGTGGGTAATTGTCCTGACTCTTGCAATAGTGAGCCTCAACATGTCAAATTAAATCAGAAATAGCCAACATCTTAGAAATAGTAAATATTGCTAAACTTGCTGTCTGCCACCAGCAACAAATCAGCACAAGAGTAAAAATCTTCCCCCACTTTTTTTTTTTTTTTTTTTTTTTTTTTAGTAATAATTGAAAGCGAAAGCTGTTGCTGCCATTTCTCCAGGAGAGACGAACTCTGACGAGTAACTCTGAGTCTTTCCGTGTATGGATTTTAGATGCAATTACAATGGAAAGAGAGAGAAGCCAAGCAAGGCAGACACAGGTGCTAATACTGTATCTGTCAGTCACAAAGATGAGCTGCTCACCTCTAGCTTTAACCAAATTAACACATCAGTGACTTATGCATAACTTTGGGACTTTAATTCATAGCTTGACATACCACATACAAGAAACCAAGGCAGAGATTTCACATTTTTTTCAACAAATGCTTCAAAGGCAGTTAGAGTCAGTGAATAGCCCAAGTGATGCAGTAGATGTGTTTGCAGTGACAGAATATCCCAAATCCCCTGATACTCTGGGTTTTCCTACTGAACAGAGATAGGCCAGGAGGTAATAAACAGAAGTGCATCAAGACAAAATACAGCTTTTGTTTTGGGTTTAGGTTCATACCAGAGACGACCTTGAAATCTCTTCATTTGTTTTGCTGAGGTAAAACTGTATAACATAAATCCAGAAGACAAAATTCTATCAGTTTTGGATCTGAACCAAAATCCAGACCTCATAGGATGGCTCAACCCCAAACATTCACATCAGTATCTACTTGCATCAGAAAGTCAGTGGGAGGCTGAGATCCTCCTCTGGGCCTTTATTCATGTGTAGGCACTAGGGAGAGATATGAACCCACTGAACATCTAATCAAGAATCTTTGGAAATATTGTTTACTTTCCTTTCTTATTTCTGCCTTTTTTAACCCTCTGAAAGACTTGGATGTCAACACTGTAATCTAACTATTGACTTGAGTAGATTTATCATGATTTGTACTAGGTTAAAAGAGACAGACTTTTATTTAACCCAAGCCAAATATTGTTTTCAAATAAAGATTATTTAAACAGACATTTAAGCAGGTTTGGGATTAGAAGACTTTTGAAGTAGACTGTGAAGCTCCATGTGAGCAGTGTGAAAATGAGCTTTCCCATAAAAGTCTGGATCCAGCCCTATGTTGAAATTCTAATCCCATTCCCTTCAAAAATTCATCATGGTTTAGCTCCAAAGACATTGCATCACTTTAATTACTAATGGAAAATGATCATTTCTCCCCGTTAATCTAGTTTGTCTTTGAAAGTATAATAAAGTACTATCTAATAATAAACTATGTGCTTATCATCTGACCAAGTTTCTAGCTAAAGTACTGTTTACTGATCGAATGATTTGGCTTTGCTTTAAACAATAACATCCAAATATAAGCACTGATTCCTCCACTTGATCTCCTACACATTTGATTTTATGTAGGCCATTAATGATGTCAGTAAGGATGGGCTTTAATGTATTAAAATAAAATAAAATTGGCAAAACATGTGGAAGAGTAAGGATTTTGCCCAGCGGCTGAAGTATGTTGGGTAATAACTTCAGGTACAGCAGCAGTGTGTCATTACTGCCTGCCCATGGGGCAAGGGTCCTGTTTGGATAGAGTCACCTCCAGCACGTGCCAGCAGCTTGGGATGAAACCTACAGAGCAGAAAACCCATCAGGACCCAGATGGCCATTCCTGTTCTAGGATAGGGTGGACATGTGCATAGGCTCACTCATTGAAGGAAGCAGCTGCAGCAAAACATTTTGCAAACAGGTGTAGAGAAAGGATGTGAAATAAATTTCAAAGTGTTTCTCTTTTTCCTTGTAATGAGTCCAACAGACTGAATTCTGGCAACATTCCAGTATGTTCTGCTCTAGTGGAAGGTGTCTCTGCCTGTGGCAGGGGACTTGGAACTTGGTGATCTCTGTAAGGTCCCTTCAATCTCAAACCATCCTATGAGTCTGTGATATTCCCCAAATAAAGGCACCCACTAAATGAATGCTGACAGTTCAGCGTGTCAGTAATAGACAAATTGCAATTCCTTCTCTTCTGTGAACCATATTCTGTGTAATAGAAACTGAACTGTAACGAGAATAATTTGGCACAAAAACCTCCAAGTATCTAAAAAGCCTCGTGAAAGTCCTAAAGTCCAAGTGATGGTGCAGCCTGGCCTCTGTCTCAGAAAAAATTTGATGAGTTCCCATGGTTAGAAAAAATATCAGGTCCTCCCATCTTTTCTTCCTGCATCCAAGCCTTCCTTCATTAAAGGAGATTTGATTTCAAAAACATGACTATGTGTAAGAGCCATGCAGAGCTCCATGGGAAAGAGGTATCAGGTACAAAATCTGATTCCAGGATGGTTGGAGAAAAGTGGTTTGGTTTCATAGGTAAACACTGAATAAAACACCAGATTTCTGGTGACAGTGGTGAAGACAAAATGAAATCTGTGCCCTTGAGGGAACTTGTCACTCTTTGCAACATCCTCAGAGATACCCACAGTGGTGGGGCAGAATTTGGTCTTCAGTATAAAGCAGATGTATATATTCCCAACAAATCTGGGTCTCTATAAGATTGTCACTGAAAACACCACTGAAAGAACATTCTGTGTGCCTTTGGAATGACATTAAAAAAAATAAAAAAATAAAAATAAAAAAAAGTAAAAAATAAAATAAAATAAAATAAAATAAAATAAAATAAAATAAAATAAAATAAAATAAAATAAAATAAAATAAAATAAAATAAAATAAAATAAAATAAAATAAAATAAAATAAAATAAAATAAAATAAGATAAAATATCAAACCACAGGCTTGAGAGTCTCCATGGCTTGAGGGTCACTCAGAATCTGTTCCCACAGTTCTATTTAGGTAATGAAGTCGTTCAAGCCCTGCACAAAGTGGCACAGGTGATCCCTGTGTCACTGGATGCCAAACTTTAAAAGTAACATGATAATGGTTTTGGATTTAAAAACAAAGGAAGCCTATGTACAACCACATAGGCAAAGGAGTGACAACCAAAGAAGCTATAGAATGAAAATAGATAATTTCAGGCAAGGAGAATGTTAAGTAATTACTCCTGCCAGTTCCACTGCTCATTGCCATTAAGATTTGGTTTTCTGTTCTTCTTCTCTGCTTTTCCACCTTTTATTTGTAACATGGAGCAAATACACATAAACAAAGTTACTAATTCCCCTCAATTTTTGCATAAAATCAAACACCCATTCATCCTACTTGAGGCAGGGAGACATAATGTCCTTCAGTGTTTGAAGCCACAGTATAAAATACTCTAAAAATACCTCATTAAGCATGTATTTTCTCTCCCTCTTTGTGTGAAAGACATCTTTCTTAACATTTGTCTCTTTTCCTTTCCCTCCTTCCTTCCTTTCCTACCTTTCCTTCCTTTCTCTCCTTTCCCTCCTTTCCCTCCTTTCTCTCCTTTCCCTCCTTTCCCTCCTTTCCCTCCTTTCCCTCCTTTCCCTCCTTTCCCTCCTTTCCCTCCTTTCCCTCCTTTCCCTCCTTTCCCTCCTTTCCCTCCTTTCCCTCCTTTCCTTCCTTTCCTCCTGTCACTTTTTTTGGGTGTGGACTTTGAAAATAAGAATGGAAAAATAAATTCATTTTTCTCATGTGTTTATCAGAAATTTGTTTTCAATTTGAAAATGTGAAAAATCTTTGACTGAAAAATTGATTTTTAAATAATTTTTTAAAGTAAAAAAGACCTTGATTCAGAATATTAGCAGAAGAATAGATTTCTCATGTATGCCAGAGGATTAGAAAGATAGGAATTTCAACATCAATTTCATGAGCTTGCCGTTACAACAGTATAATTAAGAAATGAATATACACTAAACTCCCAAATATGGTAATTGTATTGGTTTTACATTTTGTTTTAGATAAGCATTTTTGCAAAACAGTATAAGATAAAGGGAATAATTTTTTTTATCTGCTTTTAGAAAGTGCAGTATCTCAGGCTTTTAAATCACAAGTAAAATATACTTTTCCCACAAAAGTTATGTACCTTATTTTTTAATACACTTATTTCCAGAGCTCCACTCTTGGCAAGAGACTGTGATCCCATCTTATGTCTGGAGGCCTGAGAGATGGAAGTTCTCCTGCAGCACCTCACTAGTGCAGAACCACACAGGTGAGCCTTGTGCCTTGGCCCTGAGGCTGAGTGGTGCAGCCTGACTCATGTCCACATGCCTAACTCTCCCTCCCAAAAAAACCCCAGCAGGGTGGCTACATCCAAATAGCCTATTGAAAACAATGCTTGTCTTGTGCTATCATCCAAATTATGCCTGAATATTCCCTAGGAGAGTTTTATCTGTCCCAGCCCAGATCTGTCCCATGGAGCATGGTGATGGAGGGATGGACCAGAACCCAGCACTCCATCCTTGGACTCATGGTTCCATGGCACAGGCACAGCCAGAAGAACCAGAGAGAGCAGAATTTGGTGGTTTAACACCTAAAACTGTTATTCCAAACTCTGAATAAACCATCAGACCTTTTCCCTACGTATTTGTTTAGCCTGGAGAAAAGGAAGCTCTGGGATATATTATTGTTCTCTTCAACTACCTGAAAGGAGGTTTTAGTCAGGTAAGGGTTGGTCTCTTACAGACAACCAGAGACAGGACAAGGGGAAACAACCTGAAGTTGGGCTGGGGACATTCAGGTTGGGTATTTGGAAAAATGTTGTCATTTTTTCTTCACTTAAAGGGTGGTCAAGCATTGAAACAGGCTGACAAGGGAAGTGGTGGAGTCACCTCTTCTGGAAGCATTCAGGAAATGACTGGACATGGCCCTTGGTGTATGGCTTAGTTGACACGGTGGTGTTCAGTCAAAGGCTGGATTTGATGATCTTGGAGGCCTCTTCCAGCCTCTGTGATTCAATAATTCTAATTTTCATGCAAACAGGAACCAACTTTTGCGGAGCAGCTCCAGTCCTGTGCCAAGTGTTTGTAAAAGCAAAGCCCCACCTGGCTGCACCTGAGCCCACTCCAGCTCAGAGGCAATGTGGGCTCTGGGATGTGGAGAAACTGCAGCTATGCAGTTTCTCCAGGTCATACAGCTGGGCAGCTTTTCCAGACCATAGCTTGTGTCCACCTGGCCAGCTCTCAGCAGCAGCAGGAGGAAAGATCCCATCTGTCCATATTCATCTTTGGAGACACTGCTATGATTTGAGATCTGTTTATAGCTCAGCTTTCTGTTGTTCCCTACTTTGGAGTTATGCTAGAAAACACAGTTTTAGAAATTTTGGTTCTCAATCACATATATATATTAATATATAAATGTTAAAATAAATCTGCATTGCTATAAATAAAGTTATTTGCCCAAGACACATGACCAATGTTTCACTCAAAATCTACAATCGGAAGGACACATTTTCTCTTAAAAAGATATGTAGTGGGTTTCCTGTATGTGACATTGAAAATAGTGAATGTTTCCCAATGGACCATTTAACTACAATAAATCCAGACTTGTTCCTTTCAAAGAAATGTTGTCAGCAGCAAATTGTTTCACAGTTGTTCTAAGGTCATGCTTTCTAAACCCACTTACTTCCCACAGTATTTACGGCACCACTATTTAATATACTTAAAATGTGATTGATTGTACGTGTGTGTGTGGGCATGTATGTGATTATTTTCATTAAACAAAATAGTTCTTTTGCCATCTTATCAGAAATTGCAGAAAGAACTGAATGAAAATGAACTGAATTAATGACAAATTGAAGGAGGATTGTGCAACACCAGGGTTGCTGCTAAAAGCAAGATGAACTTGAACTGGAATGTTTCTCAAAAGCACTTCCTTTTAGAATACATTTGGGCCCAGTCCCCTCTTTTTTTAGGGGAATAGTAGATTAAAAAATCACCGGTGTCTACCCATCTATGGTAGACGAGGTAAATGGAGGAAACTCCCTTCTGTGAAGAAAAACAGGTAATTTGGACTGGAACCTCTAGGAAGTGCTTATGACTGACTTTTATCACAGCACCCAAAACATTGCCCTGAGTTTTGGTGGAAACAGAAACCAGCAGCTCTTGTCACTGCAGAAAAATTAATATTGGTACCAATTGATGCCGTGGGTACACTGCTCTGAAACAATTCATTCTGCTATTTGCCATCTTTACTCACATATAAGGCCAAAATTGTCCTAGACCTTACTCTGCCAAGCATCTTATCAACCCAAAGGAGCTATTTGTTTTCCTGAGTTAAATAAATCTTTTTCAAAGGACTTTATGAATGTCCACTGGACACAAATAACAAATATTTAAATACGTAATAAAGCAGAACAAATTTACCATGCAAATACATCTACCTGCCTCCAGAGTATCCAAAATTTTCACCACTGCTATAAAGTCTTAAGTACTGTACAACTTAAATATCCATTTCACAGGCTAAGAAAATTAACCTCTCTCTTTGGTTAAACCTAGGGCTAAAATAATGAAAATTGGGTCACACCCAGCTTTAAACTAGTCATGCACTAGGTTTATTTGAGAGTTGCTGGACACCTTTGGACATGAGATACTTTAGCAAAATGCCTTATTCAGTGCCCTGTAAATCTTGAATATACTTGGAAAATCTCTTTCTGTCTCTGTGCACTGGACTGGGGAACCTGCAGCTCTACCCACCTTGAGCCTGCAATCCTTACTCTGCGACAGAGCTCACGAGCTGTTCCCAGGCACAGGAGTACTCAGGTGAGACGAGCAACAAGTCCAGACCTCTTCTATCCCACTAAATTAACTTGGGTTTATTGTTGCCTCATTCCCCACACTCCCAGGCCAGCCCCCACTTGTCCATTTAATATCCACTGTTGCATCCTGTCTGGCACAGAGATGGTAAAGCTGCCAACTCGGGGACTGTCTTCTCTCCCTTGTTTATGGCACCCCCTGTCTAATGGGGCTCTGATTCGCCACTGGATTTCCCAGCCTCCTCTCTATTAAAATGAGAAATAACAAAGTACATCAAGATTTTACACTCTTAAGCTCCCAGTCCTCAGTAGGTGGGAGGAGCACCCAACCCCTCACAGCCCAGCTTTATTATTATTTCTAGTACTTTTGCGACTACAGGCCACCAACTAGACTGAATCAACTGCCATCTACCACAACCCAAATTAATTCTAGCCAATGGGTTTTGAGCCAAGCTGCAAGTTAAAATAACACAGCCTCACACATGCAATGGTCTTGCTGTATAACCTCACCTGTTGGCTAGTTGTGAGCAAGACTTCAAATAATAGTCACAGTATTTTATTTTTTTTAGGGAGAAATCTGGGGAAACACAAGCAGGCATTGTGCAAGCGAATATGACAATCATATATATCACATGTTAACAGAAAACAAATATATGACTGGCTGGCATCTCCTTTGATTAGACTCCCAGAGTAAGAAGCAGACTGGGTTTTTTATTATTAGCTGTCAGGGGATAGAGCTCCCATTGTGATAGGCACTATATAAATGCAAAATGAGATGCTATTCCCTCTTCACCCAAATGCTGGCAATCTTTGGGCATAGACACATTGCCTGGTCACACAGGAAATCTGTGCCAAAGCTTTCAACTCATTAGACCACACACCTTCTCTCATATAAAATCTGTAATAACGTCTATATTATTAAAAATGGATTTTTGCCATAAAACAAACCCAGCACATTAAGCAAGCTTGTGTGAGGAGAGCAGCTTGCTGCATGACCTCAAAAGCTTGCGATGCCAGCTGCAACTATAAGCTATCTTTTTATGCTCAACAGCTCACTAATAATTCAGACAACCCTTGTTCTCTCTAAATTATTTTTGTGAGCTGAACTGGGAGAGCACTTGCGAGAGGAGAGCATTTTGTTAGAGTTTTCAATGCTGCTCTGAATGTGACTGGCAGCATGTTCTGGCAGTCCTCCATTTGGACGGCACAATGGTGTCACTTCTAATAATAAAGAACGTGCAGACGTTTCATGAGCTCTAAAGCATCGCTTTGCTGCAGACTTCAGGGCCCTCTTATTTCTTGGAAGTGTTAATAAGTATGATGGAAGAGAAATAGGCTTTATAAAAGGGAACTTCTAATGCTGGATAATCTGGCGTGATGAATGTTGTTTTTTTAAAAAGAGGATTCTAATGCAGTTTGCTTACAAATACCTTGATTTTTGATAGACTTTGGACTGCTTTCTATGACTATCATGTGACATGGTGACTGTAGGGCTCATCATTTTTTTGCTCTTCCTCTCTCCTGTTTTTGAGTTATTTATTTAAAGGCCATCTGGACGTGGTTCTGGGCAGCCTTTTCTGGGTGGCCCTGCTTGAGCAGGAGCATTGGGCAAGGTGATCTCCAGAGGCCCATGTCAACCTTAGCCAAGCTGTGTTTCTGAGAAAGAACAGCTCTCCTTGGTTCTGCAGCATACACAGCAGCTGAAACAAGTCAAGCCAATGGCCACAAACTCATTTATTTAAGATATTGTATTTATTTTGGGATGCAGTAACTTAATGCCATCTACTTCGACCCCTCTTTGAAAGGGGGATCAGTTCAAACTTCCAGCAGCTCTTTTCAACCTAAATAATTATATTATACTAAAAGTACAACTTTAAGTTTAATTCTCTGGGTGATCTTCTGGAGTACTTCTGTATCTCACTCTCTCATTCTTATGAATTTTTTTCGTCTGAAGGGAGATTTGGTCATTACATCCAGGTAGGTTGTCTGGATTAACTCACCTAACCAAGGGAGAATGACTAAAGAAAGATAAAATTCCTGAGAAACTTGAATATATTCTCAAAAGAATTGATGACCAAGTCTTTAGATATATTTATAGTCTAAGGACCATTAAAATACAAACTGAGACTCACTCCTTTCCTTCATCCACTTCCCTTTAAAATACAGCTACAAGTTTCAGTGTTTGCTTATGTGTGGACTTATGCTTTTTCCAAAGAAAATACAAAGCTATACATTTTTCAGCTGAATTTATATAAATTGAGCTCTGTGATATTGAATATGCTACATTTAACCAAAAATATTTTCTCTTCTGGTCTGGCCCAAAAAATTAATCAGTACTAAGCAGAAGCAGCTACATTTTAATGATCCTGCAGGTAACATTCAGGAACAGTGTTTTTATCCACGTTCTTCAGTTTCTTTAAAGTCAGTGGTGAAGAAGCTGCACTGTAAAAAGGCAGAGTTTGGGAATCTCATTAGGAGCTTTTAGTCTGGTGGTAACATTACTTTATCACTAATACGTATTCCAATAAAGGCACAATACATGTAAAGAAAATACACCTTGCCAGTATGTAAGGTGATCTAAAAAATAATGCATTTCCAAGCAAGATTTGGATGATACCCTCACTCAGATAAAACCTTATGCTCTCACGTGTATGCAGACCCAAACTCCCACTGTTAATTCAAGCCTCTGTATTCTCCTCTTTTAACTAGCACTTATATCTGACAGCTGTAAAGGCTTTCAGCCATAATAAATCTCTCCCTGACTTCCCAAAGCAAACAGTGTTGAAGTGAGTGATCCCTCCAATAACATTTTGTCAGCTCAAATCACCGCTGTGTTGTGAGTTAATCAGACAGTCTATGCTGACTGTTTGCTTCCCAGATTTCTTATGGTACTTATTTCTTACATTTGCTCTGATCCTGGTATGCTGTCAATCCTAAAAATTTTGCTACAGCTATACCTGTTGGTTAGATGAATTACTGTGCTACTTTTAATTTTGAGCATTTCATCAGGTCCAGTTGCTTTTATTCTCCCCAAAAGCATTAGGTGGGTTACTAGATCTCATTGCAGAGAACCTAGCCATAAAGCAGGGAAAGGAAAAAAAAACAAACAACAGATTATTTCAGTAAAGTCCATTTTACTGCTCAGAACTGATCTACTCTGCCTTCAATTGAACTTCAGGAAAAAAAATCAGGTCCCTGGGGTCCTGCTGGCACTGCAATATGGTTGACTATTCATCTCAAGTTCTTCAGTATGATATTAAGACATAAGAAATGGGAAAAAGTAACAGAAATGGAAGCCAGGCAATACTTGGATCTGAACACCCCAAACTGGTCACAGGCTTGAGAAAGGTATTTCCTGATTATTTAGTAAGGCATCCCTCTAACTTCATCAACAAATAAATGGATGGGGAAACTTTTGGCATCCTCATTCTAAACTGTTTGTTTTGCTGGCAAATGATACCTAAAAAGAAAAAAAAAATAACCTAATGAGTTGATAAGGTTTTGGCCCTTGCTATTCACAGTGTTTTCTCTCAATTCTCTTTTGCTCACACATGCAGCCTCATGCACATTCACATCTTTACTTCAATCTACTTATTTACTTTCAATATGTCTCAGGGTGATGAGCGAGTGAACTGAACAGGTGGAGTTTTCCAGATGTCAAGTGGGTTTGTGCTGCTTAGAAAAACATTTCAAGGGAAAAAGAGCTCATGTTGATTGCTTTGAACACATTTTCTTTTCATAAGAAAGCAAATTCAAAAATGGTTGCCCTTGGCAGGTGAACTTACTGTTTTGCTTCAGGTGAGACAGAGGGGAAAAACCTGCACTGGTTAATTTTTTATAAGACAAAACATTCAAAGAAGAGAAAGTGGTTTTGATCAATGACAGGAGGCTGCCTATAAAAACAGTCAAGCTCAGTCCAATATTTTAATTAAAATACATTTGCTTTATGGCAAAGAAGTTATGGAAATACATAGGAACTGGGATTTTCCTTGGTTGCAATATCGCTCAGATCTGTTTCTCTTTCTCTGGTAAATGAAGAATTGTCATGCATTCGCCCCAGGCTTGAATTCATTATTTTTATAAGCAAGTTGTATTTTTCCCCTCAGTGTGATCCCAGTAATGAACTTTTCCCCCCTAACAACAAACCAGAAATGCATACATTTTATTTGCTTGTTTATTTTCTTCAAAGTCATTGACTTGGGGATGAATGATTCCTTGTTTTCCATGAACCTGCAGAAACAGGACTTTTTTTTTTTACTAGCTGTGTATTCGTTATGAAATGGGATTTTTGAATCTCAAAAAAACCACTGGACAGGTTGCAACCACAGATGAGTCTCCCACATAGAAAAAGGAAGAAAAAAAAAGAAAAAGAAAAAGAAAAAGAAAAAGAAAAAGAAAAAGGAAAAGGAAAAGAAAAAGAAGAAGAAAAAGAAAAAGAAAAAGAAAAAGAAAAAGAAAAAGAAAAAGAAAAAGAAAAAGAAAAAGAAAAAGAAAAAGAAAAAGAAAAAGAAAAAGAAAAAGAAAAAAAGAAAAAGAAAAAGAAAAAGAAAAAGAAAAAGAAAAAGAAAAAGAAAGGAAAAGGAAAAGGAAAAGGAAAAGGAAAAGGAAAAGGAAAAGGAAAAGGAAAAGGAAAAGGAAAAGGAAAAGGAAAAGGAAAAGGAAAAGGAAAAGGAAAAGGAAAAGGAAAAGGAAAAGGAAAAGGAAAAGGAAAAGGGAAAAGGAAAAGAAAAAGAAAAAGAAAAAGAAAGAAAGGGAAGGGAAGGGAAGGGAAGGGAAGGGAAGGGAAGGGAAGGGAAGGGAAGGGAAGGGAAGGGAAGGGAAGGGAAGGGAAGGGAAGGGAAGGGAAGGGAAGGGAAGGGAAGGGAAGGGAAGGGAAGGGAAGGGAAGGGAAGGGAAGGGAAGGGAAGGGAAGGGAAGGGAAGGGAAGGGAAGGGAAGGGAAGGGAAGGGAAGGGAAGGGAAGGGAAGGGAAGGGAAGGGAATCTAATGTAACTCAGGCCTCATCCATAAAAATGCAATACATTTTACTGATTCATTTTATAAAATTCCTTTCCTGGCCCTCCACTTGGTCTCATGGAAAAGTAATTTGTGCCATCTTAATGGGTCTGAT
This sequence comes from Poecile atricapillus, assembly GCF_030490865.1. Classification (NCBI taxonomy): domain Eukaryota; kingdom Metazoa; phylum Chordata; class Aves; order Passeriformes; family Paridae; genus Poecile; species Poecile atricapillus. Next base: position 5,299,312 of record NC_081288.1, read on the forward strand.
ATTGCTTCGTCACCCATTGCATAATTTCAGAGTGAGGAGAAAGTTTGCTAAATTCCATCCCCATCCACCCTTCTCTAATCCAGGAGGGAACTCACGATCACAGAGCAAGAAAGAGAAAGTCAGGCTCTTGCTAAGTCCTGCAGGGTTCTGCAGTCCACAGTCATCAGGGCTGGGTGTGAATCATGATTGCAGAGGCCAATCTAAGGAAACGAGGCCTAGGGAAGGACAATTTCAGGTTGTACCATTATAATAGGCCCTGTTTTCTCTTTCTAGGGAATGTATCAGGCCAACCCGTGTCTCTGCTCTCATTGCAGCTGAAAGCACAATACATGAATGGGAAACACAGGAGGTCATAATGTGATTAAATTCTGATAACACGAGTAAATTATCCCTTCTCTTGAGTGAAATATTAGCTTGAAGGAAAACGTGTAAAAATGCACCTGCCTGGTACTGAACTTGCATCTAACCTTGGAAAATATTCTTGTGAGTCTCTACTTGATCTTGACCAAATCATTTAATGCCTGATCTCAGGACTATTCACTCATCTTTGAAAAATGTGGTTTGGAATATTGGACTGCACAAAGTGGCTGGGATCTTGTGCTCATCCTAAAATGTATCCTGACTTGACATCAATGGGAAAGGGTTCTTCAGCTGGTCCACTGGTTTGCTCCAAGAGGACACTTCTGTTCATAATCAGCCTGCTGACTGTTATTTACAATAATATCTTATAATTCAGAGTGGATATGAGGGTTACAATTCTTGACATTTCAGGTGTATATAGTTTGTAGTTTGACTGGAAACTCAAGAATGAGCAAGAGAATCTTTTTCCTACTGCAAAAGGATTTCATCTAATTTTAGTGAAAAACAATACAGCAGCATTACACTGGCCAGATGATGAGCCAGGGCTCCATGGCTTTTCCATTATTTTTTATTTTTATTTAGCTGCAAAGACATGTAAGAAGAATCACAACATTCCTCCTTTTTTTCTCCTTCTTAGGACACAAGCTAAAGGAAGTCTGTCCCTGGGACAGCTGCTACCAGTGGCAGTAGTGAAATTTGTTCAGAGCAGTTTTAAAAGCCACCTGGGGAACCGACTGTGATTTTAACTAATGTTGATAAGCAGACAAAGTCAACTCCAACAGAGTCCTTGGCTTTTAAGGAACTTTGGGTTGTCGCTATAGGACACAGAATGTTTCACACAGACACAGTTCAATGTATGATAGGGGAAAAAAGTACTTTATTTTTCTGACTCCAGTATTTATAGATTCTCAACAATGGCCAGGGATTGGATAGGTAGGTTACCACCTTCCCAATCACACTGGTCGTGCAAAACGTCTATTAAAAGACATTTCTTAGAAAGAACATATAAACATCTATGTTTATAGCTACTTTCCTGGGAAAGTGGCTAGAAACTATGAAAACAAGATCAGAAGGTTTAATTTTCAGGGTGGCACTGGACCAAGATCTTCACAAGAAATTGGATTTAAGGGTTCAAGGAAATGTCTTGGTTTACAGTAAAACTAGCAATTTGTCATCATAATAAAGGCTTAAAAACAGTGAATTTCAGGATTTAGGCTCCTCCCTAGGTTTCCTGCTTCCAGGTTTTCCCACTCTCTTCTGAGCAGCATGGCAATACTGACTTTGTCAGATGCACAGTGCTGGAGGTGAGGGGTTCTCCCTGCCCATTTCATGTTACTAATGGAAACAAAGCTTTGCCAAATGAAAATATTGTTTTTAGCCAGAGCTTTCAACCTTCTTGCATTACAATTTTCTTTGCTGACTTGCACCAAACAACCACTACCCCCTGGGCCTGGAACGTGCCCTGTAACGGTCTCCAGTGATGTTGCCATATGGAAAAAAAAGAACAACACTGCTGACAGGGAGGGATATTTCTCCTAACTTGTGATGGAAAAGGTTCTTTTATAACCATGAAAAGAAATAAAGGACTTACATTGAACTATTCACAATATCTCCTTTTAGATCCAGAGAATCAGACTCACAGAATGTTTTGGGCTTGAAAGAACTTTTACATATAATCTAATCCACTCCCCTGCCATGGACAGGGACATCTTTCAGTAAAGCGAGTTGGAGAGAATGGAGATGGAAAAGCCCCATCCAACCTATCCTTGAACACTTCCAGGGATGGGGCAGCTACAATTTCTCTGGGCAATCTGTGCCAGGGCCTCACCACTGTCCCAGTAAACAATTTCCTCCAAATATCTAATCTAAACCTACTCTCTTGCATTTTAAAACTGCTGTCCCTTGTTCTGTGTTAGTAAAAGTCTCTCTCTGTCTTTTTACAAACATTTTTAGGTATTGAAAGGACACAACAAGGTCTCCCCAGGGCCTTCTCTTCTCCAGGCTGAACAACTCCAACTCTGTCAGCCTGTCTTTATAGAATAGGTGTTTCAGGCCTGTGACAATTTTTGTGAGTTTCCTCATTTGGACTTGCTCTAACAAATCCTAATCTTTCTTGTGCTAAGGACCCCATATTTGGACACAGAACTTCATGGGGCTCTCACAAGGGCAGAGAATGGGGGCAGAATCACCTCCCTTGACCTGCTGGCCAAACTTCTCATGATGGAGCCCAGGACACTTTTGGGGAAGAAGGATCTCATCCTCCCCATTGGCCATAATCCTCAACTACAAGCTCAGGTGGAAATATTAATATTTGTTTAGAAGAATGACACTCTGCTTGTATTGTTCATTTTAAATAAAACTCATCATTTATCTGTGTTTTCAGTACTCACAGGCCCCCTCAAAAATGCAAGTCTTGTTTTAAGCTCTCTCCTCTCTTTGTGTCTGTGCACACACCAAAGTTCACATGTTAAAGCAGTCTGTGACAAAGGTTTTACCTTCTAAATTAAGGTGGACGAAAGGCACACAGTTCTATGATCCCCATTTCACAGAGGTGGAAATGAGACTCAGGCAGATTTAGGGACTTGCCCAAGGCCAAGACAAGAAACCTTTAGTGGGACCAGGAATCAAACCCACATCTTTTCTTTAGCTAAGTAACTAGTATTCCTCTTGGTAGAGAGAACAGATAAGATGGGAAGTGGTGCTTTGAAGCCGTTTTTCTCAAGATAACGTCACTGTTATTGTTATAATTTAGCGATAGATGTTATCAATATAAAAGTAAAGCCGGTTGCAATTTGAGTTTATCCTTTGTAATGACTCACTCCTTCCATACTGCCCACAAGAAGTGAACTAATAACCAGTTATTCCCCCTGGATTTCTCAGTATGAATTGTCTCTGTGTTACTTGCTTTTGAGCTACAAGACAGATTTCCAAGCCACCTCAGCAGAGTCATATGGTAATATCAAACCCCCATAGACCTCTCGGTGACCTCCTGATGGAAAGGAGGCTGCAGACACACATCTAACATCCCCATGGTGCTCCTTGATGATCCATTCCTCTGACAAAAGACAGTCTGCATTTAGAACTTGTACACTCCTCATGTCCACAAAACATGTTGGATTATTTAAGATTTGTCAGTTTTAGTGGGTTTGAGCTTGCACAGATAATTTGATTATAATTTATCATGAAATCTTGAGTTGGAAGGGACAAGGAACATTGAAGTCCAACTCCTGGCCCTGAACAGGACAGCTCAAAGAATCCTACCAGGCACCTAAGAGAGAGTTGTCCAAATGTTTTTTGACCTCTGCCAGGGCCAGTGCTGTGACCATTTCCCTGCTCCAGTTCCCAGTCACCCTCTGGTGGTGAATCTTTCCCCAATATCCAGCCTGAACTTCCCTGACACCACTTCAGGCCATTCCTTTTGGTCCTGCCTCTGGTCACCATGAGACTTGTGAGTGCTCTACCCACCAGAGCAGGATCTGAAAGGCAAACACTGGGGGTCCACAGGGAGATTGGAACTGCCAGAAAAGCCACTACAGGTCAGAGGAAAAAACACATTCCTGAGCTCTTCTGAGTGTGCACCCATGCAGATCCAGAAAACTCCACAGACATTATTGACACAGTTTGGTCTATCCAGTTTAGCCTTTTTTTTTTTATTTTTTTTTTCCCCCCAACAAAACAGTGAATGACCACACCTAGAATCATGGAATCATTTGTTCTGGAAAGGACCTCTAATATTGTCGAGTCCAACCATTAGCCCAGCACTGCCAGGTCCAACACTAAACCATGTCCCCACATGCCACATCTACATGTCTTAAGATTTGACAAGCAGATCTGTATCAGGATGGGATCAGATCATTTATTGAAATGGGACTTCTGCCACTGAATCTAATAGGACATTTGATATTGAATCCATTAATTCTGGTTTTTTTGTTTGTTTGTTTGTTTGTTTGTTTTTGGTTTTTTTTTGTTTTTGTTTTTTTTTGTTTGTTTTTGGTTTTTTTTCCAAAGGATGTTTCATTCTAGGTTGGGATGTTTTTTTTTTCCTTATAGCCGGTTCTTTTACACAGAGTAAGCATTTAATTATTGCCCCAAACTAGGTAGCTGTTGCTTTGAATAAAGAACTCAGTGCTTTGCTGAAATACTTAAAGTGATATCAGGTAACTAGCCAATCTGTGTTGGGCTTTTCCCATCGAATAATTTGTTGTTTAGAATATACTTCATTAACTAACATGCTTGGCTAACTAACACCTTTGCAAAATGTCACAATTAATGTTTCTTTCAGGGATTTTATATGGCTTTCCCCTGCAGTCTCTCTCTATTTGCATATCTATTTCCCCCCCCCCAGAATTTTTAAAGTTCATTAGTGAAAGTGCAACATTTTGCAGATTATCTCAGAGTCACTGAAGATTTGTTGTGTTTTTTCCCAGAGACTGGTAAAATCGCACTGGCTCCAGAGGTTCAGCTTTCTGCCCCTGCTAAGGGAGGTCATCAGTAGCATGGAGTCAGCTTTGGATATCTCCCAATCAGAAACAAATAAAAGTTGCCCCACTGGGACTTCAGCTAGGCTGTATCTGCCCTTCCAGTGAACAGTTAAGCTTTGTAGTGTGCCTGCTTGAGAAACAGCTGTTTGTCTAACCCCTGAACTGCTCAATACATTAATCTGAAGCATAATTTCACTCTGTCTGAGCTTCTGAATGTGGCACCAATAACTTGGTTAGCATAGATTTACCAGCCTTGAAAATAATAATTTCTGAGGTTCATTTTAAAGATAGTTTTCCTTCTGCCTAAGACTAATTAGAAGTGGCAATCTTTGCAGGAACATACTCAGCAGAGAGCACAGTTCACAGGGTTCTAAGTATGATGCTCCCCCTTGGAACCTCCATGTTACTGTTTGTGCCCGGTGTTTGTGAGTCAGCTGAGGCAGACCCTGGTTTTTTGTTGGCCTTGTCTTTGGGGAATGTGATTCAGCTGTGCATCACTGCATTGTCCCTCTGCCAGCTAAGAGCAAAGATCCAGTCAAAAGGATGGGAAAATGCATTTCTGTTCTGCATGAGGAGGAGCCAAGCCTTGAGCAGATCTGGATATCTTCAAGTGTCAGAGTTAGGAGACTCCTGGATTCAGTGTGGGCTCATCAGTTTCTGAACCCACGTTTAAAGTCAGAGAGTCATTGGGACCATTGATCCCTGCGAGAGTGTAGGTCTAAAAAGAGGGAAGAAATAGAGAAAAAAAAAAATCAAGTAGAGAATGAATGTTTGTGAAAAACAGTCATTGTCACACTTTTGGCTTTTGAAATGCTGAGTCGTACAAGATCCAATATTCTCCTCTCACTAACAGACACTCAGCCCTTGCTTCACTTCATGAGCATATACATATTTCATTCCCCAGATTGCCCCAGAGAAAATCAGAAGAATCTTCTAAGATTTTGGCTTCTGAGAGCCATTGTTTTGTTCCTCAGAATCTAGGTCATTAAATATCTGTCCAGACTTAGCATTGGAATTTTCCAGTACCTTGTACTCTAGGGTTTTGCTCCTGCCCTGTTAGAAGAGATCATTGAATCATAGAATAACAGAATGGTTTGGGTTGGAAGGCACCTTAAAGACCATCTCCTGCCACGGGCAGGGACACTTTCCACTGTCCCAGGTGCTTCAAGCCCTGTCCAACCTGGTCCTGAACACTTCCAGGGATGGGGCAGCCACAGCATCTCTGGCCAGCCTGTGACAAGGCCTCACCACTCTTACAATAAAGAATTTTTATCTACTAATTCAAACCTGCCTTCTTTCACTTTAAAACCATTCCCTCTTTTCCCATCACTGCACGTAGTTGCAGAAAGTCTCTTTTTTCCATCTTTCTGTGGGCTTCCTTCATGATATGAAAGGCCAAAATTATGCTGCCCCTAAGCCTTTTTTGTTCTCCAGCCTGAACAATCTCAATTCTCTCAGCTTTTAAATGGGTGGCTTCAGGTTGAGGTAAATCCAGGGTGTTTATTGCCCCACTCCACATAACATGTGAGGGTCTATTTTGCAAGAGGAGTTATTTCTTGTACATACTGACAAATAAATCACATGATGCCATGCAGCCTCAAAAGGTGTTCTATCTGTCCAAGTTAAAAAAGGGAGTGTGGAAATTATGGAACTAATCCTTGAATGCTATGATCTCACAAGGTTCTGCTGTTGGTCTTGCTGACTTTCAAGAGACCATCATCCCCATGGACTATAACAAAAGTTGGTCCTGCTGCAGACCACATGTGTTTCAGTCAGATTCCTTCTCTATGTGTTTTCCTAAAGCTCTGACTCCAACAATCAAGGTATTATGAGAGATAATTAAATTTTCCTTAAAAATGAGTGTAAACAGAGCTGTCAAAATTTCACAGTCAGAGAGAAATTTTGAAAATTTAGCCTAGATCTGGGAATATGCTTGAGCAGTGCTAAAGCCTGCAGAGAGATTAAATCTCATGTTTTTATTGTATTATCATCAGTGTAGAAATGGTGTTTGCAGCTCAGGGAGTGCAAGAGTTAATAGGCAATGACAGAACTCTGGGATCTAGGACATTTGTGGGTTGTGTGATGAACACAATCCCTGTTGCAAGTTTAGAGTATAAAAAAGGTGGGATAAGATGGACACGGACAAGCCAACAAGGAATATGATGATATTATCCTTTTTCACCAGATTACTGATTTACTGACAGAACAGGCCTGAATCTTAATGAGGGATTTAATCAGAGAAGGATATAATTTTTCAGCTGGAACCCCTTTGGTGAAACTGTAGATTTGACAACATTTATTTTGCCTGTGAATTTCTGTCAGATGAACTAATTTATTCATAAACCATAGCTAAAAAATATATTGGAAAAATAAAATATTTTAACATTTTATAATTAACTCTTGTGAATTTTTGGCTAAGATTGTTTAAAAAAATGTTATTTAAACAATTAGAAGTCATATTAAATCTTTGTGGAACATTTGATTTAATCAATGTTAGGCTGTGATATATTTTTTTTCAGTCACTCCTTTGCCCAAATATCCCAGCATTTATGTTCTTGCGGGGCTTGATGATGATGATAAAAAGATTATGAAGAATTAACAGGAAAGCATAAAATTTCCCATTTTTACAGCAGTTTGTCTCTGGACTGAGGTGAAGATGCTGTTTGAGAAGGCAATTGGGGCAGGTGAACTGTGCATGTACCAAGGGGCAGATGAAGTCTTGGAGACAGAGGACATTTAGCATCTTTGTTGTAATAAGAAAAGAGATAATGGTTTTAAAGTATAAGAGGACAGATTTAGACTAAATGTAAAGAGGGGGATTTTATTTTGCTGGTGGTGAAACATTGGCACAAGTTGCCAGGGAGTTGGTGAATGCCCCATCCCTGGAAACATGCAAAGTCAGGTTGGACAGGGCTCTGATCAACCTGATCTGGTTGAAGGTGTCCCAGCTCATGGCAGGAGGATGCTCTAGATGACCTTCAAAGGTTCTTTCAGCCCCAAATAGTTCAACGATCCCCCTTTTACACAGGCCAGTTTTGTCTCTTCATTAGGCAGGTGCAGCTCATGAGGAAGGCAGGAAGTGACAGGAAATCACCTGTACCAGTTTCAGTAGCCCTGGGACCCCTGGGTTCACTGCAGCTGTCTCTCATTACCTCCCCTAATATTCCTTGTTTTCTAGACCATGCTAAGGTAGGAGCTAAACTCACTCATTTGCTGCTGAAAGACACGGACTGAAATGCAGGACTAATTCCCCTGCCTGAAGTATTCCAGCCCCATTAGGGACAGAACTGTTGCTCCCCTGTACATCCTTTGGGAACAGGCACAACCAGAATCCCCCAACTCACAAAGCCAGCAACCCCCAGGGCTGATTTTGCCAGCTGTGTTGGTTATTGGGTGGTGAGGGGAGGGGATAAATACCTGGAGAGAGAAGATGCTTTGCTATGAAATAGCTGAGGACGTGCTGTCAGGCTGCAGAGTGTCTGCAGCACCCAGCTCTGTGTGGGGGAAGCGGTGTCGGGCTGTCAGCGGCGCTCCTGTGGCTCCCACACCTATTGAGCTTGACAGAGCTGTTTAGCCAAAGTGCATCACATTCCCTGCTGCCCTCATTCTGCTTAATCTGCATTCTTGCAGCTCAGTAATCCTCATGGGGGACTTCCTATAAATAGTGCTTTGGCAATTAAACCCACTTTCCTTGCAAACTAAGCTTTAATTGCTATTGGCAGGTAGCTTGCATGAGTATCTCCTATGGAGGAACCAGAGGATGAAACACGTTTTAAATAATGAGGGTTTATCTTTGTGAAGAAAGGAAAGTTTATCTTAAATGCTAATGCTATTATCTAATCGAGCATCTAATGTTTTTCTATGCAGTTTGGCCCTCTGAGAGCACTATGGAGCAGAAATGTGAGCTGTAAAAATCCTGCTGCGCTCATGGAAATGTCTGAATTTCTCTTGCACATTTTCAGGGAAAGCAGGTCAAAGATTACACCTCTACAGCATTTTTTTGGCAACACGCAATTCATTATTTTTAATGCACTTTACTCAGATTTCAATCAGAATTATATTCAAAGAAAACAATAAATCACAATAGAAAAATGTCTCCTTTGCCCTCAGAAAACAGGTGAATACACATCCAGGTCAATCCAGTGGCCAGCTCTGATGTACAGAGGAGGTGGGGTCAGTTTCAGAAGCAGGTTTAGCTGCTCTGCCTCCTGTTTCACGAGCACTTCACATTCTTAAATGACACCTGGAAATCCGAACAGGCACGGTGGAGCCTATCATAAAGGGAAAGAGGGATTTGGACTATTTGGAAGTAAATCCTGAGATTATTTTTACATGAACCTGTAAGAATGATATTGGTATGCATGTAAGTGTGCATAAACCAGCTGCTGCTCCTGCCTCCTTGCATGCTGAGTGTGCTTTGCTTCAAATCAATGTTCTTATGGGCTTCTGGGGGAGCAGGAGCAATCCAGATATGCACAGAAAGCCAAGGCTTTTTAAACCTAAATATGGCATCTGATTATGTGAGGTTTAAATAAAACCACTGATGATACAGTCCTGTATCATATATTGTTCCCAATATGGGTCAAATTCTTTAAGGTGGTGAAGATTTTACAATATATGGCTTGTTTTAGTTGGGTATAAAGTCACATGAGACTCACAGAAATGAATGTGTGATAAATTTCTGAAGAAAAATAATAACATGTACAATGGGAGATGTTGCAAAAATTTATTTTTTACGTTTTAAGTCCAGATCATCTGTTAAATTTATTTAAATGGAGCATGCGTGCATACACACACACACACTCATTTTGTGCTCACTTTTTATAAATATTGAGATTTCACTTCTCCTGCTGGGAATTTTTTCAGCAAGTGCATGGTGGCCATGTCTGTGGCTGAGGTTGAACTTTTAATTTGTACTGAGGGAATGAATATTTTTGTACCGAGTGAATGAGTGTCCTGAGCTCAGTCCTGCTCGGAAACACACACTTCAATCAAACAGTGATAGCTGAAAAACAGTGGCTTTAGATTGGATATTGGGAAGAAATTCTTTTCTGTGATAGTGGTAAGATGTTGGCAGAGGTTGCCCAGGGAAGCTGTGAGTGCCCCATAGCTGGGAATGTTCAAGGCCAGGCTGGATGGGCCATGGAGCAGCCTGGTCCAGGAGAAGACGTCCCTGCAGGGTGTGGAACTGAGTGACCTTTAAGGTCCCTCCCAACCCAAACCATTCTGTAATTCCATGATTCCATGCTGGTGGCACTGAACTACATCAACCTTCAGCTGGAGACTCCCTCATTGAACTGCTGAGGGCCAAAAGCAAACAGCAGTTATATTCTAAGGAATGCTTTTGAATAAAAGATCTCAAAGAATTCAGCTCAAATTTTGAGATTTTTCGAGGAAACTGATGGCTAAATTTAGTTTAGATGCTATGTGCTACCTTACTGTCTGGTCTGGGACATCTGTGAAGCCACACTTTGCCCATTTAAATTTAAAACCAACCCTGAACCACAGTATCACTTGTATTTTTGGTCCAGGCATAGAGACTTTTGAAACTCCTACCAGGACCCATTCTGTGTTTAAGCACATTTAAAATGAGTTAAGCTCTGTATGCTTATGACTCAAAAAGTCAGTTGGCTTTATTCCATCTCAATTTCTAGAGAAAGTAATAAATGAAATATTATTATTTTTTACTTAATTTTAAATTAAACACACTGTGATTGTACTTCTTATTGTCTTACCCCAGGTATCAACACTAGCAGTAATTTTTACTGCTAATGTAACTGGTAAAAACTTTTTATTTGCTTGCTTTTCTAACAACTTTCTTTTTATTCTGTTCACATTTATATTCTCAACAAGGGAGAAAATGCTTAGAGAGAAAACATAAAGGTATAGAAAGTCACAGAAATGTAGTCAAGAAGAATAATGGGCAGTAAATCAATATTTATAAACATAACAGCTAATAGAAAAACAGGCTCATACCCATTTGTTTTAAAAATAGGTTGCTGCAAAACCATGTAAATGAATATTTAATTTAATTATGTTTTTTCTATATCAAGTATGGTTCTCTTTATAAAAGCCCATGAACAATGACAATAATGCACAATAAATATTAATAATTACCCATAATGGGTAATTAAAATTTAATAATTAGTATGAAAGTCAAAATAACAAGAAAGAATCACTTGATCACATTCAAAACATTCAGTATTTGAAGGATGTTGTATAATCATTACAGCATAGGTTAATGATTGTCCATTTGAAGTCTGCACTCATTTACGTTCATGGTTATTGGAATGTAACAGTTGATAGAGCATTTCATGATAGAAAAAATTGAATATGTAAATATTATTCCAAACGTGAGTCCACTGTGATGGGGTTATCTCTGCAAATGTAGTTCACATTGGTGGTATTCTATAAGGAGGTTGCTTTTTGAAGTGCCTTTGCAAAAATGGGTTTAATTTAGGGGAGTTCAGGTCAATATGCTGCACAGGAATAGATTTTGTGTATGTAAACACTGCTCAACGGAACCAAATGCATTTATTCCAAAATACCCTGGTACCCTGCAGCTGAGGGTCTGGATCACATTTCCAACACTTTGCAGAGTTAGAGTTGTATAATCTTCTGCAATATATTTTGAGGTTCTGACATACTCCAATACAAAAAAAGGAAAATAATTTATCAAAAATATGCTTTGGCTCATCAGGCTCATTTATAAAGACAAGGAGCAGAAAATACATCTCCTATGGGCTAACATGTTGACATTTCTAAAGGTACCCAGTTCTTTTTGAGGTCTTCTCTTTGGTTTTGTTTAGGGTTTTTTGTGGTTTTTTTCTGGTGAAACAACTTTTTTAAAAACATGCTTCAAATGGAGTAAACTTATTCTTAATAAAACACGTCCATTTTGCTGAATGCTATAAGTTTTGGTATTAACTTATTTAAAGGATATATTTTAAACCCTCATTTCCAGGAACTTTTTCTAACAATAAAAGTCCTCCACATCTCCAAAGTTTTGAACACTTTGGCCACTGGTCTACTTCCATCTTCTTGTATTCAGGAGGAGATTTGTCAGCTTGACAAGCCACATAGACCCCATGTTTCTGTGTTTTATTTTTTAGTCTCTTTCCTTTTTTTATTTTTTTTTTTTGTTTGAGTTTCAGCAAACTCAGTTTACTGATCCTGTCTGTGCCTCTGAATGGAAAAGAAGGAAGCACTCTTCTTCTGTACAAATTCAGTAGCACATTGCAGTATTTTTATACTGGGATATACAAAGGGATTGATTATTTTCAGGAACTTGTCACATGTCAAGCCCTGTCTCTAAGACTACTTAAGTGAAGCAAGGAATGCAGATGAACAAGAAAATTACTAAACAAGGAAAACTGTTTCTGAAGCAATATAATTATTTACAGTAGTGACCAATCTCTGCCTTTTCATTGCTTCGTGCCCTCTGGGGATATTGGTGGTCAAGCTGTTTTGCAATGGGTTTATCTTTCCCATTTCTTAAATGAGGAAAATGAGAGCAACTTGCTGGAGGAGGCAAAACAAGCCTGGGGAACTGCCAGCATGTGAAATACTCATGGAAAACAAGATCCTAGGTGAGAGGAGAGGGAGAGGCTTTAAGAGAGCTGCAGTCTCCTTTTCCAACACTATGGAGGGAAATTCCAGTAGCAGTGAAGGGAAACTCCAGCACGGCACACCTGCCTCTACCTGCTGACCTACATGCAGCCACAGCGTTGTCCCACTGGTGTTCCACCCAAATAAAAACCTCTCCATACCCACCACCCAGGGGTACAGGATCCTGGAATCATAGCTGGCAAGGTTGGAATCATCAGATCTCTCAGATCATCAAGTCCAGCTGTCAGCCCAGCACCACCACCAAGCCATTTCCTCAAGTACCACATCCCCACATTTTTTGAAAACTTCCCATGATGGAGGCATGCTGACTCCACCACTTCCCTGGCAGCCTGCTCCAAGCCTTGACAATCCTTTTGCAAGACACAGCATGGCCTTGGTGACTGTGGCATCGCTGTTCTCCTGTGACTGAGCAGGAAAAATTCCTCACCCTTTTGGGAATGCAAAATTTTCTACCTTGTGCAGAGATGCAGGAGAAGACAAGTGGATCTGTGGCAGTTTTCCAGGCAGAGCAGGAAAGAAAAGCTTCTCTTGTATGTAAGAACATCACCAATCCCCACATGCTACTGTTTAAGTAAAACATGCAATAGAGGAAAAAGACTGAGGAATTCTGTGCAAGTGACTGAAATTAGCTTTTTCCTAAAATGGAGAATTAGAATGTTTCATGAAATTAATGGAAAGAGGATCTTAGAAAGAATAAAGAGGGGCCTGGATAAATTAAAGATTTTATCTGAAACCAAACTGGAGTAATTGACTAAATTAACTTGTCTTAAAGAGACATGTACTGAGACATTGCAAAATAAAGAAAAGATAAAAGGAAATTAGAGAGTGTAATATGGCATATAAACAGCACTAGGAGAAAAAAACTGAAGGGAAAAGTAAGAATACTGGTGTCAAAGGGGAAGAAGAAAGGCTTTACACGTATAAAAGTGACTAAATGTACTGTTTTATTTTTCAACAAGAAATATAACAAATATTTCTGCTGCTTCCTTAAACAGAAAATAAGAAATCAGTATTCAAATAACATATCTCAGGGAGCAGTCTACAAAAAAACTACACCTCAAAGTCAACTCAAGCTTTCTTTATTTAATAATTAAAATTTTAAGAAATCATGGGAAGGCCGTGAGCAGCGACCATAATTTGATTTTTCCTACTGATGTGTATAATAAGCCATGACAAACATCATAATATCTGATTTTTAATTTGGCCAGTGTCTAGAATTAATCACAAACAATATTGTTTTGATCAATACAATGATATATAGAAATAAAAAATAATCTGAGATTTTTAAAGATACCTTTCATTTGTTAAGGCAGCTACCACAGACCTGTTAAAGCAGTAGAAGCCCTTCAGTGTGTTATGTTAGCATAACACAAATCCAGTCCCCTCAGTTTAGGAAATATTACTATGAAGGAATAATGTTAATGATGCAAAGCCCCTGCATAAACCAAGCAAAGCTTTTTGCACAACTCCTTTTTCATTCCTGATCAGAATATTAAGTTAAGATTGCATTAAGGAATGGAAAGAAAGTGTTTTTGTTAATCTTGCTGATTTCAAAGCTTTTTCTATTTTTTCTCTATAGCCTAGATTAGCTATTGTTGTTGTTATTATTATCATCATTATCATCAATATCAATACACATATTATTAGAAATACTATTACTATTAAAAATAATATTTGCAATTAGTAGCCCTAATCAGAGACTGAATGCACTGGATTAAATTTTATAGGTATATAAATATATAAAAATATATATATATTACCATACATGCATGTGTGTATATCCACATACATACATGCTTAAAGAATTTTTTCATGAGGCAATGAGTTTACAGCAATGGTAATTGCCTCTCTTTAAGGACTGAATTCTGGAGGGAAGGACAAAGAAAAGAGAGTTCCTTTCCAAGAAACTGAGGAGAAGCAGTGGGTAGGATCCCCCTCTACAGCAGGGCTAGTGCAAGACAGAAGTCATAAAACCTCATGGTGCTCTCATCCTTTGGCAAGTAATGAGTGGTGATGCTGGAATCACAACATATTTTTATTCTACATTTGGAAAGGACACACATTGTACTTCCTGTTAATCTCAACTCTTACCAAAATCAAAATTTCAATAGCACAGGAAGTGTTCAGGTTGGATGGGGCCCTAGGCAACCTAAATGAGTTGGCAGGGGGGGTGGAAATTGATGATCTTTCAGATCCTTTCTAACTCTAACTATTCTATGTTTCTGTGATCCCGTGAATCTATGATTAGCTTTTCTTAATTGCAATGAGATTTCAGCAATTCTAGCTCATAGCGGCTGCAATTTGAGGAACCCATTCCCTCTCTTTTTTTGATCTTTTTTGTTTCTTTTTTTTTTTTTGGTTTAGTTTAGTTTTGTTTTGTTTTGTTCTGGTTTGGTTGTTTTTTTGAGTGGACATAGGAAATCTCTGTAATGTGTATATGTATCTGTCAGACTACATCCCTCAAAATATTTTTAAAATGGCTTAGATCTTGCAAGAATACTCACATTCTGATAAATTATCCAAGATCAATCACTAAGAGAAGGAAGCGGATATAAATCCTGCCATTCAAAGGAAAGATCTTGTTAGTTAGAAATTTAAGAATTAACAAGGGGATGAGATGTTACATAGGAAAATGTAAGTGCCTGCAGACACCAGAATAGTGAAGATGCCACTGAGTAGTGGAGTAGTAAAGATGGGGAACTGAGGCAGGGCTCTCAGAAGGATTTAAATACCAGTTTCAATGAAATTAATGGCTCTCAAGCCAATGACCGCGCTGCTGGCGTCCTATTCAAAACCCAGTGACAAGGCAGGGACTCCAACCCCCATTTCCCAAGCCCCCAGCCACCCCTTCTGTAACTGGATGAGCTTGTTTTGCTGCCTCTTTTCACAACATCACCATGACAACAGTGGCTGCTCTCTTTTTGGCTGGTGCTCAGTGTGCATATTGATGGTGATCAACAATGAGGTACCACCACGATGAGCAAACAGATTAGACCCATGTGCTACCCCATGGTCAACACACACAATGAGCAGAGCTGTAGCCCTCAGATCACTGCTCTTACTCCTTCTCCTGAGTCCTGCAGTGTCCTTTCTACCGACACGTAAGCTAGCATGTGACGATAGTATTATTTACATTTTTAATTACAGTGTGTGTGCTGGGTATTTACTCTGAGCACAAGTGGCAAGCTGCTTGGGAACTAGTGTTTCTGCAGCGCTGCTAATTAATTGATGATAAATAAGTAAATAAAGAGCCCAGCAAAAGCAAAAGGAAAGACTATAACCTGCTGCTTTCCTTCCAGAAAACTCTGTACTAGAATGTTTTTTTTTCTTTTTCACTCCCATTGTAATTCACCTTTTAATTGAAGCAAGTTTGTCATTTGGCTGCCAAACTTTCCCCCATAAGCAACAAATGGCACTGAAAACAGGTCTCAGTGTTTTTCCCTCTTTTGTTTGTTTCCTGTACCATCATGATGGGTCCTTGGGTTTCTCTGAAATTCCTTACACACACAATCTCTGATAAGTCAGGTCTGGCAAATCTTCCCTATGTGCCAACATTTGAAATTTAACTCAAGAACAATGAAGAAGAAGAATTGTTAACACAGAGAAGAAGCTGGGATGGAAACAGAGTAAGAGCTCCCCTGCTTAATTTTTATTGAGGGTGAAGGACTATTTCACCCTCTTCTCCATAACTAACAATCATGCTGCACAGATAGGAAACAGTTTATTAAAGTGCAACCACAAGAGTTGGGCTTTTAAATATTACACTTGCAGCTGTTGAATGTTTCCCAAGAACATCTCATTGGGTAAATTCTGGCCACTTTAATTATGTGACTAAGGCTTTCTTCAACCTATCAGCACATAGCAAAAAATCACACTCATTTCTTAATTCTCCTGCGTTTAAAAATCTGGCCAAGGTGAAAAAATATATATATTATAACACATATTTAAATATGAGTTGGCCCAATGAGTGTTTTAAGAGGAGTGGATATCTGGTTTGTGTTCATTAACAGAGAGAATTATCCAGTAAAGGAAAGGCCAAATTTGGGAGCTGAATTATGTAGCAAACCTGGGCTTTCTAGAACTGTTGATGGTTTTACAACAGCTTTGCCTAAATGGGAGCAATTATGCAAAGGGCAGGTCTGGGCAATGGAGACCATGCCAATGTGTCTGTAGCCTCACTGAAGGAGTAAAATAATCTCTGAAAGCCTTAGACATGCAAAAGGACGGCTGAAAAAAGGGGGCAATTTTAGAAACATGTCTAAAGAAGCTGCTGTGTATACACCTGGCCTGGACTCTGTGGAGGACCCACAGAAAAATAAGACCTGAGAAGATCCCAGTGCTCCAGCCCCAGGTTCCCACCTGCCCAACAGGCCTGGTGTGAATTGACATGGAAGTGATCACAGGTGTTTTCTCCTGTCTTCATGATAGCTACATCCAGAGCACAAAAGACAAAGCACATGAGTCTTTTCTTCATTTTGTTCCTCTTAATTCATAAAGGACAAACCATTAAGGGAACTTGGGCATCACAATATCAAGCAGTGTGGTGGCCAATTTTCATGCAGCTACCTGCAAGCTGGAGTTCTAATTGCCTGTCAATAGAGGCAACAAAAGCCATCATATTCAGCAAAAACTTGCCTAATTCTGCCAGAAAGAAATGGCTGAGATGAAAGTTTGTTTATTTCCTACACATTCCTGAGGGTTTCAAGCCTTCCAGCTCTGAAGCTGTATATCCCAGAACATTTCTAAATTAGATACTCAGACCTTTTCTTTCTAAAGGCAGGTGAAACAAATGAATCAATCTTTTTTTTTTCTTTTTTTCAATGAACTTCAAAATAGAATCTGTTTATTGAAAAGTAGAAATTTTAGCTGAATTTCTTAACTTTTTGGAACTGCTTTAACCTATATTCAACACACAATTGATATGTGTCCTGGGTTGTGAAGGGCAGGGGGAAGCTTCCATGACCTTTCTGGTCAAGTCTATTTCACTCCACCAGTTCAGTGGAAGGAGAAGCACATTTTAACACAGATCTACAGTTTAATGACTGAAGAGACTCGAGTTCCCACTGCATTGAATACTTATAGCAAGTATTAAAATATTTAGTGGCCTCCAGGCTATAATCCCAACTCCCCCTCCCCACAAGCCAGGTGAGAGCCTTAAATAGGTTATGGAGCAGCCCAGTGACATATCAAGATCTCTTCACAGCCAAGAGCCACACACATGTACCTTGGAGAGACAAGGAAGAAGGGAACTCCAGGCATAGCTCATATGTGCACAGCAACTGCAGCTTCCCTCCTGCACTTTGGTCCACTTATTTTGGGCTTAAGAAACATTGAATTATTCCCTGAAAACTGGAATGGCCTCAGCGAAGAGGTCTGAGGTAATCCATGCCCCTAGAAATCCTTGAACAATTTATCCTGCACTTAGCTTGAAATCAATCATAATCGATTAATCACACCACACTCCCAGGACAGTGATGTAAGGTGCAGTGTCATCTTCTGACCCTTGCAAGAGATGGGAACCCTCTGAAAGGAAGAGCTCCTGAGACCTTCTGGTTAAGGTATCTCACCTGTTAAATGAGAAATTGGGGGGCCTATGAGAAAATAAGGACAAAGTTTTTAACAGGATCTATCATGACAGTACAAGAGAAGAATGGTTTAAAAGAAATGGGGTCAATTTTGATTAGCTACAGTGAAGAGGCTCTTTACAAAGGTGGTGGTAAAACACTGGCACAGGCTGCCCAGAGAGGTGGTGGTGGGCCCCCATCCCTGGAAACTTTATGAATCAGGTTGGATGGGATGCTAAGCTACTTGATGTAGTTGAAGATGTCCCTGCTAATTGTCCAGATCACCTTTAACAGTCCCTCCCAGCCCAAATGCTTCTACAATTCTGTGGTTCCACGAGTTCTAATGACAAGTGGGGACAGAAATAAATATAAGTCCTTAGCAGGGGGGCACACTCGAGCTGGGGAGTTCTTATACAAAGTGAGACTGGAGTACCTACCCTTAATTCAGCAGTTATGTTTTGTGCTTTGAAACAATGTCCCAGCTTCCTTTACTTCCTGTAAGCAAGTAGGAAAACACATCATTTATATTTATTTTCCTGGGTTAGGACTGGCAGATAGGCCAAACTCCAGAGTCTTGGTGAGGTGGTGCTTCTGAAAGAGGTATTTCTGAGGACCTGTGTCTCCAGGTGGACATTATTACTGGGTAGAAGCAGGACCAGGCAAGCTGACAACAAGCTGCTGAAGTCCCTTATGAGTCACTTGGCAGAGATGTTCCAGCAGGGTTCATGGCAGGAACAGATTCTTGCTGTCAAGCAGTATCTGCCCTGTCCATGCAGGAGCAATAATCAGTTTGAAAGGCTGAGATGAGACACTGAGGTTCCAAGTTTAGCAAGGTATAAGAAAAATTAAATTTCTGGATTTCTATTTTTATTCCTGGGGCTCAGCACTGAGATTTAAGTTATTAAATAATTTTCTGAGTTTTCATTTAAAGGAAAACAACAACACGGACAACAAAAAACCGCCCACACTCTGAGGAAAATAAAAGCAAAACAAAGAGATGGAGTGACACTCCAATCACTGGAATGTAACCAGATGAAACTGTGTGATCCCATGCAGGGAATATTTGCTGCTGTTTGCTCCTTAGTTAATTAATTATTGCTGGCAAGTTGTGCAGGGTGTGGGCCTGTTCTTGGCTGCTTCACTCTATGTTTGATGCTGAGGCCAGGGGAACTCCAGAGGGTATTGTAAAAATTCCTCGCCTTGGGAGTGAAATAGAGAAAAAAACTCTGCATGCTCACTGCTGTCGTTGTTGCTGTTTCAAATCCTGTCCCCCATGGTAATTTTATGATGGTCCTTGACACTTTAAACCACCAAAGATGGAGGCTGCAAGTTTTGACCATCTTAAAGGTGTTAGGGAAAGGTTACAGCGGGAAAAGAGAGAAAGGAAACCTAGAACAGGAGTTAGGATGCCTGTATGGGCCATAGCACATCTGGGCTTCATTCCCTGATTTGTTGTAAAATGTCACTATGACCTCAGTCAAATCACTCAGGGATGGGCTATTAAAGGGATTTACATACCTAAATCCACCATGACATTTTCAAAGTTGGAGCTCAGTCACTGCCTTGTCTTTCTCCTTCCTGCTGGTGCAAAAATCTCCTGGGGATGGTTAAACCTACCTTCCTGCTGGAGGCTGGGAGGCTTGAGAGGAGCCTCCCCTGCCACGTTCCTACTCGTTGCTTTTCCCTGTCTTCTGCAATTTGCACTGATATGGGACCTTGGGTAAAACTGGATCAAGCAACCAATTTTGCTGGAAAATCAGCAGCCAAAATGTCACCACAAGTGATAAAAAAATGTCAAAAATGGATAAAATAGAATTGTTCATCATGTAACACCATAATTATGCAATAGAAAAGAATGAGGCTGGGTAGGGGCAAGAAATAAAAATGAACATGAAAGGTAAAATCAGCTCTTTCACTTACAGAGATAGATTGTTTTACTTTATTTTTTGCAAATTAATTTTTGTGCTGCTAACGTGGTGATTGAAAATGCACAAGTATTCTATGCTCCAAGAATGTATATTTATGGTCTGACAACTAATTCACCTTATACTTAATATATGAAAAAAATAGGATAAATAAACATACCGCAATCACAAAATAATTGGGGTATTTCATGATTGTTGAGGAAAAGTCAAGTGATTTATAATAAAGTCACAACCTCAAAAAAAGCTGAAAACAATTTTTACCTTCCTGGATGAAAATTACAGCTAATCAAAACTTTGAATTTGTTTTATTTCCTATTCAAATCCCTTAAATATACATGATTTAGTTGAAATCATTCCTTTTCTGACTTTAGCTAATAGCAAAACAGGGTTAAGTATTCTCAGGATAATTTTTTTTAAAACCACAATAACTACACATGCAGGCACAGTTCCATTAATTAAACATATGAATTTAATGTAGGTAATTTATGCAAGTTTATGCTCAGACTCACAAGTGGTTATCATTGCATAATAAGTTACTAGACCTATGATTTAACTGTCCCTGAATGGGATTTTCAGCTGTAATAGGTGAAAATTGCAACCAAAAGGCCAAATTTGGCTTTAAGTGAGGACGAGAATTCCACTCATTCCCTTTATATTTCAGTAAGAATAAATACAATGCATATGTAAGATGAGTGCATTGTCTATATTTTTAAAAAGCATATCTTTTATCTCCTAGCATGAGGTGCAAGACATTTATTGTCTTTTTAGGGGAAATTACTGCCAAACATAAGTTAGGGGGACTTGTTTCCTGTTTGATATTTTTTCCCCCATTGAAACTTTATTTAAATTGGAAAAAGTCCCTCTAGGAAACTGAAAAAACCCTAGCAAAAACAAAATGATATTTTAAAATCCATTTAGCAAAAACTTTCTACAAAGATTCTTAAAATGGTAATTGATTTTTTTTCTTCTACTGACTGGAACCAGATGTCTGCTCAGTCAATAACTGAAGACCTCATGTTTTGTTTAAAGAAAAAAATTAAGAAAGCAGGTGGAAGGGGGAAAAAGACTGTGGAGAAATTTGGACAAAGCAAATCGCTGTTCAATTTCTCCTCTGCAAAACACAAACAAACTCAATCCTTAAGAATTGCTATTATTTCTTCACCTTGCCATTTTTTACTCCCTCTGATGTAACTATTGAAAATCAACGGCTCCTCATTGACTGAGGTAGGTGAAACCATCCCATTTATTCCTCCCTGATGCAGGAAAGGGGAATATAAGGTCCAAAACTGCAACTAACTTTCTTTACTGAGTGCCTAATGTTCATAAGCAGATTGCAGCTGAGCTGGCTACTCGTTTGAAATCTTGAATATGCAATACTTGACCAGAATATGACCACATAAAGATTTTATTTCTCATCCTCAGCCGGCTGACTTTGGTTAGAGCTACAAAAGTCACTTGAAAACAGTCAGTGACTGCTGACTCAGAGGTTACACTCCACTCAGCATGAAATTAGTTGCAGTTGGTCATAATACGTGTTTCTGGTCTACTCGTGGTCAAGGACATCTCCTGCAGTAACCCAAAAGCTTTGAAGCCTCATCTGGAGAGCAAAATCCCCAAGGGAAAGGTCACAATTTAAGAGAAGCAACAGTATTCTGATAAACAGGATAAGGGAATTTTAGAAACTTCAAGACTTTTTTTTTTCCTCCTTCCTTTCCGGCCCACACAGGTATTGCTCGAGGCATCAGTCCTAGAAAAATTAGGCTACTGTAAGATTTATTGGCTGAGTGCAGAGTTTACATTACATTTTCTCTCATCACTTTCTCCTGGAATAATTGCCTATGCATGCACAGTCCTGGCTGCAAACAGTGTGGTCTGATCCTTGGGTGGCTCATTTTGGGGCTCATCCAGCTAAAAGTTGATATCACCCATGAGCAGCTGAGTCTCTTAAAAGGACTCAGAAGTTTGGGACTTTGCAGGGAGACAACATGGCTCTTTAGAAGAGAAGGCCCTCATTACAGGGCTTTTGCAAACATTCTCTCCATTATTTATTTCCTGCAACTGCTGTTTTCCTTCAAGGTTGACATTATTTTTTTTTTTTACTGTAATTTTCTTTCATCAGCAGCCACTGTAATTGATATAAAATACCTATAGATGTAGTTCGAGTTTTGAAATTTGTGGTTAAATCATTGTGTGCATTTTTTTTCTTAATATTATATATCCAGTGGGCCTAGAAAATCTGGCACAAGGTTTGAAAATCTCTCTCTGTCTTCTTTGTCATAATAAGCCCAATAAATGCTCAATTTCAGTGGGAAATCATGTTTGTAGAAGAGTTACTGTTGGGAAAGTCAACAAATTAATTGTCCACACAACACCCCAAAGATCTGGACTCAAAAATCCTTGTGGGTCCCTTTCTGCTCAGGATATTTTATAATTCTGTGACTCCAAAAGCAAAACCTTGCTAGCAGGTACAAATCACAGCACTCACAGAACCTTCCACTCAAGGTTATGATTGGGCAGGGATAAAGATCTGACACTGCACAACAATATTTCCCAAGACTATATACAGAGTATTTTATGAAAATATTTTATGAGCTCTGAGAACTCATGATTATGAGATTTATACCAGTGGCTGAAGAAATGTTCTACATGTTCTTTAAACCGGGCTAAGCACATCTGTGTTCTTACCTCTTTTGTGTTATCATTACCTCCTCAAATTTTACCTGAGAATGCCTAAATGTAAATACTAGTGGAAAAAATGAAAAAACAAAAAAAACAAACGGCGAAGTCTTGGCTGGTAAAACCAGAGCCAGACCTCAGAGTTTGACCCATGGTGAACAGTCTTAGCATTTTCACTCATTTCCAATACCGAAGTGCGATGTAGAGAAAGGTGAAACCCAAATAATTTCCTTTTGTAAAAATTACAGTCCTGCAAGGCTACAACAATGTGCCTAAAACAACAAGAAGAAAGGCGGCCCGTGCCGCTTCAAAGCCCGGCTGTATTATTCTTATTGGCTCCTCAGAAAATATTTCATGACACATGAACCTCTTGAACAGTAGAGAGACATCCAGCTTTGAAATAATAACTGGGGGAAGAGGGTAAAACGAGCCATATTTTTTCAAGCATTCCAGGTGCCCTCTGCAATTGGTGACCTAGTCAAGTATGAGAAACAATGCAATCCCAGGGGCCTGCCGCCAAAAAGATCCACAGCCACTAAATGCATTAAGACATTAATGTCTACTTTGGGATCAGTTCTCAACTTAACAGGTTAACCTCTGGCCCACGAGGGAATAAGCAGCAAACAAGATTTAGCCAAAGCTTGTACTCAGAGGGTAATTGATAGCTGCAGCCCACCCATCTGATACATTTTTTTGATGGAGATAATTTTCCTCTCATAAGGGAACGATCCATAGAAATAATTTAAGTTGACATCTCAACACTAAATCAAAATGCTGTGATCTGACATAGGTACTGCTAGATGATCTGAGTATTTCCAGCTAAAGAACAGAGGGGAAGGCAGGAGGGAGAGAGAAAGAAATCTTGGCTTGTCATTTTGGCCATTTTTTGGAAGGAAAGTTTCCACTTCGTTGGCAAATAAATCAGTTTTTCTTTGAAATAATAAGGAATCAATCTTTATGCCTTTCAAAATAGATATATTTTGGATCCCAAAAAAATAAGTCTTAGTGTAGTATTTTTGGGTGAGTGTTTTTGATGTTTGTTTTTTTTTTTCTTTTTGAAAAAAATTACTTATTCTGCTGAAGGGTAGGGAACTGTTAATTGATTTTTAGTACATTAATGTAAGTAAAATTTGCCTGTAGAGGAGATAACATTGATATGAACATTTGATATTAACATTCTTTCTTCTTCTCTTCTCTTGCCTTTTGCCTTTTGCAAGAGAAATTCTAACAGGTCTGGTTTTATTTCCCTTCTTTGTCCCAAAACTGTATGAAAAATATCAAAGAACATCAAATATCCAGCAGTTCCTTAGTAGTCTCACATTTTCTATACAGAAGAGTAGCACAACCTTTGGGGAATACATAGGAGCAGCAAGAAACTTACAGCAAATGGTGCTGGTAATGCTGGAGATGGAAGCTGAATGTCAATCCATCTGTTGTTCTGACAGCAAGAAAAAGTTATTTAATCTGTTAAAACACATGGCATCTTTATTCACAAAATCATCTGTTATACTTTAATTTAGAAGCTGACTGTGGTGTAAAGGTGTATGTTTTTATTCTGATTCTATGGTATTATTAAAAATTGATCTTGCTGATTAAGGCAGAAAGTCATTCCATATGGGACATGGTCACCTACAAGACATGACAACAGCACCAGGACACGATCTTTTGTGTCAACTATTCCCAAAATATTCCTTCCCAAAGGAATTCCTTTCTACCTGAAAGCTCATATAACCAGAACAAGACTCTGAATTTCAGGAAATTATTTAATTATTAAATTAAGCAATGCAATGGGGCTTTTCCTCCCTGACCAGTGGAAGTGACTGTCCAGGTATGTCAAAGCAATACACAGTTTATGGTTGTGACAAAGCTTCACATTGTGACATTTCAAAAATAACCAAACATATTAGACAAGTGGCAGTTGCAGAACTTGAATAAAAGCTGCGTATTTGAGATATTTTCCTTTTAATATTTTATGTCCTTTCATGGTTTCTTTGGTTTGGCCAATGCTACAAGGTCTTTCAACCTACAACAAAACAGAAGGCTAAGAGGAAAAAAAGCCCAAACCCTAAAACCAGTTATTTGGTTTTGGTTATTTGGTTGGTCACTGAACAGAAAATATCTAAGTAGTTATTTGAAAAAGTCGATTTTGGACTGACTTGTGCCAGCTGGAAGTTTTTATATTGTGAACCAGAAAACCATGCACTTCAAATGGGATTTATACAATGAAAAAACCTTTAAAGAGTCTTAAAGGCTGAAATTTCCTAAGGCACATGTGTTTAGGGAGCAGCAGGCAAACTAGAATGGGAAATTTTAGAATATTGTATGCATTTACCCTTCTTTAAGCAAAACATCAGCAGTCTGTTAAAACTGTAATATATTTTTAGTTTAAATATCTTTTAAATTTTGTCAGCACAACAAATAATAAAGAAACAGCTGTGATTTTCCACTTTTAAAAGCTATAAGGATCAGTTAGATATATCAGTTTATTGTCAACTTTTCTCCTGATAAAAAACCAAAAAAACCCAAATCCAAACAAAATCAAAACTGAAATATATATTTTTGTAACCCTGCTCAGTTCAGGTGAAACAATATCAGTTGGAAGCAGAAGTATCTTAATCACAGAAAATGACCTGAATTACCTTTTTTTTTTATTTTTTTATGAACTGGGTATTTACAACATTTTGGTTTGGGACAATTTTTCATGTAGCATTCAGTCAGGTCTGTTGATCATTAGACTGTCCCCTCGGGTACAAATAAATTTCACGTAATGAAGGTTTTTTCCTTATTGCTGAAAGTTTTAATTGCTGTTTTATTTCCCTTCACACAGTATCCATACCACTATCTAGAGTAAATTACTGTGACCCATTTGCATCCTTTTCTTGACCTAGGGGTGGTTTTACTGGCCTCTTGGGTGGGTGACACTGATTTACCCCACCATTTCCTCTGCACAGAGGTCAACAGTTTAATAAGCATTGGGACAAGGCTGAAGCTTGAAGTAACATTAGATAGTTGAAAATTAAATAATGCCAAGTAGATCTCAACAGCCTTCTGGTGAGATAAAGTTCATTTCTGTGTAAAAATGCAGCCTTAATCTCACCTTCAGTCTCATGAAAATCAGGGCCACAACCTCACCCAGACTGCAATTTTTTTACATCTTGTTGAGGTTCACTGATTTATATCATTTTATGTAGTGTAGTTGGTGGTACACATTTTATTTGCATTCCCATAAAGCAGAAAAAGAGGGATACAAGGATGAGAATCTGTCCCTCTAAAAACACTCACTGTGGTCATCGTGCAGCTGGGCTGGTTTGTAGTCTTGATTATGGCCAACATATTTGAAAGGAAATTTTACTTTGTCTTGCCACTTTAAAATTTCTTCTTTTTTTTCTTTTTTTTTTTTTTTTTTTTTTTTTTACAGCACAGACTTCAAAGTGCTTCTTAGAAACAACTGAAGAGTGAACTTTAATTCATGTTTTTTAAACAAAGGTTATATGAGGCTTACAGAAGCCTCACAAAGGAAAAATATCAGCAAGAATTGCACATTACGTTTAGAGTGCTACTGACTTTCAAATTTCTCTACAGGTATTATTTCCCATGAATAGGAACAAAGAGCAAAAACAGTTAAAAAAGCATATTCAAATGTGTGCATAAAAAGGCATGGTAAATGAATACTGTTTAGTTTGCTGACATAATTACTGGAATGTAATTTTTATGAGTCGTAGAAATCTTGGCATTTTCACTGAACCAGATAATTAGACTCTGAATAGAACAGGGTCAGAATAATTAATACATCAAAACTAGATGAACTTTTTCTAATTATTTTTATTTAATCTCTATTATAATTATTGTTATACTCTGCTGAGCATGATTGCCTCATGTTCATAGATTTGAATGCTGTCTTATAGTTGCATCCTGGGACTTTGTGGAATATTAACAAACCGTGGCCTGGAGAAATTAGAATGGTGTCGTTTCATGATGGAATTCTAAATTGGAATTTTTCTATTTTTCTATGTAGTTGCACAAATTTTGCTTCACTATCATTTAAAAAATGAATTTAAAAACAAAGTCTTTTAGTTTATTTATTTTTAAATTAAAGGGGAACTTCTCCTGAAGTTAAAAGCAAGCTCTTAAACTGCACCTCCCTCCCCTTCTCTTCTGACTCTTGCAACATTTTTTCAGATCTCATAATTTTTCCTTTTAATTAGATTTTTTTTCTGATTGCATAGTTTCTCCACAAGCTTTTGAAACATCAAAGTTAAGGCCAGACTCCACCGACTGAATTCAAACAATCACTCAGAAGCATGGAGAATAAGGAGCGCTTCTGTAGTAAATGTTGATGTAATTGAAGGCATGTGAGAGATTTTAGTCTGCATCCTATTTTTTTTTCTTTCTTTGAGAAGTGCAAGCATTAAATGTAACCACTACAAATGCCATCAGGGGGAGAGATTCAACCAGCCTTCTGACGTCAGGTCTGCTGGACAGGGCCTAGGAGTTGCTTTGATGACTTAAATACATTTTTCTATTCTCTATTATACAGCATTTGCTATGTCTAAGCAACAGACCACATGGAACACAAGGCTCGATTATAAAATCTTCCCCTTTGCTTAGGTGGTAATAGTTTATTAACTTGATGCAAAAGGCTGAATGTTCAATTTTGGTTAACTCTAGTAGCCCACCAGGCTTTTTTCTTCAATACTTATTTTATGTGCCCAGAAACTTGTCTAAACTTTTCACACACTTACACTGGCATAATAAATAGAAATAAGAGATGTATTCACTTTTGGACTTCGAAATTCTCACTACACTTGACTATGGAGAGGCTTCTTTGAAAAGATCAGGGTTAAAAAAAGACCTATTGGCCTTTGCTTTCTAACACTTTCTGTTTACTGTTATCTTTTCTCATCGTGGAGAGTAGGTGTTAAGCAGAAAGAATGGTCTGTAAAATGTATTTGGTTTTTTTCACTTCAAAAGGTAATTCCATAAACAGTGTTTAACCCAACCCTGTTATATTAGATCATTGGATCTACTCACCAACTCTAATGAAATCTCTACTTTTTCTATCCCACACATCATTTCCGTGGGAGCAAAGAGAATATATTCCCTCAGCTTTCTCTAGCTCAAGTTTTGTTATTTTTTGAAAGCAAAACAACCTACTTTTCATCCCTCACCTACTGCTTGTCTCTAAACATGAATCCAGCCCTTGTCACATTACTTTACAATGAGCAGAGATAGCTAAAAAGATAAGTGACCATCTTCCCTTTAAGGGATGCCCAAGATGACAACATTTTCTGCACCAAGAAGATCTGACTAATCTCTCTAGGATTTCATAACAGATAGTCTGTACTCTGGGAAAGGAACCTGGCCTCATTTCCAGAGCAACCCTCATTTGTTTAATGTCCTCACTGGTAGATCTCCAGCACACACAGCCCAGCTCCCAGGTGAAGGAATGTGGACAGCTGGAACTGGGAAAAGAGATAATAAGGAGACAACGAACCCAGGCTGAGTTTCATGTTAATTACATGGTAGTCCAGACTCAGTACCATAAAATTATAGAATGGTTTGGCTTGGAAGTGACTTTCAAGAACATCCCAACACCCCTGCCATGAACAGAGGCACCATTCACCAGACCTGTCTGCTCTCAACCCCATCCAACATGGCCTTGGACACTGCCAGGGATGGGGCTTCCTTCTCTAGCAGAGAGAGCTGGGACAACATAGTGTAGTTTGTCACCAGAACCTTGCAGGTTAATTAGGCAGATGCTGTTATCCAAGTGTACATGGTATGTTCTGTCATGGGAATCCCACTGGAATAGACTGGGCTGTCTTGAGGAGCTACTTGCTAAAATCTTTCTCATTAATCACCTTAGGGCAGTCATTGTAATCAAGTTCCAATGTTTTCTTGCAAATAAAAGACAGTATTTCCCCATCTTTTGATCTGTTGTGTGAGAAACACAACAGTGAAGGCCCAGAGTTCACCTAAACAGAACAAAACCCACTAGAGATGGTGACAGAGTCATGTGAGTGCTGATGGAGCCTTGTGAGGACAACACTGAAAGGATAACATCCAAAATTATCATAGATGAGTACCTAACCTACATTATATTGTTCATCTCTATATTTCCAAACCTTCAATAGACCCAATCCTGAAAATGGTCATCTACATGGCTAATCTGCTGGAGTTAAATTATTTATCACAATTATTTATCTTCCTCTGATTCTGGAGGCTGAGAAAAATCAGCCTGCAAAGTCTATGAGCCCATGGCATGGTCCTTCCTCCAAATGGAAGGAATTCAGTCTCTGTTTCATATTGTTGCAAACAACCCTTTCCTCAAATAAAGCTGCATTTTCATAATTTTTGGGTAAACTAAAAAAAAAAAAAAAAAAAAAAAAAAAAGGTATGTTTAAACTTGCACAATTCTGCCCAGCAATGCATTTCCTTAGAGACTGCTCTCATTATTAAGTTGTACCCTGGGTCAGCTAATTTATGGCTGATATCAGTGAAAGGTCAGGCATCCTGGGTGTGGGAGGAGGGAAAAGTGAGTACGTGGAGGAGTTTGCAATCAGAAGGCTGCATTCATCTGCTGATGCAAATTAAGGAAAACATTTCAAAATCTAGATTAAGAGGAAATGCATTAAGAGGAAAGCTTCCCAAAGTTAATGGAAGACACTGATGTAGTCAAGTAACCCTTTTGTCTATCTCTCATACACCTTTTCCATTCATTCTTCCCATCATCAAGTTTTTCTTCCCATCATTTCACATCTCTTCTCTATTCCTCTTGACTTCTGATATCCACACAGTTCTCTCACTCTTCTCTTATTCTGTACCTGCAGCTCCTGGTTTTTATGGAGCAGATGAATTAACACTAAATTGTGTACCTGTTAAAAGTTCCTAAAACTGCTAAAATATTAAGGTACTCACCTGCTGTCCCTACAATAAAAGTGCAAGATTTTACAGAGTGGGGTAACAGTATGATGCCTAAATACCCACCTTAAGATGAAGTGAACTGCACCCCTAAAGGCCTTTATCTCCCCATCAACAGTCAGGGGGTTTTAAATAAGTCATTCACAGGCAGAAGTTCATGAGGCATTCTCCTAAATTTAGATGACATGACTTCCCCACTGAGCTATGGCAGATTTAACATTTTCCCCAGTCACAAATTGTGCATACTTTCTGTCTGAGAGTGAGAGGTGAAAGCAGTGAGCAATTTTCTCTCGGTGACCATTTCCACTTCTGAGATGAGCTCATTTTCACAGTAGTGAAGTGTTTTATCTGCAGTTTCCAGAATGGTGTCCCAGAATTTTCTTTGAGGCATCAATTTGAGAGGTGCAGGAAGGTGATTCCTGCTGATTTAAGAAGATGGTGGATTACATCATCTTTCCTTAGCCTCCTTCCCACTCTCACATTAAAGGCTGCCTCATAATTCCACTTCCTCAGCTCCGAGTGTTTCACATTTCCACACAGGATGCAAAAAGAAACAACCCAGTGTCTGTGCCTTCAGCCCAGATTTAGGCTCAGCTCCAAACATGAAGGATTCAAGGAAGGATCTCAGTTCCTCACAGTGGTATGTAGGTCAAAACTGAAACATTTTTCCATCAAGAAAAATGCTTTCAATGTACAGGTTTAAAATAAAGCCAGAAATTGATAGATTGGAATAATTTGTTGGAAGGCCTTCAGGATGGTCATGAGCTGATGCTTTTGCCCTGTGCAGGCACATTGAGGTAGGTGGGTATTGCACTTTAAGATTTGAAAAATGTCTCAACAGGTTTATTGAAATTCATAGCTCATATTCTCCCTAATTAACAGAAGAGTAAAACACCATCATAGAAAACTAAGATGCATAATATTCACATATGATAAATTTTATTTGAATTTTGGAGTGACAACTGAACTTTCCTGATCAGAAATACAAATATCTGTTTGTGAATAGACACAAGTGAGACATCAGTAGCAAACAATAAAAACTCAGCCATAAACATGGTATGCTGATGTCTGTAAGAGTAGTTGCTGCTTGAGCTCCCAGCACTGCTACATGAAATTCTATGGGCATCTCTGTCTCTACACTGGTGTCTATAGATAGCTGCTTGCCAGCTGCATGAAGCTAAAGACTCAATAAATTTCAGATACATCACAGAGGTTGAACTGTTTATCCTCTTGGTGCCAAACTGAGCACATATTTGCAAACATACTGGCTGTATCACTGCACAGTTCAGAAGAAAAATGAAAAATCTTCATGCAGAACTGATGTTTAATTGGTGAGTCCACTCATTTGAACAGCAAGAAAAGTTCTTAAGGTTAAGGACAAGGAAGATGCTGGTAATTCTTTCCTATATAGGCTATAGATGAAGCTGTTGAACTCAGCTCTTCCCTCTTGTGTTACTCACGTGGGATGCACAGCAGACCCTGGCAAATTCCTGCTGTGGAGAAGGAAAGCTGCTGCTGCTGACACAGACCAGCACAGGCAGACATTTCAAAGGTCTGGTCTAGTGGAAGGTGTCCCTCTCCATGGCAGTGGGTGTTGGAATGACCTTTAAGGTCCTTTCCAACCCAAACCATTCCATGATTCTCTGATTCTCTGATGCAGAGTCTGGACAGTGGCTGGTGAGACACGTGAGGAGGTGACAGTGACATGCAAGCTCTCCTCTCCTGGCGTCTCACAATCTTAGAGCAACCCAAGTTCTGTGCCACCTTACACATAGGATGTAAGTTGCCATGGCTCAGAAACCAAAAATCCATTCTGTGAGGGTCTCTGCCTACACTGCAAAGAGTAAGAACATGGGAAAAATCTGGGCAGTACTTATCCATTCTTTAAAAGATATTAAGTCTAATCTTGCTCTGGCAGACAGCAATGGAAAAGTTCTCAATAGCTTTGCTGGAAGAAAACCAGGTCCTCAACGCTGAAATTTTTTGTACTGAAGATCACAGTGACTGGAGTAGAGTTAAAAGTGCCAGTGACAAATGTAACCATTGCCATCCAGTGGTACCATGGGCTACTGCATATGGATGGAAAAACCTTCCTTGCACATCACAGAAAAACACATCTTACCCTGGAACCAGACTTCCACAGCACACATGTGTCACTTCAAGGGTCTAAGAGAGATGAAATATTGCTCAGGACTTGAATGAGGCATCTACATAGGGCTGGGTTGAAGATTTTGACTTTTTTTGTCATCCATGGAAAAACTAAGATATGGCAATCAGATTTGCTCCTTCTGCTCTCCTGCTGCAGAAATAAATGTGCCTTTTATGCCTTGACTGCAATTGTATGCAAGAAATCCCACTTCTATCTTTAGGCTATTAGAAAAATAAGAACATGTAGTGAGTGCATATAATTGATCTGAACTTTTCTTTCAAGTTAACAGAAAGCTCAATAATTCCAATAATGAGTTCAAACAATCCCAATTTAATCATTCTCATACAAAGCTTTCTCCCTTTCCTGCCTCTCCTTCCACAGACAAAAGTGAAGTGATTAATATATTTTAGTGCTTTTATGAAGAATCCAAGTCCTTGCCCATTATTGAACAAATCTCCACTTAGGAAAAGGAACACAAATAGACACGGGGAAAAAATTATTTCCCATTGTAGGAACAGAAAAAGCTGAATATGAAATAAGGGGGGAGTAGGCTACAATAAGACAAAAGTTATGACTAAATCAGGAGGATGCTGGATAAAGTAGCTGGCTGTGGTGTGTTTTGTATAGTGTAAGTGATCAAATTATGAGCTGGAAATTGCTTCCTGGAGAAAACATTTAGTCATTAGCAGTTTGATTTCCCTCTTGCTTACTAGTTTTGTGACCATAAACCCTCTGTATATCTGATAGATCAGCATATTTCATACCATTTTCCTACCATTACACATCCTAAACAAAGCTGACACCACAGCAAAGTTATAAAACAAGTGACATGAGGCAATGAATAAGGTTAACACGTCTCAATCAGGGATGAATTTGACCCTCTGGGCTATGTCATATTTATAGGATTTACAGTCGGCATCAGATTCGCTGGTGCACTCTATTTGCTTTGTGGCAAGGAGGCAGAGCAGCTGTGAAACATCCAGATCGGTTAAGATGGAATTGTTTTGTTCATGAATTTGACCCCAGATACCATATGGACTGGGAAGCTCATTTGATTTTAGCAGCACTGCTGTCATAATGTCTTTCCAAATGATGCAGCATCAGATGTTTAGGAGCTGCATTTACCTCCTAATCATGTATTTAGAATGACTGAAGTTTTTATAGCATCAAAATATAAATTTTAGACAGGGTTCAGGTTCCATTTCTGGTAGAGCTACCTAATTTTTCAGTTGCCTGAGAAAAAGCAAATTAACAATAACAATAAGCTCCTGCAGAAGAAAGCTGAATCTCATTGAAATCTGAACAATCTTCTTAAGGTTTGTCCATTTTCCCCAGACATTACTAGGGAATTTGGTGCAACACCTGCTAATTCTGCTACTAAATGCCTTAAATTAGATGTGATTCTGGGTCTGAGCTTCAGTGATATGAGAGATTTCTGTATCAACTCTGAGGAGTGAGAGCACCTCCAGCTTGATAACACACACACCATGCTTGCCAGACAAACGCTCTGTATTCTGGATGTAATAATCAGGATGAGCATGTTGTTAGAGAAATATTTCAAGGCATTTATGATGGTTTTATAAACACTTACCTGTGTGAGAAATGATGGTAGTTTAAATATTTAGAAAACATTTTAGCTCTCAGCTATTCCTGTTTTAGAGGCTTGGTTTTGATACACATCCAGTCCACCTTCTGTGGCATTCAAAACCAGGTAGGTTTTCTTTGGTTTGTCTTGAGAAAAAAAAATAGACATTTAACGTCTCCCCAGAAATGATATTAAACACGTTGAAGAAATGGGAAAAATTATTCTGGTGAATGTGAAAAAAACTGAGCACCTTTGAGTCTAATACTACCTCACCCCTCTTTGCTATGATCAATAAGGTTTGTCCTCTGGCAACATTTTGCAGAAATCATAAGAGAAACTTATTGGTACAGCACACAGAATTCCTTTGGAAAAAAGTTAGATGCTCTGGGAT
Source organism: Poecile atricapillus (assembly GCF_030490865.1). Taxonomy (NCBI): domain Eukaryota; kingdom Metazoa; phylum Chordata; class Aves; order Passeriformes; family Paridae; genus Poecile; species Poecile atricapillus. The sequence goes on from NC_081288.1 coordinate 5,332,993, forward strand.
GTTCAACAGACTATCCCAAATATTCCTGTCTTTTCTGTTCAGACCAGGTGCATCTCAGCTTGATTTCTCTAATAAAAAGTTGCATATGCTCATCTGTCTGCATGAAAACAGAATGTTCTATGGCAATTATTTGCCTCCCTGTAGGCAAAGGGTGAGATAGAGAATGAATTACAGGCAACACATTAATTACACATACATTGCACAATTGGAAGTGAAAGAAATTTAAGAAACTACACTGAATATGAGAAATAGTCTAAATGTGTTCTATAGATCAACTGATAGAAAGGGAGATTCAGCTGATAAACTACAGACTTAAAAAATACCAGGTCAATACTAGCTGCAACATGGTGAACCAAGTATTTTGAATAACCTCTGGGATAGTTTCTGCTTATGACTAATACCATTACCAAAATTCCCTAGAGGAATTTTGACAGGACTCTGTGCAACTAGGAAGATATAAATATTATCCATATTTTGTCACGTCTGCTAACACTGCCATAGTTCAACTAGACAATCAATTTTAAATTGTGTTGATGTAATGAAATCAATATCAAATTTTTATCATGGATAGGAGGAACAAAAATATCATTTTGTAAGATATTTTAAAATATTTCAGTATGTTATGCACATCCTACGTTGGTGCAGCACCCAGAGTTGGTTTTTGCCTTTTTTTCCCCAAATAAGATCATTATGAGGTCGTGGTTTGTCCCCAGGTCATAAAATACTTCATCAAAGAGCTTTGTGCTAATGACAGGTATAGGACATCTTCATCTGAGTCATTTGGGTCCTAGATCAATCAGATGGGTATGATTAGTTTCCTGTAATTCACAACACTGAAGACTGAGAATAGGGGAATTTAGCAATTTTCACTTTGAATGTCCATATATTTTTATGTATAGATTACATTTGGGTTTAAATTTTGGAATAATCCCTTTTTGTCTTTCAAAGGAAAATTGAGGCTTAAAACTCCAGGCACCATAATTGCAATGGAAATGAACACACAGGAAAATAAAGCAGTAGACCTCAGAATAACTCTATTCCGGTCTTGCTAACCTTATCAGATTCTTTACTTTTGTGAATCCTGATTTGCAGAAGCACACAAGGAGGTGGAAATTTGAATTTCCATTAAAATAAATAAAAAGAGAGAATCACAAGTCTCTCATCCTTGTGGGTTTGTTACAAGTTTAAAAATATGTCACAGATAATATAATCCTGTATTAGCTGTTGATGACTTCAGATATGGTGAAATTTGCAAAAAAATATCAGTTCATTGTAAGCCACATTTGAATCGTCTGAAAATACACCTGTAGAGAAGAGAAAAGGCATGTAAAATGAAACAAAATTGAGCATATGCCCAAGCCTTGATTTGTCAGCCCATCTTAGGGGTTTTAGGATTTAATTTGTATTTATACATGCTGCTTTCTGCAATGCCTGACATTCTGATTATAAAATGTGGCCAAGGACAATAGAAAGTGAATAGACATGGGAATGAACATGCATATTTTTGGCCTGGTTATGTTTCTATTTGGAAATATAGGTGGGATATATGAAATGCCTCACATAAATGCTCTTGCATCATTTCAAGATTGTTTGACCTGAAGTATTTATAGATATGGAGCCATGTATGAATATATATGTGTTGGGTGGGAAGTGCTGTATGGATTTTATGGTACTGGACCAAGCATCAGAGGCTTCACTTTCTATTTTGGATATGGCACAGATAACAGCATTCCTGGAGAAGCAGTGCAACTCCTCTGTGCTCTCATGGAGTTATAAGGGAAGTGGTAGAATCACTGTCCCTGGAAGTGTTCAAAACCCCTGTGGATCTGGATCTTCTGGACACGGCTCAGGGCTGGACCTGGCAGTGTTGTGTTAATGCTTGGACTTGACGATCCAAGAGGTTTTTTAAAGCTGTAATGATTCCATGATTCTGTCCATTCTTGTGGCTTTATCATAAGCCTTTGCAGAGGACTCTTTTAGTTGGTGTCTCCCTTATGGAACCACAATGACAATTTTCTAAGACATGTTAAGAATATTTGTTTCTTTAGGTACAAGGAAGCTAAGGAATGAAAAATCTATATTTAATTTTTTTTTTTTCCCCTTGAATTCCCCACTGGGAAAGGAACATACAGCTTCCAGTAATTGATATTTTGTGTTACACATAAAGTTACCGCGGCTAAAATTTTTCCTGACACCAGAGACTGCTTAAAACACCACTAAGTCTGAACATACACAGCAATTTCTGACTGTGCAATGTTTCTTTTGAAGCTTTTGATCTCACCTTAGTTTTAAAACATACTCTCCACAACCTAATTCAGAAAGCTGGTCACTTAATGTTGTTACCAATAGTTTTCCAGATTGAAGACAGAGATATGTTAAACAGGTCAATGAACTGATGCTTAATGAATCTGCCACCAAAAACCTCAGCTTGATAGAAACAAAGATTTTAGAGCAAAAAGAACCATAAGGTGATGCAACTTCACTTCCTTTAAAACACGAACTATCATATTTCATCCAGTTGCTTATGTAACAAATCCAAATGTTCAATTAACAAGTACTTAGTAAGGGGACAAATGACTAGCACTACCCTTTAGAGAGTTGTGTGATATTCTTAGATATCTGATTTTTAACATCTTTTTATGCTGTGGAGAATTAATTGAAACTCTTCCCAAAAGTCAATCTCATTTATCACAGATTCTCCCACACTTGACCATTAGCAGTCTTGCTGACTCATTTTCAAGTTATCTGCCTCTTTTATGTATTATTTTTATTTATTTATTTTTTTCAATTCCCTCTACTACTTCTGGCCTTCTTTGGTAAGTTTTATGACTCTCTACTTCTGTGTACTGACATTTTACTAATCCTTCCTCCCTTCACTTCCTCCAGTTCACTCCCATCTATCTTTCATAGTCCCGATCTGCCACTTTATCTTCCTTGTGAAATCTGGGAACTAAAAGAAAAGAAGGAAATCAGAACTAATGTGTGGGCTGCAGATGGGACAGAAATAATTATCTTACTTTGCTTTCAAAGTTATTCTAATGATGCCTTAGGAGAGGCTTAACCATCCCAACACTTGTCCATTTTTGAGTTTCTAGTCCAAATGTAAAGGCCTACCGTGAGAATGAGCAGGGGTTCTTAGAGAATTTGGACAATTAAAAAAACCTTAATTTATGAAGCCACTGTGATATGGAAAACAGAGGTGCAAAATCCTGGATAATGTAACACAGGAAAGGAAGGAAACTGGGAGAAGAGTTTAAAAGAATATTGGAAACTGAGGTGTACTCTACTCCTGGACTTGAGTTTAAAAGAAACTGTGCTTCTTAATTCTCTAAGAGCCCTTGGAAACTTTGTCACCTTATCCTATTGAAATTCTAGTTTGAAAGGAAATTAGGAAGCTTTTCAAATTAAATTTTGGCTAGGATACAATTACTCATAAAATGCAAGCACTGAAAAAAGCTGTATTCTTTGTTTATTTATCCAAACAGTACAGTCCTGTCAAAACCACAAGTTGATGTTCACGGTCCAGTTCTTTCAAGTCACAACATTTATTTTTTCACCAATCCAAGCAGTAACTGTCTGTAAAAAGGGAGGGGATGAGTTAGGGGTTTCTTGCTGAACTTTAGTTCAGCAAGATGATCTCTAAGATGATCTCATCTTCACTAAGATGATCTCCACCTCCTGAATGGAGGCCTGATCTCTGAACCTGCTCTCTGGGGCAGCTGAATTCAAATCAGGACACAATCAGCAGCTTAGGCCAGGTCCTCACAGAAAACCTCAGAGTATCTTGTCCACAGGGATGTTTCCCATTGCTGCTGTTCAGGTGTTTATCTGCTGGAAGGATCTGGCTGTGTTAAGCAGTACCATGCAGAGATTTCCTAACACTGGGATCAACTCAGGACCCCAAAGCAGTGGAACTGCATTGCCATGAAATACCACCAGAGGAACAGGTTAACTAGCCAGGAACTAGCCACAGCCATGTAATCCTACCACTTGTGGGACCCAATCTGGGTTGTCAGGCCTGCTCCTTCACAAGTAATTTGGGTACCTCTAAAAGCCCTTCAGAGCAGAGTTATCTGAAAAGCTTGATGGCAGGAGTCAGCATTCTTAATGCTGGCCACCAGTATTCCTGAGGTCAGTGAAGAAAGCCTAGAGGAAACTGAACCCATCATGAGTTAGTATTGAACAGAAGTGGGAATTATCTTATTCTGGAAATGCCTATCTCTTTCTGTTGACTATAGGGCGTCCAAGATAATTATCTGAGACCAAGCAATAGTCAGACAAAGTTAAGAGAGGTCAGTGTCTCTTCCAGGGTAGATATTAAAGCAGCAAAACACTGTTTTTTTCTTTCCTAGCTCATTGCACTTGCTGAACCTGTATAAGCCATTCCAGCAAAAAGTCAATTTTGCCAGTATAAGCAGTGTCCTCATAAAGAAAGTGTTGTTTGTACAGCTCTCCCTATAAAGCTGTTGAGTGTAGATGAAACTTCATTTGTTTTATTTTGGTTTTCAGCCTTCTTTATGGATTTTACTTTTATTATAAACAAACTGGAGATGTTGCTGCATTCTATGAGTTTGCAATGGGTTGGTTTTAGTGGTATCAAGGCATGTAATCACCTTGACAACAGAAGCCAAATGCACATGTTTAACAAAGCAGTATGCAGCAAGTATTTCCTATATTAATCTCCCCAAATTCAGCAACTGGGTCATTTTTTCCTAACTCCAGCTTCTCAGTTTAGTTTGTTCTTGAGCTTTCCAGCTTATGATCTTTGAGTGTCTCCTACCTCTGAAGGGGAGGGAAGGTATTCAATCATGTCCCTTCAGTGCTTAATCACAACTTTAATATGGTTTCCTTCCTGGTTGGTCGTGGCACATATTGAATTAGGAAGCAATCCTGTCCCAGATCCACAAACATACTGCCAACCTTATTTCCTCTACTTAATGTAATCCAGTCTAGGCCTGGATAATTGTAGGTTTTTGCTACTCCCACCATGCCCTTTTCACATGCTTCTTATATGTACAGTCTATAAGTCACTTCTTAACCCAGTTGTTCTCTCAAAACAGGTGGTCTATATTATGTTCCTTTGGGGTCTGACTCTGCTTTCATTTACCTCATCATAAATCAGGAGTAGCTGTACCAAACTGAATGGTATTAGGTCAGTGTAAAAGAAAGAAAAGAATTTAACATTATTTCCTGCTACTGTTCTTCTGTGGGAGAGGGACTCAAAAGGAGCTGTTATTATGTGGTATAACCTTTAATTACATTTTTATGTTCCTTTTGGGGCCCTTCATTTTATAAATTGTCTCCTCCCCTCAGTGAACCAATTTTGTATGACTGAAAGGTCTGTTCAGCAGTAGAAGTTGTGTCTGTCTGCTGACTGGAGCATGTCTGTGGGGTTCAGGAGCCCTACTCCTACCTGCTGCATAGTAAAGTTGAAGCACAGTCATCTTTCTATTATTTATTGTCTACAGTCCTTCCTCTTTCCATTTTTAAGAAATGAAGAATATGATTGCCAGAGACAGAAAATTGTAGCAATTGAGTACATCACTGAGCCTGACATTGATTTTAATGGGTCCAAGATTTAGCCATCAACACTTATTACAGAGCTAGGAATCACCTCATTGAACCAGATCCAGTCTTGTATCCAGTCTCTTCACACTTTAATTTCCTGTACTAGCCATAATCTGGAAGAGGGGATATTTGGTGGTATTTAAAAGAAGTCAGAGTTTAAAAAGAAAAAGAAAAAAAATAATAATAATAAAAAATACCCAGACTCTCTGTATTTCCTCCAGTTCCATTTTTCATGTTATCTGGTTGATCCATCCTTTCATTCAGCAATGGAAGCCCCACATCAATCTGTACTGCTGTGTGGTAAAACAAACAGGACTGAATAACAGAATAACATCTGGAACATTTTTTTTCCCACTGGCAGTTGCTCAGAACAGAATCAGAATACATTTTTTCTGAAGTTTAGAGTGTGTGGATAATGAGGAAATTGTAAATGACAGATTCTAAACAGCATGATGATTTTTTTTTTCCTTTTCTAAATTTTAATAAGGTAATTAAATCAGTATCAGTTTGGAGTGGGGTAAAGGGAGGTAGAAATCAGTTCATTGGAAAAAAACCTCAGATTAGTGTGAGAACTGCTAGATTTCCACTTAACTTTATTTCTTTTTCTTTCTGATTTGTGACACCTAAGAAAGAGCATTTTCTTAAATGCTTCTTTTTTTTACCCAAGAATTACAAAGAATGCTACTCTGAATGCATCATTTCAGATTTGATTCAAGATTCTGTAACATCTCTGTGTTTCTCTGCCCAAAATGGAGACTATCTTTCATTCTGAAGAGCTGTTGCTACTTAATATCTAGCAAATCACAGCTTCAAAACTGAAGCACCCTTAGTAAGAGAGCATTTTATCATCAAAACTAGAATAAAATAAAAAGGCTGAAAAAATGTTCATACTATGAAGTATTAAGTCTAACTTTTGTTTCATCAAACACAGAATTGTGTTTTCTGTCCTCCAAAGCAAATTTTTTATTCATATCACTGCTAAACACCACTTTAGTTCATGTCTTGGTCCTGCTAGGATTTCTCATTAAACCCTGTCTGTTCTCCAGGGAATGAAGTATTTTAAGTGTTCTTTTACCATCTTTGGAATAAATTTGCATAACATGGCACTGACCATGACATTGTTTAAAAAAGTATGGTGGCATCATTCTTTTTCTCTCAAAAAATCTTCTCAGGAATTAAGCCCATTTCAAGAAATGCTTGACTTCGTATAAAAGACTGTTCATATAATCCCTCTCTCAAAAATTATTTAACTTCCAGATGACAGATTCCATCAATTCAGGCTCCTTTTGAGATGGTTTAACCACATAAGAAATTGTTGAGGGGCTTCAGAGTCATCAGGACACCTTTTTGAGGAGGTAGATAAAATTCTGAGTCTTGCTTCAGCAGCTAGATATCCTTTTTTTGTTACCTAACTAATGGGAGGAAAAAGCATTTCTTCTTCTTCTCCTCCTTGAAGGAAATATTAACTTTCTTCCAAATATTTAACTAAGCCAAAACAGTCTATGTGTGTGTGTTTGAACCCACTGACACAGGAGAAGGAACTGGACCAGTACCTCCTATGTTGCATATGTACATTTTTAAAAATTGCTTTCTTCTGTGGAAAAACAAATGAATTTTTGAGCACAAAATATAGCTGCATCTCAAAAAAATTTCAAACCCCACTCTACCTATGAGAGAAATAGTTTAAGCAGTAAAGACCAGCACAGGATTTATGGCTATGACTCCCACCTGGAAATAGGACACATTTGCTTCAGACATGATGTGGATATGTACACATTTCTACCTTAATTAGGTGTAATGTCTTTGAATACTCTGAACTTTGACAATATATAAGCATGTACGTGTACAAATACATATTTTGGTTTTGAGACATGAAATTGTACACTTGGATGGCCATTATAATGTTTGATTATTTAGTCTCAGCGGTGATATCCAGAGCAAAACCCAGTTCCTGAATGGGTGCAATGATTAAAGATGAAGTCAGTATCTGCATCTCTCACCTCCCTATTCTCACTTGCAACATGAAGGAGAATATTTTGTTTACCCACCACCATTACTCATAATTAGGGAGAAACACCCTTGTGAGACCAGGAGGGCTGATTCCCATCTCACTTGTCCCAGTTCAGCCCCATTTCAGACTGGGAGGGCTGCACCCAGTCAAACTGGTACATGGGAGACAAAAGCTGTCTTTGGTTGAGCCAGAGGAACCCCAGAGGACCCCCATGACAAACATCTCTTGAGAACATAAATAGCAGCAGACTTGGACAGCTCACCCACCTCTTTCAAGCCCTCCCAGTGGTGTGGGTTTTGTGGGTGAGATGTTCAGCTTTAGGCTCATGAGCACATTGGTTTCATCAGGGTATGAGTCTGAAAACAAGGACATGAAAAGGAATGGGCAAGATGGCTGGGCGTGAGCCACCCCAGAAGTCCAGGCAGGTTGTGCCGCCCGGCACACTGCTCTGCTTGGCTTGGGTTAACTTGGGAGCGAGGTGTGATGTGAGTCAGCCCCAGGACTTGTCCAAACAGTTCCAAAAGCCTACAAGAAACATTTCTGAGGTGGGACTGGCTCACAATGGGAGTGGGAGAGTTGGAAGGGAAGCATGTACATTGTACACGCGGGTGGCAGTCACGCAAAACCTTAACTTCTCACCGGGCAGTGACCTTAGTATGTTTTCATGTTTATCTAAAAAGATAAAAGGTATGTGCTTGCTCAGGAATGAAAACATGGGTAACATTCAAACAGAGGAAAGCAGAAACAGCAGTTTAAGAGGCAGGGAAATGTAAACCAGCACTGAGAAACATTTGACTTTGCCTCTTTTTTTTCACTAAAGAGGTCATAGCTGCATCGCATTGAAGCAGATAGGAATGACTGAGCAGAAGGTTTTGATAATGTAGAGCAGAGCTCTTCTAGGGATACCTCTTGCTGTCAGAATTTGTAAGATCCTAAAGCTAACAATACAAATATGACCAGAGTGAACATTTTCAGATTTTTCTAATTGTATAGGAGGCATTGAGTTCAGGATTTCTCAAATGACAGAGGCTAAAAAAGAGCCAGAGCTTCTGAATATGCCTTGTCTTTTGCATAATGCCTAGGAAAGACCATGTATTTCTTTTCTCTGAGAATTTTTCAGCTGTTTCAGCATCTTTACCAAACACCAGGTAAAACCATGTTAGCAAATACTTTCAGGACAACATAAAATAAATTAAATTGAGGTTTAAAACTGTTGAGAGGGAGTGTTTTGTTTAAAAACATGAAGGCAGCTTCTGAGTGGATACAGATTCAGGTCGCTCCAGTGAAAAACAACAATTTACATGGCATGGATTGAGCCTGTGATGTTGTTGAGGTATTGCCTTTATACATATCTGATTTGATAGAACTGCTAGCAAAGCAGACTCCCTGTGTACAGACACAGACTCAAACAAAGGTTCTGATCCTTATCTTGCACCAGTTTCACACTGGTGCAATCCCATCACTACCAGCCATTTTTCTCTGGATCTACTCTTGCTGCTCAGACTTGTGCCAGCCCTGGGCCCAGTTTCCCTGTGAAAACCAGGAGAGAGAAAAATAGCAAAGAGCAGGGAAAAGGATCAATTTTTCATTTGACACCAAGTGAATCATGACTTCCTTGTGGGATGTGGTACCTTTTCCCACTCTTGGCTCCATTTCCCATAATGCCCTTGACCTCGGAGGTCACCTGTCATTGGAAGATGAAGCTCTGAATAAACAGAGAAGACCCTGTGGTGTCTCTTATCTCTCGGTTTTGCCTCAAATCTCCGGGCGGAGTTTTAAATTATTCATCCACTGGTGCTCTCTGCGAGTTACACGTCTCCGTCACCTGCCCCCCCTTTGCTTGCCCATTTGTGAGTGAAGGCGGTATCCTTGGGAACCTTATCAGAGATCACCGATTCAGGCTCCAGAAATGAAATAAAAGAGGAAATTGGCTGTATTAGCATAAGAGGAGTCAGCCTGGAGTTGAATACACACATCACCCAGAAGCACCACTGGCTTCTCTTATCAGTAACGTCTGATCACCACTTCTTTATACACACAGGCACACAGGCACACATGCACCACACACATGCACACACACACACACACACTCCCCTCTTTAATTCCACCCAGCCCATTCCTTTGTTCCAGCTCACATGAGGGAACACACGGAATAAGGTCAGATGGCATGAGTTTCCTGAAGCAGTTTCCAACACACCCAAGTTCTCCTAGGTAAAACCAGCAGATAACAGCATAAACAAAAATTTATTTATTTACTTGTTTTGTTAGCAGAAATGATGATAATCCTGTAGCCTGAGCTGGAGGGGGAAAAACGTCAGGATAAAGATTTTAGATAGAAGGGTTCTGTTATTAGTTCAAGTATGATTCCTAGACCAATCTCACTGTTTATCTCTCCAGTGTCTCAATGATAATGCATAGCCATGGTTTATAAGTTTTAATTAAAAATATAAAAATCTGATATCCATATAGCATAATTGGACATGTTTTTGAAAATTAATGCAGCGAATAATTTTGGAATTTAGAGGTGCAGATTTGTGTAATTGAAACAAATTATTTTCCTGTGCTTCTTTTTTACATGGAGACATTATCTCTGATGCTACTTTTGTGGGAAACACTACACATTGCTCCTTCTCAATCAGAAAACTGCCCCTGTTGCTATTGAATCTAGTAACTGGAGAAAAAAATATATCAGAGGGAATTGACACTACAGACAGAGGAACCATGCCCTGTGAGATCAACTTTGCTCATATTTTAGGATAATTTTTCTCCATCTTGTGAAAAATAGCAGAAATTAATTTCCTTCTTTTGAGAGCTGTTATTTTGTTAACAAATTTGGTAATTTCCATGCAGGGTTTTACTCATGGCAATATCACCATATCTCTACAGAATGAGGTTCCTTTGTTCTCTAATGAATATTACCAACATCACACAGTAAACATGCGCTGGCTTTGCATATTATAAATGGTGGGCTAAAATCTATGGCCCTTAATTAAGCAGAGCTTTAACTGAAATGAAAACTAAATAAAAATAAAATAAAATAAAAAAATAATAATAATAAAAAAAAAAAAGACCCAAAGATATTCCTTCATTTTTAATGATGGAAGCAAGATGAAATCTGGAGGGCTTTGATTTTTGGGTCAAAAAATGCAAAAGAAAGCAGCTCCAATTTTCCTCTCAATCTTGTTTTTTATATTGGAGTTAGTACTTTGTACATTTAATGATAATGATAATGATGATGATGAAAATAATAACGATAACAACAACAGAACAACAACAATAATAATAATTATTATTATTTCTATTAGCTTCATTCATGTTACCATGGATAAAAGATAAGATGATTGTTCAATAGTTTTTCAAACAGAGCTATGAATTCCTAGGATATATATATATTTATAATACATATATATATATATATATTATTTGTTCAATTTCCCCTTTGATCTCTGCAGAGTCCTCTCCATGTCCTTGCCATCCAGAGTAACATCTATGCTTATGGGGCCTTGATGATGCTCGGAGGAAAGGATTGTTGTATCATAGAGAACCGACCTTAATTGGATTTGAGTGGGAGGCATGGTATATTAGTTTGTAACCATTTGCAGGACTGATGCCAAATTATTCCACAAAATTACTCTGGATCTACTGAAGTTGTTGTGAAAACAGCCCTCGACCTCAGAAAAGCTGAGCATACACCCTTCGTACCCACCTCTCTGCTCCTGCAGTATTCATCAGTGTAGGAGGCCATGGTATCACAAGAGGGTAGCTGGAAGGAAGATGAGGGTGATAAAAACAGCAGGGTTCACTTTTAGTTGTAACATTCTTCTTCAGTTCCTTATTTATATGTAAGTTGTGTTAATCTGACCAAGAGAAGAACATCTGTTTTGCAACATCAACAGCAGAAAATGAGGAGCGTCATTTCAACTTCTATTTGTGTCACATCTGGAGGTTGAAAAGGAAGACCTATGCATTAATTAAGAGTTTTTTACAGGTGATAAAAATTAAAGCAGCAAGGAGAGCTGAAAACATAGTGACTTCTGTTAAACAAGATTAAACTTGTTCATTGACTAATTCAGCCCATCCAGCTGAATGGAGCTGCTGTAGAATGGAGTCTCACATAGAGTTGTTGGAGCTATATCTCAGTTGGGTCAATCGTACCTTGATTATGTGTGAAACTGGGAAATAAATGGTCTTCACTGCTGTTTCAGTACACAGGGTAGGATGAGAATGAACCAGAGATCTTAAAATATGAAGGTAACTTGTAAAGGTGTGAAGTGACTAGACAATAGACTCTGGTCTTTCCACAGTCATCATGATCGGTGTTTCACCATCAGACTTAGTGAGAACAAGATTTAATCTTTCTAGATAATCCTGAAGTCAATTGGAGCTTCCTGGATAAGAAATACTTTTCATCATGCAAACTTTCTAGTCTTTCTTCCTGGCAGAGTTATGGCATTGATTAACATTCTTCTAAGACATGGATGATCCCATAGACAGTGAAGACTGGAGAAAATCATCATTTCTGTTTGACTTGGTGTTGCAGCATCATATAGAGGAGTTTCCAACCCCTGTCATGGAGATGGGCTCTGGTCAAGATATAATATGCTAAAGAAATCAGATTCTAAATAAATTTGGCTTATTAAATACAATTTTAATAAAATGATTTATGGACCTGCAATAATGCTTGTGAATTTAATGAAAAAGAGCTCCATTTCATGTGACATAGGTGAGGGGTTGATGTTTCTTTCTTTAAAGACACCATCCCTTTTAACCCATTAGGATGCCAAATTTTAATTTGTTCCGAGGTTTCTGATTCTCTAAACACATTTTTTACACACAAGCACTTCTTTCTGTAGAAAACTGTGGTCTTTAAGAACAGAAGTACCATATCCTCTGGAGCTCCATGGTACTACAGATTCTAAGCCAGCTACATCAAACAAACGACGCTGTACTCATCATGCCTGAGGCAACTCTTTCTTCTCCAAGCCTCTGACCTCTCTGTAAATCCAGGTAGTTTCTATGCACTGGTTCTATATAAACCACGTGGTCAAGCTTCCTTTCTTTTCCCAACCAGCACAACAAGCAATGTATTTATTTATTTCTTGAACAGAAGTTGATATGTTTACACAATGCCACATGAGTTTGGGACTCAGGGACATGTGCCTAAAGGTAAGCAGTAAGTCAGCTCTGAAAAAGGCTCCACAAAGTGTTCCTGAGTCAGTCTGCAGTTCTTGTGTGAGTCACTGCAATGTATTCCCACTTACTGGGTAAGAGGCAATTGCTTGTCTGAGCAAAATGGATGGCAGCCTGGAGGGGCAGAAAGCTGCAATATTCCTTTTTTTGCAATAAATGCATTGTCACAAGTTGGCTGGCTGGTATTTACCTCACAGAGAAATGACCCTTATTTCAAGAACTGAGACACAGCTTCTTTAATCCCAGGTTTTGGAAGCTGAAGTTTGTAAAGGAAAACAAATCTGCATGTGTCTGCAGCTCATTAATTCATTACGTCATCTGACTGATAACAAACCTCAGTCTGCAGGAGTTCTTAACTTAGAACAATTGCTGTCTTTTGAATTCTCCCCCACCTCTCAAATATACATTTGAAAAATTTAATTAAATTTTAATTAAAATTTGCAGGAACTTAACTTTTACCTTTTGAATCTACAAGTCTCAAAACAAAGGGCAGTCAGGGTTTGCATTTGTCTGATGATGACCTGTCATTTTTATATGTGTAAAAATGCCAAAGTATCTTTTTTTTTCTTCTGTTAAAAAATCAATTAGCAAATGCATGCCATTTGTTATTTATGTAAGACAGTGTTATATTATGCCTGGTTTATGTGCAAGTGAGCAGAACCACAGAAGATGTTTTGGAACTTGGTCAAAGCTATGCTCTTTATTCAGGGCTAAACCTCAGAATTCCAACCTGGATACCATTCTCATCATCAGCTGGCTTTTGCATTTTGATAGTGTCAGGGGATAGTATCTAAGAGCTCTCCTTTTCCATGGGGACCAAGATCTGAATCTATGCTATCTATGAATCACAGAGGAGATACATGGATGCAGAACAAAGAATGCCTGTGCAGCTCTCCAGAGATGTTCATCTTTGTATTTCTATTTCCTAATAAAGGCTTAAATTATTTCCTTTTGCACTGAAGAAACAGATGCCCCATTTCTTATCTGGAGGAGGAGACCAAAAGAGCATCAATACATTACTACTGCAAAGGCCCACACATTTCTATGTAACCATTACATTTCAGGAAAAACTGTTGTATAATTCAAGCTACACAAGATGCATCCGGGCTCTGTTTACATGTACCAAAACCTGCCCCAGCTCCTTTCCTTTTCCTGATTCTGCAGTTACAAACAGAGTATTTATGCTCCCTCTCCATCAATTAAAAGCCTGTATTCATATGAACAACTGTCATATTTTATAGGGAACTTTGAGCTCCCGAATTGCATTTCAAGAAAATTTAAGGGAGAGTACTATAAAAGATGTTTTGGAGACAAGACTCCATTTATGCATACAAATTTGGAAAACCAACATTTACTTGGGAGGCAAAATATTCAATATTCAATGTAGAAACCAAATTCAAAAGACCCAAGAATAAAGAAGCTTTTCTTCTGGAGTCCTCTATGCTGCATTTTGGATGGTGGTGAATTTCAGGTGTAAACAAATTGGAAAGGATAAATAAATGTAGGAAACACACTGCTCATGTCCAAACTAGTCATGGAAATTAGTTCTATATGTGGCCCTGTTCTTTCACTAAGAAATGCAATAGGATAAAGGATACTGCAAGTTTTTCTGTATTCACATTTTATTTAGGTTAGGATTTCCTTGTCATGTGCTGAACTGGGATCTCACAGCCCTGGTTGCAGGGAGAGTGCAGGCAAGTGAATTGGTCTGAGTATAGAAATGCACCTCCAGGTATCTCACATGGCCAGAACCTGGTGGGGAAAAAGACTAAAAAGTTCACTACACTTGTGTTAGAAATCTGACAACTTGGTAATGTAATAAAACAAACAAAAAGAGACACTAATTTTTAACATTCTGACTTTTCACATTTCCCAAACCTGTCAACAATGAGCCATTATTCATGTACAGACTTAGCAGAGCCTTAGGTGGAACTTTCTCTGCCTTCCTGAGTATCATCCCAGGATGCTCCACAGATATCAAAAACAAGCTTGGATTGGAATATCCTCTAACTGCTGGGGTGTCTTTTTTTTGGGAAATTCAAGTGTATTTTCACTGCTTATGTGGCTTTTTTGTTTGTTTTGTTGTTGTTTTTTTTTAAACAGCAGTGGTGATCTCCTGAGAGCATGGAGCTAATGAGTTCTCCATTTGCATGGAATGGGCATTGAGGAAAGCAATCATAATTCTTATAAAACTGTAACTATCCGTTGCACTTTTAGATCTAAGTTATTCTCACACTGATAGGAAACATAATTTTTTTAAAGGAGTTTTGCTAAATGCTCTGAGCTGTCTCTGAAGAACCAGGTTTTCTACACACACTGTACGGAGAACCATAAGGAGAGGCAGACAAGTAAATCTGGCCAGGTGAGTTTGCATTCCTCCAGTAGACTGCTTTACCTTGGAGTCTCCCTCTCTGGAGACATTCCAAACCCACCTGGACACATTCCTGTGTCACCAGGTGACCCTGCCTTGGCTTTGGATCATCTCCAAAGACCCTTCCAACTCCAGATATTCTGTGATTCTGTAACTGGGTACTTCAAGCTGAGATGTTGTGAATGTGTCCTTTTGGTAGAAGAGCAGGTGCCAAGTTAACAGAACCTTCTTTTGTACGTATTTCAACACACAGATTGGCATTCCACACAATATGGAGAATTTTTCATTTTCTCATGCTCTAATCAGCAAGTAGTAGGCATCTGAATTTTGATAAATTTGTGGACAAAAAGATTTAATTTTTTTCTGGTATAATAAACTAAAAATCCCAACTATTTTTTTAACAAAAAGTTTTTTTTAAAAAAAAGACTAAAAATTGAATAAACACAGGGTTTATCTTCTAAAATACAAAAATATCTGTTTAAACTATTAAATGTATAATACACTGGCTAGGACCTTACAACCAAATCAGTGGAGTGTGCTACTGATGATGTTTCTCTACTCTTTGGAACTGCAAAATATAATGACTAATTAACAATATTAGTTTAGTGATATATGTCTGAGGTTTTGTATTAACTGACAAAAATAATCTTCAACACAACTCATGATGTACATCATTTGTGATGCTGCTCTAGAAAATACTGTATTGATTTACATCCCCTGTGTGTGATTCAGGCTCTACAGGTAAATACAGTCCACGTTGATTTTAAGGCCATGATTGAAAACAGAAACAAAATATACAGTTATTGTTTAAGTTAGCAACTCTCACAGCTTTTCAAGCTCTCTCATATTCACACAGAAAAATATGGGTGTGCAGATAACCAGACCACCCTGAAAAAAACTCATTTAAAACTGGACTTTGGAACTCCTACAAAGGAAAAGAAAAAAGAAAAATAGAAAGGAAGACTTGTTTCTTTTCACCCACAATGCTGATGTCTATTCCTGCTAGCTTCTTTCACACCAATGCATAATGTCTTTGGATGCTTATCACAATAGCCCCCTTGGTAAATGAATATTTTTATTGCAGTAGCCTTTGGAACTTAAACAAAGAGAGATGGGTAGATTCCCACCCACAACATTAAAGTTTTCCTATTCACTGACACCAAACCATGTTCTAATGTTTAAACAAACCCAAACGCTTGGGAAAATTTAGATTTGACCTCTGTGGGCATGTTAAACAGTTTACATTACAGCAAACTCTAGTTTTCCCTAATGTGCATAGCACTTTGGAACTTTGTCAAAACGGAACAGTTTCAAAGCTCTATGATCTTCACCCGGGGGCCTAATTGAAGCGGCATGAAAAATATTTCTTTCTTTACTTCTTTACATTTCTTTTTTACTTATTTTTTTTTTCCCCCTTATAAAGCTGGATCTGAAGCTGGGTACTCTCCAAAAAAGCTTATGAAGCTGACAAACATTTACCTCCTGGTCCTACAACCCTAAAACTTCCATCGTAGAAATTCAGAGCAAAGGTCAGACGGAGGAAAAACATATTAGAAGCAGCATGACAAGCCAAGTTTTATTCTACTTGAAAAGCCAGCTTTTTCAAGTCCTTTTTCTTTCATATTGGTTGTTTGAAAAGGGATCTGAAGAAAAGTCGAAATCCCCATGTAAATGCATATATTTTCAAACGGGAGGATACCTATGCAGATGCATATTAAGCTGCATCCAGCTTTGGTGGCCAAGCCATGTTTGAAGAGTATTCCCAATGTAGCTGATGCTCATGTCCTTTCTGAGTCCCCATTGAAGTTCATTTGCATCAAACTGAAATGAATATTTAGAAAAAATTAGATGTTTAATTTGCGGTTGCCAGTGGCATAAGAAATATGCATATGTGCTACTTTCTTGCCAAGCAAAACACTTTTGCAGTAAATGTTCTATCTGTAGAGTTCTGAAATGCATTGTGTATTCCAAGATTAATGCCAAAATACTGGTTTGGGTACTATAGAATATTTTATTGAGTGTCTAGGGATGTCAGGTCCAATCTAGAAAATTTATTAAAGAATTATATGTATATGTAAAGAATTATATGTATATGTATATGTATATGTATATGTATATGTATATGTATATGTATATGTATATGTATATGTATGTATATTTATCTATATATAGATATGTATATAAATATATGCATATGTGTGGGTAACTTACACTCTGCTTATGGCAGGGGTGTTGGATTTAGGTGATGTTTAAAGTCCCTTCCAATCCAAATCATTCTCTGAACTTGGTAAAACTCTATTGGTGTACACTGATTTGAGCATGAAAAACACAAAGCAGTGTAGTAAATGGTTAATATAAGAAAATTACAGATTTCTGCACGTACCCATGCAGATATGAAACAATACACATAACTTGAGCAGTCCTATTTATCCTAACATCATTCCATTATTTTTTAAGGGTCTTATTTATGGCTTTGAAAACTGCAGTGAGGGGAAGGACTGGGGAGAACAGGCCCACTGGCACCCTATGATTTTCTACACCCAGGTAACACAATCTCTGTTCATCTGACTAACTCCATGGATGGGGATATTTCAGTTCAGCTCAGAAAATTAAAGGCAGCAAAGATTATTGGATATGCTTGCAGAATTAATATGAAACTTTAATCATCCAAAATATATAAGCTTCAGAGTGTTCCTACAAATCAAATGCAAATAATATACAGTTCCTTGGTCAAATCCTCAAGTGGGGAAAATCAACTAATCTGATCTATATCAACGGAGGATGGGATCTCTGGTTTAATCTGTGGCAGGATTTTCTCAAAGAACATTTTCCAAGTTTAATATTCGAGATCCTGAGAAGTTTTGAAATGCTTCATAATGTGAAGACTTCCTGAAATTTTGAGAGCACATCTCAAACTGCGACTCGAGACTTGAGGGACATGAAGTTAAACTCTTTACAGCACTCTCTGAATATTTATAAGGAAAGAAAGATTTCCCAACTACAGCTCCACAACATATTAAGCACTTGCAGCTACTGTTACTGTCAGAAATGAGGGTCAGGGATTTTGTTTCATGTTGGGGGATCTCATGTCATGTGTAAATGCCTCAGATAGAGGGCACATATGATACATTTATCCATTAATTGAGCAGTCTGACCAGACTTTTCAGTCTGTCAGATTCTTGAGACTGATTATTTAGCATTTGCCAATCCAGATGTACTGTATTAGTTTCAAACAGAAGAAGTCCCTGTCAATAATATTCATCTTTTCTCAACCCCAAGAGATGTTAAAGAAATGTACAAACTTACTAGAACCCTGTCAGTTGCTGTGTATTTTTTGATAGAATCATAGAATAAAATGAGAATTATTTGTTAAGGATACTATGTGTCCACCCTTGAGAAATAAGATCTGATGCAATTTTAGAATGATTAAATAAATAAGAACATGTGTCCACATAAGTTGATTCTGCAAAAAAAAATTTCAAAAGCTTTTCAATCTAGTTTAAATGAACTACCTTATTAAAATGTTCTTTTAACCACTTCATTTTTAAAAAGGGAAGAATTAATTATAAAGAAAGACTTTATTTAATGTTTTTTGTCACTTTCCTCTTCACACACCTTAGTGGATCCACATTGCAAATGAGAATAATTTATTGGGTTGCTTCTGATTTTTTTAAACAGCAGCTTATCCTAAAGCATTTCAAAACAATATGTAGTAAAAAATCCCTTTTCTGGGAGATCTTAAATCCTAGAAATACTTTGATATGTGGTCAGAAGGCTGTTCCTGCATGTGCAGAGCCTGATGCACAAAGGTGCATGCAAGATCAGAGATTCCAAAGTAATTCTGATTTCTGGTAAGGATACTGAGGAAGCACAGTTGCATTTGCAATTGGATTTCCCCTTGGGACACTGGTACCAGAGAAAACAGACTTTTTATTGCAGTACATGAAGAATTAGCCATGTAACTAGATAAGTAGTACACTGTTACAATGGTAAAATTTATGCACTCATGCACCTGGAGGCTTATGACATATCAGGCACTAGATGTTTTTTAGAGAATTAAGGAGAATATTATAGAAATAGTTCAAATATTTTAATTTTCCCCCTATTTTTATTTTTATAATTGTCTTTATTTCCATCCCTCTGAATGCTTCTTCTGCCACATGTTAGAGGAGGAATTCTTCACTCAGTAGCAATGATAATAATGAAAAACAGTTGAGCATCTGATAAACATCAGAAGTGCTATTTGCAGTGAAATAGCTAAAGCAAACTCCTGTGTGGTCAGATATTCTTCTTTCTCATAGTAACTCAGAGTTTAAATGCATGGACAGAAAGAATCATATTCCTTAGTCCAACCCTTCTGTTTTTCTTGTCCATTTATCTCACACAGCCTACCTACATTTTCCCATGATCCTGGATGGCAGTCATGACTATCAGACAGTCGCTGTCCTTCTCACACCTACAGTGTTCTTTGAGTGCTGCCCTCATTTACTCTCTGGGATTTCAGTGCTGCAGGCTGCAGAGCAAATTATATGGGAGCAATCACTTTTCATTAGAGCTTCATCCCACAGAGCCAAGGAATTTACTGATGTGATCATCATTAGCTGTGATTATCTCTGTTTTTTAGAGATGTTGGCCCAAGCTAAGTGATTTTTTTCATTTATTTTTTTCTGTGCTCTGGGATTTGTCACTGTATGAAAGCAATTTCTGAAGGAGGCTGACTCTACTGTGCATGGACATTGCTTGATAGAGTAGCATGCAGAACAAAATTCTCTCTCTGGAGATAAATCCACTGAGGAGAAAGAAAATCAGCTAATTCTTTGAAGTGAATCCTGATAGTGATATCACTCAGCTAAATATCAATATCCTTGTACCTCATTAGGAGGTACATTTATATATTTATTTATATATAAATAAGGGGACTAAGCTAGTCTTTACCTAGCCTCCATATTTTGGTTTATGTTTATAAAAAGAATATATTTTACCTTTACTTCTATCAAAATTCTGTTCCTGGAAAAATCAAAATTTGGCAATATCCATTTAGTTTTCTAAATTTCTCCACTGGTTTCTTTTCTGAAATGTAAATTTTCAGATAGTGCTGACTTGAACTCCTCTTTATAGAGCCTTCAGTTGTTACTGTGAACCCAAATGCTTGGAGAGAAGGGTTATCTGAAGGTATTTCCCATCTCCTTTTCCACAGCTTTTGCTTAAAAGATTTCCGAATGACTTGCCATCTCTGAAATTTTCTGAGCTTCTCAGGGGCTCTCAGGGTGAAGTATAATTATAGCAATTTTATTTTACATGAGCAAGGAAAGTTTCACATTTGTTTTATATATATCATTTCAGTTATGATTGAGTAGTGGCATGTGAAGCTGTGATATATGAGGGATTATGAAAATTCAGATGGGAAGGAAGTTCCCTGTTCTACAGACCTTCCAATCTTTGTGGAGGACAAATGGAAACAGAAAAATCCTTGAGAACTGGGAGTACTGTGACTTTCCTGCACAGTGTCGGTGTAGTGGGGAGAGATTCCAGTATATCAAGCACAGAATCATTCTTTATTGTTCATATTCTCAATATTGAAGAGAACTTTTATTTTCAGTTTCTCCTTTAACTTGTTTCTGAAGCTCCCAGTACATTGTTTATATGTGGGCTTGAGGTAATTTTCCCAGAAAGCCTTGTTCAGATTAAGATCATCCCCAGTCAGTGCATGGTCTCTGCTCTCTCCTTGTTTTAATCATGCAAAAGTGAGTGAAAACACCCAAGAAAGTGGTCAAATGATTCACATTTCATGGAACATATTACAATTTTTCAAAGAACACATATTTTAATATTCAGATTGAAAAAGGGTCTAAGTGAACTGATACTGGCAGGACAGAAAAACACCCAAGATGAGAAGTAAGGAGCTGGATCCTGTTCTTGCCATGCCTGCTGTGTCCCGATGGCTGGTGCTGCTCAGCATCGTGTTCAGTGTCTTCATTAATTTCTGGTTATTTGACTAAAAACCAACAAACTGTGCACCACACCACTGGTGCTAAATCATCTAATTTTCATGAAATTTGCACCAGAGAGATTATAGAGATGGGAGAGGTGATCTCCTTCTGTGTAACCTCACACCTTATGCTACTGATGAAATTTCTATTGCAATGTAGAACTGGATCAGTATTTCTGAACCTTCTGAGATGAGAATGTCACGTTCTGCTGCTAAAAAACCACAAAACTTTGTGCAGAGACACCAGGGCCTTCTCAGCTCCCTAACAAGGTAGGATAGCAATATAATTTACACTGTTTTTTTGTCAAGCTTTTAAAGCTATGCTTCACATCTTTTAATGAGGTTTAACTTCATCTGACACATTTTATCTTCAGCTTCCTTTAATAAAATAAAATGAAATAAAATAAAATAAAATAAAATAAAATAAAATAAAATAAAATAAAATAAAATAAAATAAAATAAAATAAAATAAAATAAAATAAAATATAAAGCAATAGGATTAAAAAAAACCCAACATGATAAAGATGGGGTCAAGTTGTGGAAGATTTTCATCTCTAAATGTTAACATGACCATTAGAATAGCTTTCTTCATCTTTTGGTCTTTCCACAGATATCTTGTATAGCCTGAGAAAGAGTTTCTCAAAGACCTTCTAGTAGCAAAATGCCCATATTTCTGTGAAACAGCAAAACCAATATTTTTTATCATCACTGGGAGCTTACACATGGCAGGTGTGAAAGATACACACAGAGAGTGTCTTAGCAGAAAAAAACCTAAAACAGTAGAAGATAAAGACATATAGAAAATATTTTTTCTTGCAAAATATTTCTCACCAAGAAAATGCCAATTATATGTGCTACAGTCACAAGAAGCAAAACAGGATTCACATGTTTAGCATTCTTGGATAAATACATGTAACTAATTAACAACAGCTAGGTTATTTTCCATCTGAGATGGTCCAATATAAAACTGAACTTTCTTTCCATGAAAAATATTGAAAAATTAGAAAAATACATTCATCATCTTCTAAAAATCTTGAAATGGTGTTCCAAATAGGGGAATAAATATTTTCTTTTCCAGCAGAAAATCCCTTTTGACACCCTTCTAAGGTTTTCAATGAAGAATTAATTGGGTTTTTCTGAAAATGTTATTACAGGCTCCAGAAATGCTTGGAAACAATTTTTATGATTTTCTGTCATAAAATGAAATGAAATATTGAAATTAAGAGCCTTCATTTCAATAACCAGTCTGAGGACAGTTTGCCTGCTCACTTCCCACTTCCTCTACTTATAGATATGAAACAGAATTGACATGTAAGTGGCCAGAAAACAGAGAATTTGTGTAGGGGTGCTGATGCTGCCATAATTCCTCATGTGATGGTTTATTTATCAGCAAACACTGTTAACCCTGCAGAGGAACAGCCTGGGAGGTGAAGGGTTTGTGATGCTCAGGGTACAGCAGCAGGATGGAGAGCTTTGGGCAGTAAAGTGAGGGTTTGCTATGAAGGTATAAGGGTTTGCTATGAAAGTATAAGGGTTTGCTATAAATGGGAAGATCTTTGGATGATCTTATACCTAAAATATAGCAGAGAGATAGCCTGAGAGAGAAAATAATTCCAATTTCCACAGTATTTGAGTCAGTGAGAATAATTCTAGTGAGCTTTGGGAGTTTGACTTCTGTGTCAGAATAGCCCAAATAAGAAGAATACAAGGGACAACAATGGAAAGTTCATAAGCTAATTGAATATGTATTTCATAGAAAAACCCCACACATCTAACATTCTTTCCAGGAAACATACACAAGAATAATGATCTAGATATTAACTTATGAAATGTTGCCTACAATAAGTTACTGTTGCGTGTCGTTTTACTGCAGGCAAAATGAATGGGAGGCTTTGACTTAATATAATGAAAATTTTCTGTATTTTCCTCAGTTGAGAAGCTTCATTGAGACTTTATATTAGTGTTTCATTATATGTGAGATGGGAGAGAAATCTACCTGCTTTTCACTGCCAAGTCTTTTATCAGACGAGAACATGTATTTCTGCAGTCGCGTGAAACAGAATTGCAGATGTTCAGAGCCTGTATCCAGAAGTCACTCTTTTCTTGAGGACTCAGCACGGATTTCTATCATATCTATCAGCAACTATTTTAGTGCTAGCAGTTAGGACATGTCAGGGTGATAATGTGTTGCTTCAGCCCTGGCAGTTGTGTAAATGTGTGTGAAAAAACCCCAACAAAACCAAACTGAACAAAAAAAAAGATTCTGCTTAAATTTCCATCACTGCAGAGTCATGCTCTGAGGATTTTGAAGAGAATAAGAATCAAGTGTTGAATAAAAATATGGTAAATTAAACCTCATTTATACCTGGCAAATTCTGTATGGTTTTATTCATATTAAGAAATATTACTGGCTCCTCACATTGAGCAATGTACCATTTTCTTCTCAGTAAAAAAGATCTAAATTTTTTAAACTCTGAAAATTATAGGCTTTATAGTAAACTTATCTCAAGTGTAAACAATCAAGTGCATCTATAGAGCTGGTATTAATTACCTATTTGTATAGTTCAGAATAGCTGAGAGGGCACTTTATTAATAAATAAATAGTGGGGTGGAAAAAGTTGTTCATGCAAGAGTCTTTTCCACACACAGTTTGTCAAGATGTTGTTAATTTTTGTGGTGTGATTTGAAGATTGTCATAAAGTTTTTTTTTTTATGTAAAAGGTATGTTTCTGTTCTCCAACAAGCAGACACTCGGTTTAGGCTTCCTTGTCGTCTTCAAAACATCTGATTTGGCTTGCTAAGCTGTAAATGATGAGTCAGAAACTGCTTTTCAACAAGATCAGCCTCCACAGAAGCATCGGACACCTTGAAATCAGTAACTTTTATCAGCTCACCTAGATAAGCCAATGTCCTTTGTACACCCAAAAGTTGGGTATTTCAAAGCAATTTTAAAACAGGTTTCTCATATCAGGACTTTCAAAGCATCCAGGAAAATTCAGCATCCAAATAACACCAAAATATCACTGCAAGCTTGGAAAACGTTTCCCTGCACGGGGTTTATGTGTCAAGGCTTTAGTACCACAGGAGGGAGAGGTGACACCAGAAGTTGCCTGAATGTTGAACAAAGTCAGCTCCAGCCATCTCCAGGACAGACCCAGAGCTGTCCAAAGCTGAGGTTCAGCAGCCATGGTAACACCTCTGTGGTAACATATTTAAGGGGGAGAGAAGAATGACAAAATGTGAGAGTCACAGCCCTGCAGACACCCATGTCAGTGAGGACAAAGGGGCAGGAGCTGCTCCAGGTGCTGGAGCTGAGATTCCCCTGCAGCCCAAGGTGAGGCAGCTGTGCCCTGCAGGACATGGGGGAGCAGAGATCCACCTGCAGCTCATGGAGGAGCCCACATCAGGGCAGGGGGATATGCCCTGAAGGAAGCTGCAGGTCAAACTTGAGCAGATTCCAGGTAGGAATTGCAACCTGTGGAGGGGAGCCCACACAGGAGCAGGTTTTCTGGCAGGGTTTTTGTTGAAGTGCAGCCCATGGAGAGAACCCACACTGGAGAAGTTAATGAAGGATTGTTTCATGGAAAGGAACCCACTTTGGAGCAAGTGAAGTGTGTGAGGACGCCAGTGCAGCACAGGTGAAGCACTGTGAGCTGAGCACAGCCCCCATTCCCATTCCCCTGTGTTGTCCAGGGGTCAAAGAGCTGGGAGTGAAGCTGAGCCTGGGAAGAACAGAGAGATGAGGCAAAAGTACTTCTAGCTTTGTTCTCATTTCTCATTAACCTACTGTTTCACTGGCAATAAAGGATATGAATGTCCCTAAGTCAAATCTGTTTTGACTGTGACAGTATTTTTTTGTCACAGGAATGATCTTGTTCTCCTTACCCTGAACCATAAGCTTTTCATTGTTTTTTCTCTCCCTGTCTTATTGAGAAGGGGCAGTAATAGGGCAGCTTGGTGAGCACCTGGTTGTCAGTCAAGGTCAAACCCATCACATTACTTTAGGATTCACTGAAATCGCCTCCTTGACCATTCCCCTCTGCCACAAATCTCCAGCCGCATCACTGACCAAGGCAAGCCAGACCCGGATTGTCCTGCAGCTGCTGAGAGGCAGAGTGGGATCTTCTGCAGGTGTGATCCAGCTGCTGGGCAGCTGCAGGAGGAGCACAGCATGGATCTGCTCCCATTCCAGGTGATTCATGTCATGGGCCAGGCAGTGAGCTGAAAACCAGCCTTGGTGCCTTCATTTGCACCCCTGGGGCTTTCGGAGGATGCAGTGTTAGGTGCACACCTCAGGGCTGCAGGAGATATCCACTGCCCCAGCCCCTTTGAAGGCAGAGAGAACCTCGTGGCTGTTGTCATCTTTAATCATTCAGGTTGCTCATTATGTCAGGATGCCACCATGCTTTTCATTCCACCTGTGTATTTTATTCAGTTCTTCCATTAGCTGTGCTTTTTAAATGTGAGTGGGCACACTCTGCCTTGCCAAAAATACACATTTTCTGGTCATTTATCTTTGAGACACTACAGTTTTTAATTATGCATTCACCTACTGCATCTCAAAAAAAAAAAAAAAATAAAACAAAGCCCAGAACCACCAAAAGGAAGGGAGAGCGCACACAAATATCATTATTATCTACTAGAACCAAAACTGCAGTGCATGGTTTGTCTGTTATTTCTGCCACCAACACAATAAATTAGCTGCATTAACATACTATCGCTAAAAATATAAGGCATCTCATATAATGGGAATAGAACTCATTACCTTAAAACCTGTCCAAGTCTTAAAATATTTAAATCATTAAATCTATCTTCATCTTTCTCTCTCTCAGCAGGTAGTAAGATGCATACCCACCACTGTGAATCTGTTAAGCAAAGAAACACAAAATTAAAAGTTAAATATATTTTCAAAGCCAAAAGGAGACATTTATTGCTGTAGGAGAGAGAATAAATTGCTGATTTTTTTTTTTTTCATTTTTTTTACAAATAGCTGGGAGTGTTATAATGTATTTGATTTTTTTTTTTTTTTTTTCTAGAGGTAATCTTAGATGTGGAGTGAATGAAGTGAAGTCTGTTATCAATCCATAACATCTGCTGCAGTGTCAAGTGATGAAATGGGTGACTCCAGAGCCCAAGACAGCTGGGATGGCTTTCTTAATGCAGTAGGGTATTGTGCAAACAAACAGGCACTGATACCGTCTACGGTTGTCACAATTATTCAAGCTGGTGATACATCTTCCTGTATTAGCTGCTTGAGAAGCCCTATTTCTTTTAAAAGTAAACTACTGTATAACAATCACCCATTCTGGTCTCTAACTCAGTTGAGTGCAAACATAATAAAACATTGGAAATAAAAATAAATTAAAATTTGCCACCAGAGCAGTAAAGCATAGAAATAGGTATATACGAGCTTGGAAAAAACGCAGGCCACTCACAGTTTATAGAGCTAAGAAATAATGTATACCTTTATAGCTGGATGTATGCTGGCAAGATTATTCTTCCTCTCTGGAGTGCCCCCCAGTTCCTGGGAAATCCAGTACATTGCTCAGAGAAGTAAAAGACCAAGAGTTAAAAAATAAAAATAAAACCAACAAACCAAAACAATTATGGATCACTACAAACATCCCTTTGGCATTGCAGGATCATTACTGAGATCACTCAAGGGATTTTAGATTAAAGCTAATATTCAAATGTTGCAAATATAAGGAAAGATAATGAATTTAGATTCAAGATCCTACATATAGCAGTCATCAGCCTTAAGTCAATAATGCATTTTCTGCTTACAGAATATATGTATAAAAATACATAAAACTACAAGAGACAAAATTTGTGAAAGAGTAAAACTTAGTAACTAGTCTTAATGAAAATCTAAAAATAATAATTTAGATTTGAATTGCATCATTTAAGTGCAGAATATAATCCAGCAGTCACTTTCATTCTCCAAAACTAAGAAACGGGTAAAAGATTTTATAAAATCTTTATAAATATATATTTTATTTGTAATATAAATG
Organism: Poecile atricapillus; assembly: GCF_030490865.1. Classification (NCBI taxonomy): domain Eukaryota; kingdom Metazoa; phylum Chordata; class Aves; order Passeriformes; family Paridae; genus Poecile; species Poecile atricapillus. The sequence goes on from NC_081288.1 coordinate 5,360,133, forward strand.
CTTTAGGAAATTAAACTCAATTTGTGATATTTCAGAGTGGAGCTTAAAAGAGATTTTGTCATTTGCATTTACTAATATTATCAACCTAAATATAATAAATAGAATAAGTATAAAATACACGTTATACAAATAATACATAACATATATAATTCATAATATATATATATATTAATAAGTTGAACTGGTTTTCTTTATTTTAGCTCAGGCATCAAATTAATTATATATATTTTTTAAATATACCACTAAGTTCCAAGTATCATTTCAAGCACAAAATTTTAGAATTTCAGACCAAACTTTTTCTTCTTTTCTTCCTTCTTTCTTAGAAAAACAACAAGTCCAGCACACCTGACCACTGTGATGGGGGCATTGAACTCCCTGCTGTACATGTGGGAGAGAGGGCACACAGACCTGTGGAACTGGTTCCAATCTCACTGGTGGTGATGAGCTTGTGGTGCAGAATGAAAGTTGCAACACCAAGGCCAGCCAAAGATGGGAATATCTTTGTGTGCTTGCCTGGATGCTTTGCCTGGTGCATTCTCCTCTGCCTCCCTCTCTCTCTGGATCAGACCTTTCTGGCTGGGTCCCTCTCATATCTGCCGGCATCTCAAAAACATTTGTGTTCTAACACAGGGGGTTGGGTTTTTTCCTGTTAACTGAAGCTGGTGGATAGTTTTGAAGATTCTCCCTCCTGTTTCCCAAGATGATAATAAATTACCAAAATGGTAGTTTTATGTTCTCATGCATTCCTGACTTAATAAAGTACCTTATTTGCCTAGAAGTGCAGTGTTGGCTATTGTTTACCAGGAGGCTGGAAGAACCCAGAGGAAGATTAACAGATTGTGCCAGTTTAATTTGGTGCGATCTGATTCTGTTAGATCTTCTCATCTGATTTCATTTTGTGAAGTACTGAGTGGAGAGGGAAATTTTCCAACACATGACCTTTCAACAAACCTTAAGCTGCTCCTGGAACACCAAGGATTATGCATCCACAGAGTGTGGTGGTTATCAAGAAAATTCATCGAAGGGCTGGACAGGAGTCAGGCTGGGTGGCCCCAAAATTGCTGGTCATCTGTCAGGAGCCAGGACACAGTTTTGTCAGTGAGACTTGCAGGGACCATATAAAAAAAATAAAAATATTAAGGACAATATTCAGTTGTGATAGCATATATGCCTCAAAATATCTTAGTATCCCTGACTGAATTTCATATTAAAAATTCTTCACTGAAAGAGTGAATGGGCACTGGAATCATCTTCCCAGGGAGGTGGTGGAGTCACTGTCCCTGGACATGTTTAAAAGAAGCCTGGATGTGGCACTCAGTGCCATGGTTTAGCTGATGAGGTGCTGTTAAGTCATCGGTTGGATTTGATGATCTCAGAGGTCTTTTCCAGCCTAGTTCATTCTGTGATTAATCTGTTGCTCAGGCAATGAACTGGCAAAAAGTAGTGAAGGAAGATGCACAGAATGTGCTGGGTCAGGGACAGGAAGGCTTGGTTCCATGACAGAGTAGCCAGAGAGAAGCTCAGCTCGTTCAGCTCATCAGTGAGAGAGAAGGAAATTCTCTTCTCATGCAGAAAGGAGCGAGGAGGAACCTCCAAGCACTTGTAGAATTGCTCTCCCAGCTGCCAGTGGAATGGAGCAGTACCAGCCTTGTTGGCATCAGAACTTGAGGAGCTTCTCATGTAGCAAAGATTTCTTCACACTGAAGGAATAACCCTTGTGTAGAGACATGCAGATAAAAAATGCCTGGTTATTTTTCTTGTGTTCCTAAAGTGAGATACTTGATCAAACACCTGTCTCTTTTTCCATTCGTTCTCATCTCTTTCTTCCAAAAACCTTTAGCCTTAAAAGTGTCTAGCCAAATTCAGTAGGTAAAAATTTCAAGTGTGTTGAGGGGTTCAAGGTCTTGTGGAAGCTGGCAGCCTGTAAGGGACTCCATATGAGGTTCCACATAAGGAGACTTAATTAGAGGAAAAAAAATGTAAAATTCAACAGCTGCAGCCTGCAAAACCATTGAAGTTCATACTGTTCCTTGAACCATTTCTCTCTTAGACAGACTGCTGAAACTGAGAATGTTGCAGGTAACTTCCATTATACACTTCATCCATTCCAACCACCTAAAAAGAGGCTGAAGACCCTCAAAACCAGAGCAATAACCTGCCTCTTCTGAGTGAATTTTCTACTTCATTTTCTAAGAGTGGCTCTTTATATAAAAATAAAAGCTGAGGTAAGATGTATTTTCATCTCTATTTTTATCAGCCATTATTGTTACATTAAATCTCAAATAGAGATGAATACACTTGATTTTGCGATACCTGTCCACTCCTTCTGTTGACATGCCACCCAGACCCTCATGAGCATATGATCACAGCAGAGCTGCTCCCACTTTGGGAAGGTGTGCCAGGAATTTGTTCAGTTAGGGACAAATGGCTGGATAAATGAAGCATCAAATTGCTTGTTCTACCTTTCTTTTGTTTAACGGCCTTCTAAAAAAAAGAAATTAAGAGTGTCCTTAAAGGCTGTTAAAAAGATATGAGGAAGCTGCAAAATCCTTGTAGAATTTCACTGGTTGGAAAACTTCAGTGGGAATTACAATGGGTATTCAATAATTTTGGCATAAGTCCCTGTACCAATACTGGAAGTACTTCCTAAAGTTTTTCATTTCCCCATGGATACTCTCAAGTAAAAAGAGTTTGCTGTGAAATTTTCTCATCTATTACATAGAGAAAGGTTGATCTGTATTTCCAAGACTGTGTTTAGGTTATTTCACACTGACCATGAGAAAAAGAAAAGTATAATTATTAGCAAGCTTTTATTGTGTTTTCATCACTCACTGCTGTGGAGACTGAATCAGACTGAGCAGATGATCAACTCAGGTAATTAGTGGAATTGCTGAATAAGTTTGAAGATTCCTCTGTTGTGAAATGAGTATGCAGAGGGTTGGACCATCTTCTGTTTTGTCTTCTTTTTGTACAAATGTAAGGGAAACATGGCCTGGAACAAAACCAGGACAGTAAGAAAGAGGTGAAAATATTGCAGAAAAGTGTTAAACTGACTCCTGTGGAAGCCTCCTTGCCCAGCTGCCCACTGACCCCTCTCCCATTGGGGAGAGATTACAGAGGTCTTTAATCTGTTTTTAAGTTTTCTTTTCCCTTTGTCTCTCTTTAGAAAACTGAGGATTTTTTGATGTGTATCCTCAAGAAATTGAAATAAATTTCTAGTTTTTTCACTAAAAGTAAATAAAATTGAAAAGTATATAAAAGTCTTGCAAGTAACATTTTCCTGTGGTTCTGTAAAAATCAAGTGTTTAATTTTATACAGAGTGAAGAAATCTGATGTCTTTTTGATAGAAAATTTAGATTTTATAGAGGGTTCATATCTCAATCAAAGTCCTGTTATTTGGGGTGTCCAGTGGAGCTGAAAAATCACTCTGATGTGGTATCTTGGGCAGTTTATGTATTTCACTTTTCCTGTCTGTTAAGCAGGAATGTTTGCAGGACTGGCTAATTTTTTTTTTTTCTATGTAACAAAACTTACTTTACACCACTAAAATTTTACATAAATGCTTTTTAAAATTTACATTTATTCATTTTGTCCAAACTCCCACCTCCAAAAATGCCCCTAAAAGCACCAAAATGTTCATCTCAGAACTTGCAATGCTTTTGTTCTGACAGTTAATAGAATTTCACCCAACATAACGATTATTTTTTTCTTTATATTTGGCTTTTTAAAAAAATATTAGTTGTTCTCATAACTTCAAAAAGTCAGAGATAATAAAAAGCCTTTCAGAGATCCAACAGGATCAAAAATGTCAATAGGGGACCTGTGCTAATATCTCTGTTCTCCTGATGGTTATGGTATTTTATCTAAGCTTCTGAGATTTCACCTGAATGCCCAGCTCCCATATTTGTGGAGGAGTCATAGACATGGTCTCTACCTCTCTGCCTTCCAGAGCACATCCCAGGACTCATTCTGAGATCCTGATTCAGGCCAGGCTCCTCACAGAACAAGGCAGCCACAGTTCTCTTTTTCACTCATGACACTGGTATAAAACAACAACCTGGCAGATCGTGTTTGAAATTATTCCTCTTTCCAGGCACCTTCTTGGCTCTGTGTTTACAATTCCAGTGAGTGCAAAAAGGTTCCTCAGGTGTAATTGGAAAGTAGAATTTGTCTCAGAGTGGATGTACTGCAAACACAAATAATTCTTCCAGTTTGCCTTGGGCATATTTGTGTATTGGAACAGAGTCACTCCCAAAGCTGTTTCACAGAATCACTGAATGATTTGGTTGGAAGGGACCTTAAAGATCATCTTTTCACCTCCCTGCCATGGGCAGGGACACTTTCCACTAGACCAGGTTTCTCCAGCCTGATCTCAAACATTTCTAGGGATGGGGCATCCATAACTTCTCTGGGCAGCCTATTCCAGTGCCTCACCACCTCTCACCACTCACTTTTTCCTGATATCTGAGCTAATTAATATTAATGGCAAATATTTTGGATTCATGCTCCTCCATGCTGCCTCTAACAGAGTCAAATACATGGTTACAATTTCAGAGTTTCCAGTAAATGCTCTTATTTAGGCAAGCTATCTATTCAAGAAAGAGCTGAATTCAAGCTCTTCCTCAACAAAAAGTAAACCGGTGAGAGGTCAAGCTTTCCATCTGGAGTACAAGAAAGTATTTGCAAACTCAGATTGGCTGGGAAAAAATAAAAATTAAAACAAACAAAACACAAAAAAACCCAAACAAAAAAGAAAACAAACAAAATAACAACAAAAACCAAAATAAACCCAACAAAAACCCTCTGCGTTTGTACAGCATATACTGTCATATTTTTAAAATTAATTCTTGCTTCTAAAAAAAATCTAACTTCTCTGATATCAATATTACAAACTAAATTTCCTGACATTTCATTTCAAAGAACTTTTTTGCCTAAAAATTGTCATATATATAGGAAGTGGGAAAATATGGATTTAAATCACTTAGAAGCAAAGTAGACTTAATTAACTTTGTTGATTCTGGAACCTCACACTAGAATATCCTGCAAACCCTTTAAAAAAATAAGACCTGATTTAGAAGGCGTCCACAGTGCATTTCAAGTCTAGCCAACAAAATTACAACAAAGACAAATTTGGCTGGTGGCAATGATCAAATATCTTTAGGAACTCAACTTGCACAGCATAGAATAACTTATTGCAGTTATAAGCTTCAGCTGCATTAGTATCCAGCGCTCCTGGAAAAATATCTCCTTCTGCTTTATCAGCCTAGCAAGCTCCCAATGAAGATGAATTCTTGTTGGGAGCAGCATCCTGGACTGAAAAAGAATGTAGTGAGAAAGCCTGACATTTGTCTTCCAATCAGAATCCCAATAAGCACACAAACAGGGGAGGCAGGAAGGGGAGAAACAAACATAAATAGTATTTTAAGAGATCCTCTAAAGTGCAATATTTATATACAAATACCAACAAGTGTTACACACAGCACTCTCAGGTTTGTGAAATATATCGAAGTACGGCAAATTGGAATGAGTCCTGAGTTTCCATTTACTTTATCTAACCAGACTTATCAATTCTTTTTACTCCAGGCTGATAAAGTAGAACTGCAGCAGACAAATGAGCTAGCAGGGCTGACATAATGTGTTGTCACAAAGAAATGGTGAATTAAAAAAGCCCTGAAACCGTGACTTTGATCACCTCTAAGGCTCCTGCTTTACTCAACCCAAATTAGTTGTTTACTCATTCTTTAGGGAATGTTCGATATCACTGGGAGCAAAGAGAAAAAGAGTGTGCTTGTGAAGGGAATTTACTTCTATTTTATCTCCGGCTTTGAAGGGGCAAAATGGAAGGGAGAGGAGGAAGACTTGATGCTGGTCCCATTTCATTAATAACAAAAAGTTTCTAGCCTCAGTAAGAGAGGAATAGGTTCAACTGCTTAATTTTACAGATTCTGTACCTTGAATTTAATGATGCCTTGCCTCATGCTTAGTTTAAGTAATTTTAAACATAAAGCTCTGTTTTGAATTATTATTATGAGAGATGTGCCAGATGAGAACTAGAAGATCACAGCTCTGGGCTTGGCTGCCAATGGTAAGAGAGGGAGCAATTATATAAATTATCATTGTATCTGATCTTCTCCGAATTTTTGGGGTGTTTATTCCTAAATTTTTTTTTTTTTTTCCTTTTCAAAATTACATTTTACTTACAGAGAGCTGATTCCCAAAGAGTCACAAACAGGGACAGAAGTTACAGCTTTAGGATAACTGCCCAAAATGAATGGCTGGATCATTTTTTTTCCTTCCTCAAGTACTTTATGCTATATATGCAGGTAGTTAGAACTGCAGTAGTTCCACTGAGATTAGGGCTTTTGGGACAGGAGATATCATTCATTTGTCAGGTCCCCCATGAGTCAGATATAAAATAGGTGCTTAAAAGGAATTAGCTGGTGAGTGAGAAGTGTAAGGCAAAGAATTATGAGGTATGTTCTGATTTTTTTTATTTTTTCAAGTGTAACACAGTTAAAATCAGCTGTGGTTTTGTTCAAGAAAAGGTTATTGAATTTGGCAGTAGTTATTTAAATCAAAGTCATCTGAAGTCTCTGCAGTAGAGTGCCAAGATACCTCTGAGTACCCTGTTGCAAACTATGTCTGTCACGAAAAGTGAAATTCTCCTCTGCACTTACAGGTCTTGGGTCTCTTGTATTTACAACCATATTTCAAAACTCCTTTCTTCTTTCAGCTCTGATGGACCTTCCAGAGGAGCTGCTGTAAGGAAGCAAACACTGCAGGCTGTAAATCAGAGGGTGGTGTGGACTATAAGCAGACAGGTAAACAACGCACTGAAAGACATTTTAAAGGAGAGACAGAGTCCCATGTTTATATGCAGCTCACCAGTGTTTATCTAGGTGCTTCTCCAGGCTGTTATTCATTCCACAGAATTTCTTAGAGGAAAGTTAGAGCTCTTGGCTCACTGAATAAAATGAGCAAATAACAAAAAATGAGAGGTTTGATACCAGCCTTGGTCATTCGATACAATACTGTAAAAACCCACATTTGTATTTATTTTGGGAATAATTATTTCACCTGGAGTTAGCACTAGGAAATGATGCAAATAGAAATTCCTTCAGGTTTACCAGGAAAATGACTGCACTAATACACAGCACTGCAGATATGTAAGACAGGTGGAAGGGCCTGAACTACCTCCCTGAGGTACAATCCCTTTTGACATTTGGAGGAGCTTTGGAAAAAAGCTTGGTAAAACCCTATATTTCCTCAAATCAAAAGAAGAGGTGTGTTTTTATTTATATTTTTCAGCTAACATTCAGAGTTTTCACTTGAGTCTGGGACCCTCATCAGAAGCAGAGGCTTGAAGAAATGCCCTAAATACCATGAAATAAAATGATAAAATCTAAAGTTGCTGAACTTACTACCTGCATAGCAAATTACCAAATGCCGGCTGTTCCATGGTAGTCAAAGACTGCCAAATAATCCCTGTATTGAAATGAAAGGTTCAAACCATCTGAAAGAACAAACAGACCCTCCAAACAAGCCTTGAGCACAGATGACTTGCAAACAAAACAGAGCTCGTGTCCTCCAGTGGATTAATTGCTACAAGTACCTGCCATGTTCTCATCACAATTTGGATTCTGTAGCCTTAAGGAAAACAAAGCTTTCTGTGCCTGCAGCGATGTCTGAGGTCCTGTCTGCTGGTGTAAGGAGGGAAGGATTATTCCAAGAGATATTGGCTTGCACACATGTGATGGATTACAGATCTCTCTTAAAGTTAGCTGAGTAGTGAATGTACAATGTGCTTTTCAGTCTGACAAATCCAGATATGATATTAAATAATGAGATCCAATAAGGAATCAATGAACCTTTGTCTTCAAAAACTGCGTTTTCGATTTTATCATTACAAAAGAATGGCTGTGATTAGACACAGAAAGGCAGGACTATTGATTGTGCAGTCACTTACTCCAGGCTAAAAGGCAGATGGTTACAGTCTTGTTTGATCTGCAATATTTTGGTGTTAAAAATCTCACTGCAGCTATCCAGACAATGAAAGTAACACAGTGCTGCACCTTGGATACCTGAGGAGACAACTGACAGAGAGCCATGAACTCCACTGAAGTCACTGTTTCCAGGGGTGAAAACTCACTGAAGGAAAGGGAAACTGAATTAGAGAAAAATCTGTTCTTCTGTGTAGAAAAATGAAGTCAATATGCCTGCTTGGATTGCAAATCTGGATGTTGATGTGTTTATTACATTGAGCACTCTGCTCGTTTTCACTGGTTTTGGTCAAAACATGCATTTATAAATATTTCAAACCTGGTGACAAAGACTGAATTTGTCATTCTAAATTTTGCACAACTGCATTCTAAAGTGAACTCTGACATCCTGTGGGCACAAGGAAAATTACCATTATTTATCTACTGCATTTAAAGATGTGCCTGCTGTCATAGTCTGTAGTGTTTAAACAAAGTTATAGACATATATGCATAATATTTTTAAATATTATGTGTCTTAATATTTGCTCTTGAATATCAGAAACTTTCCATGCAGCACTTTAATTTTTCACTGTTTTCAGTATCCTACTTCTCTTCTATCTTTTGTCCAATCAGAGAAAGTAAGAGGATAAAATTTGGGGTTTACAGTATTAATCTTTCTAGTTTTCTCTATAAAAGCAGAAACGAATAGCTCCATTTCCCCAACTGAAGAAAACTCTTTAATTATGGAATGCTTTGAGTTGCATGTTTGAGAAAGTCTCATTTTTAATTAACTGAATTCCTCTCAAGGTACCGTGGATAATCATTGCCAGCAAATTTACCATGGCATAAACGGTAGGAAACACTGACATCTTGTGGGAAAAGAAAGTAGGGAGGGCAGACTGCGTTAGTGAGGAATTCAGTAAATCTGTAGAATTCAGAAAGCAGATAATTCCACATGTATATCAAGTTACCAATAAGAACCTGATCTCACAGAATCACAGCAGAATCACAGAATGTTTTGGGTTGTAAGGAACATTAAAGATCACCCTGTTCCAACTCTGTGCCATAGTCAGAGACACCACAGGCTAAAGGTGGAGTGTGAAAATACAAATAAAAGTACACCTATAAGTCTATCATATATACATATATGTATATATATACATACACATGTGCCCACAGTGGAAATCCAGTGGAAATCCATGCTTCTAATATTTATTTCCCTGTAGTTGCTTTCAACAGTTTTTACTTCAACTTGTGACTGCATTTCTGCTAACTTTATAAGACACAGCATTCAGTCAGTCTCTGTGATTCTCAATATGACTGATTCTAAAACTTCTGCTTTTTATTCTCTTTTATTTATTTTTCTGCCTAACATGAAGATCTGACATACACTTTCCCCCAGAAAGTATGTAAAAAAACCACATATTTGAGCAAAAAGATCAGAACTATACAACTGAAGGAGCCACTGTATGTATGAATACATAGGGTACAAAAATGCATTCGTTATTAAAAAGCATCACTAAAAAGTTCTCAGCCTATTCAATACTCTACACTTTGTATTTCAGCCATAAATCATGCAGCTTAGTACAGGCAGCAGTTCACTGATGGCATGGAGCAGCAGTGGCATCTGCTGGCCACGTTCTGCCCCTGGCAGCTAAAATTTCTCTTAAATTTCTTCCAGATTTAATACCTCTTACCTCCTTGTAAATGCACAATGATGAAAGAACCGAGGTGCCTGGAGAAGCCTATATAAGGCACATTCTGGTGATGCAGGGGATAAAAATCCATCTGAACAAACCACCTGCTGTAAAATGTGGTGGCAAAAATACAGTGTTTGACGCTATAGCCTGAGATTTATCTCTTTTTTCGTCTTTGCTCTATGGTTGATGCCCAAAGTTTAATTTTTTTGCAACTTCCAGGTAGAGTTTCACCAATGGATACAAAAATGGTGGCAAAATGAACTTGAGTTTTGGATTCACCAAGTCCACCAAGTACCTGCTCTCGAGATAAGGACAGTTGTTTATAATCCAGTGCATTTCAGATAATTCCCGAAAAATAGGCTTCTATTATGGGAAATTTTATTTTATTGAGGGCTCTTCAAGTTGCCAGAAAAACCCAGCAGAAATGTAATGAACCAGCTCCCTAGGATATTTTGCAGTTGCTGGAAAAGCAAGGGATATTTAAACCAGCAGCCTGGGAAGGTTTGTTGTGGGTCTCCTAGTCTCCAAACATTTGACATGCAGCCTGGAATTAATAAAAATTCAATTTCTTAATGTTAGGTAAGAAAGTGAGAAAATTTGAAAATGTTTCTTCGTGTTTAATAGAGAGACACTTAAAAATTAAATAATTATGAAAGAGTTTGGATGTAAGGCAGATTTTTTTGTTGTTGTTGTTGTTTGTTAAATGTTGAAGAAAAATAAATGCCTGAGCATAATGACATTAATAATGTGTCAGAGCAGAGACCCTCCCAGCCAACCCTCCTGTCTCCAGCAGTGGCCAAAGGTAGAGAGCAGACACTCCTTACACAGAGGGGGTGGAATGGGTTGTTTATAACACCCACACAGTACCACACCTTGTGTCATGAGTGCAGCCACGGTGGTGGATCATAAAGTGATATTTTCCCAGAAAATTCTCCCAGGCTCCAGTACTCTCAGCCACAGGACATGATTTCAGTCATGAACATAAACAAAAAAAATGAAAACCAAAAGTGACACCAAAATTCTAAAAAATGTAATCACTTTGTCCTTTAAATTGATATTTAAACTCATGGGCCCCTCAACCAACAACCCCCTAACATAATTTCATTAATATTTGTTCATTCAGGATAGAACTGGGTAAATACTAAAAAAAAAACATTTCTGGCAAATTTGCATAAAGATTTCACACAGGTGCTTTGTGGTTTTCATTCCTCTGTGCACTGCTGCTCATGCAAAGAAATAATTGGAGAATATTATGGGAAATAGCATCATTCACATGCAAACAAGGATATTTGCTGATGAACCCAGGTATCCATCATTCATCTCCTGAACCCACCAAAGCATTTCTTCTTGGGTTTAGTTCACATCAAAGGGAACATTTCTGTTTTAAAGCAAAGCTTTGTACCAGGAGAATTCCTCAACCATTCCACTCACCTCGTTGGGCCAGCCAGCCAAGGAAATGCAGAAGAGAGACAGGCAGTGACCCATTGCAGGGAACAGCTTGTGAGTCAACCAAAGTGTTATATGGACTCTGCTAATTCAAAGAAAATGGGAAAAGTGACATCCTAAAGCAGAAATCACTGAACTCAGAAAATCCCCTGCTGCTTTCCTGCACAGACAGCACAGTGATTGTTGATGTGATTTATATTCCCACAATATTAGATGCCCAAAACCTGGTTGGATAAATCTTTCTTAGTCATCAAGGTGGTTTGTACTGTTATGTATCAGCACCTTCCACAGAGGAAACAGTATGGCTTGTTTAGAACAATAAATCAAATAGAAATTCTTAATATGATAATGTCTAGCAGTCATCATAAACCTTGCCTTACATAAAATACACAATCTTCAGTGCCTATTTAGGAAACCCAATAAAAACTTATTATCAAGTGCTCAACTTTTTGTCTACTTTAATCTAACTACACATTATTTAGTTTTTCTCCTTGTGAACAAATTTACAGGTAAAGGAAGGTGCTGTTATCATTCCCTTTTGCAAGCAAGTAAATCAACGTATTTTTTTTTCTTCATATGGGATCTATGTGCCCTTGTGGATGAAATTTTGGGAAAAAATTAAGTTGTCATTTTTTCTTCACCTCACTTCTTCCCATAATCACAGTGTACATTTTGTGTTTAGGATCTTTACCTTATTTTCATCTTTCTGTCTGCACAGAGGGAATTCAGAAAGATTCTGTAGCATTTAAATTATTACTCTTAAAATTTTGATAGGTACAACCACAAAGTAAAGGTGTGAGTTTGACCCAGTTGCCTGAGAACAAGTTCTGCCACCATTTGAAATAACCTAGGAGTGTCAGCATGTGTACATGGGTTTTCATGCAGGATACAAACCTGTGAGAGATCAGTTTTCATGCCCACTGGAAAATCCCAGGACACCCAAGTATGTGATAAATATCATATTTTTTGGAGTGGGATCCCAACAAATGCCTGTATGCACGTGGAAGAAAAGAAAGAGAGGGTTGACCACCCATTAAATAATCAGGAAAAAGTTAAATACATCCTTCACAGGAGCCAAAGTGAGGTTTTCTGTAGAATTCAGGGTAACACATGAGATTTTGGAGAAACACCTATTGTCTAAGCCAGTGAAGAAACATGTTTCTGGGACCCTTCCATTCTGCTCCAAGGAGGGGAATAAATATCCCAACAGTATAATTGGTTTTAGGAGATTATTTAAGGTGTTCAGGATTTTTAGGAAGTACTGTCCATTGGAACTGCTCAGATTTGACCTTTAGAGTGGAGTCCAACAGGAACATTGGCTGTTGCCATATGTGAATCAATTTTGGAGTCAACTACAGTGGAATTTGGGTCGGAATTACAGACTCATGCCTATGTGCCACATGAGAAACCACAGTCAGTGACAGCACTCACAGAAATGTGACCAAAGTGATAACTGACCTTTGAGACATCAATGCTCCCCATTTCACCTTCACCACACCAGACAAAACACCCTGCACTCTTTCACCTGGCTGTTGTGTAAGAAAGTGAATCAAGTTCTTTAGGCAGCTGCTTTTAGAGTCTGTGTGTGGATGTTTCCTGGGAGTCCAGTGCCCACTACAGGTGATGGAGATTTGAGCAATAGCATCAGAGGAGCCCAGGGAATGACTCAGTTTACCCCACTGTGGCTACTCTGTAGAAACTCAGAGTATGTGCAGACACCAAGACCCTGAGCTGTTGAAATGCAAACATATCAGACAACCTATGGAATTCAGAACTGCAACTTGGCAGACACCAGAGGCTCTTTGCATTCAGGAACCCTCCTGGAGCAGGAGCTGGGAGCAGCACTCTCAGACACCCTCCACATTCATGCAAAATCCTTTATTTAGGGTAAGCACTGCTTAACAACAACTAAAACATCAGCCTGTTACCAACATTATTCTCATACTAAATCCAAAAACAGCTACTAGGAACAAAATTAACTAAACCAGGGCACCATTTCAATTAGTTGCTTAAATTTGGACAGTGGTAATGTTCCTAAAAGACACAGCAGCAATTACTGTGAGAAACAGAGTTCTTTGATCATCATCTCTGGGGATTTTTGCGTCACTTTGATGGAGAAGACTTCGAAGAAGTCACACATAGCAGTTAGCATCTCTGCCTCTGCAAAACTTTAAAAATATTTTTTTTTCCAAATAACTCTTTCTGAAATGTATTGGTCACCTCATCTCTGAAAGGTCTTTGTATTCCATATAGAGAAGACAGCAGTTTATTTTGATGTTGAATACAAGATGCTGATGTACTACTTTTATATTACTCTTTATTAGACCTTTTCTCTGCCAGTTGATTATGCACAGTTTTAAGCTCCCCCAGCAATGATTTTAGCATAGCTGAATGTTTTCAGTGCAATAAACTTCAGTCAATAGCTAAAATAGTTTCACACTGAAGGGCTCCTTAGGCAATGAATTAAAAATAAACTTGTGAACATGGAGTCCCTAAATGAAGGAGGAGCTGTGTCTCTGTGTGTGGGTTAGGTTTTGATTTTGGTGGGTTTTGTTTGTTTGTTTGATTTTACTAATGCTATTTCTTATTGAAAAATAAGTTTTGAGACATCTGAAACTCTATCCATTTGTATCAGGTTATTCACGTAATTTCAGCCATGAAAATGGTTGACTGTGTGGAAAAGATCTGTTGTGGTGCTGAAACAACTTTTAGTGTATAAATTTAACTTATTCTAGGGAAAAAATGTATCCAGCCCTTCCTATTGCCTATTGTAGCTGCACATATCCAACCCCTTATATACTTCCTTATCCAATAGTTTATGGTATTCTGGAATTAACAAACACATGGTTCCAGATTCTTCTCCTGAATTAGGGAGGTAGAAGCTTTTCTTCTCTCAGGATAGATCCAGCTGACTTTGTTTCATCTAGAGCTGGAGTAACTTAAACTTCATTTTCCATTCCTTGTCTTACACAAAACAATCTTTTCAAGTAAATTTCCTATCTCTAAATAACACCTGTGATTTCCATCTATTCCTGGGGTGCGGGTGGTTGCAGTTTTCCCATGATAATGCTGGCTTTGACAGACATAAATACTGAATTTAATGGTTGTATTTTAATTTGGGAAGTCAGTTTATGAGATGAGTGGTGCCTTGAGACTTTGATATGACCAGTTCCTTTAGACATGACAGATTTCAATATGGGTAATATCCCAGAAGGAGGACTGGAAATAATCTGAGATATTGCCAGCATCAACAGCAGCTCTCTAGTTCTTTACAGAGAATTGTTTTGACATGATCTAAAACCTCCCTGTGAGGGAGATTTCATAGCAGCCAACAACTTATTGTGGTTAACTTCTCATCAGAAACTTTTTCCTGCTATGTCAGTTAGACCTTCCTTGTTTCTTCTTCTGTTCCTTGGGGTCACGGAGCACAAATTACTTTTTATGTCTTTGAAACATTTTTAGTCATATTTTGAAACAACACATTTCAGAAAAAATAATATTATCATGCCTTTCTCCATGGCTAGGGCAAAATATTTAGAATTTCCTTTGGCTAGGGTTTTCCAAAATACTCATCCACTCTGGGTAGTACTTTTGGGGAGCATAATCTGTTCAGGAAGATGAATAATTACCCAAGTGTCAATGAGAGCAAACAATTTTTTTCTCTGATAATTAAATAAAGTTCTGTATACTGGAGTATGGAATTAATTTTGGTTATGATAAAAGAAATGGTATTAATCATGTAATGAGTATACTTTTATAGTTTTATATTACAGCAATAATAAATTTTATATTTATATTATCTGTATACAATATTATATATTATAATATATTGTGAATAAAAATTAAAAATTGTGATTTTTAAATTTTTTTTATCCTTTCTGGTTGTAACAGAATACTAGCACTATTTTAAAGAAAATTCCTGAGGAGATCTACTTCAATTCAGAGAGTGGAACTTTCAGAAGCTCACTATGCCTTCAAAACCGCCAATATATTTATTTTACTTACATCTTTCTGGGGAGATGAGACTTTCCTTCCAGTAGATGGTGATAGAGAACTTCCTTTAAAAAAAAAAGGCAATTGACGGCTGTGGGCTTCCCTTGTTTTTGTGGAATTTGACCCCAAATCAGCATTGAAATACAGAGAACATTTTTTAGTGGTCTCATGATGGGAGAGTTTACCATTAGTGAACTATTTTATCTTTTCTCTATTCCTATCTTTTCTCTTGTCTGATTTTGTTCCCTTCAAATACATTTTTTGCTACATGATATGGAAGGAAATATGAAGCTGTAATTATTATTTTACTAAATGGTTTTTGTCCTACAGCCTCAACTTTGTCAGGAAACATTTCACCCTCCTCTCCCATTTTCCCTCTGAGCTGACTGGATGTTAAAGGACAGCAATTTCTCCATCTCATTTCAGTTTGAATACTGTGGTATAGCAATGTTATTTGTCTTCATGGAGCATATTGTATTAAGAGAAATAAACATTTGGAAGTTTCAAACATGTGAGAATGATGGAAATAGATTTTTTTTATACAAAATTCCATAGTCAAATAAACCAGTAATGATTTGTACTGAAAATTGTCAATTATGAAATGATATTTTCACATAGGATGGAACAAGTGTTGACATTTCATTCGTGTCCTTAGAATTTATAGGGGGAAAAATAAAAATAATTTTATAAGCTTCAGAGGAACCATTAAAGTTTTTGAATTTTGATAATTTTTTTTTTTTTTTAAAGTTTTGATAAATGCATCCAAGATCTCCTCTTAGGTACTTGACTGGGTATCCTGGACACTGCCAGATGTGATGTGAGCAGGTGGCATGCAGGTCCCAGTGACATTCTCTGATGTTCACAGCACTGATGAGGATGGTGGAAAACAGAGATTGAACCTGAAAAATTTGGTGTCACTCATGTCTTAAAGAGAAACCAGAGCAAGACAGAGCTGACTGCACTGAGGGGGCATCAACACCAAACCATCAGTGTCGTATCAATAATTGATATTAAACCATCCATGTTTTATCTGGAATTGTTCTCACTTGGAAATGATTATGTCAGTCTTCTGTTTGTTATTGAACAAATGGGAAAGTATAAGGTTCTCATAAACTTTTCAAAGAATGTTCCTGAACTTGTATAAAATCTCTGCTGTGAAAGGATGTAAATTATTGTTGTTCACTGTAATGTAATGAACTGAGGAACATGATGTGTTTTTATCTTGCCTTTCTGAAGAAAAAAAAACCCAACAAACCACAAAAAAAAAAAACAAAAAACCTGAGAGAAAGCTATTTCATGTTTGTGAAGATTTTCCTTGGAAACCTAGATTGTTTTACTTCCCCTGAAGGAACTTCAGTAATCTTACCCCAATTCACTGTGATTTAGAAAATATTATGGGAATGCTTCAAAACAACGATAAGATCAAAATAAGATCAAAATAAAATGTCTTAGTTTACCAGTCAGGCAGAAATGTTTTACTTAAGGTCAATCTAACACTAATCTCACTGTGCCTGAGCTAACCTTTTAGGATTATGGGAACTATTTTTCATTGCCCTGGCCTTCACTTCTGTATTATAGACTTACAAAATTATATCTCCTAGTTGCTGCTCTACTTCTGTCCCTGAGGACAGCAGCAGAGCATGATGGAAGAAAAAATATTTAATGGGAAAATATTGACCACTCATTCTCTTGGTATATATATATTTTTTTTTTCACTTTTTTTACTTTTTTTTTTTTAAGGCTTTTCAATCTTATTTACATCCTGTAGTTTGTACACAAGGTTCTAATTCAGGGTTTGTATTAGGGTGAGAAAATACACCTGCCCTGACTCTGAAGAAGGCACAGGGCTGCCAGGAGATGCTTTTGCATCATTTTAAAGTGACTACTAAAACCAGGTTAACCGATTAAAAAGCTTTCACAAGCAAAACCTGCACATAAAAAAAAGAAAAAAAGTCTATTTTGCACACCTGAGCAGATTTCCACCCTGAATTAGTAACTTCATATTTGTTCTGATAAAAACACAACCCAAATGCCAGGTCTGTCCAGGGAAAAGCACCCTGCAAGATGTCCAAGTGATAGAAGAACACTACTGGGGTAAAAAATATGATCTTCCTGCTCTGAACATCTTCATTCTCTTCCAAATTACCATAGGAACATTAATTTGATTGTGTACTTCCTACAGCACTGCTAATTAGTTATCTCACATTAATTATAGTAATTACATACACACCTATCTATAGGACTATTAGGCAGCTCATAGGAAGAAAGCAGAAACTAAGATGTGCTTGATGCAGAGCAGCTAATCAGCCAACAGCTGCTCTTGGTCCCAGAGCTGCTACTTAGCACCCAAAATACTGTACAAAAGGGATACTTTCAAAATTCCAGCTAATAAAAAGCCTTTTCAAGTCATTGCTAAAAAAATGTGTTCAGCTTGTGTATTTCATCTGCTATCAGAGCCAGGGATCAGAATTAAATACTAATATGACTAATTTAATACTAATATGACGAAGCAGCAGTACAAGAATCATCAAAGGGTTGTGAGGCCACATTACCAGAGAACAAACAGAATGTGTTTTAGCAGAGTAAATGTAGTCTGGGAAAATATAGGTCAATAAATCTACTTTTAAAGCAATAAAAGGTGTTTATCTGCAGTCTAGGATTTGTTTTGCCTGGAGATTATTGTCTGTCTTTACCATGATTTGATACACTGGGCTGGGTGACAGAAAAAGGCTCATCCTGGCACATGAACTATCATAGCAAGTGCTCAGAAAGAGATTTTCATCAATGAACTGCAAAGTGGAGCCTATTGCTAATGTGTGGTTCACAGGAATGTCCACAAACTGACATCCAGAGTGTGATCTGCCTCTCCATCAGCCATGAAATGCATTCCTTTGTTTCATATAAGAATCTACCAAAAATAACAAAACAAAACCACTAACTTTGTTTGATTTTATGTCTCTGCTCTAAGTGTCCAAAAATCACAGATCTGGCTCCTATCCCTTCAGGTATACATGAGGATGGCCTGGTCCAAAAATATCTTTTATTTCTTTAAAATTTATGGTTTTCTGCTCCCACTGCCTGTGGCGCTTGTGAGCACGAGACATTCAGTGACAGAGTCAAGGGTTTCAGGAGAAGAAACCTTTTGTTGATCTGCTGTCTCTTCCTCCGAACTGCAGGCCAGCAAGTTCTACCTGCAGATCTCACACTGATCCCCTCAGGACAACTCTCCCACTAATTCATCGTTCTCTACTCACATCCATTTCCACCAAATGTGAACCTTCAGCTTCCATTGTTGGGTTCTGGTCCTGTTCCCTCCACGCTGCTGCAGCCTCCACCGCACCTTTCCTTCCTGTGTAGGGCAGGGATCAGAGATGTTTCATCTCAATGTCTTTACAGCACCAAGTCTCTACTGGATAGCTCAACCCCTTCCATTTTTGTGGCCATTTTCTTTCTTACAAAGTAACTAAATTGTTCGTGTAGACAAATTGAATCTCCAGCTTTGCTTTCCATGCAAATCAGAGTTCTACCATGATGGAAATCGTATTTATACTTAAAATTAAATTCATCACACAGTTTCTTGCCTGGAAGCTGCATTGCTAACCCCATTTAAATCAGCGTCTGAAATGCCCTTATTGCAGATCTTTATTTTTGTCTATTCTCTTGACAGATTTGATAAGAATTCTGCATGTTAAAAGAAACATGTCTTGTTTGATTTTTTTTTTTAAAGAGTATGAATTTTTCTTTAAAAAAGTGAATTTTTTGGTCATATTCAGGTCCAATATCCAAATAAATATACTGCTTGTGTTTCACTGACTGCCAAGAAAAGCTTGGCCATCCCATCTTTAGCTTCATGAGAAGTCTACAGCCATGTGAGGGTCTATATTTGGGTCTGATTATGCAGTAGGTCTAGCTTCAGTCCTGTCTTATGTACATTCCTTATTTACATTCCTTATTTACAGGCTGAAGTTTGAGCTAAGAAAATCCATAAGGCTGTTTATGACCCATAAACTTTCATTCCATTTAAAGTTCAGTCCTAATTAAGAAAAATTTGTTCAAGTAAAATGTATTTAGTGGCACTATTATGGAGCCAGAATTCTTATCTTTAGCAAAGTTAATTGCCAACAAAGCACAAGAAAGCTCTTGAAGAGTCTGGAGCAGAGGTCGGATGAGGAGAAGATGAAGGAGCTGGGGGCTCACCCTGGAGAAAAGGAGGCTCAGGGAGGAATTTGTGGCTCTTTACAACTTCCTGACAGGAGGGTGCAGCCAGGGGAAACTGATCTCTTCTCCTGGATAACGAGTGACAGGACAAGAGGAAACAGCCTCAGGTTGCACCAGGGGAGGTTTAGATTGGATATTTGGAAAAATCTCTTCACTGCAAGGGTTGTCAATCCGTGGCACAGACTGCCCAGGGCAGTGGAGGAGTCACCATCCCTGGAGGGATTTAAAAGACAGGCAGATGTGGCACTTGGGGACACAATTTAGTGTCAGGCTTGGCAGTGTTGGGTTAACATTGGACTTGATGAATTTAGAGGTCTCTTCCCACCTAAACAATTCTGTGATTCTATTATTCTAATAACAACCTTAACCAGGAATATTTTAATGTTCACAGGGGTATTTGAGCCTTTTAAGTGCTCATGCCAGAGAATGAGTACTGCAGGTGAACAGAGGCTGTGGATTCCATGCCTGCTGCATCGTTCATTTTATCAACAGGGGAGTGAATTTATGAGGCTGAATTGAAGAAAACAACAATTTCATGTCTTTCTCTGTAGGCACAGATGAAAAGCAAGCTTGTACCATAGGGAGATTAGAAAACAAACTTTTAATAAAAATGGCTTTCCAATGGCTTTTCATAGATTTAATAATTTTTAGTGTACCTCTTTGATATTTAGATGCTCAAATTAGGCTTCACTGATTCTGCTTCAGCTGTCTCTAGCAGAGGGAGGGTAATATCTACAAGGACTATCATCGTTAGTGGACAGGGTAAAACTGCAGACAGGAACAATCTTCCTGGGTAAATATAAAACAATGTCAAATAACTTAAAATACCATATTTATTCTCATTGGATAATATCCAAAATTGTGTAAGGATATTTACAAAACCAAGTTGGTAGGAAGAAACGAAATATTCACCATTTCTCATCTATTGGTATATTTGGGAAAAACATATATATATGTGTCTTTGAACATAAAAGACCTGAAGAATAACATGTGCTCAGAAGTTATTCTGTCTTCTATGAGTATGTTTGTTGAATAAACTATAAGAAAAGTTTATGACCTATATCCCTACAGGTTAAAAGCTTCTCTCTATAAGATTTGTACCACAGAGTTTCTGCCATGAGACTAACTATGAATCTAATCCAGAGATACAAAAACTTGGGTGGCAGAGTGGTATGATTCCAGGTAATTTCAGTGTATTTCATAACATAAATTTCTTTTCATTACATAAATATTCATAACATAAAATGGTGCAAACCAGCAAAGTTTAGGTTAAAGTTGTATCTAACTACACTAAAAAGCCACTGCAAGAGTTAATATCCCACCCAACATACTCTGAGTGCTTTGCTGGTGTTAAATATCTGTTTGTTAGTTAATTCTCACCCACAAACAAACCTGAGGACTTTCAGTAGAATTTTGATTGATCAAGAGCATGAGAATCTGAGAAATCTAGGGTTCTTTGATGATGATTGATGATGAAGGTAGATTTATTCGATGCTAAAGTAGTCATTAGCAAAAGCAAGTTGTAAAACCTTTTCAACAAGTAATGTTCTGATCCTCAGCCTTTTCCTTTGAAGAGAGTAGTCACTGCTTTCCTACCACAGGACAAAAATTTTCACTTTCCTATAAAAGATACAAACGGAACAGGAAAGGAATGGGTGATAATAAATTTATATTCTGTTCTCCCAACTGCCACTCACTTTCTTTATGTTTCCAGGCAGCTCTTTAACCACAAATGTGATTTTTTATTTTTTTTCTGAAAACTAAATAACCAACATACTTTGCACCAGGGTATGAGCCAGCTTGACCCAAGTGAATGCATTTTCTTTATCCTGTGATTGCCCAGGCACATCTGACCACCAGTCCTGAGTAACCTCTCATTCTGGCACCCTCCTCCAGCAGCCTCCCTCCTCAGTCAATGAGAAACTTTTGAATGAGTAAACTGACACTGTGACATTTTCCGAATTTCAATTTTGTTCAGTCAATTAGCAGTAGCTTCAGTCTTGTATTTCAATTGATTAGGCTGAAATTACCATAGTGAATTTCCATCCTGGAGGGTATAAAAGCCCTCAGACACTGGGTGTATGTGAATCTCATGTGCCTCTCCAGGCTGAGCTGCTGCAGCTAATACACTAATGAAAAGGCTATGTCAGGCAAAAGGAATATGAAAAAAACCCTGAAGACAGGAAAGTTAAATAGGTTGCTTTAAACCTCCTAATAGAAATGGGATAGGGTACTTTTTTTTTTCTCCTTCTAATAGTAGCAAATGCTTTTCTGTAAGTGCTTCTTGCAGATATTAAATGTAACAAATACAACAGGGAGTGCTTTTGAAATAGCAGATGAATTGAAACAGTGGGAAGAAAAAGGAATAGAAATGGGATGGGGGATAAGATACTTCAGACTTAATATATTGCAGAAAGAGAGATAATTCTATGGGCTAAAAAAATCAATCCACATATTATCTCTTTGCTTCACAGAATGCAGAGCTCCAATCAGAAAAACAATAAAAATGCATTTTCTGATGTTTTACATATGCTATTTTACTTTTTCAGGGAAAAACAAACCTCACATGCAACCCATTTAGAAAAAGCAAGACTTCAGAATATGCAAGGGGAAGGTTTTCTGCTGTGAAATCTGGAATTTAAGGGAATAAAATGAGTACCTCAGGACCAAAGCCAGTGGGCAGGAAACACTCTGAAACCTTGGTTCTGGTTTAAGCAGTATTGGAGCTTTCCATTCATCAGGAAAATTTCCTAGTGAGATTCTGTGTCCTCCCAACCAGAAGAAGACAGGGACAGCTAGAAACTTTCATTATGGACTACAAAGACAGAAAGAGGCCTATCTGGCTTTGAAAGTTGTCAAGAGTTAAAAATACAGATTGTGTCTCTTCTGCTTTCAAAAGAAGTCCTCACTCTTAAGAATAAATAGGACCATGGATAAATATAAGAATAGAAGAGTCTTGATCTTGCACCACTGATGGGCTGACGGGGATCCTCAATAAACCAGTTTAAAATGGGTTTATGTGAAGAGCTCAGGCAGCCAAACTGCATCTGCCTGGAGCCATCATCGTGTGTCGCTGTGAAAAAGAGCAAGTCTTGTCTTCCACCCTTAGGAGACCCCAAAATCAGGTTCAGGGAGGATTAGATTTTTACAGGACTTTGTTTAACCACTTGCCAGCACAATGCTGATCCTGACAGCCAAACTGTCTGCCAAATGATTGTGTACTTTTATATTTTATAGGCTTTCCTTATAAATAGATGAAAAAGTATTTTGTGGTTTTAAGTCAAGATGTAGCACTTTCATAGAGGTTTATATATGTTAAAAAGGAACAATAAATAGCCATGAAAAAATTTCTGCTTAGGTTTGGACAAAGATTTTTTTCTCTCAATTTTATTCAATGTTTGCTTTATTCTCCCAAAAAATTCTTTCTCAATAACCAATGTAGTAAAGATCTGATGTATCTATTTCTCCTTTGGAATTATTTTCCTCATTTTTACAAAAGTGTGGAGGGAAAAAAGTACAAATTAAGTTCTTAATATGATCGAACAATCACATAACTGCAATGAAAAATGCCACATTTGAAAGTGTCTTGGAGAAAAGCACATTCTCCAACAGGCCAACATACAGTTTGACAGTGCACATGCAGAGTTTCAACTTACTTGTAATGGAGTGATTTCCATGAAGTTGATGGAAGTTCTCTAATTTCCACTCATAAAAATGGAAATGCTTCTTCCTGTCTTCTCCTTGGTCACAGGAATAATTTACATTTTATAACTTATTTTTCCTGTTCAAATACTTTCATGCGCCCTCTCTCATCCATTTTAGAAATCTTTCACCAGACACTCCAGGCCCTTTCCATGCATGAGTGAGCTGTGTGTTTAAAGTTCTTCTGTTAATGTTCACATTGTTTCCTGTGTTGTTCCTGCTATGTTGTTAAATTCTGCTTTGAATATCATTAATTTCAGTTCATATTTGGAGGTGTTTTTCACTTGAGTCTGTCCATTACGAAAATGCTGCTGCATTTCATTCTGTGGTGCCTGCAGATCATGGCAGTGGAGTTTGCAGTCTATTCAGCTTCTGGAGGAAAACAGCATAGGTTTTTTTTATTTACTCAGGACCTTGACTACACTTAGGTGACACCCTGACTCCAATCAAGTCAAATTAGATTTTTCCATTTGTTTCAGCTGAGATGAGTTTTCTCTGCAATGTTTATTGTTAAGAAAGTATGTCTTCCCAATTTTCCTTCCCTTCCAAGCTGCAATTATTATTATTATGATTATTATAAGAATTTCTCTTTTCACATGTTCACAATTACAATCAGCTTGTGCACAAATGTCCACAACATTAAGTTGTGAAGTATCACCCATAGTTTTTGTTTCATCTTCTCAGATGAGCACCTTGATTTATATCCTGCCTCCCAAGTTGTCTCTGCTTCTTTAGCACAGCCGAAGCTTTGCAGCTTTGTTTCCATAAGCTGGTATCAGTGAGCAATTGACAATGACAGTAGGCTCTTCTGGACTGAACCTTTTCAGGATCTGTGAAGAAACACACCTGAGATCCAAGGTTATGGTATTGTTACAGGAATTCAAACCTCTTCTGGGTTCTGCATGGCAAAGGCTTTCTTCAGCCTCTCTTGGGCCATCTGGATAATCTGTAGTGTTCACCTAAAAACTGGGATGCATTATTTTTTCCACACAAGACAGGTACAAACAATTAACTGCATGGAGAAGGGAGAAGGGTGTTTTTGGTCACTGAATCTTTGCTATTTTGCATATTTGCATTGCTATTTTTGCCAAAGTGCTCTGTAGGTCATTCAGAGAAACCCTCAGCAGGGATTAGACACACGGTGAGATGTGCACTTCCACTCCCAACAGCACAATACAACCTTCAGCTGGAAGCCAAACATTTTGTTCTCTGTACTTCAGGAATACCTTTTGCAGTGTTATAGCTGTATCTATAGGCAGATTTTCCAAGTACACTCAGGAGTCTGACTCTGTTGCTAATTACATCCATGGGAAGGAGCTTGGACCAGAACCGTGAATTTTCTTAATAACACCTGGTTCATTTTTAGTAAATGGGATTCCCTATGCCCATGGCCTTGAATATGTTTTTTCAACATGCCATTGGCCACGTGACAAAAGGCTTACTATGGGAAAGTTGTGATTTTTCAATATTTGTACAGAACCCTGCAAATAATTTTCCCATTAGTACTACTGGCAAGGTGCTCTCTTATAAATCTTTATTTTTAATGGTAATAAATAGTGTTCTAAAGACATGGATGTTTTCTCTTTCTAAGATATTTTTTATGAAGAAATTTATATTGATTTTTCTACAACAGACTTTTAATATTTTTGGGAAAGCTATTCTCTTTTTCGGCAGCCAGTTTGTTTCCCCTTGACATGTTTTTGTTTTGCCCTCAGATATTCTTTGTAGCAAATGTAAAAAGGACAATATTTGACACATGAGCTGAGCTTTTTAAAGTTTTCAGTCCTCATGTCTGTGACTAAAAGAAGTAGGTCAATCTCAGTTTGGAATAATATTTTTACCACCCTGGTTTTCATTGCCTCATCAGGGTCAAGTTTTAAAATAGGTTGAGCAATGGCATGACTGTCCATGATTAGAGAAGTGAAAAACATACTTTGCAAAGTTTTATGTTTGCTTGGTTTCATAAAAAGAAACCAACGCTTTCTTCTTCACATATCAAATACCAAAAATGTATTTTTCTTTAACCTTTCTAAAATTGAGTGAGAAAATGATAATGTCCCATAGGAGCCTGCTAATAACACATTATGCAATATTGCTAGATTTTATTATTAGTTGACAAACAGTACTTTTGATGAGACAAGAACTGAACACTTTCCTGTTGTTGTTTCCATCTAATCTTCCCTTCATCTTTCTAGGAGCTTTCTTGAAGCAGAGTTTCCTGTAGCCCAACCTTGTTCCTTACCACAAACCTCTAGATGCTGGGTGACATTAACATACACTTAAGTTTATTATTTATCATGAAGTCTGATGTACCAATAAAGACAGATACACTGTTAATTTTCAAAGGAGCATCCTTCACCTTGCAGAGTGCCTTAGCCTTTCTCATGCTGAGGACTTTCCATTTCTCTTGGCACTCCCACTCTGCCACCTTCCTCTGTGCACCTTGGAGTTGCTGTGGCAGTTTTACATCTGCATATCTCATGCTGTTGCAATTGTGTGCTGTTCTCACATGTTGTTCTCATAAACTCACACTTGCAAATCCTGAGATATATTGATTTAGTCAAGTTTTTCCTGTAAGAAATTGTCACAGATGTGGGAATAACTCTCTCGCCCTTTTTCTGCCTCTTTTTTTAAGTGTATAACAATATAGTAGAGGAGAAGAGGAATTAATGAATGACTTCAATACATAAAACCCATTTCAATAGCCCATAATTATTATCCAATAATATGTACATATGCAAAAAGTTTAGTAGTAGTTAATCAGTGCAATATGTAATCAAAATTTGTTCAACAGAGTGTTTGTAGGATCACAGGCAGAAATCAACAACTGGAAGGTTGTTTTTCTCCCTGGCTGGCCACTGGGGAGAGTTTTCACTATCCCATTCTCTCTTTCTCTTGCTCTGTTTATCCCCTAAAAGTGACTTCACCATTGAGTCAGCGTATGACAGCAGCAAGACATCTCATGAATACAATTTTGTTTGTGGAGGCCTCCCTAATCCTTCTTTGTGCAACATTCTCAGCATTGTGGCAAATTCACGACAAGAACAAATCCTAACAAGAATGTGTGAAACAAGGATCCAGATGAGCAGCCAGTTCTGCCCCAAGCCTGGCCAGGAGATTGCATTTAAAACACAGTGAAGAGTGAGCCAGAGGAAATCCTTCTGTGATTTTGATGCATTTGGTCCTTGTTTGAGACTGGGACAAAGCCACGATCAAATTCAATGCTTACAGCAATTTTTAGCACTTTTGCATCTCTCAAGCCTTAAGCTGTTATTTGTGCATCTGATTCACAATCTTGAGGACGTACAATTTGCAGAGCTTCTGAGTATGCATCCTGTAGAAAAAAGCAACCCACAAAAAAACTCTTTTCTCTTCTTTTTCCTCATTTGAAAAAAACAACCCTATGGTTTAGATGTATATTGCAAAATGCTCAATAATTTTCAAGCATATTTTTCCCTGTTATGTAAGATGTATTCCCTACCTCTCTGAATCTATGGAAATAGCAGTGTGTGCTCAAGCTATTTATATCTCTGAACATACCATTTTTCTTATCAAGTTGTCATTGCATTTTCTGAGCTCCTTGACTGGTTATTGCAGACAGAGTAAAAATATTCCACTGCCAGGTATGCCTTACAAAAAAAAAAAAAAGGACACACAAAGACAATAATAGCAAGTTGTTCCAAGATTTTACACTTTTTGGCTCTACTCCTGCTGATTACTGACAGTGCTGTGTTTTTGGAGATATATTTAATTATATTTTTAATCCACTAGCAGTAGCCTGATGCATTTAAACACTTTTGCTAATGAGTTTTTTTACTTTTCAAACACATCTTGCCAATGCGATTTTTGGCGGGTAGTCTTGTAGAGTGGTAAGATCTCTGTGCACATCAAATTGGCCACCCATTTGTGGGCTACACTAGATGGCACCTAAACTTTGATACAGATATTAACAATCTGTGTCAAATACTAGCCTGTGGCTAACTGGAAAGAGAATGCAAACTTACAAGTATGAAAAGATCTGTTCTCCAGATAGATATTCCTCGCTGACTGTCTTTTGCATTGATCACTGGAGATAGCACAGTGGAAGCTCTCTCAGACAATCATATTTGTGCTTGCTATCACCATATGCTAAGTAGCTTGTGCAAATGTTACCCCTACACTGAATAAATTGCCTGACTAATTATTGTATTAACTGCTTGCAGTCTGAATTTGCATTCCCTCTTTCGTTCATTATCGGTTCACGGTTGCTTGATTTGCTTCCTCACAGATTAGAAATCTCTTCCTGGGTCTGACACAAAAATCTGTGCTGTGGTATAATAGTGACTGTCTGAAAATACATAAAACAGGAGATTTCAGAAATCAGATATGTAAAAAAATAAACTGTGCTGTTTATATGCTATTAATTAATCTCTGGTTTTGCTGCTAAATCTTTTGTCTTGCAAAACTAAGCAGATTTATTAGATGTGTTGGGGGCTTGGAAGATCTGTGAGATAATGGTAGCTCTGGTGATGACTGGCAATAGCTGAGTTGGACTTCAAAGAAGACAAAAATTATTGACTGGACTGAAATATGAAGAAATCACTTCAGATTTGTTCTCACAGATCAGCATCTAGACTGACATCTTACAAGACTTGGCTAATTCTTATTCCATTAAAATCAATAGGAGTTTTGCCTTTGTGGCCACCAAGATCAAGACTAGCCTATCAATTGTGCTAGTGCTGTCTAGATTATAAACCTTTCCTGACAGATTCACTACTATAAAATATATTAGAGTTTAAAAATTAAAAAAAAAAGTATCCTTTATGTCCTTGTTACCTTACCAGTATGCCTTACCACTTAAATTACCTATATTACTGTTATATTGTTTTAGAATCTATCTTCCAACAAAATATCTTGGTCAGGATACAGAGTATTTCCCTTGCCACTATTTTCTAGTAATTAAACATCCTCTCCCTTGGAAAAAAAAAAAAAAAGTCTAACTCTCACTCGGTTTGATCTGGTTGAATCTTTGAATTTTAGGGGTTTTGGTGTTTGTGTGGGAGGGCACTCAGGAAGGCACCTCCTCGAGGGAGGGGCAGTCCACGGGCCAGGTGGAAAGGGTTGGACTTCACCTGGGATACAGAGAAGGCTGAGGTACTCAAAAAGCTTTTGTGTCAGTCTTTACTGGGACACTGCTCACAACTGCACACAACACAAAAGGCAAAGGCAGGGACTGGGAGAAGGAAAAACTGTCTCCTGTAGAAGTAGATTCAAGAAAATCTAAGGAACCAGGTCTATAACTCCATGGGACCTGATGAGATGCAACTGCAGGTTTTGAGGGAGCTGGTGGATGAAGTGGTTAAACCACAGTCCATACTTCTGGAAGGCTGTGGCAGTCCCATGAGGATCCAACTTACTGGAAAAGGGGAAGCAAAATTTTTAAAAGGGATAAAAAGGAAGAGGTGGGAATCTACAGACTGCTCAGTCTCATCTCAGGGTCTAGCAAGATCACAGAGCAGATCATCCTGGAAACTGTTCTAAGGCACATGGAAGAGGACAAGGTGATTAATGACAGCCAAGAGAGCTTCACTAAGGGAAAATTGTGCCTGACAAATTTGGTGGCCTTCTCTGATATGATTACAGTTTTCTGTGGATGAGGGAAGAGC
The DNA here is from genome assembly GCF_030490865.1 of Poecile atricapillus. Taxonomy (NCBI): domain Eukaryota; kingdom Metazoa; phylum Chordata; class Aves; order Passeriformes; family Paridae; genus Poecile; species Poecile atricapillus. The sequence continues at coordinate 5,388,817 of NC_081288.1, forward strand.
AACTGATGTCCCCTGTCTCTGAACTTGTACAAGTATTTGACACTGTCCCACGTGGCACTCTTGTCTCTAAGCTGGACAGAGATGGGTTTGGCAGATGGACCACTTGGTGGATAAGGAATTGGATTGATGACTGCACTCAAAGAGTTGAGATCAACACCTTGATGTCCCAGTGGACACCAGTGACAAGATGTGCTCGTCAGGGGTCAGTACTGGCACTGGCATTGTTAAACATCTTTGTCAGCAACATGGACAGTGGGTTGAGTGCAGCCTCAGCAGGTTTACTGATGACACTGAGCTGTGTGGTGTGGCTGACACACTGGAGAGAGGGGATGCCGTCCACAGGGGCCTGGACAGGCTTGAGAGAGAGGCCTGGTGAACCTCATGAAGTTCAACAAGGCCAAGTGCATCATCCTGCACCTGGGTCAGGGCAATCCCAAGCACAACCACAGGATAATGGGTTGAGAGGAGCCCTGAGGAGAAGGACTTGGGGGTGAAGGTGGATAAAAAGCTGAATATGCCAGCTGCATCCCGGGCTGCATCAAAGATGTGACCAGCAGGTCAAGTGAGGTGATTCTCCCCCTGTGATCTGCTCCTGTGAGACCTCACCCAGACTCCTGCATCCAGGTCTGGGACACCCAATACAAGAAAGGTGCTGACCTGTTGGAATGAGTCCAGGGAACCACTGAGTTGATGACAGGGGTGGAGCAGCTCTGCTGTGGAGACAGGCTGAGAAAGTTCAGCTGCTCAGCCTGGAGAAAAACAGGCTCCAGAGAGACCTTGTAGCAGCCCTTCAGCACCCGAAAGGGGCTTAAATGAATCCTGGAGAAGGACTTTTCACAAACTCATGCAATTTCACTTGCAAGCTACTCTGGCTTCCTCACAATTTCCTTGGCTTTCAGTCCTGATGTCACCTCCTCTTTTTTATCTTTTGATTTTCTTCTGAAAATACTGAGTGGGATTAGGAGAGTCCTTGCAGATCTTTTTTTTTTCTGTTCTTCCTCCCCAGGCTGACAATTTTCCACTGAATCTCTTTCTGAGAATAGACAGTCATCAAGTTCTCAACCCACCTAATGTGCTTTCTTGACAACTTTTAACCAGAAGGTAGTGCAATACTAAATCCCACACTCTTCTGAAGTCTTAGTATGTTTGCAGTTATCAAGCCTGTCATTTCAAAAAATATGGGGATTTTCGGTTTGATTGCATTGATTTTCCTGTGAAAAAAGTAGTATTGACTGACATTAACCACCTTCCCAGACTTATAATTTATGAATTTATACCAGAATCAGATTTTCCTTGGATTTTTTCTGTGACAGATAGCTAATTGTGTCCAGAGTATCCTAAACACCCTTGCCTTCTCTGAAACATAATACAGTGCTAGGATTTGTCCAGCCTGCTGTCGTTTTGCCTCTATCCTTGTCTATTCATCCTGTCTATTCAAAATTCAGAGCATGAACTAGAAATGTCCTCCATCAGCTCACACAGGATCCATCCAAGCAAGTATCCTGGCTTGCTGATTTGAAATTATTTATCTCTGAGAGATGTTTAACACCCTCCACAGCTACTAATGGACTGGAAAATACTTTATCATGTTCATATGATTCAAATACATCCCCCTGCTTCTTTCAAGATACAAAACAGAAATATTGAATAAACATATATCTCATTAAAAGTTCTGCCACCCCCCTGAGCACCAGAATTTTATTATAGCTATTATTCAGAACCAACCTTCTTCCAGCTAGTCAGATTTTGCTCTTTTACTGCCTTAATTTTCTACACCCTATAACTTCCCCTCCTGCTTGATGCTGTTGCTTCCCTTTTCTGTTTGCTAAATGTTGCCTTTTAATTTCTAAGTCTTCCGGTCTCTTGTTGAGCCTGGGAGGGTTATAACTAAAGTTGTCCTCTCTTTTCAATGTGCATTTATGAGATTTTAGGTACTTCAGTTATTTATAAAAATCTCCCAAGTTTTATCTTGGTTTTTTTCCTAGCACTTTTTATATATTTCCTTTCTTTATGTTTTTTTCTTTTATCAGGTGTATATATCTGTTTTGACTGATGAAATATATGTAGATGGTGAGGAGGTGACACTGCCCTGTGTCTTCCTTGTCTAGTGTGTACACTGACCTGTATTTCAGGTCTCAGTGCTGGAGTGTTCACTCAATGGAAAGTGTTCATTCAATGGAAAAATGTGTAAATAAATCTGCAGAGTAAATAGCCCAGTTTGAGATAAGACACTACAATTCTGGGCAGATCCTCCCCCTTCCAGCTAAAATTTGCCTGTTGAGGTCGCCACAGCTCTGGTCATGAAACATGGTGTGGCTGTGAAGCTCTTTTACTTAGATTAGATTCAGAAATTAATTTAGAAGATGTTTCTTTTTTGGTTGTTTGTACCAGATCACAGAATGTATAGCCTTATTTCATGAGGCAACCAACAACTTTCAGTACACTGATTAATTCCTTTATATTCCATAGGAATAATTCAAAATTTCTTACCCCTGAAACTTTTGAGCATGGATTGAACTTTTTTCTTCTTTTACTGTTAAAAAAAATCTATTATGGCTTCAAATCATATATATGTTTTACTTCTGGCTACCTGAGACTTACCACATTTATTTTCAACAACGGATTTGTCTTGCACTGAGTATGGAAGCAGTGCATTTTCCACTTACCTGCTCCTTGTAAGCTTTAGATGAGGTGTGTGTGCTGTGATGTCTATGAGGAATTGGCCAGCATGTGATGGTTTGGCTCTCAATCAGCCATGGACCATTGATTTCATTTTTTTTGCTTGTAAATAGGAATGTCACTGCCTTCAGTAGGGCATCAGCTTGCTCAGTAGCTACCAGTGTAATCTTCCTATACTTGCTGCTGTCATCCTTCTTTCTTACATTCCTGCTATTGTTATTTATGGTCAGCTACTATCTTATTAGCTTGTTAGAATAGGGGGTTTATCTTCCTGTGTGTTTGTAAAGCACCTGCAGTGACAAGGACCAGGGTCCTGATACGCTGCATAAATAACTGTAGGATCCCTTGCTGTTGGGGTCAGGTATTGCACAAGGCCTTCAAAAGGAGGCTGAGGGGTAACAGCATTATTTTCTGCAGCTACACGAGGAAGGAAGTGGAGAGGGAGGTGCTGATTTCTTCTCCCCATTGTCCAGTTATAGGACGCATGGGAATGGTTCAAAGCTGCCCCTGGAGACGTATGGATTGGACAAGAAGAATTTCTTTACTGAAAGGGTGGTAAAACACTGGAACAGGTTTCCTAGAGGGTCTGTCTGTGTTTGAGGCATTTGGACAATACACTTAGAAGCATACTTTAGCTTGGTCAGCCCTGAATTAGTCAGGCAGTCAGATTAGATGACTTTTAGATTTCCTCCAAGTGTAATATTCAGTATGTTCTGTTCTATTCTATTCTATTCTATTCTATTCTATTCTATTCTATTCTATTCTATTCTATTCTATTCTATTCTATTCTATTCTATTCTATTCTATTCTATTCTATTCTATTCTATTCTATTCTATTCTATTCTATTCTATTCTATTCTATTCTATTCTATTCTATTCTATTCTATTCTATTCTATTCTATTCTATTCTATTCTATTCTACTCTATATGTATACCAAAGCGATATTTTGAAATCCATTCAATGGGTAGGTTTGTCTCTGTCTTCTTAAAATGGTGAATCCTAAATTGCTCCTGATTCCAGCAAGATTTGGATCAAGTCGTGTAGGAATACTACATTAACAAATGGCAGCGTTAATCTACTGCGGGTCCTTTTCCTCCAAGCACTTGTTTAATGTGAGGTTTTATTTCTGTCAGAAGGGCCAAAGTAAGAAAAACACCTAACAGCCATCAGAGACCTTTTCAGATTTCTTTTCAGAGGTGACAGAAACACCATTTCCACTTTTAATCTCTCCACGGTGTGACCTTGAGCAAAAAGTGTAGTAGTGGTCTTTGCACAGGGTCTGACCCTACATCTCCCAACAGTGCCAGGAGCTCTCTTCCCACCTGTTCTCCAGCTGTCCAATACCTGATACCTGCCTGTCTATTTCTTTGACATCAGGCACCTCGTCAGGAGAAAAATAACTCACAGCAACACCTGTCTTACAAAGTCCTAAATCTCAGCAACTGAGATGTCTCAGTCTGTGATCTCTGAAAAGCTGAACAGGTATTGTTAAAACCTAACCAAATTTGTTATAAACTACTAGTTTGATATTCAGCTGCTTTGAGGAGTGTGTTATTCACGCTGGAAGGTCTCTGCATTTTGCAAGTCTCACAAAGAATTTCTGAGTCCCACTACATGCTTACAGATCTCAAAACAGTTTCACCAATTAAGTCAATGAATCCCGAATGAAAAACTCAAACACTTTCACTTGCAAATCCTGACTTTCTTTCTACAATTCAAGGATAAGAAGGGATTTACAAAACCTGTACTGTCAAGTACTGAAGCAATTTTGATTCTCAATATGCCTTGTGGCTATGTTTGAAGGAATGAGCAAGCAAAAAGTTGCTGACATGATGTCAAAAATCTAAAGGGTAAAATTCTTCCAGTTGAAAGGAAAAGAAACAGGGAAGGAAGCCAAATACTGCCCATGAGGGTTTTTCCTCTACAATGATGTCCTCTCCTTGGTTAGGTCCAGATCAAGGAATAATATATAGATCTCCTCAAAGCTGTTAAAAACAATGTTTTTTTTTTTCCCACAAACTAAATGAGAGTAGCATAATTGGAATATAATAGAATAGTTGTAGTTGGAAGGGATCTGCAGCAGCCATGTAGTACAACTGCCTGACCAGTCTGGGGTTGACCAAAAGCTTAAGCTTATTCCTGGTAAGGTCAGTGTCTAAATGTCTCTCAAACTTAGCAGAAGGGATGTTAAACAAGATTACTTGGAGTGTTTTTGTTCTAAATATCTGAATTGTAGCCTCAAAGAATCTCTAAATATGAATCTTGAATTGCAGAAAATTAATTTTCCTCAGGTTATCACTAATTTGAATAACATTAGTATGCAACATTCAGTTCACCTTTAGATGTGCTGATTATTGCTATGTATTTTGGCAAATATGTATTTAATTGTGCACAGTCTAATTCCCTGTCCCATTTCAAATATTTTTATTGCTTAACTTACAGAAAATTTTCTAAGCTTTAAATTAATAGACAATTCATAAAAAGGGAAGAAAATTTTGTATCTGTTCTCTTGATCTGCCTGAAAATCATGGAAAGATTTTATGTCTGCCTGATTTTATGAGTTTAAAGTGCAGTTATCCATATGTTTTAAGGTATATTCAGTATGGACACATACTACTAATTTTAAGTTGTTTAATGATGCCAGAGATTCCATAGACCATGTTCTGATGATTTCTTCATGTTCAATCAGAAACTCAGCTGACCTTATATGTTTACATTTTATTAGATAAGTCCATCATAATTTGAACTTAACTGGAAAAATGTACAAATTCTTAAAACAGAAGACCTTCAGTATGATTTATTCTGACCACACCCAATCAACCAGATCAGCTTGAATGATGGATTTCAATGGCAGATTTTAACAACATTAATGAAGCTCATATCAGGATTCTACCAAGTGTTGAAGAAATTTAATTGGTCACAGATACATCTTCAAATTATTCATCACATGCTATACATATAATTTTGAACTCCAGTCCTTAAGCCATTGGGTTCTGACATATTGTGAACACTTCACATGGAATTTATATTTTATTCTCCAGTACTGAAATTTTTACATTTTCCTTTTGTTATTCTCATAGCACCGGACCCTTATCAATGTGCACAAAATCTGTGCAACGTAGAGATGTTTTTACCAAATTCTAAATCCCTGAGAAACATCAATTCCCTTTCCCATCCTCACAGTGGAGATGCTAGGTACTGATGATTTTATTGCTGATATTATGAAGTGAATCATTCTGCCATGTTGTGGTGACATATATGATGAACCATTCCAGAAAACCAAGCCAAGTGGGGTGCAGGACTGCTGGTTAACTTTAAGAACTTCATAGCTATTCAGAGAATATTTGTTATCACCCTTGAAATTCTGTAGGCTGTTAGGCAGCAGTGTTTCACACTGGTAGTGCAGAGGGATAGGTCTAAACATTAACTGCTCAAGCAGGGCCATCCCAGAGCACACAGCACAGGATTGTATTCAGACAGTTCTGGAATATCTCCAGTTAGGGAGACTCCACAGGTCTCTGGAGAATCTTTCCCAGGGCACGGTTATTGCACAGGACTCAAGCTCTTCCTCATGTTCAGGTGGAACTTCCTGGGCACCAGTTTCTGCTCTTTGTGCTTTGTCCTGTTCCTTGTCACCACTGAGCAGAGCCTGGATCCATCCTCGGACCCCTCCCTTTAGAAACTGATAGACATTGATGAGATCCCCTCGCAGTTGTCTCTTTGGGCTGAACACACCCAGCTGCCTCTGTCCTTCCTCATAAGAGATGCTCCTGTTCCTTCCTCATCTTTCTCACCTTCTGCTGGACCTGCTCCAGGGGTTCCACATCTCTCCTCTCCTGAGGAGCCCAGAACTGGACACAGCACTCCAGATACAGCCTCACTAAGGGCTGGATTAGAGGGGCAGGATCAAAGCATAAACTTTCAAAAGAAATCAATTTTATTTCCTTATACTCCGTCACTTACCAGTTTGATAAATTTTAAAATATTCCTTTAGGGAAGAGAGTAATTTACTCTTGTAAAAACATTTATTTCCTGGTATTACACAATAATCTTCAGACAGTCTTAGCAAGACTAAATAAATTTTATTTTTAATAATGAATAAGTACTAACATGGCAAAAATCAAGGTAACTGATGTATTATTCAAGTACATGTTTTACAGCCATTTGAAGCCCATCAGCTTATTGATCTTATCTAGTTCAATAGCTGTGCATCAAACTACAGTTTTTAGAGGAGCTTTTATTTGCCAGACACTCAGAAACAAGTTCAGATAAGAATTTGCAAGTGCCACGAATGTTCAGCCCACTGATAAATTTAAATGTACAGACAATGCATAAATAAACATTTATAGGTCAATGTCTATCGTGTTACATAAAGCAACTTTGTAGAATTTTCAGTTAATAGATTTTTCATCACAGCTATACCATTTAAAAAATGCTTTTACTTACTGCCTAATATCGAAAACGGCAGGGAATTAAACACTAGTAGCAAAACAAAATGTTATTTGATTAGAGCAAATTATTTTCTAAGATTGTTTTCATGTTGCTGCAGTGTTCCTACTGGTGTAATATTATGCCAAAAATATAAGACTGAACTAAGAATTTTACTAAGCAGCATTAGGTGGCAGTCTTGGATGTGTTGTACATGAGCATCTAATGTGCCAAAATTCAGAGAAATTGTATGCTGGATTAAAAGCTGCTTCTGCAGTTGTGTTTGGCATCCTTGTTTAAATGGGTTTAGCTCCCATAACTTCTCTCATCTGTCATAATAATAAAGCTCTGGTCTGAATAGCACAAAAGGAAACATTAAAAATCTCCAGACACACTGAAAAAATATTCTTTAGAATAATAAGCATACTTTACTACTATTATTATTATTGTTATTATTATTATTATTAATATTGTTATTATTGTTATTGTTGGTATTGCTATTTGAATAAATGTCTGTAGGTACTTTTCATGGACTTTTCTCTCATTTTCTTTATTTTTGCAAGGAGTAAGATATTCTTTTCAAGCCTTCAGAAACTTTTTTGCTACTGCCCATTAGAAAACCCTATAAATATTGGTTGTGTTGCATCAGCCCATAGAAACTGGCTGTTCCCTTTGAAATTATTTTGTTCAAAGTTGCTCATGGCCCCCAGTCCTATCACAGAACAAAAGGAAATTCAGAATATAGATGAGGGCTGCAAAGGCAGCCTCACTCTGCATTTCTGTGTGTGTAGGTTCCTCCAATTGCAGCTGCTGCCAATGTCTTTAGCATCTGGTCATCACATATGGTTTTCTGGCCCTGGATCTTTTTTCTTGGCTGGTGCCCTTGCAATAGGGATTTTGGAAACTGGTGGACTGTCACGCTTGGATTCTGGAATTTGGTTGTACATACAGTGTGTCCAGGACTCACAGCAGTGGAGTTCATCTGCTCTGCTCATTCTTTGGTGCAATTAATTCTTGGTGCATGGATCATTCATTCCTTTTCCATATTTTTCATTTACATGACTTTCCTGCAGAACAGTGTTTCTAGAAAATGCTATCAGCTGGAACAGAGTTTTGTGATGTGACTGCAGAGGTCATATTTATGGGTCTAGAGAAAACAGGTGTCAGATTGTCACCACCAGTTAAACTCAATGCTTTTTGCAGTCATGGAATTGTGGACTGGTTTGGGTTGGAAAAGACATCAAAGATTGTCCAGCTCCAACCCCCTGCCATGGGCTGGGAACAAATAGAGATCAGAAGTAAGGTTTTAAAGTGAATCTCATCATGCACAGGATTAACTGTGGAGTGGTGTCCTCCTGTATGTCCTGGACACTTCTTGGATAAAACTCAAGTGGAGAATGAGCTCCACCTCACACCTGATGTGCTCAATCTTCTGTCCTTTGGACCATGCTCAATACTAACAGCACAGAATTGACAGCACAACTGGAAAAAGATGAGAAAAAATATTGCAAAATTATCACAATGAACTTGGTTCTCTTAAATAAATAAAAAAATAATATATATTTTGGTACAAATAAAGTTTATTTATTTTATTATTGTTGTATTAGCATTTAAAACTCTAAGTAATTTCATCTCCTGACACCTGTGCAGGTGTTAGGAGCTCAGTAGGTCTCACAATGCTTTATAAAATGGACTTCTATCATTATTCCTACCATTCCTATTACTTCTACCAAAAACAGGCATAGGAAAGATTAACTGACTTCAGAAAAATGTCCTTGTAGACCTCTATTAGAGAGCACAATAAACCCAAAACCAGTGCAATTTCAGCTCACCACACTGCCTGCTCAGCCACAATCTCTTTTGGCACAACCCATTTGCCTTGGCTACCCAATAGAAAATACAATATTATTGGCATTTATTAATTTTTCATGTTAGTTGAGTAAATATAATTTGTATGGGGCAATCTGTGATGTTACAAAGCACACTGTAAATCTGCATAAAGAAAGCCAAATACAACTGCACCCTGGAAGTGCAGAATCATGGAGCAATTTGTTTTGGAAGGGTTTAAAGTTCAAGTGGTACAAGTCCCCTGTAATGAGCAGGGACATCTTCAAATAGTTCAGTCTGCTCAGAGCTTTTTCCAATCTGACCTTGAATGTTTCTAGTGAGGATTGAGGCAAAAAGGGCTGTTGAGTACCTCAACCTTCTTCTTTCCTGCTGTTACCAGTTTGCCAGGCTTGTTCTTCAGGGAAGAACACTTTCTTTGGCCTCCCTGTTCTGGCTGACAGAACCATTAGAAGCCTGTCTTATTATTCTTTGCATCCCTTGCCAACCTCAGCTCTAGTACTGCATGTTTTTCAAACACAGTGTTTTTTTAACTTTTCAAAGAAATTCATAGTATTGCAGCAACTCTACAGTTTTCTGAATTCTCTTTGTTTTTTGTTTTTTTTCCATTTTTTCTTTTTTGTGTTATACTCCTCCTTACTACATTATCAAATAGTTTCATGTATTTGTCATGTTCCAGGGCTCTGCAATGGTTGATACAAACTGCACTTTAGATTTTGCCATGGATACAAACAGCTCTGAAAGAAGGCATTCTCAGACTACTGCACCCTAGGAAAATAAAGATAAGACTCTTTCTAGGAGAGTCAAATTTTCAAACGACTGAACATCCTGGATTGCACAAAAAACCATCTAATTTTAGTGAAGCAATCCTTTCATGTGATTTTAGGCATATAAATAAATCCTAAGGGAAGCTGAGAAGGGGAAAATCTTGGTCAGTGATACAGCAATTAGGTCAACATGAGCATAGAGGAGAGCTGGACAATGGAAAAGGGGGATCAGAGAACATAAAATCCTAGCAAGGTGTCAACAGGCTATGAAGTAACTGTATTTTTGTGCTGACTGAACAATCATTTAAAGATATCAGTTAAAACAGAAATTCAATCTTCTTTCGCATGTGGCTTTACTGTCCCATATAGATATGAGATTTTCTGAGCTACACTTAATTTTAAGGTGTTTATTTTATTTTGCTTTTAGATTTCTGATGTAAGCTTGCTGTAGGGATCATGTGCAAAAAAAAATAAATAACATTCTTGTCTAAATTTTACACATGTAAAAACTCCTCAAGAAGCAAGGATGGGAATTTTCCCTTTCCTACACCCAAACCAATGTCCAAGTCATGTTTCTCATAACTTTATCTGCCTTCATGGATACAGCAACACATAAGAAAATGTCATAACCCCTCCATTATGGTCTGTGTCTATGCAGCAGGAACATCTGGCTCAAATTCATGATTCGTTTTTGGATACAGGGAGAACATAAAGTGGTGGTGTCAGTTTTAACATTTGATGTGCACATTTGCCTAAGCACATCTATTGTGAATAGACAAAGGAAAGGATTTCTGGGCATGACTGGTCTTACTGTAAAGCAGACTTCTACATAAGATGAGTTGAATCAGATTCTTAAAGTTCCTTTTTGTCCACCTCTATCAACAGCGAAGTTTGGTTGTCTCAAACCCAAAATCTGCATGACAGCTGTTGTGCCATGAGATTGATCCCACACACGAGTGACCTAACCCTGGAGCTACAGTGGGATAACATGGCTATTTTTGGAGCAAAATAAACCCATATTGTACCCAAAGCTTTTTTACTAATCAAAATTGGTGTGTTCCTCTGAAGGAAATTTTAATTTTGGTGAACTTTCCTCTATATTTATTTGTTTGTTTATTTGTTTTTGTTTATTTATTTATTTATTTTAATTTTATAAAAAAAATTTGTTGTACAACCCTTCCACCAAGTAAGAAAACACAGGACATTCTTAATAGAATTCCCTGCTCCAGTGCATAATGTGCAGTCTAATTCTGTGTGTTCTGTATAACTGTGAGGAGGATGGCATAGTCCTATACTGAGATATTAATAAAGAATATTCATGTACATAGATAGAATTCTGTTTGAGTGGAGCACTCATTTTATTCCCCTGATTACAAATTTCATTTTCATGAAATAAATATATTTAGAGAAATAAAATACATTTTTTTTCCTTTAAAAAGCAATCATTATTAAAAAAGATAAATCACTTTTGTTTCAGTTTTTATTGAAATATTTTGCTTTCCAGTTGCTGTAAAAACAAAAGGTGATATCTTTCAATAGCTGAAAATTTATAGAAAAAGAAAGATTAAAAAGAGGGAAAAAAAATAGCTCTTGAACTGTATCTATTTTTACATTTTTTAAACTCTATTTATAACATGTTTGATTAAGCCTAAATATAATAACTCTCTTTGTAAATTCTTCCAAGCCTTGGTAGTGCCCTGAAATTCTGTGAAAATGTCATAGCATATACTTTTCAAAACACTAATAAACTGAATTAGAGCTCAACTTAAAAATTACTGCATATTACATAAGAAGATTAAAACGCTAAAAAAACTAATTTAAGTTATCCTTAGCTGAAAAATTAGACCATAAAATGTTGAAAGTTGAGGTTAACCTCAAAAGAAACTAAATCAGATTCAAAGAATAGTCCATGAGCCCCAGGCAATGGAGCATCTGAAATTCAAATGATGTACAAATAGTGTCTTTTTTGTTTGCTTGTTTATTTGTTTGTCCTGCCATAATCCAATGCTTGAGTTTATGGGTTACAGCAAAGCTCTGTACACTCCTGTTTTCACGCAGATTTTGAACCAGGTAAATCTCATACTTACATAACTCAGAAAAAAAAAAATGTTTAGGAGAGAAGGAAAGGCTGTGTAAACATAACATAGACTTAGATAATCCCCACAGATATGCTAAAGCCTTCCAGATTCATGAACAATAGAATTCTGTAACAATTTTTCATTTGCATTATATAAACTGCAATCTTTGCTTTGTTGGCAGAAACACTTTGTATTCATGAACTATGTTTAGTTTAGTACTGCTTAGAATTTCCTTTTTCCCTCTAAATGCCAGCAGAATAAAAAGAAAAAGTAGCTGTGTTAGGCTAACATAACACAACACACAAGTTTTATTTTAATTGCTTGTCCCTCTGTTAGGCATTATGTTTACCCATCCAGCTATTTTCTGACTGTTATACTTTGTACAGTCTCGTGGACCAGCCAGAACAGCCACGGATATTTCAAAGTGGTTCATAGTAGAAAAGGAAAAATTATATATAAAACAACAGCAGTGTACTTGTCGGGGGGAGGCATTAGTTATAGGTTCAATTCTTGTTCATAATGAGTTGTAAGGTGTAAAATAAAAGCTCATGAGTATAAAGGGTTTGTGAAAATATAAAATAATTTTCCAGTTTCATGTAAGCCAATGGGCACATTTTTAAACTGATGTTCTGATAGATTTTGAATAGGTGCTTGAAATGTATTATGACTGTGTTTGAAATGCCACCATTAATTTCTTTCTTGAAAGCACAACATAAATGTTTGCAGGGAAAGAAAATTTCTCTGCATTTGGCAGGCTCCGTGTTTTTACACTGATATTCTCTAACTTGAGGACTCCAAATTGCATATCAAATTTCATAAGTCACATAACTAAAGAATCTGGAATATTTGAAAATGCTAAACAATTCCAGTTCTTGCTGACTCACCTGAGAGTGCCTGTGTGAGCAAACACCTCACACAGGAGAGTGGGAGCCACTCGAGCATCTCCATCTGCTACAAACACTGCATGTGCTTCAAAACCTGGCTGGTACAGAAAAATAACATGAAGATGTGGTAAAAAGAGTCAAATGAACTCAGACCAGAACTGAATGCCAAGCTCAAGCTTTTATGCAAGGGACCTATTTATTATTAATTCAGTAGTATTGCAAACACCCTGATGGCACCCTGATTTATATCAGATTTGTGTTTCAAATATTTTGTGATTCTAAGTAGTACATTGGTAAGGCTGATTCTACTCTTGGCTTGCTTGAAGTGTGTATTCCACTGAGGAGCACAGATCTGTTATTGACAAGGGTGAGCAGAAAAGTGTGAAGAACAGGTTATTTCTGCTAATAGGAACATCTCATTCAACACAAAATGCTTGGCTTTGCTATTGGGTTTTGGTTTTGTTTTTTTTTTGTTTTTTTTTTGGTTGAAATTATTTTCCCAAGTCTATTCAAATATCAAGATATTCATGTTGACCTTTATTTTTTTGGCAAATAATTTCATGTGTTGGCTGATTCCTATACTGTTTGGAAACTGCCTTCAATGCTCTACTTTCAGTGCATTTTAATTCACCTCCCAATAAGCCATTTACTCTTTGGAAACTCAGGGCACTGAAAGTAATAAAAAAGATGATTGAGTAATGCCCACAGGTGGAACTACAAAATAGTTTAGCTGTATTTGAGTCAGATATGCCCATGCCATAGCAAAAACACTTCTCATTGCATGTAAATCTGTGACAGAGAAGACTTAATGAACATAATAACTTGGAAAATTGTTCACAAATCTTTTGAGTCCATTGTGAGTAATGTTATGTCAAAGGTGATTGTAAGCAATGAGGCAGAAAAGTAACAAATAATAGAAGTGCTAAGATGGTTTCTGGAATGTTTTTCATACACAGATTTCAATATTCACTGCAGAATACTGCAGGTAACGACCTGATTTTTAGACACAACTTCCAAGAGCAGTAAGCTGACTAAAGTCACATAGAAAACTGAGAGGAGAAATGAGAATAAGGTTTTCCTCTCCTCCACTCAAGCCATGAAGTCTCCATTCTGGCTTTCAAGGCAAAACTAACACTCATGTAATTATAGCCTTCCTAGAATTTGAAGTTAATGGAGCTTGGAGATTGGTCTGTCAGACCTTGGAATTGAGGCTGTAATGCCAGACTGTCAACTTGTCTAACAACCCCTTTTCAGACCTACAGTGAAGATAACATCATAGATGGGCAGAACAAAAAGATCTTGATGTTTTTGCAGACTTGGGTGCTGCAGTCTAGTGTTTGATTGGCAGTGAAATATTTAAGAATTCGACAAGGGGTAGTGTTTTTTTAAGTTGGAGCAGGCATACCCTGATCCTATTGCCCACATAATTAAAAAGGTGTTATAATACCTTAACAGCTGTCTCATATGTTCATTATTAATTTAACATTACACCTACCCAATACTTAATCCCCTACAGAAAGCAAGCTCCTGTTGGAATAATGCTGAAGTGCAGATTGAATGACATGCAGGAGCTTTTGCTTTTGAATGACCTCTTGACACTCAGTAATGAAACCAGTCTTCAATGTTTGTACAAAAAGAACATTCAATTTTCTGGGAAATGTCAGTATGATTATTTTCTTTTCATCTCTTTTAATTTTTTTATTTTTATTTTTATTTTGCCCAAGGTTTTATCATCACTTGACTCCAATGTATACGTCAGGAGTTGTATTTTCAAATAACAATGAACAATTCTGAAAAAAAAAATATATTGAAGTTTTGACTTTTTTTCTTATCTTTTGAATGATTTTGCTTGCAGATAATAGTGGGGAGGAGGGAAGTTAGGAAAATGCATGCAAACAATAAGTATGTCTCTCTAGTAGTCATAAACTGACATTTTGAATATGAAGAATGCCTACCTGTGTGTGCATTAAGGTGAAGGAACCCATTCTTGCAGCTCACAGCAGAAATCATAAACATGGGGGAGCTGCATTAAGGCTGTGCTCACACACAAACACCTACACAAACCCCACTATCAAGGTGTACGTAGAGCTATGAAAATAGAATTATTCCTTAGTGGCAGTGGTGAGTTTAGGAATGATTTCCATGGATTCTTTAGCCATTCTTTGGGAATGTAATCATGAGGGTTAGAGCCTGTTCAAAGTAGGGACCTTTTGGTGTGACTGAGAAAGAGGAGGGGAGAGAAGAGAGAGTAGTAAAACCTATGTTTAGTTTGGGTTTGTTGTTGTTTCCCACTGAAGAAAAATCTGAACTATGTAACTGCTATTAAAAAAATAAAAAAAATAATCACTAAGATACTTGCAAAAATGAAAGCTAAATGAAGTCTTGATTCATCATGGTCTGCTGGCAAAGGATGTCTCCCTGCTGAAAGAAACAGTAAGTCCAAATTCCCATCAGGGAGATGAAGGAAACATCTCAAGCCTCCTGTCTGAGTGTCCACTGTGTTGTATTTTGTGCACTTGTGGGAAGATTTCATCCTTTCTGGTTTCACCTATGGCTGGTGTCCTACTACGTGCAAATTAAATGTTCATTAGCACTGAAACAAAAAAAACAGGTGTCCCACTTCTAGAGCACATGTCCTGATTACCCTGATAAGGACCAATTCTCTTTGTCTCCAAAGACTTTTAAACATTAAACGCAAAGTAGAACAGCACTAGCGGGAAGAACTGAGGAGGAATGACGTCTGAGCATCCTTGTGTCAAGTTCATTCGTCTGAGAAGCCAGACACCTGCATTCTAGCCTATTTTTCCAGAGGAATATGAGAATTATCATAAAATGGAGCAATGTCAGCAGGAGACCCTGAACACATCCCTCCTTAGAATAGTCTTTTACATAATATCTGTAGGATGTGCTCACTGAAGTGTCTTTGGATGGGGGGATGTCTGCACCAAGAGATATCACTGGAACAGTTAATTCTGCATTTAAAAAGCTCCATATCAGATGTGAATTTGAAAAGAGCTTCAGTATCTTTTTCTGGGGAGAGGAAAGAGGCTAAGTGAAAAGCAAACCCTCTGGATGTAATGATTGTAATATGAGCTGCATTTATTGCAGATATTGTTTAGTGTCCCTTTGCTGGGACACAGAGACATGAGGAATGGAATCTTGGTCTCAGATTTAATTTAAGAAAAACAGGCACTTCTTTAGCTTGGGTCCAGAACAGTTTAACTTGTCCATAAATGACTTGGGTGACGAGGTAGGTGCTTCCTCAGCATGTGGGAGAGATGGGAAAAGAGGGACTGAATAGAGTGCAGCAAAGGCAAATTTCATTTGCAGGGTTCCAGAACCAAATGGACTCAATCCTGTGCCATGTGCTCTGGAATGACCCTGCTTGAGCAGGGAGGTGGGATTAGATGATCCATTGAGATCCCTCAGTGCAGCCTGACCCATGCTGCTATTCTGTGACTCAGATGACTCCTCAGTTCTCCAAACCACAGTGACATGGACTGAGGTCTTTCACTGCCTTAAGTCTCCCCTGATTACTCAGAGTTTGTATTTGTAGACAAGATGTTGAAGATGAATCTGTGTAGGAAATGTACACTCATGAAGCCCACAGCCACTCCTTCATCCACTGGGCTTCATCCAAATGTCTCATCTTTCCTTCTCTGAGGAATCACTCAAAGCTGACTGGAAAATCATATCTCACACACACACACTTTGGAGGTCTGTCCAGTCCCAAGACTTTTCTGTTACTTTGAGCAGTTTCCAGGTTTTTACCTAATGTCTTCTTGCCTGCTGTCTACTTAATATCCCAACGTACCTGAAGTTCAGTGTGACAAGAGCTGGAACAGAGTAGAAACTGAAACAGATGATGACAGGCTATTTCTTGCAGTGAATCACATCAAAGCAAGGGACAATGGAAGGTGAATAAAGTAACCAAAAGGAAGCATAACAAAGAGTTATATCTGCTGAATAAAGAACCTCCCTTCTTTAAGAGTTGAGTAAGGGAATAAATATGCTTCTAATGGGAAAAATATCCTTCCTAGATCTGTGTTAATGATACACCAGAGCAAATAGAAAAGTGTATTCAGTGTTTAATTCAATTTAATTTAAAGCTTGGTCTCTGCTATAATCCTTATGAGAAGTATCCCATTAGTTAGAAAACATTGTAGGCTCAAAATTATGTGCATACATGTGTTTGTAAGAAGAAATGGATCCAAATGCATGGTAAACCATGACCTTGTAGAAAGAACAGCAACTTCTTATTTATTTCCCTGTTTCAGAAATGATACAGTGCCTTTATAGTACAACCCTGAATCACTGGAATCAGAGGGAATGTGACTAATAACTTCAGCACACAGAGAAACTCTCCATTAAGGGTTGATTAAAACTCATACAAACTGTAAAACTCTTCTTACCACCAAGTTTCAAGCTGTCAGAAAATTGGTTGGGAAAATGCCCTTTGTTTCGCTGTGATATTTCAATGTATTTCACAGGGAGACAATCAGAGAAGTACTCATGCATTCATCACACACTGGGATTCTCAGCAATCCAAAGGGTTGTGTGGTGCTTGCTTTTGATGTGAAGCACACTTCACATAGAGGAGCAAGCAGCACAAGTCCAGGCCACACAAGTACAAATGCTATCATTTCACATTGCCACCTCAGATTGTCTTGTTGCATCTTGCTAGTCAGGATAAAGGAAATATAAGGTGCAGAGAAATGCTGTTTTCTTTTGCACAGAGAGGGTAGAGTCCAGGCAAGAATGGATATCATAGTTTCATAACTTTAGATTAATTATTCCCACAATCCTCAGTGGCTGACATTTCTATTGACCCTCAGCCAAAAGGGAAAAAGGCAGATTTCAATCCTGTGAGGCATTAAAAATCAGAATTATCTACTGCAATCTTGAAATGCCTTTCTGCCTTTTCATCTTTACTATTTTTCTGACAAAGTTTTTAATCTTGTAGAGGTTTATTTTTTGAACCTTAACTGACCTTCACTAACTGCTTTACATAAACATGAATGTATTTCCAATTTTGTCAGTCTTTCCTCACAGGACAGGTGCTCCCCTTCAGCTGTTGTGGTTCACGTACAGAATGAACATGTGTATGATCTATGATACCCTCAGACATCCCACCCAAAGGTGCTTTCAGTTTCTTTCACATTTAACATTGCAGTATCTCATTGTGGAAGATTACAAAGTCATTGCAGCACTTAAGAAATTATTTTCTTCAGTCTTAAATATCTGATTAAATTCTGAAGATCGAAGTAGAATTAGCTGAAAATTTGGGCCAGGATGCTCCAAGAGATTAAACCGAGATTTAATTGAAAGATACTGACACAACACAAATTATAGGCATTCACCTCTTGATGTAACCCCTTCTAGTGTATAATTATATTTTTTAAAAAATTGAGAGTTCATGTTTTTTAACCATTGCCATGCTAGTCAAAACTGCCTAGACACATAAGGGAAGAAATGACACACTGGGAATTTCCTATCAAACAGATTGATATTGTCCTTCTCCTGGCCTCACAGATTATAAGGAAATGCAGTTGTGAAAGAATAAACAGTAAAAAAATAAAGATCCTTCCCTGCTGCAGATGGATACAGAGACCTCCATAGGATTTTGCATGATTACCCTTACCTTTCAGTGGGGAGAGGGGAGGAGAAAATTCTGTTTTCCTTAGTTCCAAGAAATACTTGAAAGTCTGATGTTCCCTGTGCTGATATGCAGAGATGACTTTGCAATTCAGTATTCTTAGCATTGGAATCAACAAGTCAAGATGCAGCTCGTGCTAAATGAACTCCCTGCTAAACTCCTGCAAGTAGAGAGATGCTTTGCAAAGCTATTACAGCAAATCTAATAATAAAAAAAAATCTTATGATGTTCTTACCAAACTACCCACAGTTACTTAATAGCCCCTGTGACTAAGATAATTTTCATCTTATTTAGTTTGAAAAATCCACTAGGTTTTTATCATGACATATTGAAAAAGCTGAATTTGTTGATACAATTGTTCTCTAAATTTTACCACATGCAAATCCTAAAATGAGAGAAATCATGGATAAATGATATTAAAAAAATAAATGTATAGTTTTCTTTTTGTAATTTTTTTTCCTGCACAACTTTTCTACTAAACAATAATTTTAAAGATTTTTTTCCCTAATATTTGTAGTATTTTAGACTAAAATTGTCCTCAACTCAAAGGTTGTGTGCTTTATGAAACTAAGTCACTCTGCTTATCACATGCAGACTATCCTTTGAGCCAGTGACTGCCTCTGTGCAGTGAATTATGAGCTGGTGATTTTGGTTCTTTTACATCTCCTGTAAAAATGTACAATTTTGTTTGGTAAACATAGATCCTATGTCATCCCTTAAGTGCAAGATGGAAACTGTATCACTGCATTCTAGAAAGAATAAAGAAGGCCCAGGCTCCGCTGTCAAACTGGAGCTCATAATTCCAAATTATATAGTGAAGAAAGAATGGAAGGAAGAGCACAGAATTCCCTGAGAGAGCAAAAGCTGCATTGCACCTGTGAGAAGCTGTGCTCAGCAGCAATGTCACTCGTGTCGAGGTTTTGTCAATGGCAAGGCAGGCAGGGCTACAAGGGCGGCTTCTGAGAAGCTGCTGGAAACTTCCCGTGTCCTACGGACCCAAGGCCAGCCAGCTCCAAGACAGACCCACTGCCCCTGCTCCTCACCTCCCTGCTCTGCTGTGGGAGAGGAGCAGCTAAAGAATTCAGAAATAAACTTAAACCCATTAGGAGGGGAGGGGTAGGGGGAAGGTGTTTTAAGATTAGCTTTTATTTTTCATTATCCTACTATGACTTGATTGGCAATACATTAAATTATTTTCCCCAAGTCTGTTTTGCCTGTGACAGTGATTGCTGAGTGATCCCTCCCTGTCCTCACCTCGACCAACAAGCTCTTTGGTATTTTTTGTTTGGTATTGGTTTGTTTTGTTTATTTTTTATTTGGTATTTTCTCTCCCCTTTCCAGCTGAGGAGGGGGGTGACAGAGATGATTTGGTGGGCACCTGGCATCCAGCCAAGGTCAACCCACTGTGGTCACACCACATGGAGAGAAGCTGAAAGGAAACTAAAGATGTGCATTTTGACTTCAGAAACCTTGGGAAAACCCAGTATCACAGAAAAACACATCATTATACTCATATTAAATTAATTAATTAATTAATTAATTAAAAAACCCCAACAGAATTCTAGGTAAATTTCACAAATTTAGAAATCATGACTTACATGATTGTTGAGCAAACAAACCTTGATGGCTGGGTAAGGACAGAAGACAACAGAAACGCCAGAGAACTGCCACAATTTCAGCAAGCCTCTTCTGCCCATCAGAGCAGCACTTTGGCGTTAAATCAGGAAAAGCCACCCAGATTACACAGGGAGAAGTGGGACAGACCTGCAATACCCATGTTAGGAGTGGGCAAAAACCACTGATCTGTGTTTACCCTCAATTACACCACTCCTAAGATGAGCAGAATATTTATGAGTGCCTACCCAGGCCTTTCCTGCTGTGCACGAAGCCTGTGGCAGCCCGTAATGGAGATGTGAGGTGAATGCAAGAAATGCTAATGAAAAAGGGATTGGATTCCGTTAAGCCTCTGCCAGCACCAGTCTTGAAAATATTAAGAGAAATAATGAATTATAATTAAAAAATAATTTTCTTCTAATGAACCAAAATTAAATGCTAAGCTGGCACTGCTGTGTGGGGAAACAAAGCGTAGGAGTGTCAGCGCCAGGATGGCTCAGCGCTTTGGGGAGGAGCAGGGCCAGTCATTAAATTCAGTCAGGCTGCTCCAAACCACACCCCAGGAATAGTGCAGAGGTGAGAGGATGGGCCAGCCCTGGTGAGAGAGGCTGCAAAGTGCACAGAGCAGGGCTGGATGCTCACAAGCTGAGCCTGCTGCCTCAGCTTTGCTACCAAGCCTTCCTTGTGCAAAGGAAGCAAACCTTTCCCTCTCCCCCTTTCTATCCTAAAGCTGCTGAGGGTTACAGACTGCTGGATTCAATCATCAGAGTTTGTGTAGTCACACAAAAGTCAGAGAAATGTCATTTCAGCCAAGATTTGGAGCATGTAATATCCTTTAAGAGTGAGCAGAAATGTGGTGGGTCCCTTATGTCCTTACTCCATGAAGAGCTGAGCTGCTCCAGTTTTTGTCCTATTTATTTAATTTGTCACTTAAAGTATGGAGATGGAGAATATAGACACTCTTCTTCTGTCCTTACAGGACTGTAGTGTAACATTGCCTTAATCCTAAATAAATCCTTTATATATGAAAGCAGATGTAGGACTTACTATTCTAAGTATAGGAAAAAAAAAATCATCTACACAGATATCAGGAACTACATTGAAAAGTATTATCTACAGTTTTATGTGTTTAAATGCTTCACATCTCCTATTGATTATCCTCAGGGAAAACTGAATGATCATTTTTAACAGGAACCTGATTAAACACATTTAATGGTACCTGGATTTGGACTGTTGGGTCCTTAGGGAGAAAACAATGAAGTTAATAGTATTTGAATCACATTTAAGATGGGAATTTAGCAAGCATTCTATTCTTGCTCACTGACACAGCCTTGAATTCTTGTAGAAAGGTTTTAGGTAGAAGCTATAATTTCCACAGAGTTCAGTGATGCAGGGTAAGGCCCTCACACAGTATTTCTGGGACTGAGTTAAAAAGAACCCACATGCCCAAAGCACATCCACAAATCCTTGCCTGTATCTCCTACTTTCCTAAATAAGTGAATAATATGTCTGGGAAAAAAACAAACACATTTTTACAGGGAATGATGATATAAAAGATAAATTCACACAGAAATAAATGGTTACATCCCATGTTTCTTTTGTCAGAGAAACCTATTGCCAGAAGACCTGTAATGTCATACATCTTTCTCTTGGAACTCTGACCATGGCAGCACAAGAGAAATATAAGTAAAAACACAAATTTTGGTGACAACTGTGGTAAATCCTACTGAATGATTACACAAGGAGAATAAAATCCTTGCAAATTTCAGCTATTTAAATTTAATGTAAGCAGACTGATGAAAAAATGAAACTGTTCTACATCTGTGGAGATAACACAGTCCTGATCCTCTGATTCTCTGATTTCTCATTTAAATTAAATCAGTCTGGTCTTGGATGTCACGGCACGGTTTGTTTCCAGCATAATGGGAAATGGTCCCCACAGCTCTCGTGTGATGCAGATCAGACTGGTGGGTCTACGAGTGACTCCATCATCAAGATTTCTTCTGGCAGCTCTCGTGAGGTCTCAGTGGAAGTTTCCCTGCTGATTACAGCCACATCCATACAGCCACATTGAGAGAATGTTCCAAATGACTCACCAGTCACAGGGGCTGCAGGCAGAGAGAGGGTTTATGTTATTTCAACATATAATTTATAATTTTCATAACAGAAGTTACAGAATTATCAGTGATAAAGAGCATACAAAAAGTATTTTAAGTTTGGGAAGACTTTTAGCTGGGATATATACAAGGCCTGGCCTTACTTGAATTCTTCATTAATGATCTGAAGGAGAGAGAATCCATGATTTAAACGCAATCACTACCTCTGTGAAACTGAGAATTACTGTCAGCACCAGCAAGGACAGAACCTCGGTGGAAAGGGACCAAAAGGACATGAAGATATGATGGGAAAAGATATGATTATCGGGCTCGAGAGAGGAAGAGAAGAAATACTCCAAAATTGCCTTCAATGGAGGAACAGCTACAAAATAGGATTAAAACATATAAGAGAAGTTTGAAATATTATGTGTGAGAAAAATAACAATAATAATACTAGAAGTAAAATTGAACAGAGGCACATTTTCCTTAGTTGAGCTAGAAATATAGTTCAAATATCCAAATCTTGAATAGCTTGTCGATAAATATTACTGTCCTGATAGAGATGAAGTCTTCCCTCCTTCCCTACACATTTTTTTACTTCCCTCATTCCCTGTCTCTCTCCCTTACATAATTTCCTCTTTTTCTTTCCTTCCTCCCTTCCTCCCACATAGCCTGCTGATCCTTGGACAGTTTTCTCCTCCTCCCAACATTAATATATTCTCATTTTCAGCATGAAAAATGTGCAATCTACCTGCTCTCTCTCACGCTGGGGGACCTGACAAAGGTCCTGAGAAAGAAAGTGGAAGCACTTGGAGAATGCAGAGAAACATCTCAAAACACTGTCACAGAAGGGAGTTCCCCTAAGATCAGCCACCACAACAGGAAGGTGCTAATTCCAGGCCTAAACGGAGGTGAAGGTTTGGAATTAGCACACCACTGTGAAGGCTGTGGGATCCTGTGATGAGAGCAGATGGCAACAACAGGAAGCCAGGCCTGGTGAGTCAGCTCTGGCTTCCCTATCCAGACAAAAATTCCCTCCATGACAAACTGCAAGAAAGGGGAAAAACTCCTTATGGACGTGCTAGAACAAGTCGTGGGAATGGCACCTACATCCTATGGATATGTGGGACCTGGACTCTGTGGAAATGGTACCTCCAGAGGAGCACTCTGGGGGCCACACCACTGGGAAGGCCAGAAGAAGAGGATGGTGTTAAAGGAGTCCAGAAGAAGAGGATGATGTTGAAGGAGGCCAGAAGAAGAGGATGATGTTGAAGGAGGCCAGAAGAAGAGGATGGTGTTGAAGGAGTCCAGAAGAAGAGGATGGTGTTGAAGGAGGCCAGAAGAAGAGGATGGTGTTGAAGGAGGTCAGAAGAAGAGGATGGTGTTGAAGGAGGCCAGAAGAAGAGGATGGTGTTGAAGGAGGTCAGAAGAAGAGGATGGTGTTGAAGGAGGCCAGAAGAAGAGGATGGTGTTGAAGGAGGCCAGAAGAAGAGGATGGTGTTGAAGGAGGCCAGAAGAAGAGGACCAGTGGGATGCTGTTGAAATCCATGTGGTCATGATATCTTTATTTAATGTCTCCCCCTCATTCTCTCTTTCCGTCCTCATCTCTCTCTTCCTATTTCTGTCTCTCTACCTCACATTTGCTTTTAAATAAAATCTGTACAATTGACTTTGGCCTATGGTCTTGCTTGCACCTTAATTCTGTCATCTCTTAATAATTGGATCCTTAAAGAGGGGTCTCTCTTTTCAAGGATCATTGGTTTCCTGACACTCCTGCTGCTGAAGAAGTGGGTAATGGCATCCCCTCCCCTCAAGTGCTGCAAGCTGGACTTGGCAACAGAATTTAATCTTCAAAGCAACAAATAAAATTGATTGAATCTTTCCCAGGACATATAAGAAGGATTGAACTTCAAGCCAGGTGTCCTGTGAAAAGTCCACTCTGAGAAGCTGTGGGTCCCTTCGAAGTTGTGAGCCTCATTATACAAGGGTATAATATACAAGGGTGTCTGAAAATTTATGGCTTGACTTCTGGGTTTAAATGCCCAAGTTTGGGCATCTGAATCCCACCAAAGGAATCATAAATTATTTCAAGCAGGAAATACCTAAAAATACCATGTGAAAGTAGACAGAAAGGAAGAATTTTAGATACCTTTGTTTTTATATAACTTAAATAGTATCTTCATAGGTGTTTTTTTGGTTGTTTTTTCCTTTTGAACTTCAGAAACTGAATGACCTCATGCTTTCTTTTCTTATTTTGAGGCATTAGTCTGACTCTTCTTTTAGCCCACCCTTCCATTAGATTCAGCAAGCATTGGCTCAGGTCTGTTTGCCTTTAATTTAACCTTGAATATCCTTCATGGGATAGATGACAGATTATTATCTCTCAGTAGAAACCACTTAATTGAAGGATATTTTTGGCTGAGGAGATAACTGTGAATATAAGAAAGACTCAGAATTTTTGTGAAAAAAAAATTCCCAGCTATACAGCTTTGAAATATCAGAAACCACCATCTGCAAGTAAATTCAGGGGACAGTAAATACAGAAAGATATTTCTAACATTTAAACATAAGTAGCATCTCACTGTTTTCTCACTGATTGCATCTCACCATATAAAGCTAGAATTTGCTAGAATCAACTATGCTGCACTAAAATGTTATGAAATTAAGATTCCTCTCTTCATAAAAATATCCTTAGGACATTAAAATTCACTTTTAATGTTTTAAAATTAATTAATTAATTAATTAATTAAATAAAATATTTGATACTTTTAAAGTATCAAATATTTTATTTTTATTAAAACTGATGCAATATCCTGGCTTGACAGGTTTAGAGTAGTAATTGCCAAATTCTTTGGAGCAGCTGCTCTTGATCACTGAAAACTTTTGCAGGACTATCTGCAAAACTCAAATGTGATTAGAATAGTTGAGACAAAGTGTGTGACTATGTGTTACATTTCCCTAATTATTTTACAAGGGCAAACCCCCAGCATAATTATTACAGGGTGGCTTTCAGAAATAGCTTTATTTCTTATTAATGTCTTCATACCAGGAGGAGTCACTGCCATTGGGATTTGTGTTAGGTGGCCTCCAAATTCTGGGTCCAAGAGGTCACCAAGTCCTGTTAAAGAAGAGTTTAAACAAAACATAACAAAGCAAAAAAATGTTACAGTGACAAAGAGCAACCAAAGCTGTCAGAATTCTGTGTTATTGTTCTGTGTTATTGCTGGTGTGCAGCCTGTTCAAGTCGTGTTAAACTGAACTAAAGCAAAATTTAGAGGAAAGATCAAGACCTTTTGGATCAGATCCTACCAGGTCGATCTGCATTAGCATTTAGTCCACTGTAGCAAGAGCATCCTTTTAAAGCTGTGACAGGCACTGTTTTCACAGCCAAGCAGAATTTTCCTTGAGTGTTGTTTTATGGCAATCCTGTGGGAATTTTTAATGAATACTTCTATATTTATAAGGCTCAGTCTGAAGCTTCATATCCGTGAACAGTTGAAATTAATTGAGAATTTGAAATTGAGCTGTATGTAAAAACTTCAGTGTTTAAAAATAAACCATACCTTTAGTTTTGACTTGCCTAATTTAAATAAAACATTAGCTAAGTTTTTATTTATGTCTCAGTTTTAGCTGCTAAAGTAGATGTTTATCACTTGGTTCTTAAATTGTTTTTTTTTTTTAATTTACTTGGCATTTCATATAATACAGAGTGGGGAGTTGTTTTCTCTATGTCTTTTTTTTTATTTTATTTTACTTTCATTTAGCTTTTTTTTTTTTTAATTTGGTATGAAATGTTTAAATATATCTTGAATAATATAAAGTAGATTCTGAGACTTGTTGATTGCCTCAGTGTGTAAACTCCATCACAATTCAAACACAGAAATACTGCAAAACCAATAGATTCAGTCTATGGAGCCATCATTATTTTCTATGTCAGGGTAATTCTACAATGAAGAAAATCAAAATACTTCCTCTAAGATTTATTCATCCATCAGCAGTCTGTGCTTGAAGGAAGCAGCATTATTTTTTGGACATATTTTTTTAGTTTTGATTTTGCTGTCTAAATCCAGTGTTTGGAACCGCTGAAGTTCTTGCTGATCAAAGATTAGGTCTTATATGTGTAAAACTTCCTAATAACTCATAAATTTCTGAGAATTGGAATCCACCTGCTGCATCTGAGACATTTTAACAGTTTGTTGTATACCTGAGTTTGACCCTACACAAGGAAAGGACGTAATGGACAGAAAAAGGGAATAATAAAGGGTATCCTTAAATTCTAAACATGGAGATGAGACAGATTTTATGAGTCATCCTCTGAAAAATGCCTATTTTTCATTACTGACTATCAAGAGAGGTCAGGGTGACCTGCTCAGATGCAGTTATTTATTTTTTAGATTTCCAGATATTAGGTGAGATGAACTGCATATAAAATGACTAACACAGATTTTTAAACATTTTTTGGATTGACAGAATTCTAAAAATAAGAGTTTTGAATATAAATACAGCCTTAACAAATTTCCTGAAAACTTGTTACTGCAGAGTCTGAATAAAATCAACACCTCTGATAATAATAAGTTATTCACTTGGATTCACACTTTTGATAAGGATCAGTACAGCCTATGCAAAACCTGTCAGTACCTAGAATAGCAAAGTTTTGGGAATTTATAGTGCTGATTAGTCATTACATATAAACAGTAAAATAAAAGTTGTTATTTTATTGACTTTTTAACATGGTTGATACTTTTTTTTTTTTTTTTTTGGCAGACTATACAAAAACTATGAAAACATGGAGGTTGAAACAAATGTTAAATGTGCTTCTTTAAGAATAACTCTCTTCCTGGAAAAGAAGGGGGAATTATAGATATACTGAATTAGTGGATTAGGCTGTGTTAGCTCTAAGGTCATATTTTAACTTTCAATATTTACATGAAATTCTTTCCTTATATTAGTCTGGTATGTGCTGAATAAGACACCAGTGCAGTTGTGACATTTAACAATCTTTAATGTAATGAACTGGTTCTTTTTAGCCAGCTTAAGGGTGGCAATAACTCAAATTTTAAAAGCAGTTTTATAAAACCTCCTCCAGAATTAAAGTCACAGCTGCAGATAATCAAATAATTGTTAAATCAGATCATTTGAAACACTTTAAAAATATTCTTGGGCTACACACTGCTGCCTTTACTTGTGCAAGAAAACCACAATTCCCATAGTTTTTCCATTCCACTTTGCAGTGCCAATAAACACATTTTCCCTAGCAAACAACTCTATCCTTCTTTCCAGATTAATCTTTGCGCTTGGGGAAAACATTCTCCAAAAATGAAATTATCAAATGAAGTGGTTGGTGCCAAAATTGATCATGAAGTATCACTTTTCTTGAGAAGCATAAGGGGGAGAATGGGGAGTGAGCACAGGAGTGATGGGTCGTCTTCATGCAGACATTTCACTCTCGGCAAGCAAATGTCAATTTTCCCCTTTGACGCCCTGAAATTGTGTGAGGCATTTCACAAAGCAAACTTGCTTTTCTTTTGTCTCTAGCTGGAATTCAAGCTAAATTCAATATGACACAGTCAAAGTCTAAAGACAGACAAGAGTAAAGGTAGAGAAAAAAGGTGGGGAAAATGACAGGAATAATTCACTGACATGATCAAGGAGCTACGAGGGGCAGGATGTAGTGTGTCTGAGCAGATGAACTTGTGTACTGACTGTAGATAGCAGGAATAGCATTTAAGTAGAAGTTAAATAAGATTGATATGACACTGGCCCCCGTGGAAAACTTTCACTCTGAATTACTGTCTTTGTCATAGAAGCATACCCAAAAACTTTGATTAGAGATCAGCAGGCCAACCTTTGGTGCTGTTCAAAGTGACAGCAGCTCTGATATTTTCATCTAAACTCTCACATGGCATATAGTCTCACATGCAACTCCTGGATCAATAAAAATCCACGCTGGTCTGCAGTGGTGATTGAAAGATTCTCTGTGTGGGCTGCTGCTGTGAAAACCTGTTCAGTGGTGCTGGGGTGGAGAAACAGGCTCAGTGAAGGGTAAATGAGCTGTTCCTTATCAGGTGGATTTGATTCATTATTAGTCATTCCAAAAGCTCATACTCTGAAGACAGGTGGATGCCGAATGTGGCAGATTGGCTCCCTTTCTCTTTTTGGGTACAGAAATCATTCCCAGCTTTCATTGTGGCTTTGGCACAAACTCTCTTCCTGGAAAGTGTCCTTTAAAGAAATGAGTAACCTGGTCCAGTGGGAGATGTTCCAGCCAAAGGCAGGGGGTTTTGGAACCTGAAGATCTTTCAGATTCCTTCAAACTTGAAGCTTTTGATGATTCCAGTTATTCTGTGAAACATATCTACACTTTGCAAAGAAATCCACAACATCAGAGAACCACACATCCATCCTGAGGTGCCCTCCTAAGGAATTTTTATCCTAAAAAACAGTCAATGACATTTTTGTGTCTGCTGGAGACCCACCTACATACAAGGCAATTTAGGAAGCTGTCAGAGGGCTCTCTATTTCCAGGACTGTCATCCTCCTTTCGGAGTGCAAAACCCTCAGCATTTACTTCCTAGGAGGAAGGGAAACCTGCAGCTCAGTCTCCAGGTGATAAGTTTCTCTATGTGAATGTCATATACACGGGCATTCAGTGCCATATGAAAAGGTTTGAGGTAGTCAAAAACACTTCCTAAGACTGACAGAAGTAACACTGAACCTCTGGAGGATCCAGGAATACCAGAACAGTTCAGGCAACTGAAGCGAGATCTCAGCCTGGAGATCTGCTTGAGACCAAGAGAGCCATGTTTTGCTCTCTGTATGGAAACCTAAAGGTCTTCTTTTAGTCAGGAGAGATCTAAACAAGTTAGTGAACAAATCCTGGAGAACAGTTGATCTCATTCTTGGATGCCTAGTGATGGATACAGTTGACTTTTAGTGCCACTGGATAATAATAATAATAATAATAATAATAATAATAATAATAATAATAATAATAATAATAATAATAATAATAATAATAATAATAATAATAATAATAATAATGGGTAGTAGTAGTAGTAGTAATGAAGAAGAAGAAAAAGAGGAAGCACTTATCCCATAGCTATTAAAAGATTCTGATATTTCCTTCCTATCTTCTGGCCAGTGATTCTGTTTTCCAAACACAGACATGTGGCACTATTTCAGCTGCCTCAATGATTTTGCCTCATCTCCACTTCCCTTACATTGGATTGTCCTTTGCAGATGATAGGAATGACATAAGACAACTCCAGCTTTCCTAGACAAACATATTTTGGCAACCAAATCAAGATTCCCCTTTCCAGATAAAGCAAACCTAGCACATGGACAGTAGCCTTTCTAGATATTTCATTGTCCTTCTCTTAATCTTCATCTTTTATATTCAATGCACTGTAAACAAGGCTTCAGCTGAGCATCAGAGGGCAGTTGCCCCCTGAGACTGAACACAACCATCCCACTAAAACTGCCCAGAAGGGAATGTGACCTTTTCTGCTCCAGGGTTACACCATTCCACCTCATCTTTGTAAAATTTCAACTTCTGTGTTGTTTTCTCATGCTACTGTCTAGCAATTTACTTCTATGCAATATGAATTCTATTTCCTACCCAGAAGTGTAGCAATTTATATTGGTTTTTATTAATATTGAAACTCCCCATGAACCACAATTCAAACTGTTTCTCCAAATTTTTAATGCATCCTTGCACTCTGGTCTCACCAGGACTCACAACCTCTGCATTTTTCCTTTTCATCAGTTAAGCCCATCGTTCAGATCAACACTGAAAAGGATAACAAGGCTCTGGTTTAGCACACACTTATTTATTGGTGTCCTGCCAGTATTGCAGAGATTCTCTCACCAGAGTCCAGTGAGATGTGTTTAACTGCTGAAAATTCAAGCCTGACCAACATAGAGGGAAAGGAGCAGAGAGACATGAAACAAATTGCCTAAAAGTAAACAGCAGAGCCTCCTGATGGAGACTACTTTCTAAAATGAAACTTTAGCTGGAAATCAAGGTTCAACCTTAGCACTGCATCAGCTGTCACTTCTTCATTCTTTTATGATTCACTGCTGTGCTGTTGCTGAGGGGAAATTACCCAAAACAGGATTTTACAAAGAATAAAGCAGTGCTTAAAGGAAGCTCCAGAAGAACTGGGCACCCTTACAAGTGAGATCTATTCAACCACTCAATTCTGCTCTGCACAGGCAGACAATATTGTAATGAATATTAAACAAAGATGACTAATTTGTATCTATCATAGTTATGGTCGCAAAGCTCAACATACACAGCAAACCAAATACAATGGGTTGCTTTATTCTAGTGTATTTTTCCTCCCTTCTGTTCAGTGCTGAACCAGAAAGGTTGTTCTGAGGTGCATTATTTTGTTGGCAGTAAATGCTGCCAGTGTCATTATGCAATCATAATTTTTTGAAATTGAAAAAGTCTGTAAGATCAGCAAGTCCATTTTGTTTTATCTACAGAAAAGATATATTCTCCCAAGAGTGACATTTCTTCTACTAAAATAAGACTACCTGTGGATTGCAGGAAGCACTGCACCTTGCTGATATCTGTCTGTGTTGCAGTTTGCTTTACCCCATCAAAAATCCTACTGAATTCTCTGCTTAAAAAAGTTTTGTCATGGGCTATGTGTGTTCAAGTTCTGTTGGACAGAGTGCAGAGAGCCCATCAGGAAAAGGCACCCAGATCACAGACATCTCCTTCCGACTTTTTCTGGGGTAAACCCTGAACAGGCTGCAGAAGCTCTGATTCTTTCTGAGGGCTTATCCCATTAGACTCTTGCCTGTCTTGTCCCACAGGTGATGGTACTGGCATGCAGAGTAAAGTCCTGCAGCACACATTCCACATGTCAGGTAATTCTTCATGTGGCCAGATTTACCCACATGCAAACTGACTTTCCCATAAATTTCTGTTCCAGGCAGGATGAATTTCTCACACTCTCACATTCAGTCTAGAACTTTGAGATAGCACCAGTGTAACCCCTGGCTTTGCAGTGAAGATGCAGGAAACTCATCAGTTTGAGCAGAACAGGCTGGGATCGTTCTTTCCAAGGCCACAAACCTCTGCCAGTCTGCAGCTAAAACCCGCTGTGTGAACTGTCCTGATTGTAGCTCAGAGCCAGCAGCAGTCAGACAGCCCACACGAGTTCTTTGGGTTAGGAAATTCTATGAAAGATGAAATGTGTTAATTTAAATTTCTCAGGCTTTTAGCATGAACCTTGGGGTCTCACATCTGGGTGAAATTAGGAGGAGCAGCAGGAAGAAAATGCAATCCAATGGATTCTGTTTAAAACCTGGGCCATGACCAGAAGTTATTTGCAATGTACTTTCACTCACACTGTGAAATGGCCTTCAGGTATTCAGTTGTCAAAATACAAATGTATATTAGTTACCAGATGGGGA
The DNA here is from genome assembly GCF_030490865.1 of Poecile atricapillus. Taxonomy (NCBI): domain Eukaryota; kingdom Metazoa; phylum Chordata; class Aves; order Passeriformes; family Paridae; genus Poecile; species Poecile atricapillus. Next base: position 5,420,294 of record NC_081288.1, read on the forward strand.
GTGAAAGTAGATGTTCTGCACTATTCCCCATTCAGCACAATAAACATGAGTTAATTCAGAAATGCCTGTGATTTTAATCTGAAGAGGATCACAGAGAAAACTAACTGCAGTCACAGAATCCTAGAATGGTTTGGATTGGAGGGAACCTTAAAGATCATCCAGTTCCAACACTCTGCCATGTGTAGGGACACCTTACACTGTCCCATGTTGCTCCAAGCCCTGTACAACATGGCCTTGAACCTTTTGTCCTCTTTTACTACCTTTTTTTTTTTTTTTTATCTCCAGAATAGCAGAATTTGGCTTAAATAGGAATATATATCCAAAACAGGAAAAAACAAATCTGCCTCATGTTTACATGTGCCCTGTGCTAGAACCCAGTGTCAAAAGCTACTGCTGATAGTCCTAATCAGTTCCCTTTTAGTAGAACTAATCTCCAATGACAAGTGATGCAGTGTGTTTCAGAAGAGAACTGTGATAAAAGGTGGTGTGCTGGAAAGATCCCGATTTACTCAAAAGAGGTCAAGGTCAGAAATCAGACTAGTAGCAGTGCTTAACAATTGTTAGTGAGCAGTCAGCAAAAAAGCAACAAATTTGTTATTGTTTTCCACTGTGGCATCTAGATAGGGCAGGTTACAATGAATTCCCTTAATTTGCTGATCATCCTGCATTCAAACACTCAAGCAAGTTAGACTCCTTCATCATATCCATGCACCTTGCTGGATCTCTGAAGATTACCTGTCAGTTTGTTCTGCTCAGCACTTAAATTATCAGAACCTCTTTAAATCTTATGACTTTTGTTGCTATCAGGAGTCAGTGATGACTTTTTTTTCCTTATCACTCTAGTACCAGGAAATGCTGGGAAATATCATCTGTTCTGTCTTCAGGGAAAAGAAATTATAACTGTCAGTCTGCCACCTATTCTAGAAAGCTCCTTTGCACTCCAGAAAAAAAGAATCTTCTGGCACTTTGACAAAGCCTTTTCTTTTAGCTGAGAGGAGAAATAATCAAAAAGATCAATAGGAAGTGTGAAATGGATGGATTTTAGTGAATTGGGATTTCTTTCTTGTGTCACTGCAGGCAGAGAATGACTACAGACACAAGGATTTAACTGCAGCTTTGGGCATGGATGTGCTATTCAGAGAAGTAATCCTTGGAAGTTAGGGAGGGCAGAAAAGAATGAAGTGAAAGATGATATTTTGTAGCCTTTGTACACTGGAGAAGCCTTTAAGCAAGGGATGTCCAGTGGAACAAGATGTTAAACACACTTGTGATATTTGTGCAGGAGGTGTAGGGAACATTCCCATGGACCATTTCCTCCAGTCCCTTTTCAAGCCCATCAAGACCATGGGCCTCATTAACCTGAATCCAAGTCTCTGGGGCCCTGAGGATAGCAGTTAATAAAGATGGAGATGATCATTATTTTTCATTATTTAAATTAAAATTGAAGTTGAAATTTTATTTCAATTAATAGACATTTCAGTGGAAAACCAAGTTTAAGACAACTGAAATCACCTGCCTGTGCCATTAGAATCTGGGTATGGTTGCAGATGAGAAAGAATGCATGCAACACGATAAAAACACACTTTTCTTGAATAAAACTTATGCAGAAAGGGGGATAAGAACTCAAACACACCTACAGAAGTTTTGTCTCAAATACAGTACTGTGCATTGATCCAAAAGGCATTTTTTCCTTATTCTGGAAAAAATCTTCTTCCTCTCCCTCTTTTTACTTCTGTGTCTGCTTAATCCAACCCTTAAACTGAGCACCCTTTCCTATTTTCAAACATATTATTATAGTGACAGCTATTTACTGAAAGATTGGGCCTCCATAGGTGTTATTTAAACACAGTCCACACCCACTAAAGAGCTTTTTCTGAGTAATGAAAGGAAAAAGCTATAAAGAAGCAGCATCCTATATAAAAGTGATGTTCTGCATCTTTGCACTTTCTCCATGTCCCTGATTACCTGGTTCTTTACTTTTATTCTGGGCACAGATTTCACCCTTTAGAAGAACTTTACCAGAAAAATCCTGTTACTAATTGCTTCATTGACAATTACAAACTCAGGAGCAGGAACTCAGTGTTGTCACAGCTGTTAACACTTTTCTTTGTTTCTAAACATTCTACTGGAGTCTGAAGGCTTACAAATATTCAACATTTCTGCATTTATTATGTGCAAACCTTGTGCAATATTATTCTTAAAGAACAAACAATGCAAGACACAGCAGTAGCAGAGGTTAAAGGAAATATTCAGCTGGCTGACTAATGGAAGGAAAAATCAATTGTATGGACAGCTCAAAATCCAAAGCCCTCTGTGATTATTTTTTTTTTTCTTTTTTGTCCTTGAGGGAGTTTTATCACATGTAACATTGCTCTTAGAGCACATCAGCTCAACTGAAAATGGTATTGACTTGTTTATTGAGTGTATTGTAAACTCTTCTGGGCTAGCACCATATTTGTCTTTATGTTCAAGGAACCTAATTGTTATTAAAGCCCCTGGTTTGTGCTTTTAGACAAATAGAAGTGCACCCTTGTAAGGCAGACAGAAATTTGAACAATAGCCTCTGAATATGACAGGAGATAATTGTAAATCACTGTAAATTGTAGTGTTTTCATATGAAAGCGGGGATGCAAAATGAGAATAAGCTAAGTGGAGGTGGGAAAACAGCAATGAGAAAGTTTCCTGTTCTCTCAGTGTTCTAAATTGCTGCCCAGCAGCTAAGTTGCTGAACTTTGTTCCTGGAAACACAAACCCTGTACTAAAATCATAATATACACCATGGAGGCAACAAAATGTCCCTTCAGGGTCCAACTTCCTTTGTGGTTGTTCTCAGCAGATTTCTGACCTTTTTCTCTTTATATTTAGTCAATTAATTCTTGAGTTCATGAAATTGCTCAGGGCCAATGTAAATTTTCTGACTTAGTTTTTCCTTACAAGACAAAAAAGCTGAGTTTCCAAAATCCCCACAATCTTCCAAAAAATCCATGTTCAAAAATATGATGTTTAGGCAAAAAACTGAAACAGTTCTTTTTCAGTCTCATCAAAATGGAATTGTTTTTCCTTTAAAATTCTGAATTTTGCTTAACTAAATCACCCATTATATTTTTTTTTTTTTTTTTAATATATAAAGGAAATAATGTTTCCATGATTGTCAGATGGAATATCATGTACATAATTGAACATTAAACCTTAAAAAGGAAATCTACTGGAGCTATTAGATTTTAAAAGATAATAATCTAGAAAACAGAATCTATGAGGAAAGACTGAAGAAAGGAATATGTTTAGTAGAGATGTTTATGTATGAAAGGTTGTTGGAAAGGGAAAGAGAATAAAATACCTTTTGTTTTGATTTTTGATGGATAGTCCATTATAGACAACACAAAAAAAGGATGAAGTTTACAATAAGACAAGAAGATTAAATTAAGGTTCAGGTTGAAAGTGAAGGAAAAATATTGACCTTAGAAAGTCTAACACTGAAATAAGTTATTAATTCCATAGATGCACAATCTCAGTTGCAGGCTGCTTTAAAAATTTGGTCAGAAAAATAGAATGTGAGAAATGACAGAAGGCACTCAACTTCCATTTAAACTAAGGAATTAACAAGACTTATATTTGATTTTCTTAGATTCTTGTATATTATCTTCTTATTACAATGCATATGTGACAATGGCTATTCATCAAAAACCTTTGCAGTTTTTTGATTTTAAATGGAATCAAAGTGTGATTTTTGAGCCACTTTTAATGGTGCAGTTGGGGACCTAAAGGAAGAAAGAAGGGTCAAAGTGTTAAATGCATCTAAATAAAGGAGGGTTTCCTGAGGAGACTTTCTTGCTAGCAAGAGAATTAAAAGTCACTGCATGGAAGACTTTAGCCACTCTTGTTATTCATTAATACTAAAAAGAATATTTATCCTGTGCAAAGATGGTTAAAAGGTCGTGCAATAACACTGCTGGGAAAAGTCATTTTATGTATTTATAAATATTTCACATTCCATGGCAAAAAAAATCTTTCTGCAATCCTAACAATTAACAAAAGCTTTTACTGAATTCCAAAATTTATTACATCTCTTAGACAAGTACATCATCCCTGAAACTTCACATTGAATTGCCAAGGGACTAAAATAGGAAAGTGGAGGATGTTCAGTAGCAATTATATCAATTGTTCTCCAGAGCCCAAACATTAATTTATTCTGCAAATAAAGTTAGTGTTAATTGCTCCACAAAAGAGACTTTTCAAATTTGGATTGGGTCCAAAGCATCGGTGTCAGCCCTGGTTTACTCTGCTGTAAACTGCTGCAGTTCCTGCCTGGGTGCAAACATCAGGGCTGCTGCTTCACCTCCCTCCCGATCTCCCGGTTTCCACTGGGGTCTGCAGCTGGAGCCCTCCAGAAAAGACAGACCTTGAGGGGCTGGAGCGTGTCCAGAGAAGGGCAACAGAGCTGGGGAAGGGGCTGGAATGCCAGGAGCTGCTGAAGGAGCTGGGGTGGCTCACCCTGCAGAAAAGGAGGCTCGGAGGGAACTTCTTGCTCCCTACAACTCCCTGACAGGACTTGGTGGCCTCCTACCAGATGGGAACAAATGACGGGACAAGAGGAGACAGCCTCAAGCTGAACCAGGAGAGATTTAGATTGGATATGAGGGGAAAATTCTTCACTGAAGTGGTTGTCAAACATTGTAAAAGGCTGAACAGAGAAGTGATGGAACCACTGTCCCCTGGAAGTGTTCAAAAAATGAGAAATGTGATGCAGGGGGACATGGCTTTGTGCTGGGTTTGGTTAATGGCTGAACTCGATGGTCAAAACTCTTAGAGGTCTCTTCCAGGCTTAATGATTCTGTGATTCAGAAAAAGACTGGGAATCAGGTATTGTGTATCTAACAAACACAGAATTAATATTATTGATGACTCTTTATATTGTGTCGCTGTCTTTAGAATAGACAGCTAGTTACAGGGAGAGCTGTAAAAATATCCTTATTACTCCTGTTTTCAACTAAAACTAAAGCTCATGGATGGCCAAAACAGAGAGTATGTGTGAACAAACACAGAACAGGATGTGCACATTGACTTTAAACTATCTGTCTCATAGTTGATTTTCCTCTGTGGACACTTTGATATTTCCAAATTATCTAAGCATTGAAGCAGTGAATTTAGACCTGTTGCCAATTATTCTTGTTGTGGTAGCAAAAGTAGTACTTACCCCCACTAAGTACAAGACTTGTGTGAGACACGGGGTTCCAGGCACAGAACAGAAGATTTTCACTACTCTCAGACATGAAGTAATGGTGGTATTAAACAACAGATGCTTTACGAATACATGGGATAATTTTATTTTGTTTTTCCTTGGAGCTGTCTTTCCAGGGCCAGGAGTTGGACTTTGATAATCCTCGTTGTTCCCTTCAAACTCAGGATCTTATATGACTAAATTACTTTCAGATTTTATTGTGAATATATTTTACAGCCTTTTGTTTGTCTTCATGATCAAGGATATGTTTCAGTTATCTGCTATAAAGTTAACAAAGGGAGAATTGCCTCTTTCCCAATATGTTCATCATATGGAAAAAACCTGCTTCCTTGGCTTACTTCTACCAGCAGTCATTAATTAATTCTCATAACACTCTTGTAAGTGCCAGCATCTGTTAAACATTAGCACACATAGACAGATTAATCCTTTGTGGTTTTCTTTTGCATATTTGTTTTTTCCTCAAAGACACTTGAGAGTTATCAATTTTTTAAGTTCTTGGACACTAGATGTTCTGTCCAGATTTCTACCTTACCTAATGCTGGAACTCTGAAGCAGCATGTTTTTGTTTTCCCTCTTTGAAATATAGACCAGCATGGTAACAGAAACATTGAAAAATATATATCTACTTGTAAACCTTTCTACATTGTGACAATAGCTATCTCCTCTCTCTTCTCCTTGTCTGAACTCTCTTCACTTTACATTTAGTTTATCTTCAGTTTCTGTGCATAAAGGAGGCTTCAGACTAATTTTTTATTATTATTATTATTATTATTATTATTATTATTATTATTATTATTATTATTATTATTATTATTTTCTTCCACAGACACACCTCTCCTGTTCCTCATCTTTCACAGTAACAGACCCTGCAGACCTCAGTTTGGCCACCACAGTCCCAGCATCCCATAAACATCTGCATAAACATCTTTGAGACTCATTTCTCAACATGAAAGTCTGAACCTTTTTTTCTGAGTTAAATACCTGGATTCCTTTTACAGTCAATAGGAAAATAAGAAAAATAATTCCTATTTTTGGAGCATTGTTTTGTCTCATTCTTCTGACCAGAACAGGGGAATCAGGCCCTAAAATGCCCATTTCTCCCCATCACTGTCTGGTGGTTGCAGCTCAGCAGCTGAGCTGGGAGTGTCATCCACACCCCTCAGTCTTCACAAGGGCCCCAAAAGCCTGCTTGTTAATTTAGTTACCTGAAGAAAAATCCAAAATTAGATGAGGAAAAACACAACCAGAAAAAAAAACAAAGCTTTTCTTCCAGGCTTATTTTCTTTCTGATCTTTCCTTGAACTTTAATCAGGACTCTTATTGTTCTCCTGCACATGGTTTTTCTTTCTAATTATGAAGGTTGGCTGAAGTCATATTCTCCCAACAGTAAAATTTTTGTTTTTGCTTCCTGAGCTGGCCAAAAAAATTAGATTCTTTTGTCATTCTGTCCTCCTTTTCTACTTTCTGTATCTCTGAGCATTGTGCCCCGCTCTTATTAACCAGTCATAACAATCTATTACTCTCTTATTTTGTTACTGCATTTTTCAGAGTGAAGAAATTGTAGAAATCAGATTCATTTATGAAATAAAAAAAAAAAAATCAGATTTTTGCTCTTTTCAAGGAAGGGATGATCAGGTGACTTTAGTCTTTAGTGTAATTCTGTTTTTAGATCAAATCTTTTTTCTCCTCCTACCATGACAAAACTCATATGGCTGGGTTTTCTTTATACCACACCTTTAATCCCCCAAGATCTTCCTGTTGAATAAAAGAGGAAAATAAGAAAATCTCAGAGATAAGGACAAAATAGATTCCTTAAAAGACACCTTAGCTTTTCTGTAGTGTTATAGTAAAATGATTCCAAAAAAAGGTAACCCAAATTAATTCTATTTTTTACATGGTAAAATTATAGTCCTCACCAGTGCTTTAACCATGCACAGTGAGGGATCTTTACAGCTTTTCTGACCTGTAGAAGCTTTCATTTATTTTAAAGACAAAGAAAAGTTTTTAATTTCTACTGAAACAGTATGAGAAGTTGTAGAGCAGCTGTGCTCCCAAAAGCTGCAAACAGGTTTTTGGACTATCTATTGCTGAATTCCAACAGTAACACTTTTACTTCAGTTACAAAACTCCTAGCATTTCTAAATTCACATTTTTATCTTTCGCACCACCTGAGAATCCCATCTGCTGTTTATCTCAAATATATCCAACTTTCCAGTGTATTTCTTTGGGATGTTCTCAAATTCCATTTTGGTTGGACTTTGTTTTTAATTTTATTTTATTTCTGGCTTGTTTATTTAGAGATGAAACTGCATAGTGCAAGGCACACGTGGGTTTTGCTGCAATGTCTCAAGCAGTGTGTTTGAAACAAAAAGAATGCTCCTTTGTTTGAGCTGCTGGTCACAATTCTTATTAACAACCATGAAAGGATGGTTCACAGGAATTAAGCCACTTTTGAAATGTGAATTCTTGACTTGTGATATAGCCAGTGCACAGCCAAGGAGCAGTTACTCTGTGTTTCCTGCAGAAAATACTGATTCCTCAAGCAGAAAACTTTGCAAAACATATTCTTAGGAGATGGTGACTTTTTGACAATGAGGGTTTTGGGGGAAGTTTCTTTCCTTTTTTTCTTTTTTTCTATTTTTCTTAAAATTGTCAGACAAATGAGTTCATTTCATAAAAAGTTTTGTTAGGAAGCCTTTCCAAACTCCATGTGGAAATCGAGTCAGAGTGGACGCTGATTATGGCACACTTCAAATCAGAGTTAAATGCTGATGAGTGCTTTGCTCCTGAGGTATTTTGATGTGGACCCTTCTCAATCTATTCCTCTGGTGATAGCTCAATTTAATTCTTTAAAGAAGGGTGACATTCTTCTAATCCAGCTGTATTTTCTAAAATCCAGCTGCCTAACCATAGCAATCAAGGCTTCAGCTGCAGTCAATGAAAAGAAATAACTGGATAGGGCAGAGGTCTTCCTCTGCCTCTGCCTCTCCTGTGGCTTTGCTGGAAACTTGGACCACTTCCTTGATAAAACATTTTAGATGGCTGGATTAAAAAAAAATATACATATGAGAACTGAAACTAAAAATTACTCACTGGTGATGTGCTCCTAACTTCAATATTTGGGCAAATACTCTTTAATTTCATAATTTATGACCTGGATGATGGGCAAGAGTGAATTCTCAGCCAGCCTGCAAATGGTATAAACCTGGAAAGAGTGGTTGACAGATGAGGTGATTATATTACCTTTTTAATAGGCTATAAAAATGGGTCAGAGGAAAGTCATGAAGTTCAGCAAAGGGGAATGAAAAGTCCAGCACATGGGGAGGAACAAGCCCATTCACCAGCACATGCTGAATTTCTTGCACTTTTTTCTTTCATTTCAGTGGACAGACACTTCAGCCAACATCTAACCTGTGCATTTCTGGAAATATTTCTTTAAACAATATGCAAAATCAATGAGAGCACCAAGATTTCATGCTTGGAGCAGGAAGGATTATCTAGTGGTTGGAGCATAAGCCTGGAAATGAGGGGACATAGGTTTAGCTTCTTTCTATGTCACAGGTGTTTTATGTTATCCTAGATAAGTCATTTTGGCTTTCTGTGCCTCTTACTCCCAGTTGTCAAATAACTCTTCCTTCTTTGCCTCTGTGGTATATCATAAAGCATGTGAAGTGTCCAGATTTTATAGTATTAGTTGCCATAAATGTATCTTAGCCTGTCAATTTTATGCTGGTGAGAGTACATTTTGTTAGAGAATCCACCAGAGTTATTTTGTCATTATACTGTATAACAGAGCAGAGTCAGCTCACAATTTTGCAGAACTACAGATTGGAGTTTTGTGGTGTTTGGTTTATTTTTAATGTTTGTTTTAACAAAGGCATGGGTGAGGCTGAGCAACTTCTAGCAAAATTAGGAGAGAATAAGAGGAGGCAGTTGAACTGGACATACCCTAGTGTGTCTTGGATGGCCCAGGGTACCAGAGGGTAAGTTATTGAACCAAAACTTAGATCTTGTATAATTTATCTGAAATAAATTTCAAATACACGCATGGAGCACATGTTGTATGATTATTGCTATCTGCTCTTAATTAAAAAGTGTGTTCTCACTCAGCATCAGTTATGATGCTCATTTCTCATTTTTGATGTATCTAATTTTTTGGGCCAGGACTGCTCTTCTGCACAATAATTAACATTATGCAGAACTATCAGGAAACATGAGCTTTTGGGCATGGATTTTATGGTCCATGATATATCTTTAGTATCTAAAAACCTAACTAGAATCAGGAGCCTAAACACCTTTGTGACTTCATCTCTTTTTACTTACTTTACTTACTCTTTTAGTATTTTGGAGTTACTTAAGAAGAAAGAGAGGAAGAGAGGAAAGAAAAAAATAACTGTCAATGTAATAACTTGCACCAGCCAGAACAAACAAACAAACAAAAATTTCCAATTTCAGATAATCTCCAGTGGAGTTTTCTAGTCTAATTTGCTCATGATAATGGATGAGTGGCTCTTCCCTAATTGGTAGTTTTGGGTGGGAGCATGGGCTTTTATTTGTTCTCTGATCACCTCGGACATTGCTAGAGTAATGTTTCAATTGATAGCCTGACACTTCACTCCCACTTTTTTCCTCATACTACAATTTCAGAGTCAGTTAAGCCATCTGATGATGCTGTTTAATTCTCTTATAAATAACAGGTTTACAAAATGGGAGAACTGCTGTGAAGAAATTACAGCCCAGCAGAACAATTTGGGCATTATTTTGGATGACACACACACATCTATTATTTCAGAATTATTATTGTGGTGTTTTCATATAATTTTTGATTAAATTGAGTGGTTATCTTCAGAAGAACTACCATAACTGTAACCCAGTCCTGTAAAAATTCATTTAATAGTGGCAGTGTGTAACCCTAAGTAGTTCTGTTTCACCTCTATTTTTTTCTCAGTTTAATAAAAAAGCAAAGTTACACAAAAGAAATTGAATTGGTTTTCATGCAGAAAATCATTTGTGTGACAAAATCACATTTTTGCAAATATCACTGTTAACTCTCTTTGTGACAAGAGATCAGTGCAAATATCTTGAAATGTCTAAGTTACATGGAGCAAATAACCTCTACCCAGAAGATGACAGGTATTTCTCTTCCCCCACCTCAGGGCCACAATAGATGACTCTTGCAGAGTTTTTTCTATCTCCTTTAAAACATGGCATTGGAGATATTTTTCTATGCTAGGAAAATTACTGGGCTAATGGTAAATCTGCAATGCATGTATCATGAATAGTCTCAGTTTTCCATTCAAAAGTCTTTAGAAACTCTGTGGGGTAAGTGATTATCACGCCAGCAAAATATTGTACATTTTCTTTGAGAACTCATCAGCTGCTGTTCTCCTTTTGATCTCTGTCTGTCCCTGTTTTTAGCACTTTGGGATATGCAGGGGGCTAAAACTGAACCTCTGATTTTACAAGTGGTGCTTTATCATGTAGGACTCCTGACTTGGGAGAGGATGTGACCTATATTCGTTCAACAAATTTTACTAGATGCAGTTTTGACCCCCAGGGTATCTAAAGCCAGTAAATCTGACATTGGACCCACTGGGGACTTGTGGCCCTCTGGAGAAGGATCAGGAGATCTTCAGATCTCAGGTTTCCCAGAGATATCTCAAATAAAACCAGGTGTCCTATGAAAGTAACAGAATCACTTCCAGGGAATTATTCTTCTGATCTACTTCAGATGTCTACACTGAGTTGAAATTCTTCTTATCTTAGATCTTTATCAACTTTTAAAGAAAGATTGAATAATTCTTACTGACAGTAAAACTATAACCACGTGTTTCAGTCTACAGAGGAGATATCTACAGGTAGATGAATATAAATTAAGTTCTCACAAGCAATTAATTAGCCTAAACTCTCTGTTTGAGAATTTGATTCTCTTTAGTCAATGAAAATCTGAAGCCCAGCTCAGCTCCCTCAAAAGTAGCTGGTTCTGATTCAGATGATCAATGGTTTCCCACAAGTCCCACCACTGGCAGGTGGGACAGGTCACTAAAACTTCCAAATTCAGAGACAGAGAGGAATTTTGATTCGTGCTGACCTACAAGATCTGGGATATCTGAGAGGTGTGATGGGTCACAGAATAATTTGGATAGAAGGCATCTCTGGAGGCCATTGTGTCGAGGCCCCTGCTCAAAACATCAGCCTGCAGAAGCCTAAAAGGCCCACACAGAAGAGGAAAGTAGAAAGGGCCAGTGAACTGCATTAAAATCATCCTTCGTACCCCTTTTGGGGTGCTTTAAATGGACAGGTCCTGATAGATGAGCTGTAGCTAATCTCCTTGCCTTAAGCCAAATACTTCACTTTAAAACCAAGCTCTCTGAAGCCTGAATGGACTCCCTTTGCCACCCTATTCATTTCAGTATGAAGCAGCCGTTTTTCTAAGAACAAAAAATTTAATTTACAGTGTAGTCTTTTTAGAGGGTGGCAGGATACACTTACAACAAAATAAATGGAAGAGAAATAACAGAAGATTTGCACCACACACTTTGATACACACTGAAAGATGGACAAGTTTAGGAGCAGCAGTCATTTCTTTGCCTGAATGAAAATGCATTTAAGAGGGTCTGGGAAAATCAGGAAAATTATTTGCTAATGTTTAGTCTTTTACAGTCATCATATTCAGGTACCAAAGCTTTTCATTTCTGCAGCAAAACATAATGAAAAAGTAAACTTCAGAGTTTTTATTAAAAAAGGAATAAAATTTTAGGCACAAACTGGTGCAAATTCAGTTTTTTATACACAGATTACCAGCAGAACTTCACAAACTCTACTGTAATCTGTAGCAATGACATCTGTGAGTGAGAATTTTTACTCATAACTTGTACTGAAAAGGAAAAAAAATCTAGGAAAAAAAAAATGATGGAGATTTTTTTTTTTCTTTTTGAACAGACCATTTCACATGGGTGTATTTATTCTTGTGTAATTTAAGTATTTAATTGAAGGATATTATAGACTTATGTATATACATAGCAGATTTGGCTTGAAAGCAGAACTTTTTGATCTTCAGTCCGAAAAAGTTAAGTGTTTCCTTTTGTAAAAAAAAAAATTGATAAAAGGAATTATTCTGAGGAAAAAAACATGAAAATTTTCTGACCATGCCTATTAATAGAAACTGTTTTTCTTATTTGAAATATACATGGGATTTCTCAGATGCAAAATGCAAAGGGTTTTTTTATTCATAAGAAATTTCAGGAGACAAATGGCTTCTTTGCATTTCACCAATGCGAAACAGATCAAAACTGTGTACTTGGAAATGTAGCACTATCTGCAGGGACTATTGGAAACTGCTCATTTCTTTTTCCAGCTTAGCAAAGCCTCTGATCATCCTGTAACTATAGCAACATAACCATAAGCTGCTCAATTTTAGACACTTTTTGTGCATTGTCTTTTTTTTCCCCAGAATATAAAAAGATAATGGAAGAGAGGCACTCTGTTTTGTTTGCCTCGTTAAGCTATATTTAAATTATAAGTGATAAACAGAACAAATTAAAAATTCTTCTGTCTCTAAGTTCTTTTGCTGTTAATTTTATTTACCTGAAGACTCAGAGGAGGTGATCCTTTTCCTGGGTGTAGGCACAGCATTCCCTCTGAGAAGCTGTTTGGGTTCCCAGCTGGTGTCCAGCTGCCACAGCACAGGGGTGGATATCTGGGAGCTCTTCGCTGCTTTAGGTGGAAAGAGACACCCAGGTCCAAGGAACTGAATTGCACCAAAGTCTGGCCAAGGTATTCTTCAGAAGATCCTTGATTCCTGCCGTCAAGATGACTGAGTATTTCCTCAGTGTCAAACATCCAGGCAGTGCTAATGTCCAGTCTCCTGGGATGGGACTGTATCAGGTCCCATAAAAAACAATCAATTGTTTTTCGACCAAAATGTCTTCTCTTGGAGTCCTCTTGAAATGCTTCAGCACAAAAAAGTTGGATTGGAATTTAGGGTACCTCTGCAGGTAGAGTTTTAACACAGCTGGAGTGATGCAGGTTTCCTGTAGGTCTTGTGCTCTCTTTGCTGGTCCCATAGAGATGTCCCTGAGAGCACAGAGCACCATGCAGTTCTGCAGGGGGAAATCAGCTGTCATGTGCTGGAATCTGTGGGTTCCCTTCCAACTCAGGATATTCTGTGATTCTGTGATTCTATGGTAATGAATACCTAATCACAACAGCCAGGAGTCAACCTCTAGACACTGATATGGAAGTATGTGACTCTCAACCTGACTGGCTTTGGTGTATAGAACTAAAAACTAAAATTACTTGAGGCATCTTAGGATACTGATGTATTGTCACTGAGGTGACAAATGCAAAACATAATGAAAAGCTGCAGGAAAGGTAAAACAACCTCAGACATTTCAAATGCCATAAACAAATTGGAAACTGAGCCAAGCAGTGACCATTTATGTCTGCAGCTGCAAGACAGACAGTTATTCATTCTTTCAATCCTGTCAAAGAGATGGAAATGGCATGAAAAAGGATAGAACCTGAGGAAAATGCCTGCTATTAATACTACAGCTTAAAAAGCAGAATAAAACATTTACCAAGTATTGCACAGCTCAACAAATTTCTAGTGCTGCCAAGAGAAATTGAACATTTTAGGAGGGTCAAAACAAATGCCCTGGTGCTGTATGTGTCAAGCTCATGGACAGGCCCAGGAAAAGAACTGTGTCCTTCCAAATACAGAGGTGTGAACTCTGATTAATATCCAACCACTCGAGATCTAAAGGGTTGATCAGTAAATGTTCAGTAGATCTGTTTACTGTTCATTTCTTGACTTTCTCTGTAGCCATTGGAAAGAAATAGAAAATCTCAGAGAGAAATTCAATATTGCTGGTCTAGATTTTTTCAGAATAAATTGAATCCTGTGTTATTAAGTTTTATTTATGTTTGTATTCATAGAGGATAGAGAGGACAGAGTGGAGCAAATGCCTACCTTGAGCAACAAAGACCACTCCTGAGGAAATAAACCATCTTGCAGCATCTTTCCATATTGACCCCCAAAGTGTAAATGAGCAATAGAAGTCTGAAATTAAATGAATTTTATATAACTACATATGAACTTTTTTTTCACACAAAGTGTCCAAACTCGAACCAATATACCTTTTGCTTTCTAGAGTCGTTCTGATAAAAAGTATATCTCAGAGCAAAGCTGTTTGAACTTTTGCTTAGTGAGATAGTGTTTTTATCTGAAGTGATGTCCACACCGTTATTCTTGTGGAAAACTGCAAAAACAACTTATTTCCTTTTTCTTAAATTTTTCAGATTTTGAATTGACTACTCCACATAAATTGGATGGAAAAATGAAAACCTCTATACCCTGCTTTTACCTTTTATTTCTAGATATTTTTCTGTTCAGAGACACACAAAAAAAAAACTTTTTAAAACAAACCCAAGTCCTAATTTTTAAATAATAAAAAAATACTTTGATCTTATTTCTTGGTTGTGAGTATAAAAGATTGCTCTTATGAATGAAGTTCAGCAAGAATATAAATTCTTTCAAGACAAGGATATAACCATGCCAGTATCCCTTTCAAAGTTTTCGAATTCTCTTTTTTATTTATTTCCTGTACTGCTGAAGTTAATTACTAATATCTATCCAAATGGAGAGGGAGGAAAAAACACTTATGTTCCAGATCTTCTGGAAATAATTAGGTTATTTAAGGGACTTAATGACAAATCTACACCTGTAAAGATTGAATATTTATAAACAAACACTAAATAATAGCATTTCAGTTCCCCAAGGGGAAAATCTATCAGCACTCTATGATATCACATATACAATCATAAAATTGAATGCTTGCTCATAGATAATTATCAGAAGAGTCTAAAGTCACTATGTCTAATAAGGATTACACATAATCAGATAAATAGCCGTGAGCATTGGCAATCAAACTTCTTATTTTCACTGGTCTTGGTGACATTACAATGGTTATCAAAAAGAATAAACACAGCTTTTGTTTCTCTCCTTGTCTCAGATCTCCTAAATCATCTTAACCCAGTTACTTGTCCCCAAAAGTGTTACTTACCTGCCTACCTGCCTTCTTCCAATTCCCACCTCTGCAGCCTCTGAGAATTCAGTTCTGCTTTCCTCAAAGACAGACAGATGAAAATACTAACTAGAAATGCTTCCTTAGGGCAGGAAATTATGACCTAAGTTCCGCCTGATTTGATTTTCTTTCTATATTTTCTCTGTCATGAGAATGAGAAGTTGCAGAAATCCACCCCCAGACATGTTCATATTCCAGAGCACATTCTCTCTCTACTTTTCCCAAGGGACCCCAGTCCTCACATTAGCCCATCCTCTGATGGATAGAACCCTCACAACCCTTATGAGATGTTAAATCACCCTCACACTTTGGATACTCAAATCACTCCCCCTCCAGGGTCTTTCCTGGGCAGCTAGAGAAGAAGCAAAGGCAGAAGAACTGGACATTGTGTTGACTACTGAAGTAATGCTGTTGAGCAACTGGGATTGGAAAATTTAGGGCATGGGAAGGAAATAGCTCAAAAAAGAGTGAACAACTCATAAGGTAGATACAAGCCTGGTCTGTTTATGAGCTTAATTCCTTACCTTCCTTGCTTCAAGTCTGTGGTCCTAAGGTTAATAAGAAATTTTTATGTGAAAGTTCTTACAGGAAAGAGAAAAAGCTTGAATAAAACTTCAATAAAGTCCTAAGATAGTATAGCAATTACTTCTGAGAAAAAGTGGGATTTTTGCTTCTGAACAATTTATATTAGTGTATATATTAATCTATAATATATAATATATTATATATAACATATAACATATAACATATAATATATAATATATAATATATAACATATAATATATAACATATAATATATAGTATATAATATAATATGTATAATATATTATAATAATTAATATAATAATTAATATGTTAATATACTATATATAATATATTAATATTATATTAATATAATCATACAATGATTTGCATGGAAAAGGACCTTAAAGATCATCTCACTACAATCCCCTGTCATGAGCAAGCACACCTTCCACTAGAACAGATTGCCCAGAACTCTGTCCAGCCTGGCATTGAGCACTTCCAGGGATGGGAAAGCCACAGATTCTCTGGGAAACCTCTGCCAGTGTCTAATCACCCAGACAGGGAAGAATTTCTTCCTAATAGCTAATCTAAATCTACCCTCTTTCAGTTTAAAGCTGGTTTTCTGGTCTTGCTAGAGTAGTTACCAACAGCAAGCAGGAAAATAAAAAATAAATCGCCCATTCAGTGATATTGATTTTGCTAATAACCTTGTTTCAGCATGTTAGTGTTTTTTTTATAAGCTACTTTTGAAAAGTCTGGCTAATGACATGTGAAATCATATATACAGTAAAAACCATTACACACTATGAAATGCATCCTGGTAGTGTTATTGGGAGGCCTTGCTTCATTACAAATACAGTATAATCATCATGGCTGATGGAGTTTAAACAAGAATTCACTGCAGTTTGTTTTGGTTCAGTAAAGACAGCTGTGTCAGAGGTTTTGTATTTAGCTACAAACGTTTAGATTCAAGGAGAGAGTCTAAGGGCAGCCAGCATTCATGGATTATTTTCTTTAACAAGCACACCAGTGATTTAACAAATTCAGCAATGGTTTTGGAAACAGAACACAATGTGAAAAACTGAATATAAATACTTTAGGATTCAATCCAGAGACCTTTTAGTTCAATTTGCTTTTCAAACAGCTGCTGTACCTTATTTATGCAGTATAAACAACCTATGAAATTACAATTTAGATTAGTCTATATTCATTCCTCTCTATACATGAAGTAGGAGTACAGAAAAGTGCTAGCTCTTGATTTTAGGTGTAAAATTCAAGTCAGGTTTTGGGCTTAAACACTATCTATATTTCAGATGGGACTTCTGACTCTGTCTATTCTTCCTTTTATACTGATTTTTCTTGGTTGCTTGTGTTATTTTGTGGTTTTTGCCCCCCATGAACGACAGCAATTAAACTGGCACTAAGGGAAACTAAAGTGATTGTGCATTTCATACATTAGGAATTGATTTAGGACTGCACTGCAAAGGGAATGATAACTGCTGGGGGACTTACACTGGATGTTATCCCCTAAACACTTTATCAGTTTTACCTCATTTTTTGTGTAGCATTATTGCCTCTTAGGCTTTGTTGTTATTCATGGGCCATTACTGACTCTTAGTGTGCCACCTGTTCAGTTGCACTGAGCAAAGGTATAGAGAAAAGAACTACCTTCAAGGTTTAGATAATCTTCCTTAAATTTATATCATTATGGAGTAAGACTCCATTTCTTAAAATGAAACAATATATTGACATATTCCCTGACAGAAACCAGCTTTAATCATGTGGATGGATTATTTTCATATTGAATATTTTTTAATTAGGAAAAAAGATTTAAAACATATAACAGCACCCTGAGTCCTTCCAGGCAAGGCCTTCCTGAAAGCAGCTCTGAAGTATGTTGCATTTACAGCTAAATTAAATTAGGATAGAAGGAGAGTTGGTTTTTTTTTGCTGAAAGCACTGTGAGTCTATGTAAAAAAAAAAAAAAAAAAAAAAAATATCCGTTCTATCTGTTATGAATTTATGTATTATGCTCCATTCCTGGAAGAGTTCAAGGCCAGGTTGGACAGGGCATGGAGAAACCTGGTTTAGCAGAATTGGTCCCTGACCATGACAGGGAGATTGAGATGATCTTTAAGATCCTTTCCAACTCAGACTTTTCCATGATTTATGATTCTATGGTTCTATTTCTAGAAGTTATGAACTACTGAAAACTGCACACTATGCCGTGTCCTGAATAGACCAAGGTGGATTAAGGGATCCTGAATACTCCACATTCTGTCTGCTTAAATCTTTCTCAGTAACGTGTTACCAGAAGGAAATAAGGCAAGAAAGAAATTATTAGGGTCTGCCAAATATTTTCTGTGAAATTTCTTGTGTAGGAACATGTGTTTTCATTAAACCCATACCTACAGTGTCTGCTTTCCTCAAACTTTAAATTTCTGTCAGATAACGAAAGCTTCAGGATTTT
This sequence comes from Poecile atricapillus, assembly GCF_030490865.1. Taxonomy (NCBI): domain Eukaryota; kingdom Metazoa; phylum Chordata; class Aves; order Passeriformes; family Paridae; genus Poecile; species Poecile atricapillus. Next base: position 5,438,613 of record NC_081288.1, read on the forward strand.
CATCAAAAAGGCAATTTTCCACAGGAAGGAATTCTGTTTGACTGTATCTAGAAATTACCAATTTCAGAAGTTTGCTAAGCTGTACTGCAATGAATACAATTATTTCTGTGAAATCTGAGCAGTCTTTACCAAGATCAGAACAGATGAGTGCATTCAAGCCTTGAAGGGAACAAGTCCAACACACCTTAGCACCTTCCAAACTGCACATGAAGATTCCTGTTTCTCCTGTTGCAGTATCCATCCTGTTTTTCCCTCTCACTAGTCCTTGGAATACCTTCTCCTCCTCTGATGTCAATATTCAATCAGAATTGGTTTTCAAATGAAAAACCAGGAAGTCTAATCTGAATAATAATCAAATCTTGAAAGTTAATTGTAATGAAAAAGCTGTTTAGCCTTGCTTTAATTCTAAAAATTTAGTGCACATTAACGTTTTAATAGGTTATTTTGTGGGGAAGTGATACATCTCATCTGCTGCACCACACAAAAAGGGATATTAGAGAATGGACCCTCTTGCCTACAAGTTTCATTTTAATCTTAATTGGTTTAATACTATGAGCTTTTCTTCTTGACTGAAGGTAGAACTGGAACATGGTAAAGCAGGAATTATTTTTCATTTCTTCTGTGTTTTAAGTGTAATGAAAGAACCTTCCCAATTTCCTCATAATCTGCTACATGTCAATTCCCTCAGGTTGCTAGCTTCATTCTATTTCTATTTTTAAGCTGAGGTAGTTGACTTTTGTTCTTCTCAGCTACCCTTTGCTTAACCTCTGATTTGAGCCTGCCAGTCTTTCCTGTTTGTCACTTAGAAGAAATGCTCTAGTAAGTAAGAAACAAGTTCTTTGTGCAGAGGAGCAAAAGCTTGTTTTTCCTTTATTGTCTCATCCTGAGCATCTTGCCGAGTATTTCACTGTTCTGTTGTGTCCTGCAATAAATCCATCAAGCCCCAGAAAATGCAAAAATTGAGGTTGCAGATATGATGATAGCTCAAGCTAGCAGTGCACAGGAGCACACACCAGAGTAAAATCCAGGGTTTGTGTAAAGCAGAGCAAGGCTCTCATTTCCTTTACTGGACCAGGACTTCATTTGGGTCTTTACAGGAACTAGAAACATAAGCAGCTCTTTTTCTCAAATTATGCATCATCCAATACTGCAATTTCAAAAAATTATTTTAAAAAACAAAAAGCACTCAGACTCTCACAGAAAACTATAATATCATTACATTAATGATGATGATTACATCATCATTACTTTAAAACCATGACATAAGCCCTTCTTTTTACTTTACTTTGAGACTTTGGGAATCATTTAAAGCAGATATTTTAAGCAGTTCTCCTGTGTTACATATCTGAATATGGAATCTGAGGTTTCTTGTCTTTTGCAGTCAAGGCTGTGAGTAAAACTGCACATATTTCAAGTTTTGTTGTAACTCATGAGAGTTACTAATTAGGCTGGGATAGATGAGGATTGGAGTGAGGAAGAGGACAGACATATAATGATGAATTGCAGCCAAGAGAGAATGGAATAACCTGTAGGAAAAGAGTCTGTATAAAATGTGAATGCCATGAAACTTATATGTGAAGAAGCAAACTTCCTACTCTCACCTTGTGTGGCACAGCAATTTTTGCTTTCCCATGGAAAAACAGTATCTGCAATATGTTTTTTATTTTTTTTTTACGGTACAGTTATTAAAATGAAATATTTTATGCTGCTACTGATGTCCTAATTTCTTCAAAACTCTTCTCTACATCTTTGACTGTAGATCATACCTTAAGTCCATTGTAGGCAGCAAAATTACAGCCCTCCTGCTCTATAAGGGTTTGTTTCCCCTTCTACTAAATTCTCTTGGAATTTTTAGCACTGGCTTAACTACCAGTTGGTTCTGGTTTTAAATTAATATTTTTGATTTCAAATAAAAATGCGTATTTCATAAAAAGAGCTTTCTACTGATAATAAATATTCTCATGCTTGAAGACACAGCCATGCAGAAATTATATCTGAGGCAACTGAAATTTAGGTGTTTTTTTATGAGAAGAAACTCAATTTTGTGCTCAAAAAAAAAAAAAAAGGAAAAATAAAAGAATCTAGGAAACAATAAAACACTATAAACCAGGTGATGGTGATTTTGATCTATCTGTATTTTAGAAGTATAGCCCAAGGGATTAAAAACATGATAACAGAAATGGTGCAAGCATTTCAAATAAGAAGGATTGTGTTATCTAGATAATATGACCTCTGAAGAAAGAGTAAAAGAAACTGTAGTTATTTAAGCTTAACAAAGAAAGGCAAGAGATTGAGATATTTGATCCCAAGTATAGGGAAAATAATTCTGCAAGGAGGATTGAAAAACATCAGTCTGCCTTGTTCATGATGGGCGCGACAGACAAACAAAAAGTTAGGATTCATCAGAAATAAAAAAATCTGGCTCATACAACAGGAGAAATTTCCTGCCAGGGTGACAAAGGACTAGAACAGATTATTTAACTTTTTCTGAAAACTTTTTAGAGGAAAACAGGAGTTAAAGTGACACAGTACAGCTGATCCCACTGAGGGGCAGATGGCTGGATTAACCTGAAGTTTTCTGGCCTCTCACAGCATGTTTTCCTCTGATAAGAAAATGTTTTCCTTTTACAAATATCATTTAGAGAAACTGCCTTTGTTGAAAGTGAAATGTTTTTGCAGGAATGTGGTACTTTGGGCTGTTGGGATTTTGACTTACATGATTTTGAACTGGCTTTTTAAGCTAGTAATCTGAAATGATAACTTCAATATGAAAAATGAATATTTAGAACAGAAAGAAATGGTTTGAATTTTTTTCTGTCTTTTTTTATTTGTTGTTTTTGGTGGTTTTTTGTGTTTTTTTTTGTTTTGTTTTTGTGTTTGTTTTGTTTTATTTTTTGTTTTCTTTTTTCATTGCTTGCCTCGTTGGTTGGTTTGGGTTTTTTGGTTTTATTTTGCATCACTCAAAAGCAATGATTAATTCAGTTCTAGAAAAAAGTAAAGTTCACAATGCCAGAATTTTCAGGACATTTTGTTTTTAAATTCTATCACTGACAAATATATATGTTTTCAGTACTTCACTTTGCCAAATTAATAAATTTGGGGCTTTCAATTTAATTAAAGCTAGAGTTAAATGACTTGTAAATTGTGTAGCCTTTAGGGAATATTATCTATGTATAATCAATAAGTTCTGCTGAAGGTTAGAGAAGTGTCTTCTTACGTCAAGGATCTATAAAAGTTTCACTCTTTCCTGAACTAAGAGTATATTTAAGTGATATTACATAACAGAAACTGACTTCATCTCTTTCTGTGAGAGACTGCACTAAAATTATCTGTATTTTGACTGGCAGTGATTTTTGTGATTTTGTTTTTGGGTTTTTTTTGCCGTAGTTCATCACTATCCATGTTACCTGTTGAAAAAATAAGTCCTAGGTCAGGTTTTCCTCATAGAAGAAAAATTTTTTATTTGTTTTCTCTAAGGCTTTTTGTAACATCATTTAAAAAACAAAAATAACACCATCTTTATTTGAACACATAAAGCAAAAATCCTACTGTTAAAAAAATTTGCATAGCACTGATAAAAGAAGGATTTTTTTGTTGTTGACGATAACATCTATACTCACTGATTTAACTCAGTGTCTTGTTTCTGTTCTTGTTCAGAAGAATGTGTATAACATGCAGTGCCATAAAACGCCCTTATATGAAATAAAAATGTTTGTGTATGTGATTTTTTTTTTCCCAAGCACACGATGAAAGGAAGAGTTGACTGTGTGTCAAATTTGCTATTCCTAGGTGAATTCAGGAACACCTCTAAAAGTTTCTGTTGAAATTGAGATTGGAAATTAAAAAAAAAAATATTCAGGGTTGTATTCTTGTGAAGATAATTCAAGAAAATTTCATTAATATATATGTCACCTTTCCAACACAAAACCTCATTACTCAGCATCTCATCCAAGGGGGGAAAAAGATAAAAAGAACCTGAAGGGAATGAGAAAGTCTGAGCAGACAGAAGAAGGCAGAGTCTGCACAGCACTCTGACATCTCCCTTTCCTCCAAATTATCATTACACTGACATAATTCATAACAGGGGAAGAGGAGAATGCAGTCAGCCACCCTGTGTGTCCCTTCAAGCCTATTCATAACATTACAAGTAGAAGAGAATTTCTGGCAATTCAGGTTTGGTTTCTCCAGGTTCCACTGGACCTTTTCCTGTGTTTCCCATCTGTTTAGCCCTGTTCTTCTCTTGACTGAACACGAGAGCAGAATAAGACTAAGATTTGGTGAAAAGAGATATTTTGGTGTTTCTGGTAGGAGGTGTTTACAACAGTTTTCACTTATTTGCATCTCAAGGAGGGACAGGCTCTATTTGACAAAACCTTCTGAAAGTTAATAATGCAACAATTTTAAATATTTGAGGAAAAGAAATTTTGCAAAATTGGTGCTATGAAAAAGGAGAAAAAAGGAGAGAACACAAACTTGCTTCAAACTTTAATCATGTTGCTTAGCACCTTGCCCAGATGTGTCCAACTGCAGTTTAGAAATTGTTCAAAGAGACATCCCACAACTCCTCAGGAGTGAATTGCAGTTTGTCCTTGCAAAATCTTCTGCCTTTACATGGTGAGAATTTCCATTCCGACAGCTTCTAATTGCCTCCTTTGGTGTTTTTTGTGGTGCACATCCATGAAAAGCCTGATTCCAACCCCTGTGTATTCTCCATTTATGTCCACTTTGCATATTCCACACTCTTAGCTTTTATATATCTTTCTTCACAATTAAGTTGTTTGTGTTTTTTTAAATTTCATTTAGATAATGCATGCATGTGGAGACAGAAAATTCAAATTATTATGAATTTTCTCATGTGAACTTTCTCCAATGAAATAAAGGCTGCTAAGTATCTTCCAAAGGAAATCCCAAGATCTAGTCCCATGTTACACATTTATTCTTTATAATGAATATGATGAGATACAAGGTATCATAATGAGATATTGAAGGCAATATTTAAGTGCAAGGGTATAAACTCTAAATGGCAATTTTCAACGGAGTGATATAAGATTATGCTATATATTACACAGACTTGTATGATTTACTTTAAGGACACGACTCTACACCAGCCCAAATCCAAGCAAACTGAATCTCTGCTGCCCACCCTCCTTCCTACGTGGGCCCTGGAACCAGCTGGTGAGCTTGTTAAAGGATCAGACCTACTAAAAATCATATCCTGCAAAAGATGGATCTTTCACTGGGAACTGGTGAGGACAAATGATTACTGAGGCCATTAATGGCTCTTTTCCTGCCTGTGAGCTGAGTTTCCAGCTATGCATGTTCCTAAATAAGTACCAGTGTTTGACTCCATCTCACAAGTCATTAGATTTTACATAACTTGCAGTGTTGTAAAGTAATTTCAGATGTTGCTAATAATGGGAGGAAACTTTAATGCTCAAAACACTAAGTTAGTAGAAAAGGATTAAACACACTTTCCAGGGTCATTACATTTGTTCGCCTCTTTTTTATGGGGTGGAAAGAAGATATTAGATCAGTCATAATTACTGTACCAAGAAAGATCTCCATAAAATAGAAAGGGAAAGGGTTAATGCAGTGCCATTACATGGAATTTACAGGCTTAGCATGATGAATGTTTCACTCATGTTGAAGGTGTTTTCGTTGATATCCCTGGAGTAAGGCTGACTTAATTCTCCAGTGATGAGGCTTCCATGATTAATGAACAAATTCTTATTTTCACAAGGGTTCATAAGACAGCCATTTACTCCTCCCTGATTGTTTAGGGGACCCTTAAAGCTTTCATTGGGGACCTCATTATTTTCTATATGGCTAGAGATTGAAATACAGAGATCCTTAAAGGACATTTATATATACACACAGCAGAGTAACTTATCCATCTAAAGGGAATGAGCATGAAACAGAGATGAAATCAGGAGCCATACAATCACCACCCTTCTTTACTCAAAAATATGAAGGACCTAAATGCCATCTTTAAATTTACTTTCTTTATCAGGACTTAAAATTTCATCCTTATCAATAAATCACTCAGGATTAAATCAGAGTAAAGAGCAATTTGTTTTGATATAGGTGGGAGAAAAATGCCTAGCAGTGAACATGATTTTCAGATTATGGAACTCAACAGAGCTAATTACAGCAATATTGATTTATTCCAGCTGAGCATCTGAACTCCAAAAACTTCATAAAGCCCTTGACTTTGTTCCCTCCTGTGCTTAACCAAGTGAATGACAATATTTCATCATTGTTTGCTAATGTGCTGAACTTCACATGCCAATATTCCTTTGCCTGACTACAGGAAGAGAGAACTATGTGAATATACAAGTAATGCAAAGATTTTTATTGTAGGAGTTTGTGTAGTCAGTTCTCAGCACATGTAAGTCAATGAATCCACAACACACACACAATAACCTGTCCAACAACTTTTCATCTTAGCTACCAGTGGATAAAAAGACTAATTTGATAAAGCAAAGCAGAAATCTAACTCTCTCTACATCTCATTTGTTTGTAGGTTCATTAATTTTAATTATGATTGATTACGTAATATAGGAGTTTACAAAAGCAATTGGATAATTGGATAAAGAAGAGCTCAGCCATGCCTTCAAGGAGACTGCTATTCTGAATCATCAACAACAATCTGGAAGTACTGCAGGACACTGCTCAATGTTTTATATGATCCAGAAGAAAATTTATGGAAAGCCAGAACATAAGGATGGTCTCTCTATCTATTATCATAGGATCATCTCAGCCTTCTACCTCCTGTCCATCAACAGAAAAAAATGAAGACATGTGTAGACCGCAAAGTGAGAGTATCCCTGTGCCAAGGGGAACCCCGTGGTATAGGTGGAAGTAAGAAACTGTTTTGTCTAAAGGCATAAATCCTGGTGATCTCTAAGTGAGAGCTTTCATTCTAAATCTTTGTTCCCTATAATTTCCTCTACAAAATCAGTTCAAATAAAAAAACAAATAAAAAAATAGAACAAAAAACCCTAAAACCCAAATGAATGGCATTATTGACTTCCATTGACATATCATATAATCACCTGCACATCTCATTGCTGAAATAAAAGACAATGCAAGATTTTGAATAAATACCCTTACACAGTCAACAAAGCCACCTTTTCTGTTAAAGGAAGAAGCTGTCTCCTAAATTTTGTGATTCATAGCAGGTCAAGTGTGCCAGGCACAGTGTTCTCACATGGGCTTATCAGCCTCAAAACCATTCACAAACACTTTATATTTTTTTTCAAGAAGTAGCCCTGTTTGTCAAGTACAATGCTCTTAGAGGGTGCTAAGATGTGTGTGGATTTTAAATAGAAAACATTCTGGAGGGTTCCAGCATCTCTGAAAGAATTGAAAAAGTATTTCCTACATTGTTTCATTTGTTTTCCTTGTAAAGGGAGAATGTTTCAATCACCTGCAACTACATGTGAAAATACAGTTCATTGGAGGTGAGATTAACATGAAACCAGATAAAATCAGTGGCATCTGCTCAGCCTGCACATATAGAACAACAAAAAGGAATCATCATATAGTTTTTTTATAATTTCTTTGTAATATATGATATATATATATGTGTGTGTGTGTATACATATATATATGTGTTATTCTTTGTTATAATTTCTCCTTCCATTTTTTTCAGAAGGATTTCATGGAGGCACAATCCCACAGAATGTGTGGCAAAGTTTTATTAAATTTATTAAATTTAAGTATAAGATAGTTTCCTTGCACCATGAAAATTGGAAAGTCTACTGCTTTTAGGACCTGCATTGGATTCAGTTAAAAATTTAGGATGACTTTTTTATCAAAACAGAGAGGCAAGGTGCAATTGGTGACTGAGGAGATAATAACCAATTTGTATCAGTGAAAAAAAATATCACATTTTCTTTTAGGCAGAATTAGGACTTTACCTCAATTTACCAGGGCCTAAGCAGGCTTCTCAATAAAACTTTTGGTCATTCTGGAGCTGGGAGGAAAGGTACTTTTGTTATTTTTTTGGGGGTTAGTTCTTGTCAAACATGACATGTTTGCCCTAAATATTATTATTAATGGATCAGGGAGTTCTGACAGGAACACTTGTTGCTGGAACATGAGAAAACACAGTGTGGGAGAAGAAAGGCTGCAAGGACACTTAGTGAAGGACAGAGGCTCAAAATTTAGCAGTAATTTTAAAAAAGAGAGAATGAAACATAAATTAAAATTGCATCAAGGATCCCTTACCATGTATTAGAGTAATTATAGGAATAACTTGCATTCACTCACCATGAGTACTGCATCCGAGCTTCATCACTATTTTAAAAACTAAGGGAAAGAAATTTAAAAAAAAACCTAAAAAGGACAAGAAAAAAAGGTAAGAAGCATAGGTGGTGGGGAGGAATGTTTCTATGAAAGAAAAAGCACAGAACACACTTGGTTAAGTTGAATGGAAAAGCAACAGTAAGGAAGTCAATAATATAAAAAATATAATAGTAGTGAGATTAACCTGAAGCTTCTCTATGCATTTTCTTGCTCCATTCCAGAAATCTGAAATGGCAGGTGGTGTAGGCAGAGAGAGATCAGAGCTGTATTTAGGAATACAAATTTCCACCATGATTTTTTTTTAGACACACTCATTTGAATATTAAAAGAAAAATCATGAAGATCTGTAAAAGTCATTCATTTTGACACATGAGCCACATCTTTCCTTAACAAATTTCATTCAAAGAAATGAAAAATCTTTCCCTTAATCCATTTTGAAAACTAAGACAGGTTCTTAATATACGAGGAGCATTTTTTCTTTTTTTTTTTAGAAAACTGTGGGGTTTATTATCTCAATAGGTTAATTCAAAATCCTCTCTTGTTTCAGGTGGCATTCCCCAGAGTTTACATACATTTTTAGAGACATCTGTCTGTGACCTCTGTATGTTACACAGTACTAAAACAGTTTTCTTGAGGAAATCAAAAGCAGTTGATATCGTACATCCCTGAAACTGCTGTAATTTTATATAGCAGGTACCATGGGCAGCTCTAGGGATAAGCAACAGAGTTGCTGAGGTAGCAGCAAATCTTCCTGAACTCTTCTCTTTCCTTGCAAGAGTGTAGGAAAATCAGGTTAAATGCTGTGACTGATGGTACTGGAGGAGGACATCCAGAAAAAGCAGGGTAGTAATTGTTTTTGTGGTGAGTGGGTTGAACCTCTACCAGGAAATGTTGCTGTTTCTACCCTTCCCATGCTCTGCTGACAGGAGGACCAGAAAAATCTATATCCCAGTTTTCTGTTTCATAGATACCTGCTTTAGTTTCACCACTTCCTTCAGTTTCTCTACTTGTATTTTAGCTCTGTCCTGAGCTTTGAGCTGGTCCAACCCAGTATTTCCCACCCTGCTGGGAAGTGTCAAACCAGGCTGTCACATGTGTCTTCCACATGTCTGACTGCTACTGGCACAGTGTGAATGTCATTTTGTTAGGAGGAAGCTGCTGCAAACCCATCAGGTGAGTATTTTTGAATTTGCCCTCTCCTTTATGTCACAGCCAATCTATTTTTGTTTGTGCTTTTTTCTTTTTTTTTTTTTTCCTTTTAATGAGGGATAACTTGAACTTAAAGTAGGAGCACTTGTTCTTTGCTAACCTCGTACAACAACCAGTAAAATAAATAGAAGGACTTCCATTGACTTAATGAATTTGGGATTGTACCCTCTGTAAGTAAAAACTCCATCAGCCAAATTAACTTGGTCTCAGGAATGTCCAAAAGTGAGAAGTTGGTTGGTCAGTGGGTGGAAGACTAGTGCTACATCTCAGTAAGAGAATCTGTTGTGGGTGTAGGATGAGAAAGTGGATTTTAGTGTCAAGAGCAGGACTGTTTTTAGAGCACATAGACATGCAAACTGTTCAAGGGTGACGCCAACCCTTTATTCCTTTTTAACAGCTCATACGTTCTCGAGGTTAATGATGAAAACCCAGAGGTCAGCAACACCAGCTATTTTCCTGCCAGTCATGCTCCCACCTCCAAAAATGAATGTACGATATGTCAGGTTTTGCTGCTCTTAGTTTTGAACTCAGATAATTGTACCAGCTTTGGTACAGAGACACCCTGAAAAGAGAAAACGTCAAATGCAACCTTTTCCTTGCTGTAAATGGAGTCTGCCTGCCTGCAGAAGGAGATATCACAACAGGCTTCAATTACAAGTTCTCTGTAGTTATGACAGTGAAAATTATTTAAAAAAAATAGTTTCAGTTCTTTTTTTTTTAGGTAAACCTTCATAACTTATGAGGTGTATTAGGAGACACAGCTCACTCCACCTCCATCACAGACGAAATTAAGGCAACAAAGATTAAAGGGGTGAATGTGCTTACACTGTGCATGATTAGCTCTCCAGGAAGGAACTTGGGGCTGCAGGAAGTGGTTGAGGAGCCATTTAGTAATATCTAAGAAAAGTTAGATGTGTACTAGTAAGAATAGCAGTTTTGCAGCTCTGTTCTCTTAGTTAGGCAGAGATTACAAAGCCTGATGGTTTTTTTTGCTTTAAATCATAAACCAAGCACCATCTTGATTTGAGATTGATGGAAGATTGTGAAAAATGGCAAATGACACTGGGAATTTGTGAGCAGCATGGGAGTGAGAACCAGGAGATATTTGGAATGTTTAGGATCACTAAATCATTATCACTCAGAAATCAGATTGCAGTGAACTCAGTGCTTGTCTGTCCTGACAAAAAGCAAGTGACACAGGCCAGCAGACAGAATCAAGTATCTGGAACATGCCTGAGCTTCTCACTCACATGCTGCAAGGTAGCCTGTGACATTTCTTGCACCGAGCTTTGGTGAACAGAAATTAAAGCAAAGATCACTTTGCACAAAACAAACTGTGGCAGAAACTGGGAAAATTGTGATTATGTATGGTCCTTGACAGGGCAGCAGTTATTTGTAATATGAGTTTGTATTAGGACTAATGTGAAACAAAGGGTTTGTTCCAGATTACAGTCTGTGCTGACTGATTATCTGCTCTGGGAACCCGCAGTCACAGGTAATGTGTCTAACAGCTCAGTGAACTGTGAGTCCTCCGTCAGTTCCTTCTCCCTCTCACTCAATGACTGCTTTCCCCTCAAACAGATCATCATTTTTTGGCTGCTGAGGTACCTCAGTGCTATCCTATAAAAAGCACAGGAGGTGAAAGACTGAGCATGTTCTTTGAATTTTTACGTGGTTTTTGACAGAGGTTGTGCTGAGGGTGGCAAATGTCAGCTACTGGAAATGGCACTAAATGCTGAGAGAAATCCAGTTTTCTTAGTTTAATTTTTATTTCTCAGACATAGGTTCTTTGGTCTTGAAAGGATTGCAGAATCCTTTCTAGAAAATTCATTTTCTTGAGATTTTTAAAACCTTTTATAGAAGGAGGTGAAGACTCTGGAAGCAGTTGAGAAAACATAATTAGTGCTTCACTAACCTCATTACAAAACCCTTTTGTTGATATTAAATTTTCTTTATTTTAGTATTTTTTTAACATTTAAACATCCATTGCACATGTCCTGACTACTATGGCCAATAAAAATACATTTTTCACTTGAACTTTGCAGAATCTTCCCATCTTACTACTTTTGTCAAGTACTCAGCTCCTGTTCTTCTCCTACACCCTTTTAAATCAGTCTTTACTTCTCTTCTGTGGGACTTCAGCCTTCTGATCATTCAATAGCTTTTCTTTGAAAATTATCAATTGAATCCAATGATTTAATGGTTGTTGGGATCTGAAGCACTGTGCATGTTGGTTACTCCTATTCTATGATGTTTGTTATCTTTTGGGTTGTGCTTATTCCTAGATGTTATTTATTAAAAAAAAATCTTTTTTTTATTCCTGTCTGAAATTTCAGTCCTATCTTACATGCTGAAATAATAACAGCTGAAATAATAGTGCTGCATGAGTGTGTGTGATTATTACCATCCATCAGTCAGACAATAAAAGACTTTATTTCTTTTGGAGGTTTGAGGTTTATTCCTTCAGGTCACCCCAGCAGCTACTCATGAACCCTGTCCTCAGTTAGCAATAAGTCACAGTAGCCAGCCAGTTTGCACAGAATGGAAAAAATCAGATTTCTCAGGAAGGCTCTTCAGAAATGATGGGCTGTGCCAAAGTGACCCCTTTCAAAACAATCACCAGATGTAGGAATCAAATAGGAAATATCCAAATATAAATAAAGATTGAAATATTAAAAAATCTATTTGCGAGAAAAACAGCTTTCTACAGAAATTCATGCATTTGCCACTCCAAATTCTAAATTAACAATTTAACACTAAATTCTTTTTTCAAAAGTTTACTTTTGGCAGAAGATGCATAAGAATTTCCCAGACCAATTGCTTCTTTTTTAACATCCTTGTTATATGCACCTAGTGGCTTTGAAAATGATGCTACAATGATTCTAGAGACAGGTACTAATAACAGTCTTAAGTATTGCAGCCAGGGTGGAATGAAGCAAAAATTTCCCTGACATTCTTTAAGTTTCTTTCTCTGTTAACTAAATTAATTGGAAAAAAGTATGTGTCATCAAGGAAGTGCTATTTACATTTATGTATCATATTTCAAATCAGCTACTTTTCAAGGTATCTCAACCTAACTTCAATGACATAAAATTATATCCCTCATATGCCTTAAGAGGGCATCAGTGCAACTCAGTGCAATCATAAATTATCAAAACAGGTTGCTCTTTTGCCCACACAAGCACAGATATTTTCCATATGATTGCCTGTTTTAACATCTTTAGTTTTCATGAATTTATTGTTACTGCCTCTCTGAGAAAAAAATAAATAAAAAAAAGGATGTGTTCTTTTATTCCTGGTTTAAGATGTACCACTAGATATAGACACTCTATGGAACTTGTTTAGAAGAATGGATGAAATTTATGGTAGGACAGGTTATTGATTTTATGTTTAAGGTTGCTACTGTTGGAACTACAGTGTAACACTGAAAAATGATCTTAGCTCTTCCTTGAATTCCAGCAGTCTCCATGGCCTCAGCTGTAATCCTGGACATCTTTTTACCAAAAACTTCTGTGCAGACTGAGCTGAGGGCTGACTGTGAATTCCAATGCCACAAATTATATTGGTGTTCTTTTAGGAAGAACTACCATCCTCTCTGCAAGGAAGAATGCAAGTTATCTTCTCTCTGACATGAGAGCAAGGAGAGATGTCTAAAGATCCCAGGCCCATTTGGACTGCGGTGTGAAGAGTTTCCTGCAGTTAAGTCTTTAGGAAAAGCTGGAGAGGTGTCCCAGAACAGAAAGGTGGCTCTTTTAGTCCTGAAGTCACCAGGGGAAAAGGCACATTCTGTACAATAGCACAGAGTTCACAAAAGCTGTTCATCATCCTATTCTCTCCCATGTCCAAATCCATGATATTTGAAGCCAAAGGAATTTTTATCCAGAAGTTAGCCATTGGAGGGAGGCCAAGATTCCCAGAATTCAATTTTGAATGCAGGAAGCAAAATGCTTTCACAGCCTAATACATAGAATTGATTGATATATCAGAAATGTCTTCCTATTATTGAGTGAGTTACAAACAAGACTCTTCTTTTACACCTGTCTGGTCAAAGTACAAATCTATATTACTTCCTTCTTATTTCTCTACCCCTTGAATAATAGCTTGGTCATCATGCGGTCAAATTATGAAGAATACTTTTATTCTTATTCAGAAGGGGGAAAAAAGCATATCCAGCACTAAATTAAGATGGATTTAGTTTATATAGCCTTTTCTTGGAGGCCCCTTCTTTTCTTAAATCAACATTTGGCTTTATGAGGAAAGTAAGGGATAATATTAGCCAATATTGCTCAAAGTATACTTGATGAAACACTATTTATAGGCATGACTGTATTTGATGTAAATGATTTTAGTGTAACAATCATTATATACTCCACTTTTGTGTCTTAATCCTCTGATTTGCAGGAACTTGAAGCTCAAACTGTACGTTCTTCAGGACAAAGGATGCCAAAAGCAAGGTTAAAGCAAGGGAATTAAAACATAGGTTCATATTTAAAAGCTATCAGCTCTGCTAAATTCTAATTCCCCTCTTACAACCTGCCCATATTATTTTCCTCACTTTTCTCCTAGGCAGTTATTGCCTTATTGTTTTGGTGTACTCTTGTTTGCAATGCATCTTGCTTCAAGAAAATGAGGCACCTTGCCTTTAAATATTGCTTTAAAGAATCTGAGGATTCTGCAGCTGCTTCTCCTGGTTGAACAATCCTTGATGGGACTGGGAGGGAAGGAAAGCCTCATTACAGAAGCTGGAAAGCAAATCCCCAGGACTTGGCTTGCCAGGCACAGCCTTTTGCTGGAGCTCAGACAGCTGCGGAGTCCCCAGAAGCAGGGAAGTTTGAATGAGGCAAGATGAAGAAAGGATAATATAAGCCTTGTGAGAGTTATTTGGCACCTCAACATAGAAGTGCTTGTACTTCCATCTGGGTTGTGTGCGAAATTAGAGAAGCCAGAACTATATCCTTCTCCTTGGGCTGTTGACAGGAGTTTGGCTCGCACTTTAATGGAATTTTTATGTTTGCCAGAAGGTTAGAACCACAAAACCTGTGCTGGAAATGGCAACCTATATTGTACATAGGAGTTCATCCTGGCAGATGGAGGACAGAAAGTGAAACCAGTTCTTTCATGTCCTTTGAGTCTTGCAGTTATACCTCACAATGTTTCTACTTCTGAGCACCTCCTACCCCTTTCCCAATATTATTTGTGTTCTCTCTTTCCACTGTTAACTGCGGGGATTTTTTCAATACAATTCTTGCCTGGCCAAAGTGCTGCCCAAGTTTCTTGAGCAACCAGCTGTTTTTTTGGTTTTTTTTTTTACTTCAGCCTTTCATTTGACAGGATTAGAACAAAAAGCACATCCAACCAATCCGCTGTGGTTTCTTCAGTATTTTTTCAGTATCAATGGGAATTGTTTCTCAAGTTAAAATCATGCTCTATGCTTCTGACAGAATTAATGAGGCTGATGTAAGACAACATCATTCCATTCTGATATAACAAAGAGGATCCACAAGTGGCATAAATGGATGGAGGTCTATTGACTTCAGCTCTCTGTGTGTGTGTGTGTGTGTATGCACAAACTTGCCTGTGTATAGAATCATGGAATTCTAGACTAGTTTGGATAAGAAAATACCTCAGTTCTGCCCCCTGCCATGGGCAGGAACACTCTCTATTAGACCAGATTGCTCCAAGCCCTGTCCAACCTGGCCCTGAACACTTCCAGGGATGGGCCAGCCACAGCCTCTTTGGGCAACCTGTGCCAGGGCCCTCACCACCTTCACATTAATGAATTTATTCCCAACATCCAATTTAAATCTACCCATCTTCAGCCTAACACCACTTCCTCTTGTCCTATCACTACATGCCCTTGTCAAAAGTCCTTCTCCATCTCTCTTCTGGCCCCTTTAGGTACTGGAAGTATTTTATAAGGTCTTTCTGAAACTACCTCTTCTCTAATATGTGTCTTCACTGTCTTTAGTGATATGGAAACATTAGCAAGAAAAGGACTACTCAGGAATTTTCAGTGGTAGCACCCATTTCTCTTCCTGGTTTTAATTTTCTAAATCATTACTCTAAGAGTAACTGTTCTGGCTGCATCCTTTACAGAGGTTTCCCAAATAACTGGGTAATCTAAGGCATGAGATTAGAAACTGGGGGAAAGAGGGACTAAATTTATTATACCAAACCTCTGAATATTCTGTCTTCTACTAATGTGGGAAAAAACATCTGATCACTATTTAACTCAGAATAACTTCTACTGTGCTCCTTAATATCACTCTTAAAGAAGGAAAATAAAAAAAATATAAGGTTGAAGACCACTAATGCAGTGAACATAAAGGAACTGAAGTAAAACCTTGATTTAGACAGGAGATCTTAGGATGGATCATTTTGATTGTGTTTTCTCTTGTGCTCAATTCATGCCAAAGTTTTTCACCTAATAGTTTCTGTTCTGAGCCATCGTGTATGGTTTCTTTCCACTGCTTCCTGCAAACTTCACTCTAGAGATGGCAACAATTGTGGAACAGCCAGTAATGCTGCACATAAAGCTTCTTGTTGCTGTGAATTAAAGTATTCTCAGTGAAACAATGGGACTTTCAGAGTCTTTTCAGCCAGCTGAAAATCACTCCCCAAAAAATTTCTCATCTATTACCAGATATTAAGCTTTGACTCATTCACTGTCACTCTCTCAAACTCCTTGAAGGTCAGGGAAAATTACTTTAAGTTAAACTGAGTTTATTTTTATTGTTATTTTTTCACTACCTCTAGAATCAGAGTTTTAGCCAACATATAATACTCAATATTTTGGATTTTCTTATTGTTTGTGTAACCATTTTTATATGTTTTTAAGCTCACAAATAATATATTTCCAATTAAAAAAAAATACAAGCGTACAAAAAATGTTCCCCATGTAACAATTTATTGTTTACTTTAGAAAAGAGACAATCATTTATCTTAATTCAAGCTTTGTTTAATGTCTTTCAAAAATAAAGTTAACAAAAAACATATCTCTGTGGGTTCTAAGGCTCAGGATGAAAATGTTTCAAAATGGGTTGAAAACAATTGTTGATTTTCTTTGGAAATCCGCATTCTCTGGAAACTTAAACTGGTTGACCTTGATGGAACAAGGTAGCTCAAAACACTCTGAACCAGCTCCATGCATTAGTCAGTGCCTGGTTCTCCCTTGCCTTTCATATATAATTCTACTACTCATTATATTTGCAACAGAATTTTATCTGAGGACTGAAGAATTAAAAACATGAGATGTGAATCTGTAATAATTTGGAGTAACAGGAGACTACAACCTTTTGCAGAGGTAAAAGAGGTAAATAAAAAGATTGTAAAAATAGATGTATAATTCTCTACAGCCATTAGTTTGCATAGTTGAACATATCTTTGCAAAGGTGGATGTAAAATGAAGTTTTCTGATGAAGTAATAGCATAGTCCAGTGTCAAAGAGGAGATGGTTTAGGTAGTAATCCCATCTTCACCTCTACTCTGGGCTGTTTGTTCTTCTCCTCTGAGAACAGTGGAGAAGCAAAGTGCTGAGACTCTGTTTGACAAATAACAGCAAAAAAAAAATCTTTAGCAGAGATAAATCCACACAGATCAATTGCCTCCAGTTCACACCCCCCTCAATATCTGACTTAGTGCTAAGACCTGGCATTTAGAACTAAGGACAAAAAGGATTTTTGGAGGAAAAGAGATGTTATGGCTGGCTCTGGGGAGGGGAGAGAAGGGAGATGGCATGGGGGCTGGAAACTGTCCAAACCAGCAAACTCCTAAGGCTGCCAGAGTCATTATCTCTCACTGGAAGCATACCTGCATTTCAGAAAAAGAAGGAGAAAATTCTATGATTATTCTAACAGACCTCTGGACACCACCATGAGCTCTTTAGCAGAGAAACAGAAAGTTCTCTTGCCTCTCTCTTCAGAGTTAGCTCTTCATTTTAATAGCCAGATTCTCAAATAGCCCTTTAAAATGCCAGTGATGCTATCTGTGATGCCACCTGTGTACAAATGGAATTACCTGACACAACTCCAACTGCTTTGATGGGAGCAGATTTTAAACAGACCTCTGAACATGCAAACATAAAAGGTTTACTATTAGGAAGCTCCAAGGCAAGTAAAACACTTCCTAAAGCAGTCTGTCTTGTATTCTGAAAAAGTTCATTTTCTGGGTGCAGATGTACCAATCCACCATGGCAGGAGGGTTGAACCTGGATGATCTTTAAGGTCCCTTACAAGCCAAGACATTCTATGATTCTGTTATTCTACTCATAGCATAATTTCCAAGGGACTGGCTACTCTTCCTGCCTAACAGCCAACCTTGTGTCTAACAGCATCACTGTCTGTTTTGCTACCTTTATTGTAAAAGTGTTGCTGAGGGGCGTTTGTCATTTTACAAAACAGGAACTAAGGACAGAACCTGGAGGACATTTGAGCATTTAAACAGTATGATCTTAGGAGACCACACAACTTGATGAAAAATGCAGAAGTCTATTCACACTAAAAGAGTCAACATCAGTCCTGCAAATTCTAGCTTAGAGGCATTTTTTGCTTTCTTCACACGCTGAAAAAATACCAGATGGATTTCCCACTACCATGGAAAGATTCAGTCTCACAGTAGCTCTGAAGATAGGTTGATAAGAATGAATAAAATTATTCATTTTGTGATTCCATGAAAGAAATTTTTGACTTTGTCAGAATTGCATTACCTTCCATTTCCAGGATTCCATTCTGTCATATTTTGCCATTTTTAGCTTTATGTAAAGCCCCTGGAGATCAGAATTTGGATAGACACCTCAGCTAATGCTCAACACAATTGTAAGACCTATGTGGATCTCACAATTGCTTTTCTATCCTTTTCCTACTCTTGCTTATAATGTTCATCTCAGGATGATTGGAATATTTTAAGATAATAGTATTTATTTTGGAGCTCCTGGTGGCACAATATTTGAAACTGGAAACAATGGCTAAAAGCTGGCAAATAAGTGTTGCAATGAGGGACAAACCAACCTTCTTGAGCCAAGCCCCTTTAATGATTCATGCTGCATTGGCTCACCCTGGAGAAGGATTAATAACACCCAGCCAGTTGAGGCGAGTTGGACCCATCCACTTCTAGAGCCAATTCAATCAAAAACTCTGATTGAATAGTCATTCACATAATAGTCACGTCTGGCCTTAAAATTCATACCTTTTCCTGACAATCCCACTCCTTTAGCTTGTAGAGTATTGATTTATACAGGAGCACAGGAGGTTTCCTGCTCCAGCCTTCCAGTCTGTGCCTGATCAGGGTCGCTGCATCCTTGGGTCCAAGCGCTCGACGCGTTTTATGAGCTTTGGATA
Source organism: Poecile atricapillus (assembly GCF_030490865.1). NCBI lineage: Eukaryota > Metazoa > Chordata > Aves > Passeriformes > Paridae > Poecile > Poecile atricapillus. The sequence continues at coordinate 5,457,467 of NC_081288.1, forward strand.
ATGCACAGGTCACTAGCTGGAACACTGCACATTCATCTGATTTTCTAGCTGAATGCTAATAGGGCTTCAATATTTGTTCATTCAGCATTGTATTTCCAGTAACTGCAGTTAATAAAACTTCTTTCCCAGGAATCGTGCTGGCTAAGGGAATCAGAACAATGTTTATTCCCATATTTATTCCCAAAGCTTTTCCTTTCAGTCCTGTCCCTCGCTGACTCGGAGGTCTGTTTTGTATGAAGAAGACAAAGAAAAGGTTATATGATTATCTACAGAAAGCCAAGAAAACATACTTGGTGGCATGCCTTTTTCATTGTTACTTGGAAACCATTAAAATATTAAAATGTCTACAAAAGCAATAAAATGATCACAGGAGTATGTGGTGATATTTAATTTTCCCACAAGTTAAATATCACTGATAATTAACTGTTAGAAGTTTATTTTGAAATGACATTTCAGTAGAATATCAGACCTTTACAACATAATTAAAGGTTTTCTCATTGTAATGGTGCCCTATTCCTGGTATGAAAGCTGTTTGAAATTATCTGTCTGCTTCATAAACGATTTTTTTTTAACCTTTTTTTTTCCCCCCCATTTAATTTGGCCATTTCTTGTTTTGTTTCTCTTTTAACTACTGATCACAGCCATCTCATTAGGTAATTTGGATCTCTAAGACAGGAAAATGGCTCACTTTTTTAATTTTAATTGTTTGATCTGGTGCTTTTCTCTGATTAGGTGGATTTTTGCTGCCAGTCTGGGAAGAGTTTGCTGTTAGTAGAGTCACTCCAGGACATAGTTTTTTTCACATTAGGACTGGGGATATTTAGAGAAATAGAGTCAGGTTTTAAAAAGCCCTCAGTTCATACCTGAAGTAAGCTTTTGTCACGCCTCAGATGTCACCCAAAAGGGTCATCTATCCCATAGAGAAAATAGAAAAAAAAGTCTCCTGTCTGTTGCTGTTGAAAATAGGTGTGACATAGCCAAGTGCAAATATAAAGAAATTTTATTCTAACAAATAAGTGTTTGTGGCACAACTTCCCCATTGCAGAAGATTCTTCTCTGTCGCTATTCAGCAAAATTGGCTAATGTCTTACAAAATAAAGAGGGCTTTAATCCCTATCAGAATATTTCTTACTCTTTCATGATATTCTATCCAGTGTAATTCTGTCTTCTTCACATCATGGCATGGTCAAGGAGCCTTGGTAGGGCATCTCACAAATCCCAGACCCTAACACTTGTCCATCAGTGTTGTGGATTAGCCACAGCAGAAGCTCAGCCCCAAACAGCTGCTCACTCACTCCCCCCTAGCTGGATGGGGGAGACTTGGCAGGCTTGGAGTGAGAAAACTTGTGGGGTGAGAGAAAAACCATTTAATAAGAAAAGCAAAAGCTGCAAACATAAACAAAACAAGAAATTAATTCAGTGTTTTCCATTGGCAGGCAGGAAAGCCAGGAAAGCAGGGCTTCATCATGGATGACAGTGCCCTGGGGACAAATACCATCACTCTGAATGTCCCTCACTTCCTTCCTCTTCCCCTACCTGTTATTGCTGAGCGTGGTGCCACAAATTATCGAATATCCCTGGGGGCAGTTGGGGTCAGCTGTCCTGGCTGTCCCCTCCCAACTCCTTGTGCAGCCCCAGCTCCTCACTGGTGGGGTGGGGTGAGGAGCAGAAATGGCCTGGACTGTGTGTAAAAACTGCCCAGAAATAAGAAAAAACATCCATATTTTATCAATGCAGTTTTCAGCACAAATTCAGAACACAGCCCTGAAACAGCTACTGTGAAGAAAACAAACACTACCCCAACCAAAACCAACACAGTCATTTTCTCCTCTAACCCTCCTTTTAAGTTTTAGTACAAAATTGAGGCCAACATTTTCAACAGCAGCCCCTAAAATTTCATGTGCTACACAAACAGGACTGTATAAGTATTATAATCATTTTATGGACCATCTTGAGACACCTTTGTGCATTATTATCCAGTGACGCGCTCAGAAAAGGATTTCACTCGCAGTGCCCCAAGGACAGGCTGGCTCCATCAACACTGCTAAATTAGATTATACCAGAAAATGTTCCTCAAGCTACTAGACTGTTAAAGCAATCCCTGGCAATGTTTCCATGAGAAGAAACAAATATCCTCCAAGAATTTACCAAACACAGCCTGAGGTCTAGCACAGACCAGGGACTATTTCCAATAGACAACTGGAAAGCAACTGTGTCGCCTTTGAAAGAAAAGGGTTTAAGAGTGTGAATGTGATTCATAGCATAGAGGGTGGTCTTGGTGCCAGGCAACATTAAAATTTAATAGAATAAATAAACCCCCTATGTATCCAATGTTTTGACAACCCAAGAGCAAACAGGCAGTAAGGAAGAGCAATGCAAGTTTACTTCTGATTTCTCATCACTCTGCTGTGGTATGGCAGGAAAGAAACTGGCAGTGGAGCTGTAAAAGAGTTCATCATGCACATATTGTCTCTGAGGCATCAGAGGTGATCCAAAACACTGCCAATATGGCTTTATATAAAGGAGAGAGCAGACAGCACAGTAATTGCTGATGGGCACTAAATTCATTTCATACAGGTCACAAAACAACCTTCAAAGGATGATTCCAACCAGCAACTATTGCAATAGCAGGCACTGAGATAGGCAGAGGCTACTCTTTGCTTTTGTGGAAAGGATGCACCTCTGAAACATCTTCATTTTGCAGATATTACTCACTGGAGTCCCCTAAGCTCCATGACTCTCAGATATATTTCTTATCCTTTGTGTTTTATTGGTGAAAAACTGAAATATAGAAAAAATAAAGGAAGAAAAGATTATCTCAAGAGGCTTTCCATAATATTTATTTTCATCATTACTTTTGTTTCTGTTTGGTCTCCTTTTAAGAGAACTTGGCTCAGAGTTTGAGCTCTGACAAGCTGAAAAGTAATGTAAAGGGCATTAACATCCTGTAAATCTTTCCTGTCTCAGGTAATGGATGTCAGACAACCTCTTCCCAGACCTAACTGTAAGGAAATAGATAAAAAGAACAACAAGTACTTTATTTTTTATTTTTCATTTTTTTATTTTTCATTTTTCATTTTTAATTTTTAATTTTTAATTTTTAATTTTTAATTTTTTATTTTTTATTTTTTATTTTTTTATTTTTTATTTTTTATTTTTTATTTTTTCTCTATTTTTTCTCTATTTTTTCTCTATTTTTTCTCTATTTTTTCTCTATTTTTTTTCCCCTCCCCAGGAAATTCATGGTATTAGCAGGAGGATCAACCTTTTTATTTCAATATCAAACATAATCCTTGGGTCAAAAGCTAGTTATGAAGGAGTTATCCTCCAAGAATCTGGAATGATTGGAGGGAAGTGTGCTAACTCTGCTATCTGTATTTATATTATATTCCAAACAGGGACCAGCTGGAAACATCCCATAATAACAATCACGGGATGCACAACAACACCAGAATCATCTACTGGAGCAGACACAGATGTTTTTGGAGAAGTTGAAGAGATTTACGTTATCAAATGTGAGAACAGAGGTGCTTTATTTCTTAGGTGCATTAATAAAGTTGCTTCATGGGAGCTTTCTCATGTTGACAGAAGTAGCACAGGACTGTCCAAAACACAGAAATAATCAGCCAAGTAGAGAATGAACTCAAATTTCTTTAGTATGATTAATTTTGAAGGATTTTATTTCAATAAAGTAGCTGGGGTCTTTAAAAACTTTGATGCTGAAAAATATCAGGATGCCAGGAATCTTGAAGACCCCTTACAAATCAAGCAGCATCTTTTTCTTCATTTTACAGAAGGACAATAAAAAGCAACAGAAGCAGAAATAAAGATAATTTGCAATTAGCAAGTGACAGAAATAAACCTTCCATTTCCTGGATCCCAATGGACCTACAGTCCAATAAAGCACTGAACCCCCACAGTGCTATTGAAAAGATATTGGCGGATAAGTTGTGTCATAACTCACTCTCTGTCTATGAAAAAACTAATAAGGAAGATTTCATTCTAGAGGGAAAAAAAAAATCCAAAACTTAACCCCGGTCTAGCTGATCACGAGTATCTCTTAGATCTTAATACCTTTAAGTAAATGTTAAGACATTTCAATTATGACTCATGTCCATTTCCACCTGCCCTTTCCTGAAGCAGTCAGCTAACAGTGTGTGGGACATTCAGTTGAGGACAATCAGCAAAAAAAGATTAGATGTTTTAACCTTGATGGAAAATGCTGAGACATTTCATGAAACAGCTGCACACCACACTCACCAGTAAGCCAGGTTTGACTAAATGCTGGTATTGGCCTGAACGCCTTCAGCTTCTCCTCTTTCTGTTGGTTCTTTTTCTCCATAAATGCCATATATCCCATCCCTGAAAGTGTTCAAGGCCAGGCTGGGTTGGGCTTGGAGTAACCTGGTCTAGTGGAAGGAGTCTCTGCCCATGGCATGGGGGTTGGAACTGAATGATATTTAAGTTCTCTTCCAACCTCAAATCATTCTGTGATTTTGTGATTCCAGGATTCTGTGACAAAGATTGCAGGTAACTGCGGATTGAGAGAGATCCAAATTCACACTTAGGGAAGTCCTAGATACATAAGAGGAGGTGACAGGGGAGCAGAAGTCTTTCAAGGAAATATTTTAAGTGTTGCTACATTTTTCTCATCTTTCCACATCTTCACACAGGCATTATTTAGTAGAGGTAAAAAAATAAACAGAGCTGCATACCTTGGAAATTCCTCCTAGGTTATCTCAAAATAAAAATGCAATTGTCTTTAAAATGATTAAGACTAGACAGGAGGATGGACTCAGTAGCTGTGAACTTGGGCAGATTTATGTGCACAGATATCCTACTCCAGCTGATAAAGAAGCATTCATAACTCACTGCTAGATATCAATTGGAACTGTCCCTTTGTAGAAGAAAACCAAAATTATCATATAGCTATGACAAAAATAGTTTAAATCTTTTTACATAAAGATTGTCACAATGATTTCAGATGTTTATACTGGAAAGTATTCTTTTTCTTCCCTTTTCTTTACCTTTTCTTTTTCCTTTTTTTCTTTTTAATCTTAAATGTTGAGTTCAAACTCTATTTGATTCCAATCTACCACAAGTTCATAAACACATACCTCACTAAGAGGATATGAGTAAAGACCAGCAAGTAATTAAATATCTTTGCTGAACTGGTTCCTAGGAACAGAAGGATTCATTATTTTTGTTTAATGAATTTTCCTAACCTTTGGTTCTGTAGCTGTGCTCCCTCTTTATTCCCCAGAGATGCTGGCACATGGATAGAATCGACAGCAGACGTTTGTTCTTTGACCCAGGGGTATGGCCAGAAACAAGGGCTACCAAAAGGGGTCGATAGGCACGCAGGTGCCAGGCTGTTAAGGTTTGTGTGTGAATAACTACTGCTGAAAATCAATCTGAGAGTTGCTGGTGTCAAAGGCAGCCAAGCCCATTTGCAGGTAATGTGGTGATTTTCTTTCAGGCAGGTCAGACACCACAAGTAAGAATTTATGATGAAAAAGAAGTAAAAAAGGAATAAACCTATGATTATGCAAACCAGGAGAGGAGTTTTGTAACAACTGAGACACAATCAAGGGTAGGCAGAGACCAGCACAAACCCTTTGAAAAAGTAAAGGAGATTTTTAACTCAGTGAGGAGAGAATCAAAATAAAAATATGTTGGAAATAACTACAGGATGCAGAGAACCCATTTGGATTTTAAATTGTAATGATAAGCATGCAATAGCATTACAGGGAACTTGAAAAGTCTAATTAGCATGACATCAGTCACCTAAGTGCAGAGTTATGGGCTGGAAACCTCCTTCTAATCCTTCTTTTCAGTGCTTTAACCCCCCACCCACACAAAAAGAAAGGGACTAAAAGACAGGGCCAGTCAATCAGTGGTGATAACACCCCCGTACAATCAAGCAGCAGAGTCCAGGGGAGGATTAAGCATGGAGGAATAACAGGGTTATCAACTAGAGAAACTGCAAAACAGCCAAAGAAATTGCAAGGGCATAATAATAGCAAATAACCTGGGAACAATTCTAAGCAATGAATTCCAGCAAACAAAACCTCACACTGTATTCAATCAATGTGTTTTAAGAAAATATAATGTGTCCAGTGGGTAGACCCCTGGTGTCAGAGTAAAGTGAGTTGGTGGCATAATGAGTGTTGTTACTTCTCTTTTCTGTAAATTTGATGCAATCTGTTCCTGTTTATCTTCCTAAACATACTTGGATGCTGGATTTCAGCAAAGATCAATAATTCTAACCTATGCTTTTGTACATCCAGTTAATGTATCTCTCCAAGACAGAGCTAAGAAGAAAGCTGAAATTAAAGACAGGTTTTGTCATCCGCTTTGGTAAATGCCTATCTTGCTAGATCTGGTGGTAGCCTTGAGAAAGTCTGTTCTGGTTTTCGCAATAAAAGAAATTTTAGAAAATGCTCTCTATCTGTGAAAAATAAGTATTTCTCAAAGAGGAAATATCTTTATGAACACAAAAATCTTCAGACAGGCTCCAATTCCTAGAGCTCATTGGTAAGATGTTAAGTGACTGTTCACTGAAGATCTGCTGTACACAACCCAAATTTGTCCAGAGCTGCTCAAACAAACATTTTAGATAGAAAATATATCACAGGCCTATGGTAAACTGCAAAGAGATTCATTCTGGAGTAGCCACCAAGCACAACCAAGGCACTTTCAGGTAAGAATAAAGTGCAAAATCTGTCTCTGACTGGCTCAAATGATAGAGGTAACATTAAAACTAAAGCCTGGTGAGTGCCCTGACCTGATCAGTGTGGGACAGATTGCTCTCATGTTTTCATTTCATCACAGAGCACATACACTATTTTAGTCTATAGAATTTTAACAGGGCAGAAAAAAGTTATTTTCCATGCGCGTCTATTTGTCATCTCAGACTTTGAGCAGTTTTGGCTTTTTAATGTAAAAATCTTCATAATTCTCTGCAGGTTTGGGAAATGTTAATTATCACTTCACAAAGCCTGACAAATGCAGGGGCAGGTCCAACAAAGCATGCACTCTGTATTGGCTAACTTTAAGGGATACAGATAGAAAAACAGAATCCAAGATCAAAATTACACACCTGAGTGCCTTGTTTAGTGCTGGGTAAGAGACACATACCTTAAACAGAAGATATTAAATAAGCAGCTATGTAGAACAAGTTAATATCACTTCTGCATGTTGCATCTGAACTTCAGCTCTGTGTGAAGCAGAGCATCTCAGATCATGGGAGGAAACTCTTCATGAACCTGGAGTCCAGTATGGAATAGGCACTTCTTATAACACAGCTGGAGAAGGAAGACACAGTTCTGTCTTTCTTTTATGTATTAGTGCGTGTCCTGGGTAATTCACTGTCCCCAGAAGGGGCAGGAGCTCATAATCCCCAACCACTCCTGCATTTGATGGAGCACCAGAAAAATGAATGAGCTGAGACCTTATTCCTCCTCAGCTGAGACTCCTTACTCATCCTAAGTTTACAGTCATTAAGGAAAGGAAAAAAAGACATGGCAGGGAATGGAAAAGCAAAACTTTGAGCTGTACTCATGTAGAAATGGGGACTCCTGGTTTGAACTGCCTGCTTCTGTGCTCTTTCCATTTCCATCCAATGGCTCTACAGATTGATTATCAAAGGCATGACAAAAATTCAGGACTTTCCTTGTAGGAAAATATCTTAATCAGACCTGCTGGGTTTCATGTCTTCTTTGGTTCTTCAGTTTTTGCATCATTTTCTGAGCAGAGGCACTCAGTGTTTTCACATTAAGAACACACACACGCATACACACACACGCAGAGGAATGGAAGCCAGATCTCTGGTTTTTTTATATCTGCATTTAAAAAATGAAGCACTTACAATCACTAGTGTTTTTTACAATCACTAATGGTCAGTCCCCCAGCCCTATTAGCCTATATTTGCTATCTTCCTGTCTGTTGTAAAGCTGTCAAAGGTATGATGAATTGTATGGCCCAGTGTCCAAAGGCAAATTCAGATGCAGTGACAACTCTATACCCCAGAAGCCTTGAAAACAGCCAGGTCTAAGGTATCTGGTTAGTTTTGAACTCTACAAAGTTTGGTGATAAATACATACACCTAAATCATATTGTACACAGCAACATCATTGTTCATAAAAATTTATAAATGTTACTCTGAGAAATCTTGAGAGAAAGAGGAAATCAAACCACATCTTTCAGCTTCCTTGGCACAAAAAGGAGCTCTAGGTCTCTCTTGCCTTTCAGACACATACTAATAGAAGTGTCAAAAAGAAACCTCTCCTTAAGAGGTCTTGACAAGAACCACTAGAAATTCAGAGCAGTGAGACATTGCTAGAGTTGTATAATGGCAAAAAGGTAATAAGCATTTTAAATAATTTGCTAAAAGTTATTTGTGCAAAGTGAGAAAACTCTGCTGAGAAGCACATATAGAGCCATGCTTAAATGGCTTCTAGAAAATTTCTCATAATTCAAATTTGAACTAAATGTTTTCAGTCCATAAAAAGCAACTTCTGTCTGCCTCTTGATTTAAAAACAAATCCATAATTTTTTGATTACACTAATTGCAATGTAGTTTAATTCCTCCCTTATTCCTCAGCCACTGGGGATCACAAACACATTGCCTTCAATTTTGCCTGAACAACATGCTTGACTTCAAATTATGGACATAGAGAGATTGCATTCTAAGTAATTTCATACTCTTCATAAGCAGAATAATGAGTTTTCATTGTAAGAGATCCACAGCATGAAGCCTTCCATTTGAGAGAAAGCCATGTATGATGGGGTACCATTGAAACCAGGAAGAAAAATAAAGCTGGATGGCTAAAACCTAAAGATTTATCTTATTTTCCTAGATCCATTTGATGTATCTTATGGCCACTATAAAAGGTAACTGTCACATTCAGAGTTTTAGGAAGAACCCTATGAGAAACTCAGGACTATTCTTGTTAAAACTAGCTTCTTATTACCATTAGAATGTGAACAGTCTGGCTGAGATTCCTTTAACTCTCCCTCCCTACAATCTCTTTTTCTGTTAATTAATCTATCTGCTGTCTCATCATAGCTGGAAGCTTTGATTCACAGTTCCTATTAATTGTCACATATTGCACTACAGCCACAATACAGGGTAGAACAGAACTGTGAAAGCAGAAAGTGCCTGGCAGACAACTGAATTTGAGGAGCAATGGGAACTCATGGTAGGAAGAAAAGTACTCCTTCCTTGGAAAAAAGCACGTTTGAGAAGAGTGATGTTGTTCTAATACTGACTGGTCTGAATATTGCTTGTTGTAATCAGTTTTCCCTCCAATATACAACTTTTTCTCCTCATATTAGTTTTTGTTGGTATTTGGGGTTTGTTTCTGGGTGCAGATCATAGGCAGTTGCCCAGGGTCACAAACTATTATTATACTAAGGTTGAGCTTTAATTAATGTTTATTTAATTCTGATATACTTCTTGCACAGACGTTTGGGTCCCATTCCAGAAGTTCCATGCCCGTCCAGAGTGAAGCTGTATTTGTCAGAGTCAGTGTAAAACCACAATAGCTCCAATTGCTAAGCTCAATCCTTAGCTCCATTTTCTGTCCTCATGGTAATCACCAAAAGTCAGAAAAAACCCTCAGTTTTCTATGTCCTCCATGGTAGTTCTTTATAGAGTAGAACAACAGTACAAAAGGAGACTTTCATTCCCCCAACAAAACCAGCTCACCTTTTTCCCAAAGTCTTTCTCTCAAATTTCCCAACATGGATCTCAAAGATCTTTTTATTTACTTAGTCCTTGAGGTATTATTTACTACCTCCCTGAGGTGTTGGCAGCCCTCTTCCAAGCTCCACTCTCCCAGTCAGTGATGGGGGAATTATTTAACTAAATGTAGAGAACTGGAGTTAGACATCCAATCCTGAGTGAGGCACTCTGGGCTCTGTCCAGGATCAGAGGAAACGAAGATCTGTCTTTAGAACATGGTCCATTTGGTCCTTTTGGTCTTCTCTCAGATGCAACTAACCACATCCTGGAAATAAGAGTCTCTACCCAGAAACAGGCTTAGAAAATTGATATTGTTCTTCATGGACAAGAGAAGACTCTGGGGTAACCATAGTGAAAACTTTCAGTACTTGAAGGGACCCTACAGGAAATCAGGAGAGGGATTTTTTACAAGGGTGTGTCATGACAGAACAAGGAAGAATGGCTTTAAACTGAGTGAGAGTAGGTTTAGATTGGATACTAAGTAAAAATTCTTTACTGTGAGGATGGTGAGGTCCCGGCACAGGTTGCGCAGAGAAGCTGCGGCTGTTCCATCTCTGGAAGTGTTCAAGACCATGTTGGACAAGTCTGGTCTAGTGTAAGGTTCACTTCTGGTAAAAAACATCCTGTGATATTTTCCTCATTGCATTGATAATTGTATTAAAATTGAGAGCTCCCAGTTTACAGCACACAACTTTTCATACGTCCATCAACCATCCTTACAAAGAATATGATTATTCCTTCATGCATCCCATGTTCAAACAGCTGGACATTGATCCAGAAACAAATTTGAATTTACTTGATTTGCAAGTAAATTTTAAATCACAGTAGTTAATAAACTGTTCCACTAAGGAAAAATAATAGCTCTCCCATTTGATAAATACACCCACTAAGCAAACTCATCAGTGTAAAATGTGGTGGTGGTGTTTTCTCAAGGAGAGGCAGCCTTGCCTGTTAGGGTTTTTTCTCTGGGCTTCCAGTATGGCCTTGATAAAGCTGTTGCTTTATTCAAAGTTTTCTTCTTCAGGTACTCACCGTATTTTGGTCTGGACTTGTTGCTCATTGGAACTATGGATCGAATGACCTGGAAATCTGCAAAGACTTTGCAAGGGTTATGAAGTGACTCAGAAGCAAAGCAGGAGCAACCACTCAGGCAGCTCCAGCTCATGGTCTTTCTTGGAGGCTCTTTACCTGGCTTTAAGTACTTACATGACCATCATCACTCAATCTTTCTTAACAAGAGCATTTTTCATTACTATTATTTTAGAAGTGTTTTGTAATAACTCAGTACTCAAAAAAAAAAAAAAAAAAAGAAATATCACTTTTTATTTTTTTCCCCTTCACCCAAAATACATGTTTCCTTCCACTGTGTACAATCTGTTTCTGTGGCAGTGGCTTGAGTTTCCTTGGAAACGGCTGCAGGTCAGACCATGATTGGTTGTGTTGTCAGCTTGATTGCAGTGTTTCAGGCAGAGGGACCTCTAAGTGCAGCTCTGAAGCAAGTAAATAGGGGGCTATCCAAGGGCTTTGCATTAGTGGTCTGAAAGAAACCACACAGATGGCATTTGGGTGTGTGTGTGACACAGGGGCACTGGTTTGAAGAGAACAGGAGACAGCAAGGGATGAAAAAAGAGCCAAATGAGATGTGTTGGCAGCATGGCTGGGATGGAGAAGTTTGGCTGTAGTGAAAACTGCCGTGGTCTCGTCTCTCACAGAAGGGCAGCTGACAGCAGGGTGCTGTGGTGGTCTGGACCATGAGTCCCTCAGCTACTGGGACTGGAATGCTTTGTTTCCTGTTTGATTCTACCAGTTGCACTGAAAATTTTTTAAGACACACAGATACCTTAATACAGTATTAGGAGGGAAAAAGAAAGAAGGATATTTTCCACAGTGGTGTCTAGCAGACAGTAAAATAAAATAAATAATTACAGACAAGAGTAGCAGGTTTGTATCCTGCAAACTTAGGGGAGGAGAGCAAATTGCCTATGGGGACATCCCTGAAGCTGCTTAGTCTATGAACCAAGTACAGTAAAACCACACAGGAAGAGTCTACACACTGAGAAGAAAAGTGGAATGGTGGGAACAGCACTCCAGAAGGGATCCCTGAGCTCATTCCCTTTTCCACCTGTGCAAGTACATGTGCACTGAAAATCTTCCTGGGCTCGTATGTGAGCACAGTCACATTCACAGTTTGGCAGTCAAAGCCCCTGTGAAATTTCTGAAACATCGTTTCTACAGAGTATCCACAATGAACCTGGTCTTTCAAGGCTTTGCCTTGCTTTGCCTTAATTTCCCTCCTGTTGCCTCAACTCCACATAAAATAAGGTTTAATTTTAAACTTCAACAGCACAACAGTGGCGTGCACTTCTGAACCACTCTGCCAGATAAACTTCCACATGGTGATTATGTTCTGTTCTCAGTCCTTAATGTACTTGATAAATTCTTTGGCAGGCAGACATGCCCAGTGCCCAAAAACCTACTGTGAACCTACAGATTAAAAAAACAAAAAAACAAAAAACAAAAGAGAGAGAGAGAAGAAAAAATGTTGTTGATTTTCTTCCATGTGTGCAGTTTCATTTATTTTTCTCCCTGCTTCACAAGCAGATCACTTTCCGTTAATTAAGTAAAAAGTACTTAGTGGAATCGATCTGAATTCAGGTCTAAGAGCACTTGCTAATTCTCCTGCTAGTTTTAGGAAGCTGGTGGCAAAAAGCATCTATCAAGACAAATTTGTGCAGGCATCACCCATGGCAAGAGTCACAGCCAAATGTCTGCAGTTAAACAACTTGCCTGTGTGTCATCTGAGCACCAGAGACTGTAAGCATCCTTCAGCCTATGGAAAAATGCAGGTTAATGCCACCTGATATAACCTGCTATGAAATGGATGAAAAAAAACAAAATCCCATTTTTCATTATTTTTATGGGCCTGTGCACAGATTATCTCAGTTGACCTGGCACACACTAATCAATTAAATTATATTTAACAAGCACAGCCCATGGTGACAGGCAGATTTCAGCCCACGATGAAAGATCAACCCCACTCTGACATTTCAGGATTTAAACAGGAAAAGGAGGAAGGGGAGGCAAGACAGGGAGAGAAAGGCACCCATCTGCTGTCACACAGAAAAGAAGCAACAAGTTAAAGGAGAATAAAACCCTCTCGATTTCTTCTCTAGTGCTGTCCTCTGTTAACAGTGCTGCTCTTCTTTTAATAGAGTATCACTCTTTTTCAAGCAGATGTACAGCTCTCATTAGAGATAATCTTCCATGCTCCTCATATTTCCTTTCCCAGCTTTAGACAGATAACATTAGTTACTGTCCTTTTATTGCATTGTTTCATTTTGTGTACTCAAAGAACTATCTGCATTACAATAATCTATGTATGTCAAATGGGATTAGGAAGGAAATGGAATGAATTAGCCAGAGTTACACAGTAAATGATCGAGGAATTTTTTAACAGGAAAATGCATCACTATAATTATGCAGGTAACACCAATTAATGTTTTGTATTGAAACTTTTTTAATCTTCACTGTAGACAAAATCAAATGACACAGAAATTATTCTTTTTCCTTAATAATATCTTTCTCTGTAAAAGAAATACATATTCCATGCAATGCATTTGCTAGCATCCTTTATATGGTACATAGAGGGAGCTGTTGGCATAGGTTTATTAGACCAGTCACTGTGAAAATTTTCCATTATTACCAAACCCTTTATAAGATTTCATTATTACTTTAACTGAAAAAATCATACTGTCATCATCAATATATGAACAAAAAGAATCTCATGAGTTTTAGGCACATAAAGAACATATGAACTGTAATACAATATTCTGCTTTTTGCTGGACCTTGGATTCATTAGTATATGAACTCCAATAAAAACAAAAAAAAGTTTTTTGTTATCTATAAATAGAAAACTAGGGAATATTAGCTTTACAATTTCTAAAGTATATGAAAACATGTAAATGAGACAACTATACATATTCCAATGTTCATGTATGAGACTCTCTTCTATTATTTCTAATACTGCAGAACAGTCTGAAAGATGGAATCTTTGTCCTCAGTAGAGTGCAGGGAGACTGCTATCCTTGTCTCTTACTCTCTCTTTTTCAGGAATCTCACTAAAACAAAGGGTAGGAAAATATTTAAAGGGAAAGCTCTTGCTCTATGAATAGTTTAGATGCTGTTAATTACTCATGTAAATGCATCAGGAATCTTACTCTACAATTTTTTTTTCTCCTCACATTAACATCTAAAATTCTCACTAGTTTGCCCCCAGGATAAGTATAAACATTTAAAATTTGCAAAAACAGATTAACAAATGTACATTATATGAATGGGACAGTTGCAAGAGTTGTCACTGGTTGAGAAAGAGTGCTTTTTAATAGTGAAATATAAAAAGGAAACCACATTTTTTTCAAAACTTACAAAATGCTTTGTTAGTTTTTTTGTCCATCACATTTCATTGCTGAAATTCTATAGGTTTCCAAATTGTTTGTGCCATTTGCAGTGCTGAAATCCTGAAATCATAACAATTCCCTCTGCAGTCCTAGTTCAGAAAACCCCAAACAGGAAGTTCTTGATATGATAGAAATTTACTTCCCATGAGATGTTTGGCAAAACTCACAGCTTCAAAATGCAAGGCAACCTTGGCATTTTTACCCAGATTAGGGCTGAGAGTTTTAAGGTTTATATCAGAGCTGGACATCACAAAGAAATAACATTTATACATTTTGTTAGATAATCTTAGAGTTTAGAAGCATCTTAAGCCCTTAATGTGATTGACATGTCATGCACTGAAAAGGCTGAACAATTACAGCAGGGTCACTTAATTTCCCAGCAAGCACACAGCTGTAACATTGGACGTACATGGTCACTTATCCATTTTTCATTTGACTTGTAAATGGATTCCATTTAGCACTGAACAAAAAGGAAGTTATTTACAATGCCTATTCTGTTCCCAATCTCCTCTTCATTTCAATCAGTGAGAGGTTTGACTGCCTTTGATACAAGCAAGGAGCCCTTCGTTTCAGCTCATGTAAATGCAATTTTGTTTGCTATTCTACCTTAATGGCTGGAATAACAAGGACTACTGAATGATTTGTGTCTGCCTCAAATTTTATAACTATCTGATACTTTAAATTAAAAATTGTAATTCTTACTTGTGGCCTCAGTTCATGATACTTAAGCAGAATTTAACTTCAATGCATGTGCATTCCCAGGGATTTAAATAAAACTATCTGTATATTTAAAGATAGCTTCACATTTTTTGAACAGCAATCGAAGCTGTTGCCAAGATTTCTGCTTTAACAAGCACACAACGTCTGAAGAACCCATTTATTTATTCAGCAACTTGCTTTTTAGACCAAGTGCTTTTAAATCATCCAAATGGATGTTGCGTTTGTTTTGTATTTTCATTGCTAATACAATATTTGAAACCATGGTTCCCCTAGAGCAATTTATGAAGGAGGAGAAGGGGCTATTTGGTTTAGCGTAGAAGTATCAAAAAATAAAAAATGGAAATTTTTATAATTGAGCTATTTCATGTTTGGAAGAAAACTAAAAGCTAATCTTAACTAAAGTGCTTTCGTTTCAGTTCATGACACTAACAGCTGCTGTAATTGTAGTGTTGAGGCAAAGAAGTTCTGTATTGTGAAAAATATACACTAAATTGTTTCTAAGTATCTCAGAAGATCTTACCTTCTGCCAGAAGATTTATATAGTCACAGTGCATTTATTTTTCACTGAACTGTCTTCTCCATAGCAACGAATCACAAAAATGTATATGTACTTATTGTGGAAAAAGTCAAACTACACAGGCAGCCCTTACAATTCCTTAGCTGTCCATCAAGTGAATCATAGAATCAAAAAATGGTTTGTGTTGGAAGAGATCTTAAAGATCACCCAGTTCTGACACATCTGTTGTGAGCAGACACCCCCACTGGATCAGGCTGCTCCAAGCCCCATCCAACTTGACATTGGACACACCCAGGGATGGGGCAGCCACAACGTCACTGACCAAGAGATGAACTTGAGACTGAGGACCTGAAGCTTTCCAAAGCATTTCTATCAATCTGCTCCCTCCTGGGCTGGGACAGGAGCAGGTGATGATTAATGACAGACATCACAGGAGAATGAGACTGTGTGGAATTTTATTACCTGTGGCTGGGAGATGCATCACGGTAACTGAAGACCGATGGATAAGGATTGAGGATATTGGTAGCTGGTAGATGGCGTTGGAGACTGCTTTTTTGGCAGCTTTTCCATAGTCTTTGCTAAATAAAGGGAAATAAGATGCTAATGGTCCTTCATTTAATCTTTGGACACAAGCAGGAAACTTGCAAGATATATCTACACCTCATCCTGACCATTGTCTCTCCAATTTACTCAGAGTACTTTTTTTCCTCTTCATTTCACAGAACTCCACTTTTCCATCATTACTGTTTTATTTAATCATAAATATAGACTGAAAATTATATAGATCTAGGGATTATATATATCTTCCAAAATTCTGGGCACTGGCTGAAATTCTGACTTTATGTTCTTTAACTTCTATTGGGAAAAAACTTTGGTAGGGGAAACCTCAGTTTCTCAGTTCTGCTTCTTGTTCTTAGTGAACAGGAAAATATTGGTATTAAATATGTAGTTCAGCATCAAGTATAAAAAATCTAAACTAGTTTATAAATTTTTAGATGACTTCTAAATTAACCTTGATAATACTGATTTTGGCTGAATACAAACATTAGACAGGAAATAATTTACTATTCATGGAGACTTTTTTTCCTGTTTTTTTCCAACCCAGTACTGCCTCAACATTATCTCCACTTGATGTAGAAGCAGGGACTTGAACTTAAAACTCCTCCACCACCAATGAAATCACCAGACAATTGGGACAGCTCAGGTAATTTTCACAAATTTTGTCCTGTTGGAACTCTTCCATTTTAAATGAATGATGCACTCACCTTTCTTGTAGTTAGCTAAAGCAGTTATCCCAAAAGAAGAAAGACCAGAAAATTGATGGTTTAGGTGTTTTTTGTTTCTTTTCCTTTTTCCTGAAACCTCTTTCAAAGATCCATGATTGGTAAGCAAATAAGAGTGGAAATGCAAATTGCTGCTGAAAAAATTAATTCTTTTCGCATTCTATTTAAAGAAGAAGTTCAAGGAGACTGCTTTGCTGAGGGGAAAGTAAAATTAGAACTTTCTTAAGGCATACTGCAAATTCTTAGAATTTATTGACTTGGATGCTTTAGTGTGGAGTCTATAAATACATGTCCCATTCTGCACAATTAACAGCACAACTTCTTCAAGAAATATAAATCACTATGTTTGTGTTTCCCATGTTTGTGAAGTTTCCTTTCTTTAATCTCCCATTTATAATCAGGTGTGACTTAATAGAGAACTGTTCATTTTTGGATCATCTTTTCAGTCATATGCTTCAGAGAGAGCACAGATGGCCCAATAAAGGGTACTTTTGTACTACTCCCATAGTGTAAAAACTCAATTGCTTAGATAGAATTTAATGAAGACTCACAATAATCTGATATTATCCCAAAATCAGGACAAATAAATGAGAGTAAAGCAAACCAGTCATCCGAAATAGTTTTGCCCCAGCAATTTTGCATTTCAGTAAAGTTTGAATCCTGATTTTAAATGCATAGAGCACCATTTAAATGGAATTCAGCACACTGAAGAGAAGTCTTCAGGAGGATCCCTGCATTCAATCCAGTACTTCTGCTCTTGTAGTACCTCTTGCTGGTGATGATAATAGTTATAACATACCTATCATTCCATTTTTGTCACTCTTTCCCTATACCACACTAAAAGTAAACTTAAAAATTCAAATAATTTCCCATCAGTTTTTTTAAACTTATAGCACCTTGTCTGAGGGCTGTGTAAACTTTGACCATGATGTCACAACATTTTCTGTCCTAGAGAAATTAGGTTTTCATCATTTTACACCTAGAGGAGTGAGAAAGAGATAAGATGATGTGTACAGCACTCAAATCTCACCAGCATCAATGGTAAGAATGAGTCCAAGCACATATATAAATATTAGGATCTTGGTATTGATTTTTCAGTGTGTTATTCAAAACACTAATAAGAAACTGAATGTGATCATTGAGCATTCAAATTTTAAATAATCAGGAGTTTTATAAGAAACAGAAAATTTAGTTGGTTTTGCAGTTGTAAAGACCAAAAGGAGTTTCTTTTAGGCAAAATAAAGGCATGTAAAATACAGACATATTCTCTACAATAGTTGTGTAGATTCCCTCAGAAGGTTGTTTAGAGAGCATGGCCTGCTTGTCTTGAGTGTTATTGTAGGATGATGTGAATCACCAAAATCCATTGGCCAGAACAGGACTGAATCTTTAACTAAAAACTGACTATTGCACAACTAAATTTGGATGGAATGAAAGCAGCTCCTAACAGCAACAGGGGCTTCCAAATGAAGCTTCACCAGGTGTCTTCACTCGCTGTCAGGTTCATAAGAAACTTCAGGATACAGAAGAATCACAGGCTGAATGTGTTTGGTTGGAAGGGACCTTGAATCCCATTCAGTTTCAACCCTCCTGCTGTGGGCAGGGAGATCTTCCACTATCTCAGGTTGCTCAGAGACACACACAATCTGGCCTTGGACACTTCCAGGGATGAGGCATCCAGAGCTTCTCTGGCCAACCTGTTCCAGGACCTCAGCACCCTCACAGTCAGGAATTTCTTCCTAATATCTGATCTAAACCTACTCTCCCCCTTTTTTAAATGGAAGTTTAAAACCATTCTCCCTTGTCCTGTCACTAATGACCTTGTCAAAAGTCCCTCTGTAACTCTCTTCTAGTACCAAAGGCTGTTCCAGAGCCTTCTCTTCTCCAGTCTGAACAACCCCAAACTTCCTGAGCCCTTCACTGAGTTTATCGATCTGAGATCTTTAAAAACCACAACAGTTTGGCTGCTCTTTGTACAATCATCTTTTAGATGATGTCAGCACCAGAGGGAGGTTATAATAAATCTCAAAATAAAGTCCAAGACTCACAGAACTTCTTAGGTGGGCCCTGACAACATTTATGTTGGAGCTTGGAGACTTGAGCTTGGATGTTTGTTGAACTTCTGAGTGAAGTATTATTTAACATGACTTGTCCAATTTTGTCCCTCTCAACAATGCTGTGATAATTTGTTCAGAAGTGCAACGTCCTAGGTAGAGTAGTACTGCAAGATATAATCCTACAATCTCCTTCTGACCTTCTGACACCTGATTCTGTTTTCTTCATCTTTTCCCTCAATAATCCCAAAAGTGGAAATTTTCCAGGAGGGAGATCCAAGCAGTACTTGAACCAGTTCTTAGAAATATTCTTCACACACAGCACAACACGGTCCTTATAAAAAGGTTACTAACTTCTCATAACTTTAGTATTAGCACAACATTCTCAAGATGTATCTTATATAGCAACATGTCTCTGGATATCATCCTTAGTGTGTCACAAAATCCTCATCACTCTTGTTTTGTAATCTCCAAGTTAAATTGCACTGTAAACTCTTCTGTTGTCACAGTGACTTCTATATCTGTGAAGGTATAACAGCTCTTGAAAAGTTAGAAATTTCTAAATGTTACCTCATATAGCAATATATTTGCACGGAAATACATGAAAATATATATTAATTAGTTTTTCTTTGGATGATCTTAAATGTTGGTAGGCTAATTTAACATTCCAGTCTTTGAATTGTGGTGTTAATTTCCCATCATGTGAAGAGAGCAGAACTTACAATTCTACTCTTGTTTTTATTTTTTTTAAGCACAAGTCCCAGGTGTTTCATTTTTAAAAGATGTTACAGCAATAAAAATGTTATTAAAGTGTCTTTGTTCATGCTGTTATAGTTGAGGTTGTGTCAGCATTTCCATTACAAGCTCATCTTTTTCAGAGAAAATGCTCTGGTCCATTGGGTAAATAACACATGTTTTCTATGACACACACACACAGGAAAGCTAGAAATATTAAAGGATAAAATTGTTTAGGATCCTATCTTAATTTCATACAGTGTATGTTGCGTTGTTATTTTTCCCCATGAATGAATAAATCAAGTATTACCTGCCACTGATCACAATGTCCTTGTACCACAAACTATGTTATTATAATTTTTTACATAGACTTTTTATTTTTTTTAATTAAAATCTGGATAAAATATATTTCTCATTACTATCATGCATAGTTATCACTAGGACAATGCTTTGAAAGTTCAGCTAAGCCTTAGAATTGTGGTGGAAATTAAGATGTGGTGGGCCCCTAAAAGACAGGTCAAAACCAAAGTTTTGGGAGGTCATATTTTGGTCATATTTGGAGTGCCCACCACAGCTGAAAGAAGTTCTTAGGTGTTTCAGACTTTATGCAGCACCATGGAACTACTCCAAATCGTAGGCAACTTTTGCTAGCCCTGTCTGAAGTGACATGAGGCTGTAAAAAGGAATCAGAAACCAGCAGAGCCTTCCTTGCAGGCAGCTGATGAATAGGACACACCTCAGTCTATTATTTTATGAGCTAAATCTGCCTTCTCAAGAGGCAGCTCACAGACCTTTTATAGGTTTACATATTTTCCATCATTCATTACAATTTCTAGACACCATTCCCACTGTTAATAACAACACATCTGTTAAACTGAATCCTGAGCTCTTTCCCTGCTCTGGGGCTGTGATCCTGTACTTTGATGAGCTTTTTGGTTATTGTTGTGATACTCTCATTTTTTCACATTCCTCCTGCTTCATCTGACTCTGTAGAAGGTCACATTCCATAAGAGCAGCTTGGAAAATAAGTGGTTTGAATTTCACACCCAAACTCTTCACTCAGTATTTGTTCCAAAAACAAACACTGTCTTTAATACAAGGGACGGGGTGATCGCTGAGCTTGATCTCACTTAGTAGAGGAGGCCAAAAGCATCACAGCCTCAGGCTTATTTTTGTTGTTCTTGTTTATTAATCTCTGAATCCTTTAAGACCAAGTATCTTATTGCATCCAGGTTTATTGTAGAAATACTGAGAAGTTACTTCTGGAAATTGGGATTCTGGTGTGCCGGAAGCATACAGGAGGAGATTTTTCTTATCTACCTTGGATAAGAAAAGAGTTAAGAAAGATTTTCAGTGGAGACATAAATAGAGCAGACAAGTGGAGAGGAATATTTCCACCATCTTTTGAACACAACGAAGAGTCAGATATTACACCTTAAGCCAAATTGCAAGTGATAGAGCTGTATAAATGCCCATGTTCGTTCTGTAGCCAAATCTCACCTTAACACAAAATTTCTTATATTTAAAGATTAAGAATTCACAAAGAGGAGATTCATTTGGCTCATCTAAACTTTTATGTCTATCATCATATTGTGATTTCCTAATTTTAGCATTATTTGCCCTTGTCCAAGGCATGCTTTCCAGGCTTATCATTCATCTGGTGTCCTGATTAAAAAGCTTCTCCTTTGTTCATTTCAGTATTTAATACCAAGTTCTGTGATTAGGTGCAGCTATTTTTTCTTATCCTCATAACTTTTGTGAAAGGATAACTCCTCAGTTTGAGGATATAGATTGCTGTTTTCTTCCTCCAAATTAAGTCCTGTCCTAAGCATATGGTTTCATCACTAATAATGGGCCAAAGGGGTCAATCTTTTTCCAGAGATTCACAGATGTTGTGAGCAAGGTCCTCCTATCTCAGGATAATTTAATTTGCAGGTGCTTAAGAACAACAAAGCCAAAGCAAGCTATTCATGACTTAAATACAGGTTATTGTGAATATTTTTCTTTAAATCCAGTTTTCTGGAATGAAGTATTTTTGGCATTGGCAGTTCTCATAAAGAAAACGCTAATGATTTTCTTCTGAGAATAATATGTGGATAATTAAGATAACGTTTTTAGCAATCTGAAGTGTGTAACTGCCTTTATACAATGTAAACTTGTTTTAGTTTGTTTTTTGGGGGGGGGGGGGGTTTCACCCTTCATATATTTAATTTAACTGAGTAACAAAAGAGTATAAAGAAATATGATGGTTTGCATAATTACACAGCTACTTCAAAATTATATTCTTGAGTCTTTTTTAATCTTTCACTTAGAAATTTTCTCCATAACTGAGCCTTTTAGGATCCTTCCTTTTCTTCCCTCCTAGCTGCATTAAGTGTCTCTGCCTAAGAAGGAAGAAATGGTTTTTGGTTCATAAAGGTGTATGGAAAGAGTGAGGCACAAAAAAATATGCATAGCTGTGTATGTTCTCTGTATAACATGCACATGGATTTATGTGTGTGAATACATAAGCACATTAGCACATAGAAGAAATATTTAATCAACTGTTAGACCTTGAAAGCATAATCATATTTAAAAGTCACTTATTTTGAAGTTACACTGGAGAGTGGTTATTAATAACTTTGATAAATTGAAGAAAGCTTTGATAGCATAAAGGAAGTGGAGGGATTTTTTCTGATGAGTTTCTGAGTGCTGGTGGAGAATAAACCATGGGGGCAGGGGGTGGTTATGTGTCATTCCTGATATTATTTAGCAAGAATTGCAAGCACCAATGCTCAGTTTAAGACATATTTTATTGGTGAAAGAGAGGAAAAATGACAGAAACAACTCCAATTGAAAATGTTGCTTTAGTCTCTTGAACATTTTCCTCTAGATCCCGGTGCCCCTCTTGTGCCTCAATCCACTGCAGCTGCTCAGTGCTGTTTGTGAGGAGCTGGTACAGGACAAATCTGACTCGGCAGCTGTGCAAGGGCCAACCTGCATCACTCAGCTGCCAGCATTCAGCTTCAGAGAGGAAGGATGTGTCTGCTCTCAGATTGTACTCACTGGTCTCAGGAAGGGAGTTTCTGGTCAGCCTTTGCCTACTTGCTCAGAGATGTGAAATGGAGAGAGGAAACCTTGAGAAATTGCTACACAAAGCTGTAGTTGTCCCTACACTGGACAAAATGTTTGAGTAAAATATTTGTTCTGCTTTTGTATCAGACAACCTGATGTTGTGTATAAAAATTAGTGCTATTATTTCCACCCACTCTTTCTAAAAGAACAATATTTTTGAGGTTTTATTTTGTGTAAAGTGTCTGCATTTTTTTTTTTTTATGTAAACTCTAAAACCTGAGTATCTTCAAGGTTTTAATGTATCCAGTTGTCCTCTCTTTCTTTTTCCAGAACTAACCAACACTCTCCATTGAGAAGTTGAAGAGAAATTGTTTCTCACTTGAAAATTCTCTTTAGGGAACTGTTCTGACAGTGACAAAACTCCTGCTGTGAAGCACTTCTCAGAACAGTCAGATTTATACCCTCAATAATGCTCTGATGAGATCCCACCTGGGGTCCTGGGGGTCCCCAGCACAGGAAGGACAGATACCTGTTAGAGAGGATCCAGAGGAGGCCACCAAGATGATCAAAGGATTGGAGCACCCCTGCTGTGAGGAAAGGCTGAGAGAATTGGGATTGTTCAGCCTGGAAAGGAGAAGGTTTGGGGTGACCTCATTGCAGCCTTCCATGGCCTGAGGGGAGCTGACAGGAAAGATGGAGAGAGACATTTTGCAAGAGTATGTGATGACAAGACAAGGGGAAATGGCTTCAAACTAAAGAGAGTAGGTTTAGATGGGATATGAGGAAGAAATTCTTCACTGTGAGGGTGGGGAGGCCCTGGCATAAATTGCCCAGAGAAGCTGAGGATGCCCCATCCCTGGAAGTGTCCAAGGCCAGGTTGGATGGGGCTTGGAGCCACCTGGTCCAGAGGAAGGTGTCCCTGCCCATGGCAGGGATTGGAACTGAATGAGCTTTAAGGTCCCTTCCAACCCAAACCATTCTGATTCTCTGATCCTTGGTGCAAACACAGGGACACACGTTCCCATGGATTTCATGGTGCACTGGGTGCATATGAAAGGAATTGCAAGCGCTCAAGGAACCTTTTGCCTTTCAAGTGAGTAACTTAAAATTAAATCTTTTTAAATAAAACTTTTGCATTCCCGAGCAAAGAGAAAATTGGTAATCCACACTGGTAGTTATCAACACGCAGATTTGTCTCAGAAGGGAGCATGTTTTGTATCTGTCAGATCCTGGCTTACATAAAGCTTGCTGCAACTCCAGAGAATTGTAGATCTTGCAGATCAACTCTATTTAGAAACAGCTGAGACATAGAGGAGTAATTTTAGTGTAATTTTGCTGGTTTTCGTAACATTCTGTTGCAAAGAATGACAAAGCTGAACTCAGAGTGATTTATTGAGAATTTAGATCATGTTCAGTATTTCCACTTACAAAAGTCAATTTATCCATAGGTGTCTCTGGGTACCTTTCAGAGAAGAAAAAGAGCTGTTTTCCACATTTCATAAACAGGTGATGTTTGAAAGCATCCAAATAGGCTATTTCTCCCATATTTACACAGAATGCCCTCAACTTTGTCCCTGCCCTGTCACAGAGGTTGCAAATAGATTATCTTTTAGGTCCCTTTCAACCCAAACCTTTATATGATTTAATGAACCAGGGGTGAGAGTAGAAACTTTGGCCTCTTTATCTGTAGAGGCTCCAGATAGACAATTGTCTTGGCTGTAAAAACAGCCAAGACTACTTAGATTTAAAATTATTAACCCTCCTGCTTGCAATTCCTCTACTAACAAAGCATATACACAGTGTTCAACTGGAAAACTGCAGAGCATGACAGTCAATGTGTTGCTATAATACTTGTTATGAATTAATTAGCTGATTTACATTTATATAGCACACTTCATGCAGAAGCAACACATGGCATTATACACTTAAACTACATTACAATTAAACAGAAATTCTGCTAGAGAAGTCAAGACAAGGCGTCCAAAATAAACCACACAGAAAACCTAAAAATATTAAGTTTCTCATAGCTCTTATGGGAACCAGCTTTTTTAAAAAGAAAAAAAAATCAAATCTTTAAGAAAGGGCAAGTACAAGTCTCAATTACAAGGACAGTGACTGATCAGCTGTTCAGGGAGGTAAGTGGAGATGAAAACAAGATGTGAAGAGTATACAAGTACTGTAAAAATAATTATGCATTTGAGAGAAAGCCTGTGCAGCATCCTCCACACCCATGTGAAAAGTGGCCATTCTAGGTGCTGAATTTTGTGCAAACCAGGGATTTACACAATGCGTGGTCAATGAAGGCTGCAAACATAAAGTGGCAGTAATCCAACTGTGGTGCTACAAAATGTGAGTCAGGAGCTGTGCATCCCACTGAGACACAAATGTTCTTAACCCACTGAATTCCTGAGATGACTAAAACGAAGTCTGAACATCACAGCTCACTTCAGCTGATTAGGAGATCAAAATTCCACTCCCAGCCAAACTTTGAGTGAAGAATCATTGTTGAAAGAGTTATTGGATGTAAGCAAAAGAGAGAAAAAAAAAAATTCTCTGACTTAGAAAGTTAGGAAAGAAAAATTTAAAAGATCCAAAGTTTGGCTTCTGACAAAAGGCATTAAAAAACAAAAGGTACATCATAAGAGGATAATTTTTTTTTTTAGTGACTTCACAATGAAAATATTAGGATGCTGTGTCTTCTTTAACTCTCTTAGAAAGAGTGAAATGTATGAGACACCTGTTTCTGTCTCTGGAACTGAAGGACTCTTCCAGGCAGGAGTTTTCAGGTATTGGCACTGACTGAGCCTTTTCTCCAGGGATGTGTTTCCCTGGGTTCTTCCAATCTTTTATATTCTTAAGCATAATTTTTGACTGATGGAAGTTTCCCTTTTCAACCAAACTCAGCTCCTTCATTTACCATTTACTGTTTGATTAAGTTCTTGTTCCAGTGAGTGCTAATTTTACACACTAGAAATAAAAGGTATTAAAGGATATGATCCTAATCAATGTGATTTTTTCAAAACAAAGTGAACTTCTAATTAACCATATTTGGGGTGAAAACTGAGAACATGTTTTTCAAAAAATAAGTGTTTCTCCAGAGTTGTTTTTCTTTTCAGCCAAGCACATCTAGATTTACAAAAGATTGTGAAAATGTACAGAAAAAAAAAATTAAAAACAAACAAAACCAAGCAGAGTTCTGAAAAAAAATATTTAAGCGGCCAATTTGATTAGAAACATGGCAGATTTTTGGTAGCCTGGTATTGGAAACTACATCACAGAAGAATTATTATGTTCTGGATTTTTTGTATATTTTCATAAAAAAACCTCTGTCATCAGTGGGCAAGAGAGTGCAAGCCAAAGCTCAGCCTCAGAAGCTGAAGATAATTCATGGTGCTGCAGTTCAAACATTAAATGAAGCTTTCCACTTGGATCTCATGGATCACATGCATTCCATACATCACATCACTTACCTCATGTCCTTCAGATTGCACCAGTTGCCTGCCAGGTTTTGCAAATGTGGCTTCATCCTCCAGCATTATAAATTTCGGGGTTGTCATTACCTGAGACACCTTCTCTTTCCTCAGCTCACACTCAGCTGTGATTCTGCAAGAGAGAAAAGGATAATAGGTCATTCCCAGTGTGTCCAAATGCATTCTGTGCCTCTGTGCCACAATCCAGGAAAGCTGCACAAATACTGCAGTGGGGATTTCTTTCCTGGGGCACTGGCATAAGAAATAGACTGTGGGAACGTGGGAGAGCTTAAGGTATTTGACCAAAATGAAATTATAGCCGTATCAGTGGTCAGCAATAAATTTGAGCAGCCTAGTGTAAATGTTGACAGCTATAAATTACACATGAATGGGTAAGTCATACCAGGAGATTGGATGAAACAAAAATTGAAATAAATAAATATATCAGAAAGAAGAAGGAGGAAAAAAAAAAAAAAAAAAAAAAAGAAAAAAAGGGGTTGGGGGGGAGAAGGAGAAAGTAGCAATTTACACACCCAGGAAAAACATGTCAGTGTCCCTCCAGCCACACTGGCAGTTTAGGCATGGAAAAATTACTGAAGGCAGATCATCATTATCAGAGCAAGAAAAAGATGTCTCTAATAACTCTGTTATCTGCCATCAAATCTCCAGAGACAAAAATAGACTCATTTGCTCCAAGGTTTCAAGGGTTACAGAGTGAGGCAGGAACCACAGAAAAAAGAGATTGATACCAGGGATTAAAGATCACAGCTGTACAGAGAGGAGGTGGAAACAAATTGGCACTGTTTCTAAAGCCCTGATGAAAGAAAATGGTGCCTTGCTAGGGAAGGTGACAACTGAAAGATAAAAGTAGGAAGGAAATGTTTTAATATTAGAGCTGAGCAAAATGCTGGTAATGAAACAGAGCTGCAGTTTTGCTTAGTTTTGCACTCCCTCACAAAGTGAGAGCTTGGATCGCTCTCTCAAGGTGAGCAATCCCAAGCCAATTTATTATATCTTCTGGTGGAAAGGATACAGAGGAAATTGTGATTGCCCTCGCTGAGATACAAACCCAGCCATATGGTTATCCAGCCTGGTGCACCCGACTGTTTCACTCCCTTATTGAGTTACCTCAGGCCTGACCAGGCAGAGCTTGGTTCTCTCCCGGGCAGCGATGGAGCTGCCAAGCTGTGCAAAGCTCGGGCTGAGCCACAAGGTAACCAAGCAAAGAGCTGCTGTAATGGCCATCAAATCCCCTGGCAGAGCAGGTATTAAATTACAAGCCATTAAGGATTAGTCTGGGAGCTGCTGCAGGAAGCGCTAAAGACGGAGATTTCTGCAGGCTCTCGTTTCTCTCGTGGGCAGGACGGGATGGCTGCACCCAAAGCACACCATTAAGTGTATTAAGCTTGCTCACAAAATGAAAACCTTCTCATCTTAGCACTTGACCCTGAAAATTGCTAAGCAGGCAACTCCTCCTCAGGCTGGTGGGAGCTGAGAACCAGGGGGAAAAAATTAAGGATCTTCCTTAAATCTGTCCGCTTAGTTGAGATTTTTAATATAGAAACCTAATTTTATCTCATCGAGTTCCAAATTACAAATAGGGATGGATAAAATCTGAAAGAAACATTTTGGAAGCTTTCTCCCATTTGTTTTCATAAATTTTATTCCCAAAATCTCAAAATTTCCTGAAGTATAAGCCATTGTTGATTTTGACTGCTGATAATGATGTAGTGATGCTGATTCATTAAAACAATTAGAAATTTAAAAAAACTCCAAACCTATAATATTTAGTTTGCAGTAGATGGGCACAGTCTAGATATCTTGATACCAAATCTTTGTCTCTGCAAAACTGTTTTTGCTCTTGGAGCCCCACCATGACAGTCCATGTGGCAGGGATACATTGCTGTGCTTGAGGGGAATTTGGGAGAATTTAACATATTTCTGAGTACTTCATCCTGGAGAGACATTTTTCTGTAAGTACCCAAGCAGCTTCAGTGAACTCATTTTTTTATATGTATGGACAAAGACTTTATGTGTATGGATATACAGCCTGTAGTAAAGAAGAAGTGTCCATACAGTGATTTTGAATTAAAATCATGGTCTTACAGTACATTAGCTGTGACATTTTCTTCAGTGAATAATAATGACAGGATTGGTAGTGGATTAGGCCAAAGAAACAAAAAAAATGTCCCCAGGTTGTAGGGAGCAATTCATCCCTGTGTTGGGCTGGGCAATCCCAGAGCAGAAGAGGATAATTTATTATTTTAATTGAGGTGCTGAAAAGCTTTGGAGCAGAGAAGAGTGTTCTGTCTGCTGCCAATAAAGGTTAAAATGGCTAAAAATTCTTATGAACTCTTATGAATGTCCTTATGAACTTCAGTTCTTTTCAAGGTTCTGAAAAACACTCAGAACAAATATTTTGTGATGATAAATCAACATCCATTTTTCTGTACAGAAATTATTTAAAATAAAACAGAATTCGTCATTCCTTGCAACCAGAAACTATTGACCCGAAGAAGTTAACTGTAGACAAAAATATTGCTGCTCACTACTTCTCTAGATAAATGTAAAATTTAAATAGTAATAGTAATAATAGTAATCATAGTAATCATAGTAAAAATAGTAATAATAATAATAATAAATTGTAAACTTTATATATATATATATATATATATATATATATATGTATATACTGTTTTGACTGTTTGGCCTTCTGCTGTCACTTTCTTGTCCCCCTGACTGCAAATCCAGAATATGCAAATATTGCCTCCCCAAACCATAAGAAATGTAAAGCAATTAGAAGGGAATTTGAAACTCTTGTTTTATCATTTATTTCTAGCTGATGGGCTCAAGGAAGTTTAGTTGAGCCAAGTGATGTTTCAGCCACTTTTACTGTCAAGATGAGGGGGGGAAACTCTCATTTCCAGTGCTGTTTTATCTGCTTTCTCTGCCTGCAGAAACACAAACTCTGATTAAAACATTTCAAGTGCCTTTCCCTTAAAGCTTTCTCCCGCATAAATGAGCCAGTGATGGATTTCTGCTGAGCAGTTCTGAAGCATCTCTGCACCTGACTTCCCAGCATCCAGGATCATCCAGACTCACAGCTCCAGCCTAAGTTGTTCTATGAATAACTATATAACGAGTGTCACTCATAGATCATTAGTTCACCAGAAGCTGGATCTGGTGTGAATGTTTTCAGGAAAAACACTGTTAAAAGAAGAGCTCTGAATAATTACCCACTTTATATAGCTTCCTAGAGATTACTCACCATTAAGCAGATTTAAGTCTTGTTAACCACAGGAAAGGAATTGCTGAAATTCTTTACGTGTACATTGGGACACGCTTGGTCCTTGTAAAGTGCCTCGTGTGTTTGTTAGTACAACTCCTAGCACACCCTAATTAAGATTTATACTGCTTGAGGATATTTGATGTTAACACTGGAAATTATGTTTTTCTGTAATCAGAGTGTAAATGGGGGGAAAAAAAAGGTGCACTTGAGACTCCTTGTATTTGTGAGCGTGGAAATGTCATTTATATTTGGTTGAGCACAGCAGTTCAAAGGTGTTGATCCGAGAGCATCCAGGGCCATATCCCAGTGCTGGATCCACAAAGATTTGGGGAGTTCTGTATTTCCAAATGAAATTTATTAACAACAGAAACATATCTGTTATCCAGAGTAGATATAATCCTTGTTTCTACATCCTAGAACTTAGTGTGTAATAACAAGGTCTCTATAGGCTACTAAAAAAGTTAAAAATATTTTAGGAAAATTCTGCCTCATCAATTTTTTTCCATGACATTATTGTTTTAGAGTAACAGTCTCTCTGCAATGAAAAATATGTAATAATCACAGGGAAAAAATTAGAAAAAGTAATAAAATCAGCTCCCCATTTTTCTGAGGCACTCCAGTTGTGGACCCTAAAGAGTGACAGGGACAGAGAAGGGAGATCAAAATATATTTTGATTGAGATGGTCAGGATGCATCCTACATCAGCCTTTGTCTTTTCAGACATCCTAGTCAGAGGAACAAGAGTCTATGCATTACTAATGATTGCAACACAGTGATAACAGACTTCTTTCCTGGTAAATAAATATCTTTTTTCTTAGCAACAACAGAAAACATTTTACTATTAAATTGCAGAAAAATACAGAACTGAAAAGTGGAGAACAGAAATCAAATGTGACCCGAGAGATTTATGACTGAGGGACCAGCCTGGAGTGACACAGTTCCACTAAATTCACATTGGAAAGGGGAAAATGGAATTCTTTCAGAAGAAAAGTACATTTACTGTGATATAAGCTTGCTTTCCAATTCAAGACAAATGCTATATTCATCCAGTTGCCAGAATTTGACTTGGTTTAATTTGAAGGACAATTATGGATAGATATATTGATATAGCTTCTGCTTTGCTTTTTTTTTTTCCCTCTTTTTACTTTTTCACTCTTTTCTAATTTTTTAAACAGAAGAACTGAAAACTGAACATCAATACAAGGAAGCACATTGTGATGGTGTTTGGTTTTTTGTTGACTATATCAAGGCAGTGTCTTTCATACCTGTCATTTTAAACTAGATAGAATGAAAGCTGAGTTTAATAAAGTTTTTTTTTCAGTGCTCAAGTGATATTAATGTTTCAAAAATGGGACCCCAAAAATTATAACCTCCAGTGCCACAAATATGCACCTGCCATCCTGATTTTATTTTTAAGTGTAGATTAGCATGGAAGTGGTTTAGCTGAAATAATTTCCCTTTATAGACCACTTTCAAATGCAAGAATAAACAATTCAGTTGAATTTATCCAGCTGTTAGATTGCTTCACCCCAACAAGCTTTGAGAACACTGGTTCTTTCAATCAAAATTTGTCAGGGATGCCGTTATCTAAAAGAGAATTAAATTTGTGTGACTCTCAGCAATCAAGTAGAAGACCTAGGTTCAAATTAGTAAGGAAAAACAGAAAGGGCTCAGCTGGCAAGAATTCTGTTTGGTCACAGCAATGAGCACATGAAGAACTCCCAACCAGCCTTAGCCTCCCTCTCACATTGACTTTGGCCTGCTGCTCATGGAAATATCCAAGGGATACAGGGAAGAGCTGGGGATGTTGGGGTTGGAGTCAAAGAAGAAATAAAGGAAAAGGTACAGGGCAGTTCATCATAAAAAAAGGTTTCATTACCTCCACTGCCCAGAGAGATCCTCTGTTTTGATAGTAAGAAGTGATTTCCTGCACTTCAGAGTGTCACTTGGCTAGAGGTGTAAATCAGTGCAGCTTAAGGGAATACCAAGGTGTGGTAATTATATCATTCTTATCCTCTCTGGCATTAAAATCCCTTCTAGGAAGAATTCACCCTGTGAGGAGATTCTTTGATTTAGAGCCTGGGAAATAATAATAACTATAATGTAACAATACAACTTGAAAAATAGTATAAATAGTAAGCAAATACTTTTTAAAAAAATGACAATAATGCAAGAACCCCTGAAGAATAAGTCAAAAGCTAGGGCTAGGAGATAAACAGGATTCTATCTGAAACCATAATAATTCCTTCTAAATATGAAATCTGGAACAACATAAAATATGCACAGAGTAACTGTGATTCTTGTCATCTTGAAATTTTTAATGCATTACTCAGAATTTTGGACGGAAAGCAAAAGAGCCATTCCTTGTAAAATCACAAGAAAAGGGATAAGAAAATGCCATAAACTCCAAGGAGAAGACCTTTCACTTCCTCCCATTAGGATTGCTGAACAGTGAATCAGTGAATGAGCATCATCTGGAACCCAGATGTGCAGTGACTTGAGTGTGTCATGTTCTGGGCTATTATAATCATTAAGTTGCTTAACATGAACAGGTTTTTGCTTTGCCAGCATCTTCTCCACAAAGTTTTATGAATCTAACTTTTCATTTCCCATTTCTTTTGTTTGTTCTTCAAAACCAAAATGTTTAACCTGAAGCTGAATAGAAAGTTTCATATGTCACTGACTTTCTTTTTAACAATTCACTTAGGAAAAACAGCAAAACAAATTTCAGTCTCTATAAAACCTTTTTTTTTTTTTTCTCCCCTGGTTTGACTAAGTGAGGAATAATCTATTATTTATATTCCTATCCACTACACACAGAGCTCTCTCTGGGGAGAAGATGAGATAAAGAGCAAACCACCTGCGACAGATGTTGCTCATATTCTCTCATGCACTGTGGGAAGGCGCTCAGATTCTGCCGTGGTGAAAGTGGCATGTGGAAAATAGAGAGAAGGGAAACTCTAATGGTGTTCTGAGGAGGAGAAATAGTTTATGTAAAACATTCTGCCTCTAACAAATCATCTTATAAGCTGTTGCATCGAGGTAGGCAAGCCACTGGGACACAACTTTACATTTTACACCTTCATTCTTGACTGTTTCTCCTGCACAAACCAGCTACAGGACCCTGCTGCTTCCAGCACTGTGTCTGAATTCAAATCACAGGGAGCAGAAGCAATGACAGCCTTAAATCAAGGAATTATTGGAAAACAGTAAGGAAAAATGTATTTTCTTTAATGCAGAACACAATGCAACTGATTAAAGAGAAGGAAATGCAGTAAGATAAATTACTATGACAGTACCTTGTACATACATGCATGTTAAAATTGCTTTTGAAGGGCTGTGTTTTTCTAGTTGGGAAATCTGCAGGCAACCAAGATGATTCTGTTCTTTCTTCTAAATTGAATGTCTTCCTTCAGCACACAATTTCTGCATATTTTCTTTTAGAAGCAATTTTCAACAAGACCCTTAAAACTATTTAGGAATATACTAGACAACTGGAACACTGATGTCTGAGGTTACCAGGTTCTGAAATATGGAGGATCTGAATTTTAGAGCACTTTTGATCAACTGAGCTCTTGATGATATTGTCATAAATAATGTTCAGTAAAACAAGATTCTGTGTTATGGTGGTCTATATGGAATAATTGGCTGTAGTCCTGGCTTGACTGCAGCAACTCAATAGATGTACAACAAATGTTTCAGAAGAGTGAGAGAAGGTAAAGCTCTAGGAATGGTTTGCAGGCAGAAAATGAAAAGCCCCTCTGAGTGGGCTCTTTTTTTTTGCTAGCTCTAGGATGAAAATACGTATTACAGGAATTTGAGATTCAAACATATCTCACTAACCATATCAGCATCAGAAGCTGCTTCCTGCTTAATTCCTCCCCCAGACAGAGATTTGATTACCCATCTGTACTCATTTGTCCTCTCAAAAATGCTCTGGAGAAATGGAAACAAAGTTCATGGAATCCCTGGAAAGTCTTTGCTGATAAAACCTGAGCTACTTATCCTTTTACATAGAAAACAAAAAAATATTTAAGTTTTAAAGTTTATGTGAGCACCTGTATCCCAGTTCCTGCACTGCCATTCTCCTCCCTTCCTCTAGCTTCTGAAAGATCAGCAGATGAAAAAAGTTTCCATGTTATGCAATGCAGGATTTTTCTACAAGCTCTTCTTTTCTCTGTGTGTGCCCAGTTTTCAATGGAGCCAATATCAAATGGATATTACAGGTGTTACCGTGAGACAAATAATAGAGTAATAAAAAAATTGTTTGCTAGTCAGCATTTGAGAAAATGTCATTATGCATCTTGCAGTGCTTCAGCCTGGAAAATTTTTTAAATCTTGAAGAAAAATACAACTGAATGCAAGGGAATTTTGCTAAGCTGGTAAATCAAGTTTTCCCTACTTATTAAAAAAAAAACCCAAAAAAACAAAGAACAATATGGATTGGTGAAGACCCCCTTACTTTTCCATAACTCACTCTTATTTTTATGAACTGAAAAGTGAGAGGCACAGCAAGTAGTACAAAGAATTCAGCTGGTCAGAATCTTTACTTTTATGCTAAAATCCATTTATTCTTGGACAAAATGCAAGGAAAAAGAAAGTGTGTATAAGTATGTAGAACCCTAGTAATCTAGTCTTCAGTAGGTCATGTTGCTGCACAGGCTTAAGAGATCGTTCAGACATTATTGAATAAAAGCAAAAAGTATAGTTACCATAGCAACGGCCACAACACATGATGCTGATTTTTCCCTCTGAGATTTTAAAGTCCCTCACATTTTTAAGGAAACATGCGTCAAAATATCCCATCTGCACTTGAAGGCCTTGGTGGTTTTTATTGAAATGAACCAGATTTGATGTATTCAGCAGCAGCTCTTCCCCTGAGTGATTTTGAAGAAGGCCAAGTTACAAGAGCACTAATAGTTTGAACCTTGGCTCTGTAGAGGTTTTGTGTCATGTGCTGCTGGAAAGACACACTTGCATGTCTTCCCAGGTTTGCTAAGAGAAGGGAAATGAGAAACTGTATAAAGGAGGTCATATTTCCAAAATCAAGTAAATATTGTATTGTGATCCTTCCATCTGGAATGATGAGTCTTAAACAAGTATCACAAGTTCTGTGTCCTGGACTCTCTTGGATGAAGAATCTCTGTGTCTATCCTGTCACATCCCTACTTTCCTTTAACCACCTCAGAATGGAAGAGTGGAGAGTATGTGACGTGGGTTAACATCTTACTTTAGAGGGAAGCAGGAGTCTGCAGTATTAACTTGCAGCAGGTAATGATTTACACATAGGTTTCAATGGTTTATGTGGCACAAACTTCAGTTATAAACCAGCTATTGCACAGGACAAGAGTGTAAAAAACTTCTGTTTGTTGTCAAAAAAAAACTTCCAGCTAATCCTTGCTTTTGGAAGAAATTTTAGGGAGGTAACCCAAAATGACTTTGTCTTGGCACACAGGAATTCTTGCTGGCAAAGGAGGGTATTATGAAGTATACTACTGGTGGCACAGGCTTCTGGAAGAAATTTAAATGGAATTTTTTGAATAGTTCAGCCTTCAGAGATCCTTTATTGCTTCCTCACAGAGTATTCACTGAAATTTTATTTGATTTCCATTGCCTATGTAAGCGCTTTCCTTCACTTACTGCTTGATGAGTCTTTTTTACTTTTCATGTTAAACTGGTGGTGGTGGATCCTTTTATGGACCTTTGAGAAAACATCACTGTCGATATACAAATATCTGTGTAGGGAATATCAGCATAGAAAATGAGCTAGTTTTTCTCAGTTAACTTTTCTGAGGGTCTCAAAAGCATCACACAGTCTGCAGATTAAAACAGATTCCCTGAATGATTGAAAAGCATTTATTATATTCTGTGAAATAATTATTACATTTTACCTCTGCAGCTGATACTGATGAAATCATGTGTAGGCATCCTATAGTTGATATATCAATGGAAAAAATTTCATTTAATTTTAATAATAATCCAGTGTAGAAGACAGTCATATAGAGACAGAGCAGTAAATGTCTGACAAAGCAGTTGAGTCAGGTAGAGATCACTGACAGTGAGTAATGGCTTCATATAGCACAAAATATCAAAAGAATAATTTACAGATAATATTAGGAAGGGCAAATGGGGAGACAATGGTTCAAAGTGAAAATAAGCTCAGGGTGCAGTGATCCAAAAATTGTGTTTGAAGGCAATGTAATGCAAATACAAAGCTGGCAGTGCTGCATCCCTTTGAAACAGAGGGAAGTCTGCAGTCTAATTGTAAAATATGGCTCCATTTACTGAACAAAGCATGTTATCAGGAGGACAAGAGGAAAGCTGAGAAGAAAGCACTGGTTTATGTTGTGGGTAGTCACCTGTCTACAAGTGGGCAGAACAAAGAGTATGGATTTGCAGAGTCCCATTTAAATACTTAGGGATTATCTTGTACAAGGGCCATATCATTTTTCATATCTGTACATACAATGCTGCAAATAATGATTTGGTTGTTCAGCCTACAATGCCAATGCATAAATTTCCTTCCCCTTCTGAATGGAGGTTCCTTCTTAATTCCATTCATCTGTGCACCTCTAGTCTGCTTAACAGGTTTATTTTTGAGTTACTCTTTTAACAGGTGCTTGAAAGCAGTACAAAGATACTGTGAAAATGGTGATGGGATTTAGTAGCAAAAACATTCATCAGAGCCAATCAGAGTACAACAGGCAGAGGGAGATAAATTTTGGATCAAAGGATTGTTGCTGGAAAACAAGCACTTATTTTTTTTTATTTATTTTTTTTTTCTCATTGGTATATAGGACTAGATCACTGGGCTCAGTTACCTGCCAGTTTTTCAAGTATGTAGTCTCATCTGTAAATGCAATAACCTCAGCTTTGAAATTAATTAAAGTGCTGTCCTCCCCTTTTCATATTGGACAAATGCTACAGAACTTCATGACTCTGATGTTTAGAATTTTATTTTCAGTTTCCAGTCTCTATTCCTGACCAACAAGGGAATGTGCCACTATCATTCTGTACCCTTTCTCCTCTGTAGTGTTTTGAGGAGTGACATTTGGTTCAGCCTTTAATTTTCCTCATTATGCTTGAGACTTTTAGTCTCTGTGTTAAGAGTACAGATATTTTTCTTCGTCGACTTACTTTCCTTGTCGTGTAAGTGCTAAAGCCTGGTTTCAACATTTTAGCACATATTTATTTTTCTAATTGAAAAAAAAAAAAAAAAAAAAACCAACAAAAACAACCAAACTTCAGGAAGAGATTAGCATTAGACTTCTCTAGAATGAGTACAGTCAGCTCAGGAGATGCAGTTGTTTACAAGGTGAGATCAACACAAACATTTTGAAGTAGACTGAGAGAGCTTTCTTTTAAGCAGCCATACAGAGCACACCTGTTGGCCAAAATCTCAACATTTACTGTTCTTTCATGGTCCATTTACAATAAAATGTTAGGCCCCTCTTGTGCTGGTTTCCTTGATTTTGCAACCACTAAACCAGCCAGCACAGCTGCCATCCCTTTAACACACTGCTTCTCTCCCAGTATACATACTATGGTTTTATTAAATCCATAATTCATATTTCCAAGTTTCTTTTCTCACATCAGGAATTGTAAGCAAGAATAGTAATGACACACATCAGGAGTTATAAGCAAGGATGGTAATGATATAAGGATGTTGCAACAAACAGAATGTTGTGCAGGCGCAGTGCTGTTCCCCATGAGCCTCCATATAACTCCCCTGCCTGTGTGCTGAAGAATCACAGACTGAAAATGCTTCCAGCTAGACAAATGTTTTGAGGATTTGGGTCTTTAGAATGAAAGGATCAGTCTGTGTGTTTTCATGTTCTCACTGGCCATTGTACACTGCACAAAGACACCAAGGAAACTGTTAGGTAGGGAAAGATTTCTTGCAGCCTGTTTTCTTCAGCTACTGTTGTAGCAGGTTAAAAAGATAAAATGCACTTAATTTTATAGAAATGGTGCAAAAAATGTTTGAATATTTAACCTCAAAATCTTTGTTGTAGAAGTGGATGATCACACATACTTATTTACTCTTTTTCTGCTCCTGAAAAACGACTTCCACAAAAATAAAGAGAGAAAACATGGAGATATGCACATTACTATGTAGGTCAACTATTAATTGGTTTCAAAGGGCTTTATTCTTTAAAGAAATGATCCTTTTATACTTACAGAAGACATTTGTTCCGTTTTCAGTATAAATTGGGACACATGCAGTTTCCTTTGTTGTTCTCCAAACCATGATGATTAAGCAAGCCCATTAACTCAACGAGCAATACAGTAAGACCTTTTGCAAACTACTTCAAAAGAAAAGCAGAAAAATCTCTATAAACACAGGTAAGCAATAAAATACCAATAAGGCAAAGATATTGTTTGCAGCATACCTTAATCAGTGGCTATTCTTTTCACATCTCAGCATGAAATCTCCACATCTCTGAAGTTAGTTTCATAAGAAATAATCAGGAGAACTGTACAAAACTCAAAGGCCACTAAGAATTAGATTTTGCCTATACAAAATATCTGTTAGATGTTCACAAATGAACCACTTGCATTT
The DNA here is from genome assembly GCF_030490865.1 of Poecile atricapillus. Lineage (NCBI taxonomy): Eukaryota > Metazoa > Chordata > Aves > Passeriformes > Paridae > Poecile > Poecile atricapillus. The sequence continues at coordinate 5,495,358 of NC_081288.1, forward strand.
TAAACCACTTTGGCTTTCTGTCAAAACTCAAAATTGCCCAGGCAGTGAGGGATCAGGTTAGGAATGCTAAAGCCTGTATAAAATTAAATCTGACCAGGGATGTCAAGGGTAAAAAAGAAAAGCTTCTTTAGGTGTGGTGGTGATAAAAGGAAGACTAGAGAAAATATGGTTCCTCTTCAAAAGGAAATAGGAGATCTGCTTCCCTGGGCCATGGAGAAAGTTGAGATATTCACTATCTGCTGGCCTTATTTTACTGGTGGCTACCTGACTGCTAGCAGAGACTCTTAAGCGTGAAGGAAATGCATGAACAGACACAAAGATATTGGGCTGCACAAACCTTTTCTATCTAATTCATAAGGCAGATCACAAATTACATTATTTTACTGCTCTCACCACCACTGTTTTGTTCCACCAGTGTCCAATATTGCCTGCCAGTTCCTTCAGGAGAAATCTGGAAATGGTTGAGAACTGACTTCCAAGTTAATAAATTAACATCTGTAGTCCTGTAACTGCAACAGAAAACCAGACAGGCTCTGCTCAGGCTGGTTTTTTTGCTATTTCAACACAACAGGCACCAATGTTGCAGTATTAATCTGGTTATATTTATTCTCTCTTCAAGAAATACTTGCCCATGTTGTTAGAAGCAATCATATATGTCAAAGCCACTTGGCACTGATTGTTATAAAGAAAAGATAAATAAATCAAGTCTTGGCCAGTGCAACATATCACAGAGTAAAGTGTAATTTGGTCTTGTGGAACATCATGAAAACCCAGCTTGTGCAAAATACTGTCCAGGCTGAAATTATCAAAGATTTTCAAAACAGAATGATCTGGCCACAAAGTATTTACAAAGTGTAGAAATAACTCAGACATTTATGAACATTTCTGTTCCCTTTCTTTCACAAGCTTCACTTAACTTAGACAGGCAGTCCACAGGATATAACTGAGCTAAATGCAACAGTGGCCAAGCTGACCCAGAAATACACAAAGTTCCTCAGTTACCATTCAATTAACTGATCTGATTCTATTTATAGGTAATAATTTTTTTGGGGGGGAAAAAAATAATAACACCACTGTGTCTTACATTATTAAACCATCAGTATATTCAAAGATACCTAACTTAGATAATAATTTATCTATTAATAATTTAGGTATTATAATTTCTAGTTACTGTTTCTACTAGAATATTTTCTATTCTCTCTGTAACTTTGTAGCTACTTCCTCTGATAACTACGTTCTGATGATGTATTTTTAAAGGAAACACTTATTTTCAACACCAAGAATTTTTACCAGAGTGATTTAAAACATTTTAGTTGCCTCATTTTCCAGCATCACTCAAAAAACGTGCCTTCATTTGCAAACATTACTGTGTGAAATATTGCCACAGTGAAGTCAGCAAAATTACTCTGGACTGCAGGGTGCTGAAATTCCCACATCCTCTTCCCTCACTGCTACAGAGCCAGAATTTCTCCCCTGTTGTGTGAATGGAATGGAGTTAGAGCCTATAAATGATTTGCCACTGTGTGGTAAAACTCCAAGAATTTCCTGCAATGGGGGGAGTAACTAAGGTTTAAGAGAGGAGTGGTTGCTTATTTGCAAATACAATAAGTGAATCTTATTCTAATGTAAGCACACTATTGCCTTTTTTTGTTGTTGCCGCTGTTTAATTTATCATGGATTATTATTATGATGTATCAATTTATCCAATTTACACTTAATTGTGCCCTAGTAGTGACACAAAGTTCTGAAAAAACACTATGTGCACAGCTAGATAGATGCCCAGAGAAAACTAAATGAAAAAGATAAGAATATGTATTGGTGATATGGGCACTGTTTGCTCGAGAAGGACATCATTCATAACCAGAACACTGACAATTTTTCTTCAAGTCAAACATTTCTCCAAATTTAAGTAATAGGAAGGACAAACTCTATCTTTCATTATGGTACCACCCAATTTTAGGACAGATAAGGGATTGGAAAAGTAAAATCCTTCAACTAATTGTCATCATTTTAATAATTGTTTGCAATTAAATACATAAACTTCAGGAAGAAAATAATTCAGTTAGCACACTTATGGTAGGTAGCTTGCAGGATTCACTATCACAGAATCACAGAATGGATTAATGTGAAAGGAACCTGGCTCAGCCTCTTTGCTCATGTAAGTTTGTCCCAAAAGCACAAGGATTGTGTTCAGACAGTTCTGGAATATCTCCAGAGAGGGTGACCCACACCCTCTCTGGACAATCTCTTCCAGTACTCAGTCACACACAGATTAAATCTTTTCCTTGTGTTCAAGAGGAACTTCCTGGGCATCAGTTTCTGCCTGTTGCTTCCTGTCCTAATCCTTGGCCGTGCTGAGCAGAGCCTGGTGCATCCTCTGACACCTCCTTGCAGACACTGACAGACCCCGATGAGGTCCCCTCTCAGTCCTCTCTTACTGAGCAGGCTCAGCTCCCTCAGACTTTCCCCCTTCACCATCTTTGCTTCCTTACTCTGAGTCCTCTCCAGGATCTCCACGTCTCTCTTGTCCTGAGGTGCCCAGGACTGCACACCAGGGCTGGGTGTCAGCACAGGGCTCAGGATCACCTCCCTGCACTGCTGGCAGTGCCTTTTCCAATGCACCCCAGAATCCCAATGGCCTTGGCCACTGTCCAGATGAAAAACGAGGGATGGGACCACACTGCTATTTATGATTTATTGTTTAAATAAACCAGATAAGATATCAGTCTTGAAGGTGTGAGATTTGGAGAGAAGCAACAAGTCAGCCATAGCTTAAGGTAGTCACAGGTTTCTTCACACAGCAATATATAACATTTTGGTCCAATACACAGTGACCACAAAACCTGTTTCTACTTAATAACCCATCACCTTTGCTTAATTTTGCCACACTACAACTATTTTCCAGCCAGTAAGCTGACAGGTCATGTACCTACCCACACCTCTATTACAGTTTCTAGATCCTTAACCTACTTTATAAGTCACATTATTACAGTTCAAACCTCACACCATTTTACCTAATATAATTTCGTACTTAAGACATATTCTTACTTACAACTGTAGGAACATAAGTTTATTATTTTCCTGCTTAATGTTTGTGTACCTTTATCATTACCATTAACCCAAGCTCCTTCCAAAGC